>NC_090990.1:27500000-28750000 GCF_041146395.1 Eulemur rufifrons
CTAGCAGAGAATAGGGGCTCAGTAAGTGTTTGCTGAATGAACCATCAAATGAATGAAGAAGGAAGGAAGAAAGGAAGGAGGAAGTATGAAATAATGAAAGGAGCTCTGACATTACAGGAGTTCTTGCTCCAGTTCTGCCCCTGCTTACCTATGGACAAGTCACTTCACCTCACCTAATCAGGAATCTCATCCCCAGCAAGCACATAGCTGGTGATGTTTGCACGTATCATACACCAGAAGTCTTCACATTTTTTTTTTGTTCATGAACCCCTAAAAGAATTTTGAAGAAGCTGTATCCCCTCTCACACATTTTTAAGTTAATAACTAAAATTATTTTTTACAAGTTAAAATCAGTTCCAAGACTAAATTTTCTGGCATAGTCTTTGATAGAGATGTGCTTTAAATATATTTTCACCCAAACCTTGGAGCTACAGATTTAGCTTGTTCAGTTTATGGAAAATGTCTACCATATAATCCTGTTAGCAAAGCCAGTCCTCACTGTCAAACCAATCAGCCAAATCAGACTGATTTTCTGTCTGTAAGAAAACCCGTCTTCATTTTTTAAAAGTTCTATACATGTGTTACTTTGCATCCCCATGACAACTGGCTCATGTCTCAATTCTAATTTTGCAATACTTAGATAAAGAGCTAAAGCACCTAAGTTTAATGTAGAGTAGCATAATGGTTAAGAGCACCCGTTCTAGAAGAATTCAAAGGTGCCTGAGTTCAAATTCAGATTTCACCTCTTCATACCTCTGGGACCTTGGGCAACTTATTAAACCTCTTGGTGTTTTGGGAACCTCATCTGTAAAAGGAGGATGGTAAGTATCTACTTTATAGACTCCGTATGAGTATTACATTAGTTTATGATCTGTAAAACTCTTAGAACACTATTGGGCACATAATTAGCATTAAACAAGTTTTTTATTTAACTTTTTTTTTTAGAGACAAATTTTCACTCTGTCGCCCAAACTGGAATGCAGTGATATGATCATTGCTCACTGTAACCTAGAACTCCGGAGCTCAAGCAATCCTCCTCCCTCCTGCGTTTGCCTCCCAAGTACCTAGAACTACAGGCACACGCCACCATACCCAACTAATTTTTTTATTATTATTTTTTTAGAGATGGGGTCTGGCTATGTTGCCCAGTCTGGTTTTGAACTCCTGGCCTCAAGGAATCCTCCTACCTCTGCCTCCCAAATAGCTCGGACCACAGGAGCTCGCCACCACATTTGGCTAATTTTTTTTTTTTTTTTTTTTTTTTTTTAGTTTTTGTAGTGACAGAATCTCAATGTGTTGCCCAGGCTGGGCTCAAACTCTTGGCTTCAAGTGACCCTCCCACTTCAGCTTCCCAAAGTGCTGGGATTACAGGCATGAGCCACTGGGCCCTAAACAAGTATTTTTATTTTTTTTTATTTTTTTTTTTTATTTTTTGAGACAGAGTCTCACTCTGTTGCCCAGGCTAGAGTGAGTGCCGTGGCGTCAGCCTAGCTCACAGCAACCTCAAACTCCTGGGCTCAAGCGATCCTCCTGTCTCAGCCTCCCGAGTAGCTGGGACTACAGGCATGCACCACCATGCCCGGCTAATTTTTTCTGTATATATTTTTAGCTGTCCATATAATTTCTTTCTATTTTTAGTAGAGATGGGGTCTCGCTCTTGCTCAGGCTGGTCTCGAACTCCTGAGCTCAAACGATCCGCCCACCTCGGCCTCCCAGAGAGCTAGGATTACAGGCGTGAGCCACCACGCCCGGCCCCTAAACAAGTATTTTTAAATAAAATAAATACTATGACTCTGTACTGAAGCACAACCCCTTCTGTTTATCTTACCCAGTCTCTCTTTGCTTCCTCTCTCTTAAGATCAGAGCATTCTCCAGTTGTCCTTTTGGACAATGTACCCTAGAAAGCTTCAGGATGGACAGAGGTGTGAAAGAAGGGAAACAATTCAGGCAAGAGTGAGTACCTGCAGCAGCTGAGGATCTGGAAACTGATTCCTTTAATGCTGTCCATGCCCAAGTACCCCAGTTCTGGGACCACTGGCAGATTGGACACACCCTCGATGGGCATGTTCGGAGCTAGGTATAATTCCTGGCACCCCATCTACAATTCCATCTCTATCTCTCCAACATAAGAAAGCACAAGGGATTGCAAGTTAGCAAGCAGCATATGCATAAATTTGTTCCAAATTATACAAATGTAAAATATTCATAAATTTCAAAACTTTTTTTAATGCGGCTGATGCTGCTGTGCCCATCTCTCCACTCACTCTCCCATTCACTCAAAATTTCAAAACTTTTATTAGGCGGGACAGACTAGCTGTGACCCAGTGTACAGCTGAGGGCAAAGTCCCAGTAATCAGGACACAGGAAAACTCAACAGGCCCTTCACGAACAATCCATCATGAAGTCCTAAAAAGGAAGGTTCATTTCTTCAGCTTGGCGGAGACCTCATCAGGCCTGAAAACCTTGGTGTCATCTCCTAGACCCCTGTGTATCAGCAACACTTCTGAAATGCAGATCACGTGGGGTCTCTCCCACTGCTATCTTCAATGGATACCCTTGGTATAAAGTCTAGGTTCCTTAACAAGGCACACAGAACCTGCCTATCTATCCACACTCATTTCTTTCCATTCCCCCAAGTGCACCCTACACTCCAGCCATTCCTACAGTTCCAGCTCCCACTCCCCAGCTTTTCATGAGCTCCCCCCTCTGCTGAAACTCCTTTCCTCCCAAATCGTCATGGGAAGTCTAACACCCCCTTTAAGACTCTGTCCTTTATGTCTCCTCTGCAAGCCTTATTGAGCATCCGCCTGGTGCCTGGCATCGTGCTGGGCACTGAGAATACAGTAGAGAGAGCAAAGCAGACGTGGCGGAATTAAATGCTTCTCTTAGTCCCATCAGCAACCTCTGCTCATGTCTAGGGAATCAATGTCTTCTCCGTATAGTAACTATCTCCCCTACAAGGCTCTGAGCATCTCGAGGCCAGGACTTCTGTTTTATTCCTCTTTGAATCCCTATTACCTGGTCGATGGAATACATCAATAAATATTTGTCAGACTCATTTACTCAGGAAGGATTCATCAAACATTTTTGTACCAGGGACGTACAAGGTGCTGGTTATACAACTATGAACTAACAGCCATAATCCCTGCCCTCTTGCAACCTTGCCCTCTCATGGGACGAACAGAGCCTTTGATTGAATGAATGATGTATGAATGAGTGAATGAATTAAGAAATCAGGGAAGAAGTATGCTCCTCCCCACCTGGATGAAGCAGCCCAGAGCAGGAGACACACAGGAAGTGAAAAGCTGGTGTCTAGGCAGTTGGGGGAACGATGATGCTCTCCTGGCCTTTCTAGGACCGAGAAACTTGGAAGACAGCAAGGAGTCGCGCAAAAAGCATGGAGTTTAGAGTCTGACCTAGACTTGAATTCTGGGTCCATTACTTATTAGCCATGTGACCTTAGATAAATCCCTTAACCTGTTGGTATCTTCATTTCCTCCTCTGTAAAAATAGGGATGATAATAATATGAACATGATTATGATTAAATGAGATAATGCATTTAAAAACCCGTAGCCTGAGGCCATGGTTTTAGAAACTGGTACTTCCCACCACTAGCTCAGTGTTGAGTGAACAAACTGAGAAACATAGCAGGAGTCTGGACCCAGCCCTGGTCCAGGGTTTTTAACCTCACACCAGCAGCTGGGCCTTTCCTATTCAGCCCTGTCCCTGCTCTTCCCTGGCCTCCCTCTCCCGTCGCCATGTCCCCTTCGCTGCCCAGTTCTGCGTTTACAAGTCTGCCTAAATATCTTTACAAGCCTAGAGTGAAGGAGGTGCCAGCTAGGGACGGGCTTGGCAGGAAGGGGGTCAAAAGGAAGGAAAGAGCACAGGTGTTTAGCGAGAGCCTGGAGCCCAGCTTGGTGCTTGACTTGCTTGCATTGTTTCCTGTCATTTTCATAAAAATTCCATTTTAAGCCAGGTGAGATAGCACACACCTGTAGGCACCTGTAGTCCCTCAGGAGGCCAAAGCAGGAGGATCAGGAGTTTAACGTTGTAGTACGCTATGATCACGCCTGTGAATAGCCAGCTTGGGCAACATAGCGAGACCCCATTTTACAGATGAGGAAACTGAGGCTCAGGAAGTAAACAGGAGACATAGGATATGAATCCAAGCCTCTCTGTAACTCCAAAATAATTTTCCACTATGCCATGCTGCCCACCAACTTGTAGGTGATATTAAATGCTTGTGGAATAAATTTCAGTTTTCTTATTCCCAAGAGGGGCAGAAATTGTGCAGACCTGCCCACCACCCAGAGAATCCAGGTACCTGCTTAAACAATGATGAATAAACAAATGAATAATCACAACTGGACCAGAGAGTGAAAATTCCTCTGATATTCATACCAGGAAGGAGGAAGCAATAACCCCGGGGAGCTGCCTTTCAGGAAGCAGCCGAAACTGTCTCCTGTCTCCAGTGCCCAGGTGGGCAAAGCAGGAGGGCTAGGAACTGACTTAGCCAGAGGCAGAAAGTATTTGGGGGGGAGCATTTAGGGGGTGCGGGGAGAATGTGATGGAGGGAGAGAAAGCCAGTGATTGAACAGGGCAGGAAGCTGTGGGACACAGCGCCTGACTCCTGGCCCAACATGCCGTCAACTTTTAAAATGAAAGCTGCAGGAGCCACACAGACACTCCAGGAGGTTCCGAAGGAGCACCCCATGCTCCCTACCTCCTTCCCCAGACCTCCAGCATTTGTTACCAGGCGCTCCCTGCTGACCACAATCCCCCCACCCATACCCAGCACCCACATCTTACCTTGGGAGGCCAAGGCAGGGGCGTCCCAGGCAGCACCGGCTGGTCCCCGTGTTCCAGGCGTCCTGGGCCAAGGGGCTGCCTGCTGCCGTGAAGCTCCCGCCCTCCCAGGTGCTCCTCCCTAATCTAAAATTGTCCCTACAGGTTCCCAACCCGCCCAGCCCAGGGGGAGGAACGCTGAGGAAATTCCCTCCCAGCTGGAGGCCGGGCCTGGCCGGGCCAGCCTGCTTGGCAGCCTTGCTCTTGGGCTGGCCCTGGATGAATGAGTCCTCCCCCTCCACTGCTTGGGTCTGAGCCAGGGAGCCTATGACAGCCTCTCTGCTCTTTCTCCAGGGCACTGAACTCCATTTCTCCTCCAAGTCCTCCCCTCCTGCTCCATGTCTGGGCAGGGTCCCCTGCCTTCCACTCTCAGCTCTCTGGGGAGAGGCCTCACCAGGGTGGTCTCTCTATCATTCTGGATTTGGTTGTGCTCTGGTAGTACTTGGCACCAGGGTGGGGTGACTTGGTGACCCTCAGTGTTAGTGACAAGCCCTCTGGACTCTGTCCACCAAACTGGTTATACCTTGGGCCCTAGTGAAATAGGTTTGCCAGTTGCAATAACTAGCCTTGTGCTAAGCCTTGAGAATGAAGAGGTGGATTAACGCGGTCCCTGCCCTCCCACTCGCCTAGGAAGGCAGAGAATGAATTACTGCAGTAGATGATTGCCCAAGACCGGGGGCGGCAGGGGCCAGGGAAGACTCTCCCGGCCTGGGAGGGTTCTGGAAAAGCTCCAGAGGAAATGACATACAAGAAGGGCTTTTACAGGATGAACAGGAGTTCTCCAAAGCTGTAAAGGGGGAGGGAACACAAACTGACGGAAGAGGCCACGCAAAGGGACAGGCTCTGGCGAGAACTACTAGAAGTCCAGACTTGTGAGTGAGGAGTGTGAGATCAGGAAGGGCCTGTGTATCTTGCTAAAGGACTTGAACTTTATCCTGTAGGTTCAGGCTCGGGGTGAGGGAGTCACAGAAAGGTTTTAAACAAGGAACACGAAGTCTCAGATTGCGTTTAAAATAGATCACTGGGGCCTGCAACATACAAAAGGGTTGAAGGGGACAAGACCAGAGGCAAGAAGCCCAGCCAGGCTGCCGCAGGAGTCAGGCAGACAGTAACGTGGGCTTTGCCAGGGCACTAGCCAGGGCGCAGGGGCAGAGAGGAAGGGACACATTCAAGAGATATTTAAGCGGGTAGCACTGACAAGACTTAATGAGTGAGGGAGGAGCCTACGATGAACCGGAGGTTTCCAAGCTGCGTAACTAACTAGCTTGATCGTGGTGCCCACAAGCAGGATGAGGGAAATCAGGAAGAAAAGCACTTTGGGGGAATATGAGTTCTGTTCTGGACCTGTTGAGTCTAGGGCACCTGCGGAGATGTCCAGGGAACGGCTGCACCAGGAAGAGATGTGAGTGATGTACCAGCAGGAAGCGGGAGGCATATTCAGCCAGATCGGAAGAAAATTTCATGACGGGACTATTTACAAAGATCTGGGAAGGGTAATGGAAGCCACTGGTTTGGCCCAAAAAGGCAGGGCATCTCGAAGCATGGCCCTACAGGTTATAGGTGGGTCTAAAGATTCTTTGATTTGTGATTGGTTAAAGAAATGAAGCTTTGTCTAAAGGCTTGGAACATTTTGAGTTAAGGTAAGGAAATCTGTTAATCAGAGACAAGCCCCGGGAGGCGTGTCTGATCTCCCTCCTCACGGCCAGCAACTCCGCTTTTGGGCATTTCTGGGGTCCCCTTGGCCAAGAGGGGGTCCATTCAGTCATCTGGCGGGGGGAGTCTTAAGATTTTATTTTAGTTCACAGCCTGAAGGGGCAAGAAGAGGAAACACTATTCACTGAGAGTAGTGGGAGCTCTCAGAGCTGACAGAGTCGCTGTTGTAGCAGGAAGTGGCTGCAAAAAGTGAGCTGGGGGACAGACACCCCACCGCTTTCTTCCCCCTCCAGTAGCCAGAGGCAAAGTCAATGTGGTCCACAGGGGTCAGCGCGAGGCACAAACAGCCGGAAAAAGGAGATTTACGAGTCACGCAGAAATGGCCACTGAAGCCGAGGGAGTGGATGAAGTCACCCAGGGAGAGAAATTAGAGAAAGAAAAAAGGAGGACCTAAGACAGCACTCTGGGGGTGAGCCCTTCCCTCCCTGTTATAAAGGGTCACGGGTCACGGCTGACACCCCTACAACAATAGGCAGGTTAACGAGAGAAAAGTAAAACAGATTAATTACATGCACACATGTGCTCGGGAGTCACAGAAAATAGGACCTCAAAGGAGGGCAGATGGTTCATGCTGAAATATCTTTTTCACTGGAGAAAGGGGAATGGGGATTGTAGGGGTTAATGATTTTCAGGGGAAATAAATGAGCCCAATGAACTAAGGACCGGGACCCCAGTTTCTCTGGACTCTGGGGAAGGTGGTGACACAGGGTATGGGGCAGCAAGGGAGGAACGTGTGCCCAGCAAAGGTTGTCTTATGCAGATGAAAACATCTCAGGGAATCCCAGAGCTGCCCTCAGGAGGAACAGAGGGAGCCTGGGGTTGAGTTAATCCTTCCTAGATTGGACAGGAGAGCGGCCTCCAAGGGACCCTGGCTGTTTATTTCCCCAGTGTAGATTTTTCTCTGCAGATGTGAATCTCCTCCACAAAAGGGCAGCTTTCCAGGGCTATTCCTGTCTGCAGGCTATCTGAATAGCCATCTCAAAATATGTCAAAGAATTATATTTTGGGGTGAAATATTTTTGGTTTCCTTTAACACCAACAAGAGGCAGACAGAGTATGGAGGAAGGGAAAGGGAGAGGAAAGGCCAGAACTGAGAGCCAGGCACACTGTGCCCACAGAGATAGGGCAGGGAGGCAGGACTCAGACAACTACTGCTGGGGACAGAGTGGCAGGCTGAAGGGGGAGGCTGGGGGTCACCTGGGGCACCAGGGACAGGCAGCTGAGGCTTTTTATAGGGAGCCCATACCTACATCTGGTGTAGGGAGCTGCACCGTGCCCACATTTTCTAGCTAAGGTAGGTGTCAAGGTTACCTGCTAGGAGTTAGAGGAGAGAAGTTGGGTGGAAGATTGAAGGAAATTGTCAACTGCTTGAGAAAAAATATAAAAAAAACAGCTGAGAGGAGAGAAAAGGGACAAAGCAAGGTAGAGGCTCACAGAGGGATGCCAATAACCTAATCAGAATGGCACAGACCAACAAGGAGGCAAGAATGAGGGGCCCTCAAGGAGTGAGAAACTAGGGAAATCAGGTCCTGTCCTGAGTGAAATGTCAGTAAGATCAGTGCAGCGTCGGTGTGACCTGAGGTGGATGCCACCAACAGCCGCTCAGCTCCCAACACTGGCCATGGCTTCCACGTAAGATGGAAAATGTCTACAGAAAGAAGGTACTGCTCAAAAGGGCTGTCAGGCAAGTGCCGAGAGCGTCAGGACGCAAACACCGGTGGTGCTGGGTCGCAGAACTGTACAGGGGAAGGTGGCGGTGCCGGGTCATCTCTAGCGCCCAGTTATCCCCGGCTGTCAGAGATACCACTGACTAGCCCACCCCTCCAGCCAACCTCCCTCCCTTGTCATGGTTTCATGCTCAACAAGCTGCTTCCTAATTGGTTTTTTGGTTTTTGTGGTTTTTTTTTTTTTTTTTTTTTTGGCTGGGTAACTGATTATTTATTTATTTATTTATTTTTTATTGGTTTATCTTCTATTTCTTTTCTTTTTTTATTTCAGTATATTATGGGGGTACAACAGTTTAGGTTACATATAGTGCCCTTGCCCACTCCCCATGCTTCCTAATTTTGATTCGGCTTCCTAAACTGTGTGATCTCAGAGAGACAGGGTGTCTGCTCACACCCAATGCACGCACAAGTTACGGAGCTCTTAGAGGGCAGAGGCTGTGTCTTATTTAGCTCTGTATCCCCAGCACCCAGAACAGGGCTTGGCATCAAGTTTGGTTCAAAAAGGTGTTTGTGGCTGGGCACGGGGGCTCACACCTATAATCCTGGCACTTTGCAAGGCCGAGGCGAGAGGATCATTTGAGGCCAGGAGTTTAAGACCAGCCAAAGCAACATAGTGAGACTCCATCTCTGTAAAAAATTTAGCTGGGTGTGGTGGTGTAGTCCCACCTACTGCACCTGTAGTCCCAGCTACTCGGGAGGCTGAGGCAGGAGGATCACTTGAGCCCAGGAGTTTGAGGTTGCAGTGAGCTATGATGATGCCACTGCACTCTAGCCTGGACAACAGAGCAAGACCTTATCTGAAAAAAAAAAAAAAAAAAAGATACTTGCAAAGCAGATCTGGAGGAGGCTGATATGCACTTAAATATTTGTAAATTAATAAATTCTCATTTAGAATTTGTACATCAGATTCTTGTGAACCTCATGAATGTGAATCAGTTCTGAGACACTGACAAGCTCACATTTCTAAGCTAGCAAAATTCAGAGCTTGACCCTGAACGTGGGTGAATTCACCAAGATCATGTTTCTTTGGAACCAGTGAACAATCTTCTCTATTGCAATGCTACCCCAGCAAGCACCATCCCTGTCCATTCAACCAACAACACAAGGCCCAGAGGACCTTTTCCGACTGGAAATTTTCATTTGAAATTTCTGCAGAGGCTGAGGCAGGAGGATTCCCTTGAGGTCAGGAGTTTGAGACCAGCCTGAGCAAGAGAGAAACCCGGTCTCTACTAAAAATAGAACAATTAGCCGGGTGTGGTGGTGCACGCCTGTAGTCCCAGCTACTCGGGAGGCTGAGGCAGGAGGATCGCTTGAGCCCAGGAATTGGAGGTTGCTGTGAGCTAGGCTGATGCCACAGCACTCTAGCCTGGGTGACAGAGCAAGACATTGTCTCCAAAAAAATTCTACAAATGGTTGTGTGGCTTTTTGTTTTTGTTTTTCTTTTCTTCCAGCAGCTCTAGCTGCTCAGGCAAAGAACAGAGAAGGAGGGTGGTAAAATTGATTCAGATTTGGGTGCTATAGAAACACAAATGCCAGGTCCCCACAACTCCCTTTCTCTGAAAACTTCCCCTACCCACACCATTCCTCAGGGCTTCAGCTGCCTTATGTGTATTCTGTGACCAGCATTGCTCAGTGATTAGACCAAGAGGCAGGACATTTGATCCAGGCTGGGCCAATCAGTTTCCCCTTCCTAAAAATATACAACCTCTGCAGATAGACCTTACTCTGTCTCTTCTTGTAGCTGAAACTAAAAGTAGTAAACCTGGGAGCTACAGAGAGTTCCTTGTGTGGAGATGCAAAGTCAGCTAATCTTCACGGCACTCTGAGTTTACCACCATCATAACACCTACTACACTGTATTTAAATTATCAGTGTCTGTGTCTTTCTCTTTCCTTGGTGAGGGACATGCCTGAGATTGTGAGTTCCTCAAGAACAGCAACCTTCTTTGTTTCGTCTTTGTATCCATGCAATTGCATATAAAATCTGACACAAAGTAAAAAACAATAAAGGGTTGTTGAATTTTCAAACTGAGGAGCATAGAATGGTTGTAATTCCAAGGTTCCCACCTTCAGCAGAGTGAAGTCTTGCCCGGGCACCCGCAGGTGTTAGGGCATGTCTCTGGCTTCTAGCCACCAACCTCCTGTATGAATCCTTATCCACAGTGGACGGTAAAACTATAGGTGAGTCACTAGAAATGCGAAAAGTGACCTTGGGAGAGCTCCAAGGCCCCAGGGAGTCAGGACACTCAATGGGAAGCAAGATAAACTCCTAGGCTGCATGACGTCACTGCCTTAGCCCAGATTCCCTGGAGCTTGTTTCTCAAAGGCCGAGTGCCCTCCTACGTGTGTTAGATGATATGCAAATGTATGTATCCCAATAAATCAGCTTTCCTCTGGATTTTAGCATTATATAGACATCTAATTCAAAGGAATTATGGGTTTTTAAAAATATATTCTGTTTATTAAGTATGATATACTAACAGTTCACAGAAAACCCAGTACAGTAGAACTTATAAGCAAAACAAAACAAAACAAAACTAGGTAAAATATAAAGAAAATCTTTTTTTTTTTTGCTTAGATTTACCTTTTATGGATACATAAGTTTTTACATATTTATGGGGTACATGTGAGTATTTGTTACATGCATTAAATGTGTAGTGATCAAGTCAGTGTATTTGGGGTATCCATCACCTTGAGTATTTGTCATTTCTATGTGTTGGGAACACTGAGAGGCCTCTCTTCTGGCTATGCTGAAATATACAATACATTGTTGCTAACTGTAGTCACCCTACTGTGATAACATTAGAATTTGTATCTTCTATCTAAGTATATGTTTGTATCCAGGAACCAACCTCTCTTCTTCCCCACCTCCGACCAAGAAAATCTTTTTTAATGCATGACTAACCTTGGCTGGAATGTAAATCCCTGGAGAAATCCAAGTAAACAATTGTGAGAGTGGGATTTTCCCTGGGAGCATATTAGGATGCCTAGTGGTCTCAAGCCTGTGATTTCAGGGCTGTGAAGGTAAGCAAGAGACAAAAGGTAAATCCTGGGCCTTAACAAAGCAGGAAGTAGAATTGGAGCACAAACCTGAGCCTCCTCACCCCCACACTCCCAACTAACACCTTTACTGGGTAAACTAAAAAACAAAAACAAAAAAAAACTGCTATACTAAGGTGACAGTAGGGATGTGTCTCAGCCTTGGATCAGAGTACAGTAAGAAACAAACAAAAAATGGACTCTGCTGAGAATTTTCTACTCCATACTGCCACTCGCATGTATTTAGGCAGAGACATAATCACATTGTCTGTGTAGTTCAAAAACACTCTGAGATGAAAAGTCAAAGTGTTTCTGGATTGGTAGTGCCCCTAAGGCACCTGGCAGAAGTGAGCCTAATACTTTGAAAGGATGCCACTAAACCCAGACCTCAAAGATTTCCCACAAAGTTTCAAGAAGCATGGCTCATAATGAGAAAAAGAAAAGTATCTCATACATAACAGCTATGATATATCAATTAAAAAATTGAAAAATGAAGTATCTCACCACACAAGGAAACAAGCCCCTAAAACAGAAACTACCAACTATTGAACCACACTTATAAAGGTCAGATATTGTTATTGTCATACATAGAATATAATTTAAGTATGTTTAATATATTGAAATAAATCAGAGCGAATGAAAAATACAACCAAGAAAAAGCTATCAAAGTTAATCAAGCAGATTTCACAAAGAATCAAACAAAATTAGTAAAAAATAATTGGCATTAAAAACCTATTGGAGGCCGGGCGCGGTGGCTCACGCCTGTAATCCTAGCACTCTGGGAGGCCGAGACGGGTGGATCGCTGGAGGTCAGGAGTTCGAGACCAGCCTGAGCAAGAGCGAGACCCCGTCTCTACTAAAAATAGAAAGAAATTATATGGACAACTAAAATATATATATACAAAAAATTAGCCGGGCATGGTGGCGCATGCCTGTAGTCCCAGCTACTCGGGAGGCTGAGGCAGTAGGATCACTTAAGCCCAGGAGTTTGAGGTTGCTGTGAGCTAGGCTGACGCCACGGCACTCACTCTAGCCCGGGCAACAGAGTGAGACTCTGTCTCAAAAAAAAAAAAAAAAAACCTATTGGATGGGTTAAATCACAGATTAAAAGTGAGAGAAAAAATTAGTGTTAGAAGCTTGGTGTGAAGAAGTTACATAGAGTATAACACAGAAAGAAAGAGATGGAAAACATAAAACAGAGGTTTAAAAGTCACAGAAGCCAGGTGTGGTGGTTCACACCTGTAGTCCCAGCTACTGGGGGAGGAGGAGGAAGAGGCCTGAGGCTAGAGGATCGCTCAAGCCCAGGAATTCAAGGCTGTAGTGTGCCATGATCATGCTTGTGAATAGCCACTGCACTCCTGCGTGGGCAACCCAACAAAACCCCATCTCAAAAATGAACAAACAAACAAGACACAGAAGAGAGAATAAGTGCAATGTACATCTAATCAGAGTTCCAGAAGGAGATAATAGAACAGGGATTAGCCTGGCGTGGTGGTGCACGCTTGGATTCAGGCTACTTGGGAGGTTGAGGCAGGAGGATCACTGGAGCCCAGGGGTTCGAGGCTGCAGTGAGCTATGATGAAGACACTGCACTCTAGCCCAGGTGACAGAGGGAGACCCTGTCTCAGAAAAAAAAAAAAAAAAGAAGAAGAAGAAGAAGGAAAGAATAGGAGAGACAATATTTAAAGAGATAATTACAAAAATATTTCAGAACTGATAAATGATATCAACTAACAATCAGGAATCCAAATAAGGAAAAGTAGGATAAGTAAAAATAAAATCATAACAGTGAAACTTTAAAATACCAAAAACAAAGAGAAGACTTTAAAAGCAGAGTCCACCGAATTGTACACTTAAAAATGGTTAAAATGGTAAATTTTATGTTATGTATATTTTACCACACACATGCACACACACACCAAGTTATGGGAAACAGGTCAGCAGTTCTAAGTTAAAACCTTTGGTTCTCTTTGTATCTTGTGGCATAAGAAGCTTCAATATTGTGATCTCAGCCAGGCAGTCCCCTCACCCCTTGTAATAATTCCTCAATTTACCTTGGTTGGTTTTCTGGCAGTTTAAGTGTTCCTGAATTTTGCTAAAGAATTTTTTTTTTTTTTTTTTTTGAGACAGGGTCTCACTCTGTCACCTGGGCTAGAGTGCAGTGGCGTCATCATAACTCGCTGCAATCTCAAACTCCTGGGCTCAAGTGATCCTCCTGCCTCAGCCTCCCGAGTAGCTGGGACTACAGGTGTGCACCACCACACCCAGATAATTTTTCCATTTTTTGTAAAGACAGGGTACAGACAGGGTCTCGCTCTTGCTCAGGCTGGTCTCAAATACCTGACCTCAAGTGATTCTCCCACCTTGGCCTCCCAAAGTGCTAGGATTACAGGCGTGAGCCACCTTGCCCAGCCGGGATCTGTCTATTCTACATTTGTGCACCTGTGAACTGTGTCTTTCAAGCTTGTGGTGGAAGAAGCAAAAACCAAACCAAACAACAACAAAAAAGAACTCTGCTAGAGTCCCTGCATGCAAGTTACATGCAAAGCAGAACACAGAAGAAGCTATACAGGAACTTAAAACTTATCAGCACCTTAATGTTCTCAAATAAATTAAGTCTAATAATCTTTCCTTCCAGGAGGCTCTGGGCTTGTGTGTTTAAAAAAAAAAATGAGTGTAGGCAGGGCATGGTGGCTCACACCTGTAATCCTAGCACTTTGGGAGGCCCAGGTGGGAGGATTGCTTGAGGCCAGGAGTTCAAAACCAGCCTGAGTAAGAGCAAGACCCCGTCTCTACTAAAAATAGAAAGAAATTTAGCTGGGTGTGGTGACACACGCCTGTAGTCTCAGCTACTCAGGAGGCTGAGGCAGGAGGATCGCTTGAGCCCAGGAGTTTGAGGTTGCTGTGAGCTAGGCTGACGCCATGGCACTCTAGCTCGGGCAACAGAACAAGACTGTCTCAAAAAAAAAATAAAAATAAAAAAAAAATTTAAAAAGTGAGTGTAGGTCAAGTTCAATTGCAATGATTTTTAATTCCGTATTCTCTTAGGAAGGGATCTAATAATATTTTTTCTTTTGTTTAAACATTTTAAGTAAAGAACTAAGGACCATTCGGCTGCAGAACATTCAGACTCTTCTCACTGATGTATCCTCACCCACCTATTTACTTTAATTTCATAGAGTTTGTCTGAATGGACTTGAAATTTAATCTATCTCACCTTCAAAAAGAGGAACAACTTCTTTCTCCAGACCATGGACCTATTTATCTGATGCTTATTCTAACTAAAGTTCATGTAGTTTCCTCCTTAACAACAGCAAGCATCTATATAGCACACTTTGCACTCTACCAAGTGTTTTATGTATATATTAATTCATTAATCTTGAGGTATAGAGAAATTAATTAATTCTAGCTGGTGGGTGGTAGAGCTTGGCTTTGAAGTCAGGTAATCTGGTACCAGATCCTGCCTCTCCTTAGCAGAGTGCTGGTTAGGATTTCCAGACCATGTTTTGCATAAGAAGCATTGGTTGCTATGATGGATTAAAGATGGCTATAACTTCTTTGCCACCGTTCCCGTTGAGAGACGAATCTATTTCCCCTCCTCTTGAATCTCGGCTGGCCCTGTGACTTGCTTTGACTAAAAGAATGTGAGGGGATTAATGTCGTGTAACTTTTGATGCTGGACCTTAAGAGATCTGCAGCGTCTGCTTTTGTGCTCTTGGAACACTCCCTCTTGGAACCTGCTTCCCTGCTGAGAGAAGACCATGCCACGTGGAGAGGACACAGGAAGGATCACTCAGGCACTCTGGTCAATGGCCCCAGCTGAGCTCCCAGCCACCTGCCAGCATCAGCTGCCAGTCAGGTGAGTGAGTCTTTGGATGTTTCGGCCCATCCCAGCCTGGGATTCCTGAAGCCCCAGCCAATACCGAGACGGGGAGAACTGCCCAGCTAAGCAGTTAACTCCCAGAACTGTGAAAGATAGGAAATAGCTGTGGTGGTTGTTTCAAGTCACTGAGTTTTAGAAGCATTCATTATGCAGCAACAGATAACCAAAACAATTGTTGATAATAGAATCCCTGAAAATGAAGTTGAAAGGCAGCCAACTAAACTTAAGGGAATTGTACTGCCAGGAAGAAAAACCACAAGGGCCGCTGATTATGCAACCCCTAAGGCAATCTCCAGTCTCAAATATCAATACCTTCCCAGCAGAAGGAACGATGCTAAGGTGGGACAGTTCCCCAAAGAGGAATTCTCTCCAATCCTCCTCCCAAGGAGTAGCTCTAAGGGACCCTGAACAAGGAGAATCTCCTACTGGTCATGACCAAAGATGACCAGATCCTCTAACCAAGGAATTCACCTACCCACTGGAGGGAACTGACTGCTACATGGGGCTGCACAGGTTGTTCAGTTCACAACTACAAAAGGCACCATTTACATAGGCTATTGCGTGAAAGATATGCGGCAGAGTTTTTTTTGGTTTGTTTTTGTTTTTGTTTTTGTTTTTTTGAGACAGAGTCTTGCTCTGTTGCAGGGCTAGAGTGCCATGGTGTCAGCCTAGCTCACAGCAACCTGAAACTCTTGGGCTCAAGCAATCCTCCTGCCTCAGCCTCCTGAGAAGCTGGAACTATAGGCGTGTGCCACCAGACCTGGCTAATTTTTTTTATTTTTTTGTAGAGAAAGGGTCTTGCTATTGCCCAGGCTGCTCTCAAACTCCTGGGCTCAAGCGATCCTCCCACCTCCCAAGGTGCTGTGTTTACAGGTATAAGCCACCGCTCCCAGCCCCAATCTACTTTAAATAACCAGTGACAGGCCAGGTTTGGTGGCTCATGCCTGTAATCCTAGCACTCTGGGAGGCCAAGTTGGGTGGATCGTTTGAGCTCAGGAGTTCTACACCAGCCTGAGCAAGAGCGAGACCCCACCTCTACTAAAAAGTAGAAAGAAATTAGATGAACAACTAAAAATATATAGAAAAAATGAGCCGGGCATGGTGGTGCATGCCTGTAGTCCCAGCTACTTGGGAGGCTGAGGCACGAGGATCGCTTGAGCTCAGGAGTTTGAGGTTGCTGTGAGCTAGGCTGACGCCATGGCACTCTAGCCCAGGCAACAGAGTGAGACTCTGTCTCAAAAATAAATAAATAAATAAATAAATAAAATAACCAGCGACAGAGAAGAGTCCTAGAGAACCTAACACCAGGACAGTCTGACAGCAATGAGAAATCCATTTCTTTTTTACAGGATCTTTGTTTTTAGAAAATCTTTATTTTCTTTAGCTGCGAAATATTACAAAATATTTAAACAGCACAAACATATAGAAAGTAAAAAATGAAAGTGTCCCTCAAGTCTATTTCTGAAAAGTATCTACTATAAATAGTTTGCATATCTCTCTATTATCCATCTATCACTATGAGTATATATGTGTATAGTTTTTATGGCTTTGAATTCCTTCCTCTACATCATTCTAAGTTATTTGTTGGCCAGAGTATTGGGTTTGAATTTGTCTTGCATCCCTGTAAGCTATTAAGGCTAAAGCCACAGCCCTAATTAATTCCTTAAATCTCGTGTCTCTACTGAGGCTACTCAAAGCAAATAAACATGCCTGATCTAACTATGTATTGCCAGCCGTTGGTAATGGACTCTTGAAATTCAAGCTCCTATATTCCCTCTTGGATTCTGCCAAAATTCTCTAGGCAATTTCTGCAATTTACTCTGCATGTATTCCCTACTGCAGTTAGATCCTTTGTTTTTGTCCTCCCAGACTCCTCTCTCTTTTCTGTTCACAGACCTGTGATCTCCCTGGACCACAGGAATGAGAGCATAAGCCAAGGCAGGTTAATCAGCATTTTCCCTGAGACTTTTCAAAGCTGAGTTAAGAGAAAGCTGCTTCTTTCCTTTCTGGTTAAAAAAAAATTGTGGGCCCAGACTTGAAGCCACACAGGCAGGTCAAATTTTTAAATGGAAAAAAAAAAAAATTGTGATTAGTGAGTGAATTCAGAACTGCTGGTGGCTACAGATCCACCTTCATGGTGAAGTCAGATTTATCCTTCAAAGCAACTCCACTGTGTACTAACAAATTTTTCTTTTTCTTTCCTAGTCTTTCTTTTATTTATTTATTTATTTTGTTTTGAGACAGGGTCTTGGGCTGGAGCACAGTGGCGGTATCGTTATAGCTTACTTCAAACTCAAACTCCTGGGCTCAAGAGATCCTCCTGCCTCCCCCTCCCAAGTAGCTGGGATTACAGGTGCCAGCCACCATACTTAGCTAATTTTTTCTATTTCTTTTGTAGAGAGGGGGTCTCCCTCTTGCTCAGACTGGTCTCAAACTCCTGGCCTTAAGCAGTCCTCCCACATTGGATTACAGGCATGAGCCACGACATCCAGCCAAATGTTTCTTTTCTAGAAAAATTATTTATTTATTTTCATAAGGAAGATTAGGGTCTTAAGTATTAATAAATTTTTCTGGCCAGGTACGGCTGAGGCAGGAGAATCCTTTGAGCCCAGGAGTTTAAGATTGCACGGAGCTATGATGATGCCACTGCACTCTAGGTGGGATGACAGGGAGAGACTCTGTCTCAAAAGAAAAATAAATAAATTAATAAATAAATTTTTCTAACAGCTTGTTGACATATAATTCACATACTAGGGGCAAAGGCCAGTTGAATTGTTTATTATACAACTGGTAATATTCCCCCTTTAGCCATATAAGGTAATATTCACAGGTTTCAGGAATTAGAAAGTGGGTATCTTTGGCGGCCATTATTTAACCTAACAGGATAACAATGGAACATACATGACAAGGCTATTGTGAGCATTACATGAGTTAACACATGTAAAATTTGTGTGTAGATAGCCTTCAATAAATGTTGGCTATTGTTTTTAGTATTCATTTCTATAATGCCCCTTGTGTTTTGGCCATCTCATGTCTGAACATCCTTATCCATTTTATGGACCTCAGTGGGATGCAGAAGCCCAATTAGTATTACAGAAGTTAAAAGGAGGCAAGTATTCTCCTCACCTGTCCCCTGTCATCTAGGCCATGGCTCATAACCAAGGCTTGGCCAGTAAGATGCTCACGCCTGGAACACTGGAGTGTCTTGTAAAGACTTAATTTGAGATTATTAAGGGGTACAACAATGAGATCAAGAGTCTGACAGCAACAAGTGTCCAGTGGGGGCGTTGTGGTCATACCTTTCTCATGGCGAGGTGTGATCAAGGCTGTCTAGCTTCTTTTGGCCAGACAAATGGCTTTCTGTTCATTTTCCACTGCTGCTTCTCCTGTTTTCCCTTCCTTTCAATGAGCTATATCATTCCTTCTGAAAAATTCCTCTTCTGCCTAAGTTATCCACTTTTGGCTTCTATTGTTGCAACCAACAACCATGATTGGCATTCTGTTGGAATTCTAGTGGCCTGATGTTTGTGGCAGTTAATTAACCATGATTGTTTGACTTCTGGATGATAGGGCCCTGAAGGTGAGTCTTTGAGGACTTGATTAGAACAATTTCATGGCATTGAAAAATGTAAGAAAGATAGTGTTAATTGGTTACATTATGTCACCTACAGCAAGCAATGAAAATTTCTGGTTTAGATTTCCCAATTCAAAGAAAATTTTTAAATTTAGAACCATTGTGAAATGTGGCAGAAAGCCCTTCTGCCTGTATCCAACACTCTGGGACTGTTGAACATCTGATTCAGAATGTAATTAATTTTAACCAATGGTGCAGGGACAACTGGATATCCACATGCAAAAGAATGAAGTTGGACCTCTACTTCACACCATACAAAAAAATTAACTCAAAATGGATCACTGACTGAAATGCAAGAACTAAAACTGTGAAACTCCTAGAAGAAAACATAGGAGTATATTTTCATGACCTTGGGTTAACAACGTTTTTTTTTTTAGATACAAGATCAAAAGCACAAGTGACAAGAGAAAGAACAGATAAGTTAGAAAACTAAAAAAACACAATTTTTATGGAAAAAATAGATACATTTTACAAAAGTAAAAAAAGATTTTTTTTTTTTTTTGAGACAGAGTCTCACTCTGTTGTTGCCTGGGCTAGAGTGCCGTGGCGTCAGCCTAACTCACAGCAACCTCAAACTCCTGGGCTCAAGAAATCCTACTGCCTCAGCCTCCAGAGTAGATGGGACTACAGGCATGTGCCACCATACCCAGCTAATTTTTTTCTATATACTTTTAGTTGTCCAGCTAATTTCTTTCTATTTTTTTAGTAGAGACGGGGGTTTCACTTTTGCTCAGGCTGGTCTTGAACTTCTGAGCTCAAACCATCTGCCCGCCTTTGCCTCCCAGAGTGCTTGGATTACAGGCGTGAGCCACCGCACCCAGCCCAAAAGTAAAAACTTTGTTCTGTAAATGATACCACCAAGAAAGCAGAAAGACAACCCACAAAATGGGAGAAAATATTTACAAAATCATAAGGGACTTGTTCAGAGTATATAAAGAACAATAACAACTCAATAATAAAAGACATATATCAATTAAAAATTGGGCAAATGATTTGAATAGATTTTTATTCAAAGAAGATACACACATGGCCAATAAGCACATGAAAAGATGCTCAACATCATTTATCACTGGTCATTAGAGAAATGCAAATCAAAACCACACCCATTGAATCAGAATTTCCAAGGGAGGAAAAGACAAAAAAATAAAAAACCACACCCATGGGATATCAGCCTCACCTCTGGGGAAGTAAGGGGGAAAGGACATTGAGTTCAACCAATGACTAATAGCCGACCAATGGCCAACGCTTCAATCAATCATGCTTACATAATGACTCCCCACTACAAACTCTGAACACTAAAGCTTGGTATAACATCCTGATTGGTGAACGCGTTGAGGTGACATGAGGTTGATATGCCCTGATTCCACAGGGAGAGGGCACTTCTAGAAGCTCTGCGTTTGTAACCCTCGCAGATCTCACCCTACGTGTCTCCTCATTTGAATAGTCCTGACTTGTATCCTTTATGATAAAACTGTAATTGTAAGTATATCACTTTCTTGAGTTCTGTGAGTCACTCTAGTGAGTTATCAAACCTGAGGGGGTATGGGAACCCCCAAATTTGTAGCCAGTTGTTTAGAAATGTGGATGGTCTGGGAATGCCTGAAGTGTGATGTAAGGGCAGTCTTGTTACAAACCATGCCCTATAATTTGTGGGTTCTGTGCTAACTTTATGTAGCTAGTGCCAGAATTTTATTGCAGTCCACAGTTGGTGTCAGAATCTTACCTTATGTGGCAGAAGATGTTAAGTAAGTTAAAGATCTTGAGATAGGCAGTTCATCCTGGATTATCCAGGGGGGCCCTAAATACAATCACATGTACCCTTATAAAAGGGAGGCAGAAGGAAATTTAACACAGACAGAAGAGGAAAAGGCAATGTGACAACAGAAGCAGAGACTGGGATGATGCAGCCACAAGCTAAGGAATGCTGGCAGGCACCAAAAGCTGGAAGAGACAAGGAACAGATTCTACCCTAGAGCCTTCAAATGGAGCACAGCCCTGCCAATGTCTTGGTTTTGGCCCAGTGAAACTGATTTTAGACATCTGGACTCAGGAAGTGTGAAAAAATAAATTTGTGTTGCTTTAAGCCACCAAGTTTGTTATATTACAGCAGCCATAAGAAATGAATACGTCCCATTTATAGATGAAACTGAGTCCTAAAGAGGTGAATAAACTTTCCCAAAGTCCTGCAACAAAGCCAAAGTTCACATCCAGGCTATCTGGCCTCAGAGCCTGTGCTCCTAATGGCTATGCTACCCTGTACCTAATGGAAAAAAGATTCTCACTGCTCACCATCTTGCTGTGGCGGCACATTCACTTCCTGACAACTTCTGAAGGTCTGTTCCCTGCAACCCCACTCCTGGTGCTGATTTCTGCATTATAAGCTCTTTCAGGCCAAAGGAAACAGAGGCATCCCCAACTTACCTCAGGAAATGGGCTTCATGTTTGTAAAGATTCGTAGAAAAGAAGCCTAACAACCATCTCTGCCTGAAGAGTTGTTTTGTGAAACTAAAGGCTTTTTCCTTGTCATTCAGGATACAGCAACAGCTCTGAATAGCAACTGCTATCATCATTCCTCACCCCCACCCACAGGTTCCTGCCAAAGCCACTCCTCCCTTGCTCTGACCCAGCTCTTCTCTGTCCTTGCCCCTGCTTCTTCCCGCTGGATCTACTGATGGCTTCTCTCTGTTCTTCTTCCAAATCCCTCTTGATCTCTTCTTTCTTCCAGATGCATCTATCTCTGCTTACTGCCTTTTCTGTCTCTTCTTCTGTTTCACTCATAGTCTAATGCCTCAAGAAGGACATGTGTAGGTGGATCAAGTACTGTCCAATATCGTGCCCTTGTTTGTCAGAACTCTCATTCTGGACCACCTCGTGGTATTTAGAGTCCACTCAATGAATACAAAAGAGCTATGTAATAGTTATTTATTTTAAAATGTTGATGTCTGCAATATACTAGAATTTCTATTCTTTGCAATATTTAATCTTAGGATGAAAAAATGTAAATGTCAACTTAAAAATATGCAAGGGGATACATAATTTTTTTCAAAATTGTTTTAGAGGACATGCACATAAAACATTTGGCTCTCGGCCCAACTTTTTTTCTTTGTTGGAGTCCCATAGCAAATACTGCAAAGAAAGACTGTCAGCTGAAAAGTAAAGGAAAACGGAATACAAGCCCTAGCATTGGTGGAAACACTCTGGCTTTACTACTAATAAGAGCTGTGCTAAGCATGTGAGATACTTTATCTCAGTTAATTGTGACAACTAACTGGTGATGCACATTCACTTGACAGATGAAGAAACTGAGGCTCAGAAAGGTTGTGACTAGCTTAGGCTTACACAAAGTAGTGCATAACAGAGCTGAGATTTGAACCTCTATCAGCGTGATCCCCACGTCTGTTTTAATCATATCACCCTACTAGTTGGCAGAGAAAAGAGAGGCTTCCCCTGTCTACCATCGCTGGGAATGGTAGTAGCTACACCAGCTGCAACAGCAGTCAGAGCCACACCAGCAGAGAGGAGGCTCAGGAGCAGGTCAGGGAGTGATGGCAAGAAGATCCAAGGCTCTGCGGTACCTGTGGCCAATCCCCAGATTCTGTAACCTGTGTCAAAAGAAGACGGAGTGACCTCTGGTGGCCTAAGAGAAGCCACCATTTCTATACCATGTTGAGAGCTAAGAAGGGAAGGGAGGCCTCTGCAGTCTTGTCATGTTAAGTACAATTGTCCTTAATAAGTACAATTGTGATTAATAAGGAAGGGGCAGGGGATGGGGGAGGAGGTGCTGTTACATCATTATTCTTCCTTTGCTCCGTGCTCCTTTGGCATTCATGGAATTTAGCTATACCTCTCTTTTCCTCTCCTTTATTTATCATCCTCTATCAACTTTCTACTCACTCCTCTTCAATAGTAACATAGTATAGTGGCCAAGACTCAGACTTTTTGAATCCTGGTCCTACTCCTTACTACTGTGTGGTCTTGGATGAATTATATAAATTCTCCAAACCTTAGTTTCCTCTTTAAAATCCTACCATGTAAATTTGCATAATTCCAATTCATTCTTTTTAATAGCTGCATTAAATGTACCCTAATTCCTTCAATCACTACTTGAATGATGAACATTCTCTTTAATCTCACTGTTTAGCCAGTGCAAACCATGCCGCAATAAACATGCTTATAAAGGTATTCCAGTGCCTTTCTTTCTTTCTTTTTTTTTTTTAGGCAGAGTCTTGCTCTGTTGCCCGGGCTAGAGTGAGTGCCGTGGCGTCAGCCTAGCTCACAGCAACCTCAAACTCCTGGGCTTAAGCAATCCTACTGCCTCAGCCTCCCGAGTAGCTGGGACTACAGGCATGCGCCACCATGCCCGGCTAATTTTTTCTATATATATATTTTAGTTGGCCAGATAATTTCTTTCTATTTTTAGTAGAGACAGGGTCTCACTCTTGCTCAGGCTGGTCTCGAACTCCTGACCTCGAGTGATCCACTCGCCTCAGCCTCCCAGAGTGCTAGGATTATAGGCGTGAGCCACCGCGCCTGGCCTCCAGTGACTTTCTTTTATAGGATGCCTACCCTAAAGTGGGATTTGTAGATGAAAGGATATATTTTTATTTTATTTAATATTTATTTATTCATTTATTTATTTAGAGACAGAGTCTTGCTCTATCACCCAGGCTGGATTGCAGTCTCGTGATCTTAGCTCACTGAAACCTCAAACTTCTGGGTTCCAGTGATCCTCCTGCTTCAGCCCCTTGAGTATCTGGAACTACAGGCATGCACTATGCTTGGCTAATTTTTAAATTTTTTGTAGAGATGGGATCTTGCTATGTTGCCCAGGCTGGTATTGAACTCCTGACCTCAAGCAATCTTCCCTCCTCGACCTCCCAAAGTGCTAGGATTATAGGTGTGAGCCACTGCACCTGGCATATTTTTATTTTTAATAGCTGTTGCTGGAATGCTTTCCCAAAAGGCTGTAACAATTTGCAGTAATATATGATAAGTTCTCTTTGTCAGCGATCTCACCAGCAATAAATGTTAACTGAATTTTTAAACTTTCACAGTCTGATAAATAAAACAGATGTCTCATTATTACTTTAATTTGCATTTAGTCCCCTTGTCAATCTGTAGGAATTCCTTCTGTGATAAATATTAACTCCCTGTCCTCTCTATTGCATTTTTACCTCAGATATGTTGCTCATTTATAAACTTACTTAAAAGGTTTTACTTAGTCAAATCCATTTGACTCTTTAACAACATGGGGCTTAGGAGCGCTGACCCCCCTCATAGTTGAAAATTCATTTATAACTTTTGACTCCTCAGAACTTAACTACCAATAGCCTACAAAGCTAGGCGTGATGGTGTGCACCTATAGTCTCAGCTACTCAGGAGGCTGAGGCAGAAGGATTGCTCGAGGCCAGGAATTCAAGGCAAGCCTGGGCAATATAGCAAGACCTCATCTCAAAAAAAAAAAAAAAAAAAAAAATAGCCTACTATTGACCGAAAGCTTTACTGATAACATAAACAATTGGTTAACACATATTTTGGATGTTGTATGCATTATATGCTGTATTCTTACAATGAAGTAAGCCAGAGAAAAGAAAATGGTATTAAGAAAATCATAAGGAAGAGAAGAGAATATATATTTACAGTACATAAAATGGAAGTGGACCATCATAAAGGTTTTCATCCTTGTCATCTTCAATAAAGTAGACTGTGGAGAAGTTTGCTGCATTTGCACCAAACAGATCTTAGCCTATTGCTTCCCACCTTAAATCCTGGCGCTTGCTTATCTTCCTTACCAATAAATGTCCTTTGTGGCATTTTTTTCCAGAATAGGACACTTTCATCTGTATTCAAAATCTATTAGAGCAGATATCCTTTTTCCTCAATGATTTTCTCAATAGCATCTGGGAACTTGGTGGACAGAAGCTGCTTCTCCTGCTAGATTGACATTTTAAAAAACAAACCTCTTTCTACAACTAATCAAACCATCCTTTGCTGGCATTAAATTCTCTAGCTTTAGATCCCTAACCTTACTTTTGCTTTGTCATATAATGACTTCACTTTTCCTGGAATTTATTTGTTTATTTATTTATTTGTTCATTTTGAGACAGAATCTCATTCTGTAGCCCAGGCGAGTGTCAGCCTAGCTCACGGCAACCTCAAACTCCTGGGCTCAAAGGATCCTCCTGCCTCAGCCTCCTGAGTAGCTGGGACTATAGGCACGTGCCACCACGCCCATCTAATTTATTCTATTTTTAGTAGAGATGGGGGTCTCACTGTTGCTGAGGCTATTCTTGAACTCCTGAGCTCAAGCTATCCTCCCACCTTGGCCTCCCAGAGTGCTAAGATTACAGGTGTGAGCCACCACACCCAGCCTTTTTCTCAAATTTAGATGTTTAGGTCTATAGGTGTGCCTTCTTATAGCAATCCTGCACCCACATAAAAGCTGCATTTTCAAGATGAGATAAAAAGGAATTTTGCAAAAAGTACAAGGTTTTAGTACCCGCTGGTGTAGCTGCAGCAACAGCTTCAAGAATTTCCTTTTCCCAGCTGGAGCAAGAGTGAGACACCATCTTTATTAAAAAATAGAAAAAAAATTAGCCACGCAACTAAAAATAGAAAAAATTAGCCAGGCGTGGTGACACATGCCTGTAGTCCCAGCTACTCGGGAGGCTGAGGCAGGAGGATCGCTTGAGCTCAGGAGTTTGAGTTGCTGTGACGCCACGGCACTCGCTTGGGCAACAAGTGAGACTCTGTCTCAAAAAAAAAAAAACGAAGAAGAAGAAGAATTTCCTTTTCTTTTTTTAACAATGGTCCTTACACTCGATTCATTTATCTTGAAATGGCGAGCAATTGCAGCTACAGACTTCAATCTATGGTACATATCAAGCAATTTAACTTTATCTTGTAATGTCATGAGTTTGCTTCTTGAGAGCACTTCCAGCATCACTAGTAGTACTTCGTACGGGTTCCATGGTGTTATTCAATTTTATGATATTGCACTAAACATGATGAAAAATGCACAAAAATACACAAGAACCATGAGAGATCACTTTTTACTGCAATATGCAATTTATTGGAGAGACCAACTGCTCATGCAGAGATGATTAGCGTCACACAGCTTTTTAAGTGACTACTCGTAACACTTGAGCTCACTACAATACCACCAGGAGGCGGCTAAGAAGTTATTACAGTAGTACAGTATGCACTACAGTTAATTTTATGCAGTTATGATTTGATACTGAATTTTTACATTTAGTTACATTTCTCTTGACTGTGAATGGCTGAATGGTGCCACGTAGGGTCTGTGTTTGTGTGCGTAAGTTTTGATAAATTTTAACTTTTTATAATAGATTTATGTATATTTTATGACAGTAAGTGATAAAATAGACTATGTATATTTTATGTACTCATGACATACCCAACTTTTTCTAATTTTCTTGATATTTCTAGGCTACACCATTCATATTCAAGTTTTTTCAAAATGTTACAAATCCCCCCAAAATTTTCCAATATATTGATTGAAAAAAATTCATATATAAGAACACCCACACAGTTCAAACCCATGTTGCTCAAGAGTCAACTATAGTTCTTTCTTTTCTTTTATAACAGCTGAGTTTGCTATCTTGGTTAAGATGGTCTACCTCACACCTAGGTTGTACATGTGGTTTCCTATATTTTACTCTAGGATTTTTATTATTTTATGTTTACATTTAAATGTAAATGTTTAAACCATCTTGTGAATTGATATGAGATAGGGGTCAAATTATTTTCTTCCATAAGAAGAACCAGTTAAATAGCATCACTTACTAAATGAACCATTTTTTCCCTCTATGACAAATGACACTATTGCCATATGCTGAACTCTCTTACATGCTAGGATCTAGTTCTAGATTTTCTATTGTTTTCCACTAATCTATTTCTATGCCAATGTTACATTAACTTGATTACGGTAGTTTAATGAATGTTTTGATATCTAGTTAAACAAATAGTTTCCCTTCACCGTACTTCATTTTCATACTTTCCTTCATTTATTCTAGGCGAAATTCTTCCATATGGATTTAAGATCACTTTAATGATTTCTTTAAAAACTGCCCACTAGAATTCTAATTGAAATTACATTAAATTTTAAATAGTTTTTAAACATTTTTGTTTTTGCAACATTGAGTTTTCTTATACCAAAACAAGTAACTTTCTATTTGTCTAGCTCTAACTTTATGTTGTTCAATAAGATATTTTATGGCCCGGCGTGGTGGCTCACGCCTGTAATCCTAGCACTCTGGGAGGCCGGGGCAGGAGGATCACTTTCAAGCTCAGGAGTTCAGGCGCAAGAATGAGACCCCGTCTCTACTAAAAATAGAAAGGAATTATATGGACAACTAAAAATATATACAGAAAAAAATTAGCCAGACTGGGTGGCGCACGCCTGTAGTCCCAGCTACTCGGGAGGTTGAGGCAGAAGGATCGCTTGAGCCCAGGAGTCTGAGGTTGCTGTGAGCTAGGCTGACACCACGGCACTCTAGCCCAGGCAAAAGAGCGAGACTCTGTCACACACACACACACACACACACACACACAAAGAAGTGTTCTCTTTTTCATTGCTTTTTTTTTTGAGAGTCTCACTCTGCCACCTGGGCTAGAGTGCTGTCTCGTCAGCCTAGCTCACAGCAACCTCAAACTCCTGGGCTCAAGCGATTCTCCTGCCTCAGCCTCTCAAGTAACTGGGATTACATTACAGACACGCGCCACCACACCCGGCTGCTTTTTTCTATTTTTAGTAGAGACAGAGTATCGCTCTTGCTCAGGCTGGTCTCCAACTCCTAAGCTCAAGCAATCCTCCTGCCTCAGCCTCCCAAAGTGCTAGGATTACAGGCATGAGCCACTGCACCCAGCCCATAAATGTCTATTAAATCAAATTCACTTATTCAATTCTTCCTTGAGCCCGTTCCTCTATGTTCATGCCCGTTAGTCAGTACTAAATCTGTTTAATCACAATATCATTGTATTTCTATCAAGTTCTCCTTGCGGCCGGGCGCGGTGGCTCACGCCTGTAATCCTAGCACTCTGGGAGACCGAGGTGGGCGGATCGTTTGAGCTCAGGAGTTCGAGACCAGCCTGAGCAAGAGCGAGACCCCACCTCTACCAAAAATAGAAAGAAATTATATGGACAGCTAAAAATATATATAGAAAAAATTAGCCGGGCATGGTGGCGCATGCCTGTAGTCCCAGCTACTCGGGAGGCTGAGACAGGAGGATCGCTTGAGCTCAGGAGTTTGAGGTTGCTGTGAGTTAGGCTGACGCCACGGCACTCACTCTAGCCTGGGCAACAGAGTGAGCTCTGTCTCAAAGAAAAAAAAAAAAAAAAAAAAAGTTCTCCTTGCCTTTCTAACAGTTTTTGCTTTATATATTTAGCTGCCAGGTTGTTTAGCTTATGATTATTAAAGCTTCCTAAATTATGCCTTTTTTATTACATCATTTATCCCATTTAGTGCTTTCATTGTAGATTCCTCCTGATATTCATGTTGCCTCTGCTACTTCTCCTTTATTTGCATTCTCAAGGCATGCCTTGCCCACCCTTTACTTTCAATTTTTCTTTATAATTGTATTTTAAATCTGTTTCTTATAGACATTACATAGTTGGGTTTGTTTTTAACTCAGTCTGACAGTCCCTGTCTTTCAGTGGGATAATTCCGTTTATTTACATTTAGTGGCAATTGATAACACTTTAGTTCTGCCAACTTATTCTATGTTGACTATTTTACTTTGCTGATGCTTCTTTTTTAATTTTCCTTGCTTTTGCTGGTTTGATCAAATTACCATCTGTTCCCTTTTATCTTGTTAATTTTTGAGTTCTATATTTTCCCACTTTATGTTTATGACATCTTTTCTCTCCCTATGCTTATTGCTGAATACATACTTTTCTGTTTTATATGTGTGTGTGTGTGTGTGTGTGTGTGTGTATATATATATATAATATAGCCTGGGCAATAGCGAGATCTGGTCTCTACAAAAAAATTTAAAAATTAGCCAGGTGTGGTGGTGCATACCTGTAGTCCCAGCTACTTGGGAGGCTGAGGCAGGAGGATCGCTTGAGCCCTGGAATTGGAGGCTGCAGTGAGCCATGATGATGCCACTGCACTCTAGCCTGAGCACCACAGAGCAAGACTCTGTCTCAAAAAAAAAAAAACAAAAAAAAAACCAGGCTTGGCGCAGTGGCTCACGCCTGTAATCCCTAGCATTTTGGGAGGCCGAGGTGGGAGGATTGTTTGAGCTCAGGAGTTCAAGATCAGCCTGAGCAAGAGTGAGATGCCGTCTCTACTAAAATTAGAAAGAAATTATCCGGACAACCAAAAATATATATAGAAAAAATTAGCCGGGCATGGTGGCACATGCCTGTAGTCCCAGCTACTCGGGAGGCTGAGGCAGAAGGATTGCTTGAGCCCGGGAGTTTGAGGTTGCTGTGAGCTAGGCTAATTCCCCAGCACTCTAGCCTGGGCAACAAAGTGAGACCCTGTCTCAAAAAAAAAAAAAAACCAACTATTTACCCTATAGTTACCCTATAGAGATGCTGTGTTCTCTTACTTCCTCCTTCCCTTCCCCCAATAAGATAAGATCTTTTAGAATAATTCATTCTTTCTTTCTTTCTCTCTTTCTCTCTCTTCTTTTCCTTTTCTTTCATTCTTTCTTTCCTTCTTTCCTTTTTTCTTTCTTTCTTTTTTGTAGAGTCAGGGTCTCACTATGTTGCCCAGGCTAGTCTTGAACTCCTGGCCTCAAGTGATCCTCCTGCCTCAGCCTCCCAAAGTGCTAGGATTACAGGCATGAGCCACTGAACCTGGCCTGGAATATTTTTATGTTTCCATTCTCCTCCAACCTCTTCACACTTTCCACTCACATGAAACATTTGGATAGGTTTTACACTATCTCTCTACACTCCCACCCTAATTTCTAGGTTTTATGCAGATAATTGGTACTTTTTGTTTCAGGCTACTATTGGAATTTCCTTTGCAGTATGTTTCTTCCATTTTGATACTTATTTTTTTAGCCTTTATATTACATATTTCCATGTAGTCTATCAACATCCAATGGGTGTGTGTATGTGTGTGTGTATATATTTTAATATTTCCATAGTCTGTCAATATCCAATAGAAATCCAACGGGTATCAATAGACTATTGGGAAATGTACTATATATTATATATTAATAAATACATATATATAATTATGTAAACATAAAATATATAATATGAATACATAAACATATATTTCATTGTAACTGTGTTCCTCTGTAATCATATGTATCTTATTTCCTGCACTTCAAAACATTCAGAGAAAGTGTTTATGGCACACAAGAAAAAACTAAGAATTCCCACCTTAGACTATCCCAGCTACTCTTCCAACTTCAATTACCAATTCTCCACCAATGACTCACCCAATTCAGATCTCTCGAATTCCAGATCACGTATTTATATACACATAACCCCACTCGAGAATCCCAGGTGATGCTTTAAAGAAACCTCTAACTCAGCAAGTGCAAAACCAAACTCACCTTCCTCCCTAGTCTGGTCCTTTGCAAGTGAAAACTTTCTCAAAGGCTGGGCATGGTGGCTCACACCTGCAGTCCCAGCATTTTGCAAGGCTGAACCAGGAGGATCACTTTATATGAGGAGTTCGAGACCAGCCTGGGTAACATAGTGAGACCCCATCTCTACAAAAAATGTTTTGAAAATTAGTGCACACCTGTAGTCCTAGCTATTCCAGAGACTGAAGCAGGAGGAGCTCAGGAACTCAAGGTTAGAGGAGCTATAATGGCACCACTGCATTCCATCCTGGGCAACAGAGCCAGACCCTGTCTCTAAAAAAACAAAACTTTCTCGGAATATGATGCTGAGAAAGCCACAAGTGTAGTCTTTCATCTCCTAATCCTCACCAAGATCTGCTGATTTCATCTCCTAAACTTTGCTCATATCCATCTACTTTGCTCCATAGCTTGGAGCTATTAGAGTTACTGGTGACCTTACCTGTTTTAGTGGAATGGGAGGGGTACAGGTCAGATGGGCAGGGGTTAATGGGTAGTGGGTGGGAAGTACATAAAAAGAGACAGTCAATACAGACAACTCCTCTGGAAACTCTGGGCAAAGAATCCTGGAAGATTTTGGAGGATGGTATTCTACTTTCCTTTTATTCCCAACACCACCTTTTAGCCCAACCACACCTCTGGGTCAGACAGTTGCTGGCACCAGTAAGCAGGCAGAGCTTCAGACTTCTTGCTGAGCTTTCACAAGGTAAACTAGCCTAAAAACACCTCCCAGTGGGGATATGAGAGAATTTGTGTGTGCTGGGAGGTAGGAGATTCCTTGTAATATTTTATTAGTAAAACTAATACTACAAGGCATACATCCAGACTGAGAGAATAACCTCTTCATTGATCTTCATTCATTCTTGCTCTCCTCCAAACTGTTCTCCATACCACAGCCAGGAATCTTTCCAATTGTAAACCTGATCATATTGAAACTCCTTCTTCTGTCTTCCTTGCCAATTTTTTCTTCCCAGCTCTCCACATTCATGATCTGTACTACAGCCACTTGGGACTTCTTTTGATTCCTCAAACACACTATGGTTTCTTACCACAGGCCTCCGTGTATGCTGTCCCCTCTGCTGTTCCCACCCTCTCTTTGCTTGGTTAACTCCTGTTGATTCATCAGCTCTTAGCTCAAATGTCACTTCTTCAGGGAAGTCTTCATTGCTCTCCAAGACAGGTTAAGACTCCCAGTTGCTACATTCTGAGAAATGTGCCTAAAAAGAGACTCCTAGTTGTAAACTCTCATCACATCCTGTCCTTTCCTCTCACAGTACTTGTCGCAGTTTGCAGTTATGTATTTGTTGTGGTGATTATTTGATTAACGTTTGTCATTTCTAACAGACAGGAAGCCCTAGGAGGCCAGGAAGCAGGCCTCTTTTCTTTTTTCTTTCTTTCTTTTTTTTGAGACAGGCTTTCACTCTGTTGTCCAGGCTGGAGTGCAGTGGCACGATCATAGCTCACTGCAACCACCAACTCTTGGGTTGGAGGAATCCTCCTGCTTCAGCCTTCTGAGTAGCTAGGACTACAGGTGTGTGCCACCACACCAGGCTAATATTTAAATTTTTTGTAGAGACCAGGTCTTGCTATGTTGCCAGGCTGGTCTCGAACTCCTGGCCTCAAAAGATCCTCCCACCTCAGCTTCCAGGGATTATAGGAGTGAGCCACCATGCCTGGCCTGGTCCTCTTTTCATACCATCAAATCATATGATAATATAATGCCTAGCAATGTGTGTGTATTATGTGTGCATGTGTATGACTGGTCAAGGGTCTAGATATGCAAAGCAAAGCAGACCTGGACTGTGGTTACCTCATAAGGAGACAGAACAGCCCATCTGCCTCCTTCAAGGACAGCTCTCTGGCTGGGCCACTGTCATGTGTAACATAGAATAGGATACACCATCTGCCTGTTTGGTTTCTGAATCACCTGAATCCACCCTCATTCAGCAATGTGGACTATCAGCTTTCTGAGACAGAGAGAACAACCTTGAAATAATTGCCATTATTCATTTGACCAATATTTATTCTGTGCATACCCCTACTGTATTCAAACACTTTGCTGGGAATGGGGAAACAGATGAATAAGACCTGGTTATTATTCTCAAGGAATTTACAGTTTGGAAGCACAGTCAAATATATAAACAAATTATAACTTCCTTTTTGAAAACACTGATATTACAAGGCACATTCAAAGTTTTAAAGGATCACGGAGAAGAGAATGACCGTCAAAGCACTTAGCAAAACCCTAGCTCAAAGAAGTGCTATTTATGTCAAGGGACATATTTTTCAAACCTTCTAAGCTCTGACTTTGGATCTGTTTATATCATAAGAAAGCAATTTACTTGGACCACATTGGACAAGCCCCTCATAAAATAACCATCACTAGGTTGCTTTTTATGTTCTTAGTTTTTGTCAGCCATAACAAGAAATATCCATATGAATTTTGGGTTTTGCATTTGTTGTTCAAGTCCTCGTGATTGCTTTATTACATCATTCACTGTTTCCCAATAAAGTCACATGAGAAACTACCTTTAGAATTTAGTGATACAGGAGAAAAAAACCCTATAGTCTATCTCCTCTGATGAACTCATTCCTTTCAGACGACAAAATCTATTCAACATGTACTGTGTTTTCATTTTTGCCCTGGCATCCAGGAAGCTAAGAACTAAATTTTGAATTCAGTTACAGTCATGTTTAACCCCAGGATAATTGTGATCTTTTTCTCTGGCCCTAATGTTTCATTTCTTATTTTCTATGTTATGCTTTTTAAAGAATTTGGAGAAACTGAAGAGGACTCAGAGAAAAGCAATGGAAAAGGGACCGGAAACAGAAAAGAATGGGAACTGAGATGGTATACCCATATTCTCCAACTCGAATATTGGGGCACATCACTCTGGCATATGAGCTATTAGAAAAGATTATCTGAAATTTGGACTGTTCTGAAAAATCCCAGAGATATGTTGAAGACAGATCCCAGGAGGCATGGTCATTATTAATATATATCAATAGTTAGAGAAAGGCTTTAACATTTTCTTGGATCACAGATCCCTTTAATGATCTGTTGAAAGCAATGGAACTGCTCCCCAGTAAAACACAGGGACATACAGTTTATGAAAGCAGAACCCTCCTGTTATCTATTTATAGTTCCAGAGTATCAAAAGCTCTTCACAGCTGTTACTGCTGTGAAGAATTCAGATAGACCTGAGGAAGAACCTGAGCTGCCAAGTCAGATGGGGAAACTGGCAAATCAGCTATCAGCTGAAGTTCTTAACGCTGACACCATTCTCAGATGGTTTAAGCCAGTGCGTGTTTTCTGTTTGTTTTTAACTTTTTTGAGTAACAGACCCTTTTGATGAGCTGATAAACGTATGGGTAAGTTATTGCAAAAATACTACCACAAAACACCCCACCGCCACACCACAATTTTGCACATAATCTCCTGAGGTTCTTGGACTTCCTAAAGCTCATCCTCAGATAATTTGGTTATTTTTAAGTGCAAGACTTCCGTGGACTCAGCGGAATGCCCTTGATGACCTTTATGAATCGTACTCTCTTTTAACATGGGGACAGGAGAGGCCTAAAAGGTTATGGGACCGAGAGTTACCAGACCCCGGTGGCCTCTCACCAGGCCCCTCCAGGCTCTCCCCTCCCCCCGTCCCTGCCGCGCAGGTGCGAAAACCTAAGGGGCCACCGGGGCGCGACGGACGGAGCGTGGGGGATGGGAACCTGGGAGGGGCGGAGGCGGGGGTGGGGACCTTCCCGATGTTGCTTGGTGACCACGCTCTCCGCCCAGACAGTTCCATTTTCTCAGCAGGGGGCGCCGCGGGCTGGGCCATGGCTGACCAAACTCCCAGACCGGCCCTCTTCCGGTTTCCCCCCCTCTGCCGGGCGGTGGCGCACGCCCGTGACGTCATAGAAGGCGGGGCCAGCGCCGCTGCCGGGTGCTGGAGGCGCCATTGGAGCCGGCTTGGCTTGTGAGCCCCGCTGAGGAGCCGGAGGTTGGGCCGCAGTTACCGCCCCGTCCGCTCCCGGTCCTTGGCCCCTCAGCGGCATGGCGTGCGGGGCGACGCTGAAGAGGCCCATGGAGTTCGAGGCGGCGCTGCTGAGCCCCGGTTCCCCGAAGCGGCGGCGCTGCGCCCCTCTCCCCGGCTCCACTCCGGGCCTCAGGCCCCCGGACGCTGAGCCGCCACCGCCGCCGCTTCAGACACAGACCCCACAGCCGACTATGCAGCAGCCCGCCCCGCCCGGCAGCGAGCGGCGCCTTCCAACTCCGGGTAACCTACGCTGTTGCGGGCTTGGCAGGAAGCCAGGCCCAGGAATATTGGGGGGGCTATGAACGCCAGGCCAATTCACCCACGACCCCATCTTTGCTTTGAGAAAAGGGAACTGGGGTGCCGCTGGGCCTGGTTGCTTCTGGGGATGGGAGATATCCGGGAGGGGTAGTGGAGCCACTGTCGGTTTTCGGTTTTCCTGAAGCTGGAGATCCTGGAGGGGTGGGCAGCAAGAGGAAGATGGGAATACCCCTGGCCGTTCAGGGCCCTCCCCGTCCCTGAAACCCCTCCTGCCTCCGCTGCCCGGGCCTGCACTGAGCCGCCCCGCAGATCCAGTGGGCCATGGAAAATTGGATTCTACTCACGAACCCGGCCTTGAGGATGGGGGTGGGGGCGGGTTACTGGGAAGGGGCGTGAGTATGTGCTGTTCTGCACTGTACTGTAGCTTGTAAGGAGACCTATTTCCAGAAGTCTTTAGGGACCCGAGGCTGCCGGAAGAATCAGGGAATCCGATTTCAGCCTGACCATTTCAGAGGGACTGGCCGTGTTCTTTTATTGTATGGCTATTGTCTTGTACCATATATGGCTTGAAATCGGTAGGTCGTTAGCTAGAATTTGAGAATCCTTCACCGTACCGAGGTTCTGGAAGCAAAAAGTCAACTCTCCTTAACACAGGGACTCTCCTTCAGTAAGGCATTCCACTTTGGCCAAGGAAAAGGGAGGGCTGATCTTACAGTAAAGATACCAAATCATAGTTCAGGAGTAGAGGAGTAAGTGCATCAGCATTAATATTCAGCAGTTTTTAAGGGCTCCCAGAAATGAGGGGGGTCTCAGAAATGGACTTTGGCCAGGCATTCTTTGGGTGTTTTTCTATTGCTCAACCTTAGGAAAAACTCTGGGATTACTTTAAAATCATTCTTTCCTCACATCTTTTCACTTACCAGTGGCCATTAGGTTTCATTTCCTCCTTACTTTGCATATCCATAATGCAGATTTCAGGCCCTCATCCTCACAGCAAGATTCCTGCCCCCATCGGAGCCCTCCCAGTCTTTATATGCTTACTGGTGTTCATCTCAACTTTATCCAGGAATTCAAAGGATTTATCACCTATACCCGTATCTCACCTAGTCTGTCTTTTATATATTTTCTTCAAACTGTACCTGTGTTCTTTCCTCCAGGCCCACCCTTCTGTGCCTGTATCATATTTTCCACTTGTATTTGCTAAATCCAATAGAGTCATTTCTTCAAGTTTTTCATCCATTACCTGACTAACCTGCTGTTAAAGAACTCTGTTCTACTTTAAATTCCCTGGCCACTCAATGTTGTATAACCTTATGTACAGAATGAAATAATGTTTTCAAAAGTTCTTTTTAAAGAGCCCTCAAAAGTGGGGGTGGGGAGGGCATAGGTGTCTCTACTTGCAGTGATAATTTTTTCTTCCAGGGCTCCTGCAGATACCCAGAGATAGTCACATAATCTTTTTGGGTCTTACTCAGCTAGAGTGCTGTGGCATCAGCCTAGCTCAGAGCAACCTCAAACTCCTGGGGAAAGCAATCCTCCTGCCTTAGCCTCCCAAGTAGCTGTGGCTACAGGCGCATGCCACCAGGTCTGGCTCATTTTTTCTGTTTTTGGTAGAGATGGGCTCTTGCTTAGGCTGATCTCCCGCTGATCTCCAACTCCTGACCTCAAGCAATCCTCCTGCCTCGGCCTCCCAGAGTGCTAGGATTACAGGTGTGAGCCACCTCACCCGGCCGTGATCATTGAATGTATTTGGAAGTCTGAATATGGCAGAATGCTATAATGGGGCCACTGTTTTTTTAAATCTTAAAATCTAATTTTTGCAAAGATCATGTAAACTAGTTTCCTGGTTATTTGTGTTAAAATATTTTATCTAAAATATTCATTTGTAAAGATTGATCAGTTATGTTTCTTTTTCTTTTTAACCTGACATTGTGAACATTTCAGTTATGTTTCTTAATGCTTATTAGAATATGGCTCTATTATGACAGAAGTACAAATATTAATCATTATTTGGTGCTTTGGTTTAAGTGAAAGATGTCTTTTTGATTAAAAAGGAAGAATGGGGATGGAAATTGTTGCTATACAAATAGAAAGAATAAACCAACTAATGGAAAAGAGAGTTTAAAAATCAATGACTTCATTTTATAACATCACAGTTGTTATCTGAAGGGTTGTAAACTCTCAGAATTGGTCAAGAAACTGTTTTTACCTCACTTTATAAAAAGATATGTATAATACAGGTTGAGCATCTCTAATCCAAGAATCTGAAATCTGAAATGCTCAAATGCTGCCAACATGACACTCAAAGGAAATACTCGTTGGATCATTTCAGATTGCAGGTTAGGGATGCTCAACTGGTAAGGATGATGCAAATATTCCAAAATGTGAAACTCTTCTATCTCAAACATTTTAGATAAGAGATACTTGACCTGCTTAGCATTTTTTGTGGAAGGGTCCTATAAAATTAAATCTTTTACCGCTTAAATTTTTATTGAGTGCTGGGTGGACGCCAGGCATGGATGGGAGTTGCTGACCTCAGGGAGATGTTTGTAAATATAGTGTGAGTCTAGATGCAAAGCAATTAATTGATCATGACTTGAGAGTTGGGGAGTAACTTCTGGATTGAGATAGCATTTTAGCTGAGTCTTGAGTAATGTTTGGGGGCCAGCCTCGTTTGAAACACAGGGAAATTACTAGAGCAACGGCTAGAAAACCCACAAAATAAGGAAAGAATAATTTAATGTTAACTGGATTGTTGTAGGAAATGGAACTGGGAAAATAAATTGGGGTCGGGTCTTGGAAGGCATTGAATGCCATGTTCAGGAGGTTGAATTTTGGTCTGTAGCAGCTTGGAACCACTGTAGAGTTTTGAGGGTTGGCCTAGCCTGACATAACCGAGAAATACAACTTCATATTATAGTCGGAGGCAAGGATTAAAATTATTATCCACTGTTAAAAAGATTTGCATTTTTCTTTTTTAAAACTTTCCTATTTTATGTGGCCTTATTTGAAAGAAAATCATATCTACTTGGACTTGCTAGTCCTTCTACCAGCCTCAAAGTTGTACCTTTCCATTTGTTCACTTTACCATACGGGAGGCAGTTAGAGGTTTATCAAAGACCTTCTGTTCCCATGTCCTCATACTTGTCCTTTCTTGTTTCAAGTCTTTGCAATTTCTTACATCCTTGTCTTGAATCTGGCAAGTATGCGCTTGAGGAATAATATATTTTAAAAATGAAGTGAAAACTTCATAAATATGAACTTTATAGCACTCTTAAAGGCAAGCATTGTGCATTGCTAATCCTGCATTTTTCCAGTGTTTAGGCTGACAGTTATGGAATTTAACTATGTATGGAGCCATTTAAAGTTCATGTCTGTTCCTGGTCCAGACTGTCACTTGTTACGGTGTTATCATTATCTTTGATTTTGATTTTCACTACCTTATCAAATAGGCATTTGACATTTAGTTCTTCAACTAGACTAAAGGTCCTAAATGACTTCCCAAGGTTACAGACAAACAGCTAGGAAGAAGCAAAGTGGCATTATTAACATCTCCCACCATTAAGAAAATATAGCAAAGTATATGCTAGAATAATAAGAGTTAGAGTGGATACAATTTTCTGGAATTCTTTTTTTTCTTAGGAGACTTTATTATCTAGAGAGTGAATACAGTATTATACTACAAAAATGAAGAACTTGAAAACCACATCCTTTCAATTTCTTTGTTGTCTCTAGGAGTGTACTTCAAAGTGGTTAGTAATTTGTGTTTCCTGGACTCCCTTTAATAGTGTTAGCAAATTTGGTTTGTGATTACCTTGACTCAGAACAGTAATCTGAATTCCACCAAATATTGCCTCTTGAAGGATCAGAATTCTTTTCTAAGCCTTGATCATCAGTCCCAAGCAATGAACCTCAGCTCTTCCCTGGTTAGTTAGTGTCCCAGCTGTGAACATAATGGTTTCTGCTGTCCTCTTTTCCAAAGATCTTAAGAGTCCTGTATGGGACAAGAGCTTCATTGTTAGAAGACCTTGGGTGGTAGGAGACTCCCCTTTAATACCCTAGTTTGAGAAATTATAAAACTTAAAGGAAATCAAAAATAGCACCCCATTAGGTAATGGGAGGTTTCTTTTACTGTAAATTGTACTAATCACCCAGCAAAGGGCAGATCTAGTCTTCATTGCCACAGGAATGAAGGGAACTCAGGATGGCTTATGCCAAAATAGCCACTATTTTATGCATTGTTGAAAATAGTGGCAATAAGAGTGCACTGTCTCTGGGGCTAGAGAGGGGGAATGCTTTATGCAATATAAACATTGTACTTGTTTGTATGGGGGGAGCGAAGAGATTGAGGCCTACGTGCTAAAGTCTAATCGAAAGACCTTCCTTGTCTCTTCCCACTTGTTAAGAAAGTTTGAAGAAATGACACAATAAAGTGAAAGCTCAAGTTTGTTTCTTTTTTATTAGAGCAAATTTTTCAGAACATTAAACAAGAATATAGTCGTTATCAGAGGTGGAGACATTTAGAAGTTGTTCTCAATCAGAGTGAAGCTTGTGCTTCGGAAAGTCAACCTCACTCCTCAGCACTCACAGCACCTAGTTCTCCAGGTAAGCCTGCTTTGATGTGCAAAATCCATTTAAGAGTTTGTAAATCGTACTTATGATGGTTTCCCAATCCAGAATTGATCTTCTCTAATAAAATTGGTAAAGTGGATACATTATATTACTACTTATAAATACTTTTAAAACCATAAAGTCATAAAACTGGAAAATACCTTAGATTGATTTGATTGTGCTTCCATCTAACCAATACAAGAGCATCCTCATCTATAACTGCAATGTGTAATACTGTGGCCATTAGCCATGTGTGGCTGTTTAATTTAAAATTAATTAAAATTAAATAAAATGCAAAAATTCATTTTCTCAGATGCAGCAGTTGCATTTCAAGTGCTCAGAAGCCACATATGGCTGTTTTATTGGATCTATAGGACACTTCCATTATTGCAGAACATTCTGTTGGACAGTGCTGCTCTGTAACATCATTGCCAGGAGGTCAGAGAGGATGTGCTCAAAAGTAGAATCTCAAGGTTGGAGAGAATCTTCATGGTCATGTAGGAAACCAGTCTTGCCTGCCATATTGCTTGCTGTTGGGGTTCAACAGCCCAGTGTTAGAACATCTCCAGTGATGGTGAACTCTGTCTACTTTAACAGTAGGGGAGAATGTTTCCTCACAAAGTACTTTACTTTTTAACAGTTCTAAGGGTTAAAAGTTACCTTGATTTAAAAATTGTCTCCTTACAGAATGTAAATTGGTGTTTGCCAGGAGCTAGGGGGAGGGGAGAATGGGAAGATAAGTGCTTAATAGGTGAGGAGTTATACTTTTTGTGGTGATGGGAATATTTTGGCACTAAATACCATTGTTTGCTTTAAAATGGCTAATTCTATTTTATGTTAATTTAACCTCAATAAGTTTTTTTTTTTTTTTTTTAATTGTTTCCTTATGGTCCTAGCTCTGGAACAACACCATTTCTTTCTAATTGCTCTTGCACATACATAAATGATAGACCATTCAGTGGTTATAACTAGCAATCTTGAGATTTTAGTAATATAATTTTGAAGTAATAGAATACGTTATGGGTATGACTAGCTAGATGGTTGGGTCAGGTTTTATTTGTAGGGAAAAAGATACACTCTAGTTAGCTTAAGCAAAAAATTATTTGTTTCAGGTTGTTGAATAGCTTACAGGCTAACTAAGAAGGCTGAAGAAAAAGATTGTAATCTAAGCTTTCAGGAACACCTCAGAACTGGGCTATGTACCACCAGGGCTGCTTTTTTTTAATCATGATCAGAAGGCCACCTGTGGAATCTGTTTCTCCAGTTGTCAGCTCTAGAACCAGGCTGCTGTTGCTTTAGCCTCACCACCAAAATAGATGCCTGGTGCAAGCTTATCCCTCCATTTATCTCACTACTGAATTCAAAGCTTTTGTGAGTGAATCTGATTGGCAGAACCTAGTCACATCGGAAATCTTAGCTATCAAGGAGTCTGGAAAATATAGTTTGAATTTCAGAGCCTCTACTGGGAAAAAGACTGAGGAGAAACTAGAAGGAAGTTACAATAGGTGGTTAGGCAAAGGAATCCATAGTGTCTACCACAAACGTTCTGGTTCTTTCTTGTAATGTTAGGTTTCTGTGTTTTCTGGCATTCCAATGGATATTTTGGTTTCTAACTTTACTATTTTATGAACGTTTCACTCTTCTCAACCTGAATTCAAAAGTGATCTAGGATGAGATGTGTAGTGCCTGATTGCATACTTCAGAAAGAGATTCTTGGTTGGGCACAGTGGCTCATGCCTATAATCCCAGCTCTTTGGGAGGCCAAGGCAAAAGGATCGCTTGAGCCCAGGAGTTCAAGACCAGCCAGGGCAACACAGCAAGACCCTATCTCTACAAAAAACTTTTTTAAAAATTTAGCTAGTCATAGTACAAACCCTGCAGTCCCAGCTACCTAGGGGACTGAGGTAAGAGGATCACTTGAGCCCAGGAGTTTGAGGTTGCAGCGACCTGTGGCACCACTGCACTCTAGCCCAGGCGACAGAGTAATACTCTGTCTCCATAAAAAGAGAGAGAGAGAGAAAAGAAATTCTTTGTGAATATGCTTGAACTTATTAAGAACTTGATTTGATGGCCTTAAAGGTTAATGACTTTGCTAACAGTTTTTCTCCTGAGCTTTAAACTTCCCATTTTTTATCACAATCACCTGTAGAGCTTAAAATAAAAGATACCCAAGCCCTTCCCCAGAATTAAATCAGAATGTGTATCTTATTTTGTTGTTGTAAATGTTACAGATAATTATGATGCACCTTTCTTGTTTAAACATAGGTCTAGATTATCTCAAAAGATCTTGGTCATTCTCATGCTATGAATCTACTTTCTCTAATCCAGACTAGAGGTTTTATATCAGCTTTAAACTTGTTCTTGTCGTTTACGAAGTCGTCATTGAGTATGGGCTCAGATTGTTAGGGGATCAGAGCTGTTTTTCTGTATGTAGATCAGCTAACACAACTAGATATATGTTGTTCCTCCTACTTCTTAATTTACCTTTGGCTTTGTAAAACAAGTGGAGGAAACCGAAAGTATTTTGTGAAAATATTACACATAAAGTAATGAAAATTGAAATTTTTCTAAACAGTTTTTATGTATCTTGAGGGCTGTTTATATGAAGCTGTTAATTCTAAATCTTCGAACTATTAATAGATTATATTGTGTAAACCACATTTATCTTTTGCCCAGGTACCTCCTGGATGAAGAAGGACCAGCCCACCTTTACCCTCCGACAAGTTGGAATAATATGTGAGCGTCTCTTAAAAGACTATGAAGATAAGATTCGGGAGGAATATGAGCAAATCCTCAATACCAAACTAGCAGGTATGCTGAGGCAATAACTATGCCATTGTTGTTAAATAGGGTTCAGTAAGAATTACCCCAGTTAAATTTGAAAAAGAGACTAGGGCTTTCACATAAGAGGGTTTATTGAATTGTGAGTATTGAGGTTACTGTTTGTTGATTGTGAATTTGTCATGTACACCTTATATGGAAAGACTTTCCATTTGTATTTCTGAAAGGAGATTAAAAAAGCTCTTACAAGAATTTTCCATATGAATAAAGGCATTGAGTAGGCCATTTAGGCTAGCTGGCAGGTAAACTGTTGGTTGGGATATGGTACTAACATTTCAACTGGTGTTTGGGTGGAGTGTTGTGTTGTCAACATATTCAAACTTCCTACTGGGAGTCACCTAGTGGATGAGAGGGGGTGTTGGACATCCTGTGATTTGGGAGGTATAATAGGGTAAATCAAGGCTAGCTCAGGCTAGATAACAAAGGTGGTGATCAGTGATGGCAACAAGTAGAGCCTTCCGTGAAAGGAAGGGATCTGAATCAGGAATAGAAAGTAGTATCTGTTGAGTAAAAGTGGATGATGTTCCACATTAAACACGCAGTGCTATATATTAAGCACAGATCTCATCATATTCCTCTTCTGATTAATGTGATTAAAGTCCTTATCTGTACCCTATCATTGATGGGATACAGTTGAAGATCTGTTGCTTAGTGTGACAGTGTGTGTAATTGAGAAATTTATGGGCAACTTTCATGCTATGCTGCTGTGTACTTACCAGGGAGAAGTGAAGAAGCACTCCTTCCGCCTGTAACAGTGTTGTCTCCTAATCTGGAGACCCACACAACATGGTTCTGCAGAATGTTAATTGGTCTGCTTTATATTGGCAACTGTTGGGTTAAGCAAAGTACATGGGTTCCTTTTTGTAGAACTTCTTTGATCCTTTAATATGCTAATATGTATTATAAGAAGAAGCTCTAGGCCATTAAGCCTATAATCCCAGTATTTTGGGAGGCAGAAGCAAGGAGAATCACCCGAGACACCCTGGCAACAGAGTGAGACCCTGTCTCTTACAAAAATAAAAATAAGAAGGACCTCTAGTATATCATTCCCTCTTCTACCCCAATATTGTTCAGATCAGCTGGCTCTAAGTCACTTCTCTATTCATAGATGTGAGGCTGCTTTCTACTGAGTTTCCCTTTAGAAGGTGATGCTTCTGTAGAACTGTCTGCAATTAGATGGCATAAAATTTTCTCTTAGCTTTCCGGACATCCCACACCGCTTCCCACTCATGTTTTTCACTCAGTGTGTGTATTGAAATTTATAGGAAGGAAAGAGCTTCAAGTCCCATAGGAGATTTGCTGAAATTTGCTGGCCTGTAGTAGTGAGCATACCTCTCTGTCTTGGGAGGCCATTAGTAGGGGTGGAGTCATGTCAGGGGAGAGGTTATTATGAAAATGTTATTATAGATAATTGTATCCAATCTAGAAGCCAGATATCTGGCTCTGGGATCTAACAGGAAGGATCTGACCTCAGAGTGATTTATACAAACAGGGCTTAAGAGGGTGAAGAATTCAAACTGGGAAGCTGGATGTGATCCTGACACTTGATTCTTGAAAAAATGGGGGGAGTTTCTGGGAATAAATATATACTGTCTTTCTCTTCACAGAACAATATGAATCTTTTGTGAAATTTACACATGATCAGATTATGCGACGGTATGGGACAAGGCCAACAAGCTGTAAGTATTGCCTAGTTTTTCTTTAAATTGTCCAAGTTCCAAGAACAAGGTTTCGACACTGAATATCTTGTCTCTTGAGAGCAAAAAGCTCCTGTGAAGTAAAATAATAGCTAAGAATAGTTAAGTGCCCAGCATTATGCCAAACCCTTTAAATCCATACCAAAACTTCTGTAATCCTCATGGTCACCCTTTGAGGGAGGGACTATTATTAGCCCCATTTTACAGGTAAGGATAGCATTTAAAGCGGTTATATAATTTGCCCAAGCTCATATCCTAGTAGTTCAGCCAGGATTGAACCTAGGTGGTTTAACTCTAGTACCAATTTGTTTGTTATCTATATTTGCTCCAGAACGATAGTTCCAATTGTTTTTTTCTTCTTCTTTTTTTGAGACAGAGTCTCACTCTGTTGCCCTGAATAGAATGCTGTGATATCAGCCTACCTCACAGCAACCTCAAACTCCTGGGCTTAAGCAATCCTCCTGCCTCAACCTCCCAAGTAGCTGGGACTACAGGCACATGCCTCAATGTCTGGCTAATTTTTCTATTTTTAGTAAAGACAGAGTCTCACTATTCCTCAGGCTGGTCTCGAACTCCTGAGCTCAAGCAATTCTCCCACCTCGGCCTCCCAAAGTGCTAGAATTACAGGCGTGAGCCACTGTGCCCAGCCCCAATTGTTAATATATGAAAGTTGATTACTTAAACTAGTTTATCAAGTGCATGGTCAGGAATTCTTATTCTAAACATCTTGCAACTACCAGTTAACACAAGACATGATTTGTAAACAGCTGTATATCTAGCTGAATTTGAGTCAGGTTTCTTAAATTGTTGAGGTTGAGTTCCTTTTAAGTGGCAACTCATATCCTTCATGCTGTTTGTGACGTATACTGTTAATATTTTAAAAAGCATGACGCTACATTTTTTGTATTCTTAAGCTTTTTGTTTTTTATTCCTAATTTACAGATGTGTCCTGAAGCTTTGTTGCATAACTGGGTACCAGGTTTGACCTCAAGAGATGGCTGCTGTACACTTTTTGCAACTGGTTTGATACCACATTTCAGCTCCAACTTTTCATCCTGAGAACACTTAAACGTTTCTGCAGGTCCATTTTATACAACTTGAAAGACCTTAAAACTTTCTGGTTGCCACAAGCATATCTTTCTTTTCTGCTCATCCAATAAACAGCTGTGCCCTACTGTGATAGATTTTCCAAACAAAAATACCTGGAGCAGCAGTTTAGCAAAATATGCCTTTAGTGGCACTCAACAAATGGAGTTTCCCCAAGCACAGTTCTGTAAGAAGTGTGTGTGAGAATGTGTGTATATGTGTGTATGTGTATTTTAAGTTATTATTTGTATTGTGCAAATTTTTTTTTGGTCTTGGGGATTCTGGCTGTGAATTTGATGCACGACAATTATGGTTTAAAACATTTGCTTGGTCTACAGAAGATCATTAATGTTTTGTGACCATATAAGTTGTAACAGTGGATTGTTTTATGTGTAGGTATTATTGTTAAATACAGGGACTGTTTCCAGGCACAGAATCATAAGTTAGGATGGACATTAGATGTGATTATGATGATATAGCGAAGGTCTGCGGTCCTACATCTACAAATGTGCAGCGAGAAGTTAGAACAAACTGGAGACGGGCCATTGACACATGGACTCTACCTGGCTGCGTTAGAAAAATACTTTGACTCCAAGCCTTAAAATACCCACGTGGAGTCAGTGCTCACCTCATTTACACAATCAAAGAGCTCCCTGGACACTGAACCTCTAAAGGGAGAAGGTCTCCCCTGCAGCAGGAGCATCAGGGTTTGCTCGGGAGCATAACATAGGTGAGCATGGGCCTGGGGCTCGGCCAGGCCCTGGCAGCACTGCTACTTGGGAGGAGCCACTTCACCTTTGTATCAGTTATTAAAAATAGAATTTGGATCCTTTGGTCAGGTTCCCCCAGATTCTTTTGAGGTGTCCATGTTCAACTGCTTGAGCTTTGTTTTGGCAACCCCCTGCCTGAAGTTGCTTATAGGCTGTTCTTCACCTTTTTTCCAAGGCTGAGGAACAGAAAGTAGCCTCTGTTTTGAGGAGGTGGAAGTTAAGTATACATTTATTTTTTACTGTGACTTGTTCAGGACCACATTTTGCAAAATGCCTTGTTTCCTTTATTATTGTTTCTGGAAAGGAAAGTTCTATTAATATTGTTTTAGTTTGAATATAGAATAGTTTTTTTAATTAGGGCTTATTTTGAAAAATTCTGAGTGTAATTCAAATGTACGCCAGTACCTTCCAAAGTAAGGTAATATTCAGAGACAGTTGTTCTGATCAGATGGCTTAGAGAAATTTCTGGAATATTCACATTCGAAGATTCCTTATTAATGAATGTCTTTGACTTAAATCTAACCAAAAACTGCAACATTATTCTTTGTACATTTTCATTATATAGTGTTAACAAGCTTAGTTGCAAACAAATAAAATACTTAAGCTATTTGTTTACCTTGCCTTCTTAATACTGTGATAATGTTTATTCATATAACTTATGTGAGGCTGCCATAAGCATTTCCCCAGTACATTGAAGATTTATAGCTTTTTTTAAAAAGCCCAGCCGTGATTTTTTTAAATTAAAGAATGATTTTACTTCATATTTAAAGGGCAATTTGGTTTCATCTCTTCTTTTTCCAGGGTAGTCACTTGTTCCTGGAAGAGGAGCATAGCAGTGGTATAATGGGAGTGGCCCTGCTGTGGGATAGTTATACCAAAACAAAGAAAAGGCAACTCTGGGGGCCACCAAAAGTCATGAGGGCTGGACCAGGATTGGGGAATACTACCTCACTGAAGTCTTTTTACCAATCAGTGTGATGCGCATACTCACTGTCAGGTGTCAGCCCCATTCCATAACTGCTACTGATTCCTTTTGAGGGGGATGTGGGTTGATACCGATTCTCTTCAACCTACCTATTCTTGCATCGCTATTGAAAAATTTTCCTCTCAAGACTGTCCCCAGCACTGACTCATCCCATCATTTTTCATGGTGCTCCTGTTGCTCTTCTACCTGGAATTAATTCCCTTTTCACTTGACAAATGCCTACTCAAATGGCAACTGTCTTTCTGCTCCCTTCTTCAAGGCAGAGTTATTCATTCAATAAATATTTATTGAGCACCTACTGTTTACCAAGTTTACCCTCATGTGTTCAGGAATGCTGACTCACTAATAAAGCTACATCGGTCTATAAAATCAGACTTTAGTGTATTATATTAATTGATGAGAATGTATGTCCGGTACAGTAGACTGGCCCTTTGGCCTTACCAGTGTGTTTACTTCGTGTAGTTATACCATTTGGGAAGCCTAATTAAAATTAAGAAGCAGCTCTATATATGAAAATAAGGGGAGTTCTAGGGATGGAATGTTTACCAACATCAAGTTACCCCTACCGCCATGAGCCTGGCACAGTTCCTCCCCAATTCAGTTTGCTTCAGTGCCTCCTGATTGTTTCACCTGTTCAATTTGATGTCTCCTCCACCCCAAATGGCACATTCTTATTATCACTTAGTCTACTCTGGTTTCCATTATATTCCAGGCCTTGGGACCCATTTATCTTTCAGATTACTTTGCTGCTATGCTCTGTTGTTTCTGTCTTACAGCCGAATTACTGGGTTGGTGGAAGGGAGAATTTCCGAAGTGTCTTTCCCAGATGTGGTACCAGGACACAGACCTAAATAAGTTTCCCAGTGTGCTAAATTTTATAGATGGTCTATCTGCAGAAGGGTAATGTTAGAACTTTTCTCAGGCTATGACTGAGAGGTGTGTAAACATGAAAACACCCTATGAGTTGAGGACAGAAGTCCTGTGAATGGAGACCCAGAGGGACTTTAGTCCCTCTAGTGACTGTCCAGACACCCTGTGCTCATGCAGCAGCTGAGGCTTGCTCAAGGGGTGGGACTGAGGGCCTTTGATTAGGACTTCGATCCTTGCTCTGTTATGCTTTGAAAATAGGAGCAAGGCTATGTTGGGGAAGACAGATCGCTGTGACCCTGGCTGTGAATGCCTAGTCATGTTCCACCAGGACTCAGAGCCTTGGAAAAAGGTGACAACTCGGGCTTGCCTCTCTACACATAAAGCCCCTTGATTTTGTTCTAAGAACACACTCCTATGAAGCAAAGGATATGCAGAGCAAGGCAAAGAAAAGGTAAAGGAGGGGAGAGTGGGAAGGGTGTGGTCAAAGTTCAGGTCCCTGGTGGCCTAGGGAGCATCCAAATCTAGGCAGCTGCCTGTGGGTACCATAGCAACGCACAGGCTCAGTTCTGGCATGGGCATTTTGGTAGTTGTCATTTTCTGGTCTTTGGTGTGGAGGAAGACCTGCCACTGACACCCAAGGTGACATATGACTGTGTGCATGCTTCAGTGGAGGGGGGTGGCATATCAGTATTTAACAAGTTCTATAATAGATGTTTACAGGGCTGGCAGGACTCCAAGAAAGGCCTAGAAATTCCTCAACAGAAAATGGTGTGTGACAATCTAAAACAAGTGAGGCGAGGCAAATAATCAATGGAGATTTATGAAGCCAAATTTGAGGACATGGCCTGGGAAAAACAAACCACAGACAAATCTGTAGCTATTTTTCTGAAGGGGCATTTGGGAGCTTCAATAAAGGAGGATAGAGCATATGGAAAGGAAAAAAAGCAGGGGGTGGGTGGGTAATGAGACAAAATGGTTACATTCTTGTGTAGCCCAGGAAAATCTACATCTTACATATGGCGAATGTTAGAATAGAAAAGAGAAGCAAAGGAAGCATCAGTTATGTAGATGTCCTTGGGTAGGTGGAAGAATGTTTGATCCTGTCCTCTCTCTCTTCTGCACCTGAGAAGATAAACTTATAATTCATTATTAGTGTGGAATCAGACTAGTTTTAGGAACTAGGCTTACCCAACAGACCTAAAGTTAGATAGAATTTTCATGTGCTTGCTTATGAGAGGCCAACAACGAATTTCTTTTATGAATGATCTGTAGGGCTAATCTTTCATAGTTGCCTGAGTCGTTTCCTTCCCTTTCGAATAAGGAGTTGGAGGGGTGATCCTGAGATTTTTATTTTCTTTTACACACGATAAACTGGATCTGGACGGATTAGGCATTTGCCTGGGAGACAGTGGGAGGGTGGCAGCCAGTGGGTGGGATCATTCCAGGCAGAAGAAACTTCCTTACAAAGCTTGGAAGCCTGAGAGCAATTCTGGATGGATGAGAACACAAGTTTGAGTGGGAGCGGTAAGCAGTGGAATCTGAGGATTTAGAAATGGATGAGGGGTTTTCAATGCCAAACCCCCAAATTTTTACCTTTTCTTGAAACATTGATAACTCAAACACAGCCCGGGCAGAATGGATGGCTTCCTCCTTTGTGTTTTGTTCATCTTTCTATAACAGATCACATGCCACAACATTCTGATTGTGTCTTCATCTCAAGAGCCCAACAAGGGCCGTGGAAGTGTTTTTTGAAGGATCAAGGCAACAATACAAGAGTGAATGGGCCGGGCATGGTGGCTCACTCCTGTAATCCTAGCTCTCTGGAAGGCTGAGGCGGGTGGATTGTTTGAGCTCAGGAGTTCGAGACCAGCCTGAGCAAGAGCGAGACCCCGGCTCTACTAAAAAAAAAAAATAAATAGAAATTAGCTGGACAACTAAAAAAAAAAAAAATATATATATATATATATAATATATAAAGAAAATTAGCTGGGCGTGGTGGTGCATGCCTGTAGTCCCAGCTACTTGGGAGGCTGAGGCAGGAGGATTGCTTGAGCCCAGGAGTTTGAGGTTGCTGTGAGCTAGGCTGACACCACGGCACTCTAGCCCGGGCAACAGAGTGAGACAGTCTCAAAGAAAAAAAAAAAAAGTGAATGAGAAAGGAGCAAGACTGGGTGCAAAAGACCATCAGAGATGAAAGTAAATTCTTTTGGCTGCCTCCATTTTACCCAAATCTAAGTTTTGAAATCTGGCAGCCCAATGGCAACTTCCTATCTGCGTTTTGTTTGGCCAGCAATTTTTAGAAAATTAGTTGCCCCACATTTTAAAGTGGGAGGTTTCACATTTAAATAATAACAACAGATTTATACCTTCCTTTGAAAAATTTGAAGATTTGACAGTTTGGGCCCCTGGTTCTCTCGTAAGATGGAGCTGGAGCTGAGCTGAGCTGCTGCCCTTAGACAGAACATACGCTCTCCAGCTTGTCACATTTCCCACCACTCCTTCCATCCTTCAAACTAAGGGCAAGCATCAGTCACCATTTATCATCCTATTTTGTTGTCATTTCCTGATAGCCTTGTTTGGCCCTGGAGGCATTTGCATCGCCCATCTTTGTACTAATCCTGCACGGTATCTCTAAGTGATACAGTGAAATCTGTGTTTTAGGATGACTAGTCAGGCAAGACATTGATGTGAGGACCTGGGAGAAAGGAAGGGATAAATCAGAATATTTGACAGAACTCAGGCCATAATTAAATACTAGATGAAAGAAGGAGGAAAGGCAAAATACAACTCCAGGGTTTCCTGCCTAAGTGGCTTGGAAGATGATACCACCAACAAATAAGAAAGGGGTGAGGAGGGATTAGTCAACTCCTGACCTCAAGTGACCCTCCAGCCTCGGCCTCCCAGAGTGCTAGGATTTACAGGTGTGAGCCACTGTGCCCGCCTGCGGGTTTGGAAGGGTGATGATACCTTGCCACTGGTACTTTGTGGGCAAGGGCCTTCACTTACAAATTCCATAATCCACTATTCTGCTGGGCATACATTAGGAGGCCAAGGCAGACTGGTGTTCAGGAAATTCTAATTGAACTGAAACTCTGATTTCAGGCAGAGTATGTATGTGCTGGGCTGGGGGCAGGGGAAAATTGGAATGCTTGAACGAAACCACTAAGTTGTGAGACCTTAGCAGTTTTATCTAGAGTGAGTGGTCCTCGGCTTTGGGACAGTTAACTTATTTGGGGTAAAAACCTATGCAAAAGTCCTGAGGCAGAGCAGGAATCGGGCATGCAAAATGGGGCTAAGGGTAGTGTCAATTCTGGGGAAAGGAATCAAAGGGCAAAGAGACCAGACTGCAGGACTTTTCCTGGAATATACTGGAACAGCAAGCCATTAGGCAGGGGATTTTGGGCAATGAGGCTGGAAAAGTGAGAAGGACCGACTTAGAAACGTTATTTTCACTTTGTCACCCAGGCCAGAGTGCAATGGCACAATCATAGCTCACTGCAACCTCAAACTCCTGGGCTCCAGCGATCCTTCTGCCTTGTCCTCCCAAAGTGCTAGGATTACAGGAGTGAGCCACAGTGCCAGCCTCTAAAAGTTTTTTGATAGCACACCACTTTAAAAAAATGTTCAGCCCAAACCCCAAAATAATATTTATTTACACGTTATTTATGGGTACAACTGCAATGTTATGCACTTTATAAAAATTTACACAGTAGAGAAATTTTAAAGTATTAGATAAAAAGATACAAATATTCTATTATTTTCTTCCCACATCCCCAATGTTATTACATACACCCTGTTGCTCCCCCCTCTGTCCCCCCCCCCGCCCCCACGGAACATTTCTGAGGCTTTGATGTAGTCAAAGGGAGTCACTGGAGATTCTGGAACAGATGTCGGGCATGGTAGCAGTGGATCCTCAAACTTTATAAGCTGAGACATCAAAGAACTGTGACCGCCTCGGGGTGCTTTCCTTGTGCCAGTCCCTGCCTTCATTGCTTTATATATGTCATTTAATCTCTATAGCAACCCTACACCATAGGTACTATTATCTTCTCTTAGTAGATGAGGAAACTGAGGCACAGGGAAGTTAAGAAACTTCCCCAGGGTCACACAGAAGTGGGGGAGCCCACGTTTGACCCCACGTGGTTTCGGTTCACAGTCCATCTGCTTAACCACCACTGGGGGTAGGAAGCAGCTAATGTTCTTTCTCTGGTGTGGCCTTGGTCAAGTCTCTCACCAATCAGCTGTCGTAAGAGTGCTAGGCACAGTGCTATGTAGCAGCAAGAACTCACTAATGGCTAGAGACCTTCTCTAAAGCGCTCGCCTAGGAAAGGTCAGCTTAGTCTCAAAGTCTCCGGAAGCCAAGGCAGACGGGTGCGCAGGCGCAGACCTTGGTTGCTATAGTTTCCGGGGCGCGACGGCAAGGGAAGGTGGACTTCCGGCGTCGCGCTGCAAACGTCGTGAAGCGAGCACCTTTTGCGGCAGCCGTCCGCGTCGCAAGCTGGTGATCCTGAAGCGGCGGACCGCAAAGAGACAAGGGCACTGCGGCGGGACGGTAGGTTCTGCGGTGTCTGCGCGGCAGTTTAGCCTAAGGACCGTCCTTCTGAGATGTCTTTAACAAATTTCCTCATAGCTGGCTGGGTGTCCCGTTATCTCAGACCCAAACCCTGGGAGTGTTCTCTGCTTTCCCAGGCCCCTTCATCCACACAGCTTATGTCACCGAAGCCTGGAGACCGCATCTCTCTCCAGTGTCTTTCCAGGTTAATTTAGCCTAGCTTTCTGCTGGACTAATGCTTTGGCCTGATTCTTAACCTAAAGTCCACGCTTCTTATCCCAGCTTTCAAAACTCTGCGTGATATCGGCCCCGCCAACCTCTTTATCTTAATTTCATTCTTCCCGTGGTGCACTCTGCGCTTCAGCTGCTCTTGGAGCCTCAGTGTCCCCCAAATGTACCCAGCACCTTCGGTTGTAACTTGTGTTGTCGCCCTACTGGAAAAGTGTGCCCACTTATTTTCACTTGGTGAACTCTTAACCCATCTTAAAAGCATTTTCTTTTTCTTTTTTTCTACTTTTTTTTTAGTTTTTGTTTTCTTTCTCCGACTTCAACGAGCATCAGAAGATCTTAAAGGCATTTTCAAAGTCTCCCAGGCAGAGTCGGTGCTTCCTTCTTTGAGTTGTTTATCCACCTGTGTACCTTACATTGGGTTCCCAATTTCCCGTGTGTATCTCTAGTGCTTATGTTGGAGCTGCTTTTTTACCCCAATCTCAGTGCCTGGAATGTAGTTACTAAGTAAATGACTGAAAGAATGGTGCCAGGCGTGGTGGCTCACGCCTGTGATCCTAGTGCTCTGGGAGGCTGAGGCGGGTGGATTGTTCCAGGTCAGGAGTTCGAGACCAGCCCGAGCAAGAGCGAGACCCTGTCTCTACTAAAAATAGAAAGAAATTATATGGCAACTAAAAAAATATATATAGAAAAAATTAGCCGGGCATGGTGGCGAGTGCCTGTAGTCCCAGCTACTTGGGAGACTGAGGCAGAAGGATTGCGTGAGCCCAGGAATTTGAGGTTGCTGTGAGCTAGGCTGACACCACGGCACTCTAGCCTGGGCAACAGAGTGAGACTCTTGTCTCTAAAATAAAAGAATGGGAAGAAACTTTAGAAATTAAATTCACCTTTAAAGCTATCGTGCATACACAAATTGACGTCTGTGTGTGCGTGTGTGCACTTCTTTCCAGTCGTCGTCTTTTTTTTTTTTTTTTAATTTTTAAATATTTATTTATTTTTAAAGAGAAACGGGGTCTCTGTTGTCCAGGCTGGAGTGCAGTGGCACGGATTTCCCAGTCTTCTTATGAAGACAGTTTTTCTTTGGTGTTATTGTAGTCTCTTTTTTTTTTTTTTCATTTAACGTTATTATGTATTAGCCATGTATATTATCCTTTTTTCCCAATGTCATATTCTACTAAGTGGATACCAGAATTTAATTACCCATTTCCTTATTTTTGCACATTTAAGTTGTTTGAAATTCATTTTCTTAGCAGTTACTGAGCTCCTACTTGGTTCCCGCCCTCAAAGCATTCATTGTCCAACAGGGGAGACATACAAGTAAATAGCCCATTACAGTGGAGCACAGTGGTACTCCTATCAAAGTTGAGGGTGCTCTAGAGAGGATCACCAAATTCAGGAGGGTTTCTCAGGAGAAATGTCATCCAAGTTCATACGGAAAGAATGGATGGAAAAATGTAGAGAAATGTTTTGTGCTTGTGCTTTTTTGTTCTTTTCAGTTATTTTTTTCAGATCTATGTCAAAGATTTGGGATTATTGAATCAAAACATAAACACTTTTTTTGACTTTTGATAAAAGTGACTTTACCGGTATACAGAGAATTTTTATGGCTTGTTCTTTAGGTCTAGTTCTCTTTTCCTTGAGTTTTGTGAAAGCACAAACATTGCTCATCTACCATAAACTGGAAGAAGCTATTTAATGAAAAAGTTTGTTGATAAGAAATTGAGAGAATAGTATCACACAGCTTTCTAAAGGGCTGTTTTCCATGATTAACTATTTCATTTTTTCTTATAAATTTCTCATTTGATTGCATTCTTATGGCATTTTATTTAATTTTTTATCTTCCATTACAGCCATGCCTTTCTTAGATATACAGAAAAGGCTGGGGCTTGACATAGATCGTAAGATGACAATCCAAAGTGGTGAACAGCCCCACAGGATTCCTGCTCGATGCCATGCTTTTGAAAAAGAGTGGATAGAATGTGCACATGGAATTGGTACTACCCGGGCAGCGAAAGAGTGCAAGATAGAGTATGATGATCTCGTTGAATGTCTACTTCGGCACAAAACGGTGAGGAAGTGATGGTAGTGGAAGCTGAATTACTCCCTTGTTTCTTTGGAGCTAATATTAAGAGTTTTTAATTGGTCATTGGGCAGTGGCTACCCAGGGTGAATTGGTAGAGCTTTTGTGGTGAAACACCTTTTCTACTTTGGTACCATTTCAGAGAAGTTAAATGCCTTCAGATCTGAGGATGGCCCATTGTTCCCCATGTTCTTCCTCTTCTCCTGAATTTTCCTTAGCTTGTACTCTGGTGTAGCCACGGGATTAGAAATTCATGTATGCATATTTCCATTTTTTCAGTAGGCTATAGAGCAAAAAATATCAACCAGTTTGGATGTTTGTACTTGAAAATCTTTGGGTGAAAATATTTCAAATTCATTGAACCCTCATTAGAGAAGAGGTTTAACCCTGCAGATCTATTACATTGGACATGGTATAACAAATCTCTGGATTCATTTTTACTGAGGAAGATAGAGATGTTAATGAGATTACTATAGTTGAGCCTGACCAAAGATGCAAGGAAAAAAAGGATGCTAGCAGCATGGTATCCACCTCCTCAGAAGCTGCATGAGTTGTGTAACATATAGGTCCCTATTCTCCCTTAGAGAAGAAATCTCTGGGTATAGGCTATGATTTTGCCTTTTTCTGTGCTCTAGATATAACAAATAGAAGTATTTTTATTACTCCCAACTTCTTGAAGTTTGGGGAGACAGTTTAGATTTTCAGTTAAATTTATGGCAAAGTTATCTGGATCAAAATGTAAAAATGTTTTACCTCTTAACATCTGCTGTTGGCATTTGGATAAAATGAAGCCAAACTTGGAAGGAATGAGGAAGTGTCAGGTAATAATTTTGCATTGATCTCTGTAGGAATATTGATCATTAGGTGAGTAATATTTTAGTATTACGGAGGGACAGTGGTTGGTTCATAGCCATCTTCCAGCCATTTAGTTCACAATACATCTTACTTCTTTTCTTCTTGTCCCCAGTCATTTATTGGTCAGATTAAGATTTTACCTAATCTTGAACAATTTACACCAACAGGATGCAGTGTAGTGAGGTGGGAAGAACACTGGATTAGGAGAACCAGGTTCTGATGCTAGTTCTGCCGCCACTAGTTTCGTGACTTTGGGCAATCACTTTCCCATCTGGTCTTGGTTTCCTTCTGTAGAAAAATTTAAGAGTTACTTTAAGGTCATTTCCTAATCCTGTGAATTTATGAATAGATAAGCTACCATTTTAGAGGTCACCCTAAATAACTAGATAACTCCCTATTGGCGAAGAAGCTAGTGAATCAGGAAATTAGAATCAAGCACTGTTCTAAGTTCTCAGCATATAATAATGCATGTATTTATTACAACAATGCTGTGAGATGAGTTACTGTTATTTTACCCACTACACAGTTAAAAATTTGGGCCAGGAGTGGTGGCTTACACCTGTAATCCCAGCATGGGAGGGATCACTTGAGGCCAGGAGTTCGAGACCAGCCTGGGCAACATAGTGAAACCCTGTCTCTATGAAAAATAAAAACCGTAGCCAACCATGGTGGCGTGCACCTGTAGTCCCAGCTACTCGGGAGGCTGAGACAGGAGGATCGCTTGAACCCAGGAGTTGGAGGTTGCAGTGAGCTATGGTTACACCACTGCACTCCAGGCTAGGAGACAGAGTGAGACCCAGTTTCAAAAACAAGCAAACAAAAAAAATTTGAGTCAAGGAAAAATTAAGGATATTTCTAAACTCATGTAGTAATAGTGGTGGAGCTGGGATTTGAACCTGACAAGGCTGGTTCCAGAGCCTGTGCTTTTATTCAGAACACTAAGTGGTTGTTGCCTTTAATTCAGAGAAAGATTTAACATACAGCAGTGCCACTTTCATGTAGAGCAATCAGGAATATATAAGTTCTGCGATGATCTTTTAATATTTTGAAAGATTTTAGTATACACAAATATGCCTCTTAAGGGTTTTTTAAAATATATATGTTCAGGCGGGGCACAGTGGCTCATGCCTGTAATCCTAGCACTCTGGGAGGCCGAGGTGGGTGGATCGTTTGAGCTCAGGAGTTCCAAACCAGCCTGAGCAAGAGCGAGGCCCTGTCTCTACTAAAAATAGAAAGAAATTATATGGACAACTAAAAATATATATAGAAAAAATTAGCTGGGCATGGTGGCACATGCCTGTAGTCCCAGCTACTCGGGAGGCTGAGGCAGGAGGATTGCTTGAGCCCAGGAGTTTGAGGTTGCTGTGAGGTGGGCTGACGCCACGGCACTCACTCTAGCCTGGGCAACAGAGTGAGACTCTGTCTCAAAAAAAAAAAAAATCTGTATTTGTATGTGTATATTAAGAACATCTTAGTTATTGGTCTTCAAAGAGGTATTATATATACCAGAAATTAATTTATTAAAAAGTTTGGGAAGTGATTTCAAGTTAATTCTTTAAAGGTAGACTTCATCTTGGAGGCCCTCTAGGATGAAAAGCCTTCCATAGTTTAAAAGTGAAACCAAAATCTGGCTGTTTCTCCAGTCCTCACTTACTGGTGCATATCTTCCCCTAGTTTAAATGCTTTTTTCCCTTGACAGATGCAGCGTGTGAGTGCCATCAAGAAGCAGCGGGATAAGCTAATAAAGGAAGGGAAGTACACCCCTCCACCTCACCACCTGGGCAAGGGGGAGCCTAGGCCCTGAACAGAGCAGTAACTGATGGCTGGAGGCTGATTTTCACATTCTCCATTCTGCACTGGAAAGATGATTTACTGAACACCTCTTTGTCAAAATGTGTAAAAATAAAGGATTGCTCCATCCTATTTGTTCTGTTTTCTCTTGGATCATACTTTTCTATAATGAGATTATTATTTTTTTCTGCCAGTGCAAAAGGTTTTTTTATTCAACAGTCTCATTACAAAGAACAACTTATTTTTTTAACTTGAAAAAATGCCTTTATCTGTTCTTAAAAATGAGCATCTAGGGAATAATATTTTATGAAAGTTTGCTATGTATGAGATACTTTAAATAGGTTAACTCATTTAAGAAGTTGCAGTGTTGTTTAATGTTTTCATTCTGGTTTATTTTCCATAAAACAGACTTGGGCTGCGGGGCAGGGCAGTAGAGACGGTGGTTGTGTGTTTACTATGAGGTCTGCAAAGTCTAAGGCTAAGAAAATGCCCAGTTCGGATAATTTAATTTTGAAGACACAATGCCATTGTTTTCATTTGCTATCTTCTATCAGTGGTATATTAGTACTTCTAATTGACATGATTAGAAACATGTTTTTAAAAGAAAAATCCAGATGTAAAAAGTGTGAAGCTTAGAAAATTAAGTGCTGAGAGTATAATTGAAACCTCAGGTATCTTGTAACATTTTTTCCCAAATTTTTTATCACAAAATACATAAAATTTACTACCATAGCCATTTTTAGGTGTCCAGTTCTGTGGCATTAAATGTGTTCATATTGTCTGCAACCATCACCACCATTCATCTCCAGAACTCTTTTATTTGCAAAAGTGAAACTCTCTACCCAACTACCCCCTCCTGCCTACCCCTGGCAACCACCATTCTACTTTATGTCTCTGTTTTGACTCCTCTACCTCATATGAGTAGAATCATAACAGTATTTGTCTTTCTGTGATTGGCTTATTTCACTTAGCATAATGTCCTCAAGGTTTTATCCATGTAGCAAAGTCAGAATTTCCTTTCTTTTTAAGGCAGAGTAATACAGGCAGAGCATCCCTAATCCAAAAGGTTTCTGGTCCCAAGCATTTTGGATATGGGATACGCAACCTGTATTCCATTGTATGTATATATCACATTTTGCTTACTCGTGTATTTGTCAATAGCCACTTAGGTTGCTTCCACATTTTAGCTATTGTGAATAATGCTGTTATGAACATGTATGTACAAATAACTCTTTGAGGTCTTGCTTTCAGTTCTAAGTGTATACTCAGAATTGCTGGATCATGTGGTAGCTCTATTTTTAATTTTTTGTGGAACCACCATACGGTTTTGTTTTTTTTTGTTTTTTTTTTTGAGCCAGAGTCTCACTCTGTTGCCCGAGCTAGAGTGCTGTGGCGTCAGCCTAGCTCACGGCTACCTCAAACTCCTGGGTTCAAGCAATTCTCCCGCCTCAGCCTCCTGAGTAGCTGGGACTACAGGTGTGTGCCACCCTGAGTGGCTAATTGTTTTCTGTATATATTTTTAGTTGTCCATATAATTTCTTTCTATTTTTAGTAGAGACGGGGTCTCGTTCTTGCGCCTGAACTCCTGAGCTCTAGCGATCCTCCTGCCCCGGCCTCCCAGAGTGCTAGGATTACAAGCGTGAGCTACCGCGCCCGGCCCACCTTACTGTTTTCCACAGCAGCTGTACTATTTTACATTGCCACCAGCAGTGCACAGGGTTCCAATTTGTCCACATCCTCATCAGCGCTCGCTATTTTCTGGTTTTTTAACAATAGCCATCCTAATGGCTGTGAGGTAGTGTCTCACTATGGTTTAGATTTGCATTTCCCTAGTGATTAGTGATGTTGAGCGTCTTTTCATGTGCGTATTGGCCATTTGTATATTTTCTTGGAGAAATGTCTTTTCACATTCTTTGCCAATTTTTGAATTAGGGTTTTTTTTGTTGTTGAGTTTTAGGAATTTTCTATATATTTCAGGTATTAATCCCTTATCAGATATATGACTTGCAAATATTTTCTCCCATACTATGAGTTGCCTTTTTACTCTGTTGATAGTGTTCTTTGATGCACAAGATACTTTAATTTTCATGAAGTCCAATTTGTCTATCTTTTCTGTTGTTGCCTGTGCCTTTGGTATCACATCCAAGAAATCATTGCCAATTCCAATGTTACGAAGATTTTGCCCTATATTTTCTTCTAAAAACTTTACAGTTTTAGGTCTTACATTTGGGTCATGGATTCATTTTGTGTTAATTTATGTATACATTTAGGTTATTAAATATGAAATGTTTGATTTCCTTAAGTACTGAATTTAACCGTTGATATCCCTGACATTTCACTTTGACACTTCTTGTTTTATTTTTATTGTGAAGGTACATCCTCATTCTTTTAAACATATCTTTAGCTTGCGATTATCTTTCATTTTTTTTAAAAGCAATTTTTTTGAAACCATGCATAAGTAGAAAATTCGTGTTATCTTTGAACATGAGTTCCGTCATGGAACCAATGCAGTGCAGACAGCTCAAGATGTCAACAAAGTGTTTGGGAAGAATGTGGTTAATGAATGCACAGTATGTCGATAGTGTGAGAAGTTCTGTTCTGGTGATTTTAATCTTCAAAATGAGCCATATGGACAACCTGAGACCAAGGTGGATAATGATAAGCTGAAAGATGTAGTGGAAGCAAATCCATCTCAACCTACGCGTGAATTAGCAGCAAGGTTTGACGTTACTATTCCAGCAACACTGGACCCTTTGAAACAAATCAGCAAGATAAAGAAGCTGGCTAGATGGGTACCGCATGAATTAAACAAGCATCAGAAGAGAAATTGTCTTGAAGTTTGCCTCTCTTTGCTGTCATGACATAAAGGTGAACCATTTCTACACCATATAGTTATGTGTGATAAAAAATGGATTTTTTTTTTGATAATTGCAATGTTCAGCACAATGGCTGGATAAAGAAGAAGGGCCGAAACACAGTCCAAAACTGAATATTCATCAAAAAAAGCTAAGGGTGTCTGTTTGGTGGTCCAGCGCCAGTACTATCCACTACAGCTTCATGAAACCTGATCAGTCGATTACAGTGGGTGTGTACTGTTACCAACTGGATGAAACGATGCTCGCAATTAAGCAGCCGAGACTGGTCAATAGAGACAGGCCAATCCCCTGGCAAGACAACACTAGACCACATGTTGCACAAACAACTCTGCTCACACTACAGAAGGGGGACTTGGAAACTTTGTCATCCACCATATTCACCAGACTTTGCACCAACTGACTACCACTTCCAGGCTTTGGACCACTCCTTCCAGGGAAAAATACTTAATTCTCCACAAGCCATGGAAAACACCCCTGCGATTTCATCACAACTCACTCTCCAGGCATTTCGCTGCTGGCATAAACAAGGTGCCTTTAAGATGACAAAACTGTATTGATTGTTTAGGTGCATACTTTGATTAATTGTAGTGCTTCTTGTTTGAGATATAATAAACTACACTTTTGATTCAAAATCAGACATTTCATATTTAATAACCTTAATAATATTAGGTGAGGGTCCAACTTCATTTCTTTTCCTGTGGATATCTTTGCATGTGGATATCAAGTTTTCCCAACACCATTTGTTGAAAAAACTACCCTTTCACCTTTGAATAGTCTTAGCATTCTTGTTGAAAATCATTTGACCATATGCACAGGGATTTATTTCTCAAATCTGCTTTATTCCATTGGTCTATATGTCTTCATGCTAGTCAATACTGTACTGTAGCTGTGTAGTAAGTTTTGAAATCAGAAAGTTTAAGTCTTTTAGCTTTGTTCTTTTTTGGGAATAGTTTGGCTATTCAGGGTCCTTAGAGATGCCATGTGAATTTTGGGATGGGTTTTTCTATTTCTGCAAAAAAGGTGGGATTTTTTTTCTTTTACTTTTAACATTGACAGGTAAACTTGTATATATTTACTGTGTACAACATGATGTTTTGAATATGTATCTGTTGTGCAATGACTAAATCTAAGTAACATGCATTACCTCACATAGTAATTGGGATTTTGATAGGGATTGGTTGCATTAAATGTGTACATTGCTTTGAGTAGTATTGACATCTTAATATTAAGTCTTCCAATCTATGAACATGGGATGTCTTTCCACTTATTTCTGTCTCCTCTAATTTCTTTCAGAAATGTTTTGTACTTTTCATTATACAAGTCTTTTACCTCCTTGCTTAAGTTAATTCCTAAGTATTTTATTCTTTTTGGTGCTATTGTTAAACTGAAATTATTTTAATTTCCTTTTCAGACTGTTCATTGTTAGTCTTGCAGCATTTTGAGTCATAAATGTCAGCTGTAGGCCTTGAATATAAAGTTCTCCTCAAAAGGGAAAGCACATTGCGTTCTGGTCTCAAACTTGGAAGGATGAGGTTTGGCATTTGATCAGAGCCCTGCTTATTCCTTGTGTTATAGGACGAGTCTTTAGCTAAAGCAGCAATTCCTTAAATTGACTTAGTGTACTAACCACTAATTAATCACAACGGAAAAGCAAATTGGAGACCTTCCAGCGAGATCCCATGCTGTGGCCCTGTGTAAGGTTGCTTTATTGTGCTCTGTACATGCAAGATTTTCTGAGTTTTTTTAAGTTAAAAATGACATTCAGTGTGTACATATTTTTGTAAAATTAGAGAGTGCAATTGGAAATGCCAGAAAGGAAAGCAGAATATAAATCAAGCCTTCATTTGTATCAGATACCCATAAACAGCTCTGCGGAAAGCAGCCCTGCCTTTTGCGCTTATACATCTGGTGAACTTTGTGCCTTAATTGCTTTTTTGAGAAAGTGGGACAGAAATTTTATGAGCTGGTGAAAGGCAGAGAAGAGAATAGACCTACTGGCTCACCTCTGGCTCCTTTCAGGAGCCCACTCCAACCCTTCTGTTTTTTAAGCTATTTGAATAAAAACAAGCAGAGTTAAGACTGTATCTCTTTGGCCAGCAGAATAGACGTTGATGCAGAGTAGAAGTGAGGTTGGGGGACAGGAACAGCAGAAAGCTGTGAGGTCCTTTGTAATTGATGCCTGGAAATTCTGACCAGCCTGAGCAAGAGTGAGACCCTGTCTCTACAAAAAATAAAAAAATTACCCAGGTGTGGTGGTGAGCAACTGTAGTCCCAGCTACTCAGGAGGGTGAAGCAGGAGGATCACTTGAGCCCAGGAGTTTGAGGTTGCAGCGAGCTATGATGATGCCGCTGCACTCCAGCCCAGGCAACAGAGCGAGACCTTGTGTCAAAAAAAAAAAAGGAAGGGAGGGAAGGAGGGAGGAAGGAAGGAAGGAAGGAAGGGAGAAAGGGAGGGAGGGAGGGAATCTGAGGGGGCAAGTTACTTGATGATTATCTATAGAACTGAAACCTCCACGTCAAGTTGAGAGGAAACATCCTCCCTCTCTTCAGGATTCCAAGCAAGTCGCATTCATTGGTTCCAATTGGGTCATGTGCCTGATTTGGAACATACTGTAATATATAGTAAGGGAAGAAAGAAAAATACAGTAACCAGGCCAGGCGTAGTGGCTTATGCCTGTAATCCCAGCGCTTTGGGAGTCTGAGGCAGGAGGATCACTTGAGCCCAGGAGTTTGAGACCAGTCTTGGCAACAGAGCAAGACCCTGTCTTTATAAAAAATTTTTAAAGTAAAAAAAAAAAAATGCAGTAACTATATGAATAATTTGCTACCATTTGTTTTAAAAGGGCAAAGGAAAAACTTATGAGTATAGGCATAGAACATCTCTAGGATACTCATAACACTGTTTGCTTCAGGGGCAGGGACCTGGATGGCTGGGGGAGATTTCTTGTTATACATCCTCTGTATCTATAGATGTTTTAGACATTTATTTATTCAACCAACAAATATTTATTAAGCATCCACTTTACCATAAGAGGAGAAATATGGCTGGGTGTGGTGGCTCATGCCTGTAATTCTAGCACTTTGGGAGGCCAAGGCAGGAGGATTGCTTGAGTCCAGGAATTCAAGACCAACCTGGGCAACATAGCGATACCTCATCTCTACAAAATATAGATAAATTAGTTAGGCATGGTGGTGCATGCCGGTAGTTCCAGCTACTCTGGAAGCTGAGGCAGGAGGATCACTAGAGTTCAGGAGTTTGAGGATGCTGTATGATTTCACCACTGCACTCTAGCCCAGGCAACCTAGTGAGACCCTGTCTCAAAAACAAAAACAAAAACAAAAAACCTAAAGCAGAGAGAGAAAAAGATTGGAGAAAAAAAGAACAGAGTATTATTTCCCCATGGAATAATATCAAGCAATCTACATATAATTGGAGTCGCTAAAGGAGAGGAGACAGGGAATGCAGCATACCAAGGATTTGAAAACAATCTGATAATGCAATTAAGAGAACCTATTTACAATGATTACAAAAATATAATTAGATAAAATGAACAAGATCTAATATTTGATAGCACAGCAGGGTGATTATAATAAACAACAAGTTATTGTATATTTTAAAATAACTAAAAGAGTGGAATTGAGCTGAGTATGGTAGCTCATACTTGTAATCCCAGAAATTCAGGAGGCCAAGGTGAGAGGATTGCTTGAGTCCAGGAGTTCAAGACCAGCCTCCGCCACATAGTGAGACCTCATTTCTACAAAAAATAAAAAGTTAGCTGGGTGTGGTGGCACACACCTGCAGTCCCAGCTACTCAGGAGGCTGAGGAGGTTGCTTGAGCCCAGATATTTGAGATTGTAGTGAGCTATGATCATCCCAGCCTGGGTGACAGAGCAAGACCCTGTCTAAAAAAAAAAAAAAGTGGAATCAGAATGTTCCCAACACAAAGAAATGATAAATGCTTGAGGTGATGGACACCCCAATTACACTGATTTGATTATTACACACGGTATACCTGTGTAATCACATGTACCCCATAAATATCTTCAACTATTATGTACCCATAATAATTACAAATTTAAAAAAATGTAAAGGAAACCCAGTTACAATAGCATCATAAAGAATAAAATACTTAGCTGGGTGCAGTGGCTCACACCTGTAATCCTAGCACTCTGGGAGTCTGAGGCAGGAGGATTGCTTGAGCTCAGGAGTTCAAGACCAGCCTGAGCAAGAGCGAGACCCCATCTCTACTAAAAATAAGAAAATTAGCCAGGCATGGTGGCATGCACCTGTAGTCCCAGCTACTCAGGAGGCTGAGGCAAGAGGATTCCTGGAGCCCAGGAGTTTGAAGTTGCAGTGAGCTACAATGACACCACTGCACTCTGCCCAGGGCAACAGACCATGAATCTGTCTCAAAAAAGAAAAGAATAAAATACTTAGGAATAAATTTAACAAAAGAAGTATAAAACTCATACTTTGAAAACGGTGAAACATTGCTGAAAGAAATAAAAAGAGTGAAAATGTGGTGTGTATATATGCACATATATATACACATACATACATACCATGGAGTACTACTCAGGCATGAAAAAGAATGAAATAATGTCTTTTTCAGCAACTTGTATGGAAATGGAGACCATAATCCTAAGTATCTCAGGAATGGACAAACACCTCATGTACTTTCTAATAATTGAGAGCTAATATATGGGCACACATGGGCACAAAGAGGTGTAAAGGTCATTGGAAATCAAGAATGGGGGAGGAAAAGGAGGGGAGGAAGGGGTAAAAACCTACCTATTGGGTACAATGAACACTATTCAGGTGATGGACACACTAAAAGTCGTGACTTATGCATTATATTAATAAAAGGGATCCATGTAACAAAAACTTTCGTACCCCCTTAATATTTTTAAATAAAGATAAAAATTAAGGCCGGGTGTGGTGGTTCACGCCTGTAATCCTAGCACTCTGGGAGGCCGAGGTGGGTGGATCACTTGAGGTCAGGAGTTCGAGACCAGCCTGAGCAAGAGCGAGACCCTGTCTCTACTAAAAATACAAAGAAATTATATGGACATCTAAAAATATATATAGGCCGGGTGCGGTGGCTCATGCCTGTAATCTTAGCACTCTGGGAGGCCGAGGCGGGAGGATCGCTCGAGGTCAGGAGTTCAAGACCAGCCTGAGCAAGAGCGAGACCCCGTCTCTACTAAAAATAGAAAGAAATTAGCTGGACAACTAAAAATATATAGAAAAAATTAGCCGGGCATGGTGGCACATGCCTATAGTCCCAGCTACTCAGGAGGCTCAGGCAGAAGGATCACTTAAGCCCAGGAGTTTGAGGTTGCTGTGAGCTAGACTGACACCAGGGGACTCTAGCCCGGGCAACAGAGCGAGACTCTGTCTCAAAAAAAAAAAATAAATAAATAAATAAATTCATTTTTAATCGAAAAACGCTGTATATCATTGTATATATTTATCATGTATAACGTGTTGTTTTGACATATGTATACACTGTGGAATGGCTAAATAGAGCTAATTAACATATGCATGACCTCATATAGTTTTCATTTTTTTGTGGTGAGAACACTTAAAATCTACTCTTAGTAATTTTCAAGAATACAATACATTATTGTTAACTAACGTCACATTGTTGTACAACAGATCTCTTGAACTTATTCTTCCTGTCGAACTGAAAATTTGTATCCTTTGATCAACATCATTCCTTTCCCCATTCCCAAGAGATAGAAGTGTCTTATCCACAAGGATGGAAACAAGATTGGCCAACCTACTTTCACCTACCCAGCATTATTTTTGTTCAAAGCATGGCATTAGGCATGAAACCAAGTACAGAGACTCAGTTGAGCTTTGTGGACGAGTCAAAGATGATGGACAGGCCGGGCGCGGTGGCTCACGCCTGTAATCCTAGCACTCTGGGAGGCCGAGGCGGGTGGATCGCTTGAGGTCAGGAGTTCGAGACCAGCCTGAGCAAGAGTGAGACCCCGTCTCTACTAAAAATAGAAAGAAATTATATGGACAACTAAAATATATATGTACAAAAAATTAGCCGGGCATGGTGGCGCATGCCTGTAGTCCCAGCTACTCGGGAGGCTGAGGCAGTAGGATCGCTTAAGCCCAGGAGTTTGAGGTTGCTGTGAGCTAGGCTGACGCCATGGCACTCACTCTAGCCCGGGCAACAGAGTGAGACTCTGTCTCAAAAAAAAAAAAAAAAAAAAAAAAAGATGATGGACAGAGTCATGGTCCTGCTCTCAGGGGGCTCAGAGTACAGTGAGGGGTGAAATATAATACAGATAATCAATTTGTGATAGAAAATGCTCACTCAGTTCCATGAGGGAAACAAGTCCCGTGTGAGCCCAGAGGAGAAAGCCTTATGGGGTACAAGAGTGGATGTCAGGGGTAGGGCATGGGGCTGGTCTGGAGGCTTTGTAGCACTCATGCTGAGCCCTAAAGGACAGGTAAGATTGGAACATGGAGAAATGCCAGAGGATGCAGCATAAGCAAAAGCATGGAGGTATTTGAGAGCACCCGTGATCAGAATCTTTTTCTCCCTCTTTTTTTTTCTTTGAGACAGGGTCTCACTCTGTCACCTGGGCTAGAGTGCCGTGGCGTCAGCCTAGCTCACAGCAACCTCAAACTCCTGGGCTCAAGCGATCCTCCTGCCTCAGCCTCCCGAGTAGCTCGGACTACAGGCGTGTGCCACCATGCCCAGCTAACTTTTTCTGTTTTTAGTTGCCCAGCTAATTTTAGTTGCCCCAGGTAGAGTGCAATGGTATCATCATAGCTTACTGCAACCTCAAACTCCTGGGCTCAAGCAATCCTCCTGCCTCAGCTCCCAAACCACAATGCCCAGCTAATTTTTCTACGTTTAGTAGAGACAAGGTCTCACTCTTGCTCAGGCTGGTGTCGAACTCCTGAGCTCAAGCGATCCTCCCACCTCGGCCTCCCAGAGTGCTAGGATTACAGGCGTGAGCCACCATGCCCAGCCCGGGATCAGAATCATTTGGCTCAAGCTGTGGCTTTCAAACAGAAGGGGAGAAGGGATCATCAGCAGATCCCTGGCATCCTTTTCAACCAGAGCTCCTCCACTGTGAACTGGTGTATAAGTCAGTGTTCTGGTGCGACCAAAAAAAAGTTCAAGGACCATGAGTCCCACACACAGCAGCCAACGGGGAGCAAAGAGAGAGAACTGACTGAAAAGATGAGATGAGTTACTGATGGCACTGGGGAGCCCCTGTAGGTTTAGGAGCAAAGGGGAGACGTGATCGGAGCTTTTGGAAAATTGATCAGGTGGCCTCTGAGCCACCTGATGGATGGAAAGGACAAGAGAGGCTGGATCTGTGTTTTTCAGAAGCACATGTTGGCCCAGTGATCGCTGGCTTGGAGAAAGTGGGAGAGAAGTTAGGAGGCACAGAGATGGCCTAGGGCAGTGGTAGTGAAAATGCAGGCAGGAGGGAAGGGAGGCACCCTTGGAGGTCAAGGCCCTGCACTCTTAAGGGAGGCCAGCCCTGAGGTCCCTGCCAGGAGTCAGTTAAATGGTGTCCGCTCCCTGCCCCCAGCACCCAGCCTTGGCACCTGAAGGACTTGCTCAATTCCAGTGACCACTCAAGTTCCTGGAATCAGCACCTGTCACTTGGAAACTACAGGGGTTTGAGCAGAAATGACTCAGGCCAGGGTTACTTATCTTTAACCTGCACGTTGGTAGGAGGCACTACCAACTGGCCTGCTGGGGCTCCGCCTGCCCAGGCAACTCCTCCATCCGTGAAGGGGACAAGGATAATTCAAAGTTACAAGATCCCACTTGGAGCATATCTCTTGCATCATAATATCAAGCATCCCAAACCTGGTCTGGGTCAGTTTTGCCCCACAGTGGGGTTTTGGGAGCATGAGTTCTACCAGAGTCCTATACCTAGCCCAGGGATCAGTTCCAAAAGTCCTGAGTAGAATGCCCTGCCCGCCCAGAGAGTAGAGAGAATCTGGTGACAACAGCTGCAGCTGCAGAAGGAGCAGCTCTATAACACTGAGCCCTGTAGCCCTGCTCCTGCCAGAATGAAGCGGTTGATGACAAAGACACCAATACTTATGTTGCCTGATGTTCTTCAAAGTCCTAGTCAAGGTTCTGAATGAATGATGGGATTGAGCCTGAAAATCAAATCCATAGCATGGTATATGAGCTGTCCTTGGAGGGTCCCAACAGGGAACAGTGGCATATTCAATTTAGGATGATTTCAAGAGAGTTTAATAAAGGGACTATTTGCGAAGGTGTGGATGGGATCTAGAGAAACATGGGAGAGTGCAGTAGCCTGGGCCTGGGGAGACAAGGGAGGGAGTTGTGGGAAGCAGCCCACCTGCAGCAACCCTCGGAACTGCCTGTGCCAAAGAGGAAGCTGGGAGGGTCCAAGCCCAGGCCTCCCACTCCTCCCTCCCTCTGACCTCCCTGCTCCAGGCTCCCCACTGGCCAAACCCAGCCAGGAGCAGAGAACCAGGAGCCCACTGATGTTGTCCTGTCAATCTCCTGGGGCACAACGTAGGGTGACGAGCAGATGTGGAGGGGCCCATGAACACATCCAGAGGCAGAGAGATTTGGATTCAAGACGCTGCTGTCTCTTTCTAGCTGTGTAACTTCAGCAAGTCACATACCCTCTCTGAGCTGCAGTTTCTTCAATTGCAAACTAGAGATCATTCAACTTACTTCACAGAATTTCCCTGATAATTAAGTGAAAACACACACACACACACACACACACACACACACACAGCATTTAACCCAGAACGACTTTGTACACAGTAGGTACTAGGTAAATGATAGCTGTGGTACTGCTGCTGCTTTTCCTCCTCCTCCCCAGGCCCTCCCCCTTCCTTTCCTCCTTTTATAGAAGGCCAAGTGCCCTCTTGAAGGGCCACTTCCAGTTGGGTTAGCTCCTGGTCTGACACTAGTGTTCTTCCTTCCTTACGGCGTGGAGGACCAGGCATGTGGCGCTATGGCCAAAGAGAAAGATGACGTTGCAGGCCAAGCACATCTGCAAATGTGTCAAGCTGGTGTCCTTGTTGACAAGCCGAAGTGTTTTGCATTTGGTGCCCCAGAGACTGAGCCCCTCAGAGAAGCCAAGGCTCCTGCAGGAAGCTCGTGCCCAGTGTCAATTGTTGGGCGCTGCTTTAGCAAAACAGAGCAAGGTTCTATCCTAGCAGAGTTCTCAGCTCCGGTCAGAAGCAGCAGTGGCTGTTCCTGGACACAGAAGGTGGGAGGTGATGAGCCGGGACGGGGAGTGCTGAGGATTCAGGCAACAGGAGCTTGGAGGCTGCCTCTTGTACTTCCCTCTCAGGAAGAAGCCAGAGTGCATTGGCTCAAAGGGGCCAGGTGGTCGTGAGGCCCCATGTCCCAAAAAGAGGACAATGAACCAAAAACTTTGAAAACAGCTGCTTTGAGAGTAATTCCACCGCCCCACCGGTGCTGACAGGTTTAGGAACTGACACGGCAGAGCGCACCACATTTTTAGGTCTCTCCTGAGGCCTGTTGAAACTTCCACACTCCTGGATCACCAGTCTGGCTCCCTCAGCCTTCACTTTGCAGCCACGGAGAACCCAAGGCTTCTGCTAACTAGATGTTTCCGTGGGCCACCTGGCTCAGCCTGTAGCGCCTCTACAAGAATGGCTGGGCGCGTAACTGAGTCATGATTAGGGGTTTCTTCGGAGGAGAAATGAGCTAGCTGTTTCCTAAGATGAGAGATGGGAATTTTTTTTTAACTGTAACTGCTCAGAACAGTATGTGCTAAAGCAGAGTTTTTGTGCTGAGGGAGAGAGAACACTTCTGCAATGATGTAGCAGAATCTTTTAAGGATCCTGCCAATGACTCTTTCTGGTGTCACGTCTGATCTTCGCTGTGGCCAACACTCCCTGGAGATGCCAGTTCAGACTCCTGCAGTCATGTAAGAACGACATGCAGGCCTTTTGTAAGTTAGTGTGCATGGGTGGGACCCACGGGAAACTTAGGACAGGATCCTCTGTCTGCAGGGGCAGCGCTGACACAGCTTCAGCCAGTTGTCACCAAACAGCAGCACAGGTCCAGGATGACACACCTGCCCATGTTTCATGACAAACCACAAGTCTCCATTGTAATGAGAAATCTGTGATTTTTAAATGCTGGCTTTGATTTTTTAAAGTATGTGGAGCAACTTCTGCTTCTGGAAAGATACAGCATACAGACTTTTCCTTTAGTTTTTAGCTAAATACAGCTAAACTCTGGGACATTATATGTACAACAAACATAAGAACACTCTGAACAAAAGAAAGCAGACTGGCTAGGGACCTTGAGACCCAAGGAATGACTCAGCAATGAGCTCCCTAAGTTTCCTTTTTGCCTCATACATGTCAGGATGGGTACTGGAGAAGCCAGCAACCCCAAATTGCCAACAGGTGCAGACAAATAAAAGCCCCCCCCCCCCCCCAAGGAAAGCCTGCTTGCTCTAGTCAAACCACCAGGAGACAGCAGCCTAGAAAGGCAGACTTAACTGGCCGGGCACAGTGGCTCACGCCTGTAATCCTAACACTCTGGGAGGCCAAGGCAGGAGCATGGCTTGAGCTCAATAGTTCAAGACCAGCCTGAGCAAGAGCAAGACCCCATCTCTACTAAAAATAGAAAAATTAGCCAGACGTCATGGCATGAGCCTATAGTCCCAGCTCTTTGGGAGGCTAAGGCAGGAGGATCGCTTGAGCCCAGGAGTTTGAGGTTGCAGTGAGCTACTATGGCACCACTGCACTCTACCCAGGGTGACAGAGTCAGACTCTGTCTCAAAAAACAAAAAAAGAAAGATAGACAATATCCCCTCTACTCAAGCCCCACCCTCACCCCCCACGAGCAAAGGCCAAGTGGAAAGCTTAGACATCTACCCCTGCTAGGCTGCAATGAAGCACCCTTCCTCTGCCCTCGAGGGTGGTGTCAGAAGAGGCCTAGTTATCTACTGTTGCCGATGATTGGTGATTATCAATAATCGCAATAACAGGGCCATCTTTCCCCACATGTCAGTGGAAGCCACATGGGGAACAGTGAGGAGGTACCACTCCCTCTCCCAGCTGGTGCGGTGTCAGTAGAGGACTAATAAAGAACTGAACTCCCAGCCCTGCCAGGCAGTAAGAAGGAGCCCTCCCAGCCCCAGGTGTCAATGGAGGCCAGGCAGAAAACCTGGACTTCCACACCCTCCTCGTACTAATGAGGTAATAATATTCCCACTTTCCCCACAGAAGCAATGTTAGAGGAGACCTGCTAAAACACAAAATATAAATAAGATCCAGAGTCTTATAATATGCAAAATGTCCATGTGTCTATCAAAAATCACTTGTCATACCAAGAACCAGAAAAATCTGAATAAGAAAAGATAATCTACAGATGCAAACACTCAAATGACAATGATATTAGAGTTATCTGAAAAGGATTTTGAAGCAAGTATCATAAAAATGCTTCAGTGTACATAATGTGTTCAAATATGAACATACTTGGAACAAATGATAAGACAAAGTTTCAGCAAAGAAATATAAAGTCTTAACGCAATCAAGCAGTTTTTGTGTACAGAACGAAAAAAGTCTCAATAAATCAATATAATATATAACGAAGAACCAAATGGGAATTTTAGAAATTAAAAACACAATAACTGAGCTGGGTGTGATGGTTCACATCTATCATGCCAGTGACTCCGGAGGCTGAGGTGGGAGGATTTTTTGAGCATTCAGCAAAATTCGATACCCATTCGTGATAAAACCTCTCAGAAAACTAGGAATAGAGGAGAACTTTCTCAACTTGATAAAAAGTATCTACAGAATCCCTACATCTAACATCATACTTTTAACAGAAAAAGACTGTTTTCCACCTAAAATGGGACACAAGGCAAGATGTCCACTCTCACCAATCTTAATCAACATAGTGCTGGAAGTTGTAGTCTGTGTGATAAGAATAGAAAAAGAATTTTAACACATTGATTGCCACACTAGAAAAAAAATTTCCCATGGGGCCACGGTGTTTTATTATAAAAATAGAATAAAAACTTTGAAAACAAAACTATCCTTTCTAATTTAATGAAAAATTTGTTACATCATCAATAAAAAAGTACTATAAAAGCTTGAAAATTAGCAATGTAAAAAGTAATGTGAAAACTGAAAAATAGCTCATAAGGGTAAAGTGCTTTTCTTGACTTGTCAGGCTTCAGTGTAATTTAAAGGTAAACATAAATAGAAAAATGAAATTTATTGACTACTATTCATTTGATGTGCGTTTTTAGAATTAAATTGTCAACAGGTAAAGAGAAGTGTGAGTTATGTATGCTTCACAAGGCCCTGCGCTCAAAACTAGCGTAAGTTAAATACAACTCACATAACAGTCAATGTGTTAAAAAGCATACAGTTTGGAAAGGACAAAATAAGACTATCCTTATTTTAGGTGACATGATGGTCTCTGTAGAAAATTTCATGGACTCTACAAAACGAAACAAAAAAACCTCCTAGGACTAACAAGGGAGTTCAGCAAGGTCACAACATACAAGATCAGCATACAGAAACCAATCATTTCTATATGTTAGCAATAAACACCAAAATTAAAAATACAATTCCACTTATAATCACAGAAAAAAGAGAAATACTTATATAAATCTAATAAAATATGTATAAGACCCATATGGTGAAAACCATACAATGCTGTTGAAGAAAATCAAAGCAGATCAAAATTAATGGAGAGATACACTGTGCTCATGGCTTCAAAGACTCATCACAGCAAGGCTGTCAGTTTTCCCATACAAGTTTAGTGCAATTCCTACCTAAATCCCAGCATGATTTCTCTTGTAGGTAAAGACAAAATTATTCTAAAATGCATAGGCAAAGGCAAAGGAACTAGAATACCTAAAACAATTTTTAAAAAGAATAGTAAAGTGGAATAAGTCATTGCCCAATTTCAAGAATTATCACATAGCTATAGTAATTCAGACTGTGTGGTACTGGCAGATGGAAAGACACATAGATCAATGGAACAGAACAGAGAATCCAGAAATAGCTCCATGTAATTCAGTGGAGGAAGGATTGTCTTTCCAACAAATGGTGTTGGAGCAATTTGATGTGCATAAACAAAAACCAAAAAACAACCCTACAGAAATTGGCTTTCTGTGACCAAATACATTCTGCCCAGAAGTAGAAGTTCCTGGGCAGCCCAGTGTACTGTTTGTAGTAAATGTAGAGTTTTATTTGAAATCTTGAGTCTGTCTTTTTATTTTTCACAACATAAGAGGTAAAGAAAATAAAGAATAGCAGGTCTGAGCCTGAGCCATGGGACTTTAAAAATTTAGAGTAAAGGAAGAAAATTTAGCCAAGAATTTCAGTGGGAACTGAGAAAATAGACAAATTAGGTAAGTATGATGTTTCAGAAAGCAAGAGAATAGAGACTGAGATGGTTAATGTTATGTTTCAACTTGGCTAGGCCATGGTACCCAGTTTTTGGTTAAATACCAGGCTAGAAGTTGCTGTCAGGGAACTTCTTAGATGAGATTAACATTTAAATCAGTAGACTTCGAGTAAAACAGATTATTCTCTATAACGTGGATGAGCCTCATCCAATCAGTTGAAGGCCTTAAGAGAAAAGATGGAGAGCCCCCTAGGAGGAAAGAATTCTGCATCTAAACTGCCTTTAGACTCAAGCTGCAGCATCAACTCTTCCCTGGGTCTCCAGCCTGCGGGCCTGTTCTGCAGATTTCAGACTTGTCAGCCCCCACAGTTGTTTGAACCAATTCCTTAAAGTAAAAAAATCAAATCAAAATCAAATCTCTCTCTTTCTTTCTCTCTGACACACACACACACACACACACACACACACACATTCTATTGGTCCTTTTTTTCTGGAAAATGTGGTTAATACAGAGACCTTCCAAATAGAGAACACTCTTCAGTGCAGTTGGAAAAAAATCAAGTCAAATAAAAACATAAAAGTGACCATTAAAAAAAAAAAAACAAATACAACCAACCTAAACCTCACGCTTTATACAAAAATTAACTCACAATGAACACAGGTTTAAATGTAAAATTATAGGACAATTTCCTTATGAACGATCTGTGAGGATAAAAGAAAAAAAATATAGGACATTAAGAAGATGATTAAGAAGAAGAAGATTTTCTCTGAGGACCTAGGGCTCAGGGAAGAGTTCTTAGACATGACACCAAAAGCATGAGCCATGAAGGAAGAAAAAAAAATGGATAAATTGGACTTTATCAAAATTAAAAACTTTTGCTCTGCAAAATACCCTGTTAAGAGGATGAAAAGACAAGCTACAGATTGGGAGAAAATATTTGCAAACCATATATCTGACAAAGGACTTATATCTAGTATATATAAAGAACACTCAAAATTCAATAATAAAAGAACCCCAGATAATCCAATTAGAAAATGGGCAAAAAACTTGAAGAAACATTTCACCAAAGAGGATACACAGAAGGCAAATGAACACACAAAAGAATGTGAACAGTACTAGCCATTAGGAAAATCCAAATTAAGACTATGATGAGCTATCACTACACACTTGTGAGAATAGCTAAAATAAAAAATAGTGACAACACCCAATGCTGATGAGGATGTGGAGAAATTGAATCTTTCATCCATTTCTCTTGGGAATGTAAAATGGAACAGCCCCTCTGCAAACTAGCTTAGTATTTTCTTAAAAAATTAAACATTTCCCAACCATATGACCCAGAAATTGTACTCCTTGGCATTTATCCCAGATAAAGGAAAACTTATTTCCACATGAAAACCTGTACATGATTGTTCACAACAGCTTTATTTGTAATAGGCAAAACCTGGAAACAACCAAAATGTCCCTCAAATAAGTGACTGGTTAAACAAACTGTGGTACATCCATATTATGAGTAGTGGGTTAAATAGGGACCCCTCAAAAGGCATGTCCATATCCTAACTCCTGAACCTGTGAATGTGATCTTATTTTGAAAAAGGAGTCTTTACAGATCTTGGGTTTTTTTGTTTTGTTTTGTTTTGTTTTAATTTTGCTTTTTGAGACGGGGATCTCACTATATTACCCAGGCTGGTCTTGAACTCCTGGCCTCAAGGGATCCTCCTGGCTCAGTCTACCAACTAGCTGGGACTACAGGCCCACACCACTACATGTGGCTCACAGATGTGATTAAATTAAGGATCTCAGGGTGAGATCATCCTAGATTATCTGGGTGGGCCCTAAATCCAATGACAAGTGTCCTTCTAAGAGACAGGAGAAGGGAAGACTCAGACACAGTGGAGAAGGCCATGTTAAGAGGAAGGTGGTGGCTGGAGTTATGACCCTACAAGCCAAGAGATGGCTGGAGCCAACAGAAACTAGAATTGGCAAAGAAGCATTCTCCCCTAGAGCTCTCAGAGGGGGTGTGGCCCTGCTAACACCTTGCTTTCAGACTTCTGACCTCCAGAAGTCCTCCTCTTATTCTGATAGGAGAATAAATGTTGTTTTAAGCCACCAAGTTTGTGGTGATTTGTTATGGCAGCTCTAGGAAACGAATACACCATGGGATACTGCTCAGCAATAAAAAGGAACAGTCCTGATACAGCAACTGCTCAGATGGATCTCAAGGGCTGGTGAAAAAGGCCATCTCACAAGGTCACATACTGTGTAATTCCACTTACATAACAGTCCCAAAAAGACGAAATTATAAAGATGGAAAACAGGGTTGCCAAGGGTTAGGGTAGGGAAGTAACTGTTTAGGAGCAGGCGGAAGGAGACCTTTGTGGTGGTAGATCTTGATTGCAGTGGTGGTTACAGGAATCTAAGCATGTGATAAAATGACAGAGAACTATTTATTCACATTGTACCAGTATAAATTTCCTGCTTTTGATATTGTACTATAATTATGTAACATGTAACCATTAGCGAAAGCTAGGTGAAGGATACATGGGGCCTTTGTGTACTATCCTTGCAACTTCCTATGAATTTATCATTATTTCAAAATAGAAAGTTTTAGAAAATTTAATTAGCAGGAGGGAACTTTCTAGAGTAATGTGCATGCTCTATGTTATATACATATACATATAGGGTGAATACAGCTCTCACGACTCATCTAAACGGACCCTTAACATGGGTGCATGTTACTGCCTGTAAATTTTATCTCAGTAAAATTGGTTTTTTATTTAAGTTAAAAACAAGAAACAACAAAAGTATGAGGAACAAACAAAATGTATCAGTTTTCAGCCTGAGTTTTTCTAGGCCAAGTATTGGAGTAGTCTACCTTTTGCTACCTAATACCTTATAAATCCACATATTACTGAGCGCTTCAATGCAAGGATTCCATTGCCTCCCCAGCATCTGATATGGAACAGAAATAGGTAGATGTTCACCAGGTGAAGGTATGCAGAGGGCAGGTGGAGAGGAGATAGACTCTGGCCTCCAGCCTAATGGAATAGTTTAGATTGCCTCTTGCTAACATATCTGGAGCCATTTCCTCTCTTTGTGGCATAAGGAGTAGGCATATTAAACCAGCCAACCTTAGGTCATATTCTTGCCGTCTGAGAGGCATACAGGCATACAGAGAGGCTCCAGGACATACAGAGTAGGAAGTCTGAACCAGGGACAATTACTCCTTATATAATGTGGATTATTTCTCTGCCTATATCTTGCCTCCCTATTAGACTGTGAGCTGGAGGGCAAGGACTTTTATATGTTGTTCTAACCTTCTTAGTTCAACAAACCCAGCAGCCAGTTGGGAATCCTTTGCCATTGATGCATTGCAATGCCATTTGTTCAGGGGAATACATAGCTATTTATGATATGAAGGTGAAGTTCATATTTAAGAAAACATTGTTTTGCACGCTGAAGACAGTACGTAAACTATTTAAGCTATTTACATGGGAGCCTTTCTCACCCAAGACCGACTTACTTAGTGTCAGCACAATTTACCACTTAAAGTAGCCAAAGACTGAGAGGATCACTTGAGGCCAAGAGTTTGAAACCGGCCTGGGCAATAGTGAGAAAAAATAAAAATTATTAGCCAGGCATGGTGGCATGCACTTGTAGTCCCAGCTACTCAGGTGGCTGAAGCAGGAGAATCGCTTGAGCTCAAGAGTTTGAGGTTGCAGTGAGCTATGATTGGGCCACTGCACTTCAGCCTGGGTGACAGAGCAAAAAATAAAATAAATAAAATAAAATAAAAAATAAAGTAGCCAAAGACCACTTCTAGGAATAGAGCCTACAGAAATAATAACATATGTACATAAAATGCATGTAGGGAAAAAACAAAAAGAAATCTTAATCCAAAAAAATGCATGTAGAAGATGTATTTAGCATTGCTGGAATTTAACAAATTGGAGACAGCTGGGCACGATGGCTCACATCTATAATCCTAAAACTCTGGGAGGCTGAAGTTGGGAGGATTGCTTGAGGTCAGGAGTTCAAGACCAGCCTAAGCAAGAGTGAGACCCTGGCTCTACAAAAAAATAGAATAAAATTAGCCAAGCATGGTGGTACCCACCTGTAGTCCCAGCTACTCGGGAGGCTGAGCCAGGAGGATCACTTGAGCCCAGGAGTTTGAGGTTGCAGTGAGCCTTGATGCACTCTAGTCTGGGCAACAGAGTGAGACTCTGTCTTAAAAAAATAATAATAAAAGGAAATAATCAAAATGTCAAAGAGGAAATAGTTAAACAGATTATGGCATACCCCAAATATCATACTAAATAGCCGTAAGAAATGTCAGACAGACCTTGAAAAAGTTCTATGATACATTAAAAGAAAATGCAAATTTAGAGTTCATGTATATTGCATATGTGTATGTGTGTATATATGTTTTCTCTAAAAATGAAATTATCTATATGAATATGTTTATTTGAACCTAGAAAAAAGCCTGGAGGAATCTGCACTAACACATTAACAGTAATTGCTTTTTAAATCTAGGATTAGAGAGGCAAATTTTTACTTCTTACTTGAGAATGTTTTTAAGTGGTAAATTTTTAAAAATAACTCTCTCGGCCGGGCGCGGTGGCTCACGCCTGTAATCCTAGCACTCTGGGAGGCCGAGGCCGGTGGATCGCTCAAGGTCAGGAGTTCGAGACCAGCCTGAGCAAGAACGAGACCCCGTCTCTACTAAAAATAGAAAGACATTATATGGACAACTAAAAATCTATATGGAAAAAATTAGCCGGGCATGGTGGCACATGCCTGTAGTCCCAGCTACTTACTCGGGAGGCTGAGGCAGGAGGATTGCTTAAGCCCAGGAGTTTGAGGTTGCTGTGAGCTAGGCTGACACCACGGCACTCTAACGCGGTCAACAGAGCAAGACTCTGTCTCAAAAAAAAAAAAAAAAAATTTATTGAGCACTATTATGTGCCAGACTATTCTGGGAACTGGGGTATAGCAGTGACCAAACAGGCACAAATCCTGCCCTCATAGAGCTTACATTCTATAGTTCTCCCTTGAAACTAATCCCCATGGCTGAGCCCCATTTTCTGCCACTTACACTCATAGTCCATTGTCCACATGAGAACAGATCTGCAAAGTATCTGGCCCTATTTCCGTCACCTAAAAGACAGTGTGGCATCACAGAACGAGGTCAGTGTTTAGAACAGACAGACCTGGGGCAAATCTTGCCTCCAGCACTTCCTAGCTGTGCGAACTTGCACCAGACACTTATGCTTTCTGAGCCCTGATTTCTTCATCTGTAAAATGGGACAATGACCTCACATACCTTGTAGGGTTGTGAGAACTGAATATGCTGATATTTGCAAAGCATGTAGCACTGTGCCTAAAATGTGAGGGTTCAACACATGATAGATGTGTTGAGTTTTATGCGTCAGAATGAGGAGGCTCATGGGGAGGGCTTGGCAGGGAAAGTAATTCAGCATTCAGGAACTGGGACAAGAGAATAAGACAGTGTACAAGAGAAGTGGGCTCTAAGCAGTAGTCTCTAGTTGGAGCCTAGGAGCTCAGGGTGGATGGAGAAGTGGTGGACGGTGGGCAGAAGCCCCTGCCAGGATGATCTCTGGCCTGGGGTGGGGTGGGGGCTGAGAATGACTAGCAAAGAGAAGAGCAGGCAGCAGGGCTGAGGTGGCACTCGGGTCCCAGGAATCCAGGTGGCAAAGGGACAAGGCTATGGAAGGCCGGGACAGAGGCAGCAGCACCTGCCACCGTGGAGTCCACAGGCCCACCTACATCACAGCTCAGCCCTTCTGCACTCTCAGCCAGCCCCTGCCCCTCTTCAGGAACCTCATACCATCCCTGATCCATTCCTCCCAACTTCTCCCTGCTACTTCTTTCCGATCAGTTTTCAAATCATTTCCTGCCTAAAAAAACATGCAAACAAACAAAACTCCCAACTCCACATCCCTTAGTTACTGCCCTATCATTTTCCTTCCCTTTACTTTATCTCCTTCTCACCCTTCAATTCACCCTAGCCTGGCTTCTACCCCCAAAGTCCCCTGAGCCTTAACAAAAGACTTGCTGTGCTTTCTGGTTCAGGCCCTCTAGTCTGCAAATGTGCAATTGGAGAGAAAGCTCGTTTCCCTGTGCAGCGGAAGAGGAATCTAGGTCCCCACAGCTGCCTTCCCTATAATTAGAAGCACTATAATGATAACCAATCCACACTGCAATTCATGCCACAAAGAGACTTAACATGTCCCTTGCTCAGAACCCTTTAGTGGTTTCCCAGTCATACTTAGCTAAATTTCCAAACTGCTTTGTACAAGGCCTCCCAGGCTCTGGCTCCTACCTTTGTCTCCCACCAGCCTCAACTCCTCCCACTCTGCCTACTTACCCCGCATTCCTGTCTTCCTGTTGGTCCCTACTGGCTCTCCGCAAACATACAAAAGACTTATTCTTGCCACTCCTGCCTTGGTGCTTTTGCATTTGCTATTTCTTTCACCTGAAATATTCTCCCTCTACACCGTCCAATCCTGAAGCTGCCAGCCACAAGTGGCTACTCCAAATTGAGGTGCGCCAGAAATTTAAAATGCACACCAGATTTTGAGGGCTTAGGTCACAAAAAAGAACATAAATGTTTTAAATATTTATATATTTTGAAATGATAATATTTTGTGTATGTGTAGGGTTATTGTGAGGACTGAATATGCTGAGAGTTCCCATGTTAGTACTTCCTGCTCCCACAAACTCCCAACCTTTCCACTGTCAGCACCCCACAGTCATGAGTTTGTTACCATTGATGAACCCACACTGATGGATCATTATCATCCAAAGTCTATAGTTGATGTTAGGGTTCACTCCTGGCCAGGTGCAGTGGCTCACACCTGTAATCCCAACACTCTGGAAGGCCGAGGCAGGAGGATCACTTGAGGCCAGGAGTTTGAGACCAGCCTGGGCAACAATGTGAGACCTTGTTTCTATAAAAAATAAAAATTTAGCTGAGTATAGTGGCGGGCATCTGTAGTCCCAGCTACTCAGGAGGCTGAGACAGGAGGATTGCTTGAGCCCAGGCTGCAATAAACTATGAATCCCACCATTGCACTCTAGCCTGGATGACAGAGTGAGATCCTGTCCCCAAAAAACAAAAACAAAAATCACATGTACTTTTCTTACTATCTGGCACTGTGCTTTTATCTATATTAGTTCATGGTAGTCCCAGCTACTTTCAAGGCTGAGTTGGGAGGATTGCTTGAGCCCAGGAGTACAAGGTTACAGTGAGCTAGACAGAGCAAGACCTTATCTCTAAACAAAGAAAAAAGAAAAAAAGAAAAAGGGGCCTGGCACCATGGCTCACGCCTGTAATCCTAATACTTTGGGAGGCCGAGGAGGGAGGATCGCTTCAGGCCAGGAGTTGGAAACCAGCCTGACCACCATAGCAAGACCCTGTCTCTATAAAAAATACAAAAATTAGTAGTTGCATGTGCCTGTAGTCCCAGCTACTCGGGAGGGTAAGGCAGGAGGATTGCTTGAACCCAGGAGTTCGAGGTTGCAGTGATCTGTGATCAGGCCACTGTACTTCAGCCTGGGTGATAGAGCAAGACCTTGTCTCAAAAAAAAAAAAAGAAAAGAAAAGAAAAGAAAAGAGAAAAACAGTAAAAGGTTCACTCAGTGTTGAACATTCTATGGGTTTTGACAAATGTACAATGACACGTATCCACCATTATAGTATCATCGTAATAGTTTCACTGCCCTAAAAATCCTCTGTGCTCTGCCTGTTTATCCCTTTCTCCTCCTGCCCCCTGGTAACTGTGGATCTTTACTTTTGAACTTTTTTAAACATGAATTTTAGAAAATTTAAAATTACATGTGTGGCTCATGTTCTATTTCTATGGGACGGCACCACTCTACATGTTCACAAGGCTGCCTCTCTTCCTCTGTTAGGATTCTGCTCAAATATCACCTCAGTGAGACTTTTCCTGACCACCTGACCTTGTTTAAAATAGTAGCTCCCACTGTCATGCTTTTCTTTTTACTTTATTCCTCTTCCTAGCACTCACTAACTGCATTAGACAGAAAACACACAGGTAAATAAATGAACAAGATGATGACAAGGGGATCAAAGTTATGAAGAAAATAAAACTAGGTTTATAGGAGGGGGCTACTTTAGATGAGTGGGCAAAGGGCCCCTTTGAGAAGGTGACTTCTCTTTTTTTTTTTTTTTTTTTTTGTTGAGACAGCGTCTCACTTTGTTGCCAAGGCTAGAGTGAGTGCCGTGGCGTCAGCTTAGCTCACAGCAACCTCAGACTCCTCGGCTTAAGCGATCCTACTGCCTCAGCCTCCCGAGTAGCTGGGACTACAGGCATGCGCCACTATGCCCGGCTAATTTTTTCTATATAGATTTTTAGTTGTCCATATAATGTCTTTCTATTTTTAGTAGAGACGGGGTCTCGCTCAGGCTGGTCTCGAACTCCTGACCTTGAGCAATCCACCCGCCTCGGCCTCCCAGAGTGCTAGGATTACAGGCGTGAGCCACCGCGCCCGGCCTTTGAGAAGGTGACTTCTAAGATGAATCCTGGATGATGAAAAAGGCACCAGTCATGCAAAGATTTCAGGGAAGGGAATTCCAAGCATCCAGAACAGCTTTGCAAAGCCCTATGGTGGGAAGGAAATGTACTTTTTAGAGGAACAGAAAGAAGGTCTGATTTGTTGGAATCCAGGGAGCAAGGGGTCCTGAGATTAGGTCTAAGAGGCAAGCACCACATCGTGTGAGACATTACAGACCATTGTAAGGACCATTTTAGTCTAAGTGCAAATTGGAACTGTGTGTATGGCATGGTTTATGTTTTAGAAGATTCACTCTTGCCTGCCATATGGATTCAAATGGGGAAGGGAGAAAGAGTGGAAAGGAGAGACCATTCAGAAGGCTAATGCAGTTGTCCAGGTGAGAGATGACAGTGGTTGGATAAAGGTGGTGACGGAAAGACAGACATGGATGAATTCAGGATATATTATGGAGGCAGTGTGCCAGAACTTGCTGATGGGGATGAGAGGGATGAGAGGGAGAAAAACCAAGAATAGCTTCTAGATCTTGGACTTGAGTGACTGGATAGGTGGTTGAGCCATTTTCTGAGATGGCAAAGACTGGGAGGGGAACAGTTTTGTGAGTGGTAGACATCAAGAGTCTACATGGGTGCTAGCTTCGGCAGCACATATACTAAAATTGGAACAATACAGAGAAGATTAGCATGGCCCCTGCACAAGGATGACATGCAAATTTGTGAAGCGTTCCATATTAAAAAAAAAAAAAAAAAAGAGTCTCCGTGAACATTTTGAGTTTGAGACACCTATTAGATGTCCAGGTGGGCAAGAGGATGTCAACAAGGCAGTTCAGTATGAGTCTGGAGCTGGGAGGAGAGACATGCCAGCTAGAAGTACAGATGGGACTCAAATCTGGATGTCATCAGTGTATGGACGGAAGGGATCAATTGGGAAAAGGTGGGAGGAAGACTGTTCTAGGTTGAGCTTGGAGATCTTCAAGGTCCATCCCAGTTTGGGGATTTTGTGCTATTTCCTCTGTTTGGATAGCATCACTTACACAGGGTTCCAGTCTCTACTCAGGCTCATGTTTCACCTTCAGTCAGATACCTGATTCCAGAAGGTCCAGTGGAACAGTTTGGGATGGTGCACAATAGTGGAAGAAAATGCCAGTATGGAAGAATAAAGCTTTTCCATGAAGATAGGTAACTGAAAGAGTCTCCATTTAGGCAAGGACCTAGAAAGAGAAGGATGAAAGGTCTGGTAAAATTACCTGTCCTCAAGCTCCTTGGCCAGGGATGGAGAACCTATGTTGGAAGGCTGCATTATTTAGCTGTAATCAAATAAGGCCACATTCAAGAAACTTCAACTAGATATACTTAAAAGTGCACACTATTTTGTAAAAATCTAACTACTGTACATAATAATTTCAAAAAATGAAAACTATTTGTTAATTTTAAAGTTAACTAACCTTTTAATGACTTTCTTGTGTCTGCTTTTTGTTGGAAAGCATTTGAATATTTGCTAGCTGCATGGAGATTTGCAGTTTCAGTTGATCCTCTAGATGGGTATCAGTCATTTGTGATCTTAAGGGCGCCTTGATTTGGGTTAGGTAGGAGAATGTAAATTCGCAGCAGTAAGTGATTGGAAAGCAAGAAAGCATTTTTCAGGCATGTTGCTGAATATTCTGCTGCATTTTTCTGTATTTCAATTGGATCTTTCTTAGCATCAAACAATGACTTTAAAATGTCATCTACTGAGAGCTCAATCAATTCCATCCGTAGTTCTTTAGGTGCCTGGGTGATATCAACTAGGCGAGGCTGAAATGTTCATTTGAGTGTGATGTCATGATTCTCAAAGTCAGTGAACCTTTCACTGTATTCTCTCATTAATAGGTCTATAACAGCTGTGTATTTTTCAAATGATTCACATATATCATCCTGCTCATCAATGAGCTTTGCTAACTGGGAAAAATGTTTATCCAAAATTTCCTTTTGAAGAAGAATTGTTTTGAAAAAAAATAACTTTTTTCAAAATGTTTGGATTTTTTGCCACACATCATATCTAGACTTAGTTTTACCTGGCAAAGAAATATTCCAGTTGTTTTGATTTGACATGATATCACACAGAAATGCTGCATTCCTATAGAAATCTTCTTTCAATAATTCACACTGCTGATTCTGTTCTTCATAAAATTTAACTATCTGTTCTCACAGAGATAACATTTTGGCTAATACCTGTCCCTGCAAACACTTTAGAGTGATACAGCAAATCCATACTGAATACCTCATTGTTCAATTTTAGCATGTTACGAAACTGACCATGATGCTGTGTTGCATTTGGCCGAATATAGTTAACAATACTTATTTGTTGTTGATAAGTGTCACTTAAAATAGTAGCTTTAGCACAGAGATTTTGCTGATGCAAGATTCAATGAAAAGAAAGGAGAGCATCTGGATCTGTTAATACTTTTTTTTTTTTTTTTTTTGAGACAGAGTCTCGCTCTGTTTCCTGGGCTAGAGTGAGTACCATGGCGTCAGCTTAGCTCACAGCAACTTCAAACTCCTGGGCTCAAGCAATCCTCCTGCCTCAGCCTCCCAAGTAGCTGGGACTACAGGCATGCACCACCATGCCCGGCTAACTTTTTCTACATATATTTTTTAGTTGGCCAGATAATTTCTTTCTATTTTTAGTAGAGACGGGGTCTCGCTCTTGCTCAGGCTGGTCTGGAACTCCTGACCTCGAGTGATCCACCCGCCTCAGCCTCCCAGGGTGCTAGGATTACAGGCGTGAGCCACCGCGCCCGGCCTGTTAATACTTTTTTTGATCTGCAGAATAAACTCTTCATGTTTTCCTGTCATGGAAAGGGCACTGTCTCTGTACATACACTCACTAAATTTACCAAATTCAGTCCAACTCCAGATTTATCTTGAAAATTGTTGAAGATATCTATTCCTGGTGTTCTGTTCGCAAGAGTACACAAAGCAAGTAACTCTTTATAGCAAAGAAAATCTTCTGTTATGACCTGAATGAAGTATAAAACCTGTGCTGAGTCAATAGTATCACTTTTTTTTTTTTTTTAGAAAGAGTCTCGCTCTGTCACCTGGGCTAGAGTGCCATGGCGTCAGCCTAGCTCACAGCAACCTCAAACTCCTGGGCTCAAGCAATCCTCCTGCCTGAAGCTCCTGAGTAGCTGGGACTATAGACACATGACCCCACACCCGGGCCCAGCTATTTTTTTTCTATTTTTAGTAGAGGTGGGGGTCTCACTCTTGCTTGTGCTGGTCTTGAACTCCTAACCTCAAGCGATCCTCCTGCCCTGGCCTCCCAGAGTGCTAGGATTATAGGTGTTAGCCACCACACCTGGCCCAATAGTATCAGTTGATTCATCCAAAGCAATTGAATAATATATATTTTCCCTTTGAAGTATTGCATGAATTTTTATGTTAAGTTGAAGGCTAATTCATGCTGCCAATCAGTTATGGTTCTTCTTGAAAGAGGCAGCTGTTCGTACTTTGCATTCTTGAATTGTTTCACAATTTCTACATCACTGATTGGCTTCCCTTTTTTCCCTGAGTATATAAACTACTTTATAAGTTGCTTCAGTGGCATTATTTCCAGATCTTCTTGCTGCTTGAAAGAATTATCTTCCCTTTTGTTTTTCATCTTTTAATTTCTGCAATATAACCTTTCGTGCCTCTTTCTCTAATTTAAAATATTTGTGGTCCTTATGAGTGTTATAATGATGATGAGCACTGAATTTCTTTAATGTTGATATTGCAGTGTCACAAAGCAAGCAAATCATCTTATCTTTGGCAGAAACAAGATAATACTGCAATTCCCAGTCCTCATTAGAAAATCTGTTTTCTTCTTTCAGCATTCTCTTGTTCTTCTCTGAAATGATGGGCCGTTAAGCAGACAGAATTAAAAAATACTGTCGAGCTGTGCAACTACTCACAAATCCCACTTCAAACAGAAATCCAGTGCACCATTGTCAAAAGCTGGTAACAGACTGGCGTACTCATCCCCATAAACTCTCACCAACCAGCCTCATGCAGTGGTCGTGCCAGTCAGGCGGGGGAAGTCAGAACTAAATCATGAGCGTAGCAGCTGTCAACTTAGCCCTTATGGCTCACTGATGTTCTAATTGTGCCTGTCAATCTGGGAGGATCATTTCATTGAAACTTATTTTATTCTTTGGTATTTTAAATATGTTCATTTAAAAAAATAAAATAAAAATATAAAAGACGAACAAAAATGTATTAATACAAGTAAAAGGATTTGTTCTGTAAAATCTGGATTCAGTCAAAAGGCCATACTTAAGGACCCAGAAGGCCGCATGTGGCCTCAAGGCTGCAGGTTCCCCACCCCTGTTCTTGGCAGCGTCCTTTTTTCCTTTGCTCTCTCCCAGGGTGCCCTGTTCTTCCCCATCTCAGCACACATCAAGTTGGAGTGTAACTTCCCTTTTACTTATCTATCTCCCCACCTAGACTGCGAGCAGCTTGAGGACGGCGCCATGCCCACATGATTCCTTTTTGAATCACCAGCAAAAAGCTCGGTGCCTGGCACTGAGTCGAGGCTAAATTAGTGTTTGCTGAATGGATGTCATCCTCCTGGTGTGACTGGAAAGCTGTGGGCCACACAGCAGGCTGGAGGACTAGTTCAGGACTCCAAACAGTCATGGTCATAAGAAGTTATGCTGCACCCTTCCAAGCCCCAAAGAGGACCCTGCTCAGGCATTTTGGGGTGTGAAGTTCCAAGGCCACTTCCTTCTAGAGGGATTGAGCAGTGGCCTTCACTTGGTGAAATGGGAACAGTGGAGGGAGGCACTCACCAGACCTGGAGGAGGGTATGGAAGGAAACCATTTTTCAGTGCCTGCCACCTCTGCCATCCTGCCAATAGTCAAGGACAAGGACCTGACTGATTCACTTCTGTGTTCCCAACAGAACCCAGAACTCTCCCCGGCACATAACATTTCTCCATAAAAGATCGCTGAAATGAATCGAAGCACGGCAGCCCAAGGTTACTGGCCAGCTTCCAGCTGCAAAAAGCTTGGCAAATCTCACCAGCAGCTCAGTCCCAGGGCAGCACTGTTGGAGCTGGAGACATAGCCGTTGGGACACAGCTGAATGTCCTAAGTCCTACATCCAGAAGCTTCCGGAAGCTCCACTCACAGCATGAATAATTTAGGACAGGACTGGTGGTCAGATTTGGGAAGGGCATTGAAGTCAGAGAAAAGGAAAACCTTTAGATGCTCTCTAATCAGTGAGGCTATGCCTTGAGGCTTCCTAGGTGACCCAGCAGCCTCCAAGAGCCCTCCCAGCTGGCCCTGTGTACTGGGACCCTGCACACAGATCCTGGCTCCTGTGGTGATCCCATGTCACACTCTGGCTCCCCACACTCTTCCTTTGCTTTCAGCTTGTCTTCCCCCTTGGTGTCCATGTTCCTCTCTCACCAGGGAAGGGCCCTGGCACTCATTTCTAAATTGAAAATGATTCTTCAACTTCATGCCTCTGTGCCTCTTAGCTCACCCCCAGGAAATTTATTTTTTATTTTTATTGTTAAAATGTATTTATTTATTTCAGTTAACAAAGTTAAAATGTATATATTTATCACGCATAACATGATATTTTGAAGTATGTATACATTGTGGAATGGCTAAATAGAGCTAATTAATATGCATTATCTCACATACCTTTTTTTGTGGTGAGAACATAAAATCTCCTCTTAGAGATTTTCAAGAATGCAATACATTGTTATTAACTATAGTCACCATGTGGTGCAATAGATCTCTTGAATTTATTCCTCTTATCTAACTGAAATTTTGTATCTTTTGACCAACATCTTCTCATTCCCCTCCTCCCAATCCCTACTCATGGTAACCACCATTCCACTCTCTGCTTCTACGAATTCAACATTTTTAGATTCCACACGTAAGTCAGATTATATGGTATTTGTCTTTCTGTGTTTGGCTTATATCACTTAACATAATGTCTTCCAGGTTCATCCATGTTGTTGCAAGGGACAGGATTTCCTTCTCCTTTTTTTTTTTTTTTTTTTTGTTTTGAGACAGGGTCTCACTCGTTGCCCAGTGTAGAGTGCAGTGGCCATAGTAACTCACTGTACCCTCCACCACTCTGCCTCAAGCAATCCTCCTGCCTCAGCTTTGCAAGTGGCTGGGACTACGGGCATGGACTACCATGCCCCCTAATTTGTTTTTTCTTTACAGACTGGATCTTGCTATGTTGCCCAGGCTAGTCTCAACTCCTGACCTCAAGTGATCCTCCTGCCTTGGCCTGCCAAAGTGCTGGGATTACAGCCATGAGCCACCATACCTGGCGTATTTCCTTCTTTTTAAAGACTGAATAGTATTCCATTGTCCACAGAAACTTTAGAATCAGGTTGCAGAATTATCCTGGGCTGAGGCTTCTGCAGATTTCTGTGGTCCCACATAGGGACCTGCACTTCTGGCCCAGGTGCAGTTTAGGTTACAATTGTGAACTCCTGACCTTTCTCTGAAAGTCTCAGAGGTACCTATGGTCTAAGGAAGAGAACCCTTGTCTGAGTCTTAGGACCTGGATTCTTTGCCCTTTGCCTTGGCTTCAGACAGTGGAGAGCAGTGGTTATACCATGAAATTTGGAGACAGACAGGACTGGATGTGAACCCTGGCTCTAACGCTAGTTTGTTTTGTGGGCTTCAGTAAGTCATTTAACCTCTCAAAGTCTCTGTTGCCTTTAGCCACTAGACCACCAGGGAGTTTCTGTTTCCTTATTTGTAAAATGAGGATACTAAAGTTGCTTTTGCACAGAGGTTTGGGAAGATTTAAGGAGATAACATATACAAAATGCCCAGGACATTGCCAAGCACTTAGTAAGAGTTTAGTAAATGGTGGTTCCTTTCCCTTATTTAATATGAGAGAGTACATGCAAACACAGAAACCTTCCAGGTTTCAGTGGGAGGAAAGCATCCCTTCCCATCCCCATTATTCTTGCTCTGGTTGGGACCATTGCAGTAGTCTCTCAGCATAACCATCCACACCCATCTTGTACCTCTCCTTGGGTTACTTTCACTCTATTACTTTGACACCTTCCTTGGCTGCTCATAACCATAAAATTTAGGCCACATTTCTCAGCTTGAAGTTCAAGAGCCTTTGTTAATTGCTCCAACACATATTTATTCTCAACCATTACAGTGAAAAAGAACACAGGATGTGGAATCTGAAGACAGGGCTCCAGTCCTGAATTTGTCCACTCTCCCCCTAGATAACTTAAAGTAAATCATCTAATGTCAGTTCTACATCTATAAATTAGAGATCATAATGCTGCCTCATGGTGGGTCATGATTTACGTCTGTCTATCCTTCCTACTGGCTGTAAGCCCAGCAGAGTCAGTGGGCAGGGAGCAGATACAACCTGCTCATCATTGTGTCTTCAGTATCCAGCATGGGTCCTGGCACACGGTAGATGTTCAAGTACCTATTTGTTGAATAAATGAATGAACAGACTTGTGAGCATTAGATGTGCCATGATCCAGGTAAAACACCTTGTGCAGTTCCCAGACGTGCCCATATAATAGCTGTTGCTATGCAGGTAACTAGCAGAATGACTTTAGACAGATTCTGTCCCTCTCTGGACCCAGACACTTACCTCTCCTAGCAGATAATCGAAGGCACTCCTGGCTCTTTTCTGTAACACTAGGCCTTGCATGCAAAAGGAACTCAATAAATGCTTTCTCAATGGCTGAAGCTTCCTCCAAGGCTGTGCTTGGGGTTGGCACAGTGAATACAAGAATCTGAGTTCCCTCCTCGAGGCCTGGTTCCCCACCTGCCCTTCACCCTGAGGGGAAGATGGGCCTCCTCCTGGTCCCGCCTACATTCAGTTCCGAAGCGCAGCGGGTAGGTGGACCCGCAGGGCGTTCTCCCAGAGCTGGAGCAGAAGCCCGAAGGGCGGGGACAGAATGTGGGTTTAGGGAAAGCGGGCAAAAGAGGGGTGGGCAGAGGAATGGGTTGTTTGAGGACCCCGGCCTGGGCTGAGAGGCAGCTGGCAGCTTGGGAGAGAGACTCGGGGACCGGCGGTGAGGAGCTTCAAGGGGCGGGCTGGGTTAGCGGGCCCAGGGTCAGCGGACGGCCGCGGGGCCGGGGCGGAGAGGTCGCCCCAGCGGAGGGCGGGGAATGTGGAGGTGTGGTTGGCCCAGGGGACACCGGGAGGAGTTGCGGGGGCGGGGGAGGACCCAGAGGGAGGGCCGGGGACAGCAAGAGGACAGGGGGTCAGTGCGGAGGGGGCGCGGGGCGGCGGACAGGAAGGGGCGCCCGGGGAGCGCGGCAGCACCGGGGTGGGGTGCAGGGCGGGGGGAGCGCGCATCGGGGGGCGGGGGGCGGCGTCGGCGCTGGGGGTGGGGGAGCGGGTTGGGCGGCTGCGCCGGCTCCGCTTCAGCCGCTGCCGCTAGGGCGCGGGGGGCGGGGGGCTAGGCGCCGCGAGCTCGGCCATTGTGGGAGCCGCTCCCCTCGGCTGCGCCGCGCTCCCCTAGACTGCGCTCCAGCCCGGGGCGCGCCCGGCTGCCGCTGCCTTTGCTGCTGCCACCGGCCCGTCTTCCTCCTCCTCGGCTCCCAGGGTAAGGCGCGGGGCGCGGGGCTGGATGCGGGCTCCCTGCCTGAGCGCGCGGGGTGCGCGGCGCCGGCTGGGGCGCGGTGATTGATTGAGTGGGGCGGCCGCGCCCCGGCCCGGGGCAGCGGGTTGCAGCGAGAAGGCGGGTTGACAGACGTGGGCATAGCGGCCACCCGGGCCTCACACCTGCAGCCTCCGCGGCCGGTGCCCGGGAGCAGCGAGCGCGCGGAGCTGGGGTTTCCCCGGGCGGGCGCTGCTTGGGCCAGAGAGGCGTGTTCCCCGGAAAAATGGTGCACCGAGCCCTACCGGGGCCGGGCGAGAGACCTGCGGGAGCGGGCAAGGCCGGGCGGGGAAGGTCGCTTCCCAATCTCGGGGCTCGGCCGCTGGCCCCAGCGCCCTGTCGGTCCCTGGTCGCGCGTCCCCGCTCTTTGTCAGCCACGCGCGGCGGGCACGCGGACCCACCCGCGCCGCCCCAGGCTCGCGGGCGCCCCTCCTCCCACCGTGGGGAAGCGGGTGGGGTAGGTGGGACGGGCCGTAGCGGCTGAGCGCCAGGTGAGGTGCCCGTCGTGGACCGCCTGCGGCCTCTGGGGTGGATTGGGGGAGTGGGCGCGCGCTCCTGTGAATCTCAGGTATTGATGGAGTGACCTGGGTGACACAGGGGTAGGGCTGGAGCCCCGAAGTAAAACAGGTGTTTGTGAGGAGCCCGAGACTGACCCGGGTAGAGGGACGGTGTCTGGTTTCTCGGGAGGAGGCCTTGGACGAGCGTGCCTTTGTAGTAAAATGGGCGTCTTGGAGAGGAATGGGCGGTTCTGGGATGAAGCAGGTGGTCTGAGAGGAGGGACGTTGTCCTGCCCTGGGCATAAGGTAGGGATGGAAGCTTGGCCTGAGTTTCCCTGAGGTTGGGGCTGTCACTCCAGTACCTGTCCTGGCTATAAGAGCTGGGAGGTGGGCACCGGAAGGTGATGACGGAGAGGAGGGAAGATGCTGGGATAAAGGGCAAAGCTGTGCCAGGACCTGGGTCTTTTCCTTTCTGCCTTCTGTGGCTGGATCCCTCCTTGAGGTTCCCTGGGAAGAGGGCCCAAGTGCTGCTGGCACAGAGGGTGCCCCGGCAGGGCTGTTCTGTCTGCCTTAAGCTGCCTAGAGGCCTCCTGCACCGTTTGATGGTTCTTTTGTTATCTCTGTGAATTCTGTGCCTATGGTGGGAATCTGCCAATGACCCAGGAGGCTGTCTCTGCCCCTTGCTGCCTTTAGGCTGAGATTCCAAAATCCAGGAGGAGCTGTGGCTAGAGACCCGTGGTGTCCAGCCATTTAGGCCACCCCCTCTCTCCACACAGCCCTGTGTGCAGGTATTCCCTGTAAGGGAAATTCGACAGCTCCTGTCCTTCCTCAACCCCAGAGTCAAAGTGGGAGCTGGCTACTTGGGCTGGATTTGGGGCCTGTAGGATGGCTGGTAGCTGAAGGCATGCACCATCCGGCCCTGATGGAGCCCTTGGGGTGGTGGGCCATGTGTAGCAGATGGTTCTGGCAAGTGAGCTTGGCCTGGCTGAGGGAAGGCTGCCCAGTCTGGCTGGTGGAGCCCAGCTGGCCCCAGAGCCATTGTGCTTCCACTCAGCACTCTCCACTGGCTAAACTGACCAGAAAAACAGAATTTCCATCCCACCCCCATGCTGTGCCACTTATTCCCAAACAGCCCTTGGAATAAGCAAATGAACATTTTATCTGATGCTTGCTGTGTGCCATGCATGGCATCAGCCAGTTTTACACTTGCATTTCACTATCTTCTTAAAATATCCTCTAAGATAAAATATTTCTCCCATTTTGCACCTGAAGAGACTGAGTCTCAGAGAGGTGAAGTGATTTGTCCCAATCACACTTACCAATTGTAAGTGGCCAAACCAGAATTGATACCAAGGTCTGTCTGTCTTACAGTTTGCTAATGTGTCTGCTGTACACAGAGAGGGAGAAGAGGCAGGAAATTTCTGCCTATTCTAGCCCATGCTTCGTTTCATGCCTGCTATTGAGATTGAGCTTCAGCTTTTGAAAATACCTCCCATCTGCTGCCTCATTTTATCCTGATACCATTCCTGGGAGGTAAGAACAGGAGAGTAATAATATATGCTGTTTATTGAGTGCTTACTGGGAAGTAGGCATGATTAAACACTTTACTTGCAGGATCTCATTGAGTCCTTGCAAACAACCCTGTAAGTTTAGGTGCTATCATCATTCCCATTTTGTAGATGAGGATGCTGTGGCTCAGAGAGGTTACATGGTTTCTCCAGGGTCACACAGCTAGTAAATGGTGTACCAGAATTTGAACCCACATTTTTCTATCTGTGGGACCTGTGAGCTTAATCCTCCAGATGCACCCAATAACAATAATAGTGGCTACTAGCATCAGGCGCTAACTTTTACACAGTATTTTAAAATTTATAGACACCTTCACTTATATTACCTTATATGACTCCCCCAAACTTTGTGAATTAGTTTTGACATGTATTATCTTCATCCCATTTTCCAGATGGAGCAACTGAGGTTCAGATAGGTGAAAAAGTCTGGTCAGTGGCAGAACTGGGACTAGAACCTCTGCTTCTCGAGTTCCCATTTTTCTTATGTGACCCCTTCTGTCTGTTCACATTCACCCCTCTCTCCTCCAGATCCCTTCTCCCCGGAGTCCCAGGCCCTCCTGCTGCAGCCCCTACCTGGGCCATGTCTTCCTCAGATGAAGAGACGCTCAGTGAGCGGTCATGTCGGAGCGAGCGGTCATGTCGAAGCGAGCGTTCTTACAGGAGCGAGAGGTCAGGGAGCCTGTCTCCCTGCCCCCCAGGGGACACCCTGCCCTGGAACCTGCCGCTGCATGAGCAGAAAAAGCGGAAAAGCCAGGATTCGGTGCTGGACCCTGCAGAGCGTGCTGTGGTCAGAGTTGCTGGTAAGAGAGGTCCCCCAGTGAGCTGGACGCTGTGGGTGGGAGGGAGGAAGGGACCAGTGTGCACTGGCTGGGTGAGGGGCAGAGGGGCCCTCCTCAGGGCTCTCTGACAAGCCAGCTGGAATCTAAGTTGTTATGATTACTACTGGAAAGATGATGAAATAATGAAAAACTTGAAAGAGGAAAATCTGCCACCCCTGTGCTAACATGAGACCTGTTTTCATTTCTGCATTTCCTTCCCTGTCTTAGTCCCTGTTCAGTTATTAATGTATTTTCTATGCCGTTGCCTTCATGGTTTACGTACCATTCTGGATCTTGTCAGTTACTCTTGTCAGTTACTGTTACATCAAAAAGATTTTTCATGTTACATCTTAGACTTTATGGTTACTATTTTTAAAGGCTGTGTAATATTTTATGATTTTCTAAATCCTACTCTTTTTCTCACCACAGTAGACAATGCTGATGTGAACATGTTTAAGGATAATAATTTTTGACTGCTGTTGAGTTATTTCCTTATAATGAGGTCCTTAGAGAGGGCAGGTTCACTTATATTACCTTCCAGAAGTGTTGTATGCATTCACCCTGAACACGGTGTGAGGGCTGGGGGGTGCCTCCTGTGGGGGGAGGTCCCAGTTCTTTGCCCAGCCCGGTGCAGTGCAGTGGCTCTTGAGTGTAGGCTTTGGAGTCAGAGAGGCAAGGTGCTGGATTGTGGCTCTGCCACTGACCAGCTGTGTGACTCTGGGCCAGTCCTTTATTCTCTCTGAGCCTTACTTTTCTTGTCTTAAGAATACCCCCAGTGCAGGCTTGCCTTGAGGGTTAGACGGGAAAAGGTGTGCAAAGCCCTCAGCACGGGTTTTGGCTCAATAAAGGAGATGCTTCCACCAAAGCATCCAGAGCTGCCTCCCTGGGGTGTGCTCAGCATCTCAGCAGACGTTGGTGCTGGAGTACAGATAGGTAGAGGAGTGCCTGCTGCTAATTCAGTGACATCACTCACTTTCCAGCCATCACCAAGGCCTGTCCTGCCATCTCCTTTGTGTCTTTCAAATAATGCACCCCGCCCCCTCCACTTGGTCATCTGTCACCTGGACCCTCCAACGACCATCTAATAGTTCTCCCTCTCTTAGTCTTTTCCCACATCCTGCACATGACTCACAGAGTATTTTAATTCTAAAACGCAAACCTAATCCTATTACTCAGCTGCTTATAACTCATCTTTGGCTCTTCGTTGCTTATGGAATAAAGGCTTCAACATAAAGACCCATCAAAATTAGGCCCAACTTACCTCTTCAGCTTCACCTGCTGCCACCTCTGCCCTCACACACACTGCTACATTGCACTGTAATTTGTCCCCTGTGCATCCTGCTGGATCAAACTTTAATAAACTGGATCATGCTTTAATTTTCTCCTCTGCAAGATGCTGGTAACCCCTCCTCCTTTTTGAGGTGCCGCCTCCTCTGTCCCTTATGCCCCCAGTGGTATTCAAAGCTCCCTCCTCCACTCCTATATTCACATTTGTCTCTCTTCCATGTTCCCTGGTACAGGATAGCAGTTAACCCACAGGGTGCCCATCACTCCCCCAGAACTGTGAGCCATTTGGGACTGTGTCTTATGTTTTGACCCGTAGTGACTTGTACAGGGCCTTGTGCATGCTAGAGATCAACTAGTATTGAATGACTGAATGAATGCAAGGGGTGTCTTGAGGATAATATGTGACAGATTGGGATCCAGGAACATGCAGTGGGTTGTAACGGAAAGTTAGACAGGGATAGAGTTATGTGGGCTCAAGTAGTCAGGAAAGGATTTTATCGAGAGTGAGCTCCAGGTGAAGTGTCAGCAGGCAGGAGAGTTTGAACTCCTTCTGGTGGGTCGTAGGGAGCCCTTGGAGGAAATCCTTCTCAAGACCTTTGGGCCTGCAGCATCAGCCAGTAACAGAGTTTTCAGAGCTGCCTCTTGGAAGCAGAAAGGGCTTTACTTGTCCCCAGACTTGGGGCCATGACTCAGGGCCCTCTGAAGGCAGAGTGGCTGTCTCGTTCTCTCTTCCTTATTCCTATCTCCATCCTTCATCACTCATGCATACTTACAGATCACTTTGCGACGATTCCCCCTTCCAGTCTTCTCTAAGGAGGCCCAGGGGATGATTTGCCTGCCGCTTAAGGTCCTGAGTCTAGAACAGAAGTGGAGTGGACTCACGGAGGCTTAATCCACAGGCAGAGCCCCTGGGTCAACTGAGGAAAGGGATGGTGGGTGCTGTGCTGTGTTTCCAGCATCAGTGCTGATCTACTTTGCATCCTGACACTGCTGAATGCCTGTTTTGAGGAGGGGGCTGGGCCAGTGAGGCTGAAAATGGGGAGACTGCCATGGTTAAAAATAACTTGTGCACTGCAGTTGGGCGTATTTCTTTAGCAGGAGAGAAGAGAGGCAGTGGAGACGAGGCGGGACTGCGAGTTTAGGGTCTGGCTAGAATCTTCATGTGATTTTAGAACATTGTGGGGGCTCCGCCAGAGAGGAATGAAAAAAGGCAGCCTTAGCTCTGCGGGGACTCCTTCACATGATGTGCAGCAGGGCCATGTCTAGGGGCCCCTGGATGCTCTGATGCTCCCTGAAGCAGAACTTTCATTCTGGGAGGAAATTAAGTCAGTCTTAGATTGGAAGCCAGCTGTGGCCTGTGCAGTTTTCTCCTCCCCCTGGGCCTGGCTTATGAAGCCAAGTGGGGGTGTCTGAATCAGTCTTACCAAATGGAGACCTCTGCTTGCCCTGGCCCCATTCCCTGTCCTGAGCTGGTCTCAGGACCTCGCCCTTACTTGAGAGGCCTGACGGGGGAACCCGGCTCATCACACATGTCAGCATAGAGAGGCATGTCAGGGCTGAGAAACCCACTGATCTCAGTCTGCAAAGTCAAAGCAGGTTCTAGGGACTCTGTGCAGGCCATAACAGGATTTTTCCTTTCATCTGCCTGTTCCTCATCCTTTCTCTCCATTGTTTCCTCCCTCCCCTTTGCCAGCCCTATTCTCCACTCCCTAAGCCCAGCCGCATTGAAAAGTAACGATATTCACTAATGAGAGTGCCTTATTTCTGTTTATCAGCTCTATGGTTTACACAGAGATTTCATAATAACTCTTGTGTTAGGCATGACACGCATCAGCATCTGAGGCCCAGAGATTTAAAGGGATTTGCCCGTAGTTACCCAGGACTGGTAGACACAGATTTTCTAACTCCAAGTACACTGCTATTTCCGTGTCCTTAGACAATACCTGGCAACCAGGCCAGTCCGAACCTTCTGCAAGTGGTAATCTAAATAGCTGACTTGGTCTCCACACTCACCTGAGAGACCTTCTGGTTACTTCTGGGAGAGGCCTCAAGATCTGGTCCACAGAAAAAGAAGAGGGCAGGGACAAAGATCTAGGAAACTTTGCCTGTTCCCCTGTTGCTCTCTGCCTTTCATGAAGAGCAGTAGTAATATCCTTACTTATTGGTGGGAGGCAACACGGAAGAGGGAAGCTGGGGAGGTTATTCTAGGAGAGCGTACAGTCCCAAAGGACAGAAAAGGAGACAGGAAAAAAGGATGTATTCCTTGGGGCCTGTGGGGAATGGGACAGGTATCACATGGTTGTACACTGCACAACTCTAGGGGGCGCCATTCACATTTGTTGTCATTGTAGATTTGCATATTTATTATGACAAATTTTCTGCAGTTAATAGTAAAGTGTCTTGAAGAAAGGCTCATGTTTGGGCTAGGGCAGGGTTGGGTGCAGGAGGGATTCACCCTCCATCCATCAATCAAGTATTCATTTATCCAACATCACATATTCAGGACCCTCCCTGTTTTGGGCATTGATATTCAAAAATGTATGAAGATGTGGTCTCTTTTTCATTTAAGTTGGTCTAGTTGAGAGTATAGAAGGGAAAAAAAAATTACATCCTTGTGTGTATTGTGCAAAAGAGGAGCCCAGTGACTTAGGGCTAAGGTTTGGACTCCTAGTTAACCAGTAGAACACATCTATGGGATTCACTATTGGGAGCCTCTCAGCAGGTGCTGCTGAAATCATTCCCAACATCTACTCCGTTGTGGCCTCCTCCGGGAAGCCTTCCTTGATCTCTTCAGTCAGACAGCAGTTGTATCTCTACCCAGCCCTTGTTTCAGTTGGCCTTATATTCAAGTTCATTCATTTCCACCATCAAATCTGGAGCTCGCTGTAGTCAGGAGTCCCACTTGTCCCTTTCTGCCTGGGGCAGACAGCCCTGAGAGCACGGTGCCCGGTCAGAGCAGGGAGCCTACTCCTCTGTGCCCACATATCTCTCCTCCAGGATGCAAGCTCTGAGAAGACATCCCATAGGAACCTCTCTGCTTGTTCATTTATTTATTCGTTCATTCAGTAACAAAAATAAAATAGATTGAGCCCCAGTTACGTGGCGGGTACTGTGGAGACAGCTGGATCCGGAGGCTAAAAATTTAGGCAAATGACTTTACTTCTTGGAACCTCAGTTTCCTTATTTGTAAAAGGGAGGTGATGATACCTGCTCCAAATGATCATTGAATGAGAATTAAAACATGCTGGACAAACATAGGTTCACATGCCTGTTACTGCACTTAGCACTGTCATTCCTTGTCACTTCCCTGGCAACCAGAAGAGGTCGTGGAGACTCCAGGAGGCTGGCAGTTTCCCAGGTCAGCAAGGAAGGGGCTGAGCCTTTCATTTCTATCCCTTTCTTTTGTTGGCTCTAGTACTTTGTCAGAGAGTAGATGGTTTATTCTGGCCAAGCCATGGGTGGGAAGAAGGGAATGCAGGGGTGAGAAAAACAGTTTTACTGGGAACCCTTACTCCTGAGCTGGCAACTTGCCTTGCCCTGAGATTCTTCAAGCTTTGTACCCGAGAAGGCTCCTCCTCCTTCCCAGCCTTCTTTCCTTCTTCCTGGCAGGGTCCTTAGAGTCCCTGGCCCGATCCTGGAGCTTGGCTTTGGCAGGGGGAGAGATGAGCAGAGGAGAGTCCCCTGAAAGTGGGGCAGAATGAATTGTAGCTACACACCACCAGCTCAGCTCCAGCTCTTTGAAAGTAAATCTGGGTCACATTAGCTGCAGGGATGGAAAATGACCACGTGGGCAGAATTCTGTGCAGGCAGCAGAAAAGACAGCCAATCTGTCCTTTTTCTGAGGCTCAGGGTCCCTGTGGGACCCCAGGTGGTGAGAGAAGGTGGTTGCTGCATTGCAAGGTGTAATGCTGTCTTTATGCCATTGGCTTCCCATCATTCTTTTCTAGTGACTCCCCAGGTGACACAAAGAAAGGTATGGTTTGGAATGGCAGTCTGGCTCGTGCCTTTCTGTTACAAGAGGAGCCTGGGACTGAGGTTAAGAATGCAGAAGGAGGACTAGTTACTTTGGGGACTGTGGAAGGCTATCATTTCTTAGTCCCATGGGGTCAGAGATTAGATGCCACCAGAGGAGCTGACATAGCAGCAGCATCTAGGGCTGCACTTTTCTTTTTATCTCAGCAGTCCTCCCCCTGAGGAATGGTCCATGAACATATCTGGGTGTGAGTATTAATAATCCATTATCACCAAAGTGCTACACTGAGCCTGGCCGCCTCTTTCCTGGTTGCCAAGGCTAGGACCTGCCATGCTTTGGCCCTGCGACTGCCTTTTGCCACCTGTCAGTTAAAAGCCAGCCAGCTCCCTGCTCTGCCTTGGCTCTTACAGGTACTGGCTGGAATCTCTCCCTGGACTTAGGATGCTGTTACAGAGAATGTCTGAAGGCCCTGTATCTCGAAGAGTAATTACGGATGGAAGTTTCTATCCTGAACTGTGCCCCGCCCCTACCCCAGAAGAAACCAGCCTTTTGCCTTGTGGTCAAGGAATGGGCTTCCCCCCACCCCACTCATTTGCACATTTCCTCATTTTCTCACTCTTCCATTCATTCAGGCAAAGGGATGGCTTTGGGAGTCAGTGGGAATCCTAGTTTCGTCACTCACTTGCCAGTTGGGTGGCCCTGGGAAGTTACTAACCTCACCGAACCTCAGTTTCTCACAGTTCAAATGGGGGCACAAGAGAGCTACCTCAGAGACTTGCAGGGTGGATTAAATGAGATAGTGGGAGTAAGATGCTTGGCACAGTGCCTGCTACACAGCCCTCGATGCACCTTAGCTCTTCCCATGAATATCATTCATTCACCCATACACCCATACACTTATTGGTTCATGAATGTGCTGATTTACCCCCCTTGCTCATTCATTGATTATATACTTGCTCGTACAACAAATATTCCTAAGGGTGGTTTGTTCTAGGCTCAGACTGGGCTTCACAGCGCAGATCCTGCTTATGAAGGCAGTTAAAAGGCAGCGTGAGCTGTGCTACAAGCCCCAAAGAGAGTTTTGGAGAAGTTCTGAGAGGGAAGGGCCTTCTCCTACTCCTTTCCCTTCCCTCCTTAGAGCAGTGATAATATTTCTTCTGGGACTGGAAAAGAAATTGGAAGTAGCCAGTACCGCCTGAAGGGAGAGGGCACATCCCTGTTATGTTTCTACTCTTGCTGTCCTTTCCTTGGCTTTAGTAGGAAGGAAGGAAAATTGAAGAGAGAACAGCTGGTGGCAGTCAGGAATTAAAGAATCCAGATAGTGGTTTGGGGAGTGACTCTGGACTCAGTTCAAGGAGGTCCTGAGAGCTGATGCCAGCTGGGATCCCCTAGTAAATAGTAGCTGGGAGAGCCACTGTGTAGGGCCCTAGGTGTGTGCCAGGTATTTCAATACTTCATTTAATCCTCATGGAACCCTGGGTAGTAGTTAATATTCTCAACAGAAGAGAAAAGCTTAGGAACTTGTCTGAGGTTATACATTAAGCAAATAATGGAGCTGGGATTCAGCATTACTCAGTGTTCATGGCGCCCCCTGGAACCCAACATCTGCAATATGCCCTTTGGAGTTCTGCAGTGCTGACCTTCAGGTTGGCCTAACTCCAAAGCCCCCTGTACTTTTCAGAATATTTCAAACATTTACTAAAGGAGTGAGAATAGTATAATGAACCCCCATCACTCAGAAACAAAAATAATTAATTTATGGTCAATGTTATTTCATTTGTATTCCCCTATCAGTGGAAAAAACGGGAACTGTGTTTTTTCTATTCCCTCATTCAACGATCAACACAGAAGACTTCTGTGACCCCAAAATACATGGAGATTTCTCCCTACCAGCAAGCAATTATTTCTGTAGTGGATACCAGCTGGGTGTTCCCCAATTTAATTCTGACACCGTTTACCTGAAGATAGCATCAGATCCCTCAGGTTGAGGTCTCAGTCGCCAGAACCTCCCCCGTTCACTTCCAATGCCAGTTGCAAGCCCAGGTTGTTTTACCTGTGCTTCTCAAAGTCCTGCCATAAATTGAGCTTCCTACGACCTCCTCCTTAGGTTCGATTGATTTGCTAGAGCCACGCACAGAATTCAGGGAAACACTTATATCTGCTGGTTTATTATAAAAGCTATTACAAAGGATACAGATGAAGAGATGCATAGGTCAAGTTATGGGATAAGGGGCATGGAGCTTCCATGCCCTTCCTGGGGTACCACCTTCCAGGAACCTCCACGTGTCCAGCTATCTGGGAGCTCTTTGAGTCATGTTCTCTTGGACGTTTTATGGAGACTTCATTGGTTAGGCATGATTGACAGCCATGTAGAAATGGGATTGGACAAAGAGGATATGGTCTAATACTGATAGACTGAGTGTGGAAACCCAGCAAGGCCTGTCTGTTGACCTCTCCGTGCAGCATACCTTCCCCCAGGGCATGGGCCAGGACCTTTTCTGAAATGGAGGTCTTATGACCCACAATCAGAAAGGCAGGAGAGGCATTGGTTCTCTGCCTACTGATAAAAGGAAAGAAAAGAAAGACAGGAGAAGATTAGAGTCCTGCCTTGGGAAGAAAAAGGAGCAGGTGAAAGGAGGCAGGAGAAGGTGAGAGAGAGAGTCTATTTTCTGAAGTCTGCTTCTGAAGGCTAAAGTGCTCCAACATTATCACAAAAACTGTAACAAGGGCTATGGGAGTTATGAGTCAGGAACCCTAGATAAAAACATATATATACACACACACGTATATATATCTCATAATATCACAACTCACTTCTGCCTCCCAGTAATCACATATTTCACCTCCCGTACCTTTTAACCATTATATTACACTGCTGTTCTAATAGTAAATATATCAGTTTATTTGCTTCAAAGTCTATATCTAAAGAATGGAACCAATGCCACCTGACCCACTGGCCAGAGGTTTTATGAGGGATTCTAACTCCTAAATGCTGGGGGCCCAGGGGCCATGTGTCCCTCCTAGTGTTCCTTGGCTGATCCTCTGGTCCTTCAGCTTGAATTTCATGTTCTATTCCCAGAACATGCAGAGCTGAGCTAGAGCATACCTGGTTCTGTGTCTGGAAACTTGATTTTTGAAGATGGTGTCTGTCTCTTTTGCCTAAATCACCTCAAGCCCATAGACCCTGGGTTTGAATTGGGACCCTGCCAGTATAATTGAAGAAAATACCCCAAAATGGATTTCAAGAATTTAATCTCAAGAGACCGAAGTTGAGATGCAATAGGATTGAAGTCTTTGAAATCATGGAGGGAATGAATTCTGTTCTTGTGAGAGGGGCCCATGTCCCAGGTAAACAAGTCATACCTCCCAATTTAGGGAACCTCCCAATTCCCCAAAGAGTATAGACTGCCTGCAGCCTTGCTTAGTAGGAACCTCAGAGTCCCCACATAGGATGAGACCCTCTCCAGCCTCAGACTAGGGGGATTGGGTGAGGTTGAGCAAGGCTCACATTAGTCTGATTCCTTCAAGAGGGAAAATAGCCTTATTCACAAAGAATTTGGGAGATAGAAGAGGGGCCAATACCTTTTCTAACTACTATCGTTATGTTCTGAATGCCAAGCTTTGTGCTTAGCACTTTTCATGCTGTATTTGACCTAATCTTCAAAACAACTTTAGAAGGCAGATATGCTACAGTAGAGAAAGTGGAAACCCAGAGAGTTGCTCAAGATCTCCCAGCCAGTAAGGGGCCAAGCTGGGAATGGCGCTATCTCTGCCTAGGGCAACCCACTGCCTCCCCCATTACAAGGAGCAGTAGTTTAATAATAGCTAACATCTGTGCAGCACTTCAAGGTTCACGGAGTGCCTTAACACCCATTATCTCCACTGCGCCTCAGGAAGCCCCAAGCGGGTGAGGCATTCCACGCCCCTTTGGGATAGCTGCCTGTCAGGGGTCCAGCCTTTGCTCATTTCCCCCAGTAAGCACTGGAAATTCTTTGGCATTGGCTCTGAAAAGCCAGGGGAGAAGGCTTAGGGAGGGGCTGAGGTGGAAAGACTTGGCCGGTTGCTATGGTAACCCAGATGGCTGAGTAACCATTTTGAGGGTTGCTATGGTGATGGGCTGCCGGTGGCAGGGATCTTGTCTTCCTGGGTGGCTGGCACCATCCAGGCCTCTTAAATTAGAGATGTTGCACTTTCTGAACGGAAGAGGGCAGCATGAGAGCGGGCAAAGGCTTCTTGCCCCAGAGCAGATTTGGGAATTTAAGGCAAAGCTTGGAAAGGGTTTCCAGGAACGGGCCAGAAACAGAGCTTTGGTGGGATTGGCTAAATAAAGCCTGTGCAGGAGAGGCTGGTGGAGCCACACTCCTGAGACTAGAACTAGGTGATTTTCTTCTAAGATCTGGTCAAAAGATAAGGCTTGAGGTAGCCCCTTCAAGTGTCTGGCATCGGCTACTTTTGGGGAACGTAAAAGGCACAGAAGACAGGTACCCCTGCAAGGGGGAATGGAGGGAACATGAGTACACACACACACACACACACACACTCTCTACTGGAAAAGAATTTATTTATAAAACATCAATTAACACATGTAAAGTAATGCATCATGGCCGGGCACGGTGGCTCACGCCTGTAATCCTAGCACTCTGGGAGGCCAAGGTGGGTGAATCGTTTGAGCTCAGGAGCTCGAGACCAGCCTGAGCAAGAGCGAGACCCCATCTCTACTAAAAATAGAAAGAAATTATATGGACAGCTAAAAATATATATAGAAAAAATTAGCTGGGCATGGTGGTGCATGCCTGTGGTCCCAGCTACTCGAGAGGCTGAGACAGAAGGATCCCTTGAGCTCAGGAGTTTGAGGTTGCTGTGAGCTAGGCTGACGCCACGGCACTCACTCTAGCCTGGGCAACAGAGTGAGACTCTGTCTCAAATAAATAAATAAATAAATAAATAAAATTAAAAAAAAAATAAAGTAATGCATCATGAGCTAAGCTCAAGAGGAGCTGGAGTAAACCTTCTAAAGGTTGGGGGAGGAGCACTGGCAGACAGAAATAATTTTGCCCTTCCCTCTTCCTCGCTGCATGTGAGTGCCCTCAGCCCTTGAGCACTGAGTGGATGTCAAATTGGATTCTCAATTGTCTTGAATCATAGATCTGGCCCCTCTGCCAACCTCAAATATGTTCAGTGAAGCATCCGTTCCCTCAGTAAATTTTTATTGAATATCTACTAAGTGCAAAGTATCATGTGAGGCCCTGTGATGTAGAAACAGGAAATAGATGTCTCTGCCCTCCCAAAACTTACGAACTTGGAGGTTAAGGAGGCAGTGATGTAGATACCCACAATACACGTGGTTGGAGACCCAGAAATAGGGCAAAGAAAATGTGGTTGGGATTTTGAGAAGAGCCTCTTCTACCTGGGTCAATTAAAAATAACTTCATGTCATTTGGGGTGAGCTTTCAAGACAGATTTCAGTGGGGGTGGAATTGGGGGATGGACATTCCCGGCAAAGGCCCAAAGTTTAATTGTAGGGAAAGATGCTACACACAACAGTGTCATGGGAGAGCAGCCTGGAAGGGAAGGCAGGTATCAAAATATCGAAGACTTTGAACGCCAGGTTTAGATAAGGGATGCTATGAAACACAAACATCTCTTAAATAGTCTAGCCTCCCAGCTACCTAGTAGCCACAGACAGCTTAGTATTTTACGATCATCTGGTTTATTCATTCACGCACTTAATCTAATTTTTAAAAAAATATTTAATGAGCACCTTGTATGTGCCAGGTGGTTTGCTAGATGCTAAAGATCTTGTGGTGAACAAGACAGATGACAGCCCAGCCCTCAGGGAGCTAATGATTTGTAAGAATGAGAGACACTGAACCCACAACTTCAAGTGTGACGGGCATTACCAAAGGGGAGTGGGGAACTTATTAATGTAGGGGGTCAAGGAAGGCTTCCCCCTTGGGGGAGTTTCAGCAGAGTCATGAGTAGAAGTGAGTCAGGCCAAAGGAGGCGAGCCATGAAGGGTTACAGGCTGGGAGAAAAGCAGGTGGGAAGGCCCCGAGGCGAGAAAGCTGGTTTGAGAAGCTGCAAGTAGTTGAAAGTGGCTGGGCTTTAGGCAGAGGGGCACTTGATGAGGCTTAAGTGGGGAGGACGCCAAGGGAAGAGCAGGGCTTTATTTCTTGTATTACCCTTCTCCCCCACTAGATGCCCTTCGGAGTACATCTTGCCTCCTGCCTCCTTCCTGCTTCCCCCATCTCAGCCTCCTTAGAAATGCAATAGCAGTCTCACCCATGGGAGCAAAGCAAAAGCAAAGACCAAAAGGAGACAGGCTCACAGCTTTCCCAACTGTGTGGTCTCGCTATAAATTTAGACTGTTGCTTGGAAAAAACCGAAAAAAACCTTCTCTTCATAGACTTCCTTCTTCCCATCTCCCCCGCCACCCCCCAGCCGCTTTGTTCCTCTAGCCTTGTAAAATTTTCTCTGTATAAAACAGGAACATCAGCCAAACATGTGGACTTCCCCCTTTCCATTCATTAGAAGAATACATTACTTCAAAATCTCATGGGAGCATTTAAATGCAAATTTTGTCAAGAAAGCAACTTGAGTCTGAGAGAAGCCCTCTAGCCACAATCCAAACCAGAACTTTCTTCCATGATTTCTGTGTTTCTTAATAGGAATCTCAGCCCCTTGCTTTCTCCCCCCACACCCCCAAGGTCTTTTCTGATTCCCATAGTAGATTCTTTCTCTTCTTGTCTCTGTTCTTTCCTCACCTTTGGCAAGCATCAGTCACAAATCTTGAGGAACCTGCTTACAAAATGGCACATGTAGCAGCCCCAGGAGGGGATAGAGGGACTTTTCTATTTACTGCAATGAAAATGGGGAGGCAGATGTCTGTATGGGGGCGAGGGTGGAGGTGTAAGTATGTGTGATTTGTGTCTGGGCCGCCTCAGCCCTGGCTGGTATAAAATAATATAGGAAATGCAGATGACTCAGCACGGATACAGTCAAGATCCCCAGAGTTAGCATTTCTATATCTCTGCTGTTTACAAAAAATGTGCTTGTGCCATCAATAACCAACGCCTTCATCCTGCATTTTCTGCCTTTTATTTATTTGAAAAAATATAGAACTCAAACTTATTCCCCTTCTTTTTGTAAACTGAGCTCATTAGCAGCTGACACCAAAGTGTGAACTAGTTTTTTTTTTTTTTTTTAGCACACAAGATTAAACTGAATGGAAATGAACATTTGTCCAAGGATCCTCCCTGTCCTCTTTCAGGCCCTTTCCTGAAAGATCCATGCTTAGAACTTGGGCAGGCCAGCAAAACTTGATGGGAAAAGATATGATTAATGACTTGCTCATCTGATTTCTGATCATGGTGAGAAGTGAAAAGAACCAGTGTGTACCTATTAGCAAGAAGCATTATTTCTTCTTCTTGTTATTAATGTGCTGAGCCATTGACCATATACTTGGCACTACTCACAAGATATAAAGATACAGTCCCTGCCCCGGGGGTAAGAAGCTCCTCTTTCAAAATCTTGAGAGTGGGAATTGAAATGGAAGCCCAGGTCCCAATTTCAGCTGCTCAATGTCACATGAATTCTTGTATTTTTTTTTAGAGATGGGGTCTTGCTCTGTTGCCCAGACTAGAGTGCAGTGGCTCGATCATAGCTCACAGCAGCTTCCTGGGGTCAAGCAATCCTCCTCCTGCCTCAACCTCCAGTGTAGCTGGCACTACTGGCCAGGCATGGGCCACCATGCTGGGCTAACTGAATTCTTTTAACTTGCTAATATGCCCTTATTGTGAGATCAGCCTGCCTAACTTCTTACCCACAACCACCCCTCCAGACTTTGTAAAAAATCAAGCTAACAGGGGAAGGATAATGCTGAAAGGGAGGTAGATGTGGGCAAAAGTGTCACCTACATATACCAGAGTTCCTCATTCACTGATTTGGCCGCAGTGCACTCCAAGAATAATTGGGATTGAATGATACACAACTGAATGGGGGACCAGATGATGTTGGGAACTCCTTCCTCAAAATGGTCCCAAATAAAGCTCTACTCATATTTACCAGTTTCCTTTCATTACTCTTTCTTTTTCTCTGATGATAGAGAGTACATTGGCTTTCAGAGAGTACATTGGCTTTCCCTTTTCTTCCCTGACCAGTTATGCTCCAGAATCCTTTCTTTGTTCCGTAACAGTCCTGGTTCAGCCTCAGGTTCCCACATTTCTGCTTTTTGATCTGTGTCTTTCTGTTCAGATGGCTGTCACAGTTTAATAATCCTGTTGGGTCTATCCCCCATAGATTTATGTCCTCCTGTCTCTCCTGTTATTCACCCATGGTGCAGTCAGAATCCTGTTTTCATTCCTCCCTGTGTTGTCATTTCCCAGGCTCTGGCTCCTTGGCCTGGTTTACATCATGGTGCTGGGTCTGCCCTCGTAACTTCTAGCTCGGTTTCTTCTGTTTCTGGGAAACCCTTTGTTCCTGGGATTCTTTGTGGTCTCAGTGTTCCCTGTGGCCTCACACTGCAGCCCTGTCTGGAGCTTGCCCTTGTCCTCGTTCTGACCACGTCTAGCCCCGGGATCTGTGGCATCCTGGTCTTTTGCTCTCTGCCTTCCCTTCAGTTTCTCTAGGTCCTTCCAGCGCGGTTTCTCTCCAGCCAGGGGGCTCCCTCCTTTGTCCCAGCTCCGGGTGCAGGTCAGCGCTGCCGCCCACCCTGTGGAGTCGGCCCGGGTCTCTCCGCCGCTTCGGCCGGCCCAGCCTTTCCTGCTGACGCGAAGGGGCCTCCTACCCGGCCGGACTCCCGCGTGGGCCGGCCTCGCTGCCCACGGCTCGGCCCCCAGGCCGGGCCGGGCGGTGGTCGGCAGCCACCGGCGGACCCGTGTGGGCAGCCCGGACCCAGCCGGCCGCAGCCGGGGAGCCGAGGACGCGCCGGGCCACGGAGGCGGCGTGAAGAGGGGCGGGGAGCGGGTCGGGCCTGGCGCTCCTGACAGGAGGAGCCGCTGCCGTCGCCGCCGCCGCCGCCGCCGCCGCCGCCGCGCCGGGGCGGGCTGAGGGAGGAGCGGGGCCGAGGGGTGGGGAGGCGGAAACGCGAGCCGGGACCGGCGGAGCGCGAGCGGGCCGGGTGCGAGCGGGCTGAGGAGCGGAGCGCGAGTGCCGGGCCGGGCGAGGCGGGTGGAGAGCGGACAGCGAAGAGCGAGGGCGCCGGCGCCGCCGCCGCCCCCGAGACGCACAAAGGGCCGAGGCTGGGGCCGCCGCCGCCGCCGCCTCAGCGCGCGGGCCTGGAACCGGCGCTCCCCGGGCCCCCGGGAGAGCGCGGTGCGGGCGGCCATGGCCGGCTACGTGCCGGGTCAGCAGCCGGCCAACCGCAGCCAGGAGAAGGAGTTTGTGCAGGCGTACGAGGATGTGCTGGAGCGCTACAAAGGTAGGGCCGGGGACTGGCCGGAGCCCGAGGCCCGCGGGCCGGCGCGGCGTGGCCTCCGGAGCCGGTCGGCTCGGCCCGCTGCAGGTGGGGCGGCCGGGCGGGGTCGCGCCCACCCGCGCTGGGGCTTGGCTCTAAGCTGCCGTTTCCCGGGGCCAGTTTATTTACAGAGTGGAGATAAGCCTTCGGAACCCTCTCCTAGGGCAGTCGGCGCTTTCATATCACCAGTTACATTATTTGCCCTATTATCTGGCCCCAGCTGGAAGGAGGCGAGACAAGGCGCTGGCTCGGGGGACCGACTGCTGTGGGGAGTTGCTGGGGAGGAGGAGGAGTTGGGCGCGAGAGAAAACCACCCGTTCTGCTCTCGGTGCGATCTTTCTCTCGGAGAGGCTCATACCTCTGCGTGCCCGCGGAGGGACCCTCGCCCCCTTTTGTCTCCCTGAGTGTCAGATGAGGCCGAGGGTGCGAACCACCTTGGTGTCTTTGGGGTGGGGTGGGCAGCGGTGTCAGTGAGTGTGCAGTTTTGGGTGGAGAGGCCTTCTCGCACCTCCTTCCCCCTCGGGGTCTGGGCCTGATTGAGGCAGGGGTCTATTTCTTTCTCTTTTTTCCCTCCCTCTCAAAAATAAAGATTTGTCTTGGAGCTCGGATTTCAGCCCCTGCAGGCTCTCTTGAGAAGCAGTTCTACAAGTTAATGCCTAATCTGAACCTTGGGTGCACACAGAGAAAGTTTTGACAGGCCAGAGGGTATGTGGACTGAATTTCCCTAACTGCTGTAGGTGCTTCCTAAGTGGAAGCCCGGGATGCCGTGGCCTTGAGAGGCCCCTGCTTTGATCTTTAACATCCATTTCTGGGATTTTGCTTGGGGTGGCAGTTGTGCTTTCCACGGAAGGGAAGATTTTTCCCAGAAACTACATAGGCAGCACTTTCTCCTGTTTAGCTCTAGCCCTTGTGACTAGGCCTTTAGTTTCTTTTCATGTGAAGGAGAGGAAATTTCGGCCCTTATGACTGAGTCCAGCTACTTGTTTACCACACCTACCCAGTGAAGGGAAACTAATGAAGAAGCTGTAAAACCCTCCTTTTTTACTTTTCTTTTCTTTTTTTCCCTGTGCCATTAGAGCTCTGCTTGGGAATGCAGCAGGGAAAAAAAAAAAAATAGAGAGATGAAATGCTAAAATGGACCTGCTAGGGCTTCTCTATTTGTTCTCTTCTGCATCAGCTCCTGTAAGCTGTCCAGCTTTTCCTGCCTGCAGCAAGTTTTCTGTCAACCCCCTGTGGTCTTTCTTTTAAGAAATGTGGTTCATTTCAGAGCACAAAGAGATTAGATTGTGCTGCTGAACTTCATTGAAAAAATGCTGCTCAGTGAATGGTTCCATTAAGTTTCCTTTGCAGGCTTTTGAGCAACACTGCTCTTCAGAGGGAGGAGGTACACTGGGGTTGTCTTGGGCTGTGACAGCTGTAAACCAGCAGAACTAAAACAAAAATAGGTGAACAAATCTCAGTACCTCACTGGATGGTATTGCTGGCTGCCTCCAGCAGACAGGAAGTTGGACTCCCAGCAAATGAAACTGGGAAGGAAGGGGGGCAGTAGGGTTTGTTCCAGGAGAGGCCCCTTGTGTTCAGTCCTTTTAGCTGTCTCACTCAGTTTGGCTTTCCTCTGAAGGACTTTGATCAGGTGTATAGGAATTTCATCCTTCCCAGACACAGATCTCTTTCTTGAGAGGTGGAATGAGTCAAAAATGGTTGGGCCAAGTGAATTAACTTGCTCTGTATGAGATTGTTGTGCAGTCTGCTCTGTGATAGGTGCAGAACAATCTCTCTTCCCCTCCACTGCACCATTCTCACTGGGAAGTCAGAGTAACTTAGCATCCGGGTCTTTGTTACTTTGCTGTATGGAATTCTTGCATTTTCCAGACTTAGTAATCCCCTTACTGCCTTAATAGGAAAACTGTATGTCTAAGCAGAGGGGTGATCTGGAATCAATGGAGTGACCAGGGGGAGAAGTTTGTGAGAATAATGCCAGGTATTAGTTTTGGAGAGAGATGGGGAAATAGATTTTGATGATGGTGGGGTTCTAGACACTCACTGGTTGGCCACCACATTACTTGTATCTCTCTCTCTTTCTCTCTCTTTCTCACTCACTCACTCTCTCACTGCTGCTGTTAATTTGTGGTCACCTCATTCTATAAACTAAAGCAGGATTTTTGTATGCTGAAGGAGAGCTAAAGTTTTCAGCTGCATAAACTGCTCCTGGAAGGTGCAGAGGTGAGAGGGAAAGTAATACATTTGCAATGTGAAGGGAGCAAAGCTGTATGTATTGCAGCTGTATTAGGAATGGTTGTCAAGCATAGGTTTTCCACAACTGTGCTTGGCAACCATTTCCCTATGTGTTGGTAGTGAGCATGGTCTTGGCAGGATTAGATGATTCAGCACGGACATAAATGCTCTCCCTCATTTCCTAAATATTCCAAAGGTTCTTTCAGATAGCTGGCCAGTAAACAGGATGCATTAGATAAAATCTCTGGATCCTAACGTTTCGGAATGGGCAGCAACCAAGAGAACTAGGGTATATCCTTCATTCTTGCAGTCCTCCAAACAATTATTAAATCTATTAGAGGTGGCACAGTGTTAGGCACTAGAGATGCCAGAATTATGAGTGAGATCTGGTTCCTGCCGTTGGTTATTCACATCTAGGAAAGGTAAGATGTAAGTAAACAAGTAATTATGATACTATGATAAGTGCTAGAACAGAGGTATGTATGAAGTACTGTGGAAGTAAAAGCAAGGATGAGTATCTCCACTTGGGTTTCATTAGGAGATTTGACAAAGGAGATGTCACTTGAGAGGGCTTTTAGGGATGATTAGGTTTAGCCAGATGGAGGAGGGTGAGGTGGGGAGAGAACAGAGGGAATAAATAGCACGTGCAAAGGTATGAAGGTATAATAGTGAATGGAAGGGTTTAAGGAATGAGAATAGTTGGATTCCACTGAAGGGCTAGAGTTTCGGTGAGAGAACATGATACTGTAAAGCTGTGGTCCCCAGTCCCTGTGCTGTGGACTGGTACCAGTCCGTGGCCTATTAGGAACCAGGCTGCACAGCAGGAGGTGAGCAGCAGCCAGCAGGTGAAACTTCATATGAAGCTTCATTTGTATTTACAGCCGCTTACCATTGCTTGCATCACCGCATAAGCTCTGCCTCCTGTCAGATCATTGGTGGCATTAGATTCTCACAGGAGCTCAAACCCTACTGTTAACTGCGCATGCAAGGGATCTAGGTTGTGCGCTCCTTATGAGACTCTAATGCCTGATAATCTGAGGTGGAGCTGAGGCAGTGATGCTAGCGCTGGGGAGTAGCTGCAAATACAGATTATCGTTAGCAGAGAAGTTTGACTGCATAAGAAATGCAGTGTGCTTGAATCACCCTGAAACCATCCCCCCCTCCTCAGTCTGTGGAAAAATTGTCTCTCATGAAACTGGTCTCTGGTGCCAAAAAGGTTGGGGACCGCTGCTGTAAAGAACCCAGGGTCCAGCTTGTAAAGATTCTTTTATGGTCTTACTCCATGGGCAGTGGGGGAGTCATTGAAGGTTTACAAGCAACAATTAGTATGCCAATTTTATTAATTCATTATAAGAGAATGCCTGTCCAGTGACTGGAATACTTACATTGTTCTCCATGGCATCCTTTCCCTAGTACTAAAGTGCTTACGAAGTTGAATTAGTTATCAGATGGCTGCTTGGTATATATGGAAACAAAAGAGAAATGAATCAGTTTGAGGAATATTGCATCCAGATGGTGATATGGGCCAGCCAGAAAGTTTTCCTCTCTGAGAATTGAGGTCCTTATGAACACCAAAGGAAACTAAGAAGGAACAGTCAGAGAGGTAGGAGAACCAAGATCTTCCTAAGATAGAACAAATTCTACTGAAGAAGCAGGCCACATATAGACATAGTTTTAGGTTTTAGAGAGGAGGTTTAAAAACAAACACAATGTGGGGCCAGGCACAGTGGCTCACCCCTGTAATCCCAGCACTTTGGGTGGCCAAGAGAGATCGCTTGAGGCCAGGAGTTTGAGACCAACCTGGGCAACAAAGTGAGACCCTGTCTCTACAAAAAATAAAAAAAAAATTAGCCAAGTGTGGTGGTGCACACCTGTAGTCCCAGCTACTCCAGAGTCTGAGGAAGGAGGACCCCTTGAGCCCAGGAGTTAACAGCGAGCCATGATTGTGCCACTGTACTCCAGCCTGGGGACAAAGTGAAACCCTGTTTCTAAAAACAAGCAAACAAACAAAAAAAACTCAAATGCAATCTGGGTTCATGGTAATTGGTTCAGGCAGAATTAGACTTTGTGTCTTCGTGAAGCCTTAAGGACTAAGGAGTCATTATATGCCAGGCTGAACTAGTAATAAAAGAGAATATTCACATTTCAAGGTTGGTAACGTTGACCATCTGGTACTTATAAACTTCAGAGTTCTCACTAGGTGCTATGGGTTATATGAAGCTAGTCAGGACTGATTTTCATTTATCATATCACAGAAAACAACTTACAAAACTTACTACATAGGAGTGAAGGGTCTGCATTTTACTTAATATACAAAACTTGCAAGGCAGCTTGGTGTAGTATAAAGAGACTATGCTTTGGATTTCTTCAGTTTTGGGCTCCAGTCCTAGTTTTGCAACTTAATTTCTGTTGTGTGGCCTTGGAAAAATTGTGTAACCTCTCTGATTTTTTTGTGTTTCTCATCTGTTAACATAAGGATGATAATACTAACTTCTTGGGATTTATGCAGTAAAAATGAGCTATTGGCATATATTAGGCCATTGATGTTTAGAAAAAATTCATGTATATAATACTTTCTACCTTGCAAAAGAGTTTCATATTTATTGTCTTATTTGAGCTTTATAATATCCTGAAAGATAGTATTAAAAAATGGGTAAATTTAGGTATAGAGATTTAAAATTATTGTCCAAGAGCCAGGCTCCAGATTTTTGGATGAAGCTTTCACATTATATCACACAACAAAGTTTTCAAATCAGAGCAGTGAGTTGGATTAAGTGAGATAATTGTGAAAATGCTTTAATTGTTAGTATCATTGTTGGTATCATTATTGTTGTTAGTTTTTAACCTCTGAAGTATAGTTACACATCTTAAGTGGCCTACATTTCCAGATCTCTGAACTATAGAGAATTTCTTTTCCTCTTATAGAAGTTTTATGATATGTAAATCACTTTGAAATTTTTATACAAAAGTAATGTAGTACAAAGTGATGAAATTTTGTTAACACAGTGGTTGGAAAATATGGGCTGAGGATTTGGGATTGTTTACCTAAGTGACACTCTGAAGCAACCTCTTGGTTAAATGTAGTCCTAGAGTTGAAGTGGATAGCTTCTTGTCAGAACAATAGGGTAATTGCTACTTCTGGACATGGACACTGTTAATTCAGAAAGTGAGTCAAGTCTGTCTGCTGGGAAATCACAAGCTTTGGCCACGTTCATGCTGTTGAAATAATAAAATGTGTGCATGTGCTAACAGTGCTTATGGGAGCTACTTTCTTGTCTTGGGCTTGTTGGCAGGCGACCTAATACAAGCCAGGGAAATACATCAGCTGAGGCCTATTCTGGTATTTTTCAGTGCCAATTCCAGATTTTAGAGATCATGGTAGAAAGAATACTTCAGAATGCACATCTAGGAACAGAAACATCCGTAGATCAGAAGTCATAAATGAACAGCTATGGGTTGTAAAGTGAGCCTATAGCATTTTCTCAATGGTTTTGAAAACTCCCAGGCTTTCCTCCTTTTACTAAGTAAGGTTGTCCCTTTCAGCTTTTGACAATATATTGAGCCAGGTTGTGACCAGGTTGTATGGTGTCCTAAAGCTCCTGCTTTTGCTCTCATAGTTTTGATTGGAATTGAAGCCTCTGTTGCCTGGCTTCTACTGGGGCCATTTACTAACTTTCTGGCCTGGAGAGGCCCTTTGAGGTTCATTGGCTTGGCTTGATCTAAGAATGTTTATTCCAACTTTTCTTGTTACTTCTAATAAAATAGTGTTTTTATTTACAACGCTTCTTGGTTCCTGGATAAATTACAAGGAATCTGTGATTCTTTGTCTTCAGCTTTCAGGGTCTTTCATAATTTCACTTGCTCTGCATACCCAACTGCATCAACTGTTACTGCCTAACAGCTCGCTACTCCATTTGGGCCGGTCTCGGCAACCCTTCTTCCTAGGTCCTCATACCTGCCTCTGTGCCCTTGTTTATGTTCTCTCTTCCTGAAATGCCCTCTCTCTTTCTGATTATTCAAATTTTATCTCCCCCTCCTTTTTTTTTTTTTTTTTTTTTTTTTTTGTTGAGACAGAGTCTCACTTTGTTGCCCAGGCTAGAGTGAGTGCCGTGGCGTCAGCTTAGCTCACAGCAACCTCAGACTCCTCGGCTTAAGCGATCCTACTGCCTCAGCCTCCCGAGTAGCTGGGACTACAGGCATGCGCCACTATGCCCGGCTAATTTTTTCTATATAGATTTTTAGTTGTCCATATAATGTCTTTCTATTTTTAGTAGAGACGGGGTCTCGCTCAGGCTGGTCTCGAACTCCTGACCTTGAGCAATCCACCCGCCTCGGCCTCCCAGAGTGCTAGGATTACAGGCGTGAGCCACCGCGCCCGGCCCCCCTCCCTTTTTTTTTAATGCAAGCCAAGCGTGAGACCTGTGTCTGTGTCCTCCATGCAGCTTTCTCCTGTTACTCTATTAGACATTGATCTTTTATTCTATGATCTCTTATGTCTCCCTCACATTTAGTCCCTTAAGTACATGCTGTTCTGTAGTATTCTTGTATTGTCTCATGTCTGTTAGAATTGTTTCCTTAATGAAGTTTTATGCTCTTAGAGAATAGTGACTTTTTATATTTATATATGTGGGTGACTGGCAGGGAAATTCTCTCAAGAGAAGAGGCGTTCGTATCAGTGCTTTCAAGTTATATTTTTAAATAATTTTCTTTTCATGTTATAAAAGTAATATGTGTTTAATCTAGAAAATTGTAAAAAAAAATACTGGAAAGTATATGGAGCTTTAGATAATATGCTTCCCCTGGGGGGGGTGTGTGTGTGTATGTGTGTGTGTCTAGGGGCAGCCTGGGATCTGATATCCTCCACTTGCTATGGCTGCCTACAATTGTGTTATAGTACAAGTCTGCTCTCATTGGGCACACGCACTTATTTTTCTTTCTGTGTTCAAAATTGCTTTCTTCTGTATGACCATGTGTCAACCACCAGAGATGTGTTCCAATTATCAGGGATGATTTGGGTAGTTGCCTAAGAAAAGTTAATTAATTGGTCAATCAGCATCTTTCTTTTGGGTAGGAGCTTTGCCAGCTGTACTGCTGGATGCCCTCTTACCATAACAAATTTCTATAGTGATTTTTGTTCAGAAAGACAAACACAATTCTTTTGTGTTGATGAAATGAATGGGCTTGCTTGAAGTGTCTCTTGGAGTTCATGGTTTTCAACCCTCAGGAGGATGATGTATTGAGATGTATAGGAAATGATTTATTTATTTATTTATTTTGCTGTGCTTTTTAGTCAGTCAACAACAATGAATAAGCTCATTGTGTGCACTGTATTCTAGTGCCTAGTATTGGGGAAAGTGGTACTGGGGAGATGGGCAGGCCATTTAGAAGCATGGAAAGAATGGTATGAAGATTAAGGGTAGAGGGAGGAAAGTCCTGAATGTCAGTAGGAAGAACCAGAGTTTTGTACCATGGTCGGGATTAATGCAGAGGTTATGTAAAAGATGGATGAGCTGGAGATCTACTCTCTAGGACACTACTGTTATAGTTAAGTCATGAGGTTAGATAAAGGGTTGACTGTTAAAGAGGAGAGGGATACATTTGAGAGATATTTTGGGCAGGTCTAGGGACTAAACTTTAGATACTAACATTGCTAACTCTTTTCTAGAAGATTTTGCCTTGAAAAAGAATTACTCCTCATCCCAGGGCTTTCCCAGAAGAAAGTCCTCTTTCTTCTTGTATAAAAATCTTCTTTTAAAGATTTTACTCCTTCTACACTGGTTAGATAGGGCTGTGCATTTGGACCCAAGGTTGTGTTTCTTAGTCTTTGCTTCTCGTTTAAATTAGCAATGCTGAGTGCCCCAGGACACTTATTCTCCCCATTCTCTGGATGGCCTTCATTGTGTGCTTCCAGAAATAAATACCTGGCAAGAATTGCGTAAGAAATCTCCTTAAACCCCCTCTGAAATCTTCAGTTGTATCTTGCTAAAATCCCTGGGTGTCAGGGGGCTTGTTGGGAGGATCCATTTATTCATTTAATTAAACATTTTTTGAATGTCTACTCTGAACCAGGGAGTAGGCAAAGTGCTGAGGAAACAAAAATATTGTCCTTGCATCTCTGTGATTTTACAGTTTAATAGGGGAACATATTGGTAAACCAACAATTACCGTCTATTATAGGGAATGCTATAAACGTAGATAAATTCTGGTGCTATGGCAGTGAAGAGCAGTACTCAATAGCCTGGGTGTGAAAGGGTCAGGGAATTCCAGCATCTAAGAGGAAATGAAACTTGAACTGATATCTAAAGGATTCAGGATCTTTGGGCAAAAAGCTCAGGGAAAGGGCATTCTTGGCAGCATGAACAGAATAAGGGGATGAGGGAGCTTGAGGGGAGGGAATATAGGGCATCAGTAAAGTTGGAGTGTAGGATGTGAAGGAAAGAGGAATGAGATGAGGTAGGAAAAGTGGGCAGGACTAAAATGTTGATTGGTTTTGTTTGTCATAGAGTTTAGACTTTATCCTAAAGCCTTTTGGGAGCCATTGAAGAATTTTAGGCTAGGAAAACTATGACTAGATTGACATTTTAGGAATACTTACCCTCTGGCAGCAGTGTGGAGGACTAGAGTTGGGCAAGACTAGTGGCAGACTAGTTGGGAGGCTGTTGGCTGTCACCGTAATTTAGACAGGAAGTGATTAGGGGTTAAACTAAGGTTGTGGAAGTAATGTAACAAAGTGGGCAAATCAAGAAATATGAAGGAGAATCCATGCGTTTTGATGACTAATTGAATGTGATGTATAAGGAGGAGAGGGAAGAACCTAGGATGACTTGCAGGTTTCTGGCTTGGGTATCTGTGTGTGGGTGGTGTCATTAACTAAAATGGGGACTATACAAGGAGAAAGGTTATTTGCAGTGAAGTGGTGGCAGTAATGGTGTAGGAGGAGGTGCTCAGTTCAGTTTAGGTTGCACTGAGGTGAGGTTCCTGAGGGATGCTGGGCAGAGATGTCTAGTAGGTAGATGTATAGAATGTGGAGTTCAGGAGAGCTTCATATGAGGCAATCATTAGCTTATCAAACCAAAGCCACAGGAGTGGAGAAGAAGGTTGCTTAGGGAGTATGTGTACAATGAGAGGAAGTTTGATTCAAAAACTCTGGGGAACTTCAAGGCAAAGGTGGCTTCAGGAGCAGAGAAAGAGGATCCCCTGAAGGAAATTGTGTACAGAAAGGCAGTGGCCAGAGAGGTAGGAGGAACCAGAGAAAAGTGAGTTTCAAGGAGGGTGTAGAGGGTGTGTCACACACATAGTGCCAGATTATGCAGAGGTCAAGCAAGACAAGGACTATGGGTGGCCAATATAAAGGTCACCTTTACTGGGGCATTTTCAGTGGAGTTATGGGAAATGAATGGAAAGTACAGAAGTGAAGTCAGTGAGCTTTGAAACCTGGACTTTAAAGGAACAGAGAGGAATAAGGCCTTTTATGGAGGCAGGTGTAGGATGGGGGGGAGTTTTGCTTATTTATTGTAACACAGGAGAGACTTAAGTATGTTTAAGTGCTGTTTGGAAAGAGGTAGGAGAGGAGAGAGATAATAAAATTCAAAGAAGGAAGAGAATAATTGGTGAAGCATGGGATCTAGAATCAAAAAATTTGTCTTTGAGAAACTTTGGAGGGAAGAAGGTATGAGTGCAGCTGGTTAATTTGGTTGGTTAGAGGTCTAGGAACTGAAGAGAATTTCCCCTGATACCCTTGTTCTATGAAGTAGGGATGAAGTTATCTGCTGAGAGTGAGGAGGAAGGAGGTAAGGGGCTTTGTGTGTGTGTGTATTCTTTCCCTCAAGCCCCAGAAGTCCTCAGTAACAAGGTGTAAATTCTAAGGCAGACAGATTGATCCAGGATCAGAATTTTCTAGCTTAGGTTTGATGGAAGAATAAGGGGTCCTTGTAGTTTGTCTAAAAATGTAGCATCTTTTTCTCAGCAGTCCAGTTGCAAAAAAAAAAAAAAAAAGGTAAAAAAAAATGTAGCATCTATTGATTATCAATTGTTTGCATATATTGTTCTCCAACTTGCTTGTATTTTGTTCTCCCAGCAAAATTGTATGCGCCTTCAGGGCAGGAACCATATATGAAACTTTTGCATTTCTTTATATTGGTATCATTTAGCAACCTGCTAGGCAGAAGTTAATTCTTATGTATTTATTGAGTTAATTTGATTTTTGTGGATGAGGTATCTGGACTCTTGACATAGAGGCTTTTTTCACCTGTGGTCTTTGATCTCTGTCTCACTGACAGAGCACAGGATTCACTGGTTTGAGAGTGAACTCCCGACTTAGCTTCTGCATAAATCTCACAGGCTAGCTTCTCTACCTTCCCCAGGGTAGTTTAGTATAGAAACATTTGTGGGCTTTGCCTTCCACGAAGATTTTGTGATTTGTATACTCCATTCTATTTAGACCAGGCTTGTGAAGACCCGAGTTTTTTTTTTTTGCAATACTAGACAGAGGGACTATTGTGGAAGATGCAGCCTTCTCCTTGTTTATTTTGGCAGGCGAGCAGCAAATGTGATGGATTTGTTCTCATGACTCAGAGCCCTCCCTTCCTTACCTTGACAGATTCAATATAATCACTACCTTTCAGATCCTGAGAGTGTCCTTCAGACTTTATCTGACCTTTATATCTAAAAAGAGTATTAGTTACCTTTGTCCTCTGCTTGCTTGAGTTTTTTTTTTTTTTTCCACCTTTAGTCCAGTGTAGAGAATATTTCCTAATGTATTAGGCCCAGTTCAGAATTGACTTGGGTCTTACCCCTTTGGTATATTTCACATCCTTTGGTTGTTAATTGGTACATTCCTCACAGTGTAGCTTGTTTTCTGCTCCTTGTTTTGTAAATTTGGACTCTCTATCAGATAAACTTGACATGAGTCACTCCAGGGAGTGGAAGGTATGTCTCCACTAATTTGGAGAATCTTTGATCTTGTTTCAGTCCCTGGTTTGGCTTATCTGGTACAATTTCTCTCTCATCCTGCAAGGGGTGTGTGTGTATACTTGTGTGTCCTTTGCTTCTGGTTTCACGTATTGCAGTAGATGCTCTACTTTAGGGGATGCCACTTTGTACGGATAGAGTCCCTCTACTATTGTTGTCATCACCATCAGCAAAACATGCCTCTCTTAAGAGCCTCTTTGAATGTAGTATAGTATATAACACTGAATAGAGTTCATAAACCCGTCTGTCTGCCCATTAGGGTGGTTTACAGTATGTATTAATAGTAGACATTGTACATGATAAAAGGCAATAAAGAATGTGTAAGCAGTTGAACAAATAATGGATGATTCGGCCGGGCACGGTGGCTCACGCCTGTAATCCTAGCACTCTGGGAGGCCGAGGCAGGAGGATCACTCAAGGTCAGTTCAAGACCAGCCTGAGCAAGAGTGAGACCCTGTCTCTACTAAAAATAGAAAGAAATTAGCTGGACAACTAAAAATATATAGAAAAAATTAGCTGGGCATGGTGGCGCATGCCTGTAGTCCCAGCTACTTGGGAGGCTGAGGCAGAAGGATTGCTTGAGCCCAGGAGTCTGAGGTTGCTGTGAGCTAGGCTGACGCCACAGCACTCTAGCCCAGGCAACAGAGCAAGACTCTGTCTCAAAAAAAAAAAAAAAAGGAAAAAAACCACAACAAATAATGGATGATTACTCTTCACTCAGCTATCATTTTCACAGTAGAAGATATCCTAACCTAAAAGATACTTAGTGGACAAAGGGGACTGACAGACAAGGACATCTGTTCCAAGTAGGATGACAGGGAGCTGCCACCCTTGGCCCTTTGGTGTCACGCAATTTCTCTCTAACATTCTTTGTAGTCACATAGGACCTTTTTGTCATGTTATCCATGCAGCCGGTGCAGGATCCTAATAGGCCCTCACTGTCCGGTGACCTGTGGCTGAAGCGGTAGGCTCCAGTTTCCAGCAGGGAGGACACCTGGAAGGCTTGGCTCTTCTGGTATAATTATCTTTGTAACATGAGGAAATTTATCCTAGACTTACTGCAAACACTGTGTGCTCACAAACAGCACAAACTGAGCAGCAGCCAAGGCTAGCCGTAGCCTGAGCATGGGGTCAGTGTTGGGTTGGAAAGAAGCTGTCTAGCCTGGCCTAAGCCACCTTAAGGGGGCAAGAATGTAGGACCTGTCCCAGCCTTTATTGGTTAGTTTCATCAAACTAGTGTAGTTGGGATGCTTTGAGGTCCTTATATCTCTCAGAGGACTAGAAGTTCGTTGTTGTTGTTAATGTTAATAAGTATAATAACAGTATTCACATAGTACTGTCTTTATTAGGAAGAATGGGAAACTGTTAGGGACTGGGATTTTTCTCCACCTTCCTGTGGGACAGAAGGTTAGAGGAGCCTTAGGTTCCCATCTCTCAGGCCTCTTCTCTCTGATTATCCTGTGGGAGGAAACTGGGAAGGGTGAGGCATGGAGGGAATGGTCCACGCCCTGACATGAATATGCAGTCATAAAGGGATAACAGGCAGTACCTGGTGTAGCTGTTGCCCGGGGGCTGTGTTAGTAAGAGAAGATAGGTGTGGGGGCAGTAGTAAGGGGGCTAATAACGACAGAAAATAATATTTGTTGCTGTCATTAGCTGCTTCCCTTTGCCTTTGCTTACATATGTTGTCTAAGAGCAGAGGCAAAACCCCAGCATTTTTTTTCCTCCTCCTCTTTTTCTTGATTACATTTCATTTTCTAACTTGTAAAGATGTATACCTTCAACAAGTAGGCTTGTGATGATACGGAAAGTTAAATAAACAAAAGTCGCAGAGATTGGAAAGTTAAGTGGTGATTTTATTATGGTTTTTAAATATAACAAATGTTTTTCTTTTTCTTTTTTCTTTTTTTGAGACAGAGTCTCACTCTGCTGGCCAGGCTAGAGTGCCATGGCATCAGCCTAGCTCATAGCAACCTCAAACTCTTGGGCTCAAGTGATCTTCCTGCCTCAAGCCTCCCAAACAGCTGGGACTACAGGCGTGTGCCACCATGCCTGGCTAATTTTTTCTATTTTCAGTAGAGATGGGGTCTCGCTCTTGCTCAGGCTGGTCTCAAACTCCTGACCTCAAGCCATGATCCCGCCTCAGCCTCCACAAATGTTTTTGTTTCAATTCATCATAAACCAAAACTGCCTTACAGCATTTTTTAGGTTTTTTGTTACTTAATTTTTTGTGTTTGTCTGAACTTCCGAACCTAATTATGATTTCTTTGAAGGTCTAGATTGTGTCAAATGAGATGCATATGATGCACTTCATTAATTGAATTTACAAATAGTAGTGGTTGTTATATTTCTTAGTATTTCCAGCAACTTCTAACACCTTTCACAATTGTCTTTTTTTTTTTTTCCCCCGGGTTAAAGTACAGTGGTGTGATCATAGCTCACTGCAATCTCAAACTCCTGGGCTCAAACAGTTCTCCCACCTCAGCCTCCTGAGTAGCTAGGATTACAGGTGCTCACCACCATGCCTGGATAATTTTTTTATTTGTGTTTTGTGTGTGTGTGTGTGTGTGTAAATGGGGGTCTTGCTATTTTGCCCAGCTGGTCTCAAACTCCTGGCCTCAAGTGATCCTTCTTCCTTGGCCTTCCAAAGTGCTAGGATTACAGGCATGAGCCACCACACCTGGCCCACAATGATCTTTTCTATGTCTTTTCCATAGACATTGCAAACTTGCTATGTCCAAAATGGGCATCATTGTCCCCATCCCTGCTCCCGGACCTACTTCTTTCTTCTCCTGTGTTCCCTATCTTAGTGGATGCTTTCCCCATCCATCCAGTGGTCCAAGCCAGAAACCTAGGCTTCAAATGCGTCTCCTCCCTTTCCCTCACCCTTCCCGGCAGCCAACCTTTCACCAGTCCTGTTGATTCCATGTCTCCCATCTCTCTCCATCGTCATCTCTCCAGCTTTACTGCTAATACATGAGTCCAAAGTCTTATTATCTCTTACTTGGACTGCTGTTATTGCTTTTAACTGGTGTAACTTCACTCTTTCTTCCTCATCAGTCTATTTTTTCACATTCTTACCAGGAAAAATTCAGAAGTATAAAATGAATCATATCTGTTCCCTGCTTAAGACTCTTCAGTGGTTCCCATTGCCTGTATGATGAAGCCCAAGCATGCCACAAAAAGTCTGTCATGGTCTAATTCCTGCCTACTACTGTATCCTCATTTTCCTTGCATTTTTCTCATTATGAGGACAAAGCTATATTCAGCTTCCTTAGCATGCCAGGCTGGAGAACATCTCTATGGTTTTATTTTCTCATGCTTTTCCCTCTGTCTAGAATTTCTCTTTGACCTGTTAACCTCACCTGCTAGCAAATTTCAGTTTACCCCATTGAACACAATTCAGACAATGTTAATAATACTATTAGGAAGCTTTTTCTGACTCTGTCTCCCCCATATGATTAATCTCTTTCCTCCCTGCTACCACTGTGGGTTGTATATTCTTCTGATATGCATATCACAGAGTATGGTGGTCTGGTTGTTTATGTGGTTATCTCCTCTTCACACTTTAAGAACAGAGGTTCCCTGGCCTCAGCACAGTGCTTAGCATGTATAGGTGCTGTAGAAATGTTTGATGAATGAATGCTGTGCATACAGATTTGCTCTAAATGTCTGTTTGCTTCATGAAATCATGGCCTAAAAAAGAGATGATAGTATTAGATAATGGTAGGAGAAATTCCAGTGAGCCTAAGGGTAATGACGTTAGATTGTTAGGATGGCATGCCATTTTTGCCCTTGAAGAATTTCAAGAAGAAAATAGAGCACTCTCTTGGATAGTTTAATTCTTCATTTGCTAAAGACAGGAAACTGAACCAGATGTTCTTCTGAGATTCCTTTTAGATCTCTGTCTCTCTAATCGGAATATATGGCTAGCCTTTCATCTATCTAGGATTCAGTATGAGATGCTGTACATTGAGTGCTTTGCGTGTAGTAAATATATAATCTATTCTTTTCAGAGTTTAAGACCAAAGTGTTACTATCAGATGGAGAATTGTGTAATGTGCAGAATATAATAAAGTTCCCATGTATGGTCTTTTCTATCTCGTAGAATTTTAGAACTACATGGGCTCCTAACCTCCATTTTTCAAATTCATTTTCCCCTTTGGAATGTTACAATTCTATTTCACCTGACTCCTGGAACTCCCTATTATCATGTAACATATTTTATTTATTTTGTTTATTATCTGATTGTTCCTTCCTACTAGAATTCAAACTTCTTAAGAGTGGAGGTTTTTTTCTTGTGAGACAGATTCTCACTCTGTCACCCAGGCTGGAGTGCAGTGGCCTCACCGTAGCTAACTACAACCTCGAACTCCTGGGCTCAAGCAATCCTCCTGCCTCAGCCTCCTGAGTAGCTGGGACTATAGGCACGTGCCACCACACCTGGCTAATTTTTTAATTTTTTGTAAAGATGGGTTCTTGCTTTTGTTCAGGCTAGTCTCAAACTCCTGGACTCAAGCGATCCTACCCCTTCGGCTGCCAAAGTGCTAGGATTATAGGTGTGAGCCATCGTGCCTAGCCTGAGATTTTTATTCGTGTATTAACACTCATATCCCTAGCATCTAGAAGAGTATCTGGGATAGAGTAGATGTTCAATAAATGTTTATTGAATGAATGAACTGGAAATAATCAGTTTGGCTCACTCTTGTTCCTGATAAGGAAAAGAGGCATGGAAAGGCACAATAACTTGCTCAAGGCCATATAGTTATTTAGTGCTAAAGGCATATCCCCTCACCAGGTAAGTGGGTTTGTTTTGTTTTGTTTTGTTTATTTTAATGAAACCATGCTTAATCACAGTTCCTTTATGTGATTTGGTACTAATGTGTAGTATGAACTTAACTAAATATCCCTATGAACAGGGGTAAGGGAATGAAAAGGTAAGAAGCTAATATATATTGACCCCTTGCTAAATGTCAGGTATTTTATCTCATTTAATCATTATAAATGACATCCTATGACAGTCCAATGACACTGATAGATTTTACAGATGAGGAAACTGAGGTTTAAGAACCTAAATCACTTTCCTGAGGGTAATACAGCTAGTAAGTGGCTGAACTGGGTTTTGAACCCAGGCCTGATTAACTAACTCTACTTGGCAATAGGCTGTCTTACCTTAAGGCACAGTAAATATAATTTTTGGATTTGTAGTCTACGTTGCTTTAAGATTTGCAAGTCAGGACTGCTCTCGAAAATGGTCTGATTTGAACCACTGAAGTAGAGTTACAGAAATTGTTGACCTTAAGACAACTCCATGGAGCAGTGGGGTTGTGGCAATAGAGAGCAGTCTGTACGGCTCTTGAGTAAAAAAATAATCCTGTATTGTACATACTCCCACTTAGTCATATCATATATAATTCAAATTTCAGACTTTATTTTTAACCAGGGATCCAGAAAAACTATAGCAAGGTGATTATATCACATACTGGTGCAGTGCAAACCACTTCTGAGTGTACTCTTGGTACACTCTTTGGTAGTACATTAAGCACCAAGAACACAAGCAAAAACAATGGCTAGAATGTAGGACAGATAGAGTGGGAAAGGGCTAGACCCAGTTGAAACTAGCTGTTTCAGTAGTTCGTGGGCAGATCATAATTACCTGTGTTGCTTTGAGACCTAAGCTGAGAAGTGGGGGTGGGGAGCAGTCACACCCATTATGTGTGGAGACAAAATGGGAGTAAATAACCCTTTGTTTCTGATTTATTATAGAAACATTCACTCACCATTCAGAGTCACTGTGGTGATGTGGATTTTGAGTTGGCATCTTGGCACCCCAAATCCTCCAAGGTTAACATTTTTCTCCTTAGAGTGTTTTCCTTAGATACAACAACCATTCATTTTGAAGTCCCTGTTAACTTCCTCTCAGGTAGCCTTGTGTAGCCTGCCTTAGAAAGGAGGGTGGGGACTGAGCTGAGGGCACCTGGGACAGGGAGAAGAGGGAATAATGAAAGTGGCAGAGAAACAAAGGATTAATTAGGAGGTTCCTCTGTCTTTTGGGAATTAAGATCTTTTTCGTTAGCTGATTGCTGAGATCAGGGATGGAGGTGGAGCTCCAGGAGGAGGAGGAGTTACAATGGGAAGCAGAATAGAATAGTTTGGCACTCAGTGGTGGTCCAAGCACCAGCACCAGGGAATTTGTTAGAGATGCAGAATCTGGCCAGGGTGGTGGCTCATACCTGTAATCCTAGCACTTAGGGAGGCTGAGGTGGGAAGATCTCTTGAGCCCAGGAGTTGGAGGCTGCAGTGAGCTATGATGATACCACTGTACTTTAGCTCCACAACAGAGTGAGACTTTGTCTTATGAAAGAAAGAAATGGAGAATCTTAGGCGCCCCCCCCCCAGACCTACTGAATCAGTTTTCATTTTAGCAAGATTCCCCGATGATTCTTTAATTTGATTCTGTGCATATTAAAGTTTAAGAAGCACCAAGTTTATGATTGAGTGGTTAAGTGTCAGGGGGCTTTGGAGTCTGACACACCTGGGATTGAAACCTGGTTTGGCTGTTTACTAGCTATGTGACCTTGGATAAATTGTTTGACTTCTCTGTTGACACAGTTTCCCATCTGCAGAATAGGGGAACTCCCTACCTCATAGGGCTGTTGGGGAGAGTAAATGAAATTAGTGCCTTTTGCAATTGATAGTATCTTAGATTTAGATTTAGTGAAATTTATTAATGTCTGTAACAGATCAAACACTGAGCCTGGCATAGAGTAAATACTCAATAAATGTTATTACTAATAATTAAATTAGGCAAATTTACTGGAATAAAGAACCTTCTCTTTCTCTTTTCTCTCTTTCATTCTCTCTCAATGAGTGCATTTGTCTGCAGTTTTACAAAGCTGTAGTCTGTGTGTGTATACTCTTTGGTGTTTTGTTTAGCATTATTTAATGTTAGTTGCTGTAGCAGCACTATTTTAAGTACTTTATGCATATATTAATTCATTCAGTCCTTAAAGCAGCCATGTGAAATAAGTATTATTATCTCTATTTTCAGATGAAGAAACAGGATAGAGAGATTAAATTACTTGCCTAAGATAACACAGCCAGTAAAATGGTAGAGCCAAGATTTGAACTAAGGTAGTATGAATCCAGCAACTGTGCTCTTTGTTTTCATATATTGCTGTTGCTCTCAAACTTATGTGATATAATGGAAATCGGGAAACTTTGGTTGGATATCTGATTCTGTCATTAATTTATTTGTGACCTTGGTCAAGTCACTTTTCTTCTGTGGGCCTGTTTCTTTATTGTAAAAATGGAGGGATTACATGAGGTTTATAAGGTCTCTTCAGTGATTCATTCAACACATAGTGATTTCAGTCAAAAGTCTGGAAGAAAATCATACCTAGGGAATTGGTTCAAAAGTACTTGTTCAAGCAGGCTGGTATAGTTAGCAACAAGGGGTTTGAATCTTGGCTCAGCCACTTGCTGGCTATATAACTTTGGGCAACTTACTTAACCTTTGTAAACATTGATTTCCTCATTAGCAGTGGGGAGAATAGTTCATACCTTGCAGGGATGTTGTGAGATTTGAATAAGATAATGTGTATTAGCACTTAGCATATGTGAGGCACACAGTGGATATTCAATATACATGAATTCTCTTTCCTTCCATTCATTCAGGGAATGGTTAGGGAAGCAGATATACTGGATTTGAAAGGATTTAGAATCTCTCTTGGTCCTTCTGTCCTTTTCCATCATGGTATTCTCACTATTGGGAGATGAGAATTAGTAGGGAAGGAAGTATACATATAGCCAGGTCTATTTTTAAATAATCCATCTTTTGATTTTTGATTAAAACTCCTTTTTAAAATATAATTTATAATAGGATAGATATTGATTTTAAAAAAAGATTTTCTGGGGCTGCCATAACAAAGAACCACAAACTGGGTGGTTTGAACAAGAGAAATTTATTGGTGTACAGTACTGGAAGCTAGAAGTCTGGAATCAGGTTGTGAGCATGCTCGGTTCCTTCTGAGGGCTGTGAGGGAGAATCTGTTCCATGCCTCTCTCCTAGCTTCTGATGGCCTCGTTGCTGGGCTTGTACATGGTGTTCTCTCTGTGCCTTCACATCATCTGTATGTGTCTGTCTGTGTCCAAATGTCCTTTTTTTATAAGAACACCAGTTGCATTGGGTTAGAGCCCATTCCAATGACCTCATCTTGATCACTTGTAAAGACCCTATTTCCAAATAAAGTTGCATTCACAGTTACTGTGGGTTAGGACTTCAGGATCTTTTGGGGGATACAGTTCAACCTGTAATGGATGGTTTAACCATTTTCTTTCTTTCTTTTTTTTTTGAGACAGAGTCTCACTCTGTTGCCCAGGCTAGAGTGCCGTGGTGTCAGCCTCGCTCACAGCAACCTCAAACTCCTGGGCTCAAGCAATCCTCCTGCCTCAGCCTCCCGAGTAGCTGGGACTACAGGCATGCGCCACCATGCCCGGCTAATTTTACTGTATATATTTTTAGTTGTCCATATAATTTCTTTCTATTTTTAGTAGAGACGGGGTCTTGCTCTTGCTCAGACTGGTCTCGAACTCCTGAGCTCAAACAATCCACCCGCCTCGGCCTCCCAGAGTGCTAGGATTATAGGCGTGAGCCACTGCGCCCGGCCTAGCCATTTTCTATATATGAAATTAACTTCTTCTGGTCTTTTAAGATTTATTATAAGATTCCCTTGGTAGGAACATAGTTAAAACCTGGATTCACCCCTTGTCCTGCTAATTCTGTACTTTGGTTTTTGGCAGCATTTAGGAAAGAGCTGAGATAGATCTGCTTTGTAACTTTGGTGGGAGATGCCTCCCTTTTCTGGGCTGAATTAATTAATAATAATAATAATAGCTTCCATTAGTGTTTACTGTGTGCAAGGGATGGGTTATGTGAAGCACTTTATATATATTACCTCATTTAATTCTTATAATAACTCTATGAAGTAGATATCATTATTATTATTGTTATTTTATAGGGGAGAAAAGTGAGGCTTAGGCAGTGAAATAACTTGCCCAAGGTCACATTTACTAAATGGTAGAGCAGGCATTCATATCTAGCTCTGTTGGATTTCAGAACTGCAACTCTTAACTGCAATATTATACTTTTCCTTCTCATCCTTGAATAGAACTGTCTGGCCTGAGTCTCCTTTTCTCCAAAAACTCCTAGTTCTGGAATCATGCCAACTGAAGGGGTCAGGGAAGTGACCTTTACTAACATTCTTGTGAGCTCTTATTGTTTGAGTCGGAAGGGGAATGTGACTTCAGTTGGCACTTTTTACCTAATGGTTTAAATCTTGCCAAAGGGCCTTCATCAGGTGTGGATATTGTGAATTCCTTTAAAAAAAAAAGTCTTAGAACTTAAGAGGAAAAAACACAGACCTATATATAACATATAAACTATGTTTAACTCTCTTTATTATTATTACAAATTTACTTGTTCATTTAATGAATTTAGGCAGAAATTACAAAGAAAAAATTAAAAATTCTCTTTTCTAGTCTTTCCTTTCTCCACCTTGTCCCACTGATCAGGGTAGCCAGTGTTCAAGCTTTAGTTTGTATTCTTTCAGCTGTTTTTTTGCCAGGCTTACTTTGTAATTATCCCTTTATATCTTTTACTCCTTTATGTGGGTTGTGTCTCCTTTTATTTTTGTTGCCATACATCTGGCTTGCTTTTGAGTCTCCATTTGATACTTAGGATCTGTGCCTTTTGCAGAGCACCCTTTCCTGTAAAATCTTTCCCCCACCTCTCGTAAAATCCTACCTGTCTTTGGAGCTCAGATCAAGTCCTCCATTTCCCATGAATCCTTTGCAAACCATACCAACCAGTGATAACTCATCCTGCTTCTGAACTCAAGGCATTGATTTCTACCACTTATTTGCTAATTGACCATGAAATGCTGTGTATCATCACTTGTATTTTATTATTTGTTATTTAACTTCTCATGTACTTGCCCAGTTAGATTGTGCTGCTGGGGCTCATGGGTTATGATTTATTCTTTTTCTATTCCTGTGTTTGCCTAGCACGGTGCCCTTCATTTAGCAGGTATTCACCAAATGTCAATGCAATTGAATTTCCTTAGTACTTCACACCCTTTTAAGGATCAGGTGCTCAGAGCGGAAGCCTGAGGGAACACTCAATTAGCTGACATCATTTTGGCAGCCTGGCAGGGTGGGGTGTGTGCCTGAGAGGAGTGTCAGCAGATGAAATAATTGAGCAACAGGTTATGTTTCCTCCTCTGATGGATGGGATTCAGACTTCACATTGGGGAAAAGAGATAGTAAGTGTAGGAGGAGAGCTGAAAAGGGGATGGATGGGAGGATGCTACATTGTTAGACGTGGGAATATGACTTTATTAAAAACATCAATAAAAGGATGGTGTACTGCAAAGAGAAGCTTCTTGGAACCAGTACGCTAATTAGACAAACCGGCTCCTCTGGTGCAAACCAGTTACTAATTGCCATTTATTTTCTTTGCAGTAAAACTGTCCCACCCATCTACTTTCTTTCTCATTAGAGTGAGTCTGGAGAAAAGGATTAAGTTAGAGTTAGGAACTCCAGGATAGAGTAGGGCAAGGGATGAGGATACTCCTTTTTCCCATTTGTCTTAATCAGCCCTAGACCTTAGTGATGGCCAGGACCTTGCGTTTGCCATTAGGGGTTGCTACAGAAGTGGTATAACACCTCTTGCTTCTACCCCCACTGCCTTCTTTTGCCTCATCTTACTTTTTTCTTTTACTGACACTCTCCCACCACACACACTGTAATAACATTGGTGGGTCATCATTCTCTTCTCTGAGGCCTAAGTGGGCAGTGCCCTCACCTGCCCAAACTTTGAATCTAACCTATCTTTATATCCCCCCTCTCACCCCCACCTATGGAAGGTAGAGAAAAGGAAATGGAGTGTGATAGTTTTAACTCTTCTATAGCTTAGGGGGCAGAATGTTTTGATTGTTTGATTTAGAGGTCTTGGGGTCTCCTAATCTGAAAATCTATTCTTTTTGTTGATGGAAAGACCTCACTCCTTCATTCTTTTGCTCTGAGTAATGTGGACCCAGAAAAGGTCTTATGTTAGAGGGTTGGTTGTCTGCCCTTGCAGGGGAAAAGATCCCCCTTGGACTTGATTTTTTTCCCATTAATGGGTATCTCATTATCAGAAGGTGAGGATTAATGGTGCTTTGAACCAAATATAAATATAGACAACACCCTAATATGTTTCTAGTGATTGGGCTTTTGGTTTTAAAAACATAGGCTAGATGCCTCCCTACTTTTTGTGGGATGATTTAGCTGCAGACTAACCTGGAGGCAATAACAATGACCTTTTGTATATCCTTAAACATTGTGACTTTTTATTGAGACTGTCTTGGTGGGGAGAGTTTTGGTCCATGGGAATGGTGTGGGTTTTGGTGTCTACTCCTTTCTCTCTCTTCAGATAAATCCTCCTACGTGTCCCATACTCTGGCTCTGGGAGGGACAGACGGGTGGCGGTGGTGGTTGGGGAGTTAGTACACTCATCTCATTGTTCAAATCAAGTTTCCTGGGTGTGGTTCTCTAGAACTTCCTACCAGAGCTGGCTCAAGAATTCTCTTATATTGTGGTGCTCTTTTTTTTTTTTTTTTGTTTTTGTTTTTTTTTTTGAGACAGAGTCTCACTCTGTTGCCCCAGCTAGAATGCAGTGGTGTCATGATAGTTCATTGTAATTTCAAACTCCTGGGCTCAAGTGATCCTTCTGCCTCAGCTAGGACTACAGGTGTGCACCACTGTGCCCAGCTAATTTTTCTATTAATATTTTTAGTAGGGATGGAGTCTCACTCTTGCTTAGGCTGGTCTTGAACTTCAGAGCTAAAGCTATCCTCCCAACTCAGCCTCTCAGAGTGCCAGGATTGATTACCTGTGTGAGCCACCATGCCTGGCCCTCTGGTGCTCTTCTTGTTCTTACATGTCATACCAATTTACAGCCTTGACATTTTGGGCAGGATCATTTGGAGATGTTAAGCTGGGAATAAAGAAAATAAAAATGTTTTGAGAGGTTCCTCGAGAGAAACGTTCCTTTCGCTAGGTAAAGCAAGTTTCCCTAGATGCTGTGGCTGAAAACTGAAGAATCCTAAGCCTGCTTTTCTTTTTTGTTGTCACTGATACCTCTGAATAAGAATTATTTGCCTTTCTGTCTGCCTTTCTGTCTCTCAAGATTCTGAGCACCTTGAGAGCTGGGAGAATGTCTCATTCAATGCATCCCTAATGTTTAGCACAGTTCCCAGCTCCAAATAAGTGTGTTGAGTTGAATAGTGGAGAGAAGCTTTAAATGTATTGACTGCAGACAGATGCATGCCTAGCATATTGAATTGGGAGACATTAGTAGAAAGTGGAGATGGATAAAGAAAGGAATTTTTGTGGATAGGACATAGAGAATTTTTGTTTCCTAAGAATTTTTTGAGTTGTTCTGCAGTTCCTTACATGGGAACATTTAGAAGTTGTGTTAGTTGCATATGACTAGCTAATGACCTTGGACAAGGCACAGTGACCTTCTTTGTAGCAGGGACTGAAGACACCTGCCTATCCCTCTCAAATGGAGGCTATCCTTCTGCAAAGGGAAGGGCTCAGGATTAGATTGGGGGTGGGGAGAGAAAGCATTGAGTCCCTGCTAGCCAGGCACTGTAAAAATATAAAGCTGTTATTATGATAATTGCTGTTGGTGAACAAGAAAAATCTCAGCCTCTTCTCTGGCTTGTACCCCACACCCCATCACAACCGCAGACTGGGTGGATGCAGACTTTAAATATTGGGGTCACCTGTAGCTGTTGGCAAATGTCCCTTGTGTTTTCTCTGGGTATTGTGCTGACATTACTTTCTGGTTCTTTTCCTTCTATCCATCAGTAAAATGTAGGAAGTTTGTGGAGATGTGCTTTTGATTGGCATTAGGGGATGAGATGCCTTCATTCTCCCCATATAACTAATAAATAGCCAACACTCCTTAACAAGATGGCCCGGTTTGGAAATTCTTACCTAGGGAGTGACTGAAGCCTAAGAGGTACTAGACTTTGCACAACGCCCTGCATGAGAACGGTATAAGCTGGAAATAAAGAAAGTAAAAATATTTGCAGAGGTTCCTCATTTCCATGAGTATGGCTTGGATCCTGATCAGCTGGTTTCCTGTCTCTATAGGGATGTGATTCCTCCCCCTTCCTTCTGGAAGAAATGGATACTTTTTCATTTCCTGTTTGATAGCATATTTTCTGAGAACCAGGAGACACTTGGTGACTATAAATCATTTGGCTTGTGGGGGTGGGAAGGAGGCTGCTTTTGTTTTCAGCAGAATGGCTTTTATTTGAAGAATTCAAAGCCTATACATGAACCCAAGCTTCCTTGTCTCCATGGGAGAGACAGAGGACTTAAGAAGATTGTTTTGAATCCCTTTCCTGGGCTGTGCCTACTTGACCTGTGGTGGAAGAGCCCCTTATCACACTTAGGTCACAAAACCTCTGTCCCTCATGGGGACCTACATGCTGTGGATTCCATTCTTGCCACATCTCCTGGTGGGCAAGGGGATTTGTATCTAAATCCACTGGTATCAAGTATTAGTCCCTGGGAAGTGACACCACCCTTGGAATGGAACCTGGCTGGATCCCCACGCCAGCCCTGACTGCATGACACAGGCTGAGACTGGAATCTGGCTGTCCAGATTTCCTGTTCCCTGTCCCCACTAGCAGGCCCTCCTGCTTCTACTGTGGGAGGGGTGGTGGTGGGAGGTGGTTGTTAACATGCAGCGCCACCTGTGGACCTGCACAGCCACTTCTCTTTCCCTAACCAGAGCTGCCTGTCCAGTCTGGCCTGTTCCTGATCCAACTGGAGTGAGCACAGACTGCAGAGTGTGCAGCCAGGAGGCAGTCATTGTGATCCCCTTTGCTTAGAGTAAAGATTTGCTTAGTGTTTGGGGACCTGGAGTTTAATTTTGTATCATATTAACTCTTAGAGTTTTAAAAATTAAAAAGAATGTTTTCACCACTGACCTGAAAGCAATTAGATTTTTTTTAAACTCTTAGATTTTCTTCTTTTTAAATTAACTCTTAAATTAGATTTTTTTCTTGACTTTGGAAAAGTCCTTAAAAGTTCTTACAAAATAGGGAATTACTTGGTAGGTTATGAGAAATTTCATTTTTGGGTTTTGTAGATATTACAAACAACTTTTCCTAGTTTGCTAGGGTTTTGAATGGCTAAGTAATTGATGTGTTTAAAGTTCTTAGATATAATCAGAGAAAGAACAACCTTATAAGTGGAATTAGGGAGCATGCGCCTAACATTTAACAGTAAATTCTTCCTTTTGCTTTTTTTCCTTGCTCAGGGGTTTTCTGGTTTGTTTTTATTTTGTAGTATCAGATAAATTTTCCCTCTAGGTAGAAAGCAGCATCTTATAGTGGAAAGGAATCCTGGTTTTGGTACTGACCAGCTCTGTAACCTTGAATAGTCACTTAGCCTTATCTCTCAACTGTGTGCTTTTCCTAATTCGTCATTTGCAAAATATTGATAGTGATAACCATCTTGCAGGGTTTTTATAAAGGTTAAATGAGTTAATATATGTAAAACACATTGCTGGCACATAGTAGGTATGTAATTGTGTCTTGTTTTTATCAGTAGTTATCATAGTAACAATATGATTTATTTTATTATGGTAAAATATACATAACAGAAAATTTACCATTTTAGCCATTAAACAATAACTCCTCTTCCGCCTCCGCAGCCCCTGGCAACCACTATTCTACTTTCTGTTTCTATGAATTTAACTACTCTAGGCAGTTAAGTAGAATCATATAGGTGGAATCACCCAATATTTGTCCTTTTGTGTCTGGCTTATTTCACTCGGCATTATGTCCCCAAGGTTGATCCATGTTGTAGTATATGTCAGAATTTTTTTCCTCTTTAAGGCTGAATATTCCATTGTATGCATATGCCACATTTTATTTATCTATTCCACCTGTTAATGGACATTTGACTTGCTAATAATATGATTGTTTTTAATAGTAATATTGTTGGATTAATTCTCTAAATTTAACCATCTTCAAAGCTGGGAGGAAGAGGGCAAAGTAGAATGATACGGTTGTTTGTGTGTTGACTTCATCTGTCTGAGTTTTTGTTGCAGGGCGTCTTTTGATAGGTGTCTGATAAACGATGGACCCACTGAATCCCATATAGAGAGTCCAGGCCTGGCAGAACTCTGGGAAAAAAAATTATTTCCTGCTAGCTTAATTTTCCCCAAACTCTGTGCACTGTAGCTTGCCAACCTTACTTCTCTGCCGCTCTCCTTTGCTCTTACTGTGAATGGGGCTTTTGCTGTGGTGACATATCTAGAACCTTGATTTGTTTTGCACAGGTCAGGGCTGAGGGGGAATTGCTGCATATTCTGTGGGGTGATGAGCAAAATGAATGGCTAGCTGTGTGCCAACCTGGCTTGCCAGGGTAGGGTTTGTAGGATATATGTACACATGTGTACACACATATATGTACAAATGTATACACACACACAAATATCCCATTATTGACAATTGACACAATGAAGGAACTACATGTTCTTCTTGTGGGTTCCTCTCAACCCAGCCTACCACCAGAATGTATACTTTGGAAACAAGGGTTCAGGATGATGGGAGAGGTTTACAAGGGATTCAAAGTTTAAAGAACCTTAGCAGAAGGGTCTTCACAGCTTAGACAGGCTCTTGCAGTGTCTACCAAAATTCTAAAGAAAGACTACTATCCAAATATGATTTCTTTGCCTATTACCAGGCCCAGATTAGACCTGGAAAAGCGCAAGAGCACAACTTCTGCATCCAGTGCTTACGCTGCACGTGGGTGGAGGATGAGAAAGACAGGCAGCCCCTCCCAACTCCTGTATCTTTATCTGTGGACTTTCCTGTTTGTTTATAGTGGGGAAGTGGTGGTTTATTTTTTTTTATTTTTATTTATTTATTTTTTTTGAGACAGAGTCTCACTCTGTTGCCCCGGCTAGAGTGAGTGCCGTGGCGTCAGTCTAGCTCACAGCAACCTCAAACTCCTGGGCTTAAGCGATCCTACTGCCTCAGCCTCCCGAGTAGCTGGGACTACAGGCATGCGCCACCATGCCCGGCTAATTTTTTGTATATATATATTTTAGTTGTCCATATAATTTCTTTCTATTTTTAGTAGAAACGGGGGTCTCACTCTTGCTCAGGCTGGTCTCGAACTCCTGACCTCGAGCGATCCACCCGCCTCGGCCTCCCAGAGTGCTAGGATTACAGGCGTGAGCCACCGCGCCCGGCCTGAAGGGGTGGTTTATACTGATTTGTCCCCAATCCTTTCTTTGTGCTCAAGGGGACTGCAGGGTCATTTGGGTTTTTTGCCCATGGACACACAGACATGTCACCTCAGTGCACTCCTCTATCCAAACTGGCCTGCCCTCGTATTCCCTGCTTCTGTACCTCCAGTGCCTAGATACCAGTTATGTTTCAAAAGCTATTTAGGATGATTGTTTGCTGTCAACATAATATGAGTGAATTAATTCTATATTAAATTAATAAAGATTGCATTTAGTATTAGCCAATTAAGATTATACATATACATATGACTAAAGAATTACGTTTGTGCTTTGTGAAGACACTACAGAAGTGGATCTAAAAATGAATCTTAGAAAACAAGAATCTATTTTAGATTTTAGAGAAACATAGATTAAACATGAACGACAGTAGGGGGCACTTGTATGACAGTGGAGTGAAGACAAGTACAAGAGTGTTCAGCTTGAAATTTTAACTTTAACTTTTACTTATGTCTTGGGAAGTTCATGCTTTTTCCTTCTGTTTCTGTATGTAAAACTGACAGATTTTAAATATAGAATATTTGACACAATCAGTAAATTATATTTACTCTTTGTAGACTAAAAATGTATTTTCTTCAAAGTTTGTTAAATTTGTTATTGGAGATGGAGTCTTACTATGTTGCCTAGGTTGGTCTCAAACTCGTGGCCTTAAGCAATCCTCCTGCCTATACCTCCCTAGTAGCTGGGATTACAGGGACATGCTACTGTGATAAATTTAATTTTTTACTTTCAGATGCTCTTTGGCAAGTAAAAATTGCTAGATTAAAAGTACTACATTATCTCATTAAACTGTATCAACATACAAAGCTTTAAAAATTTGTCTGAAAGTCTATTAGAAGCCTTAATTTCTATATCAACAAATTTGTACTACTCTAGATTATGTGCCACCTGTCACTCAAGGATCTTGTTGAAATATTTTCTTGTACAAGGATAAGTAAAAACAAAACAAAACAAAAAGAACAAAAATAAGTGTACCTCGTATTGTATTTGAATGGAGATCCTCACAAACACTTGACAGATGGGGAGTGTTAGGTAAACACATCCTTCTCTCATTTTAATAATGATATTGAAAGGTTCCAAAGGCCAAAACGATCTTTATGAGCTCTCTTTCTTGAATTCCCAATGAGAAGCTTTGTTGAAGAATAACAGTGTCATTTTTAAATTGGCCTCTGCACAAACTACATAATTATAGGTATTTCATGTTTCATACGTATGATACAGCTGGCTCTTAATCACCCCATGAAAATGGAGTACAGGGCATGCTGAATACTTCAATTTTGCAGATAAATACTAAAACTAATTTTAACCAACTGTTTTGTCATTTATTCCTACTTGAATCACCAAAGATGTTTGCTTATGGGTGAAAAATGAACTGATTTTTTTCCCCTCTTGTTTACCCTTTACCTTTCTTTTTAATGTTATCTCCCGCTATTCTATATATTCCAACTAAAATGAACTAGTGCTCTTTCTGTATATGCCCTGGATTTCCTGCCTCCGTGCCTTTGCTCATGCTGTTTCCATGCCTGGATTTTCCTTTCACTTTTGCATCTTATTGGTGCTTCCACATCCATCTCAAATGTCACTTTTTTTGTGGAGCCTTGCCTGATTACCTCAGGTACAAGTTCAGGTACATCTTCCTGAACTTACATTATATTATTGAAAGAAATTCACTTGAAAGTTATAGTAGTAACTGACAATTAACATCACACAGCCTTTTACAAAATGCTTTCACGTATATTAGTAGCTCATTTGAACCTCACAGATAGTTTATCACTCCTATTTTACAGCTGAGGAAACTGAGGCTCAGGGAGGCTAAATGATTTGCCTGCACCCACAGCTAGATTCACAACTGAATCTAAATCTTATGACTTCAAACCCCATGTTTTTCCCACAAAACAGTGCTATATTATTAATATGCTTCTTATCACTTGCTACTGTGTGTTATAGCTAGTTGTGAAAATGCCATATCTGGGCTACTACTTTGTGCTGTCCTTAAAGGAAGAGTTAATGCCTTATTATTTATTTAATTTAATTTAATTTATTCATTTATTTCTTTAAGAGACAGAATTTCCTTCTTTCTTCCAGGCTGGAGATACCTGGGATTAGAGGTGCACACCACCATACCCGGCTAATTAAAAATTTTTTTAATAGAGATAGGGTTTTTCTATGTTGCCCAGGCTGGTCTCAAACTCCTGGCCTCAAATGATCCTCCTGCCTTGGCCTCCCAAAGTATTGGGATTATAGGTGTGAGCCACTGTGCCTGGCCAGTAAGTTATTCTTTATGTCCCTCACATCCCATAGCACAGAATATTACATATAATAAGGCACCAATAAATATTGTTGAAAGGCTAACAATGAGTTGGGGAGATGTTGATGAATGCATGTGCCTACCATAGATACCTAATAAATAATTGTTGAATTTAATTATAAAATCGATCAAAGACCATAGTTGGGCTGGGCACAGTGGCTCACACCTGTACCCCTCACACTTTGGGAGGCTGAGGTGAGAAAATCATTTGAGACAAGGAGTTCAAGACCAGCCTGAGCAACCCTTGTCTCAAAAACAAACAAAAAAACTCTCCGAAAACTGTAGTTACTAAGAGGTTATATGACACTTACTAAGTGCCAGGCATTGTTATAAAAGCTTTCTTTTCTTTTCCTTTTTCTTTAGAGACAGAGTCTCACTCCATCACCCTGGCTAGAGTGCAGTGGCCTCATTATAGCTCACTGCAACCTCAAATTCCTGGGCTTCTGCCTCAGCCTCCCGGGTAGCTGGGACTACAGGCACATACCACCATGCCCGGCTAATTTTTTCCATTTTTAATAGAGATAGGGGCTCACTCTTGCTCAGGCTGGTCTCGAACTCCTGACCTCAAGCAATCCTCCTGCCTTGGCCTCCCAGAGTGCTAGGATTACAGGTGTGAGCCAGTGCGCCCAGCCTATAAATGCTTTATATGAAATTAACTAATTTTAGTCTTCACAATTTATCTCCACTTTACACTTGATAAAACTAAAAAACAGGAGGGCACAGTGACTTGCCCAAGAACACACAGCTGATAAGCAGTAGAGTTAGGTTTCACAGTGATAGGCAGGCTGGTTCTAGAATCCACATGTACTCAACCATTATACCTTGATCTGTTGTTGAGAATATTTTTACACTATTAAGTTCCTCCTGGACTCCTCTCTGTCTTGGGTGTGGCTCAAATAAAAAGCAGAGGCAGCATAGCTTGTTGAATATACCGTAGAGCTGTGGCTCTCAAACTTGTACCTGCCTCAGAATCACCTGGAGGGCTTGTTAAAACACAGATTGCTGGGTCTCACCCTCTGTTCTGATTCAGTAGGTCTGGGGTGGAGCTTGAGAAATTGTATTTCTAACAAGTTCCCAGATGCTGCTGCTGGCGGTCTGGGGACCGTGGGCGTATAGTATTGGTGTTGAGAGCATGGACTCAAGCTGCTGTGGTTTAAACCTCAGCTCTGTCATTTATTAACTGAACTGGGCAATTTCTTGAACCTTTCTGTTTTTCAGTTCTCATCTGTAAAATGTTTTATTGATAGCACATACATCATAAGATTCTTGTGAAAATTAAATGAAATCATATGTGTAAAGTGCTTACAGTGGTGCTTCTCATAATAAGCATGTAGTCTTAGCTACATTAATGGTGATGAGACATATTCCTTCCTTTGTAGATTTTAAAGTCTAGTCATTAGACTTAAATCTAATACATAATTTTTTAAAAGTTTGAAATCAGGTATTAGTTTATATGATTCTGACTTGAAATTTCCTTAGATTTAGAGAAGTGAAATGTGTGTGTGTTGAGGGGCAGGGGAGGAAGTGGGGGACCAGGAAGAGGAGAGGTGCATGGCACTAGAAGATAATGGAAAGTTGTAAAGTCAGAGTTTAGAAAGGTTGGGATTATCAGTGGTTTTGGTTTTACTAGTGGATAACTTGAAGGAGGGAGGGAAGGTGTGGAAGAGAGAGGTGCCTGTGCTTTCTGTTTGCCAAAAAGATAACTGGCCCCTTTTCCCATTTCTCTTTCTTACAGCCGGTATCTGGTCTGAAGGTGAAGTTCCTGGCAGTGTTTGCTTTTTGTGGGGAACAATGGCTAAGGAAGTGGTTTGCTGCTGGCTTCTGGAGCTGGGCTCTGCAGCCTTTATCCTCCACAGCTGCCTCACATACTTTTGATTCTTGCTGAGAAAGGCAGTTGTTAGGTTTGGAAGTCTTCAGATTCCAGAGCCAGCTGGACAGCTGACCCTCTGGTAGCTATTTCCCAAACTGCTAGCCCCCTGTCACCTCATCTCCCTGGGCCCCTTCTTTTTTACTTTGAAGTAATATCCTATATTTAGTGAACTAGTCAGTTAGAGGTTGGAGGAGGTTTGAGGGGGAAGTGTCTCCCACCTTAAAATTCTGGATGGATGGAGTATTTGCCCCCAGGAACAAGGTTTATCCTGTTCAAAAATTTTAATTATCAGGCATGTTCATATGACAGCTTACAGTGCTGTGAAGGTACCTCTAGCAGTGTTTATTTTTGGGTGTCCTAAAGAAAATATTTGGGGGAAGGAGTAGGGAGAAGTTCAGGCAACTCCATTTATGGTTGAGCAATGCTTGGTATTCTACAGAAGGGACCATATGGACAGTGGAGGAGAGTTTAGCATTCTGATTGTTCACCTCTTGCTCCCAACATTCAGGGAAGATTAGGGACACCTCATTAGCTATTGCAGTGGAACAACTATTTCCTGGACTCACATAAGCCTCAGCCCCACGTCCTGTGTCTTCTGCTGTCTCAGCCTGCTGAGTCACCACCTAGGAATGGCAGTAGCCAGGTTGCCACCTGGAGCACCTGGAGCGCTCTTGGCATAATGTATTATTGACTGGTCTTGGTCTCCAGGACACTGCCTGGGCCTCTCCAGGCCTGTTGGAGTGATAGGCTGGGTCTTAGCTCTCCCTCCAGCTTGTTCTACAAGGCTCTGACCTACTTTTCAGGGACAATTAAGTGCTTGTGAGTAAAGGAAGGCAGTGACCCCAGTGAAGGTGAACCAGAGCTGAATTAAACAAGCATTTGGAGTTACTTTTTTTCCATCTCACACAGCACAGCCCATCTCAGTCCAAATGGAATGGCAGACCAGGATGATGTTGGAGCCAATTCCAAATGCTTATGTAGATAGCCAACCAACTTTGAATTCTTATTCTTTCTATCAGTGTACTTTGATTTAAGAAGTTACCTTTCATAATCATTGTACCTCTTGTCTTTTGGGTGATAGAAGAAGGTTGGGAAGGAAGTTGGGGCTCTTAGAGTGAATCATTGATACAAGCCTACTTTTGATACACAGTTTTGTGTATGAAAAGGTGTATAAAAAGATACAGTTTTTGGTGGCAATGTCTGGTTCATTTGTAGCATCTCTGAGAGGATTTGAATCTCTTTTTCTTTTTGTACCAGGTCAGGTTAATAGGCTAGATGGGAGCCCATATCTATAGGGACCAAGTAAGTAGCTTGTTTAGGTTTTCTTGTCTTTGTGAAGCAAGGGCTCAAGGGTTCGATTCAGTCTTTCAATTTGCAGTGAAGGGAAGTGAACTCACTTTCCCACCCTGTCCCTTACTGTATTAGCGGACCCCCCCCAACTTCTGCTTCCCTGTTGAATATGATTATTATGTTTGTATTGTCCTTACTGTTGTACCTTACCACTGGGGGAAAGATCCAAGGCTCTGAAAAGGACAGTGACTCTTGTCCTACATTGGCTGGTTCCAAGACCCTGAGGGAATTGCCAAACTAGCAATTATGCAGTTTCTTAAAATTTTATTTTCAGCAACTCCACCTTCGAGAACTCCCATTACCTCCTAGTCAGTAAAAAGAAAAGTTATTCATACTGTGTTCAGAGATCCAGATCAAATCCTAAGGAAGGAAGAAGTTTAGGAGGAGGACTCTACTCTGCCAGTCTCTCATTGGAATCCTCTTCTAACTACGTGTGGGGTGTCAGCCCTACTTGAAGAACTAGTTTATATGTCAGAGCATGGCCTGGAAGTCAGCATGGTGTCAATTTTGGTCTCATAGATGACTAAGTCTGCGGGGAAGGGTGTCTTAGAAATCTGGGTCTGGTCACAACTTGCTTTCTTCCACTTCTCCTATTCCTTTATGCCCATGAAACCTGGTCTCTGCTATTTCCCAGTCTATCAGCCCCTTTATATGTCAGTGCCTTCCTAACCTAGCCTATTAAGACAGCACTTGTACTGGCATTCTCAAGTCTTTTACGTGCTTTCCACACCTTCCTTTCCTGTCCCCAGCACTGGACCCACGTTCATTTTCTCCACTGAGCTACTACTAAGTGCTGCTGTGTAACACTGTGCTGACTGACTCCTTACCAATTTATGAGCTCTAGCCACAGCTTGTCTCTCAGCCCTGCCCTGAAATGTTTTTATTCTCTTCTGGTTAACTCCCATTCATTTTCCCTACAGCAGCTATTCCAGACTTTCACCACACTCAAACTTGCTACTCCACCCTACCTTGTCAACTCTCCATAAGTCATTTAGTTTTTTACTTTCCACACCTTTACCTCTCAATTTATCTGTAATCTTTTTTTTTTTTTTTAAAGAGATGAGTTTTTGATCTGTCACCCAGCTGGACTACAGTGTCGTGATCATAGCTCTCTGCAGCTTCATCTCCTGTGCTCAAGCAATCCTCCTGCCTCAGCCTCCCAACTAGCTGGGACTACAGGCACATGCCACCAAGCCTGGCTAATTTTTCTTATTTTTTTGTAGAGATGGGATCTCTCTCTGTTGCCTCAAACTTGAACTCCTGGCCTCAAGCGATCCTCCTCCCCCAGCCTCCCAAAGTGCTAGGAATTTTTCTGTAATCTTTACCAGTCCTCACCTCATTCTCTCCTATTTCAGAGGCAGGTCTCTGGCATATATTAGTATATATTTTGTGTTCTTAGTCTCTCCCTCCCTAGTGACTCTGTATAAGTATGTTCAGGTTTTCTTCATCCTAAGAAAAAAAATTCTTTTAAGCTTGTGTTTTCTTCAGACTGACTCTCTTTGCTTCCCTCCACTAAACTTCTTTAAGAGCCTTTCTTATATTCCTTTAGTCATCTTGACCCACTATAGCCAGGCTTTGTGCCCACCATCCCAGCTGAAATTGCTCTCATTTGTGATAACTTACTTGCAGAATTCAGTGGCTTGTTTTCAGTTCTTATGCTGTTTGATCTTGTCACAACATTTGATCATATTTGGACATCTTTTTTTCCCTTACTCTGTGTGTTATCCCTGCATGAGTTTACCTACTCTGGTGATTTTATTTATCAATTTCGTCTGTGTATACAGTGATGACTCACTATCAAAATCTCCAAATACTGTATGAGCTTTTTCCCTGAGATCCAAACTTACATTTCCAAATGACTACTGTCCTTTGCCACATTAAAGTCTATAGAAATTCTAACATAATACATCCAAAATGGAGCTTATAATCATCCCCATTCTTTCCTTTGCCTAAACCTGATTCACTTCCTGTATGCCCTATCTCAGGCACCAATTTCACCTTCCATCTGTTTGCCCAAGCTAGGAAATCGGGTTTTGTTTGTTTGGTTGTTTTTTGTCTTCCTTTATTTTCCATATTTGATTGGACACTAAGTTCGGTTTGTCTAGTGCAGAAATATCTCAACAACTATCCTTTACTGGCTGGACCCACTGCCCGATTTTAGATCTTTATCTTCTTTTGGCTTCTGCCAGCAATCATGCCAAATCTCTTCTTAAAAACGGATTTTGTGGGGGGGGGTTGGGAAGGAAAGGCAATATACATAACCTAAACATTTATACCTCCATAATATGCTGAAATAAAAAAAAAAAAACAGATTCTGCTTCATCCCTTATTTATACTGTTTCCTTCCTATGCCTTATTATTATTTTTTTTTTTTTTTGAGACAGTCTTGCTTTGTTGCCCGGGCTAGAGTGAGTGCTGTGGCATCAGCCTAGCTCACAGCAACCTCAAACTCCTGGGCTTAAGCAATCCTTCTGCCTCAGCCTCCCAAGTAGCTGGGACTACAGGCATGTGCCACCATGCCCGGCTAGTTTTTCTATATTCATATTTTTTAGCTGTCCATATAATTTCTTTCTATTTTTAGTAGAGACAGGGTCTCACCCTTGCTCAGGCTGGTCTCGAACTCCTTACCTTGAGCGATCCACCCGCCTCGGCGTCCCAGAGTGGTAGGATTACAAGCATGAGCCACTGTGCCTGGCCTTGTTTCGTATGCCTTGAATCTTTATGTGCCTCACAAACTCCTGTTGATACTGTAATCTTTTGTCCCAGCTCAAAAGTAACTAGTTTTTTAATGGAATTTCTGCTTCTTCTGCCACAACCAGGAAAAAAATTTCATTTACTTTTTCATCTGAGTTCTCACGGTACTTTGTACATCCCTTTGCAGTGGTACTTACTTTATAGTTATCGTTTAATTGTCTGGCTCCCCTATACCATGAGTTCAATGAAGGCAGGCTGTACCTTCTTCATCTTCGTTTCTTTGGTGCCATAACCATTGGTTGAATTGTTGCGTTGCATATAAAGTTCCTTCTATCTCCAGATAAAGGATATTTGGAAAATCTGAAAGAGCTTATGCTACTCTTGGATATTAGTTTTGACTGAATCTCCTATCCCCTTTTTATTTCCCAAAATATTTATATTTATAGTAGGAACATTATAAAATAATAAACAAATATAAAATTAACCACCATTTATAACCATTGTAAATATTTCGATATGTTTTTCTTAAGACATTTTCTTGTGTAAATGTACATGTAAATACATATTTTGCAAAAAATACTGTTTGTAACATGTTTTCTTCACTTACTGTAAGGTCAGAATATTTCAGTGACAAAAAATGTGTATTAGATTCATAATTTAAAGGCTGGGCACAGTGGCTCATGCCTGTAATCCTAGCACTCTGGGAGGCCGAGATGAAAGGATTGCTTGAGCTTTCTTTTAATTTTTTTTTTTCTTTTTGGTAGAGACAGGGTCTCACTCTTGCTCAGGCTGGTCTCAAACTCCTGAGCTCAAGAGATCCTCCTGCCTTGGCCTTCTAGAGTGCTAGGATTACAGGTGTGAGCCACTGCGACTGGCCTAACCACATTTTTTTCATATAAATTCCTCACATCTAAGCCAGACAATACTGTCTTCCTGGAGGATTTTCACTTACTCTGTCTGCCATATAGAATCTCACCCATTGTTCACAGCCTGCCTTAAAGTCCTGTAGGAAACCTCCTTTGATCACTCTACTGGGAGTTCGTTCCTAGTTTCCTAAATGCTAATAGTAATTTTTTTTCTGTATTATTTTTGTTGTACTTCATTTTTTTTGAGACAGGGTCTTGCTTTGTTGCCTGGGCTAGAGTGCAGTGATGTCATCATAGCTCACTGAAACCTCAAACTTCTGGGCTCAGAGGATAAAACTGCCTTAGCCTCCCAAGTAGCTGGGACTACAGGTGTGTACCACCATGCTCAGCTAATTAAAAATTTTTTTTGTAGAGACAGGGTCTTACCATGTTGCTCAGGTTGCTGGTCTCGAGCTCCTGGGCTCGAGTGATCCTTCTGCATCGGCCTCCGAAAGTGCTAGGATTATAGGTATGAGCCACTGCACCCGGCCTTTATTGTACTTTAGCATCCTTTATGTGTGTATGCATTATTTTCTTCTACAAGATTGGAAGTTCCTAGAACTTGGGGACTGTATCATGAACTCTTTTATTTCTCACATTGTCAGCTCTGTATTTTGCACGTAAGTGTCCAAAAAGCTTTCGTGATTTATGGAGTAAATGGAAACTGCTTTAACATAGTAGTAATAATACATTGGAACATCTTCATTCTATACCTAATACCTAATAAAATATTGACATTATTTTACATGCATTTTCCTATTTATTTTTCTTAAATACTCAGATATATTATGTGAAGGGAAGTGGAAAAGTGAGACTCCTCTTTCATGGCCATATTCTTTGTTTCCCCCAAGATTTTTAAGAATGGTATATTCTTAAATATACCCTTTAGCTTCAAATCCCTTCAACTCCACTGAACTTATGTTGTCAAGGTCACTAATCACCTCCTAATTGCCTAATCCAACGGTAATTTTTCAGCTCTGATCTTCCTTAACCTTTCTGAGGTCCTTGACACTATGAAACACTCTGTCCTCCTTGAAAGTTTCTCCTTCCCTAAGCTTTAGTGATCTCATTCTTTCCTGATTTTTTTTCCTTTTTGTAAAAGAAGGGGAAGTATGGGAAAGAAGAGAGAGAGAAGGAAGGGCTCTTCTGATTATCTTCCTTCCTTATGTACATGCTTATCTACTTTTACTGACCTTTAAATAAAGGTGCTTTCTAGGATTTTGTCCTTGGCCCTCTACGTAGTTTTCTTGAGTGATCTTATTCATACTTACGGCTTCAGCTGCCATGGTGACTCTGGGCCAGATTTCTTTCCTGAGCTTCAGACATTTATCTCTGAATACTGGAGGACTTTTTTTGATTATCCTATAGGTGTCTTTTATTTGACATGTTCCAAACAGAACCCTTCATCTTCACTCCAGCAAACCTACTTTTCTCTGTCCTATTCTTTACTTTATTTAAGGCACTACTTCTACCCTGTCACAGAAGAGAGAGATTTGGAAATCATTTGAGAATCTTCCCTCTCTGTGTGCCTCCACCCTACCCCATCCCAACTCAAATAAAACAGTGATCAAATTTTATATAATTTCATTTCAAATCTTTTATCCTTTTCTTTCCTTCGGTCCCAATACTACTTTCTTAGCTCAGATTCTATTATTTCTCAATGTATAACTGTAATACTATTCTGATTGGTACTCTGCTCTTCTGTCTTGCTCCTTTCCTTTTTGCTACTGCCAGAATACTCTTTCTAAAATTAAAATCTGATCATAAAAAATAGTCACTCCTAAGCTTAAACACTCTCAATGGTTTTCCATTGTCTTTGGGATAAAATCTGGTTTCTTTAGCATAGCATGCAAAGCTTTTACGTCCTGCCATCATTCTTCCAGGGTAGAGAGTAGTCCTCCAGCCATATTCAAATTGTTTTGAGTTCCTTAAATGCATCATGTTCTCTCAGGTTTCTCCTTTTTTTCCTGCCTGAAAAACTCCTGTTCCCTTCAGTCTCATTCCCTCTGGCCCTGAGGTCCCAGTTCAATCATTGTTTCCTTTGGGAAGTCTTACCTAGACTTCCAGGCTTCCTTTTTGCTTTGCTTCCATACACGTTTATCACCACCAGTTGCACTATATTACGTGTTGGTTACTTGTTTGTCTCCCTCACTGGATTATAAACTTCTTGAGAAAAGAGACTGTGAGCTTTTCATCTCCATCCTCAGTGCTCTACAAATTTGGCACAGGGTATGGAATAAAAAATTGCTTGTTGAACATATGAATGATTGAGTGAGAAGGGTGTGTGGGCAGTGGCAGTGCTGGGATCAGGATTCAGGATCCACATTCTTGTCATTTAAACTTTTATTTTTTGATTGGTTAATATGTTCACATAATCAAATATTCAAAAGATACAAAGGGACAGTGAAAAATCTTATGCTCACCCCAGCTGCCCTTTTCCCTTCACTGAAGGCAATAAATATTAACAGTTTCTTGTATCTCTTTTCAGAGATGGTATGTGCATTTATTCATTCAAGAAATTAGTTCAGCAAATATTTATTGAGTACCTACTGTGTGCCAGGTACTATGGTAGGCTGTGGGGTAAACTGAACAAAACAAAAAATCTGTGCTTTTATGGAGCCTAAATTCTATATTCTTCCCTCCTTTAAAAAAAAATGAGAAAATAACATATACTCTTTTCTGTATATTTGTTTTACTTATTATGTCTTTAAAAATTAACCCATATCAGCACATAAAGACCTTGTTATTATTCCATTGTATGACTGTACTGTCATTTATTTAGCCAATTCCCTATTATTGATGGGCACTTACGATGTTATCAATCCTTTGCTATTACAAAATGCTACAGTGAAAAACCTGGTTGTATACTTGTCATTTTGCATATCTATATATTTAGGAAAAATTCTTAAATGTGGAATTGCTAGGTATACATATTTGTAAATTTGACGGATAGGTTGATTCATTGCTTTAATTTTTATTATGAATATATCAAGCATATAGACAAGTACAAATAATACTATAGCAGATACATATGTATTCACTATTCATTAAACAGATGTCAACACCCTCACTGAAGTTCTGCCTATTAGGTGCTTTTAGCACTTCCTCAACATTGTGATGTTCTCCTACAGTTTTTTCTTATACTCAAGAGCAGTAAGTTTCTCAGAACTCATACTCTGCCATCCTGGAGTTAACCACCATACAGTCTATCTTGGACTTTCTTTTAAAATATAACCTCTTTGTTAGTGGAAGGCAGCTTCAGAGGAAAATTCCATTACACTATTTTTAGTGTCTGGAATCTGACTTCTCAAAAATGTTTATTTTGCCTCCTTCCTCTGCTCATAAGCAACAAAAGAATGCTACCGGAAGTTGGTGGCCTGTGTTTCTGGAGACTTGTTTGATTTGCTGGCAGAGGAGCCCAGGTGAATTGAGCCAGCAAGCAACTTTTTTCCCCTAGGTTTGTTAGAATAAACAAAAGTGGTTCTCCTAAGCAGGCACCTACCTTTAGCTGACTTGGAGGTGCAGCCGTATCCTCTGGGTCCAGACAAAGTTGATTAAGAGAAACTCTTCTTGGAGGAGGTGAGAAGCTGTTGATCTCTGTTATACCTGGATGCTTGTGGTTGTTTCCGTATGCTTTTGTTGCAATAAATCCCCCCCATCCCTAGTCTCTCTACTGAAAGTCTATAACCTTGTTCCAGTGGTAGGTGACTCTTGTCCCTAATCTTTTTCTTAGGTCCTCAGAATGCCTAGCAGTGAGGTTTTAGGTTATTTTGGGATCTTATAATTTGAGAGGGGAAACTTAGTCTCTGGTGGTGCTAGAATTTGAGGTCATGTAGATATAGAATCTCCTAAAATTAGGTATTTTTACCTTTTCTCCCAATTGCTCAGTTCTTCTTACCTCATTTGGTCTTGTAGTATTACACCACCACCATAGGGTGGAAAGAACTTACAAAATTGAACCATTTCTCCGTGGACTACACAGTCAAAAGGAAACGCTCAAGTAGAGTAAGCTGATTTGAGGCTCTATGGCTTAATGCATGGGCCATTTTTAAGCTCATTGTCAGGCTCTGGGGCACAGGTCTAATCTATATCAAGTACCTCCCCAGGCCTCGGGCAGCCACAGGGGTAGTCAGAGCTCCTTGGACCCTTTTTGCCAGACCTGCACTTAGAGGCTTTCCCTTTAAAGCCTCCCTTGGTCTTGCCATTTCAGCCCTCTCCTTCTAAGCGTGAAGCCTGACTTTTGTCTTCTGTTCCTCAGCCATGCAGAGGCAGCTTTGGCCCTGGGGACAACCCTTTCTTCAGATAGTAAACTCATTTTCTCTCCAGCAGACCAGAGGGACAAGATGTAATTCAATCCTTCTCTTCATCAGACACTGTTGCCAGGGGGAGACAATGAGGAAAGTGATCTTTGTTGCTCCCTGAAGAGGACCCTGAACCTGGCACCTGCTTTTGTTACTGGCTTCTTAAGTCATTGGAGATATTTTTGCTGTCGTCCTGGGTTAGCAGCTGCTTTGGGGTAATAGTGACAACTGGCTCTCAGGGTGTCAGTTCTATATCAAAGAAAATTGATGTATTTCTATGAGGGGGGCTACCTTTTGTGCCCCTAAACCACTTGCCTTAAGGATTCATCTAGAGAGGGAGCAGTTGGAAGTCAGCTGTGCCCTTAGCTTGATGACCCCCATGATTGTCATATTCCCTGCATCTGAAAAGACATTGCTGTTTCTCCCATCCAAGTACTAATAAGACCCAGCCCTGCTTAGCTTCCAAGATCAGATGAGATCGGGAGCATTCAGGCTGGTATGGCCATATACAAGACACTGCCATTTCTTTTCTCCTGCCCTCTCATTAGTCTCTGAGTTCTGTGTTCTGGCACCTATGCCAGTACCTGGTAAGCATGCAACAAATATACATGGAATGAATAATTGAATGAATTCCTTAATCTCGCTGTCCCGATAGTTTCACTGACCCTGATATGTGGGTATTCTATCGGAGAAGGACTTTGTTTTTAGAAGAAGAATTGCTTCAGAGGAATTAGGGAAAGTTTTGATTTCTAGAGGGGTTTTGGAGAACTATGGGAGCTCCAAAATAGGACTTGTTCTCTCCTCATTGGTGCAGATCATTCTCCTTGGTTGTAACTCTCTGCTAGCAGACCTGCCCTCCTGTTTCAGGAGCAGTATCCTGAACTTGACTCAGGCCTTCATGCCACCTGAGCTCTGTCCCTGAGCAGAGCAAGGGATTCCTTTTTAACAGTCATCCTGTCACTATAGAGTCAGAAGCTCTCAGGACCACATCTTGTGCATTGCAGCCTGGACTTCCACATCTGGCTGCATTCAGTCAAGTTCCACTCAGCTCTTAGGTGTCTGTGCCATTGTTAGGGCTGCTGGAGACAGCAGGGCTTTTATTTCCCCTTGGTCAGCAGCTGGCCAGAGTGCCTGTTAGACTGCCAGATCTTAAGCCTTTCACATTTATCTGTCTGTGTCTGGAACGTAGGGCAACATCCTTCTTGCTATTTGAAGTTACATCTCACTGTTTACCTTTGTAGGACCTATTGGAGGATAAAAGATGAACAGCCATGAGGAGCATATAGAGATTCTTGGACTATGGTGATTTGAAATGTTCTGATTGTGGGGAAAGGTCCCTGGTCTCCAAGAATGCAACTGGAGTCTAGACCAATTGCACCACTGCCCCTCTTCCCAAGAGCCTCAAGTTGGAACCGTCACTCATTCTATAATTCCAAACATCCTTGTTTTTGTTTAATTTTTATCTGATAAAATGTTACTAAACAATTTTAATGGTGAAACACACAACACACAGAGGAAATGACAGACTAGCATGTGTTCTCTTTTAAATACACTTACTTCAAGTAGCTATTTTGAAAGTCAGTTGTTCCTGCTGTTAGAGTGCTGTTGTCTCGTTTCCTCCTTTAGGTGGGAGAAGTCCCTGAATAGGCTTTTACAGTAGCATTAAAACAAAAGGACCAGCTCTTCTCTGGCTGACCGATCATTCCTTTATACCTTACTCTTTTCAGCACTTTTGTTCAGATTTCACTGTTTCAATTGCTTTCAGATCATTGACACGGAAGAGGTCTTAGAGGTCAGTTCAGAGGTTCTTTCCCTGAGGTTCATTGACCCCTCTCCACTTGTAAACAAAGTTTGTATGTAGGTGAATATGTGCCTTTTTAAGGAAGAGTATCCTTAATTTTCATCAGATTTTCAGTGCAGTTTGTGATGTAAAAAAATGTTAAGATTCTTAATGGTGTCTGGGAACTTAAAAAATAAAAAAAATAGAAATAAAGAAAAAAATTTTAAGAACTAGTACTTTTTAAGAATTTGGAGCTCCTGCACACATGGCCAGTTAGTGGCAAAATTGGATCTTGAGATAGACTCTGAAATCCAGGTATTGACTCTACAACCAAAGTTCTTTCCACTGTACTCTATTATCCATACTATTACTGGAAAAATATGTGGAATAACTACAGGAAAAGAGACACACATACTCCGAACTGTTATTTAATCTTTGCCTTTTTCAGTCCACAGTCTTATGTCCTAGATGAGGAATCCAAGGCTCCCTGTGGCAGATCATGTAGCTGATCTGTTGGACCAGGTGACCTTAAAGATACTGTGATTTTAACTGTACTGCATTATAGACTCTATATTTGTCTTTTTTACTGTGTCCTGCCGCCTAACTTATGCTCTTTACACCTTAAACTTCTTTTTAACTTGTTTATCTTGCTTATCAAGTTGTTTCTTGAGAAAAAGAACCATGTATTTGTATTCCCCCCAACTCTTTTTTTTTTTTTTTTTTTTTGAGACAGAGTCTCACTCTGTTGCCCTGGCCAGAGTGCCATGGCATCAGCCTGACTCACAGCAACCTCAAACTCCCAGGCTCAAGCAATCCTTCTGCCTCAGCCTCCCGAGTAGCTGTGCCACACAGGCATGTGGCACACAGGCATGTGCCACCATGCCCGGCTAATTTTTTCTCTATATATTTTTAGTTGTCCAGCTAATTTCTTTCTATTTTTAGTAGAGACGGGGTCTCACTCTTGCTCAGGCTGGTCTCGAACTCCTGGCCATGAGCAAACATCCCACCTCGGCCTCCCAGAGTGCTAGGATTACAGGTGTGAGCCACCACACCTGGCCCCCCTAACTCTTAATACTGAAATTTGCACAAAGTAGCTGGCTACCTTCTTGTTACTGTTGACTGACTAGTAGCATTGGAAGGCACAAAAGCTTGAGTTGATTATTTTTATTATTTTTCCCTTTCCATTATCTTAGCAGCTAAAAAATTATTTAGCCTAATCTTTCCAAATGGGCATACTCCCTTTTCTCTTGGTTTTCACAACGCTACTTACACGGTTTCTCTACCTGTATCTAACCTGTACAACTGGGAGTTTTATAGAACATGTATTTGGCACTCTGAATTCTTCCCTAGGTCACTGAATGGCATCCCACGAACCAGGTTGCCTGACAAACTTCAGACCTTGGCAGAAAGTGGGGTGGGGTAGGGTGGGGTGGGTGTATGTCTCTTATGAGGGGTTGTTCAGTGTAGCCTGACTCAATTTGTTGCTCCTGGGTGTCTGGGATGCTAATGCTTCATGGTGAGGTGAACAAGAATATCAAGCTCAAATTTGGAAACATAGGTTCTTTCCATGTTATCTCGTTGGCTTGATGTGTGACTTTTGGACAGATTACTTAAGCTCTGTTTTTTCATCTGCAAATGAAAAGTCACAGTTATTTTCGTAAGTATAATAATGCTAATGAGCCACTTTGAGTTTCTTACAACAAAGATGGTATAGAAATTTCAGGGTTTTCCTCTCTAATTATGAGGTGGGTAGCTTATCCTAAAAGCCTCTAGCTATTGGGGTGGTCATATTTTTGAGGCTAACAGAGTAGAATGAAATTTGTAGCAGCTATTGACACATTAAAACAAGCAAAAACAAATCAGCTTAGTGAAATCGTGTCCTGAAGTGGGGGACATGTGGATGATGCCTGGGCTGCATTATGGAGAAGGTCCATAATGCCACCCTAAATTGTCCTGCTTTTAGTATTTAGGGAATGTGCTTAGCAGTTTCTGCTGCTTTCTTCTCCCTGCGCAGGACTGAGTTAATATGCAGTATCTCCTCTGTTGTGTGGCTGTATTCCAGTCTATAAACATGACTGCTGTAAGGAGAGTGCAGAGTGTGCTTTATTTTGTTAAGCCTGACCCATTGCCATGTGATATTTGCCCAAGAGCTCCTGTTGTGGTGACATTCTTGTGGTGAGCGTGGCCCTTTAAAGATTTCGTTCTCAAATGTTAAATGAGCCCCTGACTGGTGTCCTAAAACACATTTAAGCTTCTCTCCCTAGGGTTTAAGCAAGAGGAACAGTAATCCCAGTGGAGCCTGGGCTAGGGTCTAGGGAGAAGGTGGCAGATGATAGGCAGGGGCTGTTGTGGTCTCGTGGCTCATTTGCACAAAGGAGGGGCTGGCCTCTTCTGGGGAGGTATTTCCGCTCACTGCAACAAATGAGGGCGCTCAAAGAGCTGTAATGCAATGAGGCTTCTCTGGTGACGTCACCAGTAAATGTGGTCAAAGTCCAGTTCTTGGGGGCCAGTAGAAGCGAGGAGTAGAGATCAGTTGGTTTGCACGCTTTCACCTCTCAGCTGTCACTGCGCCATGGTGCCTACTTCCAGCCACTGAACCAATACAGCTGGGCTGGGGCATGAACGCTTACAAGTACCAGAAGTTCCTGGAGGGACTCAACAACCTGAGAGGTATTACAAGGCTTTAAGCTGTCTGCCCTTTATCCTGGCTGATTGTGTGAATACTTACTATGGTGTGCGTTATGTAGGGTGTTTACTTTCCATCCAACCACCTAGGGGCTTAGAAAACCCTCGTACTCTGAGCTGGCCATTTTTTTTTTTTAAATGTGTTTAGGCAATTACACAGAAGGGACAGAGTTTATAAATGCAATCCTGAATTAGAGAGAAGCCCCTCAGGTATTTCAGCAACAGCCTGTTCACTTGCCTGAGTGGGCAACTAAGAAATGTCCCCTGTTCTTTTGGGCTAAGGGCTGAGGGCACTCCCTGTTTTGAGGTGGCCAGGCCATGTGGGTGGAGGGCTCTTGCCGTAGGGCCCTGCAGCCTCGCCTAGGTGTAGCTAGGTTTCTTGGGCTGGGTTTTTTTAGTTGCCTGTGTCTACAGTGAGTCAGAGTCTCATCTGGGTAGAACAGGGAGTCAGAGTGGGAAAGGGGGTGGAGGGAGGAATGCAGGTTGATGGGCCATAGATGCCTTTGTAAAGAGTATATCAATGACTTTGAAGGAGGCAGCTTTTCATTAAAATTATATTTAAAGGAAATAGTGTTTTCTTTGCAAACTCTTTACTGACCAGAGATGAGAAGAATGCACTCGGATGTGACAATACAGACTCTTTTTGGACATTAATGAGGAAAATGAATGAAATCTTTTTACTTCTCCTTCTCTGATTAATAGGTTTTATTTCCATCTGCAGAAGAGGGAGCTCAAACCATTCCTCTTTGATCAGCAGTCAGGATTCTGGACACAGAGCAGCCATGGAGTGTGGAGAGAATGGAAGGAAGAAGAGGGAGGAAAGGGGTAAAATGGTTTTTTTCAGGGATGAGGAAAGTGACAGACAGGGTGTGGGCAGTATATCTGTAATCCCTTCCCGTCAAGGTATATAGATATTGAACTTTCTTTCACTATCTGTTGAAGAACTCAGACTCTAAGAAGCATGTATGTGAAGATCTTTGTATGGTAAGGGATATACCACTGTAGAGTATTGTTCTGTTGATCTCTATCTTCTCTTCCCTTTCTCTCCCACTACCCACTTCGAAACCTGCACCCTCCACTCCCAAACTCCTGACAGCTGGAGCCAACCAATCCCTTTTGGGTTCAGGGCTCTGCAGTCATCATAGAAGATAGGTCTTAGCAAGAATGAGCAACATTAACTGTTGCTCTAATTTCTCTGTCAGAGGGAGTTTTGAGAGGGCAGAAAGGTTCTGGTTTTCATTCAGTCTCATGGAGAAGAGATTGAAGGAGGGGGGCAGAAACCAGTGGTGCTTCTCTGCAACTGTTCCAGTTCTTGTGCCCTGTTGGAGACTGGGTGAAGGGAGGTGCTAGAATGTACCCTTGTCCCTAACAAGAGTTCTCTTTTCTTTTCCTATTTCCTGTCTTAGAGGGATCCTTCTGTATTCCTGGGCATGATGCCTACCCAACAGCAGGAGCCCTTTCTCTGTCCTCTGTTTACAGAACTTGTGGCAGGATTATCAAACTTAATTAATCTGCATATTCCTTTAGTAGAAAAAGAGGCTCAGAGTAGGAATCTCAGGCCTCTCCTTGGACATCGAGCTCGTTGGTGATGTTTTATTCCCTCTCCTTAGTGTCATTCTTCTTATAAAAGCTGCCAAGACTTTCTGAAGATGGGCAGGTATGGATGGAAACTATGAGAGATTTACCTAGCCATAGAATTGGAGAATATAACTTTTCTTTTTGGATCCCCTTTGTGTGGAGGGTTTAGGTGAGCAGTTGAGCACACTAGGATGGCCATGGCCTGTGTGAATCAGGTTTAGCAGTGACCCAAGTAGATTCCTGAGGTTCTCAGGAGACCACACCACTCATAACTCTCCCTGTCTGTGTGCTTTAGGAACAAAGTGCAGGTATGACTGGTAGTGTGGGTCCTTCTTGTTTCCTTCCATAAAACATGCATGGAGGGAGGAGTACTTTTTTACTCTGTATATGAAGTTGTTTGGTCCCCAGTTTCCTCTAACTCTCCTGACTTTCTCAGTGGGGATAATAGAACAAGCAGCTCTTGGCTTGATCTTCTCAGGGGTACAGAGGTTTGAAGTTGCATACTAGGAAAGGTTGGTTCTGCTTTTGAAAGAGATTGTATTGAAACCAGTTGGCAATCCTATGTTTTCTCGGCCACCTATAAAGTATTATTTTTTTCTCCTTCCTTTGCCCTCTTTGTACTAGGAATGAGTGAGTAACAGATGTACCTATCATGGGGAATGTCCTTTGTGGGGCTGAAATCAGAGAACGGGAAAGACCACAGCAGCAGCAACAGCTCCCACTCCACTCTCCTCACTCCAGACTCCAGGGCTCTCCGCCGTGTTATTTTGATTCTATACCTCTACAATGAACTCAGAAGCCTGTACTGCTGTGGGCATTAAACAAGAGGATGTGTGTGTGAGCGCGTGTGCATGTGCGTGTGTGTCAAACCCTCCTGTGGGTTGAGTTTCACTCACTATGTCCCCTGATTATGGTGAATAATTACCTGCTTCTTCATTTCACCTGTATCTTTGCTCCAGAAGGGCTGATAGAGGTAATTGGCTCCCCTTTTCAATTAGTTACTGATTCTTACTTTTCTTGGCATGGTTTAGCTTGCAGCCATTCCTCCCTCTAGTGGGTAATTATTGGAGGGAGCCCAGTGGGGAGAATAGAGACATTGTAGAAGTTTTTTGAAGTTCTGTTTTGAAGTTCTGTTCCCCAGTATTCCTGTTGGTATTCGGTGCTTCGAAGCCAGGATTGGGATGCAATGTATTCTATTGTTGCTGTCGCTTCTGGAGGGCTGTCACTTATATTTCTCAAGCTTCCTCAAAACCTTAGTCATTGGGGTGATTTCTGTCTGGATGGACCTCTGTCATGGGTATGACAAGTTGAACTATTGGCCTAAGTCCTGCTTAGTCCAGGTGGAGCCTGGACCTGTGCTGTGATTGATAATTGGGGATTAATTAGGGAGGCAGAGAGGTCGGTGAGGTAGAGTGATGTGAAAGTGGTTCTGTAGTCTTTGCTAAGAAAAACTTGTGGTAGAACTATGAGATAATGACTGATTTTTAAAAAAGAAATATACCCCAACATACCCATGTACTTTCACCCTTCTCTTCCTTTGCATGTACTGTCTTGTTCTCTCTGCCTAGAATCCCGTTATCCTTTTTCCGTACCAAACTTCTATTCATCTTTCTGTGCCTAGCTCAAATCTCCCTTTCCCCTACAGTTTTGATTTTGCTTTTATATTCCCAGGTAGAATTATTCCCTCTCCCTCTCATCTGTGTTGCTGTGGCACTTTAGACATACTTATTCTAGAGCCTATCACATTATGTTATAGTTATTTTATTAAACTTTTTTTTTTTTTTTTGGAGAGAGAATCTTACGCTGTCACTGGAGCTAGAGTGCTGTGGCATCAGCCTAGCTGACAGCAACCTCAAACTCCTGGGCTCAAGCAATCCTCTTACTTCAGCCTCCCAAGTAGCTGGGACTACAGGTTTGCACCATCACACCTGGCTAATTTTAACTATTTTTAGTAGAGAAGGGGGTCTCACTCTTGCTCAGGCTGGTCTTGAACTCCTGAGCCCAAGCGATCCTCCTGCCTTGACCTCCCAGAGTGCTAGGATTACAGGAGTGAGCCACCACATGCAGCCACTTTATTAAACATTTGATTTTCCTGCTAGTCTTTACTTCTTGGACACATTTTCTGCAACTTTTGTAAGCTTCAGTTTCTTTATTTGTAAGAATGAAGATAGGATTTACTGCTCAAGATGTTGTGAGGATTGAATGAGATAGTGAATGTAACATCTGATACAGAGTAGGAGCCCAGTAAATGTTAGCTATACTGTTGCTAAAGGTGGGAACTGTGTCTCATTTATTCTTGAATCTCCTTCACCTAGCATAGTGCTTGGCACATATTAAGCACAAAAGAAACATTGGAGGGATTGAATTGAACTAAACTCATGTATCCAAATGTCCTTCAGTAGTCACCATAGGAGGTTAAAAAAATACTCTGATGGTGCCTATGCTGTATACATTTATTTTGCCGCACTTTTTTTCCTTCTCACGTTATTAATAGATGGGTAATGTGCCAATGACTTAACAAAGTTTGAGGAAGGCACATCTCACACTAGCATGTGAAAACCCAGTGGTCACTCTAACTACAAAAGGATCTTAACCACACCGTTTTTTTCTTTTTTCTTTGTAGAGATAAGGTCTCCCTATTGCCCAGGCTGATCTCCAACTCTTAGCCTCAAGCAATCCTCCTGCCTCATCCTCCCAGAGTGCTGGGATTAGTTGCAGTTTTTGTATTTTTTCTCTTCAGCGCCATATTTTAATTCTCATAAGAAATTTCACAGTCATTTCATAGTCATATGTAATTTTTGGTCAAAAGATGATATTACCCAAGACAAAATTACATCCAAGCTCAAAGAATGAAAATGTCCTGCTATTGAAAATACTGGAAAGATGGTACTACAGGTCAGTAGACAGTTCCAAATGAGGGGTTCCAGGTTTATTTTGAACAGCAACAATATTGTTGAAGGTGACTACTGAGAAGGAACATGATCCTTTTTGGTTCTGTTAGTTCTGGTTTGTTTGTCAAATCATGCTTCTCATTATCTTATAGCTTTACTTTGGATCTCCACTTAGTCTGTCAGCTGAGAAGCCTGTCCCCTGTTGCTACATCTGGGCAAGCAGGACAAGCCCTCACATCATAACATGTACTCCTCAGAGAGTGGACTTTTTTTTTTGGCGGGGGGTTGCCCCCCTCTTTAATGTGGCTGATAAAGAACTCCAGAAAAAAAAACTTAAATTTTTTTTTCTGACTTTAATTAGATGTACTATATTTGTCCTTATAGAATGCATGCAAAAATGAAAGAAGAAAAATCATGAAAATCCTACAACCCACACATTGCTATGCTCATATTTTGTTGTATTTCCATCTAGTCTTTTTCTATCCATATATATGTTTTTATGTATTTGCTATTATTGTAATGGTGTTCTCTATCTTGCTCTTTATTGTTTTTGTATTCTTCATGCCTTTATGTATCTGCAACATGATTTGTAATAGCTGTGTGGAATTCTATCAAATGGAAGGGTCATTTATTTAACACTCCTTAATTGTGGGACATGTACACTTCTAAGTTTTCACTGGTGTAGTATGATAATGAACATCCTTGTAAATAAATTTTTCTGTGCATCTCTGGTTTTTTTTAGGATCGATTTCTAGAAGTAGAATGACTTGGTCTTAATGTGTATATTCAAAGCTCGGGATGTTGGTTTTTAAGTTTATTTCACTTTTAAAAACTACTGAGGGTAAGAAGAGGATACGTGTAACACTGAATACTCCTGATAGCTCTCGGCTCCTTGTCCTCTAGGGATAGCCCTGTCTTCAGGCTCAGTGGCCAGCTGGCTCAGATGTTTTATTATCCAGTTAATTTCATGGTGGGATAGGTGCCAAGTGTCTCTCTCACTTAGTCAGCAGCTCCCACATGTCATCATCATATCATCGCACTGTTTTACTGTGAAGCGTTTCTCCCAGCAGCTCCAGGCATTAAATAGCGTCATTGATCCTTCCAACCCTAGTGCCTTTTCCTCTTGTACTGGGGTAGAGATCCATTAATGTTGATTGGGAAACTGCAGAACCAAGAACGACCTAATCAATGTTGCATAGAAATCCCACATTGGAACCCCAGATTGGTATCAGGTTGAGATTCTCCTTGTTTCCCTGCTAGCACAAGGCTAATAAGTTGGGCCAGCTTAACCTGATAAAAATAGTTGACAAACTTTAGTGTGTCCACACCCCTGCTTTTGGTAGCTGTCTGCCTCTAGAAGAAATGGAGCTGGTGCTATGTTTTAAATCAAGGTATTACAGACAAGTGCAAATCAGCTTCTGTTACTCGGGACTGATAGTCTTAGAGTAGAATTATAGACTTGATGAGAGTACCTTCTTGTTTGTGACTTGGAGCAGTCAGTGGGAGGTTTTTTAGCTGATGATAGACTGGAGATGTTTGGAGATTACCCTGAGGACTGAGGGAAGGCACATGTATAGGACTTTGTGTGCATGGGGTCAAATAAAGTCTCCACAGCAGCAAGGATAGTGGAAAATGTCTTGAGTCACAGACAGGATTGCATCCTTCACAATGAGAACTGTCTGCCTCTCCCATTCCCAGAGCCCTTAAGCAAACCTGTCACAATAGGGCGATTCTGTCTACTGCAGGGAATCTGGGAGTCTGCATACTTCTGGGGTGAGGCCTTACAGCATAGGCACCTAGTAGACCCTGTACTTATTTGGATGGTTGACAATTTTGTCCTATTAAAGTTTATTCTCTCCTTAATTGTATATATTTTTAGGCTTACTGCAGGTCACTGGGCTAAAGGGGGCATTAGCACAAGTTCACTTGGCAGTTAGTTTCTGTTGCTGCTGGTTTGCAATGTGTGGGGTAGTTCTATGTTTTTTGTTGCAACTGGAGATGGTTGTTACACTATCCCTATTTCTCTAAGAGTGAACCTATATGGCTAACAAGTTAAACTATCATTTCCCTTCATCCTTGGTCCCTTTTTTTTTTTTTTTTTGAAGTAGGCATTAGTATTGAAATGTTAAGGCCCTCATCAGCATTATTCTGCCATGGTTTCTATTGGCTATTGGAGAAATCCCAGCTAATAATCCTAATTGTGTATCTGTTACTTATAATAACGACTGTGGGGATGGTCCCTCTCAATGAATACCAGTTGTTAATAGCATCTTTTGCTCATTGTGGAATGTCAGGAACCTTAGACTTCGTGGCTTGATGTATCTTGAAATCCTTTGATTTGGAATATCACTTTTTACAATTTGTTGTCAACTAACTGCCTCATTTCCTGAGGATGTACCATGTTTCCTGTTTCATTCATGGGAAGTCCCCATCTCCTTCCTTCCTTTCACTGAGAACCTTCTGGCAGGATACAAAGATTAATGACAGTCCCTGTCCTTGAGAGATTGTCAGCCCTATATACAGGCTAGTGGGGAGACAGTAGAGGGCACTAGGTATTTTTAAGGCTAACATAAACAACTAGGGGTGGTTTTGTTTTGTTTTGTTTTGTGGGTAGAGGGGAGAGTATAACTCTGGCAGCAGGGTGAAAGATCATTTATAGGGACGTAGAGGTGCAGCTTTAGTTTGTACCTGATTTAGGATACAAAGAGGTGAGAGAAGTAGTAAAGAACAGGAATATGAATCCTTCTAAAAGAGAGTTTGCTTTTTAGAAACAAACATTTTGTGTTGAACTATGGCTTGAAGTGGAGATCTACTTCATCCCCCACAGCTCAAGTTGAACCAGACTCTTATATAATGTAATGCTTTGTGTTTGGGTTGGTATTTTCTGGAACTGGTTAGAGGATACACTTCAGCGTGAGGTCTATGGAGTAGCTGAAGATTGGCATCCCAAGGTGTTGGTCAGTGATAAGAGGGAGAGAAGAAACCTGTTCAGCTCTGAGGATAGGGCTTTTGTTTCTCTGAATTTCTCTGGGCTGCCGTACATGGCCCAGGGATCCATCTTCACATAACTCTTTACAGATAACTTTGTTGTACTGACTTTATTCTGTGTGAGTTCTGGCATTGGGCACTATTGATTACATCCCTGCTTATTTAAAATATTCTTTTCCTTTAGCTTCAAAAAGAGTATTTCATGGTTTTCCTTAACCTATCTGATTGCTGTTTGCCTTTGTTGGGTCTTTTCCTTCTTCTGACTCTTAATTGTGGCAGTTTCCTAAGGGGTAAGGCAGTGTGGTGAAGTGGGAAGAACCTGGAGGCAGGCAGGGCTGGGTTCAAATCTAAATTTCTACATTTATCAGTGACATGGTACAAGTTACTCACTTTCTCTGAGCCTGTGTTTTCTCATCTGTGAAATGGGGATAATATCTTCCACATAAAATGATGAGGATTAAATGGAATGGTATAGGTAAAGCTTCTAACACAGTGCTGATGCATAAACACATGATACATAGCTGGCATTATTATTGTGCAGCTTCTGACCTTTCTCTAGCTAGTTCTTCTGTCTTCAGCATCTCTTTTAAATTGCAAATTCTCACATCTGTTTCTACTACTTAAAAATCTCTCAAAAAAATTTTTTTACTGTAGTAAAAATACATAACATGAAATCTGCCTTCTTAACAAAATTTTAAATGTATTGTTAACTCTATGCATATTGTACAATAGATCTCTAGGACTTTTTTATCTTGCCTGACTGAAACTTTATACCCATTGAATAGCAGCTCCTTATTTCCCCCTTACCCCTAGTCCCTGACAACCACCATTCTACTTTTTGCTTATTTTTTTTTAATAAAAGTAAAAAATTTATTTTATCCTTTAGAAGGACAGAGAGAATGAGAAAGAGAGGGAGAGAGAGAGAAGGTGGGTGGGGTGGGAAAGAAAGCAGAGAGATGGCGTGGCATCCCAAAGAAAGAGAAAGGAGATGCCAGCTACTTTCTGCTTCTTGGCAGAATATATTTTGCATATGCATATGTCATATGCAGCATGGTTGAACCTTGAGGACAGCATGCTAAGTGAAATAAGCTAACCACGGAAGGACCAATAGTGCATGATTCCACTTAGATTTGAACCCAGCCCTGCCTGGCTCCAAAGCCCAGGTTCTTCTCACTTCACCACCCTGCCTTACCCCTTAAAAAACTGCCACAATTAGGAGCCAAAAGAAGAAGGCAAAGACCCAACAAAAACAGACAAAGAGCAATCAGACAGGTAAAGGAAAACCATGAAATACTTTTTTTGAAGCTAAAGGAAAAGAATATTTTACATAGATAGGGATGTAGTATTTCCTTCTTCTATTGAACATATAAAAAAAAACCTCTCAATTTTTCAGTTTATTTTTTTCAACTGCCTACATGACATCTGACATCTATACTTGGACATCACCTCGAACTCTGTTTTCAAACTCAGCTTAAATTTGGCTTCCCTGTCCTAGTTCCCATTTTTGACAGTTGTGCTCACATTCTTCTAGTCTCCGAGATCAGAAACCCCGGAGACATCTTTGACTTTTCTCTCTTCATCAACCCCCATTTTCAATCTGTCATTGAGTTCTTTTGTTTCTTCACAATTTCTCCTAAATTTGCCCCTTTCTTCCCCATTCCTTTTGCCTTGACTCTAGTCCAATCACTCATCAGCTCATGCCTGAATTAGAGCAACTGCCTCACATTTTGTTTCTTGTGTCCTCTTTTGTCTTCAGTTAACACTAGCACCTACTCTCCTAGTATTTCCTATTACTGAAAGTCTAAATTTGTTAAAAAGACCTTTTATTCCCTGATCTCTCCTACTTATCCAGGCTTATCTCACCTAATTTCCTAGAACACACCTTTAGCACCAGACAAACCCATTTTCTCACTGTGCCTTAGCATCTCTCATTTGTTTTCTCCTCTTGGCTTTTCTTGTGTAGATCTCTTTACTTGGAATGTCCTTGTTCTTTATACTTAACTGAAATCTATCTATTCCTTCAAGCTTCACTTCAAGTCTGTCTTTTAATGAAGACATCTCTGATTATTGTAGTCCAAGTTGATGTATCACTTTCCCACACTAGTTTTGTCTTCCTACTGAAATTGTAAGCTTTTTGTGAGGGGATTGTTTTATAGATATTACATTTCTATAACTCCCGTGGTGCCTAGCTCATGCCTAGCCAAGTTAAATGCTCATTACTGAGCACTTATAAAGTGTGGTGACCAAGGTGAATTATTCTTTCATTTGACAAATATATGTATGAACACCTGCCACATGTTGCTATGGTAGGCGCTGGGATCCATCAACAAACAACATAGTAACAAGACTGATTATACTGTACATAAGCAGACACTAGACACATATCTATTGGTCAACTGAATTTGTGGCAGCCAGGCAGGACTTTGAGTGAGGACAAATGATAAGAAGAGTAACAAGAGGGAGACATTAGAAAATAAGGCACAGCTAGGCTCAGTGGTGTGCCTGTCCAACTACTTGGGAGGCTGAGGTGGGAGGATCACTTGAGCCCAGGAGTTTAAGTCCAACTTGGGCAACATAGTAATACCTTATCTTCTAAAAAAAATTTTTTTTAAAAGAACATAAGGCACAAATGAAACAACTATAATAGAAAAAAGGCATTTAATGGATTTATTCAGCAAATTTTTGAATATCCACTGACATAAATTTATTCTAGGTATCAGGGATATGCCAGTGAATAAAACAAAGTCCCTTCCCTTGTAGAACTTATACTTTGTCATTTAGAGACATTTTAAAAATGAAAAGCATTTAATATTGGATGAAGCCCATCTGTAGGAGGTCAGCAGTGAAGGAGTTAATATGCTTCTAGGTCTCTAGGCTTTGTTGAAACAGATGGTTTCTGTGCCCTAGGGAGTATTTTTAAGGAGGATTAGAGGACTGGGCTGAGGAGGGCCTGAGACCTCTCTCCCTCACCCCATACCACACACACCTGCTGTTCTGGTGGTTGGTAAGCTGTGTAACTTGTCTCCCACTTGGTAGGGGCTTATTTGCAGGCTTGTGATTGTGGTTATAGGGCTTGCTGTACACTTCTGGCATTTTTATTTTCCTTTCTTGATTTTTATTTATTGTCCAATATCAATGAAGTCCCATTTTTTTTTTCTTTTGTTTTATTGCGACCTCATTTGAGAAATAAGAAGTCCCATTTTAATTTAACAGATTTTGGGACTTGTCTGTATTCCTTTCTGGTCCATATTTACTTTTGCATAATTGTAATCCGTGTGTGTGTGTGTGTGTGTGTGTGTGTGTTTCCTGATCCAATTTCTTTTATTGTAGTAAAATACATATAACATAAAATTTACCATTGTAACCATTTTAAAGTGGTTCATTGACATTAAGTACATTCATATTATATTTTTCAACCATCACAGCTATCTAGTTCCAGAACTTTTTCATGACCCCAAATGGAAATCCCATACCCATTAAGCATTCATTCTCCTTCCCCCAGCCCTTGGCAACTACTACTCTGCTTTCTAATTGTGTGTTCTGAATTTGCCTATTCTGAATATTTTTTATAAACGGAATCGTGTGGCGTTTTGTCTGGCTTCTTTCACTTAGTATATACATATATGGTTACATGCCTTTTTCATATAACATTATAAGGATTTTTTTTAGTGTTTCCTTATAGCCATTTTAATTTTAAGTTATCTTGTTGATGATGGCTTCAGTTAGCCATTCCCTTATCGCTGAATATTTGTGTTGTTTCAAGTTGTTGCTGTTATTTAAAAAAAAAAAAAAATGCTACCTCGGACATCTCCCTGTGTGCATGCTCAGCAGCATACAGGGGACTGTGAATGCCGCACACCAGCTGCAGAAGAACCATTGTCTTTGATTTAGGATAATGCGGCCTGTTACCCAATTCTGTGGGAGAACAGTCAAGTGATGAATTTTATATAGAAGGGAGCATTATTCTTTGCAACATAAGAGCTTGATCACCAGGGAATGGCAGGGAAAAGGTTTTTTTTTTCTTACTGTCTAGATAAAGACACTGCCTCTACCCCCTTGGGAAAGAATTGATTATAGCAGTTGAAGATGAAATGTTTTATTCATTTATTTATTCAACAGATATTTGAGAGCCTACTATGTGTCAGACATTTGAAACTTGCTGGTGGGTTAGGCTTGGGCAAACAGTGCCTTTCATTCCCTGGGCCTTTGATAAATGTTTGGAAGCAAGACTAGGACCTACTTCCAGAGTAATCAGAGAGGATCCAGAGGCCAAAGCCACATGGGGCCTTATTACCTCATGGTTTAACACCTCAAGATTTGGTACCATTATAGATACTAATCACGCATTAATTTGGGCTGCCCACTCCAGGGGATTTCAAGGCCAGACTCTGCATACATGGCTGTTCTTGCTCATACTCAGAGTCCTGGCTGCTAGAAGATGTCGGGCCTGTGCATCATAGTAGTTTCTTTCACTGTATCCTGGGTAAGGCAGCAAGGGGAGGGTGCTTATGGACTGGATAAAGGCTTCAGGGACTTTATTATAGTAATGTTACTGTGTTCATGCAAGAAGTAAGGTGGGAGTGTCACAGATTGTGAGTTAGCTCAGATATACCTGGGATTAGTGCTCTTGGCACTAACTGTTAACTTTGGGAAAGTGCTAAAACTCTGAATTGTTGATTTGAGGTGAGAACAGACAGGCGAATGAGGCCTGATCTCTACCCTCTTCCACCTACCACTTGTTGCTTTTCTTTCAGTGTTAGAATTTGATCTGTTCTGTGCCTGTATCTTAAGATGTACTTTTCCTAGTGTACTTAAAAAGCTATTGAACAGTCTCCTCTGGGGGAGGGGGAATAGGAAAGGGTTAGACAGTCAGGAGTAGGGTCTTGGTGTCTCTTTCTCCCCCTCCCTCCCTCCCTCTACCGCCTGGAGTTAACGGAAGACCTAGAGTTACTGAGGGGTGGCTGTGTTTGTTTTTCAGTGGGCTGGCTTTACTGAGTGGGACACAAAAGCCCAAAGCACAGGCCATTCCCACAAGCCTAACATTTTCATATTTCTTTCCCTGCCAAAGAATCTTTGGTTAGGGTTAAGAATAACTAGTCTGTCTGTGGAAATACCAAGGCCTTTTGTTTGCCAGAAGAAAAGGGCTTTTGATTAAGGCCTTCTTCTCATTTTTTTTTTTCTTTTCCTTAAGTTGCTGTGGGAAGACTTCAGAGCCTCTGAAGGTGCTGTGTTTGTTGAAGGGTCTGGGGGAAGGAAAGATAGCTAAATAGAACTAGGAGAGGCTTAACCATTCTTTGCTACATATTTGTGTAGAGATGAACAACAAAAAAATCTGTCCAATTTTTGGTGATTGCTTCTACTAGCCTTTCTTTCTTCCAGTCTTTTATGAAATCCACCCAAAACAGTAGTTCCTGAAGGACCTGCAGTACTGATCTGATCTTGAATCCCACTCTCTGTGATTTTGGGCAAGTTACTTTAACCTTTCTCTTTAGGCCAGAGCTTTGCACCTATAAAAGGAGATTATAATAGTACAATTTTCCTAGGGTTATGGGAATTGAATGAGTTACTATGTGGAAAGTACTTAGGACATTGCCTGGCACATAGTAAGTACTTATCCACCAGTAAATATTACTATTACTATCTATGGCAAATGGCTGAGTATAGCTTTATTTTTCTCATTACTAATTCCAAATGTGACTTTCTAGGGCTAGGAAAGTCAGGCCTTTGTCTTCTTAGAATGAAAAGGAGGCAGACATTCCCATTAGCCATGATCTTTTTATCAGCCAGAGGCAAAGGGACAAAGGGAAAGATTTGTTCTCTGTGTGGACACATCTTAGAAACTCAGTGTCTTCTTCTGGGTTTTTTTTTTTTTTCCCTCCACTCTTCCCTGAACTCCTCAGTGTCTTCTTAGTTGAATATCAGCAAGGGAATCAATTTCATTATTGAGGAACCTTCTCTTTGGCAAACAGGGTGGGCGTGGGTCATGACTCCAGAACATAATCTACTTTCTCAGTCTTTGTCTGAGGGTAGTGATGTTTCTTGTGCTTCAGGAAAGCCTGAACCAAACTATAGAGAAGGGTCTCCTGGGCCTCTAAATATACAGTAGTAAGAGAAGTAGGCGGCATCTCAGTAGGAAAAGGAGGCATCCTTAGGGCTAGGTCCGGTCCCAGTGACTCTACTACCAGGTCTCGGGAGTGTCATTAATGGAGGCTCTGGGCAAGTGCCTGCGTTTCCCTGGTCATAAGTAAGAGATGTGTGGAATGACCTGCCCCAAACCTCTGGGCAGTTTTATAAGCTGCCAACCCTCTTTCCCAAATTGCTGGTAGTGACAGTGGAAGTGGCACAGAAATTTGGGTTTTTGTCTCTTTTTTGCCCTTTTCCGTATTGTCTTTAGCTTTTAGGAATGACTTCCTTGCCTGCCTTTCCAACTTCCCTCCTACCCCTACCCCTGTTCTGTCTTGTAGGGTAAAGTCTCATTTTATCCCTTGCAGGGGGTTAGGTTATAAAGCTTGTATATAAAGTTGAAAATTCCAAATAATCAAAATTATCATTGAAACATAAATGACCCAAAAAGCAAAGTATATAAACATGGTTTTGTATATATGCCATGACAGAGTTGGAATACCATATAAAATAGTTGGCCTGTAATTAGGGGACATTTTTTAATGAAAAAATAAGTATTCTCAAAACCTAAAGTCATATTTAGTGTCCAGGCTACTCAGAATGCGACGAGGCACGTGAGAACTGAGACTTGCTGAAGTCTCAGATCCAAGTCCTCGCGTCGCATGTTCACCCTGGTACATAATAATGTCACCTTGCTGTAAAACCTCCCTGAGTGGAATTGTGAGTAAACTTCTGCACTGCTTAAATTATTTTTCTCTCTCCGGTCAAGTTTATATAGTTAAGTGTATGTGTGTGTGGTGAGTCCACTATATTCTTCTTTTCGGCTTTCTATTTTTCTTCTTCTCTTTTAAAATCTTTACTTTCTTCTTCTAAGTCCATTTTAAAGTACCCAGCAATTCTTCTCTTACCCAGAATGCTTGTTTGTGTGTCTCCCTGTTCCATTTCTTAATTATTTTTAGTGTTCAGGGTTCTTTAAAGGGGGGATTGGGAGTGGGAGGGGAAGATTTCTAATTGTCCTCTTCATTTAAATTCTGTAGTCATAGCTTCCACTTTTCCTTCTCTCAGGTCCTCCACTAACTTGTGATTCTTACCCCTTGCATGTACGGCCTTTTCTTTCTTTCTTTTTGTTCCTCTTTTATATTATTTTTCTGTGGAAAATTTCTGCTTATGCTAAGCCAATTAGAAATGAATTCTTGTTATACCTACTAAGCATCATTGGTTCTATCTCTAGATGTTTGTTAGGTTTTTAGGGCAACCCCAAATTCATAATATCATAAAAAGATAGATGAGGAACTGAGCTCACCCGGAGAGGTCAAAGGACACTTGCCCCAAGTCATATAGCTATTTATTGACAAGCTGAAACTATTAATATGACCCAGGTTCCTGATTTGTAGTTGAATGCTTTTCCTCCAAGTCACATTGCTTGCCTTTGAAGCTTTGGCCCTGAACAATCTTTTGTAAGATCCTTGAACTGTTTTTCTCCTCTAGCCTTTGGGGAATTGTGACTTATTCTTTTTTGTTTGATTTTATTTATTTTATTACATTTCCTTTCTTTAAAAGTGGCAGGTAATATGAACTTCAAGAGGGTTAAAATTAGTTCTGTTTCAGAGGTGTATTTGAGAATTATGTATCATCTCTTGAAGTAGTCTAAGAGACATAGAGCTATGTTACAACTTCCAGGACTAGGAATTGCTGTCACCAGCCTAGCGTTTGAGAAAAGGGAGATTGGTGACCATAGTTCTAGGATGGTGAGAATTTGTGTAGGGAATTAACTGAAACACAAAGGTAGTTAAGATCAAAAAACATTTGTTGAATTCCACTCTTTGCAAGGCACATGACTAGGTATTGGGAATATAGACATAATCCCTGCTTTCAAGGGGCTCGCAGTTCCCTGGTTCCGCATGAGAAAAGGAGATACCAAGTATATCTGAAGAGATATCTTCAGTGAGGCTATGATTTCTCTTGTCCTGATTTGGTCACAGAACTGGAAGAGACAAAGTTGCTGTTCACTGGGACCTTGGGGAAATCCCAAAATACAAGGCACTAAATGCTAGTTTGGTCCTTGAATAGGGCAAAGTGGGTTTCCCAGGGTCTCAAGGGGCAGTTGTACTTAGTGGAAAGTGTAGCCAGCAACAAAGTGGAGTTCTTTGTACCTTTTCCTCCCTTCCTTAATATTTTTCCTTCTGGGAGCTATTGATAACCATTAAGCTAAACAATTTCCATCTTTTTTTTTTTTTTTTTTTTAAATTTCCCCTTTGAGCAGTGGGAATATCAGGAAAAAAATAATTGAGAAGAAAAATGATTTGCAAAGGATAGCCTTGCTGCATGTGAGTGAGACAATTCATCAGGCCTGGGGAAGTTTATGCTGTATTTTCAAACACAGACAGGTAGGAGCTTCTAGCTGGGGGGGGGGGGGTGGGGGGAGGCATGCAGTTGTTCTGGTCTTTGCAGCTTGTCCCTTAAATGTTGCCGGCTCCTTCAGCCTTTGTTTGTGTAAAACATCACGTTGTAACAAAGATCAAAACTGTAGTCCTTGCTTTCTCAATCCTAAGGAAGAAAAATGGGTTAATTGGAACTATGTATGTTTCTTCTTTGTCCTGGAAAAAACCATAAAACAAACAACAAGAACAACAAAAAATCAACAGCTGAAATGCCCCAATAAAACAAAACCTTAATAGCCATGATTAACTTGTGGTGCCTCAGGATGTTGGACCAACTAACAGTTTGTTGGCCAATCACCTAGTGTTTCTATAGCAGGAGTTTTCCAGCTTGATGCATAATGTACAAATAACTGCGTCAGTCCCTGGCTGTCATCATTTTGCTGTGCAAAAAGGGAACATTGGAGAGAGGTCCAGGAGCTACTCCCTGTATCATGTATAACATTTTTATTGCTAATGGAGAGGAGGATGGTGGTGGTGGTGGTAGGGGTGTTGGTATTCACTGAAGAAGGTAGGCCCACAATCCCCATGCCTAGTTTCTAATTGGCATTGGTAATATAACCATCTTTCAGAGAGTCAGTTCCAAGAGGTGCCTTTGTGGAAACATCTCAGCTTTGCTCCGTGCACTGTTTACTTTGCTATCTCTACCAGCAGCTGTAGTGAATGGGAGAGCCATTGCCTTCTGAAGTGCCCTTAGGCTGTTCTCAGTGACTCTCAAGTCTTAAGAATCATTTGGGTGAACATAATGCTGAAACCCTGTAGCTATTTGGCTCCAAAGAAAAGCTGCACTGCCATGGCAATGAAGCTCCCCATTGAATTAAGCAAAATGGCAATTTCCAAGAATCTGGGTGGTAGTTATTTCAATGAAGTTGAGAAATGGGATCACTGAGAAGGGGATTTCCGCAGAACCTAGGCTGTCAGGGAAACATTTATTCCCCACTGTCTTCTATTTACAAATTCCAGGAGAGGAGCATGAGGTTATGTATCCCTCTCCTTAGTAAGACAGAGAGTCCATAGAGGCCAGCTAATGTGCTACTTTACAGTTACATTGTAATTTTTCTTTTAAAAAAATACTTTTACCTACTGAACACAATCTTTTTTTTTTTTTTTTTTTTTTTTTTTGAGACAGAGTCTCACTCTGTTGCCCAGGGAGAGTGCAGTGGCATCATTTGTAGCTCACTGCAACCTCAAACTCCCAGGCTAAAGCGATCCTCCTGCTTCAGCCTCTTGAGTAGCTGGGACTACAGATGTGTGCCAGGATGCCAGGCTAATTTTTCTATCTTTAGTAGAGATGGGTTTCGCTCTTGCTCAGGCTGGTCTTTAACTCCTGAGCTCAAGCAATCCACCGGCCTTGGCCTCCCAGAATGCTAGGATTACAGGCATGAGCCACCGCACCCAGCCTTGAACACAATCTTAATACCACACAGGTGATGTACATGTATTAACACCCTTCCTGAAATCTGAAAATACAAGAAATGTAGAAATATCTGGTAGTTTATAAGCCTTTACTCTTGAAGAAGCCAATTTGGGATTTCCCTTGTCTTTCTGTCCTATCATATTCTTTGAGAGGGGGCAATAAGAGCATTTCTCTTTTCCCTTCTCTCTGGTTCACCCCAGTGGGGCACATAGTTGCTGGATTCAGCAACATTCTTTCCCAAATGATTCTTAAGGCATAAGGGTCACTGATGTTTATTTTTAAATTCATAACCCAGGGTTGAGGGAAAGCAGTTGTCCGTACTGAATTCCCCCGTGGAGGCTTTCAGCTGCCTAGACTTCAGCTGCCCAGAATGTGTCTTCACTAGGCACATTCCAACAGTCTTAAAGTCCTGACCCCCAGGAGTGAAATTCTGGTCTGGTGTCTCACTCCTGGAATCCATTCATGAGGCATGGCCTTGGCATCAGGTGCCACATTGGAAAGCTGAGGGAACAGGTGGCTTGTGACCTTAGTATAAAACTTCCGACTGGTAAAGTGGTTTTGGAGACTTTGGCTTATTGAAAGTTTCCTTCTGCTTTCTTGTCAGCTTTAGCCATCTCTTGATGATCTCTTTAGTTCCTTTCCAGGATTTTCTAGGAGCATGCTGGGGACAGAATATAAGGAGTTAAACTGCAGTGAACTTGTAGAGAATGATTGAACAGTGATTAAGTGATATTTTAACTTCTGTTTACAGGTGAGAAATGGATATCATCAGGAAAAAAAGTTAGTTTGCAGTTTTGACTGAAGTCATCTTATCTTTGTTGGCCAGGGCTGCCTGCCCTTATTCAGTTTCATTTTTAGCTGCAAGGTGAACTCCCACACACACACTTCTTTACTGATGTCCATCTTTGTCTTTGCTCATGTTCTATCCCCTGCCCCTCTCCCGCCAATCCCATGGAGATTGGAAACCCAGTTCCACTCAGAACAGAGGCGGGGTGGGACTCAGCTCTCAGCTGCCCTTCTGTGTCTTTTGCTTCTGGAAGGCCTTGGGGTGAAGCATAGATAGGAGTATTGGGATATTGGAAAGCCATTGGACTGGTGAAAAAAGCATCAGATAAGGAGTTCAAGAGGCCTGGGTTTGAATTCCGGCTCTGCTACTTACTAGCTATGTAAGCTATGCTTAATCTCCGTAAGTCTCAATGTCCTCTTCTGTAAAATGGGGTAATAATTCCTACCTGAAAAAGTAGGAATTAGGAAGAATTAGAGTTCTGTATGTAAAGAGCATTGCCTGACACACAGTAGCTATTTAATTACGTTTGAGAGTAGGAGCTTTGCTGTGTGATTGAAGAGGTCAGAGTTAATGGTGGGGTTTAGACTGGTTTTGGTTAGCTTTTTGACTACTTTCATATGTTAATTGTATAGTTTATATATTACAGTATAAAGTTATGCTATCCTTTGCCTTTATTATAGTCTAGTAAGTGTAGTAGCAGACCCAAGGAGGGGCTTTTAGTGTCCCTGCCCCCACAATCTCCATCACCTTCTCTAAAGCTTCCCTAAATAAACAAATTTAAATAAAAAGTATTTGTTATATAAATGCAGCATTAAGACTGATTATGATTGCTTCTCCTCTTCTGACCAGATCGCCACTTACAAGCCTATTTTATGTAAAATTCCTGGTTCTCTACTCTGGTACTGCTGCAAAAGTTGATTTCTCTTAGAGGCTGGGCACAGTGGCTCATTCCTGTAATCCTAGCACTCTGGGAGGCCAAGGCGGGAGGATTGCTTGAGCAATAACTAGTGGCTCAGATTGCTTTTTATTTTATGTCTTCATCAGAAGACTTAATATGGTTAAGATGGCAACACTCTTCAAAATGATCTGCAAATGCAGTGCAATCCCTATCAAAATTCCAGCTGGGTTTTCTTTCTTTTTTTTTTTTTTTTTTTGGCAGGCAGGGGTTGGGGGTGGTGGTGGAAATTGGCAGGCTGGTCCTGAAATTCGTATGGATGTGCAGGGAACCCAGAATAGCCAAAATGATCTTGAAAAAGAACAAAATTAGAGGACTTACACTTCCCAATTTGAAAACTTACTACAGAGCTATAGTAATTAAGACAGTGTGGGAATGACATAAGGATAGACATTATAGATCAACAGAGTAGAATTGAGTGTCCAAAAATAAACCTTTACATTTATGGTCAATTTATTTTTAATAAAGGTGCTAAGACAATTCAATTTGGAAAGATTTGTCTTTTCAACAAATTATACTGGGACAACTGTGTATCCATATGCAGGAGAATGAATTTGGGATCCCCGCCTCACACAGTATACTCAAAATGGGTAATAGACCTATGTGTAAGAGCTAAATTATAAATTATAAAACTATTGGGAGAGAACTTAGGAGTAAATCTTTGTGACCTTGGATTAGGCAGTAGTTTGTTAGATATGACACTGAAAGCAGAAACAGAAAAGAAAAAATAGATAAATTGAACTTGATCAAAATTTAAAACTTCTGTGTTTCAAAGGACACTATCTAGAAAATGAAAAGAATGGAAGAAAATATTTTCAAATCATATATATAATAAGGGATTTGGATCTAAAATATATAAAGAACTCTTAGAACTCAACTGTAAAAAGACAAATAACCCAATAAAAAAATGGGCAAAGGATTCAAATTGCCATTTCTTCAAAGAAGATATACACATAGCCACTAAGCACATGAAAAGATACTTAACATGATTAGTCATTAGGGAAATGCAAATCAAAACCACATGATAGACCACTTCATACCCACTAGAATGGCTATAATAAAAAAGACTGTGAGGATGTGGAGAAACTGGAACCCTCATACATTGCTGGTGGGAATTTAAAATGGTGCAGCTGCTTTAGAAGACAGTTTGGCGATTCCTCAAAAAGTTAAACATAGAGTTGCCACATGACCCAGCAATTCCACTCCTAAATATATATCCAGGAAAATTGAAAACATATTCACAGAAAACTTGTACATAAATGCTCATAGCAGCATTATTCATAATAGCCCCAAAGTGGAAACAACCCAAATATTATCAGTTGATGAATGGATAAACACACAGTGGTATATTCATAAAATGGAATATTATTTGGTAATAAAAAGGAATGAAGTACAGATTGATGCTAACATGGATCACTCTTGAGAACATTAGGCCAACTAAAAGAAGCCACACACAAAAGACCATGTATTGTATGATTCCATTTATACAGAATAGGCAAATCCATAGAGACAATAAGTAGCTTAGTGGTTGCTAGGGGTTGGGGGAGGGGAGAATGGGAAGTGCCTGCTAATGGCTATAGGGTTTCTTTTGGGGGGATTGAAATATTCTAAAATTAGATAATGATGATAGTTGCACAACTCTGTGAATATACTAAAATCCACTGAATTGTATACTTTAAAAGGGTAAATTGTACAGTATGTTAACTAAATCTCAGTGAAATTGTTATTAAAAATATTAATCTGGGCTTGATGGCTCAAGCCTGTAATCCCAGCACTTTGGGAAGCTGAGGCTGGAGGATTGCTTGAGGCCAGGAGCTCGGGACCAACTTGGGCAACATGGTGAGAGCCCATATCTACAAAAAATAAAAAAATTAGCCAGGCATCATAGCGCACACCTTTAAGTCCCAGCTATTCGGTGACTGAGGCAGGAGGATTGCTTGAGCCCAGGAGTTTGAGGCTGTCGTAAGCTATGATTGAGCCACTGTACCCTAGCCTGGGTGACAGCAAGACCCTGTCTCTTTAAACAAACAAAACACACACACACACACACACATATATGTGGGTAATTTGTAGGTATGAATAGCATTTTGTCAGTTTATACTTGGTCCCTTATCTCTGCTACTGTGAATCTTGAAGTTGTCTTTAAGATATCACTTTAGGACTATCTTGAGCACTGGGCAGGTTACTGTTGCCCCAAAGCTTCAAGGTGAGAAACAGTTGGCATTTTGTATCACAGATCAAACCTTTTAAGGTGAATGCTTTGAGGCTGAAGGCTTTCCAAGTTTTAAGTGTCACTGCCTGTGCCCTACCCTAGTTCTTCATCCTTTCAACTGTGTGTCCCACTGGAGTAGCTGGTTTATGTTCTGGTTCCCAGCCCTATTTCCAACTCCACCAAGAACCTCACTTCTTTCATCTGTTCCCCGTTTTTCCTCCAGGCTATGTATGATCTTGCTCTGAGGCATTCTTTCCTGGGAGGTGTGGAGATAGTAACTCAAGGAGCCGCTGGGTGGCGCCCTGCCCCCAGAGGATTGCCAAAAAAGAATGACATGTCTGGAAGAGGCTCAGGCCTGTGTTGGCAGGAAGAGGTGACTCATTTTTCATCAAAGGAATTTCAAAGAACATATAATGACAGGATGATGTCAGAGGAGCAGGTGGAGACAGGAACCTTGATTAAGGTGCTGGAAGGAGGTGTTGAATGGTGTGGTTGCCTGGGCAGTCAGAATGATTGACTAGCATAGATCATAGGAAACGTCACATGTTTTTTAGTTCCTTTCTTATGAGTCCTAGTGTGGGCAGTGCTGTACATGTGCCTTCCAGAGCATGTGATCAAGTCTGTGCATGTCTTGGGTGTACTGTGTTTGTATAATATCTTGGTGAAATGACTCACGACATCCTGTGCCAGTCATGGACTTATTTCACACGCAGTGTGGCGTGTGTGGGTTCCTGCACTCTGTGCAGCGGTTCCATAGCTAGCTGGGTCTGTGTCTTTGAATTGAACCTCACATGTTCATGGTGGCTGGTTTGGAGGTGTGGCATTTCCCCTTGATATATTTAAATAGAGGAACTGGTAAAAAGGAATTTGAAGAGAAAAATTTAAAAAAAGAAATAAATAGAAGAACAGAAGGTCAGATCCCAGGGTCTTTACCTTATTGCCAGAAGTTACTCTGGTTCCCTCTAGTATTTTGGCAAGAGCTGGATCTTTGCTCTAACCCCAGTTAAGTTTTCTTTTTCTTTTTTTCTTCTTCTTCTTTGAGCAGAGGGCCCTCTGATGGTGTGTGTGGATGAAGCTGATAAGGGGAAGGAAAGTTATAGTCAGGAGGAAAGTTAGACAAGTTTTGGTATCTCTTCATATTGCAAGGAGCCAAAGTTGGTTAGGTTATTCAGGTTCCATTTATTATATATTAAGATTGTGAAAGAGTGTTCCTGGTTATCACTACAGCTTAGCACCTACCAGAGTCTGTGTGATTATGAGGTTGGAGGCTAAATCAACCACTTGCACACAGATAAAAAAAAAAAGAGGGTGTTTATTGCTAATACTCTGCCTCAGGTTTCAGGCCTCTCAGGAAGGTCGTGGAAGAAATGGCTTAGCAATATTTATTGCTACTCTTGTGCTTATGAATCGTTCATCTGAAGGTATCATAGGATATCACTAAAAAAGCAGAACATATTATTATGTCTCTTTAAGATGTATCATAAGAGTCAGGCACAGTGACATGCGCCTGTATTCCCAGCTACTCAGGAGGCTAAGGTGGGAGGATCACTTGAGCACAGGAGTTCGAGGCTGTGGTGTAGTTATGATTGTGCCTGTGAATAGCCACTGTACTCCAGCCTGGGCAACATAGGCAGACCCCGTCTCTTGAAAAAAATTCTGTATCTATATCTCAGAAGCAAGATGGAAAAGTTAAACTGCAGTTTGAAAGGGAGGAAGGAAAGCTTTATTTATTTCTTGGCAGTATCTTCAGTTGTTACATCCTTCTGACTGATTGTGAGTTCTGTTTTTAGGCAGTACTACAGGTACACTGTAGGATAAAAACTGACCTTTGGAGTAGGGTAAGAAGGAAGTGAGTCAGGAAGGATGGAATCAGATAACTTACTCGTTAGAGAAGGGTGCTGGACTTCCCTGGCCTTAGTTAGCAATATTCCTCCTCCCTCTTAGCAGCCCGTCTCCCGGTCTCTCTTCATGAGCTAACAAATCATGTGATGTGCCAAAGGACCCAGGGAGGAATGTTCCCTAGGGCAGGTTCGATTTGGGAGCACCCGAGGGTAATCTGTGAGGATGCTGTTTCAGAAGTCACCACCTGACTCATTGTCAGTTGAATTTGAGCAGAAGCAGTCTTGACCCGAACATGTTCTTGTGCCTGCCACATAACATATATAGGTCCTCTCTCCCTTTCGTTATGAGCTAAAGACCTTTATCATGAGGTAGAGCAGTGGTAAGGGAGAAATATTCTGAAATCCTCGATTAACCAGAATGTTAAGGGAATCCATGCGGGATTCTGAACATCTTTGAGTTTTTTTGATGAGGGAGAAAAATCACTCCTTTAGGGGCTCATTATTAGCCATAGGATAAAATCAAAGTCATCTTGTCATTTAAAACCTTCTGTCATCCAGCCTAACTTTCTATACAATTTTTTTTTTTTTTTTTTTTTTTTTTGAGACAGAGTCACACTCTGTTGCCCAGGCTAGAGTGAGTGCCGTGGCGTCAGCCTAGCTCACAGCAACCTCAAACTCCTGAGCTCAAGCGATCCTCCTGTCTCAGCCTCCCGAGTAGCTGGGACTACAGGCATGTGCCACCATGCCTGGCTAATTTTTTCTATATATATTTTTAGCTGTCCATATAATTTCTTTCTATTTTTAGTAGAGGTGGGGTCTCGCTCTTGCTCAGGCTGGTCTCGAACTCCTGAGCTCGAACGATCCGCCCACCTTGGCCTCCCAGAGTGCTAGGATTACAGGCGTGAGCCACCGCGCCCGGCCTTATACAATTTTTTAAAATCAAAATTATACATATTTTTATCTCAAAAAATCTAACATTATTATAAGGCTTATGATAGAAATAATCCCCTGTCCTATCCCTACTTGCATCTGAGAACCACTTCCAAGTCATTTAGCTGTTTTAGTATTTTCCACTACATTTCTTTTTTTTTTTTTTTTGAGACAGAGTCTCACTTTGTTGCCCAGGCTAGAGTGAGTGCCGTGGCGTCAGTCTAGCTCACAGCAACCTTAGACTCCTCGGCTTAAGTGATCCTACTGCCTCAGCCTCCCGAGTAGCTGGGACTACAGGCATGTGCCACTATGCCCAGCTAATTTTTTTTTCTATATAGATTTTTAGTTGTCCATATAATGTCTTTCTATTTTTAGTAGAGACGAGGTCTCGCTCTTGCTCAGGCTGGTCTCGAACTCCTGACCTTGAGCAATCCTCCCACCTCGGCCTCCCAGAGTGCTAGGATTACAGGCGTGAGCCACGGCGCCCGGCCTCCACTACATTTCTTAAATATACTTTTTTTTTTTTTTTTTTTGAGACAGAGTCTCACTCTGTTGCCCCTGCTAGAGTGCCGGGTGCGTGGCGTCAGCCTAGCTCACAGCAACCTCAAACTCCTGGGCTTAAGCGATCCTTCTGCCTCAGCCTCCCGAGTAGCTAGGATTACAAGCATTCGCCACCATGCCCAGCTAATTTTTTTCTATATATATTTTTAGTTGGTCAGATAATTTCTTTCTATTTATTAGTAGAGACGGGGGTCTCGCTCTTGCTCAGGCTGGTCTTGAACTCCTGACCTTGAGCAATCCTCCCACCTCGGCCTCCCAGAGTGCTAGGATTACAGGCATGAGCCACCGCGTCCGGCCTTAAATATACTCTTTTTCTAGTGATTTTGATTTTTTGGTTTTAAACATTGTCTATTGATGTGCTACTACAGAAAATTAGGGCTTAGTTTTTTCATTCCTACCCCCTTAACACACATGCTTTCCCTTCCCCTTCTTCCCATTGTCATGCATTATTACCATTACATGATACTCTGTGTCTCCCACAGGACACCAAGACTTCTCTCTCGGGATGTTGAAACTTACCAAATAATCTTTTAGTTTAAAGCTTTCTTTGGAGACATTCCCCAGGAGCTTTCTCTTATCCACCTCTGGATGGGTTGCTATCACAGCCTTTAGTAAAGCTGTCATCTTCTGATGCCTTCTGTTCACCATCATACTGGGAAATTCCTTCACCTGTCTTCCCCATCGAATCCCATGTTTCCTGGATCTCATGTTGTCATATTTCAAGGTTTACTCCATTTTTTCATTGAAGTATATCTTTAAGTATCTTCCTTAGAAAGGATATATGGGAGATAAATATTTTTGAACTTTGCTTATCTGAAAATGTCTTTATTCTACTTTTCCTTTCATTAAGAGTTTGGGTATAGCGTTCTAAGTTGCAAATCACTTTGTATCAGAATTTGGAAGGCGTTCTTCCTCCTTGTTTCCGGTGTTGCTGTTGAGAAGTCCAGTGCCATTCTGGTTCTTGACTTCTATGTGTGACTTGTTTTTCTTTTTGATAGCTTTTAGCATTTTACTTTTATCCCCAGTTTTCTGAAATGTTACGATGATTTGAAAATACATCTTTTATTTAATAATTCTTTAATAATTTCCTCTCTTCTATTTTCTCTGTTTTGTCTTTCTGGTTCTTCTATTAGTTGAATATTGGATTTTATTGATCTTCTGGTCCCCCCACCTCCATATATTTTCTCATCTTTTTTTTTTCTTTTCTGTCATTTATGGTAGAGATAACCAGCTCTATCTTTTTTAGATGTATTTATTTTTGCTATCATATTTTTCATTTCTAAGTATGAAATAATTTTCTTATCTGAAGGTTCCTTTCTATAGTACTTATTCTTGTTTTATGGCAGTATTGCCTTTAAAAATTTTTATTATTATTTTCTTTAGAGATGGGGTCTTGCTGTGTTGCTCAGGCTGGCCTTGAACTCCTGGCTCAAGGGATCCTGTTGGCTCAGTCTCCTGAGTAGCTGGGACTACTGGCTTTTGCCACTGCACCTGGCTAATGGTGCCTTTTAAGTCTCTCTGAGAATATTAATTAGAGTCTCTCTCTTTTTTTAAAAAAAAAAGTATTTTCCTTTGCTTCCAGCATTGTCTCTGTTTCTTCCAAGCTCCCTTCTGTTTGTTCATTTTGGTCTCTTTCTTTCCTGTTAGAGCCTCTCTTAAAATATCTTTTGTTTCTTGGTGATCTTTATGTTTAAGAGTTCGACCCTAAAAAACTGATTCATGGGACTTGTTAAATGGTGTTCTCTTAATGAATAGCCAGGTAGGGGAGGTTGATTTCCCAGAGAAGAACTGATCAGTCTCCTTTGAGGCCAATTCTGGCAGCCAGAGCTCTGGCGTTGCCAAGTGGGGCAGTGGGGAAGGGGCTTATCGTTCATTATGTCAAGTTTCACTTAATACCTGTTTTCTCTGAGGCACCTCGCTCCTGACTTCAGCCGATTTTGTTTTAGCCTCACCCTGCAGCACTCCTTCCCGTCCTACCAAGCCCTCTGAGGTTGCTGGTGCTTCCGATGGTGTCCTGAGCCCCCCCAGGTGCTACAGAACCCTTTGTCTTGTTTCTTATTGTCTCCCATTCCCCACAGGTACTTAGCAGAAAGAGAAAGCTGAAATTTAAATTAGTGACCGTTTGTTTATCTGCTCTCAGTTTATCAAACTTTTGTTGCTATTTCTTTTCTTGTTCTTATTTTCTGTGGATTTGTACCATTTTTAATCCTTTACTTTCACTTTTCTGAGGTTTCAAAAAGCAATGGAGATAAATGTGCATGTTAAGTTGGCAGAAGTTAATCTTCCCAATTTAATTCCCTCTCCCTCTCTGCCTCTACTCACCCCAAATACCTAAACCCTGTGTTCTAATGTCACTTGTACTTTTTTTTTCCATTCTCTTCCTCATGCCATCTGTCTCTCCTCCTGCAGTGTCTACTCTTTTTATTTCAAACTGTTGAAATCCTACACCTTTTTCCAGGCGCAGTTTATATGCTTCATCCATGGAAGTCTTTTTTTTAATTTCTTCAACTGGAAATGACCATTCCATTGACTGAATTTCTAAAGTTCCATTCATTGAGTTCTATTTGTCTTGCCCCCCTCATGACTATGCCTGTACTGTCTTATGTTCAAATTATTTGTATACATATTTCCCTTGTTAGAATGTAAGCTCTTAAAGGATAGTATAAGATTGGCTTTGTAATTTTTTTATTATCGATAACAACATAGTACCTAGCAACTAAATATTTATTTCATGGAAACATAGAATTTTAGAGCTGGGAAAGAATTGAGATCTAGAATTTCAACTCATTTTATGAACGAGTAAATAGATCTAGTGTGGTTAAATGATCTGAAAGTCATATAATCTAGGAACAGAACCGGACCTATAATCTCATTCTCTAGTTCCCTAGCATGTCTAAATGCATTGATAAAGTCTGATATATGGTTAATTAGATATTCTGGTTAATCAAAGGTTAACCAGTGAGCACTTTTTGTTTCATTCTTGTTGAGAATTTTTATAAATATCTTTTTTTGTTTTAGTAATGAGATATGCCGTAGGTAATTTCTTTCCTTCCTCCCTCCCTCCCTCAGATCTTGAATATTCTGGATTTTGTTAAAACTGAGCTAGTTTTCTTCAAAGGCATATGAGCATCAGAGAACTAAGGATTATAGGTAGGGAAAAATGTAGGCAACTGTACTGAAAGTACCCTGATTTCAAGAAAGTTTTTAAAATCAGTGATATGATGTATTTAGGGTGATTCTTTTTTCACCTAACAGAATGCAGAACAAGTTGGGTCCTAGGTAATTAACATTTTGCTATTTGACAATTCATCAGAGATTTGCCCAAAGTATTTTTTAAGTGAATTGTGTGTGTTAAAGATCTTCCTCTATTTCTCTCACTTATCTAGCTCTTGGCAGATATTTCCAGAATGTTTGCACTAGCTCCATAGATTCATGTCTGAGGGAGTAGGTACTCCAGGAACATCTACTGGGAGAAAGTTGAACTATAACTATTGTCTGTTTAGGAGTTGTTGAAGATCAAGTGTGCCTGTCACTAATTGATAAAGCCAGATGCTGACAATTCACAATTGCAAAGATATGGAATCAACCTAAGTGCCTATCAATTCATGAGTGGATTAAGAAAATGTGTCTGTGTATATATATGTACCATGGAGTACTACTCAGCCATAAAAAGGAATGATATAATGTTTTCTGCAGCAACTTGGAACTGGAGACCATTATCCTAAGTGAACTATCCCAGGAATGGAAAAACAAACAACACATACTCCCTAATAATTGATAGCTAATCGATGAGCATACACAGGCATGAAGAGATGTAAAGGTCATTGGAAATCAAGAAGATTGGTGGGGAGAGAGGAGGGGTAAAAACCTATCAGGTACAGTGAACACTATTCGGGTGATGGGCACACTAAAAACTCCAACTTAAGCATTATAAAAGGTAGCCATATAACAAAAACATTTGTACCCTCTTAATATTTTGAATTTAAAAAAAAAGCCAGATGCTGTCCTTTTCCTCATCCCCTACTTTGGGCACTTGAGGGTGGATGGGCAGGTACTTAAGAGGCTGCCCACTTCCTCTGAGATTTGGCTTTTCCTTAGGGCCTTGCCTCACAATGTGAGGCTGAGTGATGGCAGATGGTCTGATAATGGGGCTGGTTTGCCTTCTCCGCTGGGCAGAGCTGTTGATAAACAAGCAGTGTATGGTGGAATGAACAGTAATCGACCTCTAGGCTGGATTGGGCTCTGCCTCATGCCTACCACTTTTGGTTTTATCCAGAGTAGAAGCTGTGGTCCCCAAATTTTAGGGAATAAGGATTTATTGTAGTCATTGGCATTACTGCCTTTGTCTGTTTCTGTATTGCCACCTGGCTGCCATTAGAGGGAATTCACTACACCTCTGAGTCCCTGCAGGGAGCTGAGAGGAGGACTGCTCCTTGTGTTCAGGATGGGGCATGTGTTCTCCTTAAAACTTCAAACTGTTACCCACATTTCCTTTTATGACTTGCTAAGTCAGAGGCAGCTGGGAGGATGCACTGGGGAAGCATTACTCACCAGGCACACATAGTGGCCCTGACTGCAGGCGGGTAGTCTGGGCTGTGCTGAGAATGAGTCACCTCGGGGAATGGAAAGATTGCAGGGTACTGGGGGTAGAGGTTGTGTGCCAGTGACTGCTCTTGTGTTTGCTCTTTTCTGTATAAGGACTCAGCACAAAGCCACAAACACTGGGGATCCAGTTGGAACAGCCATTTAGGCAGCCAGTGGTATTGATGTTTCCCATGAAGGGAGTGACCTGGGTGGATATAAGCATTGTATAGCATTGTTTCCTTGTATGTTATGGATGTATATAGGTTTAGAGACAAGCTTGAATTTGTATAATGAAAGTTCTATGTGCAGGAATTTCACTAGAATTAAAAGCAGTACACAATTTGTCTTGGTTATAAAACTCAGTCTTCTAGCACTCTGGGAGGCCGAAGCAGGCGGATGGTTTGAGCTCAGGAGTTCGAGACCAGCCTGAGCAAGAGGAAGACCCCTTCTCTACTAAAAATAGAAAGAAATTAGCTGGACAACTAAAAATATATAGAAAAAATTAGCCAGGCATGGTGGCGCATGCCTGTAGCCCCAGCTACTTGGGAGGCTGAGGCAGAAGGATCACTTGAGCCCAGGAGTTTGAGGTTGCTGTGAGTTAGGCTGATGCCACGGCACTCTAGCCCAGGCAACAGAGTGAGACTCTGTTAAAAAAAACAAAAAAACTCAGTCTTCTATATCTGTCTTTGTCCAGTAGGGGTCACTGGGGGTTTAGGCTCTAAATGAGAGAAACTGTCACTAAACCTATGATGGACCAATCAGATTCCTTGTCTTTATTGTAGCATCTTTGTACATTGAGTACTATCTATTTTTTTTTTCCTATGAGAGCAGAAACAAAAGATGTGAACTTGATTAAGAACTTTGTGGATATCAGTATTTGAAGAGTAGATTATTCCAGATACTAGGTGAAGAAAGATACCAAAGCTGAGATAGAATTGGTTTTATGAGTAAGATCTTAGGAGCAGTTTTTTTTAAATGAAAGAAAACTGTTTATTAAGCATGTTATATATGCCTAGGTACTTTGTATATATTGCTTATTTAATCTTGATAACTACCCTAAGAAATACACATTTTTGTATACATTGTACATATTTCAAACCTGAAAGTTTAGAAATATTAAGCAGCTGCTAGGGTCACATAATTATGAAGTGGTATTGCCATGGGAGATCCTGTGAGGCATACTTCATTTGACTTTGGCTCCTGGTAAGAGGTCATGAAAACAGAAGGGTTCTTTGGAAAATAAGCAGAGGCTGGTCGTAGATGCTCCTGAGAAAGACTGACATAATTCTTTTTTTTTTTTTTTTTTTTTTGAGACAGAGTATCGCTTTGTTGCCCTGGCTAGAGTGAGTGCCGTGGCGTCAGCCTAGCTCACAGCAACCTCAAACTCCTGGGCTCAAGCGATCCTACTGCCTCAGCCTCCCGAGTAGCTGGGACTACAGGCATGCACCACCATGCCCGGCTAATTTTTTCTATATATATTTTTAGCTGTCCATATAATTTCTTTCTATTTTTAGTAGAGATGGGGTCTCGCTCTTGCTCAGGCTGGTCTCGAACTCCTGAGCTCAAACGATCCGCCCACCTCAGCCTCCCAGAGTGCTAGGATTACAGGCGTGAGCCACCGTGCCCGGCCTGACATAATTCTTGTGTTGCAGATTATGGTTCTGACCAGGCTCCAATGGTCAGCAGGTAGAAAGAAGCTGACGTATGTACATATGTACAAAGGAAGCGAGAAGGGGAAGGGAACTGCCTTTGTGAAAACAAAACAGGTGGCAAATTCTTCTTCTTTTTCATGTAGAGTTACTGCCAGGGTCTGGAAATCCGTCTTACAGAGATCTAAAATTAGCTGTTTGTGTGCAAAGCCTGGTTTCCATGGATAAATAGTTTAAGCCTGCCTCTTCCATGTTGGCATGGGCTCTCCTTCAGAGCCTTGGCCTGGGCTCTTCTCCTATTGGCATTCACAGGCCTGCCAGGTTACTTTGCCGTTGAGCTCCTGGTCAGCTGCATGCCATCCATAGACTCTCATGCCCACTTTGCCTTCTTGTGTTCAAGGTGTCTCAGGAAAACTAGAGTTGATCACCTGCTTCTTAGCCAGACTGCACTAAAGATGTTTCCCACTGAGACCATTTTTTGTTTTTATTTGGAAAAGCGTTTAAAAAACATATTTAGGCTAGATAGGAGTAAGATGCTAATTATCCCTTACTGTGCATTCACTTGGAATAAGAAATATTTTTGGACAAAAGTAACAATCTTTTGCAAGATTCGGGAGTAGTCCCCATAGACAGAGTTTTTTTCCTTTTATGTCCTTTTTTCCATTTATTTAAGATGTCGACTATCAGAGTTTTCTGAAAAAAGTTTAGTAGCTAGATCTTATTATTTTGTTGGGGGAAGTGGTCAGAATTCCAGAGAGAGGGATGACTTTAAATGGTAACATGGCTATTAAAGTTGAATAGATATTCTTATCCAGTGCTGCTAAAGCCTAATTTGATTTATTCCTTGAGTTGGTGGCTTAGGGCTGTTAAATACCACACATTTTACCTTACTTCCTTACATTGGTCACCAAAGATAACTTGGTGCTCTGCTGGGGTGTAAATGCTCTTGTTTAGTATTGATGATAACAATAGTTAACATTAATGAGTTAATATTTAATATTTTTAGCTGGGCATGGTGTCTCACACCTGTGATCCTAGAACTTTGGGAGGCCAAGGCAGGAGGATCACTTGAGACCAGGAGTTCAAGACCAGCCTGGGTAATAGCAAGACCCTGTCTCTCCAAAATAAATAAATAAAAATTAGCCCAGCATGGTAGCACGTGCTCATAGTCCCAGCTACTTGGGAGGTCGAGGCAGTTTGAAGTTGCTGTGAGCTACGATGACGCCACTGTACTCTAGCCCAGGTGACAGAGTGAGACTTTGTCTCAAAAATAAATAAGTAAATAAATAAAATACATTTAATATTTTAAAATAATTAATGTTCATTGTATGCCAAATATTCCATGCATCTTCTCATGTAACCCTCAATGTAACATTGCGAAGAGGTAATTTTATTATCCTCATTTTGTAGATGAGGAAACTGAGGATTATAAGTATTAATAATTGGTTCAAAGACACAGCTAGAGAAAGTGAAGTCAGAATTTGAATCTAGATTTGGCCAAAAGATTATACTAAGTTTAGAGTTATGGGCAGAGAAAGAGAGAAAGAAAGAGGCTCTGTGGTTTAAGATTGAGATTTCCAAGTGCTGTACCAGAGCATCTTCCACTTTATTTTCTACCCTTACTCTTTAGCTTTACATTTTTACTTTTTCTTTCTTTCTCAAGGGCAAGAGCCTCGATTGCTGAGCTTGACAAGAAAACCACCCAGAGTTTAGATACTGGGCAGAATCTATATCTGGAGAGATTTCCAGGGGTGGAATTTCTGAATTAATATACTGGCTTCTTTCCAGCTCTAAGAAAAAAGTAAAACTTACTTTCGTGTTCTTGGGGTCACTTTTTCCTTTAAACTCCCAGTTAGATTTGGAAAGTCACTGTCAAAGGTGGTTTGACTCCTTTTTGTGTATATTATTAATATCTACTGGGCCTATCTAGAGGAGCATTTTGAGTTATTCTTGCCATAAGATGAGTGGTTTTCCAGGCACTTGCTCTCTGTTGTATGTTCTTGTGGCCAAAATAGATGCATTCCTAGAAGAAATGTTTATATTTTGGGAATAGTCATAGTTTATTGGGCCCAGTTTTGCTCTTTCTAGTGTGATTTCCCCTTATATTTCTTGCTCTTACAGTGCTCTTTAGACCCTCTTGTTCACTAGTTTATTTATTCACTCAGTCTACAAATAGTGACTAAGATTTAGTGACTAAGATTTTATAAAGGAGAGCAGACATTCATCTAGCTTCAAAAACTTAATTTAGTGAGAGAGTAAAAATATGTAGTCAACTATTATAATGTAGAAAGTGCTAAACATCATGATAGAGAAACAGATGAAATATAATTAAAACTCAAGGGAGGGGGAAGTTTACTTCTAGCTAGCGTGGAGGGAGGGACCAGGGAAAATTCTGTGGAAGTATTGGCTTTAAGCTGGTCCATAGGAGTGAGATTTTGACATATGGAGATGGGAAGGAAAAATATTTCAGGGTAAATGAGGGAAATATTGTGAAGCCAAAGAGTTTTGAACTTAATTTGCTGACAGATTAGAAATAGAAAGTTTTAGAATGAAGTTACAAGTAAACATTTATTGAACATTTAAGACATGCCAATCATTTATACATGTTCCACAGAGATTAATCTCATGATGAGTGAGGGCAGGGTTGGCAGGTTGGAGACAGAGATAGGTAAATAGATTAGGTAATTTAGGTGATAGGTAAATTATCAGTTTGCCAAGGTTTTGTACAGTTGAGAAATATTCAGAGGTCTTTGTAGTCAGATGTGGTTTGTTTGCTGCTCCTCCAAGTAAGGATAATAATAGCTAGTAATTATTGAGCACATATTAAGCACCTTAAATGCATTAACTCATTTAATCCTTACTACATCTCTGTGAGACAGCTATTATTAATCATTTTACAGATGAGGAAATTGAGATTCCACATGGTTAAGTGACTTGCCCAAAAGGTGCTAAATGTGATGTATATAGTAGTCTGGATTTGAATCCAGGCAGACTGGGCTTGTAATTACCATGCTACTATAAAATGCTCATGGCATCGAGGTTTATGGAGCAAGAAATGTGGAGATTTTCCTTACTTTATTGTATTTGGTGACACTTCGGTATGTAGAAAATTCTTTTAGACATTCTGGGCCTTTGCATGTTTATTGCATTCTCAGTACCATCTTGCTAAATTTCAGAGGTGCAATCATGGATATCTCCTAATTAACTACTCTGAGGCCCACATCCTCTACCTATCTGCAGTTGGATGCCTAGTGTACTCATCAGAGGAGACAGATGACAAGAAGTTCAGGGCCAGGATTTGATGCCTGGATCCTGCCATTCCCAGAAACCCAAGGTTTCCAATCCTATCAGTCATATGCTATTCCCTCTACCAAATTTATAATCTCAAGTATATTTGTTATATTTAAAAAAAAAAAAAAAAAAGTCCTCAGCCAGGTGCAGTGGCTCATGCCTATAAACCCAGCACTTCGGGAGGGTGAAGCAGGAGGATCGCTTGAGACTAGGAGTTTGAGACCAGCTTGAGCAACATAGCGGGACTCTGTCTCTACAAAAAATAAAAATTAGCTGGGCATGGTGGCATGCATCTGTAGCCCTAGCTACTTGGGATTCTGAGGCAGGAGGATCTCTTGAGCCCAGGAGTTTGAGGTTGTAGTGAGCTATGATGATGCCACTGTACTTAAACCTGGGGCAACAGAGTGAGACCCTATCTTCAAAATAAAAATAAAAATAAAAAAAACTTTAAAAAAAAAGTCTTCTCTCTTTTATAAGCATTATTTTTCTAGATTTTGGTCTTTTAATTATGATGCGTCTTAAATTTTTAGTCTGTATCTGCTGAAGTTATGAGGCTTATGGATATCAGTTATTTTGAGACCAAGTAAAACTTCATGGCAGTTTGAATAAAACGTCTACCATACCTTCTCATGGGCTTGCTTTGCTCTCAGTTGCGAACATTAAAGTAATTCTGGGGTATTACTGTGCGCTGAGATTTCTTGTGGGTAATGGTTGTGGGAGACCATCCTAAATTTCTGTGAGTGAAGTAATCTCAGAGGCAGGTCTAAAATCCTAATGAAGTTCTGAGTCTTGCTTCTACAAGGCTTCTCGGATGGTTTGGGGCTCTGCCCGTTGGCTGTTAGAAAGGGATATCCTGCAGGGTGCTAAATGTGACTTTAAAGGCCTGTTCTTTGTCTAATAAATGATTTCTAAAAAGAAAACTAGTTGCTCCCTCCTGCTAGCCTCTAACCACTTCCTGTACATGACTGCACACAGATCCATCTTAGTTTCGCCAAGTGAAAAATCTGTTTTGTTTTCACAAAGGCAGTTCCCTTCCCCTTCTCGCTTCCTTTGTACATATGTACATACATAAATATACACAAAGGCTGACAACAGGCAAACTTTTTACCTGTTATATGTATTATAGAAAAGTTATGTATCCAAGTTATAGCACACCACCTTTGGAAGATCTTATGAAGGGAAAATTACTTTGGATGTCTTTCATTGTCTTCTCTAATAACAAAGGCAGATTCAGAATGTATCTTGGTATTTGAGTGCTTTGGATTTTTATTCTTCCAGATTTCCTAGGTATTTTTGAATGGCACAAATATGTATACTAATTAAGACGGTTTTATAACAGCTTCTGCTAGCAGAATAGAGCAGAGAAATGGCTTTCACTTTGGGAAATGAAAATATAGGGAAGGTATTTGTAAGATTACAAAAAAGGCAATTGTGAAGTGGTGAGATAGCGCTAGCAGGGTAATATATTGTGTTGAAGTTGAGAGTCATTCCTTAGAGCCAGGTGGAGTTACTTTTACACTAAGTCTTGTAAAGAGGAAGTATTCCAAACATATAAATATCTCAAATTGCTTAACCTGAAGTTAGTGTACTTATTTTGCTGGAGCTTTTTAGCAAAGGGAGGCAGTGTGATAAAATACATTGATTTGAAATCAGGCAGCTAAAAGTTCAGATGTCAGTTCATCCTTTTTCTTACTTTGTGATCTTGGCAAAATAACTTGAATTGTTGGAGCCTCAAGTTCTTGATTTATAAAGTGGGGGTGATAACATATACCTCCCAGGGCTATTGTAGGGATTAAATGGAGTAACAGATGTGAAGGTGCTTTATAGTAGCTCTTTAATAAATGCTAGTTTCATTACCAAGCAAGTCCATCTTTGACCATCACAGCCCAGGAGCGTCACTTCTCCACAGCAAGGGGCATGTCAGAAACATCTTCATGTCCACAGTGTCTAGCATAATGCTCCATATTTTTTAATTGAATGAATGAATAAAATGCTCTGTTTCACAAGCGAGGGAGCTCCAGCTTAGTCTCCACTGGACTACGACATCTTTTTTCTGTCTCTAGTGCTTATTCCCTGCAGCAAACACTATTATATTTCACATGTCAAGAAGAATTCTCTTTTGACCCTACATTGCTCTCTCTGCTCCCTTTACAGCAGAATTCCTTGAAAGAGTTGTTTTTACTTGTCACTGATTCCTCTCTTTCCATTCATTCACTGCATTCAAAGCTCCAGTCAGGCCTTTTCTCCGCCATGCCATCAAAACTGCCCTTGTCAAAGTCACCAGTGGCCTCCATAATGCTAAATTCGATGGTCAACTGTCTATTTATTTTTATTTTCTTTTTACCTAAAGAACTTGTAAAACATTAGAATGGTCAATTCTCAATCCTCATCTTGACACATTAACTGCTCTGACATGGTTAATTACTACTACTCCTTAGAACATTTCCTTCACCTGGCTCTTAGGATAGCTTGCTCTTTTGGTTTTTGGTTCTCCTCCTAATCCACTGGCTCTTCTTTTTTAAATTTCTTTTAGTGATTCTTCCCCTTCCTTTGCTAATGTTGGAGAGTTTCCAGGGCTTAGTCCTTGAGCTTGATCTCTTATCTCTTTATGTTTACTCCCTAAGTGATGTCATGCAGTCTCCTGGCTTTAAAATTTCAACCTGGGTCTCTCCCTGAACTCTGGATTCATATATTCAGTTACCTAGTCAAAGTTCCACTTGAGGGCGTGGTGGCTTGTACCTGTAGTTGCAGCTACTCAGGCGACTGAGATGGGGAGATTGCTTAAGCCCAGGAGTTTGAGGCAGCAGTGGGCCATGATTGTGCCCCTGCACTGCAGCCTAGGTGACAATGAGACCTTGTCTCTTAAAAAAAGAAAAAACAAAAAGAAAACCCCACAAAATTCCACTTGAATGTCTGGTAGGCTTTTCAACTTAATGTATTCAAAAGGGAACTCCCCTCTCCCCCCAGTTTCCACCAAAACCAAACAACCACAAATGAACCCCAAGCCCTCTGCTTCTCTGGTATTCTTCCCCATCTCAGGAAATGGCAGTCCTATCTTTTCAATTTCTCCGGCCAAAAACCTTGTAGCTATTTTATTCTTTCCCTCCTCTTTCTACATCTAGTCTATCAGCAAATTCTGATGATTCTTTCTTTACAATTATTCCAGAATCTGACCACCTCTCACCATCTCTACCACCACACCCTGGTGCCAGCCATCATCATTTCTCGGCCACTAATTTTCTCTTGGATTATTGTCTTGGCATTATAGCTGGTTTCCCTGCACCAATTCTTGTCTCTCAATAGTCTGATCTCAACACAGCAACAAGAGGGATTCTTTTAAAACCTGTCACTGTCTCACACAAAGCCCTCCAAAGCCTTCCTGTTTTACCTAGAATAAAAGCCAAAGGATTTACAAATGGCCTGTACAGCCATAGGCAGTCTGACCCCTCTCCTGATACTCTTCCCTTTTCTCTTTCGGCTCCAGCTTCTTTGATGTTCCCCCAATACAACAAACGTACTTCTGCCTTAACGACTTTGCACTTGCTGTTCTTTGGCTCATTCTTTCTCCAGATAGCCATATGACTTGTTTGCTTTTATTTTCTGTTTTATAAAAATTAGAGACGGGGTCTTGCTGTGTCTCCCAGGCTGGAGTGCAGTGGCATGATCATGGCTCATTGCAGCTTGGAATTACTGGACTCAAGCGTTCCGCCCACCTCTGTCTCCCGAGGTGCTGTGCCCAGCTTTTGCTTATATTCTTTAGGTCTGTGCTCAAATGTCATCTTATTAGAGAGCCTTTCCTGACCATCCTGTATATAAAATTGCAAACTTTCCCCCACAGGCGCTCCCTTCTCTTCTTCATCCCCTTTAGCATTCTCTGTAGTATTTATGTGACAAGCTATATATTTACTTGTTTGTGTTTATTTTCTGTCTTCCCCTAGTAGTATATAAGCTCTGTGAGAGCAAGGTATTTGATTTGTTCACTACTATGTCCCTGGTACTTAGAACAGGGCCTGGCACATAGCATGAAATAAATATTTGATGAATAAAACGTAAGTTAGCATAAAATTATAGAGGATCTTGATGCCATATTAAAAAGTTCCTATTGTATTAGTTCTCCTATCAAGGGACCCTTTTTTATCTTTCTGGGTAGTAGGTTATTCAAATCTAAAACACTCTTCTTTTATTAGAAAAAAGGTAACTTTACAGATATCTAAAGCAATATAGTATCTTTATATATGCCACAGTATAATAGGCACCCTAGAAATGAAGAGCTAGTTTGGTAGAAAGACGAGGCTATAACCCTTACTTTCCCTGAGTGAAGGATGGTAGGTGTCATAGAGGTCTTTAGATGTATTCCTGGCTATTTGAGTCTTCAGTGTTATGTTGTGTGTCCACATTGTGCTTTGTAAAATCTCTGTTCATGGAGAAGCAGACAAGGAGAGGAGCAGTGGTACTATGAGACTTTTGATACTCAATTTAGGCTGTATAAAATTCTTCCCAGCCTTTAAATGTTTGTTAGGTTTGTTGCAGTATTATTTACATACTATAAAATTCACCTTTTCAGGTGTACAATTAAGTGAGTTTGGACAAATGTATATTGTTGTAGAACCACCAACACAACCAACCAGAAAGAACACTTCTGTCACCCCTTACAGTTCCCTTGTGATCTGTTTTAGTCAATTTTCTTCCCTAACCCTCAGCCTCTTCTGATTTCTGTCCTTATAGTTTTGCTTTTCTAGAATGTCATATAAATGGAATCACACAGTATGTGGCTCTTTGTGTTTGGCTTCTTTCATGTAGCATAATGCTTCTGAGAATTGTCCATATCACTGTTGTTCCTTTTTATTATGGAATAGTAGTCCATTATATGGATGCACCACAATTTGTGTGTAAGTTCACTGGTTGATAGACATTGGGTTTTCCAGTTTTTGTTTATTTTGAGTAATGCTGGTATAAACATTCATATATAGGTCTTTGTGTGGATATATGTTTTTATTTTTCTTGGGTAAATACCTAGGAGTGAGATTACTGGGTCATCTGGTATGCATTATGCTTAACTTTATAAGAATTTGCCAAACTGTTTCTGTAGTGTTTTTACCAATTTATACCCCCACGAGCAGTATATGAGAGTTCTATTTGCTTCATATCCTTGCCAGGTCTTGGCATTATCAGTCTTTAATTTTAGCCATTCTAGTGGTAAAGTGTTTTCAGTTGCTGCTACAATGTCCATCTCAAGTTTTTATTTGTAAGAAGGCCTTGGTTTTGTTTTCTGCTGTCATTGAGTTTCCTGATGCCCCTTTGACTAGCTAGTGGAAATTAGGTGGATTTTTCAGCCCTTGAAAAATGCTCCCCAGACGTTAACAGGAGTTTGCTCTCCTTGCTGATCTTCGTAGTGCCTAGATATCACTCTGTTTCATGGGAGATTGTTCTGTATGTATCCTCTCTGTAGTGACGTTCAGGTCCCTTGCTCCTCCTCCCGTGTTGTGGGTGTGGGAGAGTTGCCCTCGACAGCACTGGGGTCCTTGTGACGCTTACACATCCTTGTGTACTTTGCCATCTCCCCACAAGAGGTTCCCTAGTGCTTCTGTGACATTTTTCTTCTGGCTACATCCTGAAGGCTGGCCTTCCAACCAGGCTGGGAATGGAAAGTTAAGAATGTGACGTCCTCTGACACCCTCCCTCCCTGTAGAAGGGTCTGAGGTTTGTTTGTTTAAGCTGAGCGGAGGATGCCAAAGATAGAGGTTTGAGTCAGCTTGACACTGGCTTAGGCGCTCCTTTCCCCTCTCCTTGTTCCTCCTTCCCTTTCCCCTCCCCCACTGGCCAGTTGTTTCCTGGGCTTTGTCTGAGATACACTGTACAGTTTTAGTCCCAGTCTACTACTGCCTGCTGAAAACAGTCAGAGGCGAGATGGAGGAGAAGCCGCCAGGAAGTTTCTGACAACACTAAGCTCCGGGCCTCTGCCTCTGCACTGATAGTACAGGACAGCAGTAACCTCAGGAGAAAGGCATCCAGAGGCCTGCGCTGAGCTGTGGGCTGTGGCTAACTCAAGAGAGGAGAAAGGACAGGCCTGGAAATGCCTCTCTTAGATTCATCTTATTTGCCACCAACCATCTTTATTTTGACTCACATACTTGGAGTTGCCGGTGTTCTATACTGGAAGAGACGTGCCCGGGGCAGAGCAGGTAACTAACTGGTGCCGAGTTACTCTTTAAATCTACTGTGGGGCTTTTGAGGGTGGGGTAAATGACGGAGGTCTTCCCAGTTGCTTTCCTTAAAGGGCCAGTATGTCACGTAGGGTGCTGTCAGACATAAGAGTGTGTGTGTGCGTGTGTGTGTGTGTGTGAATATACTGAAGTAACTGGGCCACTTTAGGACCTAGACTCTTTCCTGTTCTATGAGGCTGTCTGGCTGGAGGGTGCTGGTTAGATGAGGTGATGTCTGGGCTCGAAGCTGGAGGGAAGTGGCCGCTATGCTGACTTATGTCCTTTCTCAGAGAATCAAGCCATTCCTTTCTCTATCTCAGAGTGGTTTTTTTTTTTTTGGGGGGGGGGAATCCTTTTTTTTAAACAAAAGCATACAGTAATTCTGTCACCCTCCTCCAGGTATAGATTTGGGAAAACTTGTGAGATTGGAGAAGTTTCTGGATTTGGCGTATTTTGGGGTGAGAAAAGGCAGGGGAGTAAGGATCAGTCGGAGGAAAGGGTAGAGTGGTGTCCTTGCCGAGGTGCATCCTGGAACACTAGTGTGCGTGCCTGTGTTCTCTTTGATATAATTGACACTATTTCTTTCTCCTCAGGCAGCTACATGGTTTAGCTATGTGTATCCAAGTCATCCTGTTCAATGCAGGAAATTAACTGTTCTCTTTCCTAGGGAATCAGGCTCTGATAATTTTTTTTAAAGTTTTTTTTTTTTAGTGGTGCCAGAACCCTCTTTCTTCCCATATTACTATTAGTTACATTATATTCTACGGACTTTCTAAACACCCGGTGCAGGGATCAGCCTGAGTTTTGCTGATTCTAAATCTCCATAGTTGTAGATTAATAAGGTCTAATTTTTCCTGGAGTATACCCCTGGGTGTCATTGCTTTCAGTACTGTCATTGTGGTGGGCTCACCACCTTCAAGCCAAGGTATGTAGACACTAGTTACAATGTATACAAGTTAAGATGGGGATTTGATGACTTACTACTTAGCTTTCTATTAAAAGTTCATGAATGGTTGACAAAATTAAAGTTAGATTCATTCTCCAGCGTCCCTTCCAGTAAGTCCCAGAAAAACTTTTGACTAAATGTCCAGATCCCAATGTGTGTCTATCTCAGCAAAAACCAGAGACAGACATTTAGAAATATATTTGATTGTGTGGTGGTGTGTTTTTTAAAAACAAACAAACAAGAAACACCCCAAAGTGGCTTTCCTGTATTTGAGCTTAGAAAGAAGCTTGTGTTATTTGGTCCTATTTACTATTTCATATGTAATGAGAAAATAAATATCATTTTGATGGAGTATACTGCTTTCCTTGTGCATTATGGTAATGACATTTCTAAACTACTAATTGTTATTAATTGATTAATACTTTAAAAGTTTAGCTTTAGTGTAGGATTTTCTATGGAACTATCTATCTATGGAGCCATTGCCCTATCTTTTAAATGCTTTCTTTTTTATGTTTTACAAACGTTAATTTCATAAACAACCATCAAATACATTGAAATAAAAATAAGAAAAATACCTTGTAAAAACTTTTTATTTCTATGAAACAACTTTGATTCTAATACCTAATAGTTATATTGGGAATGTGCTGTGTTCAGTTTGTCTATAATTAGAGAAGTAGTTTTTCAGTTGGGGACTATGGGTAACAAATCTTCCATGGAGGTACTTAAGATATTCTGCACCCATTTTATTATAATTTCAATCTTAAGATACATTTTATCTATTAAAAATGTTTTTAAAAAATAACATGTTCACTCTAATTACTGCCTGCCAGCTGGACATCACCAGAGAATAAAGTTTCTCTACCATCGCTATGTATATATTTTTTACTGCCCATAAATGTACACTTGATTAAAGCCATGAAGATCATCTCTTCTAATCTGGTCTTTTTTAAAAAATTGGAAGTATTGCAGGACAGACTGTAGAACATAGGTCTTGTACCTAATCATTACCATCTTCATCATTATCATCATCTAGGCAAGGCTCAGTTGTATCAGCTCAGGTGTTAAGTCCATAATAGTGAGTGGGTAACACATTGCTATGCAATACTATTGTAATATTGGTTTAGTGTATACTAAAATTTTTTGTTCTTCTTGTCTTACTTTTCTGTTTATATTTACATATCATAAAGAATGTACATAGTTTTAGATACTGAAGGTATTAAACTTTGAAACAAATATTTCTGCTATTCTTTCAGGCTCTTGTATCAGTTTATTTGAATAATATCCTGACATTATCAGGCAGACTGTGAAACTGTAACTGTTTGTTTCTACTTAGTTGTATGAACCAGTTTTAAAAACTTGATTCTCGGCCATAAAATACAAAATAGAAATAAACCAGATGCCAGCCGGGTGCAGTGGCTCACACCTATAATCCTAACTATCTTTGAGGCCGAGGTAGGAGGATTGCTTGAGGTCAGGAGTTCAAGACTAGCCTGAGCAAGCATGGAACCCTGTCTCCACTAAAAATAGAAAAATTAGCCAGGCGTGGTGGCGCCCTCCTGTAGTCCCAGCTACTTGGGAGGCTGAGGCAGGAGAATCGCTTGAGCCCAGGAGTTTGAGGGTGCAGTGAGCTATGATGATGCCACTGCACTCTACCAGGGGTGACAGAGCCGGACTCTGTCTTTAAAAAAAAAGGAAAAGGAAAGAAATCAGATTCTGAGGTAAATATAACTGCAATTAATATAATCTCCCAATTTTAATAAAAATTACCTGATTGGTTACACATTTTACTTTTAAATAACAAATTTGAATATATAAAATAGGCTTATACTATTAAAGACTACTTTTGTATATTATATATGTTGAGTTCCATATATGATTTGTTTGAAAAAGTGTGATGTGAGAGTTGAAAATCACTGGACTAAATATAGTTCCTTTTAGCCCTGCAGTTCTAAGATACTGTGTTCTAGAAAATTCTCACTATGTTTGTATAGACTTTATATTTCTTCCACACTTAGAGTTGATAACATATTCTATTTTTCTCTTAAACTTGGAAGGGACCTTACACATTAACCAGTCCAACCTCCTACTTAGTCCTATCCTTGTCAGAAGTCATTCTTCTTTTGCTTGAAGTTCTCTGATTATAGAACAAACAACCTATGGACTGTTCATTTTCTTGGCAACTGGGGAGTTCTTTTTTAAGCTGAAAGTTGCCTCTTTGTAATTTATGCCTCTTAGACCAAATTCTGCCTAGCAAAGATTAAGCATACTTCCTCTTCTAGATGTCAGACTAGCTTACATTTGAAAGCTGTTTTCTCTAAGCTAGACACCTCCTTTTCCATTACTGCATATGATTTCCTAACTCCTTATCATTATAATAGTCCCTTTGGACAGTTAAATTTATTGTTTTTGCTTTGAAAATGTGGTGACCATGTGTGTACATAGGGAAGTGAAGGGAGTGCAGCACAAGCACAGGGAATAAATCACTCATAATGATTGATGAGATCTGGTTATATAAACACGTGGCTTTTACAGCCACATCACCGGCTCTTCAGCGGATGTAAACAAGATACAGGAAGACACAGGCAGTTTGTACTAAAGCCATGTAGTACCTATAAGACAGGGCTTAACAATCAGTATTTAGAATTTTAAATAGTTTTCAATATTGAAAACTGCTCACAGTTACATTTACATATCTTACCCCATTAGTCTCAGAACTTACTATTGTCTTAGTTTGAGTCTTCATTTTTTTTCTCCAGAACTGTTAAAATAATCTATTTCCTCCATTTTCTTCCTCTCCTCCCCAGTTTGTCTTCTAACTTTAGCCAGAGTGATCGTTCTAAAATACAGAGCTGCCTGTATCACTCTCCTGCTTAAAATCCATCTATGCTTCCCTTCTGCTTTTAGAAGAAAGTTCAAATTCTTCATCATGACAAAAAAGGATTTTTATGATCTATTCCCTGCCTGTTTCACCAGTTTTATTTCCTGTCTTAAGCACCCAGTACTCCAGTGTCATTTAAAAACTGGTAGATCATTACCTGAAATGCCTGTACCCTCTTTTCAACTAGACTACTTGATGATTGTCCTTCAGGGTAAGTGGTTACTGCCTCTGGAAAGCCTTCCTTGAGTAAAATAAGAGTTCCTCTTCTGTGCTGTAGTAGCACTCTGATAGTACGGCTTATTCAAACCTGTATTGTTGTCTTGCTTAGCTTGTCTCTTTCTCCCCACCAGTTGGAACAGGGACTCTTAATCATCTCAGTATCTTCACGGGTCTGAGACAAAATAGGTGTCAGTAAATATTACTTAAACAAATAAATGAGCAATTTAAAGATAGCATTAGCTATAAGCTATAGGAGGAACCATGCCCTGTTTATCTGTGCATTTAGAAGGCTTGACTTTTTTTTTTAATTTGTGGCCTGAGGTAGATGGGTTAATTGAATGATATAGAATTGCCCTGTGTTTTAGTTTATTAGTATCTCACATTGTAATAGTGAAAGCGGGAAAAGGCTTTATGATTATTGGAGAAGAACATTTGAATTTTTTGTGTGTTTGTGAAAGGATAGATTGTTCCCTCTCCAGGGTCTTGTTTTCTTTTTCTGTAAAAATGAAAGGGTTAGATAATCTGATCTCTTAAGGCTCTTTCCATTTCTAACCGTCCATTAGGAGGACCAGCCGTAATGCCTGGATATGGACCATATGAAGTACAACCTAAGTTTGCATCACCTTTTTTTTTTTTTTTAAAGCAGCTCCATCACACTATTGAGTCATATTAAACTTAAGATCAATTATAAAATGGCCAAACCTTATAGATGAATTGTTGTTGTCTCGCCTCCAGTTACTGTTGTACCTTTGATTTTCTTCAACTTCAGCATAAGACTTATAGGTATCCTAATTAAATTTTGTCCTGTGAAATTTGGTGCAACTTCTTCTAACTTTTTGAGATTTTTTAAAACTTTAATTCTTCCATTTATGGCATTAACTGTGTGTCCTCCATTTGGGTTATCTAAAAATTTGTTAAGTATGTAATAGGGACACAATAAATATTTGGATAAATAGTCACATAACTAATATGCCTTTACTCAAATAACTGAAGCATTAGATGTTTAATCAAGGTGGATTCTTTGTCTTTTTCTTTCCTTTGCTATTTGTTTATAGATTTGTACAGTGCAGTAGAAAGACCACTGAACTTGGAATCAGACGATATGGGCTCTAAGTCCTTGCTCTTCCACTTACTTAATTCCTCTGGACTTCAAATTTTTAGTCTATATGAGAAGGAAGAAGACTAAGGTCTCTAACTTTCTGTGATTCTCCCAGTGTGATCATCTATCTGGCCTATACTTGGAGGTAGTATGGAATTGTGATTGAGAGCAGGTTGAGAGTCTGGAGTTTGACTGCCTGTCTTTTTATCCTAGTTCTGCCCCTACTGGCTGAGTGACATCAGTCTCTCTAGGCCTCTGTTTTCTCACCTGCAAAATGGGGTTAATAATACAGCATGTTTATTTTGAGTTAGTTCTTGGAACGTATTCTGCACATAATTAGGACTATGTAATTGTTTGCTAGCATTATTATAATTATTTCACAAAGGATATCATTGATCACATTGTACCTATCTGTGGGCTATTGGAACAAATACAAATACTTGTTTTTATAGTTAAGAATTAAAAAATGTGATAGAAGCCGATGTGGGAGAGTATAAAAAGTTAGTGATATATTATGAATCACTGTCTATACATTAAAAGGAAAGACTTCGGTGTCTGCTTTTATATCCTTAATAATGGGTGATTTTGGCATTTTAGGAAAGAAATTAAATAGATAGCTTTAATTTTCTTTGCTACTGTCAGAGAGCCAATAAGCTGTTTGTTCTCAGACTATTTACAGCCAACGTGTGGAAATACCGGCTTGAACCTTGTCCCTCCTTTTAGCCTTTTTGAGATCTGTCAGTAGCAGCCAAATTCACTTTTTCCTACCTTTAACATGCAATGACGAAAAGTTGGGCGAAAAGAAGGGGAATGGCCTGGATAATGAGTGTACCGGCCCATCTCCTATGGACAATTTAGAGGGCTGACTGTCCTAATCAAAGTCTTATCCTCTGTCAGCAGCAGCAAACAGCTTCCCTTTTGAGGCTTAGGATCTCTTAGAACCTGAAGGGAAGGCCTGTCTCCTGGCAGGTAGACTGATCTTGTCCCCAGGACTCTCCCCTACCTCCCTCAGTCTGCAGTGCCGTCGGGAGAATGAGGTTCTGCTGGGGTGCCAGGGGATTGAGGAAATGGTAGGTTTTGGTTCACCTTCCTCAAACTTTACCCAGTAATTATTATTTTGATTTTTGGAGACTGTGAAAATATTTAGTATTTCTAGAAGTTGCCTCGTGTTCATTTCAAATGTGTCCTAAGTCTCCAGTTGGCCGTAGTTAAGTGTTTTTATTTTTTAACCTATTCAAGACTATTCTACCTTCTTATATATACAACCCCCCAGCCCTAGTTTAGTTATTCTGGTTTAGGTTCCTCTCAGAGACAGCAGGGTATAGCAGGAGGCCCAGCTTTGAAGCTGGACGGGTGGATATGTGATGTTGGTCAAGTTATTTAACCTTTTTAAATCTTAGTATTGTACCTCTAAAATGGAAATGATAATACCTTTCTTAGAGAATTGCTGTTGGGATTAAATGAAATGATATTTAAAGTTCTTAGCACATTACCTGTGAACTAACAGGTACAGTAGATGCTTAGTTAATTTTAGCTTAGATTATGGAGTGCCTTCTAAATGTGCTAGAGACTGGGGTATGAAGAGAAAAGATAGTCCCTGCACTCAGAATTTAAATCTGATAAAGCAAGAGGTCACTAAATATGAATCAGGAAATGTTCATTCCTTTTTCTTTTCTCTTCCCTATTTCTTTTTCTCTCTCCTTTTTTTTTTCTTTCTTTTAACATTTACCGGTTTATTATATAGTATATTACAAAGGATACAGGTGAAGAGGTGCATAGGGTGAGCGAGATACAGGGGAAGGGGTGTGGAGCTTCCGTGCCCTCCCCCGGCACACCATTCTCCGGGAACCTCTACATGTTCCTTCCATTTCTTACGCATTCCTTTTCCTAGGACGAGGTAAATTCTGGGAGGACCCTTCCTCTCCCAGGCCAACTGAGAAGAATCTGATAAGAAGGGCAAACTGAGTACAATTGCCATAGGTTATCAGGGTGACTGAGAGCTTAGTCCAAGGAGGGATAAAGACAGCTGTGCGTCCCGTTATTAGTAAGCAGTAACAGGATTATTAGCAGTTTGTAGGTGGGAGGGATGCCCAGTTGGGAGTGAAGGAATTTGCCAGGCAACTGAGGCAGGTTACAAGGCTAGTTTAAACTGAGTGGCCTTCTAGGCAAGCTCATGTTTGCTTTTTTCATTTGTAGTCTTTTGGGCTAATCTCTGGAAACTGGCTTTCCTGGGGTGCTGCCCCCTCCTCCCGCCCTGCCTTTAGGAACAGGATTGAAAGCAGCATTAGCCTGAAGAAGTCGTTCTATTTAGGGAGCTAGAGCAGAGGGCCAGTGATTAGGCCCTTATCTGCAGCGGGGCCTTTTTGAGTGGCGTGGGGCAGGACTGAAGTGTCCTGACATCCACAGCGGCTTGGCTTTTCTATCCCCTGGTTGGGTCAGAACTGTGAAGAAGCAATAGATGGGCCGGGCCATCTGAATGAAAAGCCCTTCATTGTGTTTCTTCAGCATTCCAGTGTCTGGTACAATTAGCCAAGACTCGGAAAACAAGTTGGACAAACAAGCAAGCAGCCTTCCACTGATGGATAAAGGGATTTCTGACACAGCCGAGTTAAGTGCACTGACTGTAAAGACAGAGTGGGAGGATCTGGGAAGAGGTAGGGGACTTTGGGATGCCATTCCTGGCTGGATGAGGGGAAAGAATGGAGCAAGAAGCAAGTGGTATTTTTGAAGTTGATAAAATCTGCTGTGCTAATCTACCTGCAAGGCTGGCTGAGGTGGGGCTACTCTGTAAAGTAGGTACAATCATTGAGGAGTGACTATACTCTTCCCTTTGGGCAGCTGTAAGTGTGGGGAAATGAATCCCCCTCTGGGATCTAGGAATCTGTTGGCTGCGGACAGCGAGTGTATGGGTTTGCTTCATTATAGTCTCTCCCATCACGAGACCTTCTCAGTTGGTTAACACTTTGTGTATACTTCTGCCTGAGAAGAGGCAAGCCGGAGGACCAAGTTGTTGGGCAATGGATGCATTCTTCCTGACTTGGCAGTAAGCTGTTTTAGCTCACCGGCTCTCCCACAACTGTCTAAGATTCACCAGGTTACAAGCTTCTGCTCTGCAAATGGAGGGTAACTCAAAGACCAGTTTCTGCCTGTTCTGGCTTACCTTGACTGGACTTTGGCATATGGAGCTCTCATCTCTGCATGCTCTCTTGGTCTGCAAACACTGAGTGGGTGCTGCTTTTGAACAGCATGCTGTTTGTTGGAAGACATGGACCCAGTTTTTGGAGGTAGCCTAGGGAGGAGCTTCCTCTCTGACCTCAAGGGAAGGAGGAGGTCAGTAGGAAGTGGTGGGTGGAGCCACTTCTCTGTTCTGCTGTTTCTGTTCATCGCCCAGCCCTTTGGCTATCTCTCTTCACCTCCCAGCCCTTTTTGAGGAGCTGCAGAGGGTGTACAGGCCACTAGCTGGGGGTTCTTGGGGAATACCTCTTAGCAGGGGCAGACGCGGGGCACCATGTGGCCCAGTTACCAAGATGAGCACGAGTTCAACGCCCACCTCGTTTGCCGCATGTGCTGTATGGGTTAGTATGTGAAGTTTTTTTCCTTGTCTGGGCCTGAGGATCCCAAATAGCCCTTGCTCTTATTGACTCATAGGATTGCATGGGCTTTGAAGCCTTATAGGCATTACAACCTTTGGGCTCGTTAAAATGTGCAGTGGAATAGACGGGGCTGCCCTACTTCCTGGGGAACTTCTTAAGCTTGTAGTGACTGGCAGTTAAGAGCCCAAGCTTTGGGTGTGGGACTTTTTTTTATAGAGACTGAATTCATATTCATGCTCTTGCCTGTATCAGGAAACCACTTTTAAGTTATGATGCATCGTGCTGAAAGTCCAGAGTGTATTTTTAGCAGAAGTTGGTTGGTTATAGAGTCCACCTCTGAGCAGACTGGGGGGATGGGAGAGTGGTGGAAGGGAGGAGTCATAGTCTAGGTTTCCTCTTTGGGACTTATTGCTAATAATTCTCTTACACTTTTTTCCTGCTAGCTGTGAGAGACAGAAAAGAGCTCAAAGATGGTCTGGGTACAGGGACCTAAAGAAGAGTTAGAGGTTAGGGGAAGAGTCATATTAGCTGTGCCTTAGATCTTTCTTGATAAGAGATCATTAAATAATGATTATTTAAGTAATATTCTGTGCCCTTGAACAAGTGACCTAACTTTTTTGGCCATAGGTTTCCTTGGTTTCCAAGCCATAAGATGTACGGACTGGTGCCAGTCTGAGACATCAATTAATCATTTATCAGTAAACTGAAAAAAGATAGGAAAATGTAATGTGTCTTTAAGCTAAATTTCTTTAATGAACTGTCCTTTATTCTAAAATTATCCCTCCTACTTTTTATGTTAAAATGTCTTTTATGAAAGAATTATTATTAGATGGTAGTTTATTTTTAAGATAATCTTACTTAGCAAAATAAAAAGTTGACCACTTAGGCTTTCTAATTTATTTTGGAACATTTACTGGTCTGTGAAATCTAAATTGGGGAACCAGTGGATTGATAATCTAATATCCTTTGGTTTTATACTTTGAATCTCTAAAGAGGAGCTAAATTATGACCCAGTTCGGCACATTTTTCACTAAAATTGAAATCACTGATTGTTTGATCTAGACACCTTAGAAGAAATCTCAGAGAAGGGGAGTTACAGAGCTAGGATTCTGAACAGATCTCCTGACAGCTAGGCCAGTAGTGCCAAGTATTGAAATGCTTTTTGAGAAACAAAGCTGCTAGTATAATAATGCTTGGGGCCCAAGGGAGGGGCACTTTTAGTAGTTTAGGTTTTTATCTTTCCTGTGTCATTGAGATTTTTTCCTTAGGACCTAGAAGAAAGAATCATCTGCTTCTGAATGTGCTTGAAGATAAACTTATAGCCAAAGGGCCCTTTTTCTGTAGTCAACCCAGAAGTATAAGGAAGTCCAGAATCTTTATTGAAAGTTTTAGGGTGAAAACATATCTCTAGCTCGCTCTATCTCATTTAATTGCCTAGAGGCACTGTAGCCTAGTAGTCAAGAGAATAGGCTTTGGCAGCAACTGTCTACTTGGGGCTTCTACTCCACCACTTAACAGCTGTACAAACTGGGAAAATTGCTGACCCTTTGTATGCCTCAGTTTCTTCATTTGTTAAAAAGGAGATTAAAGTAGACCCTAAATCATGGAGTCATCTCAAGGAGTATATGAGATTAAAGCCCTTAGGCCAGTGCCTCACACAAAGTAAGTTCATAAATGCTAGCTGGTAGTTATAGTAGTAATAAAATGTGAAAAATATATAATATAAAATTTCAGTGCCAGTCTTTATCCATTCTCCCTATAAAATTTAGGCACACAAATGTACTCTTCTTTTGCCAGAGCCAAGACTCCTTTGGATAACCGTTGTTTCTTTGACTGGGGTACCTGGGTGGCTGGAGAGGGTAACTCTCCCTGTTATGAGCTTCTGTTAGCAACAGGGCCTGTGGATCAATTCTGGGAAGGGAGGCCAGATACAGCAGATGGGCTTTCTAGCAAAGATGTAGACATTGCTCTTAGTTTGCTTGAATTTGTACTTTTTAAAAAGCTCCCCAGCTAATTTTGATATGGCTATTTCACAAACTGATATTTGGGAACCATTTATTTGCCTAGTCCAAACTCCTCATTTTATAGATGAAACTCAGGCTCAAAGAGAGGGGATGAATATAGAGGTATGAACCACAGGCTAGACACCAGGAAATCCACATTAGAGACCTGGTTCTGCCCCTGTGTAACTCTGTCTAAACTTCTTTAATCTCTTTGAGCCTCAATTTCTTCATCTTTAAGATGATTTTTGAGGATTCTTAAAACTCTATATCTCTTTGTATCTATGAAATATTTAGTTTTTCTGAATGTGATACTCCAGTGAATATTCTAGAAACTATTGAGCTTTTCTTACTCTTCTTTTCTGCTTATATGCCTCTTCCTCCATCTCTGTGGCTCTTATCTTTTGCTACCATGCTTACTCTGGGCTTATTTCTTTATTAACTTCTATCCTGTATTATCTTATTCCCAACAGTTCAAAGAAGAATCATGTTAAAGATCAGGTTTTCTTAAGAAACAAGGCTGGGTGTGGTGGCTCACACATGTAATCCCAGCACTTTGGGAGGCTGAGGTGGGAGGACTGCTGAGCCTAGGAGTTTGAGACTAGCCTGAGCAACATAGCGAGACCCATCTCTAGAAATGAAAAAACCAAAAAAAGAAACAAAGAAATAAAATAAATCTTTTTTTGAGACAGGGTCTCGCTTTGTTGCCTGAGCTAGAATGCAGTGGCATCATTATAGCTCACTGCAGCCTCCAACTTCCCAGCTCAAGCAGTCCTCCTGCCTCATCCTCCCAAAGATAACATTTTAATTTTGCATTGAAGTTTCTAGAGTTGTCACTTTCCTAAAACCCCACATGTCACTCGTCGATACCTTCTCAGTCTGCACCAACCCTAGGTGATAGATGCCTTTCATGATTCCCTATTATATTTTGCACTTTTCCTTTTGCTTTTATTATATAGGACTATATTGTGTTGCCTTCTAATAATTTCATGGAGGCAATATAGTGTAGTGGTTAAAATCCCATGATTTAGAGTCTGACAGGCTTAGATTTGATCCTCAGTTCTACTACTTACTGTGTGACTTTGGGAAAATTACTAATAGGTCTTTCTGAGCATCAATTCGCTGAAATATGAAATGAGGATAAATAATGCACACTTGATAGAGCTGTGAGAATTAAATACTTAAGGCCTCACATAGCACCTGACACATAGTAAACACAATAAATATCAAAGTCTATCTTACCTCCCAAAGTAGATTTTTGTAGCCTTCTGAGGATAGGAATAATTTTTAATGCTGGTGCCATTATATATTATTGGTAAGCATATTTTAATTGCTTGATCTCCATTTTATCCTTTTTCCCTTGAGTTTACATGGGGGACGTTAAATGGTACAAAGTCTCCTGAATCCAGATGTGGCAAGGAGAGTTTAGGAAAGCTGTAGCTGTGGAAGGGACATCTGAGTGGGAATTCCTGTTATCTGCAGAAAAGCAGTCTTTTAATTATCATTTGAGATCACTTCTTAGTCTGTCTTTCAAATATCATCTTAATGTATCCCTGTAGAAATAACTTTGGCACATAGTAGATGTAAGGTTTTTGGATGGTCGGTGCCAGAGAAAGAAAAAGGGTAAGCAACGAGGCTTTATTTGAGTGCTCCCGGGCAAGGGTAACCGCTTGGGACCCAGGCGAGGTTCATGGGTCCCGAGAGAGGGGCTGAGAAGTTGCGCCGCCCAGAAGTTTTGTGTGGGCTTATGTATGTTTTAGAGCTGGGGGATGGGGGTTTTTCGGTTCCGTTAAGGTTTTAGGGTGGGTATTGAGAACTAGGAGGGGCTGGTGGTCTGTATGGATTCCAAGAACTGAGACCCTTATCAGGGTAATCATCCAGGTGTGGCTATTCTTTAACTTAGCTGGGCCCTGCAGGCATTGTTTTCGGCAGGTCTCGTGGGCTGCTTCTTTTTTTCATTAGGGAGGGGAGGGGTGCCCGCCACCAGCCTTACGGTAGGCTCTTAGTATATATTTGTTAAATGAATATTTTTGAGTACCTACTGTTGTCCTAAATGTTGATATTTAAGAAAATTTAAAATATAGATCTTGACTCTAAACAGCTCAGTTCAGATAGAGAAGTAGAACTTACATACAGAGACATGGGTTTTATATGCTCAACAATAGGTTTTATATGCTCAATGCCAAGTAAATTGAATAAAATTTTAAGTGCTATAGGCACCCAAAGGTGGCTGGCATGGCCAGAAAGGTATAATGGGAAAAGTGAGACTTCAGCTGGACCTTAAAAGGAGGCTCCAAGTTAGATAAGCCAAGAAGGGGAGGGTAGATAGATATTCCAGTTGGGAGAAAAGGCAGAATGTAAAAAGGTTTGTTTGGAAACAATGAGATCAGAATGGTAGTAGTTGAGTCATGCAGAGTAGAGTCTGGCGATGAAGTTGAAAGAGTATGTAGATTGTAAATTTCTTCTGATCAGAGACCAGGTCTTTATCTCCTCCCACCACTTAAAACATAATAAAAACTGGAATCAAATTTTCATAGGGTTGTAGAGGGCTTTGAATATCAAAACTAAAGAGTTAAACCTGATCCTCTGGGAGTCACTAAAGGATTTTGAATAGAGGAGTGATGTGGGCAAAGTGGTGATTAGGAAGATTTGTTGTAACAGGTTACCTGCTGTACCTGCCACAGCGTCAGCTATCAACTGTTCGCTCCAAATTCGTATCTTCAGTTTTGACTGCTCTTCTGAACTCTAGATCAAAGATTCCGATGGTATGGGAGAAGATCCTCCTAACTAACACCTAATTATTTGTTTTCTACTTTACCCGATGTACCCGCACCAAATCTGTGCCTCCTTCTATTTTATTAATCATAAGGTTCCACTCTGGGCTGAGTGTGGTGACTTCACACCTGTAATCCCAGCACTTTGAGAGTCTGAGGCAGGAAGATTGCTTGAGACCGAGAGTTGAAGACCAGCCTGGTAACACAGGGACATCCTGTCTCTAAAAAAAGTATTTAAAAATTAGCTGGGCATGGTGGTGTACATCTGTAGTTCTAGCTACTCAGGAGGCTGAGGTGGGAATATCACATGAGCCCAGGTGTCCAGGGTTGCAGTGAGCTATGACAGTGGCACTGCATTCTCCAGCCTGGGTAACAGAGCAAGACCCTGTCTCAAAAAAAAAAAAAAAAATTTAAGGTTTTGCTCTCCTACTTGCTCTGACTGGAAACATAGAAACATTAGTATTGTCTTGAATTCTCCCTTTCCTAACCCCACCACATCTAGTTAATAGTTAGAGGCTATTGTTTCTACCTCTACATTGTCATGCAGATCTGCTTCCCCTCTTTACATTCTTGCTGCCTCTGCCCTAATTCAGGCTCTTAGATTTCTTTATTGGTCTGTCATGGTAGACCTCTAACAGGTTCTTCTACTTCTTAGTGTCTCTCTGGTGCAGTCTGCCCTTCAGTACAATGCCAGATTAATCTTCTCAAAGCATACTCTGGGTCAGAAAATTTCAGTGGTATCTCTTTGTCTAATTAAGTACATCCTCTCGCTACTCAAGCTTTCTGGGTCTTCCATGATTTGAAATCAGCTAGCTACTCTTACTAGCCTGCTTTCTCATGACGTTGCTAACTGTATCGTATGGCCACATGTAGCCATATCATTCCCTGAAACACACTCTGTGTACTTACATGTCTTTGAATCACTGCTTGTGCTTTTACTTCTTTGGAATTCCTTGACCCCTTTTTGGGCTGCCAGAATCCTACTTGTCATCCAAGGTTTAGTTCAAGCACCAGTTGCTTCTTGGCCTTTTAGCTAAGATCAAATATAGTTCAAACACTACTTTGCATGAACCCTTCTCCTGCCACTCTGTTGGAATTAATCAACTCTGTGTTTGTGCTTTAGTGTCATTTTGTGCAGGTTGTTTCTGGTGTGTTATTTGCTTGGTGTTATTATTAATTATTTACATGTTGGTTTCAGCCATTAGATGGTAAACTTCATGAGGTCATGGAATAGGCCTATTCAGACTCTTTATTTGCCTTCTCTGTAAACTGGGGTATATCCTTTCTAGATTTCCAGGTGGTTGATGCTTCAGGGCTTCTTGAAACACTTGTGATTTTTCTGTGGCCCTCAGGGAAACAAGCAGAGGCTCTACTCACATTTGCTTTTTGAATGATTCATAATGCACAGGGACTATGTGGGTAAGCTATGTTGGATCAGAACATAGACCTTTGCGCCTTAAATTCAGGCTTTTATTTGACATCAGGCCTATTCTAAAATTGCTCCTAGTAGAGTAGGACAAATAAGTAAACGGTGACATCCTGCAATAATCACTCAAACTGGTGTATGTAAGAGATGGGAAAAGCTCCTCCTGGAGGAGGTGATAGTTGAGTTAAATGTTGAAGAATAAGTAGTCAGAGAAGGGGGGAGCTACATTCCATGCAGAAAGAACAGTATGTGTAAAGGCATGGAAGTGCAAGAAAATGTGCCTCATTTGGGTAGAAATTTTTTTAATAAGGGTGGAAATTAGAGGGGTTTTCTTTGTTTTTTGTTTTTTTTTTAAGAGTATTACAGGGGGCCAGGTGCGGTGGCTCACACCTGTAGTCCTAGCACTCTGGGAGGCCGAGGCGGGAGGATTGCTTGAGCTCAGGAGTTTGAGACCAGCCTGAGCAAGAGCAAGACCCCGTCTCTACTAAAAAGTAGAAAGAAACTATCTGGACAACTAAAAATATATAGAAAAAATTAGCCGGGCATGGTGGTGCATGCCTGTAGTCCCAGCTACTCAGGAGGCTGAGGCAGAAAGATTGCTTAAGCCTAGGGGTTTGAGGTTGCTGTGAGTCAGGCTGATGCCACGGCACTCTAGCCAGGGCAAAAGAGCAAGACTCTGTCTCCCAAAAAAAAAAAAAAGTATTACAGGGGTACAAATGTTTTGGTTACATAAATTGCTTTTGTACAGTTTGAGTCAAAGTCATAAGTGTGCCCATCAACCAGATAGTGTGCATTGTACCTGTTAGGTGTAAATTTACTCATCCCCTCCGCACCCCCCCCACCTGCTTGATTTCTGATGAGTTTTATTTCCATATGTGCACATAAGTGTTGTTCGATTAGTTCCAATTTAATGGTGAGTACATGTGGTGTTTGTTTTTCCATTCTTGTGATACTGGAGAAGAGTGGTCTCCAGTTCCATCAGGTTAATACTAGAGGTATTAGTTCACCATTTTTTATGGCTGAATAGTACTCCATGTCATACATATACCACATTTTATTAATCCACTCATATATTGATGGACACTTGGGTTGTTTCCACATCTTTGCAATTGTGAATTGTGCTGCTATAAACATTTGAGTGCAGGTTGTCTATTTTATAAAATGTCCTTTTTTCCTTTGGATAAATACTCAGTAGTGGAAATTAGAGTTTTAATGGAAGAGTGGAGAGAGAGATGAATGGTAGGCAGGCATTAGTTTACATCATAATGAATCTTAGATCCCAAGCTGAAAATTTAAATGTTTATTCTGAATGGAGGCATTAAACTGGCAACATTGAGAAGGATGGATTAGAGAAATCTGTTAGAAGCAAGATGAAAAGAAGAATTCAGTTTTAGATAAACTGAGTTTGAGAGGAGTATGAAAGTTTTAGGAGGCCGTTGGATATACGAGAGTGGTGTTTGGGATAAAGGCCTGAGCTGAAGATATGAATCTGGGAATTATCAGTGTATAGGTTACAGCTGAAACCATGGGAGTCGATCAGATCATTCTGGGAGAATATAGAGAACAGCTATTTTTAATTTTTTTGAAAAGCTATGGATTCTCCCCCTCCTCCAACATGACACCAAAAGTTTTGCATGCAATTTTAGGTGATTCATGAACACGTACTCTCTAAAGCCGTAAATGGACTCTTGGGTCCGTGGATATCTTAAGAAGCTGTAATACAGAATGAAAAGAAAAGAAGTCTCAGGATGAGTAAACATTTACGGGGTGTTCTGAGAAGGAAAAACCAAAGAAAAAGGAAAACTTAAGGTAGAATGGAGTCTCAGATTCAGGAAGAAGAGTGGAGGGAATGTGTCTTCTGCTACAGAGAATTTAAGTGAGATAGAACTCAGAACTATTCACTGGGTTGACAATTAGGTGACTGTGGGGAGAGCAGTTTCAGTGACTTTGTGGGGATGGAAGCCAGGTCACGTGGAGTGAGTAGGGGGTGGGGAAGTGGAGTCTGAGCATTGTCATCATACTTTTTCAGAAACTGAGTGGGCAGAACCAGTAGAGAGGGAGAGGTTAAAGATATACAGGTTAGGGGATAATTGTTGGATTAAGTTTTCCAAGGAGAGAGGAAGAGGTGAGAATCCAGATTTTAAGTGGAAGGACTGACCTCGGGTTGTAAGGAAGGACGACTTTGCTAGTGAAACTAAAATAAGGAAAATTGGGGTAGGTATTGGTAACACAGTGCCAGAGACCTGTAGTGGTGGTCTTTCTGTTTGTTTGTTTGTTTGTTTGAGACTGGGTCTCGCTTTGTCCCCCAGGCTGGAGTGCAGTGGCATCATTATAGCTCACTGTAGCCAGCCTCAAACTCCTGGGCTCAAATGATCCTCCTGCCTCAGCCTCCTGAGTAGCTAGGGCTACAGGCATGCACCACCACACCCATCCAATTTTTTTAAAAAAAATTTGTACAGATGGGGATTGCACAATTGTTGCCCAGGCTGGTCTCCAACTCCTGGCCCCAAGCATTCCTCCCACCTGGGCCTCCCAAAGTGCTGAGATTACAGGCAATGAGCCACCACTGCTGGCTGTAGATTACAGGCATAAGCCACCACTTCTGGCTGTAGTGGTGGTCTTAATAAAGTTGGAAACAAATATTAAATTCTTTAAAGCTTTCCAATTCAGTAACCCCCAGTGATTAATAAGCCATTGGTGCCTCAAGTGTTAAATCTAAAAATTAGATGGGGAGCTGGGCTCTCCCCATCTCTATCTGTAGAGATGTTGGCAGTAGGCAGTGGGCTCTCCCTTGTTGGTTCATAGCCTTTGGTTGGGCTGAGACAATTAAGAAATATCAAAATGAATATCACCTGTTCTTTGACTGTTTTCCTCTCATATAAGGGTACTTTCTGAGAGTTCTACCTTCAGTGGTAGGCAGAAGATCTTTGCTCTTGGAACTAAAATTGGGATTTATGTGTAGGGAACCAAACCCAAAACTTAATAAATAGTTTGAAAGTCTGAGCTGATTGGAGCATTCTGAAGGTCTGTTTAATCATTAAGGTTGCTTTTTGGCTTCCCTAATGAATTTCTTTGCTAAAATACTAAGATATTAAACTCCAGGCACTGTAGTATTCTCTTGTCCTCGTGTTTACATCAGGAAAGAACTTTTATGCAATCAGTGGGCCTATCAACCTAGGATCCTAAAAGAGGATCCTCTAGTTCTTACGGGCAGAGGAGTTCTATAAAACCCATTTCTGAGCAGCTTAAGGCTCAGCTCTAAGCAGGCTAGCTAGTCTTGGGGAAAGGCTTGTAATCATATTGCCTTTAATAATTACATCCAGAATAAGTACCTGGACCTCTTCCTCCTGAATTGAAAGTCAATTTTTTAGCTTTTGGAAGCATGATTGATATGAGACCATCAGGTTTTTCCTAGTGTATTATTCTCATGGAAGGGTTTGGTAACTGTACAGAATAAATTATAGATAGTAGAAAGACTCAATCCTGCTGCTCACGTCTTCAGGTGTAAAAGAAATGATGCAGTGGACTAAAAAAGTCAAATTAATTCCACCTCTTTAAAATACTGACTAGATTAAAAGAAAATCTGTTAATATTTTCCTCTTTCACCTATGTATTATTTGACCTGTTAGAGCAAACATAGATAGCTTTTATAATAAAAGAAATTCTAAAAAGAAAAATGAGAAAGAAAACTTGTGTCTTCAGGGTGAGAATTTTGTAAAAGTAGCATCGGACTGTTCTTGGCTGTGAGGATAATTAATATGATGAAGAAGAGTAAGTCTGGTATTGGTGAAAATGCAATGGGCACAACTTCTAGTTAGCTTTAATTTTTCCATCAGGACTGCGTGTCCCAGCACACAGTGATATTTACTGGGGTGTTGGAGTTTTTACATATTGAACTGGATTCTTGTAGATAACTTTGTTCTGATTTCATTTTGTGCTTCTTTAGCCAGTCTTCTAATCATACATTGGCCAGTCAAGAAAGCTTTTATTTCAGTTTTTTAGGTCTTACCATGTAGAGCTTTAGCTATTGGAAGTCATGTGAGATACAAAAAAGTAAAGCATGGTCTTTTTCTTTAAGGAGTTAATGATGTCACTGGTGATGTAAGAATAAGCAAATTAAAAGTTCAGCATTCTATGTAATTATATGAGTGCTGACTGAGTGATTAGCACAGTAAGAGCCATAAAAATTTGTAGGACAAAGAAACTATTGAGAACTAGAGTTGTCAGGAAAAGCTGCCTGAGTAATTTTTCTCAGACACAAATCTGATCATGTCATTCTCCCATTTAAAATCTTTTAATCCTTAACTATAGAATAAAGTTTGGGCTTCTTAGCTTGTCATGAAAGGTCATGATTTGGCCTATGCCATCCTATCCAGTTTTGAGTGTCAGCATACCTATTAATAATAAACATCTGTCTTTTGACCATCCTTAATTCTGTGCACTTCTCTGAACATAAGCTTTTTCTTGTCTCCATGCATTTACATTAACTGTAACTTCATGTAGCAACTTTGTCCCTTCGCTGCTCTTTTTGGCTGACTCCTACTCATCTTTTAAGGTTAGAGCCACTCCTCTGGGAAACTTTCATTAACCTCCCATGTTTCCCTTCCCTGGTGGGCTTAACCACTTCTCTCTCTGTCTCTCTCTCTCTCTTTTTTGTAAGAGATAGAGTCTTGCTCTGTCACGTAGTCTGGAGTGCAGTGGTGCAATCATAGCTCACTGTAACTTCAAAGTTCTGGGCTCAAGCGATTGCCCCACTTCAGCCTCCCAAGTAGCTAGGCACATGCAACCACATCGGGCTGATTTTTCATTTTTTAAATTTTTGTAGAGACAAGATCTTGCTGGTCTCAAACTCCTGGCCTCAAACAGTCCTCCCACCTTGGCCTCCCAAAGTGTTGGGGTTATAGCCACCATGGAGGAAGTACTGGATAGGAGAGGGAGCGGGTAGGGCCTTGCTCAGGGAGATCGGTGCCTGAAGAGTGAGATTTAACCACTGCCTACGAGTGTCCAAAATGCCAGGGCTACCCCACCCCTTTTCTTGGTGCTATTCACAGCTTTGGCTTTTTGGAGATTGTTATGAGGCAAGAGGGGAATTACCCTGTTCCCTGCTCTGCTCAAATTATTGTACCACGGAGACTTTGCCATGTCATGATTTTTGAGGCACACAATTCTGTCTAATCTGTAAAGGGACAGACCAAAGATGTTCAGATAGGCCAAACCTTCCTAACAAGAAGTCACTGTCCCATGGTTCTGTGGGTAAAATCAGCACTTTTAAGTGGTCCCAGAGAAACTGGGGTGGGGGCAAGGCAGGGATCTGGGGTCTTGTTGCCTGGGTAGCACTAAACCCATGGTTTCTCTGTGTTTCCTTTGCAGATGAACGGGACCGGGTTCAGAAGAAAACGTTCACCAAGTGGGTCAACAAGCACCTGATGAAGGTAGGAGCCCTTGGTACACGCCGCCCTGGTGCTCTCTCTGTTCTCATCTGCATCTGTCATTCCCTCTCAAATGGTTCTGATTGCCTGCCATCTGCTGTGTCTATGAAGACACACATGTCATCTTTCTTTCTTTTTTCCTCTAAACTGATACAGTCATAACAGTGTGGGAACTTGTAGCGATCTGTTTCTTGGCAAGGACAGTGTTACATGTCATTACCTCAGAAGGCAGAGGTTGAGGATACCAAGGGATGATTCTTGAGACTCAGAGAGTACTTTGCTCCTGTATTGTAAATTATTTTATAGGCCCCTTTATTTTTTATTTTTAAATCTGATTACTATGGAAGGATGGGACAGAGGGGATTTTGTTCTCTCTTTCTCTTCAGTTGCTCAAATCTTAAATATTCATTTTGATGAATTTTACCACCATGCAGTTTAAGATACAGATAATGGCTAGGGTTAGGGAAAGATTTTATTATTACAAAGATTTTTATTAATTTTAAATAAGAGAGAAACCAAGGCAGAGGCCTGAGTAGACCCATCTAAGGATAAACAGTATGACTACTATGGCAGTCAGGATCTGAAATCAAAGTTTTTCAGATATAATAATTACTACTGCTCTAGGAAAGGTCACCAGTGATCCCTTAATTACCATATCTAGTGGCCTAGTTTTATCTTCCTCCTATTTGATTTCTCTGTAGCACTTGATACTGTTGTCTTCTTCTTGAAACCATCTTATGTTGACTTTTAGGACACTACTTTTTTCTGAATTACCTCTTCCCTCTGTGAATGCCTTTTTTTTTTTTCTTCTTTTTTTCTTTTTTGCCTCTTTCACTGGTTTTTCTTTCTCTGTCTAATGTTCCCCAGGGTCCTAACCTTGGCCATTTTCTTGTTTTGTTCTCTGTATTCTTCTCAGGCAGTCTCATCTATTTTAGTCACAGGGATTGTTTGGTTGCATGGAATGCAAAGAAGCAAAAGCAGAAATGAATACAGTATAATCTCACAGAATCCAATGTCTAGATGTAGCTGGATTTAATGAAAACTAAACAGTTATCAGATAATTACTCTCTCTTTTTTTGAGATGTTGTGTTCCTTCCCTTTTTTTCTGTGTGTCTCCTACATTCATTTCTCTGCATTTCTCCCATTGCACATGAGTGAGCCATGGTGGCTGTCCCTCAAATGGTGATGTAAACCCCTGAAGCCACATGATTCTGAAGGCACAAACCCAGAGAGTCTGATTGGCTGGAGTTTTATTTTTCTCCATGGGTCAGTTGTCCATCACTAAACTGTGGCCAAGGAGATGGTTACATAAATCAGAAATGGCTCTGTGGGGCCACGTTTTTAGTGCAGGTGAGGGCGATTTTCAGACTATAAGATCTGGATAAGGAGGCAATGATAGAGCCTTTTCCTGCATTCTTGCCTGAGCCAAAGACTTATGTTTCTCACAGTGCACCTGACACGTTCATCTGAATGTTACCCAGGCATATCTTATATTTAACACACTGCAAACTGCTAAATATTTTTACTCATGTAGCTGGTTGTCCAAGTCAGGAACCTAGAATCATATTTGCTTTGTTACTGCCCATAATCTCTCCCTTGTCACCAAGTCCCTTCAGTCACTTTCAGCTCAGAAAGATTGCTTGCCATCTGTCTTCTCTTCTCCATCTCCCTCACCTCTGCTCTTGTCCAGACCTCATCATCTCTTGCCTTGACCGTGATGATAGTTTGCTAACAAGGTTTTCTGTGATAACACTGATAATGACAATAGTGGTAATAGTTTATTGAGACCTTCCTGTAAATCAGACATTCTATACTAAGTCCTTTTCATAGATTATCTCATTTAATCCTTCAGTGACCTTATGCTGTAGGTTCTATTAATATCCCCATTTTATCAATGAGGAAAGTGAGGTTTAGAGAGGGTAGGTAATTTGTTCAAGATCATAGTGCTAGAAAGTAGCAGAACTGAAATTTTAGAATTCAGGCAACCTAAATTCTGGGACCTGTACTTTTTAACCTACGCAGGACCAGCTCTGGCTGCTGCCTACCTCCCTAGGCTCATAGTGCCAAATTCCCCTCATACCTCAGGCTCTTGCTGAACTATGTGCCGTGCTGTCTTGTGACTCTGTATCTTTGCTCATGCTGCTCCTTCTGCTTTGAATACCTTCTTCAAGTCTGTCCTGCCTGTATAACACCACCTTAACACCTCAGTAAATATTTTCCTGACTCTCCTATGTGGAATTAACTACCCTCTTCTTTGTGCCCCTCACTGTATTCCTTATGTACTTCTGTTTTAGCATCTATAGCATTTAGAAAGATGCATTCTATATCTTTCTGCCAGATTGTAACTTTTATAACTTGAAGGCAGATACTGTACCTTTTTATAGTGTCAGGACAAAGAAGAAAGGGAGAGAGGTCAGGAGAAAAAGAAAACAAAAACAGCTATTTCCCCTCCATGGCTACCAGTTCCCTCTAATTTGATGACTTAACTCTGCTGTGACATAGAGCCCTTCACAACCTGGTGCCAACCTATCTGTCCAGCTTCATTTCCAGGCACGCTTTCTTGTGTAGCCTGTGCTGTAGCCACATGAGACAACTCACTACTCCTTAAACACTGTATACTTTCACACCTCTTCACTTATTTATTTTTCTTTCCCTAGAATGCATGTCCCAGCCTCCCCTGCCTGGTGGTCACCCACTTACTTACCCTTCAAGTCCCAGCTCCAATATCACCTTTCTGAGACTCTGACTTCTTTTCCTTAGACTAAATCAATTGCAACTCCATCTCTATTCATAGCTCTTTGAAGGAGTGCCTGCGTGTTCACGTATTGGTGTCCTCTGTTAGAGTACTCCTTGAGGGCTGGGACTGTATTGTGCTACTTTCTCTGTCAAGTGCTGCACAAGGAACAGGAGATGTGTCCAATAAGTATTTGTTACCTTGAGTAAATAATATTTCAATAGTGTTTTATAGCTTATGAAGAACATTTTTATCTGACGTGATCCTTACGATAACCCTGAAGGAGGTAAGGCTAATTTATCCTCTCAATTTTAACAACTAAGGAAAGTGAGCATTAGAGGGGTGAAGTGACTTTCCCAAGATCATACAGTTGGCAAGGGATACACCTAGGGATCAATCATGAGTCTTATGATCAAAATTACTTGTTCTTTCTACTAAACATGGCCTCAACTTATTCTTTCATACCTCATCTCTAATAATTGGAAGAACTGAATTGATCCTGCCTCGGGCTTGTGCCCTAAACTTTGTAGTTGAATTCAAATGCTCTGGCTCCTTGCCACTCATTTGTAGCTGATTCTGCCTGTTGGAGCTCTGCCTCAGTACTGTGTGATGACAGGAGGCCCAGGGAGAGAGAAACTAGCAGAACACATCATAGCATTGTTAGAAATTGGAAGCCAGCCAGGGCTTTACTTAAATCCTTGGCTATTTTTCATCTCTTCCCAGGCTTCCCGCCTGACGGTTCTAACAACATTTTCTCATCTTAGGATATTTCAGAGAAAGATTCACTGCTAATCAGAATTATTGCTCTAAGTTGGAATTCTTTGAACTCTGGGCTGAGAATTAATGATAGAGATTTGTTTTTTACAACTCAAGCATCCTTTGCTTTGCTTCCCAAGTACACTCAGATTAATGCTGTCTTTGGCAGGTAGTCCAGTGTAAAAGCAAAACCAATAAAGTCCCCCAAGGTCTAGATTTAGTTGATCTGAGATCTCTTGGATTCTCAAAAATCCCTTTGGGAAGCAGTTTATTTTAGAATAAGTAATTTAATTCCCCTTTATTAAGAACATTTTTGATCCAGTCTTAAAAGAGATTCATTAAGGATGTAAGCATTTGAAATATACTAACCTAATTTAGAATGCAAGCCTAGAAAACCAAGAGTTCTGTTAATATGCCAGAACCATGAAAAAAAATCTAGAGTTTTAAATGAGTTCTTATTCAAATTATCTATGCCATATCTTTAGGTCCTGGTAGCTAATAAGTTCTCCCCCTAAAGAGAATGTCAGAAAATGATGAAAGTATGAGCTCCTTAGGAGGAAGAAAAATGCTTTTTCTGGTCACCTCTTCTTGGCTTCAGAAGTTAATAGGTAGAGAGGGAAGACCATATTTAATCTAGCATATGGAACAGTTCTTTGCATTTTTATTCATGTATGTAATTTAGAAGCCCCTGGTATTTCTGGAATTTTAGACAAAATTTCCAGATATACCAGCAAAAGTTTTAAAATCCCAAATTTTTACTAACATTCACAACTTTTCTATGTCTGTTTGAGGCTCTCTAGTTGAACACAAGATAGCAGTAATGATTCCAGGTATTCTCTTTGCAATGGCCACACAAGAGTAAACACTGTGCTCTCTAAACGCTGTGTGGACTTTCACACCTCTTCGCTTATTCCTGTTTGTGGGAAATGTCAGCAGGAGACTGGCAGTAGAGTTTAAGAGATTGACAAGGTAGTACTGGTTAGATGCTAAGGAAAGGAGTGTTGCATTTGTTGCCTAAGTGTGACCATGTAGTGGTGGTTCTGGGCTGTCTCTGCCTGGACCTGATTTTTCAGGACTTGATTTCACTGTAAACACATCTCAACCCTACATTTGTGCCTACATTTGGACTTGGGCTTTGCTCTGAATTCTCTACTCCATATACCTAAGTGCCTGCCTATTAAAGTAAAGCTACCTTTTGTGTATTTTAGAATTGTCCTCATTCTCAGAGAATCTTTGTTAATCAGGGTTGGCTGGTACCACTGTTAGATTCCTCAAAATTTAGGGAATTCTTAAAACAGATAGAATTCTTATCTGCAAAGAGCCTCACACTTTGCTCCCCTCTCTCACTCTGCTTACTCCAACAGGGATCTTCTACTTCCTCCTTGCATTTGGGCACAGTTCTTTCCAGACTGAAAAGTCTAGGGCAACTAATCTATTTTTAGTGTTGGGCTTTTCTTGAAGACAGATTTGGCCAATCAATCAATATGGCATTCCCCTTTTACAGATTAGAGATCTACCAATTCAGAAATCCATCTGAAGCTGCTAGGCTCATTCTCACTTTCCCTGTATCTTTTAATTGGCGGAGATGAGAGTAAATAACATACTTTTCTCTTTAAAACTTTCTCTTCTGACCTATTTATTGCTCTTCAACATAGTTTGCATCAAGGAAATTGAGCTGGTTGTGTTTCCTTTTAATAGTATAGAGGAAAATTTTCTAAGTCAGGTTTTCTGCAGGTATCAATACTATATGACAATCCTTGGTTCTTTATTTGTGTTGGTGGGTGAATTCTCTTTATTTTTTAAAATAATGTTGATAATATGCCATTTTGACCCTTCAACCATCATAGAAGCCTTGCCAAGGGAAAGAATACAACGGAGAGTCAGGAGACAGTGATCTAGACCCAGTTCTGATACTTCCCAGCTAAATGCACTTATGCAAGTTATTTAACTTCCCTGGGCAGTGGTTTTCTCATCTGTAGACTGAGAGGATTAGAGTTAAGTAATCTTTAACGTCCCTTTGGGCTCAGGTTCTGATTATAAGCCCTTAAATGTCATGTATTCCCTTTATTAAAGCCACTCAGAAATTGGGGTGAGCTGTTTATCTTTTCATAGCTTTAAGCCAATGTTTTAAAAAATTGGGAGAGCAGAGTTCTCCTTGGCTTATTGATGCATGGGCTTGGGGAAGATTGGACTTGCTCTCTCAAAATTTAGTTCTTCACTAATTTTAAAAAATAGCTTTATTGAGATTTAATTCACATATCATACAGGTCACCCATTTAAAGTATACAGTTCAGTGACTCTTAGTATGTTCAGAGTTATGCAGCCATCACCACAATCAATTTTAGAACATTTTCTTTACTACCAAAATGTTCTTAGCCATCACCCTTGTCCTCCCCATACACTCCTCCTAGGGCTATGGCCCCAGGCAACCACTAATCTACTTTCTATCTCTATAGATTTGCCTATTCTGGATATCCCATATAAATGGAATCATAATATGTGGTCCTTTGTAACTGACTTCTTTCATTTAGCATAATGTTTTCAAAGTTCATCTACATTGTAGCATATATCAGTATTTTATTTCTTTTATTGCTGAATGATCCATTGTGTAGATATACCACATTTTGTTTATCCATTTATCAATTGATGGACATTGGATTGTTTTCACTTTTTGGCTATGATGAACAATGCTACTATGAACATTGACTAACAAGTTTTTGTCTCTACATATGTTTTCAGTTTTCCTGATTTATATACATCTAGGAGTAGAATTACTGGGTCATATGGTAACTTTTGTTTAGCCTTTTGAGGAACTGTCAGGTTATTTTCCAAAGCAGCTGCATCATTTTTCAATTCCCACCAGCAGTGTGTGAGGGTTCCAGTTTCTCTGCATCCCATCATAGTGGGTGTATCATTGTGGTTTTGATTTATATTTTCCTTATAGGTAGTGGTGTTGAGCATCTTACCCATTTATATATTTTCTTTGGGGACATTCACTAATTTTGACATTGATTTTTCTCAGGGAGTGCAAACAGGTAAGGCCCTGAATAGTTGAAGTCTTTCACTCATCTTATTTGTTGACAGAATAGCATGATTATTTGTTAGAAAGAAATTTCTGTATTGATGACTCTTGGACACTCTCACCTTCATTTGGCTGCTTCTAAAACTTCTGATGCTTACTTAGTCCATTGATTTTTTTTTTTTTTTTTTTTTTTTAAAGAGATTTGTGGAAAACTTCAGAGGCAAACTGATACGTGCAGAAGAGGGAAGGACATTAGAATGAGGCAGACCTGGATTTAATTGGCTTGGCCATTTACTATAATAGCTGTGTGATTTTGGGAATCTTAACTGAGCCCTCCAAATCCCATCTCTGTATCTGAAAAATTTCTGATATGGAAGCACTCAAGAAATGTTAGCTAGTTCTTTACCCATCTCTAGGCAGAGCCATGTTCAATATGCTTTAGAAACAGACTGTTGTTCTCTGTTGTTGAAAATTCTTCAGAGAGGGAAAAAAACCTCTCTACCTTCCCCTTCCCCATTACTTCTGTCTGTATCTCTTTGGTAGTGGTATTTTCATATTGGCTATTATACAAAGATTGAGAGATAATAAGCTAGCTCTGATCCAAATTTCCTATAACGTGTTTGAGTTTTGCTATCACAGCAATAAAACATAGGAATTTTGAGAAGATATTGATGTGAAATTAACTTTACATTTAAAGGTGCCTCCATTTTCTTTTTAATACCCTGTGGTATTTAATATCCTATTAATAACATGATCTCACTTGGTCCTTGAGCTCTACCATAATTTATTTAAATAATTATTCAATGCCCACTCCTGATTTTTATACCCTATGTTCTGGTCTTATCTGTGAAAAATAAGTCCCTCATTTAACTTAGTTGTCCCTCCTCGTCTTAATCCTTAATGTCAACTATTTAATGTTTTCTGACTTTTTTTTAACCTACCATTCATTTATAATCTGATTTCCATTGCCCCACTCTTGAAAATTATTCTCATAAAAAACAACTCTTTCTTATTTGTAGCAAAATTCAAAAACTTTGTTAGTATTCACCCTCCTTGACTTCTGCTCTAGTATTTGATACTGGCGACCAGCCCTGACTGATTATACTTCCTTGTTTCTTTGCCCACCCCTTTCATTGCTCCTGTTTGGTTTTTTTTTCCCTTCTGTCCTTTGTTGATTGCTTTTCCATCCCCTGCCTTCTAATTTTGGGTGTTCCGTAAGGGTCAGTCCTTAGCACTCTGCTCTTCTCTCTTGCCCCTAATCCAGAAAGCCCAACATTTCCCATGTCTTTAGCTAGCACCTCTATATGTGACCTCTAAACTTAAGTTCTCAGCTGACGCAAATTGAATTCCAGCATTTCCAGCTGCTTTAAGAACATTTCCATTTGTAGCTCCTTTGCTGCCATTTTAAATTCAGCATATTTAAAATTGAACTTATCAAATCCACTCTCCTTCTAACCCTCATGACTTGCTTATCATTTCTGTTAATGGTGCACTATAGTTGTTCCACACTACAAGCTTGAAATCTGGGACCTATACGAGGGAGGGGTCTTAAAATCTTAGAGCTATTGGTGTGCTAGAGCTGGCTCATGTGAACTCATGAGAGCCAACTGTTAAATTTTCAGCAATTTTGTGGGCTGGTTGCTGAGCATAGCTATTATTAAAAATTAAATTATGTAAACTTACAATTAAATAAATATTTAAAATAAAGGTAACAAATAAAGCCCTTCACTTCATAATTATTTTGCTACATGTTATTATTGGCTGTGTTCTTGAGGTTATGTCTGTTGTTTCTCTATGATGGAAATACTATATAATGGTGTGCTACTGTATATTTCCTCCCAACGTTGCATTTTATGATGGTTATATTAGTGACTTGAAATTTGTTATGGTGGGAGTATTTACACCACAGAAATCTGCAAATGCTACAAGTCTGAGCTAGGTGTCTTGTTTTGTTCATTGTTTATACTTAAGAAAATGATGGAGAAAATGTTAATATTGCAGATTAAATTTATAAATGTGTCATGTGTAGAGCCAGTACACATTGTGAATAGCATAAAAAATCAAATATTCTTTCAGTGTTTGAAAGCTATTATTCAGTTCATCATAAACGATATTCTCTAGTTGGATAATCTCTCTGTCACCTTCCTTTTTTTTTTTAAATTTTAAAAAGCGATGGAGTCTTGCTATGTTACTCAAGATGTAGTGTGGTGGCTATTCACAGGCATGATCATGGCACACTGCAGCCTGGAATTTCTGTGCTCCAGCAATCCTCCCAACCTCAGCCTCTGGAGTAGTTAGGACCACAGGCTTGTGCCACTGCACCTGGCTAAGTTTTAAGTTTTTTTGGAGATGGAGTCTCACTATGTTGCCCAGGCTGGTCTTGAACTGTTCTCAAGTGATCCTCCTGCCTTAGCCTTCTGAGTAGCTGGGGCTATAGGCGCACAGCACCTGCCTGGCTTCATGTTACTTTCTTATCCCTCTACACACACACATACAAACACATATACCTTGCATATTTCCACCTTTATACCTAGTCTTACGTGATTTTTTCTATCTTTTTTCTTTTAGCCAAAACATTTGCTAATCTTCCAACTCCCATCACTTCCAGGAAGTCTTCCGTGATGTTTCCAGCCTTTATCTTTTTAAATTCCTGTTCTACTTTGAATGCTATTTTGAATATTATAATTGGAAAGGAATTTAGTTTTCCACTCAAATGTAAATATCCCCAAATATCAGCTTTTGCTTGAGAAATTCTAGTAACTGGAAATCTACTTCTGAAAGTTGCCCTTTCTATTGTTGTCTAGACAATTATTTTGTTAAAAATCAAGCTTTTTCCTTGCAATTTCCAATAGTCTTCTGATTCTGTGTTATATTACTCAATAAAATTGTTGCTAGACTTGGAATGAATCAGAAGACCGATGGCCACTTACAGCTATGTGACCTTAACTTCTCAGAGCCTCAGTTTCTTCTGTGGAGTGGTGGTAATAAGTAAACTTCACAAGGTAGTTGTTTGGATTAAATAAATGAAAGGAGATCGTGCTGATTATAAAGCATAGCAGTGAACGGCAAAGACTAAAATCAGCAAAACCAAACTGAGGCCAGTTTTTTCATTTGGTGACCTAGGACAAGTTACTTAACCTCTTTGTGTCTTGTTTTCTCATGTGTAAAATAGGAATAATAATTATACTTACCTTATAGATGTGAGGAATACATGAAATAACATATAAAACACTGGGCATAGTATTTGATACTAACCACACTTTTCCTCAAATTAAGATCTGTTTTTCCATAGTTTCAATTATAAAATTGGAATTAATTTCCTGCAGAGAAAATAATCCTCAGATTTACTATTAGAAATATTTGGTACAAGAGGGGTCAAATTGTAGGTATACCCTATGAAACACTGGGCATCTAGCATTTAGTTTCCTTTGCAACACTCTAGAAGGCTTTTCTGACTCTGGCTGGACTCATGTGTCCATCAGTAGCCATCCTGTCACGTTTTGGCCCGTAGTAATTCCTGAGATATTTCAGGATAATTAAGACTCTTCATCTCTTTGTTTAAATTTTCTAGAATATTGTTCAGTGTTGGTTAGAGTGTGTAATAGATCTGGCTTCAATTTAAAAAACAAACACACTTTTGGTAAGTGTTACCATTTCTTATATATTTTACTCCAACCTGAAAATTCCTGAATTTTATTATTGCTTCCAGTTTCAAATTCTTTTTTTCTTTTCTTTTCTTTCTTTCTTTCTTTTCTTTTTTTTTTTTTTTGAGACAAGGTCTCATTCTGCCACCCTGGCCAAAAGGTAGAGACCTGATCATAGCTCACCATAGCCTCGAACTCCTGGGCTCAAGCCATCTTCCTGCCTCAGCCTCCAAAGTAGCTGTGATTACAGGCATGCACCACCATGCCTGGCCGATTTTTAAAAATATGTTTACACAGACAGGGGTCTTGCTATGTTGACCAGGCTGGTCTCAAACTCCTAGGCTCAAATGATTCTCCCACCTTGGCCTCCCAAAGTACTGGGATTACAGGAGTGAGCCCCCATGCCTTGCCTATTTCTTTTTTTTTTTTTTTTTTGCGACAGAGTCTCACTCTGTTGCCCGGGCTAGAGTGAGTGCCGTGGCATCAGCCTAGCTCACAGCAACCTCAAACTCCTGGGCTCAAGCGATCCTCCTGTCTCAGCCTCCCAAGTAGCTGGGACTACAGGCATGCACCACCATGCCCGGCTAATTTTTTCGATATATATTTTTAGCTGTCCATATAATTTCTTTCTATTTTTAGTAGAGATGGGGTCTCGCTCTTGCTCAGGCTGGTCTCGAACTCCTGAGCTCAAACGATCCGCCCACCTCGGCCTCCCAGAGTGCTAGGATTACAGGCGTGAGCCACCGCGCCCGGCCGCCTTGCCTATTTCAAATTATTTAATATGTGCTTACCTAGAACCAGAGATTCTTATGTGGATAGTAAAATAATTCAATATCAAATAAAAATCAGTGTTTTTCTTTTTCACTCTCATTTATAGGTCCGCAAGCACATCAATGATCTTTATGAAGATCTGCGGGATGGCCATAACCTGATCTCTCTGCTGGAGGTCCTCTCGGGCATCAAATTGGTGAGCTTCTCCCAATGAGTGGCCTCACAAGTGTGGCCCTATGAATGATGTATCGGTCCATCTTGTGGAATGCGGAGGCAGTAGCCATCACTGCTTGCTCTATTAGGTGGGAGGAATGAGTAGAAGAGATTATTGGTGGACTGTATTTCCAAGTCAGATTTACAGTTCACAAATGATATAATTTCAATTGATGTATTCTATGTTTTCATTTCTTGAAGTCAGGAATCAGTTATAGTCCTTTTATATTGGCATGTTTTCTCCTTATTCTTTATCTATTTCTAGATACTAGTATTTCAAGAACAGTAGTTCATGTTTAAAGGTTTTTGAATAAGGAGGTATTTTTCTTCTTAGAGTTCTATTTCTAGTCTGTATAAACGCCTCTGATTTTCCCATCTATTGTGAAATTTTAAATTTTCTGTAAGACCTGCGGCTTACATTTAAAAGCCCAGGTGTTTGAAGTTTTGTTTTTTTTTTCATCCTCACCAATTCAATCCTGGACTTTTCTAAATGAAAATTATGTTGTCTATGGCACTAGAGACAGAATGTGAACCACACAGGATCACCTGCTCCCACCAATTCATCTCACTTTCTCCCTTCTGTGATTCATTGAGTTTCACAGACTTGGAGAGTTGCAGAAGTTGACATCTGAGCATAGCCCTGGATGCAGTACATTTGGGCTCCTTGAATAATTAAATATGCCTGCCACCTCCCAAAATGTATTAAACCTTGCTTGTGGGAAACACCTACATATCTGAGAACAAATCCTGTGTGAGCCTCTTGGCTTTCCAGATAATATAGTTCTTACACTTGCTTTGTTTGAGTGATTGAAATAACCCACTTGTGGGCCCATGGTTTTATATATTTGAGCCTAATGGGAGCAGGTGATCCTGTGTGGTTTACGTTCTGTCTCTAGTGCCATAGACAACATAATTTTCATTTAGAAAAGTCCAGGATTGAACATTGGAAACATCTATGGGGAAAGAGAGAACTGAAGAGATGCACAGCTCAAGTTGTCTGTGAAGCCCAGCCCACTCACTGCCTTTGGTGGATTCTTAGTCATTGTTTGTTGTGCTTAAAGAATAGGATTTGGCACATTAGATTTCACTGTTTAAGTGATATTCTGTTCCTTCTAGGATTAGGGCTTGGCTTGGCCTGGCCCCCTTGTTTTGGTATTTTCTTTTTTTTGCCTTGCTATAGAATTAATTTTATATTTTTTTAATGGCCTAAAATTGACAGATGCTTTTGTTAGCATAGCCAGCACATACAATTTCTAGTTTTTCTCTGGCCCACATTTATAAATCTAATAAGTAATCAGAATTTCACTTTTGCTATGTTGGACTTTATTCTTTAACACTCATAAAGTTGTATTTTGGGCAGTGTTGGTGGTATTTTGATAAGCTTATAGTGATTTTATATTGAAAAATGATCCTTTTTGGTGACATTGCTTACATAACAGCTTAAAACTACTCCAATCTGGTTTCTTTTCCTAACCTTGAAAACCTATAGGTGTTCGTGGAGATACTCATAGGATAACAACCATTTGGATACCTCTGTCACGGTTATTCTCATCATCTTTTTCTCCCTTAGTTGATTCATAAAAGCAGAGAGGGTGGGTGGCCATGGAGAATTGAGTATGTGTTTTAGAACAGAAAGTATATGCAGTGTAACCGTCTGCTCTCGTCTTGATTTGGTTTTGTATCATCTTTGAAGGTGGGAGGGTATTTTCATATTTATTTTCATTTTTTTTTTAAATGTTGCATTCATTTCCTTTTCATCTTTGTGTTGTGAATTTCCTGTTCCTCTGTTGTACCTTTGCATTGGTTGGTGGCCAAAGGAGCCAGCAGGGCTGAAGACCCTCCGTCTGGTGAGCATGCCCTCCTGGCGCCGTACAAACAGCGAGGAGCAGGAGGAGGAAGATGATGATGATGTAGTAGGTCTTCCTGGGGATGCCAGCATCCCAGCTGGCACTGCTGGCACTGCTGGGCCATCAGAGAGTCTGAGGTTCTCCAGGTCTCCAAGTAACTCAGTTACCAATTGCCGCCTTCTTATTTCACCTGGGAATTTGAGTCCCAAAGAAAGTGGTTAAAACTAATTGTGCCTCTTGTCACTGTTAGATGATCCTGGAGTGGGAATTGTTATGCTTATCTGAGAATGGTTGGCACAGAAAGAATAATGGTGTTTGGAGGTGTTGAGTCCCTTTGTGACCTGGGGACCCATAGCTTTCTGGAGGCCTTGCTGTGTTGTCTGAGTCCAGATTGCAGAATTGTGGAAAGTTTAGTTGGCAGCATGACAGTCAATTAATTGCTCACAGCTCCACAGTCCAGACTAACTGGTACTCTCTCTCCACCTGTCTGGCCTCTAGGCTCTCACCACACACCATATCATTTGTTTTCAAAACAGCCTGTTGTTTGCAAACTCACTGCATGAAGATACTCTGGCTTTGGTCGATAATATCTCTAGTTACTATAGAGGACAGAGATTTAACTTGCATGTTCTTAGGGTATTTTTGGTGGGGGAATATAGGAGTAAAGATTAGAGAAGAGGAATATTTGATGAGGCATAAGGAATATTTGCAGCCTGTAGGCCCTAAATTATAGCCCATAATCTTTTTTCAGAAACCAGAATTAGGCAATATCCCCATTCCCTGTCCTTAAAATCAACTTTTCATCTCATTGATCTCCCTTCCCATTGAAAGTCTTCAGTTTCACAGACTCTGACATCCTAAGCCTTATTCACAATTAGGTTAGCTGAAATGACTGAAAAGAGGTTCTTGCTAAAAAGATTTTTCCTAAACCTTTGACTGAAGAAGTTATCCTGTTGCCCAGAGAGGCCTTGACATCCCTGTAGATTATCCTGTCTGGGGAATATTGCTCAGAAGCGTTGGGAGTTGCCCAGAGAGATGCTTCCATCCTTATCTCGCCACATGTTGGGCTACTTTTTGACTATTTCAATTTGAACCAGTGTTTTCTCTGTGCAGACACCCACAACAGAACTACTTTGTGTTTTATCAGCCTTTAATTAGTACCATTTTGACACTTACAACTGAAACAAGTATAATCTAGTAAAAGTGATATTGCAGCCCTAATTTTAGTAAAATAAAAGCAACATTGGAAAGCAAGCATAAGAAAATGTCCCAGAGGTAGAAAGCTGTTCCTTCAGGTACTCACCAGGCAGAGAGACTCCATTCACTGTCCAGTAGGTAATAGTTGAGTGTTGGACAGGGTACCAGAGGCACTGGGTGGAGATGGGCTTCTTTCCTATGGCTTGTACGACATCCAGGATTGAGTGACTGGCAGAAAATAACTTTCTTTGAGTAATTATGTTGAACAGCCCTATACCATCAGGGTTTTGTTTTCTCTGGGTATTTCATGCTGGGGTAAAGGTTGGTTTTCCTACAGTGATACCCATCTTTCTGGGAAATAGGTTACCTCTTGATTTTTGCCTCCCATTTTTTCACTTGTCTCCTGAGCATGTGTAACTTTTCATTCCCTGTGGTTAGAAATCGGCAACCTTGACTCCTTTTGCCAGGTTTGTAATAGGGTTGGCTCCTTCTATTACTGTGCAATATGTAATTAGGACTTTCTACCCGTTTCCCTGCAATAGCATTTAACTATGATTTTAGGAGCCATAGAGCCAAAGTGTTTGTTCCCATTAACCTCACAACCAGAATCAAGTTCTGCCAGATGTGACTACAATAGCACTTGTATAGATGCTGAGGCACTGATTCAGCATTAGTGATCAAACAGTATTGTGTGTTTGCCAGAAGCATAGTGGAATGCAAGGCATTTTGGGGGTCTCAGCCTGGTGGAATACACACATGTCTGCTCTTAAGGGGTGCTTTGTGTAATGCTCCCATGCCTGGCTTCAACTCTGAGGAATTCTTGTGTGGTCCTTTAGTCCTTGAAATAAAAGAGAAAGGGTCTGTATGGGTAATTTGGTGTAGCCAAAATTAACATCCCTTTTTTTGTTTGTTTGCAGCCCCGAGAGAAGGGCAGGATGCGTTTTCATAGGTTGCAGAATGTGCAGATTGCCCTGGACTTCCTAAAGCAGCGCCAGGTAAGACCATCCCAGCTTTCTCCAGTCTGCTAGGGCATGTTGACATCAAGGCCCTATTTAGGGAGGTTCTTAGTGCCCCTAATAAACCCTCAGTAAATGCTAAGGCTGACTGGTGCAGTTCTGTGTCTTAACCTGCTAGTGAGCAATTGTATTATGGTTGGACAAATCAGTCAGTTGTGCTTACATAGAACTTGTGGCCTCCTTAAGAGGGAGAATGTTCATGGAGAAGAATAAGATGATGAAGATGGAACCTGTAGACCCACCTTAGGTGGGGGTTAAAATGAAGATGAAAAGTAAACCAGCAAAGAAGATGGAAAAAAGGTGTAGCACCTAGGAAGAGGGAGGACCAAATTGCTACATCATCATGAAAACAAGGAGTGGTCTGTATTGTGGAAGGCCACATCATGTCAGAGAAAAAAGTCTTGGTTGTTAAGCATTGGTAACTTAAAAAACCAGTTTTAATAGAGCAGAAAGATATTTAGCATATAGTGGACCTAGATACAGGAAATGAGAAAGTACTTTTTCCCTTCCTAGGTGATGAAAGAAGACAACAACACATTTTTAGACATAAAAAGAGAAGCCAGTGAAGAGTGTAAGATTGAAAATGAGCATGAGGAGTATTAGGAGTCATAGAATGTTTATCCCAGAAGATATTCCTGTGATCTGGTGGTCCAGTTTCTTCATATTATAGATAAATGAACTGAGATCTGGACAGGCGAAATGACCTGCCCCAAATCACACAAGTTGGAGCAAAGCTGGCCTTTAATGTAGGCTTCCTGACATGGGGTTAGTGTTCTTCTTTCTGCTGTCCATGCTGTTGTCTACACACAGCCCTTCCTCCCATTGCCCGGAACCAAGTCCAGGGATTGGCAGGTGAGAACTAGAGCATAACCGCTGAGGTTATCTTTGAAAAAGAAAAGGAAAATGCCTCTTCTTCCAAGATACAGGGAGGAGGATAGAGGAGGAGTGAAGATACAGAGATGGTTTGTGGAAGGAAGGAAGATAGATGAGAGAGTCAGAGAGTTCATCTGCTTAGAGTGAGCCGTGTGGGAAAGCTTTTGTATATCTAGGGTTGCCAAGCAACAGCAAGGGTCAATATGACATTAAATGGTATGCATATTTTTGGAATCAGTTCATTTTTGTCACTCTTAGCAATTCTTACTAACTTGGGAAATTCTCTTTCTGTGTACTCTCAAAACAATTTACTTCTGATATAACATTTATTACTCTATTATTATTTCCCTGTTTGCTCCAGTGCACTGTAGGCTCTGTGAGAACAGGGAACATGATCTTAACATTTTACCTTCAGCACCTGTCATAATGAATGGTTCATAATTGGCACTTAATACATAATTTATTGGAATAAATAAATGAAAAGTGGCAGGAGAAGTGGAGGCTTCAGCAGTGTTTGGGGTACTGGAGAGAGCACCACTGAAACGGCTGTGTGTGGAGCTAGAGGAAACTTGAAGGGAGCCTTAATGGGCAAGATACACTGAGGAGAATTGATTAGCTAGAAGTCTGAATAAAGACAAAAAGTGGATCCGTTTATTATGATAGAATGAAAATGCAAGCAAGTAAAAACAATGGACTCAGAGAAGGGCAAGAGGATCTCTAGAGCAGTTCTCTGTAGTGGTGAGGTCCAAGTTTTAGCTGTGCAGGTGGACAAAGTAGGCTGAAAACAAAGTCATCAGAATTGAGAAGGCAGGCACATTGTGCAGAAAGGGTGATATTTGGATCACCAACGTGAGTGCTAAAATTGCCAGGAAAGATGGTAGATGATGAAGTTAGGAAAAGAGAATAGGAGTTAGATGCTGAAGTCATTGAGGGAAGGGCTAGTAGAGATTGGAAGGTGGGTTTGGCCAATGGAAGTAGATGTCACAATGAAAGGGGAAAGCTAACAGAGGTGGGACTGAGGAGTGTGGACTTGGCTGGTACTGTGAATCCACCGACTGTGGGTTGTTAGTGATTAGTGATTAGAAAAACTGAATTCTCAGGCTGGAAGGGCAGGTTCTCCCACCTCCCTCCCACCCCCAATATACAGAAGAGAAGGCTGAGATGAGACAAGGGACAGATCTTGCCCAGGTGAACATTGGTGTAAGGGAGAAGTGAGGCTTCTATTGGAGAAGGTCACTAGGGTCCTTTAGAGACACACAAGTTTCAGTTCGCTGGAAAAGATAAAGGGAGGTAGCTCAAAGACAGTGTGTCACAATTAAACAGGATCTCCATGAGGACATGGCAGAAGAGGCTAACAGAGTTGACATGGAAGTAGGGTGATTTGCCCAGAACACTCCCAGTTTTAAATTCCTGCATCCCAGGACAACCCTCAGTTCCCACAACACGGGGGCAATTGGTCACCGTATGGGGAGGGAAGGGCCCGTGTGTCAGCATTTCGTGTTGTTGAAATGAGATTTTAGAAGTAAAGCAGATGCTGTGGGGGGCATGGCAGGTATGGATATCTGTGACAAAGGAGGGAGAACGGAGGTAGAAGCAGGCCAGAGATTGGTGAGGGAAAATAGGCATTTCCCTCTCTCCAGGAACCTCAAAAGAAAAGAAAAAGTCAGGGCCCTGATGCCTTAATGAAAAAGCAACTCTCAATACCATATGCTTGTAGGGTTGCTTTGCTGGTGGGAATACAGAATGGTACAGCTAATCTAGAAAACAGTTTGGCAGTTTCTTATAAAACTAAACATATACCATACAACTCAGAAATCCCAATCTTAGGAATTTACCTTAGAGAAATGACAATATATGCTCACACAAAAACCTGTACAATGAATATAGGAGCTTTATTCATAATTGTCCAAACTAGAAATAGCCCACATTTCCTTCAGTGGATGGATGGATAAACAAAGGTTGGTATATCTATATAATGGAATATAACTTAGTGATAAAAAGGAGCAAACTATTTATACACACAACAGCCTGGATGGCGATCTCAAGGGCATTATGCTGAGTGGGGAAAAAAAAAGATAGTATCAAAATATTACATACTGGCTGGGCGCGGTGGCTCACGCCTGTAATCCTAGCACTCTGGGAGGCCGAGGTGGGTGGATCGTTTGAGCTCAGGAGTTCGAGACCAGCCTGAGCAAGAGCGAGACCCCATCTCTACTAAAAATAGAAAGAAATTATATGGACAGCTAAAAATATATATAGAAAAAATTAGCCGGGCATGGTGGTGCATGCCTGTAGTCCCAGCTACTCGGGAGGCTGAGACAGGAGGATCGCTTGAGCCCAGGAGTTTGAGGTTGCTGTGAGCTAGGCTGATGCCACGGCACTCACTCTAGCCTGGGCAACAGAGTGAGACTCTGTCTAAAAAAAAATAAAAAAAAAAATATTACATACTGTATGATTCCATTTATATAACATTCTGGGAAAAGCAGAACTAGGGACCAGAGTCAGATCAGTGGTTCTCAAGAGTTGGGGCAGAAGCAGGTTTGACTACAAAGAGGAGGCAGCACAAGGGACCTATTTGGAGTGATGGAACTGTTTTGTGGTTGTAGTTACATGAATCTTTACATGTGTTAAAACTCATAGAACTGGCCAGGTGTGGTGGCTCACGCCTGTAATCCTAGCACTTTGGGAGGCTGAGGCAGGAGGATTGCTTATGCCTAGGAGTTTGAGGTTGCTCTGAGCTAGGCTGATGCCACTGGACTCCAGTCCAGGAAACAGAGTGAGACCCTGTCTCAAAAACAAAACAAAACAAAACAAAACGCCTCATAGAACTGAACACGAAAAAATAAAAGATCAATTTAACTGTATATCAATAATGAAAACATATAAGAAGCAAATCAAAACAAAAGTCCCAGAGCTCTGAGACTGACTGCTGTTTCTTTTTCAGGTGAAACTAGTGAATATTCGCAATGATGACATCACAGATGGCAACCCCAAGCTGACCCTGGGCCTGATCTGGACCATTATTTTGCACTTCCAGGTAGGGGCTGTGAGTTTTGGGGTTCCTGTTGCTTGATTTGGACATGGCCTAGAGAGTTGCACTACTTCCCACAGGCAGCAGTTGACCCCTTCCTTCTCTGTATTTGGCAGTAAACAAAGGTGGATGGGAGTTGAAAAGGAAAATTAAGATTGGCCTGGAGATAAGCTGTTTTATCCTAAACCCAGAACTTCCTAAGTATTTGCATGATGAAATGGGGGGATTTTTCACTGGTTTGTGGTTTGGCCCTGTCATTGGCAGGCTGGTTATTAAGGTCTGTTTGCTCAGCGGAGTCAAAATTGGGCCCTTAATGGACTCTGGGTGTGAGGGCTGGGGAGAGATGTTGATTTTGATGCTTTAGAAGGGTAGATTGAAGGTTCATAAGCATGCTTTGATGTAGGTTTTTCCTCATCTCTTATGATCTTTAAACAAACCTGGTTCATGGTAGCATCTTAGTAGCTGGGTTTGTGTGCTAGTAAGTACAACCTTGTAGCAGTCTCACATCTGAGAGCAGTGGCGTCTTGAAGAGTGTTCACGTGGCCGCATGGCCTTCCTGTTGCTCCCATCTTCCTAAGAAGGCAGATCGTTTTTAAGTCTGGATTGCTATTGGAAAAGTACAACCCTGTTTTTATAAAAAGACTCTTCTTATAAATCACTTTTAGTGCAGCCAAACAAAGCTTTTTTTCAGACAGCTGCACACTAGGCTGATGGATTAGAGTCAGCAAGGTGCTGACTCCAGGGATGAGGCCAATGTGACATCCTAGTTGGGGAGGTAGCGCCACCTGCTGGTTGAAGGCAGAACAGCATGTGTCCCAGAATTTCTAAGATCCTGAGAAAAATCTGAGAGCATAAGCTTGTTTCTTGGGGCTTTGGTTTGGAGCCAGTGATGGCAATCTCCAGCATGGGTAGGATTAGGAATGTGTGGAGGTAACATGTGTTTTTGTGGAACCATAGGGTAAGCTTTGTGTACAGGGATAACCAGGAACATGAACCTTGGCAAGTGTGCCCTGGAAGGACGGGAACAAGAACTTTGTTGAGTCTTCATGGAGGACTAGAGTTACCCTTTTGGAACTCGTAAGAACAGAGGAGTTTTTTTAGAGAAACTTTTTTTGTTTGGTTGTTTTTTTGTTTGTTTGTTTTGTTTTGTTTTTTTAACTAGTCAAGTGAAGCAGTGGGAGTGGAGAAGGAACAAAGGAATCTGTAACTGGTTGTGATCAGTTAGTTGTAAACACCACTGCACTCGGACCAGCCAAGGTTTGTTTATTGTGTGGCCACAAACCTGCTTTTACTGTGGGTGCTTAATGTTAGTCTCATAGGCATGAGGTAAGGAAAATCTATTCACTGTGTCTCTATTTACCCAACTAAATCTCTTCAAAAAAGGAAAACCTAGGGGCCAAGGAATGAAAACTGAATTGGTTAATTAAAATTTTGCTGGGAAAGAGATGATGGGAGTAATGGAGTGGTTCCTGTCCTGAAGAGCTCCATCAGGAAAATGCTTTTTCTCGCTCCTTAAACATCTGTTATGAAAAATTCGGCTGGGCACAGTGGCTCACAGACAATGTAGCGAGACCCTGTCTCTATAAATTAGCCAGGCATGGTGGCGTGTGCCTAGTTAATTGGGCAGCTGAAGTGGGAGGATTGCTTGAACTTAGGAGTTCAAGGCTGCAGTGAGCTATGATTGTGCCAGAGACTCTGTCTCTAAAAGGAAAAACTTTATTAGGAAAAATTTCAAACATTTATAAAAAGTATGAAGAACTAGCTCAATAATTATTAACTGATGGCCAATATTATTTCATCTGTATCCTGATATACTCCTCAAACCCCGGTAGGTTATTTTGAAGGAAATCTCAGACTTCACGTTGTTTCATCTGTATATATTTCAGCGTATGCTTCTGAAAAATGCTCCCAAACTGTATTTTTCCCTCTGCTCGTTAACACAGAAGATTTCTGTGACCAAATGTGGGTTGTTTCCCCCACACACCAAGCAGTAGACACCAGCTGGGTGTCCTCCAATTCAATTCTGACACTATCTACCTGGAGATGGTACTAGATCCTGAAGACTGAGGGCTCAATCCTCAAACCTGGTCCCCGCAACCCCCTGTTTCAGATGCCAGTCACAAGTCCAGGTTTCCAGAACTTCTGACCGACTGGCTTCAAGTTAGGGTTTCCATGACCCCCTTTGGGTTTGATTAATTTGCTGGAGCAGCTCACAGAATTCAGGGAAACACTTACATTTACTAATTTATTATAAAGGATATTACAAAAAGGATATAGATGAAGAGATGGGTAGTGTGAGGGATGGGGAATGGGGGAAGGGATGTGGAGCTTCCATGCCTTGCTTGGGTGCGTCACCCTCCAGGAACTTGCACATGTTCAGCTATCTGGAAGCACTCTGAACCCTGTTGTCATGAGTTTTTTATGGAGGCTTCATTACGTAAGCATGATTTACAATGTGTACAAAAAGCACATGATCAGCTGGGCATGGTGGCCCATGCCTATAATCCTAGCACTCTGGGAAGCCGAGGCAGGAGGATCACTTGAGCTCAGGAGTTGGAGACCAGCCTGAGCAAGAGTGAGACCCCACCTCTACTAAAAATAGAGAAATTAGCCTGGCTTCATGGCACACACCTGTAGTCCCAGCTACTTGGGAGGCTGAGGTGAGCCCAGGAGTTTGAGGTTGCTGTGGGCTAGGCTGATGCCAAGGCACTCTCTAGCCCACATGACAGAGCAAGACTCCATCTCAAAAAGAAAAAAAAAAAAAAAAAAGCATGATCTCAACCCAGTAAGGCCTATCTGTTCAGATTCTTTCTGACCTCTCTATGCAGCATTCTGTCCTCCAGGTATCGGGCAGGACCCTCTCTGGAATCAGGGTCTTTTGACTCACAATCAGATTAGAGTCCTGCTTTGGACAAGTGAAAGGAGGACAGGAGAAGGTCAGAGAAAGAGATTCTATCTCCTGAGGCCTGCTCCTGAGGCCTAAAGCACCCCAACATTGTAACAATGACTGTGGTAGTTATGAGCCAGAAACCATGGATGAAAACCAATATATGTATCATAAAACCACAGTGTGTATCTCTGAAGATAAGTACTCTTTGTTTAAGCAAACCACAATAATATTACACTTTTAAAATAGTAACTCTTAAAATCATCAATTATCTGACCAGTGTTTAGATTTTCCCAGTTATCTCATTTAAGAAAAATAGTTGGTTTGAATCAGAATCCAAACAAGGTCCACATATCTCATTAAATTTCTCTCCTCTCCTTCCCTCACTCCTGCAATTTGTCGAGGAAATCAGGTCTTTTGTCCTATGAGGTTTGTAAAGATGCTGATGGCATCTGTGGGATTTCTTCTAAAAATGTCCTTCATCCCTGTATTGAATTGCCCATAAACTGGTGATTTAAAGCTAGACCCAAGGCTCAATCACATTCTTTTCTTTTCTTTTCTTTTTTCTTTTTTTTGCAAGGCTGGTAATGCTATGTTGTTTGATTTTATTGCTTCACACCAGGATGCACATACTATGTCTGTTGTTCCTCTTTGGGGATGTTAAGATCGATTAGTGGGTTCAGGTGTTATCAGCCTGATTCATCCATTCTACATTCTCTGTTAGCTCTTCACCATATAGTTTTAGCAGCTACTGATCATCATTGCTAGTTCCATTATTTCATTAGAGGTTGCAAAGGGGTCATATTTGAATTCTGTTATTTCTTCTTCATTTTTTGGTTGGGCTACTTCTATGAAGAACTTCACCTCATTGACTACCTTGAGGGATAGTTTCTACAGGAAAGGCAAGATAAATGATCTCATCTTTCCCCCTATTTACCAGTTTTCAGAATAATTAGTTGGTTCCCTGAGACTCTCCAAAGTGACCAATGAAAGTTTCTTTGTTGACCTTTTTTTCTTTTAAAGTATCACTGTGACTCATGGATTTTTAACAGACTTAATGTGTTCCAATAAAATACAGTTATCATTTTTCCTAATACTCAAATAGCTCCATCTTTGGCCAATAAGAGCCTTTCAAGTTGACTTTGAGTCCTTTGGCATGACTCCAGCAGCCTTTGGTAATTTCCTTTATTTCTTATGTGATGAGATATTCCCGACTCTTTGTATATTTACTGTCCCAGGCCTGAAATTCTCAATTTCTCTTAGAAATCAGTTCTCTATTTATTGACCATGATCTGAGTGCTAGTGGGTTGCTCATTGTTTCTGTGCTTTTTCCATGGACAGAGCTAGGCAATAATTTTATTTTTCTCTTTAAAAAAATTATTAATTTATACTGATATTTCTAATTCAAATTTAAGATTACAGGGTTTTTTTTTAAACTTCTTTGACTTTATATTTGTATCCTTTTTTTCCATATACTGAAAATCTTGATCCTGATTGGTAACATAATTACTTATTTCCTTTTACACACACACACCTGTAAAATCATATATATTATTTGTAATATACATGAATCAAAGTAACAACATCACTGTTATTAGCAATATAATTACTTAAAAGTTTATAATTTCTTTGCAGTTCTTCTTGTCCTTAGTGTATATCTCCTAAGGATGTGCAAACAATTGTATTTTAAAGTTACTTGAAATATAATAATTTCTGTGTTAAGTCACCAATGTTTTTATTTGCTTTCAACTTTTAGGGATTACTGTTTTCTCTTTCAATTTTATTTTACATTATTATGCAGATCATTTACATTGTTCCAAAGGGAAATTTTAAAAAGTAAATGCAAGGTGTATTCAGAGAAGTCTAACTTTCATCTTTGCCCCCTCCATCCTGTTTCTCCCCTTTTGCTGTATAGTTAGCTAAATGTTTTAACATACCTTTTTTGGTTATCATTCTATTGTTTGTTTATTTTAGGAAAATGCATTCATTTTTAAAAAGCACTTTATTGAAATGTTATTTATATACCATAAAATTCACCTGTTTGTATTATGTGATTCAGTGATTTTTATGAATTGTACAACCATTACCATAATTTAGTTTTGGAACATTTTTATCATCCCAGTAAGATCCCTCTTGTCCGTTCACAGTTGTTGCTCACTCCTATCACCAGCTTCAGGCAGCCACTAATCTATTTTCTATCTCTAGATTCACCTAGTCTGGGCACTTCATATAAATGGAATCATACGATAGGTGGTCTTTGTATCTGGCTTCTTTCACTTAGCGTAATTTTTTTAGTATCATCCCTGTTACAGCATATATCAGTACTTCATTCTTTTTTAATGCTGAATAGTATTCTGTTGTAGGGACATGCTATATATTTTGTTTATCTATTAAGCAGTTGATGGACATTTGGGTTGTTTTCACTTTTAGGCCATTATAAATAATGTTGATATGAATACTTGCAGACCAGTCTTTGTTTTTTGTTTTTTGGTTTTTTTTTCACTATTTTGACTATTTTTATTTCAAAACACTTCATGTACACTTGACAATTATTACAATCATCCCTATTTATATAAGGAAAACTGATAATGACAGAGAGGTAAAGTTACATAAAGTCACATCATTTTTTTAAAGTATCTCATATTCAATTTAGCAGATATTTATTAAGTGGATACTTGTATGCCAGGTGCTCTTCCAGGGGCTACATAAAAGTGGTCAAGAAAATGGGCAAAATCCATGTCTTCGTAGAATTTTTATTCAGAAAATGAATTATTTATTAAACCTTATTTCATAATTTCCATATCTATGCAAATAAAAAGTTAGTAGAATGATAAAGAAATTTAGGGATTATGTTAAACTGGGTTATTTAAAATGACCTCTCTCTGGAAGCAGTCATATTTAACATCTTATCTGAGATCTCAACGAAATATGAGGATCCAGAAAAAAATCTGATATCACAGATTCCTTAGCAGAAGGAAAGTACTTGACATGTTCAAGGGATAAATAGAGCATGTCTGTGGCTGGAGAAAAGAGAAAAAGAGAAAGATAAGAGCGAAGGGAACTTTGATATACTAAGTAAGTTTATAATGTTTTCTTTCCCTAATCTCCTTCTCCCTTTTTATTAGAAGTATGCACTAGTTAATTATATCCCCCAGCATTAAAAAAATACACTAAAAGTGTCTGCAGAGAACTTTTCCTTGTACCTATTATTTTCTTTGTTTACATTAATTTGTTTCATTCTAATTGCTGCAATCAAACACTAAATGGGATCCTATGTTGATCTCAATTGTTAATAAATAGAAGTCCGAAAGTCAAAGGTGAGTGAAAAGCAACTCAGGAATCTACAGCACTGATAAATACATTGTAAGTCAGGAATACACAACTTTGATTTGTCTCAGCAGTATGACACAAACGCTCTGACAAAGTAGATGGACCTTAGCCTGTTGCAGTCTTTATGTGGATTTATGTTTTTATTTCTCCTGTGTATGTATACACCTAAGAGTGGAACTGCTGGATTGTATGGTAAATTTAAGTTTTTAAGAAACTACCAAACCATCTTCTAAAGTGGCTGTACCATTTTACATTTCTACCAGCAATGTATTATACGAGGGTTCCTGTTTCTCCACATCTTCCCCAGTATTTATTGTCTGTTTTAGATTACAGCCATCACAATGAGTGTAAAATTGTATCTCCTTGTGGTTTTACTTTGTAGGGAAATGTATTCTTTAATTGAATTCCACAAACATTTACTGAGACCCAGCTATGAGCAAGGTCTTAGGTAGAGCCTATGAAAGAAACAGAATCAAACTAGATACAGACTATCTATTAATAGTTCCACTGGGTAATTCAGGGGAGAAGAAACATACCATAACATGAGTTGATAGAGGTTTGGGAGGTGAGGGACAGGGTGATGGAACACAGTATGAACTCCACAACTGGCAGCAATTATTGGTAACAACTTGTTATAATTATTAATGGACTTTATATTATAACTTCCAGGGCTTTTGACCCAGCCCACTGTTCTCTTTTCTGTTACCAATTTTACAGAAAAGTATAAACAGCTTTGGCCAAGTCCTCTATCTCTTATACTTTTCTTTGCTAGTTTAGCACAGAATGCCTATTTGTCTTCTCTTGGTTCTGCTACCCATTTTCCAAGTTGCAGCTAACTACCTACCAATTCTCGTCTTCGCTGTTCTTGAAGGCGAGGTGTTTGCCTGTACTAGCTAAGTGTTTAGGAGTGTGGGGGAGTGTTCCCTGCTTGCAAAGTCTTTGATTGGTTGGTAAAGAGATCATGTAGCACCTCTAGCCTCCCTGTCTTGCATCAGACGGGGCATGATATGTCTCTTGCAAGTTATCGGTGTGGTTTTCTAGTCTTTTATTATTATCTATTAGCTGTCTCACCAAGAACACATACTATATAAAGCCAAATAGAAATGCAGAATAGAACTGTTTAATTAGGCAATCAGCAAAATAGTCATGATAGTCAATCTCTGTTATTGATGCTAATGAAGTAGAATAATGATGTACATGTAGATATAAGTGGTTTTTTCCAAGCTTGTTTTAAAGTATATGTGAAGATTTATAGTTTTTCTAAAAGATACAAGTTTTTGGTAGACGGACAAAATGATTTCCAGATCTCAAATGTTTGTTAAATACTAGTATATGTCTAACATTCTGGAGTTTAAAAAACAAAAACAAAAATGGGGAGTTCAGGTAAAGGATGGTCTTAGCTGGCTAGTCTTGAGGGTTACATTTTTTGTGTACTTTATGGTACTTTGTGCTTGGCATATAGATGAGGCACTATTCACGTTGTGGAATGAATGAATGAATTCTTTCACTCTGGCTGTCTCTGTGGGAAACCTGTGGGCAGTAAACAGTTATCTAGAAAAAGCCAAAGGAGAATGCATGAAGAACATGTGACCCTAAAAGTCTGCTTTCCCAGAAGGCAGCAGGCCATGTGTTACGAGCCCAGGCTAGATGAGAAAAGGTCCAGGTGAAAGTGATGATCAGAGTTAACTTAGTAAAATAGTGGAAGCAGCCCCTAAGAAGAAAAACAAGCACCCAAACTTTGGACTTTGGAACATATCTACTTTCTTTTGAGCCTAGTTAAAAAAAAAAAAAAAAGAGTACAGACAAGTGCTCCTCAATTTATGATGGGGTTGTGTCCTGATAACTCCATCATAAGTTAAAAATAATGCAAGCCAGAAATGCATGTAATACACCTGACCTACAGACCATCATAGCTTAGCCTAGCCTACCTTAAATGTGCTCAGAACACTTAACTATAGTTGGGCAAAATCATCTAACACAAAGCCTATTTTATAATAAAGTGTTGAGTATCTCATGTAATTTATTGAAAACTACTAAAAGTAAAAAACAGAATGGTTATATGGGTTCACAAAGTACAGTTTCTACTGAATGCATATAGATTTTGCTCCACTGCAAAATCAAAAATCATTTAAGTCAAATCATCTTAAGTCAGGGACCGTCTGTATATTAGGATCCTCCCAGGGGCCTGGAGGTGTCTCATAACTTTTAGTTTTAGTAATAAATGGGAAGAAAAGGGATTTACTGTAGGTCAGACATTGAGCCAAGTACTTTATAGACATTATCTCATTAACCTGGTCCACAACTCCATTAAGTAGGTGGTAGTATGCACATTTTACAGGTAAGGAAACTGAATCACCCAGTAAATTAGTTAAGTTACTTAGCTAGCAAGTTATCAGAGCTGGGAATTTGAACCTAGGTCTACTTAGTAAAATCTCTCCTCCTTTGCTAGACCAGTTTTCCTCTGGAGCAGAAGGAAATGAAAGCCTGATTTGTCTGACATATGCAGAGATTTAAAAAAGAATAGGCTCACAGTAATAAATATGCTAGGAGTCGTCAGGCTCTTCAGAGAAACTCTACAGCATTAGCCGTCATATTAAGCAGCTGTCTCTCTTGCTTCTGAGTCGATCAATTTCAGGAATTTGGTTTGCTTGTATTTCATTAATAAAATTCAAACACAGACCTTAGATTGTGCAGCTTAAAAGTTTCATAATTCCAGTTTTACTCATTGTGGGAGTGAAGGCAGGGTACCTGCCTAGAGCACTTCATATTGCAATGTTAGAGTTTTTGCTAATTAAGTGATCTGCTGTGGTCTGAGTTTCTCTCCCACGCTATCTCCCTCTTATTTCTTGCTGTGGTTTGTGACGGCCATAAGATGGTGCTGCAGCTTTGCAGTCAGCCTCAGGAAAAGGCTTAGGGGAGAAACACCTACTGCAGTTGTGGATGAGGCATCAGTGGGGTCTCAGAAGGGGTTTTGTAGAAGCTGTTGTTTTAGGGCTTCTTGTTGCTTTCCTTTTGTGGTCTTTTCCTTTTTCTATCTTTTTAGGTTTCTAGGAAAGGGAGGGCTAGGTAGGGCTGTGCTGGTACAAGTCTTTAGGGCTTGCACAGAGCCAGGCAGGCTGCTGCTCTGTGCTGCGTGGTCTGGATCTTTTTGGTATAGAATAAATAGCTGCAACAGAAAAGAAACACATTTAACTTCTTTTCTTCAACTCCATTCAGAGCCCTTTGGGTTGTAGTGTTTCTCTTCTGTCAGACACTATACTAAAAAGATTGGGGTGAGGGGATCCCATTGGCATTGCAGGGTGATTTTTGAATACAATTTTTGCAATCTGAAATTCAGACTTCCTGCTGTACTGCAGTTTGAGTAAACACCACCTGAGCCTCATTTTAGTAGTTTCTTCTCTTACTCCCAAATGTTAGCAAGTGTTATCTCTTTGTTTGAGCCTTTAGTCTGTGTACAGTCTAGTTGTCAATTCACAACAGTGAAGAAACCTCTTGTTTGGCACAACTGGCAGCTGAGTACAGACTTCTGTCCCTGAAGTAATTAGAGGTAGCAGTTGGAGTCGAAATTAAAAGTTTTAGGGTCAAACAGAGGTTCATGTTCTAGCTTTGCCACTTACTGGCTTTGTAAACTTGGGCAAATTAATCAACTTTCTTAAACCTCAGGTTTTTTTTTTACCTGTAATCTGTAAAATAATAGTTTTGACCTCATATGGTTACTGTGAGAATTAAATGAGATAGTCCATGTAAGTAGCTTCACATGTGCTTGGCACATAACAAGCGCAAAAAAATGTTAGCTGTCTGCAGTGGCAGCATCAATAATTACTGTTGAACATTTGTGTCAAATATTGTTCAGCAGAGACCCTGTTTTTCTGTTGTATTTGGAAGTGGTATCTTTTTACCAAGCTTCCATGTACTATAAACTGATTTTTGCGTTTTTTTCTCTGTCATTTACCGGTAGAATTAACAGATCTCATCTCTTCTCTTCTCTTCTCTTCTCTTCCTCTCTCTCTCTCTCTCTCTCTCTCTCTTTCTTTCTTTCTTGGAAAAGGAGAGAAATAAATGCTACAGAAGGCTAGATCTTTAAAGTCTGTGTTTCTTAACTGTGAGGAGTAGGCTCTGGTCTGTCTTCAGGTTATGATTTGATTAAAATAATTTTATTGTATTCTGACCTGAAAAAAAAAGGAGAATATGTATATCTTGCTTGATATTTTCTTTTGGGCATCTTGGTGCAACAATTAAAATCTATTTCATTTTGTAGTTTGGGAGCCATAATTGCAGCTTCCCCAGCTCTGGTTCTTCTTGGCCCTTCCCTTTCCTTGCTGGTTGGTACCAACCGAGCTGGTTTGCCTTTTCTCTCTTTGATATTGTTCTCCTCCTCCTCCTTCCTCCACGTTACCTTCTCCCATGGCCTCTCTTCTTTTCCCCTCCCTTTTCCATTTACTCTTACGTTTTCCCTCTTCCTCCTCCCCCTCCCTAATTTCTCCCCTCCCCTGGTTTCTAGCTCCTTTTTGCTTTCTGTTTGTGTTACTGAGGGCAGTGCTCCAATTACCTCATATTTGGAGAGAGGAAGCTGCAGCCAATCCGGTTTCTGTCTGCTTTTAGGTCAAGTGATTTCTGAACTGCAGTGAGATGCTTTGAATTTGTCTTGTTGCAGCTCTGAGCCTGTAAGATGGCTGTCTGAATCGGCAGCGGCTGGAGGAGACAGAGAGAGGCGGGGAGGGAGGGAGAAAGAATTGGAGGGATTGCTGGCATAGTGCATGTTTTTAAATGTGCGTCGAATCCGATGAAGCCAAGGTCAGGATTTCTCTGGGATCCCGGGACTGGCTTAGCTGCGTTTTTGCTGAGATTAGGAGAGGAAAGAAATGGGAAATTCACTGGGCTGTGTTAAGGAGCCGAAAGAGTCAATAGCTATTCCTGAGAAGGCTCCCATATCTCCTAAGAAAAGGGTTCGGTTCAAAAGGAAGTGGAGGGGGAGGAAAATCCCTACTCCAGAGGCATCTCATGAGGAAGAACCCTTGGAAGGAACTGGAGTCACTGAAGAGACTGAAACCCTAAAGAAGTTAACAGTGAGTCTCCCAACGGAGGACGGAGTGGGAGGGGTAGAGCATACCCCAACAGACGTTTTGCTGCCTGGGGACTCAGCCCCCAACTCGGGGGTGGGTGATCAGGGGATGATAGTGCAGGTGAAGGAGAGATTCCAAGGGGAGATCCAGACTGCTCATCTTTTGTTAGAGAATGAGTCATCAGTTGCTGGAGGGGTCTGGGATTCCCTGGAAGAGGGGAGGACTGTCATTGCTCACCTGCGTGATAACCCAGCAGAAAGGAACTGCGAGAAGTCAGTGAGCCAACTGGTGGAATTTCCGAGGACAGCATCCTGCAGCAGCAGGGCTGTGCTGCTCCCTTTGCAAGGAGAGACTGCAGTGGGAAAAGGAAGTACTCTACTTGGGTTTCAGAGCAGCACTTTGCCTAGGACAGACTCCCCCACTGACGCAGGAAATCAAGACCAACTTTCAGAGGGCTGGAGTGTGGGGGGACGAACAAAGAGTATTTCAAGTGCTCCTCAGACAGGTTCCTGGATTGCAGAATATTCTGTTCCTTCATCACTACCGGACCGGTCGGGAGTCCAGAGAGGCACAGAGCCTGCCCATGTGGGTTGGGTACCCCCACAGGGTCCTAGACTGCCTCCTTCTCAGAGTGATTTGTCCATCAGTGGCATGACTGTGAGCATTTTGCCCTCCTCCTCTGGCTATGGCAGTGATGGGCTGCACTTACACGGGATCCAGCCTAAAGATACAGAACCTGAAAAGAGTTCCACATCCTTCTCAGAAGAGGATGGCACCCTTTCTCTGGAGGCAAGCCACACCCCATCTTGGGGTCTGGAAGAGGTAGGTGGGCATGTTCAAGGGATAATCAAACCACTGTTTGGATTCCTGGCCCTCAAACGTATTAAATTAGAGTGTGGTGAGTAATGAGGATCTTGGTGCTTCTCAAACTCACCCCCATGATGAGTACTGTGAGTTAGTGACTGCTGGGGCTTGGCAAGCAGAATCTATTTCAGGTCTGCCCCTTGGTGCTTGAAACCAAGTCTTGTCTCTGGGGAATCCCTGATTCTGGGTAGCCAAGCAGCATAATTGCTTGAGCTATCTGGTGGGGTTATCTCTCGAGGTGCAGTGCTAGATAGTACTTACTCTCAAGCAGGTCTGTTTACCAGTGTCCCTGCTACAAGTTGTGGTGTATCACAAAGGACAGTGGGGAGGCCTAGCTGAATCTCTGAAATGAATGTGGAAGGGGTGAGGGCAGCTATCGTCAGTGTACTTGCTCTTCTTCCCTGGAGAATGATGCTGTTTCTAGAGCTGATGCAATCCCATTCTTGTGGAAAACTCTCATTCAGTGTTTGTATAGGTGGAAAGTGCTCATCCTTCTTTGGTTCCTAATTCCAGGATTAGAGGAGGAGGGCACATAGAGTTATCCAGGGATTAGGTGAGGGAGAGAGAGAGAGAGAGAGAGAAAGGTGTTAGGTTCAAAGCTAGAAAAGTTTGTGTTTGAACTTGTTTAGGGCTTTGTCATGTTTTTGTTTTTGTGGTATATATTGTTATGGTTATGGTTGCTGTGGGTGTTTTTAAGGGTCAAGGAGCAAGTGAGAATTCAGAAATATGGACACTGAGATAAGGACTCAGCAAGACCCTGGTGAGACACAGCATCTGGCACGTGGGTGTGTGATTGTGTAGGTGATTGAAGTTATAATTCCCCAGTGGACAAAGAACTTCTACTGGCATGTTGGTCTCTGCAGCAGAAGAAATAAAAACTTCAGGATCTCAAAGCAGCAAAAAAGGTGGAAGATGAAGTAGGGCACTTTCCTAGCCTAGGCTGTGGCAGCTGGCACTACAGAGAGGCCCTGATATATGCCGAGCAGGGATGTGGTCCACCAACTGCTGCCCTGCTTATCACCAACAGCGTGAGGCCGAGGACAGACACAAATTTTAACATGATCTGTGTTTAAAATTTCCTCTGGGGATGGGTTTCCCCCATGGATAGCCTCATCTTAGTACTTTGTTACTAGCATTTGGAGACTCCCAACAATTTGAAGAAAAAGTGGCCATTGAAAAATTTATTATATGGATGGGCAAGAGGCTCCTTGGCTTCATGTAAAAATAGATGTGTGTGTGTGTGTGTATGTGTGCGCGCACGTGTGCCCACAAGCATGTGTTAGGACAGGAAGGAGGGTAGTGAGACTACTGGGATGGGGCATGTGAGTATTTGGGTTTCACTGGGTAAGAGAGAATGTCAAAGTCAACTTGTATCTTGTAAAAGTTGGACTGGATATAGAGTAGTTGAGGGTAAAACCAACTGCTGAACTGATTGCTCTTTTAATACCACTGGCATTGAAGTTGACATTGTGGGGTCATCATAATATTATAGGATATATGTTCGTAATTGAGTGTGATATTTTTAGGAAGTTTAGAGTGTAAAATTTTTGGAACTCCTGGTAAAATCAATCCTAGATAATGGACTATGGGTAGCAATGGTGCTTTTGTATGGGCTGGATCTCCACCCTGGGAAGGGAAAAGTCCCGCATGAGTCTATAAGGAGTCCTAAAGAAAAGATTGGTAGGAGAAACCTTTGGACTGTGATCTGTAGTTTGACAGTATTGACAGTGGTGTGATTCTTTTGCTGTTCAGCATGAGCCAAATTGGTATGTGAAATTTTCCGGGCAGCCAACCTCTGAATCCATTCCTTCTACCCTTTCCATGCAGACACACACAGCCAGAACACTCAGTTATAGCCAAGGCTGAAAAACTAAATGACTGGCTCTCAGCTCAGACACCTGGCACATTTCTGAGGCTCCATGTCCATGTGTGATGCAGGGACCACAGGCTAACCATCCTGTGTGACAGATAAGAAGTAACTTCTCAAGATAAGTGTGAAATCCCTTCAGAAAGAAAGTCCTTAATGCCAAGGGGCCTGAAATGCCCAGTAGTCTCTGAAGGAACTATCTTCAGGGAGCTGCTCCTCTCACTCTCGGCTGTTCACAGGCTTTGAGGACAGACGGCAGCAGCCAGGGACAGAGAGGGCAGCGTGTTCTGACACTGATACTCCAGGCGAGAGCATCTGACTGGAGTGTGAGCTCCCTCTGCTGCGGGTGGGAGCGCTGGGAGCACACAGGTCAGAAGAGCAGCTGCTGTCATTCACACGCCAGCTACTTCCTAAACAGGAGACAGCTGGCAGTTCAACAGAGTTGGTTTTTTGCTTGCTTTTTTGTTTTTGTTTTTTAAATATGTCAGAGTAGAAACTCTCCTCAGAAAGTAACTCGAGTTCCAAAGTGGTGTATCTCTTCGGCATGACTCAGGCTACATTCTCTCTCCTGTTGATTATTAGTCCAGGACATGTTGATGGGAGTGGGACCGGGCGATCGCTAGACTTTGCAATGGTTTTGCTGCTTTTCAGGGTAAGGAGAACTGGGAACTGATTCTGACTCTTGCTGAGTGCGGGGTTTGGATAATGAAGATAAATGGTCTGCTTTCCTGTTCATATGATATAGTTGATACTTTCCCTTGTCAGTAAATAGTGAACACAGAAGCAGGATGAGGGGGGTCAGCTGACAAAAATGGTTTTCAGAATGATAAGTAGACTAGGATTTGGAGCTGGATAGGAACAGGCTAATGGCAATTGTACTTTGATGTCAGACAAAGACCTTCTCTAGCCCATTCCTTCTCACAGGACTCCATGTCCCCAGCTGCCATCAATATCCATAATACCTGGCTTATTTGAACAAGAAAATTTGTTGAAAATCCCTTCCTCTTCCCCATCTTGGCTCCTGCTGCCAATCTCTTGCCCACACTGGAATCCCATTGAATGAAGAATTTGACTGTATATTCCAGTGTCCTTGCCACAAACCCAAAGAGTCCCTACAATTTCAGGTAAATAGATAGCACTGAGGGCTAGAAATGATAAGAAAGTGATCGATTGGTGTATTATTTTCTGGGCTCAGCCTTTTCAGTGTACAAGTATCCCTTTCCCACATTTCCTCTTTAATTATAGGGAAAGTTATTTTACTAATTTTGGCGTTCTGTTGTAAGAAGAAAGCAAAATTAACCAGCTGATATTACTGGAGGAATGCAGAAGTTAGAGCTTTTTATAAGAAAGGATTTGTTTCTTTTATAAAAAATTTTACTTAATTAAAAATATTACCAACGAATCATTATTATCTGTTAGGTGTAACAATGGTGTTGTGGTTGTTTTGTTAAAAAAAGAGTCCTCTTAGAGATACATACTGAAATGGTATGTGTGAGAAATGCTTTATAATAATAGGGGAGGGGCAAAATGGGTGGAATATAGATGAAACAAGCTTAGCTATGGGTTGATAATGGTTGAAACTGGGTGATGGGTAGGTACATAGGGGCTTATTATACTGTTCTGTCTCCTTTTGTATTTGAAAATTGCCATTTCAAATGAGAAGTTAAGAAAAAAAATTGCACAAAAATAAAACAGAAAGTTAAGAAAATAAATTGTATAAAAATAAATGTAATAATAGCGGAAAAATTACTATCTAATGTGTATACAGTTGGCCTTCTGCATCGTGCGTTCCACATCTGTGGATTCAACCTACTATGAATTGAAAATATTTGGAAAAAAAAATTATGCCTGTGCTGAACATGTATAGGCTTTTTCTCTTTGTCGTTATTCCCTAAACAGCACACTGTAAATAGTATAACAGCTATTTACATAGCATCTACATTGTATTAGGTATTATAAGTAATCTAGAGATGATTTAAAGGATGTATATAGATTATATGGAAATACTATGTCATTTGATATCTGAGACTTGATCATCCGTGGATTTTGGTATCCTCAGATTTTGGTATCTGAGGGAGGTCCTGGAACCAATCCCCCATGAATACCTAGGGATAACTGTACTGAAAGGGGTTAATATCCAGAATATATGAAATGTTGTATAGGGGGAGTGGTTTAACAGTGTGGAGCCAGACTGGCTAGGTTTCAAAACAGTTCTACCACTTACTAGCAATATACCTTTGGGCAAGTTACTTTTCTATGTCACAATTTTCTCATTTGGAAATTGAAGGTAAAAATAGTATACACTTAATAAGGTTGTTATCAGAATTGTATGAGTTAATATAAGTAAAGCACAATAGATGTTAGTTATTAATATTTTATTTAAAGAATCCCTCAAACAACAATAACAAAAAAGACAAACACCCTTGTAGAAAAATAGGGGAAAGCACAGGAATAAGCAGTTCACAACAAAAGAAATCCAAATGCCTCATACATACAAGAAGACTCTTTCTCATTAATAATCAAGGTTATAAAAATCAAAACAACAGGCGGGTGGTCACGGTGGCTCATGCCTGTAATTCCAACACTGTGGGAGACCCAGGCAGGAGGATCTCTTGAGACCAGGAGTTCAAGACCAGCCTGAGCAACATAGCAAGACCCTGTCTCTACAGAAAATTAAAAAAATAAATAAAATTAGCCAAGTGTGGTGATGCTTGCCTATAGTCCTAGTTACTTGGGAGGCTGAGGCAGGAGAATCACTTGAGCCCGGGATTTCAAGGTTTTTACAGTGAGCTATGATGGTGCCACTGCACTCTAGCCTGGGTGACAGAGTGAGGCCCTATCTCCAAAAAAACAAAAAACAAAAACCCCAACAAATAATATACCGTTTTATACCCACCAGATTGGCTAAAAATACTTAGCATAGGTGAGGATGTAAAGTGATGGAAAACCCTCTTTACAGCCTATGGATGAAAGTATAAATTGGTACTGTTATATAGAGAGTAGTATGACAATATTTTGTAAAATTGAAAAATGCTTATATTCTATGACCTAGGATTTCCATTCTAGTTATATTCCCTAGTGAGACCTCTAAGACTCTGATTTTCACTCCTGACCCGTACCTAACTCTCATATTGGTAATAAACACCTGCTTTCTCTCTATTCCCACAAACATAGCTGCCATCAGATCCCTTTGGCCGGCATTTGTAATGAACCACTGCACTGCACCCTCACCTGCTTCTGGAATGAAAGTTTTCAAGGTCTAAAGCCTTCTCTGTAGTGGGATAAGGTCAGCTAGAAACTTGCTCAAAATATCTGGTCTCATTCCCTGAGATGTATATAGACCTACAAAGTCCAAACTCCTCAGCCTAGTATACAACCCCTTCGTAATCTGTCTAATCTTTTCTCCTATCAGTTCCCAAATTGAACCTTCTGTTTTAACAGGTCACCCTCTTAACTATCTACTATTCCTGTTTCAACTTATCTCAATTTATTATGTAAACTTCGTTTACACCCAATTTCTACCTGGAATTCTTTTTTTCCCCTTCTCCTTGTCTATTCTATAGCATCCTTCAAGGATGTGTTTAAATTATACTTCTTCAAGAAATCTTTTGATCGTTCCAGTCCACATTAATATTCCATTCTGCTGAGATTCTGTATTGGATATTACTGTACTGATTGCTCTTTTGGCATTAAATTATGCATAACTCTTTCATGTGACCTACCACATATGACTAAATATAAGTTGAACATTTTTTCCCTCCAGAAATTAGCTTTTAAGAAACAGGGATTCTCTTTGTTTTTGACTTCTTATTATTGAGTTTCCAGTGAGGTTATAGTTAGTTTATGAAAAAGGATGAATAAATCTGTGTCACCATCTGCCACTTCAATGAATATTAGTTTTTGTGGCGATCAACTGACATAACTGGTTAAACAAAAAAGAGAGCTGGTCCGAGGGCAGTGGTGTTTACAACTAATTGATCACAACCAGTCACAGAGTCCTTCATTCCTTCTCCACTCCCACTGTTTCACTTGACTAGTAAAAAAAAAATAAAAAAAAGAGAGAGAGAGACCAAAAATCTAAGAAGGTTTTAGTTCTTGTTCTTGAGAATATAACTTCCTAATCTGAAGTATTGAATGTAATTTTGTACAAGCCTTAACATTAAAATCTTTGTAAAAGCCTTAACATTAATCACTTGTAAATTGCACATGCACACATATATGTAGAGCAAGTGGTCATTTCTTAGAGGTCATGGATAAGAAAAAAAAAAAAAACGAATCCAGTGTTATGCAGCTGGATTCTTGTGGTTTAGCATGAAATCTCTAGAGATATAATGGACTCAGAAAAGTCTTCGTGTATCTCCAAAATCTTAAAAAGAAACAGATTTTTTTTAAACTTCACTGAAAAAGTAGCTTTATTGATGAAAAAGACATTGATGTCAAAGATGCATGTGAAGTTTGAATAATATGGTTTTTTTAAATGTAAAGGCAGAAAAAACATTAATACTAAATTAATGCATTAGATATACTGCTTCATTTTAACTATATGTATATGTGTAAATAAATTTCTAAAAGTTTATAGCCGGGCACAGAGGCATGCCTCTAGTCCTAGCTACTCAGGAGGCTGAAGCAGGAGGATTGCTTGAGCCCAGGAGTTTGAGGTTGTAGTGTGCCCTGCCACTGCAGTATTGCAGGTTGTGTAGCCTGAGCAACATAGCAAGAACTTGTCCCTAAAAAAATTTTTTTTAATAAAAGTTTATACATTCATTCAAGAGGACCACAACGTTCTTCTTCCTCTCTCCCTGATTTACTTCTACCCATCTGTTGTCATTGGGGAAAATATTTGGGATGACCTTATTTTAGTTAGTTATGGCATGCCTCCACTATGTTCTTGCAGGGCAAGCATGTCTTTGTTTGTTTGTTTGTTTGTTTGTTTTCCCCCTTTCCTCCTGGCTAACATCTACTTGAAACTCAGCACAGATATTATTGTGTCTGAGCAGCCCCTTGACGTTGCTAGTTGGGTTACTTGCTTATCTCTGTCACAAAATTGATCTCTCTGTATAGAAAATTGTCACCCTGACTGAATTACTTGAGCTTGAGGCCTGAGACTATCTTTTTATTTTGAGATATCAAAAACTTAAATAAAGCTCTTGGAACATAATGGTTGCTCGAAAAATATTAACAGAATAAATGGTGTGTGACTTTTTTTGTTCTCCATGGTGCTTGGCATAGTGGTTTGTTATTCAATAAATACTTACTGAATTATTAGGAAAACATTAAGTTTCTGGGAATGCTTCAGAGAAGAAATTAACCAAGCCTTGGAAAGTGTGAGTTGAAAGAAAATTCAGGTGGAATTTGCATATTCTCTGGCATGGTATTGAAGCTATCCTCTCTTCCAAATGATCTCCTGCTTAAAACCCAGATGAGGGAGAAAGCTTCCTGAAACTGAAGCTGGATTTTTGCATTTGGGAGATTAAGGTAAAAGCTTTTGCATAGCCCAAGGGACAGCACTGTGCATACACATCACATGTGAGTATTATTACAAGAGGAGATGGACAGAAACCAAATTTAATTACTGAGATGGTTGTGATGATAATCCCATTTTTCTTATCCAGTTTGCAGTCTAGGAAGGGCCCTAATCCAAACAGGTATTTTTTTTTTTTCTCTGAGGGATTCAAACATTTCCCTGTCTCAATACAGCTGTGTTTAAAATCTGAAGTAAAGCTGTTCGTTGATGTAGTTTTCAGTACAATATATAGAAATACTGTAATTGGCAGGTAGGAGATGTCATCAGAGAGATTGTGGTTGTAATGGACATACAATATCACTTAACTAACTGGAATTTCATTTTTGAGTAAAGAACCCAAATACTCAGATTTGATTTTGCTTATCAAGTTCTATCCCTTTTTACTTCAACAAATCTATTTCCTCTTTCCAGCAGTATTTTCCCTTAATATGTATGTGAAGCAGCTACAGTGAAGGTACTGGGATATGTCAGTGCTGGGTGGCATTTAGCCAGTGAGATAGGCAGCTAGAAATGTCGTTAAGGGGAACTGAAATAGAATTGATGCTAGGAAGGAGCTGTTTACACTGGGATCACAGGATGGTGGCTTGGGTACCATGATACATTATTGGGTCCTGGGCTTTGTAGCTTCACAGATTTTTTTTTTTCCTCCTCAGTATACTTGGAGTTGATTGAGTTTTAGGAAATTGACTCAAAATTGATATGAATTAATTAATTTACAAAATGAATTTTAACTGCCAAGCAATTAAGTATTTGAATCAACCACTCAGTCCATTTGTTACTTTAGAATATCTATATAGGAAGCAAATTATAATCTGAAGGTTGTCAGGTGAACATAGAGTCAGAGCAGAGAAGTCTGGGAAGTGGGAGATAGATTTGGAGGATGATCTCACTAGCTAGTACCATCAAAAGTGTGACAGCCTGATTTGATTTCTCTTGTAGAAATGTACCTGTCAAGGGCAGGAGAACCCACTTCCCTTGAATCTTCTGGGTAGGGCACCATTTCACCTTCCCAGGGGTGGAGGCAGCACTTTCTGGCTTCCCTTTTCTAGACTCCATGCCAGCTTCCCAGACTTTTCTGTTCTCTTAGTCTTTCTTCAGACATCTTAGTAACATTTAGTAGTCTACAGCTTTTTGTTCTCAATAACACATTAAAGTTCCTGGCCCTGTTGTTCCTGGTTTTAAAGTATCTTCTGCTGATATTTAATCTCCTCCATTATGAGTTGAGTTTGTAAATTAAGTATTCAGACACTTGGAGGTGACTTATTATTGATTGCCCCCCGTACTAACCACCAAGGAGGCTACTACTTTCACAGTGCTATACCTGATAGAGACAACTAGGAGACAGGATGTTCTGTTGACATGCCAGTGCCTTCTCTGCCCCGAACACCCAGAGCAAACATTTTGCTGGGTATGCTGTTTTATTATTATGGGAAGGAAATATGTGTTCCCTAGGCACTACCAACACCACTTTATTTAATCCTGATAATGACCCCATAAGAAAGTCGCTATCCTATGTTAAATATGGGGAAAATAGGGTGCAAGAGGCCTAGGTGATTTGCCTGGGGACACACTCCTAGTAAATGCCTCTTTTCAAATGCATATCTGTCTGATTCAAAGTCTTGAGCTTTTCCTTATTAATAAAGATTATTTTAAAGTTTTTATTATAAACATAAAGTGTCATTATTTAAAGCCCGAAAAAAAGAAAAGTAGAAAGAAAAGAAAATTATTTATAATCCCATTGTGGGGATTATAAGATGAAGACTTTTAACCTTCTCTTGTTAACATTGTCCTAAACTTATTTTACGTTACATACTGCTTTGAATTTACTAAGTTTGCTGTCAAAAAAGTAACCTGTTTCTGGATTCTAGGTAGGCTTTATCCCCAAACACTTTTACTTGCCTTTTTTTTTTTTTTTTTATCATTTCATTTATAAACCAACTGATTATTAACTAAAACATGTTAAGTTCCCACCATATGACCAGCACAACACTGGGTGCAATGGGCAATATACAGAAGGACCATGACCACTGAGTCTCAGAGTTGGAGGTTATTTCTTCCATGGCGTCCCAGCTTCTGCTTGAACACATTCAGTGGTGAGGAGCTCTCCCTCAGACTGCTCTTCTTTTGTAGATAGTTGTGATTGTTTTTTTTTTTTTTTTTTTTGGAGACAGAGTGTCGCTTTGTTGCCCTGGCTAGAGTGAGTGCCGTGGCGTCAGCCTAGCTCACAGCAACCTCAAACTCCTGGGCTTAAGCAATCCTACTGCCTCAGCCTCCCGAGTAGCTGGGACTACAGGCATGCGCCACTATGCCCGGCTAATTTTTTCTATATATATTTTAGTTGGCCAGATAATTTCTTTCTATTTTTAGTAGAGACGGGGGTCTCGCTCTTGCTCAGGCTGGTCTCGAACTCCTGACCTTGAGCGATCCACCCGCCTCGGCCTCCCAGAGTGCTAGGATTACAGGCGTGAGCCACCGCGCCTGGCCGATAGTTGTGATTGTTAAGCTAAGGTGCCAGCCCCTCAGGAAACCCACAGTGTTGGGGAGATAATTAAATATTTGAAGTAATTGCCAGTAATACAAAATAACATTTAATTAAATAATGATACAGACTACCAGTGCTTTGGGAATTAGACAAGTAAGAATTGAAGGAAAACCATCATCCATCCATACAAGAAAAAGGAAAGGGAACTCTATTTGTTGAGCATAACCCTGAGTTTGGGCCAGGTGCTTTAATGTGTAATCTTGTTGATTATCACAGCGACCCTGAAGGGGCAGTAGTTATTATTCCTACTTTATAGGATTCAAACTCAGGTCTGTGTGAAATCAAAGGCATGCACTTTCTCCTCTTCTGCACTGCCATCTCTCTAAAGTAGGTCTTGTGCTATATTTTGGGGAATTCTTTTTTTTTTTTTTTTTGAGACAGTCTCACTCTGTTGTCCTGGGTAGAGTGCCATGGTGTCAGCCTAGCTCACAGCAACCTCAAACTCCTGGGCTCAAGCATTCCTCCTGCCTCAGCCTCCTGAGTAGCTGGGACTATAGACGCCATACTGTGACGCCCAGCTAATTTTTCTATTTTTAGTAGAGATGAGGTCTTCCTCTTGCTCAGGCTGGTCCTGAACTCCTGATCTCAAGCTGTCCTCCCGCCTCGGCCTCCCAGAGTGCTGGGATTATAGGCATGAGCCCCACCGCACCTAGTCCTGGAGATTTCTTAAAATAGCTTTTCTTATTATTATAAAAATGTATATGATGTAGAAAATTTAGAAAATGTAATAATCACTTGTAATGCTACCATTTGGAGATAACTATGATTGTTAGTTTGGTGTATTTCTCTCCAGTATTGATACTCTTACAGTATACGTATCTATATCACATACAGATATATACATATGTGCATAAATATGAATGTATACTTAAATATATATACATATATATATTTTTAATCTTTTTTTTTTTTCTTTTTTTTTCTTTTTTGAGACAGAGTGTTGCTTTGTTGCCCTGGCTAGAGTGAGTGCCGTGGCATCAGCCTAGCTCACAGCAACCTCAAACTCCTGGGCTTAAGCAAGCCTACTGCCTCAGCCTCCCGAGTAGCTGGGACTACAGCCATGCACCACCATGCCCGGCTAATTTTTTTTTTTTTTCTCTATATATTTTAGTTGGCCAGATAATTTCTTTCTATTTTTTTAGTAGAGACGGGGTCTCGCTCTTGCTCAGGCTGGTCTCAAACTCCTGACCTCCAATGATCCACCCGCCTCGGCCTCCCAGAGTGCTAGGATTACAGGCGTGAGCCACCGCGCCCGGCCCTTAAATATATTTTTTATATGTCTTTTATATGAAATCAAGATTACTATATATATTATTTTGTTTGTATTCTTTTATTTTCCTAAAATTTGGTGACCATTTTCCTATCATTAAAAATTTCTAAACCTACCTTTTTAAGTGCTATGAACAATTCTGTTCTGCCATAATTGTGCTATAATTTGTAACCAATCAATCCCTCATTAGACTTTAAATTCTTTATAACTTTTTGCTAAATCGTATTTATTATGCTTTGGTAAGTTTTCTGATATGAAATTATTTGTACATCTCTGATGATTTCTTATTAAGTTGTATGTAGGTTTTAAGAATTTTGATTTAAAACGAACATCCAGAGAAATTATGCCATTTATAATCTCTCTAGTGGCAGTATATGAGAATACCTAATTTTAGATGTTCTCTGCAATTCCGAATTGTACCATTAAAAACAAACCTTTCCGGCCGGGCGCGGTGGTTCACGCCTGTAATCCTAGCACTCTGGGAGGCCAGGCGGGTGGATCGCTCAAGGTCAGGAGTTCGAGACCAGCCTGAGCAAGAGCGAGACACCCGTCTCTACTAAAAATAGAAAGAAATTATATGGACAACTAAAAATCTATATAGAAAAAATTAGCCGGGCATAGTGGCGCATGCCTGTAGTCCCAGCTACTTGGGAGGCTGAGGCAGTAGGATCGCTTAAGCCGAGGAGTCTGAGGTTGCGGTGAGCTAAGCTGACACCACGGCACTCACTCTAGCCTGGGCAACAAAGTGAGACTCTGTCTCAACAACAAAAAAATAAAATAAAATAAAACCCAAACCTTTCCTAATTTGATAGTTGAAAAATAACTCTGATGGTTTTTACTATCCATTTCTTTGACTACTAAAATGGGTGAACATATGTTGGAGTTGTCACCTAAAATGCTGCCAGCCTTGGGTGTCCCTCTTTTTCTAAGAGCCATAATGTGTGGAGAAGAGAAGGTTAAAAGTCTTTGTCTTATTTATACTCAATTACTCTGTGTCCTATATTTTGGCAGATCTCTGACATCTACATCAGTGGGGAATCAGGGGACATGTCAGCCAAGGAGAAACTACTTCTGTGGACCCAGAAGGTGACAGCTGGTTACACAGGAATCAAATGCACCAACTTTTCCTCTTGCTGGAGTGATGGGAAGATGTTCAATGCACTTATTCACCGATACAGGTAAATGTAGTGGAATGTCAGTGCTCCTGCAGGGGCTTCTTCTCATGTCTTATTTATAATTAGTTATAATGCTATTTTCCCCCTTCAACCAAGAATCAAAGCTCTGATTCATTTATTCATTTGGAAAAGAAATATCTATTGAACTTAAACTTTTCTAGGCACTGGACACATAGAATAGTGAACAAAACAGCAAAAGTTCTTGCTGTCATGGAGCTAACCTTTCAGTGGGGAGAATAAACAATAAGCCAATAACTATATGCTGTCATACCACAGTAAATGCAATGGAGGGATAGAGAGTGGTAGTTTGGACAGGGTGGTCAGAGATGGCCTCTTTGATGAGAACATTGGAGCAGAGCCATGAGGGAAGGGGCCATGCGGGCCTCTGGGGCAGAGTGTTCAGTTGGAGGAAATAGCAAGTGCAAAGGGCCTGAATTGGGGGCTTGGTTAGAGTGATTGAGCAACAGCACCTGGCTGGAGTGAGGTGAGTGAGGTAGATAGGAACTTTGAATGACAAAAAAAAAAAAAATTATTGCGCTCTTAGTGTCGTAAACATGCCCCAATTTTTAGTACTGGTTTATGATACCTTTCCCATGAAATCCAACAAATGTACTGTTTTGTAAATTTAGAGTTAGGGAGCACTGGGCTGCTGGTGTGTAATTAAAAATGGGACTAGTACCCTTCTAAACCTCCTGCTTTCTAACTCAGTGTTTTTCGGCTCTGGGGATGTTTAAGAGGTTTTCTTTGTGTGAACTCATGTGCCATGTGTAGATGGTGGCCTTTCATGTGCCTTGGTGAACTTTTACAGACCCGATCTGGTAGATATGGAGAGGGTGCAAATCCAAAGTAACCGAGAGAATCTGGAACAGGCTTTCGAAGTAGCAGAAAGACTGGGGGTCACCCGGTTGCTGGATGCAGAAGGTGAGAGTTCCTGAACTTGAGTAAGTTTGTTATGTATTCACTGTACCTTCTTCTGGCAGCTTCCTTTGTTCTAAGAAATTTCTTGTCCATTCTTTCTCAGATGTGGATGTGCCATCTCCAGATGAAAAGTCTGTAATCACTTACGTGTCTTCAATCTATGATGCCTTCCCTAAAGTCCCTGAGGGTGGAGAAGGGATCAGTGCAACGGTAAAAGAACATTTTCCTAAAATACCTTCTCACTTTGATTTGTTTGGGTGGAATGCATTGAGTAGACAATGTTTCTTAAGTACACATTGTATGCAGAGCACTTTTATACAGACCACACTTAATCCACATTATCTTTATCATACATAGACGTTGTCCTTGGTCCCTGGGGATGAGTCTAGGTATTGCTAATTTTGTAGCATTTAGCACAAGTCATTTGGTGATAAATGGTGGCAAAGAATGTCCCTCTTATCCCCAGCTGAAATTCAAGATGAGGCAGTATTTTCTCAGCCACTAATATCAGCTTATTAGTGTATCATGGATCTTTTCTGAATATTTTTAGTAGCTTGGTTTGTAGCCTTTCTAGGTGTCAGGAAATTGAATCCCATCCTGAGAGCCCTTGAGGAGCTTTGAAACTGGGACTGTGAGCATTTCACTGAGCAGCTGTCTAGGCAATTAGAGGAAAGGGATTTTATATGGTTTGGAGTGGCCTGAGCTACTTTTTCTTGTGCTTGTTTTGGATGTTGCTAATCAGGTATGTGATGTTTACCTTCTGGCAATAGGAAGTGGACGCCAGGTGGCAAGAATACCAAAGCCGGGTGGACTCCCTCATTCCCTGGATCAAACAGCACACAATACTGATGTCAGATAAATCCTTTCCCCAGAACCCTGTTGAACTAAAGGTAAAGTCAGGGACTTATTCTTTCTAGGGAGTAAGTCTCAGAGCTTACTGCTGCTGCCTTCTGGGTGAGAGGGTATGAAAAATTCGGCCCTGTTGTTTGCATCCATTTATTCATTCACCAAATATTTATTTTGTAGGCACTTTATAACCAATATATACACTTCAAAGAAACAGAAATTCTGGCCAAGGAGAGAGAAAAAGGAAGAATTGAGGAATTGTATAAATTATTAGAGGTAAGGAAGCTTATCCTTTGCTGAGACTTGGGATTTGCTGGTTTGCCCTGTTGTTGCTTCTTGATTAGCCAGGTTCCCTGCATTCTCTTCCCAAACTGCGTTAATAGCAATACCCTCAGGATGACAGATACAGCCTCACTCTCAGGCTGGTCTTAACAATTTTGGTCTTAAAGGGGCAGTATCAACCCCTTGTATTTTTAAAAGGACTTATTGAAAAATGGCATATATTTATTCAGAAATCTTGAATTTTGTGGATGAGTTTTCTTGCTTCTCAGAAACTAAGTTTTTTCCTAGGGTGGAAAGAAAAGAGACTTCCATTCACATTTTGATTCCTAGAGAATCTGAAGTTATAGAGATGGGCATTTAACTTTGCCAGAATGGGGATTAGTGAGAGGAGAGAAAGATTTATACAAAATGTAGAAGGAATGGAAGGATTTAGCGTAGATAATCCTGATGTCCTAGAGGTGATCTTTTTTTTTTCTTTCACTTTAAGGTGAGGCACAACTAAAGATTCGATTGTTTTCTCGTATTAGACAATGGGAACAACTGTAGATTGGCTGAGTAAAGAAACAAGAAGTGAGCCAGGAGCAGTGGCTCTTGTCTGTAATCCTAGCACTTTGGGAGGCTGAGGAGGGAGAATCGCTTGAGGCCAGGAGTTTGAGACCAGCCTGGGCAACATAGTGAGACCCCACCCCTACAAAAAATAAAAAAATTAACCAGGCATGGTGGCACACACCTGTAGTCCCAGCTACTCAGGAGGCTGAGGTGAGAGAGTCACTTGAGCACAGAAGTTTGAGGCTGCAGTGAGCTATATGATCATGCCACTGCACTCCAGTTCCTGGGTGACAGAACAAGACCCCTTCTCTTAGAAACAAGTGCTGTATAAAGAACAAATGAAAACTGGTTCCAGAGGGCATGGCTGTGTTTTTGGACTAAAAGAGTATCTCTTTCAGGTGTGGATTGAATTTGGCCGAATTAAACTGCCTCAAGGTTATCACCCAAATGATGTGGAAGAAGAGTGGGGAAAGCTCATCATTGAGATGCTGGAGCGAGAGAAATCACTTCGGCCAGCTGTAGAGAGGTCGGTCCAGAGCCTCAAGGTGATCTGACATTACTTACTGGGCTGCATTGGGCCTTCTACTTGACTATGGTTTTTATCTTATTGTAGGCTAGAATTGCTGCTGCAGATTGCAAACAAAATCCAGAATGGTGCTTTGAACTGTGAAGAAAAACTAACACTAGCTAAGAATACACTGCAGGCTGTAAGTCTCTGTTTTGTCCCATTTCTTATGTCACATGTTTTCCACTTCTCACTCTCTGCTCTAATGGTCGAGGTTAGCAGTCAATTTGAAGAATCCAGCTGTGTCATTTCCTTTTTTTTGGAACTGCAGTGGGCCCCTTGGCTCCTTCCATCCTAGTGAGTAGTTTTCCCACTCTTTCTTTCTGTCTCAGGATGCTGCTCACCTGGAATCAGGACAACCTGTACAATGCGAGTCAGATGTTATCATGTACATTCAGGAGTGTGAAGGTCTCATCAGGCAGCTGCAGGTGGATCTCCAGATCCTACGGGATGAGAATTACTACCAACTAGAAGAGCTGGCTTTTAGGTGAGAAACAAGGGACTCAAACGGAGGGCTTACTTACTGCTGAGGCTCATGGATCAAGAGTCAGCCTTATAACTTGGACCTTAGAGGTCAGTGTCTCAATGGGGATACTATGGAGGACAGTTTCCCCTTATTGCAGGCCCCTCCCAGTAAGCACCTGTAGGATTCTCCCAATCATTGTGGCATCTTATAACATCCCCACATATTTCAGAGTCAACTGCAGATGGTTCCACACACACCACTTCCCTTCCTCCTTCACTCGGGCAAAGCATTAGCAATGCAAGGCGAGTGTGTGCAGCGGGTGATATGGAAGATTTGGGGCCACAAAAAAGGATTGCAGTGAAGACCAGAACAAATGAGAATTTAATTTGAGGATTAGACTTACTTGAATGAAAATTCATAGGCATTCCCCATCACAGGGAATTTCTTACAGGTCTTGCCCACGCTTGGGCAGCAGCTGCCATTGCCTTGGGCCTCTCGTTCACCCCGGCCCTGGGTCCTCCTCTCCTTTTCTTGGTTACATGAATTCTTGTCTTCATCTGCAGAGCGATCCAAAGGTTAGATTCTTAGTCCACAAACTTAGGGCTGTAAGAAAACAAATGTTATTTCTCCACATTTAACCTTATTTTCTCTTTCCAAATCCCTTCCTATAGGCGGCAGAAATGAATTTCAGTCACTTCAGGGTCTCTGCACCCCTTCTTGCCAGGTGTCTTAGTCCATTCAGGCTGTTATAACAATATTCTGTACCATAAATTGGGTGGCTTATAAACAACAGAAAGTTATTTTCCACAGTTCTGGAGACTGGGAAGTCCATGATCAAGATACCTGCAGATTCGGGGTCTGGTGAGGGCCCACTTCCTGGCTGGTGTGACAGCACATCAGGTTTAGAAACATTGGTGATCTCATGTACTCATTTTGTAGCTGAGGAAATAGACCCACAGTGGGATGAGGATAGTCACTTGGCTAGTCTGTGCAGAGCCAAGAGTAGGACTTCATAAGCAGGGATTTTGGTTTGCTTCCCTCCAGTTAATACTGTAATTTGGCATTTGCCTCAAAGACGACTCTAAACTAGATGAAGATGTTAATAATATCACCTTGTATTCATATAACAATTTTTTTTGCAAAATATTTTCATGATATGATCTCATTTTTATTTTTATCACATTTTTGTCAAATGAATAGGGATGATTTTATTTTTAAAAGTATGCTATAGATTTAAGTCACTTTCTTTTTTCTCTTCTTCTGTTTCAGGGTCATGCGTCTGCAGGATGAGCTGGTCACCTTGCGTCTAGAGTGTACAAACCTGTACCGGAAGGGCCACTTCACTTCACTTGAATTGGTTCCACCCTCTACTTTAACCACTACTCATCTGAAAGCAGAACCCCTGACCAAGGCAACCCATTCTTCTTCTACCTCCTGGTTCCGAAAGCCCATGACACGGGCTGAACTTGTGTCCATTTCTTCTTCTGAAGATGAAGGCAATCTCCGATTTGTATATGAACTACTGTCTTGGGTGGAAGAGATGCAGGTACGTATGTGCCCAAAAGGCTTATGCAGTGCACTAATGTTTATTGCATCCAGTAGCTTGTTTAAAAGGACCAGGTTGCTCTATTGATGGTGCCTGGGACCCAAGCCCCCTTATCCTTATATCTTAGAAGGCCAAGGTCAGCTCAGATTCCTTACAATCCCACACTGAATAGCATATGCTTTTCTATTATATTTGAAGCCCTTTAGGAATCTGTTCCCTTTAGCTAACTGTACTCTGAGTGAGCGCTTGTGGGAGAAATTGCAGAGTCTCTATAAATGTTATTTTTTCTGAAATTTCCTTATTGGCAGAGGAGTTTATTCTTCATTTTTTGTTGTTTGTCTTAATTCTTAAGTTAAAGCAAGACTGCTTTGTTCCATAATTCCAAGGTGTATTATTTACATGTATTCTAGGATAATGGTTCAAATTCGACATTGTCCTTATCCTTTTAACCCTTTTGTTGTACGTTAAATTCTTCTCTTTCCCAGATAATAAATTCCCCATATCCCAGTAACTAAAAATGTCCAAAATCAAGCTGTTTTAAAATTATCTTCCATTGGCTAATAGTTAATATCATTAATAAAACTAAATATTTTCAGGTTATTTCTTTTTTATGTCAGTTCTGATTGTGAAATGAAGAGACTCCATGAAGGGAAATGCCTAAACTATAAAGTTAAGCATTTTAAGCCTGTGAAGAACCCTTTCTAATTGATGAATTTAGGAATAATGCAGCAGCAAAGAGGCTGCCTCTGTTGCTGTAGTGGTGGGGTTGCTCTCCAGTTCCTTAGGGGTGGGTATGGCATATTTTCCTATAAGAGGCTATAGATTGACGAAGATGGTTTAGGTGTCCTTTGCTCTGTCCGCTACCCCTGATCTTCCTGTTCAAACATTGATTCTGACCATTTTCTTTTCCTGCCAACTCAGCAGGAAATTATTACATACATATTTTTTTCTTTTTCAGATGAAACTGGAGCGAGCAGAGTGGGGCAATGACCTTCCTAGTGTGGAGTTGCAGCTGGAAACACAGCAGCACATCCACACCAGTGTAGAAGAACTGGGCGCAAGTGTCAAAGAGGCCAGGTTGTATGAGGTATGTAGCCTTCAGAATCCACATTATGGGAGGGACGGGGGTGGAACGGATAATAGGACAATATGCACAATAGAGCTGTCTCTAAGGAGAAGGGGGCTCTGGAAAATAATGATAATGAAGAATAGCACTTTATGACAAATTTCCTTTTCACATGAAGTGCCTCTGTCAATCTTTGAAATAAACTTGTGAGAAAGATATTTTTATTCATCCCTTTTTACTAAAAAGAAAAGTGATACTGGAAGGTAATGTCAGAATTAATAAGTAGCAGATGCAGTGTCCAAACTCAGGCCCTGTGCTTCCAAAAATTCATGCTCTTTTCACTTCCCCAACTGCCTGCAGTAGAGAGCTGGTATGGAGAAAATTATTCACTTAGTCTTGCCTCTCCCTCACTTATATTCTATCTTCCCACTTTTTATTTCAACTCTCCCCTTCAAAGAAGCAATTGAGTAGTATGAAAATTATCAGGTGTAGGTTTTGCTTAGAGGCCTCCCAGAATTGCTGGAAAGACAGGATAGTGAGCGTCTTTTGGTTGTAGTTGCCCTGCTGGACTCTTGCCCACTTACTGTTGCACCAAATAATAAAATCTGACCCAAAGAGTCATTGTTTGAGGCTCTGTTTCCTTAGAACAACCAGTCATTATCTATATGCAGACATAATATTTATGTAGTTGAAACCATAACATATAGTTTACTTGCTCTTTCTCTAATGTATTTTTATTTCATTTCTTATCAGGGAAAGATGTCCCAAAATTTCCATACCAGTTATGTTGAAACTCTTGGAAAGCTGGAGACACAGTATTGTAAATTGAAGGTGAGTTTTGACTGACTCTCTTGTGAGTTCTACTCATGGAGAGTCTCATTCCCTCCAGACAACTCTCTTCCCTAATTCAGAAAGCACATTGTTTGGCCCTGTTTTGTTTTTCTAATGGTTAGGAAATCATTTACTGTGTAGTTGTTCATATGTATTATAACGTTTTCTCAACTTTCTTAATGGGTCAGAAACCATGGCTCTGGCAAGTTTTAAATAAGTAGAACCTATCCTAGCTAGCGTGCTTCACCGAACCAGTGGCTGTATGGCTTGGAGACACCAAAACTATTATAAAAGTTTGAGATTGGTAGAGAGGAACTCCCCTCCTGTCTGTTGTTTTTTATTCCTGTCTTTCAAGATTGTTCAGAGTAGGCAGGCCTAGGATCATTCTTTATCCAGGAAGCTCCACAAAGCTCTATGAGTTCTGTCTTCTCCCTAGGATTGACAAGAGTTCTGGGAATCTTATATCAAACTTGTATGAAACTTGAATCCATGGAGAAGAACCCAGAGATTAAAAAGCAAGACTAAATACATTTCCTGAGTTATTCTTTCCTTTGATGTCAAATGTGCTATCTTCTACAGATACAAAGGCTGGCAGTCTAACTATGTAATCCTTGCTTTGACTAGGAAACTTCTAGCTTCCGGATGCGTCACCTTCAGAGCCTGCATAAATTTGTCTTCAGAGCTACAGCTGAGTTGATCTGGTTGAATGAGAAGGAGGAGGAGGAACTAGCATATGACTGGAGTGACAACAATCCCAATATCTCAGCCAAGAGAAATTACTTCTCTGTAAGTCTAGCACAGCGGGCCTGTCATGTTTATTTAATAGCAGCAGAAGGTCTGCTGAAAGCTTGGGTGGCTGGAAGACCCTACTCAATGCATCTGTGCATGTGAGAAGTGTACATGGAGAGGGGCAGTAGAGCCCGAGAATTAATTTATTTAGAATGCATTTAGAAAGGTGGTGTCTTGGGTGAATAGAGCGGCAATATGCAAATTGAGTCATTTCAGAAGCAATACAGCTTTGTGGTTAAGATTATAGACTTTAGGCTTTGGAGTAAGAGAGGTCTAAGTTCAAATTCCTTTCTATTCTTTCTTATTTTTACTTTTTAATTTTAATTTTTTAGATGAGCATCTGAACACCGTAAGTTCAAATTATTATTCTCCACTAAGTAGCTCTGTGACCTTGAGCAAGTCATTTAATCTCTCTGGACCTCTGTAAAATGGGATAATAGCACCACTTCAAAGGGTTGTATAAAAGATTAAGATTTAATAAGTTAATCTAGACAAAGTGCTTGGTATAGTATTGTTTAATTTGCATTATACTCTTGGCCTCCCACAAATTTGTAAATTCTTCTTTAATAATTTTTTTGTTTCAGTCTTTTCATTTGTAAAATGGGAAGGGGGAGATTCAGCATTGGATAATGGGACAATGCTTTTTATTCTTTTCAGTGAAAGATATAGACAACAAGTAGGATTATTTTTTCCTACTTTTAGTATTTCTACATTCAGAGGATTTTAAAGATTTTGTAAACTCTATGCAAAGAGGGAGCTTTTTAACTAATACTTTAGATACTTTAATTCTTTTTGTTGTTGTTTATTCTTTTTCCTTTTTTTTTTCCTTTCTTTGTTTAAGATGGAGTCTCACTATGTTGTCCAGGCTGGCCGCAAACTCCTGGGCTCAAGCAATCCTCCTGCCTTAGCCTCCCGAGTAGTTGGGATTATAGGCATGCGCCACCACACCTGGCTAAATATTTTAATTCTATTAATTTACGATTCTTGGCCGGGCGCGGTGGCTCACGCCTGTAATCCTAGCACTCTGGGAGGCCGAGGCGGGTGGATCGCTCGAGGTCAGGAGTTCGAGACCAGCCTAAGCAAGAGCGAGACCCCGTCTCTACTAAAAATAGAAAGAAATTATATGGACAACTAAAAATATATAGAGAAAAAATTAGCCGGGCATGGTGGCACATGCCTGTAGTCCCAGCCACTCGGGAGGCTGAGGCAGTAGGATCGCTTGAGCTCAGGAGTTTGAGGTTGCTGTGAGCTAGGCTGACGCCACGGCACTCACTCTAGCCCGGGCAACAAAGTGAGACTCTGTCTCAAAAAAAAAAAAAAAAAAAAAAATTTACGATTCTTTAAAAATATAGGCTTCTCCTAATTGGAGAGTGGCATATGATTCCCCTTAAGAAGAAAGAATGGATGCTATAATAAAATAAACAGTGTGTATGAAAACTGAAATTAGGCTATGATAGAGAAAGTGCTCTGAAAGCATCAAGGAGAAGGGATATATCTGATAGTAAGCATCAGGACCCAGCTTCACAGAATCGCTGGCATTTAAATTGGGTCCTTTAGAGTCAGAGGAGAGCATTGTAGGCTGAGGAAATAGTCCGAGCAAAACCAGCCAGTCACTGATACTCATCTGCTGGTGTATGTCATGTACTGGCGTGGGTGCTGACAGGAGTTATCCGCTCCGGCCAAATTGCCCCTTTCTCTGCTCCAGTACTCATTTTCTGTTTCCACACTTTACTCAGGTCTGGCTCAGGTCCTGTGTCCTTTGTGAATCATTTTCCAATAATTTCAGCATTTTTGCCTTTTAGTCCTCTGGCATGTACTGTTTATACATCTCATTTTGGCACCAATCCTACGTTGTAGGCTCCTTTAAAGTAGAGCAGAGAACACAACTTTTTCTTTATTGCTACCCCTTCCCTTAATAGCGCTTATTCCATAAAATTGAATTCAATTTTCAGGAGTTGACAATGGAACTGGAGGGGAAACAGGATGTATTTCGGTCTTTGCAAGACACAGCAGAACTGCTGTCACTTGAGAACCACCCAGCCAAGCAGACTGTGGAGGTATGTCACTTGAGAATGTGTGAAGGTCAAATGCTCAGAGGTTATTATTTTAAAAGTACTCAAATTAGAGGCTTTGTTCTACTGAAAGACCCAGGGGAAGTGTCAGGGATCATTTGTCTTTTTCTTTTCATCCCAGACTGTTCCTATAGCCCTCAAAAGCCTACAATCAGTTTTAGTAGTCTAAGGAGACTACTAAGAGAAACAATAGAAGAGATACTCCTAGCTTTAGGAGGAAAAGTGACTGGGACTGTATTTCTTCAAATTACTGTCCAGACAGATCTTGCCTCTTAGTGTGGTGCCTTTGCCCAGAGAAGAGGAATCCAGGAGGGATTCATCTATCCCTGGGTTTTGTTGGCCAGATCATTTAGCTGCAACTGAGTGTGGAAGAGGCTTGTCTATACACCTTCTCATAAAACCATGTTGGATGAAATGCAAGCCTCTTACTCATAGGAAGCATTGAGCAGATGCCAGTCAAGTATTTCCACATCTCTTCTGTCGTCTCTTCAACCTTTAGCAGAGTTCTACTTGGAGGAGATTGTCGCACATATATATTGGGTCCGCTAACCTTCTGCTCTTCTGTCTGTGTGCTTGGTTGTTGCAGGCTTACAGTGCTGCCGTCCAGTCCCAGCTGCAGTGGATGAAGCAGCTGTGCTTGTGTGTTGAGCAGCACGTGAAAGAAAATACTGCTTACTTTCAGGTATGATGGGCTTTGTGTTTGTGTGTGTGCATGTCTATTTGTGTGTGCATATGTATGGTGAAAGTAAGGTTAAAAATATACCTGTATCAGTTACCTTTTACTGTATAAACCACCACCCAAAAACTTACTTGCTTAAAACAACAATCATTTAGTTGGCTCTTGATTCTGTGGGTTAGCAATTTGGGCTAGGCTCAGCTGAGTGGTTTTTCTCATCCTGCCTGCCTTACTCATGGCTACAGGCAGCTGGCAGATAGGCTAGGCGGCTGGCTGGTCCCAAATGGCATCACTCACATGGCTGACGGTTGGAGTGATGGGGTCTAAGGCCACACGTCTCTAGCATCCAATGGCCTGCTTCACAAAGTGGCTGTGTTCCATAGCAAGAGAGAGCAAGTTCCAGTGCACAAGTGCTTTTTTTGTTTTTTTTTGAGACAGAGTCTTGCTCTGTCACCCTGGGCAAGAGTGCAGTGGCGTCATCATAGCTCTCTGCAACTTCCAACTCCTGGGCTCAAGCAATCCTCCTGCCTCAGCCTCCTGAGTAGCCACAAGTGCTTTTTTATGCTTCTGTAACACTTATTAATGTGCCTTTGGTCAAAGCAAGTCACATGACTGTGCTCAGCTTCAAGGGGAGGAGAAATAGACTCCACCTCTGTAAAATATTAGGGCCTTTTTTTCTTTTTTCAATCTGTCACAACGTGGAAGAATATACTGCTTATTTGGGGGCGAGAGTGGGAAGAGAAAATAAGCTATTATGTCTGTTTTTGCCCTAAATTAAATAATCTTCCTGATTATTTTGTAATCATATCAATGAATTAAAACATTTGACCACTCAAACTGTAGACTTTTCATGAAATGTACCTGATGGCCAAGTGCTGTCACTGGCCAGAAGTGAGAAAGAGCAGTAATTTCTGAGGGGGTGAAACAGGCTAACTTTTCTATGGAGTTTAGTAGGCTTTGTGGTAGTCATCACTAGTATTTTACTGGCATGGCTTTTTAAGCCCTTCAGTTTATACTGCTGTGGCTTTTGTGATGAACTATCACTAATCCACTAGAGTGTAATCAGCTTTGCTCAGCTCTGCACAGTAAGATTGTTTTTTTCGTTTATATCTTGGAGTTCAGACCTATTGAGCTCATGGCATCCTTCTCTTATATTCCCACAGTTCTTCAGTGATGCACGAGACCTGGAGTCATTCTTGAGGAACCTCCAAGACTCCATCAAACGAAAATATTCCTGTGACCACAACACCAGCTTATCCCGCCTTGAGGACCTGCTCCAGGACTCCATGGTGGGTGTTGTATCAGTGGGGATGATTACTTCTGAGAAACAGAGTAAACCATGTCAGCTGCTGCTGTTTATATCCTTGAAAGCTCCAGGGCAATGGGTCATTTGTTGTAATAAAGTTCGGCTCACATTCGAATAGAGTTTAATCGATTTTGTGCTGTCCCTTTCCTTTTTTCCTTTTCTTTCCTTAAAGAAGTTGCTAATATGATTTCTTTGGGTATGTTATAGAAGTAAAGGCCTAGTCATCTCCCCCTGAGCCACTTAATGCTCATCGTACTTTCTTTGCATTGTTCTTATTTTAATGCAATAGTTAAAGCCAAGGGTGAGTTATAGAGCATGAAAAATAGGGTTGAATGGGATTAGCTGATATCAAATTCTTTTTTACTCTCTTATGCCAAAAATAGTTAATACATGCAATACACCTGAGCCAAACTTTTCCTCGTTGGTAATTTTCTTTTGGTAATGATGAGGTATTAGAAAATTGAATTTGACTAAGGCCAACATTAAAATCTTATTTAGATATAATGTAACATTTGTCCAGTTTATTTATGTGGCAACAGTAACTTTTAAAAAATAGTTTTGCATCCAGTATTTAATCCAAATTGATTTTATATTCATTTTCTCCAGTGAATTATTCCTTCAGCCGTGCTGGAGATAAAATTAGCAGCAGGGCTGCTTACATTTATTGAATGTGTATTCCAGAGTTGGCAAGACAGGGCTCAAGCTACATCTCAAATTAAGATACAAGTGTATATGCAATAGGGAAATCACTTTTCCTGTGTGAGAAGCTAGGGGAGTCTCACATTTCAATAGAAAATTCTAACTAAGAGAACCAGAATAACCCAAAACAGTTTATTTTTTTAGTGGGTGAGATTTAGGCATTTGTGAACCTCAGTAGATTTTTTTTTTTCACACTTTCAGGTATTGTAAACCTATGAATGGGTTTACAGTCACCTAGGCAAATAGTCTGTTAATTTAATTAATTTGGAATGAAGGATAAAAACCTACTTTTTCAGATGTTGTCTCTAAAATGTCTCTCTTGGAGGTACTACAGGTATGAAGGAGGAATATAATCCTTGGCTATTATCTCCTCCCTCCCACAGAGTACCTTCTGTCATAGGGTAACTCCTCTGCAGTTGTTGTCACATCTTCTCTTCTCGAGGGTCGCTGCTCTGTTCCCTCCTCTCCAGGTCAGGGGCGTCGGGTTGGCGGCATCATCGGGGCATGGAGTCACCTGGGTCTGCTCCTCAGCTTGTCCTCAGCTTGTCCTCAGCTTGTCCGTCAGGTTCGGGAGCATCTGTCCTGGCTTCTGGTTCTTTTCAGAACTTTTACCACGCTGAGCACTTGGTCTCTGGAGTTTGAGATGTTTGGCTGTGGGTTAGACAGAAATTGACATCTTTATTGCAAGGAAACTGAAATGGGTAGACCAGCTCTCAAGTATGGAAGTGTGGCTGTCTCCCTGATGTATTCCATTCCTCTTTCTTAACTAATAAGTTAAAGTTGTATTTCTTCCAATCATGCTCCCGGGGACAGGCACAGGTAGTTTGTTTAAGCATTTCTTTTTCTTTACATGCATATTCTTAATTCTTTAATGGCATTTCCTCACATTATTAACTCTTTACTCTCATCGCATCTATGCCTATCCCCCTTCTGGGGACTTTTATACCTCAAAATGGACTTAAAACATCCTGGTTAACAGATAAAGGTTATCTTTTACTTGCTAATGGAATTGGTAGTAGATTACTACCAATTTTGTTGTCAAAAAGTTCATTAGTTTTTAAGATTTTGGGTTTTCAGAGATTTGAGAGTTTCAATTTTGCATGATACTTCTTTCAAACCAATCAAATTTACATGAATATAGCACAAGATACTAAAAGGTTAAACCCTAAATCATTTATCATGACGCCTTCACCAACAGCATTGTTGGTTGGAGAGCTCAGATCTTTCTCTAGAAAGCTTAATTCAATTTAGGAAAGTACAATATTTGTTTGGAGTGGAGCTTGGGAGATATAATTATTTAAAAATTTTTAAATAACTATAACTCTAGCTTCACCTAAGCAGAAAGGGAAGAACTGGTTTCTACCAGTGAGAAATTTAATAATAATAATAATATGGTTGTTATTATTATTGTTTTTAACTTTCATGTTCTCTGAACCATATTTGGGGAAGTCCTTTATCAGCTATATAGCTGTATTTGGCAGCTTGAAGTTTGTTTTTGTTTTTGTTTTGTTTTTTGCATGTGGCTTTATGGTTCATTGAAAAGGGCACAGGGAGAAAGCTGCAAATTTTTCGTACAAAAGCACTTGGTAGAAGACAGAAACATTCTCTCCTTTTTTCTTTGTCCTTGTTAAGACGGCTCCACTAACGATCCCTACGTAACTGAGAAATGACATTCTCTGAGGGAGTGGAGCCCTCAGTTTTCTTTGTTCATTTAGTCACCCTGAGAGCAGCAACATTAATGTCTTTTTGTTTTTCTTCTCATTTTATAGGATGAAAAGGAGCAGCTTATACAGTCCAAGAGTTCCGTTGCCAGTCTTGTTGGGAGATCAAAAACCATCGTTCAGTTAAAACCACGTAGTCCTGACCATGTGCTAAAGAGCACTATTTCTGTTAAGGCCATCTGTGACTATCGGCAGATCGAGGTGAGGAGGTGGAAAAAGTACCTGCGGGCTCCTGAGGGAAAACAGAGAAGGGAAGCTTTTAGTTAGGGTTATGACGATAAAGAAAGATTGGTTTATAGAATTTTTAAAATTAGAATTTAAACATGCTTAAATCTTTCCTATCATTAAAAAAAAAAGGCCCAACTTTATAATCTTGAGCTACTTTCTGCCTCAGTGATTGGCATTGTCATCCACTCAGTTGCCTAAGTGATGACAGAGATGGTACTTTGTAGCACCTGGGAGATATCCCTGTCCATATCCCCCAGAGCTAATAGGACCACTAAGTCAATACTAATTTTTAAATAGCCCTTAAATGTACTTCTTTCTATCGCTGCTGCTACTACCCTAAGTTAGATCATAAGTTTCTTCCACTTGGATTATTGTATCAGCCTCCCTATTCCATTCTTTACCCCACCACCAGCATGATCTTTTTTAAAAAATGATACTCCTCTGCTTAAGTCACAGGACAGTTTCTCATTGCTCTTGGGAGAAAGTCTAAACTCTTTAATGTGCCTTTAAGGTCCTGAATAATCTGTCTTTACCTCTGTAACCAAGACTTGGTCATTTCCTTTCTATTGTCCCCTGGTAAATTACATTTGTCACACAATATTGTAACTACATACCCCACAAGAATATGTGGTACTAATATAGACCATGTTTGCTTACCATTGTACCATTTTTATCTCTAGTGTCCTAGCATATAGTAGGCACACAAGAAATATTTGTTATACAAAAGAATGAATGAATAAAAGAATGGGATTGCATTTTTCTGTATCTCAGTATTTCTGTCTATAAAATAGAGATAGTAATGTTGGTCACTTGTTTCTCAAGAGAAAGACTTAATGATTCCAAAATGTTTAAACATTTTCAGGAATTTAGGTGGAATGATAGGAGGAGAAAGTATCACAAAGCAATGTTTTGATTATTCATGTCTCATTAATTTGTATTCTAACAGTTTTGGTGCAGAGATTGCTCTTGAGGGTCTTATAGTCAGTCTCCTTATAACTTTCATTTACCAAGTTACTTGGCACGTAACACTTGTTTCCTTGATTTAATAAATACTTGTTTCCTTGATGTCACAATTTTTCCTGTGTTACGAATTTATACCCATTATCTTTTGTCAAAATCAGGAGCCCTCACAAAGTGATAGCAGAGCATAAGCAGATTTTTGTCTTAAGAATTTCATAGCCTTGGGATCAGGCACCAGGTAGTAATGAGTTGTTGATTTATCCATTAGCAATAACTTATGAATTTGTCTCTTCAGATCACTATTTGCAAGAATGATGAGTGTGTGCTGGAAGATAATTCCCATCGGACCAAGTGGAAAGTGATCAGCCCCACAGGGAACGAGGCAATGGTGCCATCAGTCTGCTTCCTCATCCCCCCACCTAATAAGGATGCCATTGAGATGGCCAGCAGGTAACTTTGCTCAACTGCCCCAATACTGCGGCCTCTGCTGTTGGCCTGGTTGAACTGAAGGAGGGATGAACCTGCATTTGTGATCTCCTTGAACAGAGCGACTAAGTTGTCAGGTTTCTTCTGGGAAAGACCTCCCTTTAGGGATATCAAGTCTCGTACTACCAGCCACATAGTAGATCTTCAATAAATATTTTCGTTCAGTTGAAGTATATTCAGTAAATTTCATTTTTAAGGAATTCTTGCTTATGAACAGTTTATTCTCAGAAGATTGATTTTTGTAATGACAGCTAATTTTATTTTATTTCATTAAAGTAATATATGTACATATTTCAGAACGTTGGATAATACTTCAAAGTTTATTATAGTAGAAACTAGCAATCACTTCTCTGTCTCCCACTCCAAAGTTCTACTTCCCAGATTCAACTATTTCTAGCTCTTTTAGCAGATTTTACTGGGTTTTAACTCCAGATTTCCAAATGTGATTTTTTTTCCTGCTATTTCCTGATTTGTTTTTCAACTTTGGAAATTATATTATTAACTTCTCACTCTAGGAAATTAACATTTAGCTTTCCGCATACACACATATGCCCATGCATATACTTCTTCTTCACTCATCTTCCAAATGTAGTTACATCACAATTTTTGTTTAAATCGATATTTTTTTGTTTGGTTAGTACATTAAATTATTTAAAGCTGAGCCACACAATACTCTAGCGGGTTATCGTGAGACAGTTGTGCCTAACCTCGCTGGGCTCATCCTCTGCCGCTCCCCTTGCTTGTACTCAGCTGCAGTCACTCTGGTCTTTTTCCTGTTTCTCATGCACAGCAAGCATGTTCTCACCTCAGAGCCTTTGCATTTCCTGCTTGCTTCAGATATTTACATCATTTACTCCTTCCCTTCATTCAGTTCGTCTTGTCACCCTCATGGACTGCCATCCCCACTCCACTGCCTGTCACTCCCACTCATTGCCTGTCACTATCTCCTTTACTCATCTTTATTTTTCTTTAGAACATGTAATATGCATTTGTTTATTGCTTCTCTCCTCATATGAGAGATTTTGTCTGTTTTGTTTACATCTGTATCTTCACCTAGAACCATTGCTGGTACATAATAGGTACTCAATAAATGGTTTTTTATTAAAAAGAATGAATGAGTTGATAAGTGAATGTATATATGAATAAATTTTATTTACTTTCCTATGTAACTTTTTATTACCTTGGAGTAGGTATTTTGTTTTTTTAGTTTGCTTAGTTGTCTATTTGCATATAATGAATTTATCCTCAGAACTCTCCTACTTTACTGTTAAAGGTTTTCAATATGGCCAAATACCATAGGTAATTTTCTTTAGTATTTTCTCTTAGAAACATCTCTTCTGGACCATTCTATCTTCCTTTTCCAGTTTGGACCTGTCCTGTAGGCCTGATTCAGTACTGACTGGCATTTCACTTCATCTGTACCTTGGGGATTCACTTCACCTCTCTTCTCTGTTGGACCCTCTGATTCCTAGATTCCAAGTCTTACTGATTAGTTTTTTTTCCCTGGTTTGGTGGATCACACTCTCCAGTACCTTACTGAAAAAGGTTGCAGGAGAGGTAAATTTTTTGAGACCTCTCATCTCTGAAAATGTCTTTCTTCTCCCTTCATAATTAACTGACCAGATACACAATTCTTTTGGACATTATTTTCACTCTGGACCTTGAACATTGCTCTATTGCTTTCTAGTTTCCAGGATTTCATGTTGAAATGTACAGTGTCATTTTCATTCTTTATCCTTTTTAAATTTTTTTAGGTTTACATAACAGTAAAATTCAGATATTATAGTGAGCAGTAGTATTGGTTTTGACAAAGGCTTGGAATTGTGTATCCTCCACCACTGCTATGATGCAGAACAGTTTGATATTTTTACCTTTTGAATGAAATCCTTATTTCCCTGGAAGTTTTTAAACTCTTCTTTTTGTCTCTAATCTTTGAAAGGGACCTTTGGCTGAGTCATTTTGCATTCATTGTGCTAATGAATATAAACTGGAAACTTCATCTTTCGGATCTGGGAACATTTTTCTTGGATTATTTTGTTCTCTATGTTTTTTCTGTTCTTTTAAGAATTCATATTTTTCAAATCTTCACCCCCAGAACTGATTTTCTAATGTTCTCTAATTTTTTATTTTTTATTTCTTTATATTTTCATTCTTCTTTTGAGATTTCCTGAGCTTTTTATTTCAACTTTACTGAAATTTTAGTGGGATTTTTGCAGAGAAGAAAGATAAATTAATGGTTTTAACATCTCTTATTTAACTAATGTCCTGGCTTCTTGTTTTCCATCCTATTCTTTATATCTCACATTTCTTCTCAACTTAAAGAAATTCAAGGTAACTTGGTATGTTTGTGAGTGTGTCTGTGTGTGTTTGTAAGTCTTCTAGAAGTTGAGATTGAATTAGGCATGGAATGCTTAAGAAAAAAATCTTCGCAAACCCTTCATACTCTAGTATCCTTTTATATACCAGATGAACTTCTTAAGTTGCTATTAACTTTTAAACAATTTAGCATTTTTGTAAATATATAGAACATAACAAATCACTTTTTAAGCATCGATATCATCATTTTTCAGCAATTCCAAATGGAGTTATTTATATTTTGTTATTGCTCTCCCTGGTTATTTCTTCTCTTTAGCTTCTCATAATCATATTAATATTATATTCAGATTATATTTATGAGGTTGCTTAATATGTGCTAGCATAATATATGTAATACTTTAGTAAATCCAAATTGAAGATCTCGATCAATTTAGTCTAATGATTCTTGTGTTCTTGGTATTTGACTTATTGCCTTTCTCTGTTCAACATATAAGCTTAATTCTGCTAAAGCAATCATATTTTTCCTTAAAAGGTCTTTAATGTGGAGTTCAAATCTTACAAAAGCCATAGTCAGGTTCTGTGTTGTTTCTAGGGTGGAGCAATCTTATCAGAAGGTGATGGCCCTTTGGCACCAGCTACACATTAACACCAAAAGCCTTATCTCCTGGAACTATCTGCGGAAGGACCTTGACCTTGTACAGACCTGGAACCTAGAAAAGGTAAATGTGAAAACTTTACCCGAGGCTTACAGCCTATTGGTAAGGTTTTTCTAGGAGTTTTTTCTATTACTTTGAGACTTCCTACCCGCATGCAGTAAGGTGGAGTCAGAGATACTATTTCAGAGTTAGGGACCTGAGGGATTTACAAACTAGAAACAGCAGTTTGAATGATAAAGAAAATTCCTAATCAAAATAAGTAACATCTTTGGTCTTCTTGGCAAGACGAGAAGGTTTCAGGCTTTTTGTCACTGTAGGACAAGCATCTCTTTTGCGTAAGAGTATGTATTAATAGTAGGTGAATACCAGTGAAATAAACATTATGTCCAGGGGGGCACAAACAGTGCTTTTAGGGTGTTGGTAATGTTCTGTTTCTTAATCTGAATGCTAATTAAATGAATGAGTTCAATATATGAAAATCAATGTTTACAATTATAGTTTGTGCACTGTTTTGTATGTATGTTAGACTTCAGTAAAAAGAAGGAAGAAAGAAAGTGTTATGTTATCATTCTATTGCAATTTCTTCTGGCTTTTTCTCTCTAGCTTCGATCCTTTGCACCAGGGGAGTGCCACCAGGTTATGAAGAACCTCCAGGCCCACTATGAAGACTTTCTGCAGGATAGTCGTGACTCTGTGCTCTTCTCAGTGGCTGATCGCTTGCGCTTGGAAGAGGAGGTGGAAGCTTGTAAAGCCCACTTCCAGCACCTGATGACATCCATGGAGAATGGTGTGTGCATTGGGAAGAGGGAAAGAGAATAGTGGAATGAGAGCGAGACCCTTCACATAAACTAGAAAGTAACATCACTACCTTTTTCCATTTGAGTTGCTAAAAAATTTGAGGTAGAGAAAAACTTGTAGAGATGAATTTCCAAAATTAGATAGTGGAAGAAGTTTTGATATTTCACTTATTGCTAATCAACCTATCACATTTTCTTGTGAATATAACATGTTTGGATCCTCAAAGATGGGTATATAATGTGTGAAATTTAAGATCATCAGTGGGATATCAGGTCTCTAGAGCCAGTAATGCCCTCTGTCTGAGGGTAGCTCTGTTTTCCTCATATTTGCTTGTCTTCTGCTGTGGAGCTTAATAGTGTTCTGTGCTTGTGCATTCACAGAGGACAAAGAGGAGACTGTGGCCAAGATGTACATTTCAGAGCTGAAGAATATCCGGCTACGCCTGGAGGAGTGTGAACAGAGGGTGGTCAAACGCATTCAATCCCTCGCCAGCTCTAGGACTGACAAAGATGCCCGGCAGGACAATGCATTAAGGATTGCAGAGCAAGAGGTAAGCCCTAAGAACAAGGTGGGTGCTAGTTGCAGAGGGAATGCCTTCAGAATTAATTGGATGGCAAAAGAATATGGATCCTAAGAAATGAAGAAATGGACTGACAGTCCTACCCAGGGTTTCTTCCCTGTAACCTATAAATGTCTTTTACCTATGGAGAAGCATGATTTCAGCTCCACATGTATTGCTGACTGTTGATTAGTTTCCTGCAGAGTTGAGAAGGCAGACAGACTAGTAAATTGTTTTAAGCAGTGCATTTGAGCTGTGTATTTTAAAACTGCTTAGGAAAGGTGCTGCACTCTTTTCTATCCCTTATGTACCTGTGCTACTTTCAGTGACATGGTTACCTTCAGTCATATGACTCAATACACAGAAGGAAGGACTCAGATTCTAATGTGGGCTTTGATGCACACTCTGTCCGTGACTTTGAACAACTTAACTCTCATCCTTAGTTTCCTTTCTTGTAAAATAGAGATTATAATGCATGAGTCACATAGTTGTTTTAAAAGTTATATATAATGAGCTTCCTAGAAAAGTAAAGTACAATAGATGTAGGGTAGTATTCTTGAAGTAAAAGCAGCAAATATTGATTGCTTTATTGTGTCCTCTGAAGCATGCAAAGAAATATAAGCCAAGGCCTGTATTTTTGGCTTATAGTGTAGTTAAAGAATAAAAGGTTGAAGTTATAATTGGAGAGTTCAGTATAACAGATGTCATAAGATAGTAACTAGTGTATTTCTAGATTTCCAAGCAAAGATCACTATAGGAATTTAGGGTGTTACTAGAATATTTCTACTTAGAATGGTATGAAAGAGCTCTATGAAGGCTATTAAATTTGATCTGGGAGTTTAAAGGGGGTGGAAAGGAATGGCTAATGAGGAGGAGTGATTTTTCTTACCTTTCCTAGTTATTCCTAAGCCTAAAGAGAAGGGTGAGAGGGCAGTATAATTTTTACTGGCTGAGAGGGATATAGTACGAGGCATATTGTATGAGCCTGTAATTCTTGTATGAAGCTTTTTACTTTTCTGTAGAGTCATCCAAAATCTGTTTGTCTCTAAAAAGTAGAACACACTAAGAAATAAATGTCAGTATTCATCTCTTCTAAAGGACTGTCCCGTTTTTATAACTTTATGTTTTGAAATAGTTTCAGATGTACAAAAAAGTTTTATTCTCATACCTTTTACCTAGATTTCCCACATGTTAACATTTTTCTACATTTGCTTTATCATTTTCTTCTATGTATGTATATATAATAATATTCTTTTTTTATCTTGAGAGTAAGTTCCTAACATGATGCTCCTTTACCCCCTAAATACTTCAGTGTGCATTTTTTTAAAAAAGGAAAGTTTCTTACATTCTTTAATTGTGGAACAACAATTAAAATCAGAAAATTAACACTGATTTAATACTGTTATCCAAGCTCAGACCTCATTAAAATTACATCAGTCGACTTAATAAAGCCCTTTATACCTGCATTCCCCCAAAATATTTTTGGTCCAAAGTTCAATCTAGGATTACATGTTGCCTTTAGTTGCAGTGTTTCTTTAGATTTCTTTAATTTGAAACAGTTTCTCACCTTTTCATCATCTTTTATGACCTTAACATTTTTGAAGATGAGGACTGTTTATTTTATAGAATAAATGTAGAATATTTTGTCCTTCTATTTTGTGTTTATCTGAGGCTTCTTCATGATTAGATTCAGGTTTTACATTTTTGGCAGGAATGCCACAGAAGTGATAGTGTGCCCTTGGTACATGGATGTGTCATATCAGGAGACGTGAGACAATCATTTTTCTCATTATTGGTGATGTTAACTATGATTCCTTTCTATTATTTTCCCTTTGTAATTACTGCATACGTTATGAGGAGATACTTTGAGACTATAAATACCCTGTTTTTTTCCTGGGCTGGTGGTGCTTATAATTCTATTGTTTTGAGAGGACAAGGTGGGAGGATCACTTGAGGCCAGGGTTTGAGACTAGGCTGGGCAACACAATAAGACACCATCTCCACAAAAAAAATTTAAAACAATTTTTTTTAAATATCCTGTTTTTCATCAAACTTCTGTCAGCTAGTTTTAGTTTAGCCTCCATTGTTGATTCTTGACTGAATCAATTATGAAAGTATCACATTTGCAAAAACTGATTTTTTAATTTTGTCGTTCCTTCTCCATTTTTAAAATTTACATTCTGTTAAAAGGGAAAACCAACCTTCCTTCTTTTTGCCTGCCTGCCTCTCTGCCTCCCTCCCTTCCTACGTCCCATTCTTCTTTCCCTCCTTCCTTTCTTTCTTCCCTTCCTTCCTCCCTCTCTTCCTTTCTTCTTTAGTTATTTATGTCGATATTTACTCACAGTTTCTTATTTTATTCAGTCATATGTAATTTGTTACTATCGTTGTTTTCATTATTTTGATGCTCAAAATTTCCCAAATTTAGCCAATGGGAACCTCCTGTGTCCTTTTAACATGTCCCTGTTGTTGTTTGAGTTCTTTTCTTTTTGACAAAACAAAGTGTTCCAGATTCATCTTGCCTTTACCAGCCCCAACCCTGGAATCATCTATTTCTCTAAGGAGTTCTGATTCTTTTGGGTGAAGAGCATTATTTAGAAACCAAGATCTGGGTGCTGAGTGTGCTCATTGTTGTTGAGATGTCATTACTTATAGGCTCACTTGGCAGACAGAGCTAGAAAACATATACTTACATATATGCACATGCACACAAATATTACATATATACACATATATACATGTATATATAAATATATAACATATATAGATCAATTTATTTATTGATCCATGTCTCACACACACACACAATCATGAATTCATACATATCTATCTTCATCCAATTGTAAACCAATAGCTAGGACTCTAGGTGCATGCCACTATGTCCAGTTAATTTTTAAAATTTTTTATAGAGATGGCAGTCTCACTATGTTTCCCAGGTTGGTATCGAACTCCTAGCTTCAAACAATCCCCCTGCCTCAGCTTCCCAGATTGCTGGGATTATAGGGGTGAGCCACCATGCCTGGCCCTAGTTTTACTTTTCAAATTTTTTTTAGAGACAAGGTCTCAGTCTGTTGCCCAGGCTGGAGTACAGTGGCACAGTAATAGCCCACTGCAGCCTCCAACTCTTGGGCTCAAGTGATCCTCCCACCTCAGCTTCCCAAGTAGCTGGGAGCACAGATGTGCACCACTACACCCAGCTAATATGTGTTTTGTTCCTGGCAGCATACCCAGAAGGATTTGCAGCAACTGAGGTCAGACTTGGATGCTGTTTCCATGAAATGCAACAGCTTTCTCCATCAGTCTCCATCTGGTTCGAGTGTCCCAACTCTGCGCTCAGAACTAAATCTGCTGGTGGAGAAGATGGACCGTGTCTATGGTCTCTCCACTGTCTATCTGAATAAGTAAGTGAGCTGAGGTTTTGGGTCCAAAAGGCAATGTTATCCATTGGGATAAGAAGGGGAAAGGACTGGAGTGTTTCATGAATAATCCAGAGACAGTACAGATCTTAAAGAACATGTACCCATAAGGAGAGATGTTGGCTATAGTTCCTAATAACATGGACTTGGTTCATTTGCACTGCAATAAACAAATGTTAGTGATATGGATAAGGAGTTGATTTGCGGTGATAGGACTCTTCTGTACCTCATTTCTGTTTGATTAGGTACCTCTGAATAACACTTAAAGGCATTATGAGAAAGGGAGAGAGACTAAATAAAAAGAAAAGTTGTCAGCTAAACTAGATATTAGTTTTTGAAGGTCTTCCCCCATCCATCCGTCTCCACCCATGACCTTCAAGAGTAGCAGATCTTAGACTCTTTACAGTGTCAAGTGGGTTTCTGGCCTAATGCCATTTGTCCACGAGTCCACCACATATGTGCATGTCCCAGTACAACTTAAAACTTTATTTTGAATTGGCTTAACTTGGCAGCATATATACCACTCCTTCTTGTTTTCACCAAACTCTGTCATCATCTAAAAATGGTGAAATTGATTTTGGTAGTTACATTTTATGAACCCCTCTGCAGCACTCTAGGTATGTAATCTAGCTCTTAAAATTTATATGTTGATGAAGGAAGATGATTTTATCCCCACAGATTAAAGACAATCGATGTTATAGTGCGTAGTATACAAGATGCTGAACTCTTGGTCAAAGGTTATGAAATCAAGCTGAGTCAAGAAGAAGCAGTACCAGCAGATCTCTCAGCTCTGGAGTCCCATCGGTCTACATTACGGGTAGGTTGCTCTGAGTTTCTTAGGAGAGTAACTGAACATATCCATTGCTGTGGGTTAGCAGAGAAAATCAGTTGTTTTTTTTTTTTGAGACAGAGTCTTACTCTGTCACTCTAGGTATAGTGCAGTGGCATCATCATAGCTCATTGCAACCTCCAACTCCTGGGCTCAGGTGATCCTCCTGCCTCAGCCTCCAGAGTAGCTAAGACTACAGGTGCACGCCCCGACACCCAGTTAATTTTTCTATTTTTTGTAGAGACAGGGTCTTGCTCTTGCTCAGGCTGGTCTCAAACTCCCGAACTCAAGCGATCCTCTCTCATCGGTCTCCCAGAGTGCTAGGATTATAGCTGTAAGTCACTGAGCCCAGTCTGAGAAATGCAATTTTGGAAGATATGACACTGATTTAAGTTTGCATTTGAATTAGGCAGAATATCATATTTAAATATTTTAATATGTATTCAAAGAAGGAGGGGCTCAGAAATTTGTATAGCTAGAAATGGATGAGAAAGGGCTATTTTTAAAATTTATTTTCTCCCTTTTCTCTTAAATCATGGCTTAATCAGATATAGTCAATGGTTATGCTATAGGTTTATAAATTACTTAGCTATTACCACATTTGATTCTCACAAGCCACTCTGAAGTGGATGAGATTTTTATCTCCAGCTGCAGGTGAGATCATGTTGGTTTCATAGCACATAGGCAGGGAAGCCAGGTTTTAAATATGAGTTCTTTGCACATTTCTCTATGTGGTACTGCCTGCCCTTGGCTTCCCGGTGTGCATCAGGAAAGCAGAGACCATGACCTGTGGAGGTGTTTCTGGCACAAACATTCTAAGGCACAATCACAGATATGAATTGGAGCCAGCTGTAGACAATGTCCTTGTTTCCTATCTTAGTGTGAATCCTTTTTAGTGTGGAGAATATTTACCCTGTTTCTGTGTTTATGTTTTTGTAGCACTGGCTTAGTGATGTGAAGGAGAAGAATTCAGTGTTTTCAGTCCTAGATGAGGAAATTGCCAAGGCCAAGGTCGTGGCAGAGCAGCTGAGTCGTCTGACACCAGAGCGAAATGTGGATTTGGAACGCTACCAGGAAAAAGGTTCCCAGCTGCAGGAGCGTTGGCACCGAGTCATTGCCCAGCTCGAGACCCGGTAAGTGGTGGCCCCACCTTTTCCTCCTATTAGAGTTCAGGGACTAGGTCTTAAACAAAAATAGTTATATCTGTGTATTCATGGTTTTTTGTTTATTTTTTGGTTTTTTGTTTTTAGCTTTTTTTTTTTAGAGACACAGTTTTGCTCTGTTGTCCTGACTAACACTCCTGGGCTCAAGTGATCCTCCTGCCTTAGCCTTCTGAGTAGCTGGTACTCTGTACTCCCACCACCACACCTGGCTAATGTTTTTATTTTTAGTAGAGATGGGGTCTCCCTCTTGCTCAGGCTGGTCTCAAACTCCTGAGCTGAAGCAATCCTCCTGCCTCAGCCTCCCAGAGTGCCTAGGATTATAATGCCTAGGATTATAGGCATGAACCACCACGCCCGGCCTCCAGTTCTTGTTTTACTCACTTTGAATCCAACTATGAGCCATTTTTCATAGTGGGGCTTTGTAGCATTTCTTGCTTCCATCTCATTTGCTGATTCAGTGGTGTTTGTTACTAGCAGTCCTGCCTTAGATGACAAATATGAATAGGAAAGAGAGAAATTATATCTTTCTGAGGCTAAACTGGGTAGGGGAGGGGTTTAGCAACTCATATAAGTATGGATTGATTCTCTCTAATTGAATTACTATCCCACGGCTAGTTGATACTAATAGAAGTAGTATAACTATTACTGTAAGTAAAGGAAATTACTATTTTTCACTCCTACCTCTCTGCTGAAGAAATTATAGTGATTCATAAATCATATCTGTGGTACACTGACAGGTACTCCATCATCAGGGTACAGAAGTGTACAGCCAGTACTACATTCTTGGCAATCCTGGTAAGCCTTGGTAACCTAGCTCAAAAATGTGACAAAGATTATCATGGGATGCCAGACCACAAGGCAGTTTCCAGGGCTAGTAGTGCATAACTGGTTTCTGCTCACTTTTTACACCATAGGGCACTGGGTACATGCATAGGTCTCATTCAGCCTTGCATTGTTGTTCCCCATAAATAAAGATGCGTCCTTTGTGGTTAAGCCCAACTGGGAGCATAGGCTAAGGAGGGAATTGCCTCATTTACTTTACTGTATTTATACCAAGGTATCTGATAGCAGTTTCCCTTTGCTTCTCCAGGCAATCTGAGCTAGAAAGTATCCAGGAAGTTTTGGGAGATTACCGAGCCTGCCATGGAACTCTCATCAAGTGGATTGAGGAGACCACTGCCCAGCAGGAAATGATGAAGCCAGGCCAGGCTGAGGATAGCAGAGTGCTGTCGGAGCAGCTCAGCCAGCAGACGGTGGGTGTCACAGTAACACAGAAGTTGCAGGGGAATAGAATTAGTTCATTATAAAAGAAGATAATGTTCTAGCAATTAAATCTTCCCCCAGATGGCAAGCCCCCTCTTCTTAGATGGGTTCAAGAAGGATGGTCTCAAGATACTGGTTTCACGTTTACGTTAGAGGACCTGTAAAGTCCCTTCAATCCTGAGTTTCTATAACTGTATATTAAAACCACTAGATGGACAGATTAAAATTATCTTCATTTTGTTTCTTGATATTACATTTTATTTTACTAAGATTAGAATATGGGGATTTGAAAACCCAGAGAAAGCTGTGAGTGGAAGAAAATGATTTCATTTAAAGCATTTTTCTTGGTGTTTTGTTTTGTTTTAGCATTATGGTTGAGAGTATGAGGTCTGGAGTTACATTGCCTGGATTCCAGTCCTGGTTCACTCTCCTACTATGAGCCCTTTTAAGAAATTACTTCCAGGGGTGGGGAACCTACAGCCTCAAGGCCACATGTGGCCCTCCAGATCCCCACGTGTGGCCCTTCAACTGAATCCAAACTTCACAGAACAAATAAATCCCTTTATTAAAAGGGGTATTTACTAAAAGGCTGCACTCAAGGATCCAGGAGGCCACATGTTGCCCCAAGGCTGCAGGTTCTTTTCCTCATTAATGAAATGGACATAGTTCATTATTTATTTAACCTGCCCTGTAGGGCTATTTTTATTAGGATGAAATGAAGTGATACATGTAAAATAATTAGAACAGTGGTTCTCAAAGTGTGGACCCCAGACCAACAGCATCAGCATCACCTGGCGATGTATTAGAAATGCAAATTCTTGAACCCAACCCCAGGCTCACTTAATCAGAAACTTTGGAGGTGGAGCCCAGCAGTCTATATTTTAACCAGCTTTCCTGTTGATTCTGATGCAGCTAAGGTTTGAAAACCACTGCCTTAGAACATAGTAAATGCTCAGCTGTTTCAGTCATGATAATGACAGCAATGATGTTGTGCTGTTTGGTTCCTAGGATCTGTTTGCAGAAATCGAGAGGAATCAGACAAAACTGGACCAGTGTCAAAAATTTTCCCAGCAATACTCCACTATTGTGAAGGTAACTTTGCCACATCCGCAGGGAACAAAAATGGTCTCCAGCTTAGGAAAATCTGCATTGTCACTGTAGGTTCTGTTTCTGGACAAATTAAGCAGAGCTCTTATGTTAGAGGCTGGCTGTATTCTTCAGTTATGCAGATGTGTACTTCCTATGGCCCCAGGCTTGGGGATGCTCGGAGAAGTACCACACGTTGGCTGGGATTGGAGGAGTCTCCATTTGATGACCATAGATAGGCCTATTAAACTTATCATGACAAAAACAGAATGTTTGGGTTTTCTGCTCAAATATGCTTTTCACTTGTCTTTCCTATCTCAGGAAATAATGTCGCCATTTTTCTTAGTTGCTGAGGCAAAAAACCCAAGAATCATCCTAAACTCTTCTCTTTGCTTTAATGTTTATTTTCTCTGTTGGCTCTGTCTTCAGATATGTCTGAGTACCTCTCATTATCTCCCCTGTTTCCCTAGTTCACAGCTGAGTGAGGAATCGTCTGTAGACTACTACAGTACCTCGGAGCTAGTCTCTTGCTTCTGCTCCTTCCTCCACAGACTGTTTTCCCACACAGTAGCCAGACTCCACTTTTTAGAAAATACTGTATGTCACTGAATCTTGATTATAACCCATTGATTATAAGCTACACCATAATTTCATGCATACCAAGAAAAAGAAAAGAAACTGCCAATTGTGTGACAAACCATTGATTGTAAGATATATTCCAAGTTTAGAGATACTTAAATGTGGAGAAAAGATGTACCTTATAATAGATGAAAAATGGTACATCAGATCATGTCACTGTCCTGCTCAAAATGGTCCAATAGCTTCATATCATACGCATAATAAAATTCTAAATCCTGTATGGTTTATGAAGACATGCATGATCTGGCCCTTTCCTGTTTCTCTTACAATATCTTTAAAGAAAAAAATGACTTGAGATTATTGTATATTTGTTTATTCTGTGACTTTCTACTAGAATGTAAGTTCCAGGGGAGCAAGGTTTTTTCTGACTTGTTCCCCACTTGTGTATAGGACTCAAAACAATGGTAGGTACTTAGTAGATTGCTCAACAAATATTTTTTGAATAAATGCATTTCTTTAGTTAATAACAAAAGATTTGGTGTAAGAAAGAATTGAGTTCAAATCCTAGCTTCACCCTTTTCTAAGCTTGAGACTGAGCAAGTGCTTAGCCTAAGTTTCTGTTGTTATCTCTGTAAAATGGAAACAGTGACTGCCTAACTGAATGATTGTAAAGATTCAGTGAGATAATGTATACATAGACCCATGCCTCAGCAGCTAAGAAAAATGGCAACAGTTAGTGGTAGAAATTGCTTTTATTATTATTATTTTATTATTGTTGCCACTATTACTTTTTTATCGTTCCTTTAGGCACTTGGAATTTCATATTTTTCTTCTGCCCAGAGTTTCCTAAGTAGACAACAGAAGCAGGACATTCTAGGCAAAGGAATTGCATAATCTAAGGCACAGAGGAATTAAAATACATGATTATGTGAGGACATAGCAAGTATTCTGGTGCAGCTAGAAGCTACATAAGGAACAGTGACTATGGGAAATGAGTGGGGAAGTTGGGGCCATTGTATCGAGGCCTTGGTGAGCTGTTTTGGCTTTGTCTTTTATTCTTGCTCTTCAAATGTTGTCTTTGAACCAGTAGCATCAGCATCACCTGGGAGCTTGTCAGAAATGCAGAATCTCAGACCTATTGAATCAGATTCTGCATTTTAATAAAGTGCCTAGATGATTTGTATGCATGTTGATGTTTGAGAAGCTCTGCTCTAGGTCACTGAAAGCTTTCAAGCAGAGTAACAATGTGGTCATCTTTGGGTTTTAGAAAAATTATTCTGGTGGCATGGTAGAGAATAATTGGAGGTGAGGCTGGAGGTAGTGAGGGTACATAAGAGGCTACCTCAGCCCTCCATGTGAGAGATGAAGAGGGCCTGGACTAGGGCAGCACTCTCAGGGTTATGAGGGAGCGGCAGAGTAGCACGGTGAAATGAGAAGAGCACTGGTTTAGGGATTAGAAGACTGAGATTCTGCTGTTCACCCACTGAGTTAATTAGGAAAATTCACATCCCTTCTCTGGGCTTTAGTTTCCCCACATATGAAATGAAAGAGTTGCTTGGTGAACAATATACTGTAACTCAGGAGTCAGCAAACCATGATCCTCAGGCTAAATCTAGCCCATACACCTGTTTTTCTATGGCCCAGGAGAAATGGTTTGAAAAAAATTTAAAAGAATAATATTTCATGATGTGAAAATTATATGAACTTCAATTTTTGGTGTCTATCAGCAAAGTTTTATTGTCACAAAACCATGTTCTTTCATTTACACATTGCCTATGGCTGCTTTCACCCGCATGACAGAAATAGTGTGGGCTGATGTTCTCTACCTGGCCCTTTGCAGGACATGTTTGCTAACCTCCTGCCTAAATGGTCACCAGAATGCCTTCCAGCAATAAAATGCTGTGATTCTATTACATGATGTGTGTGAGCTATAAAGCCCTAAGTAAATATAGTGAAATTTCTTCCTTTCCTAGGACTATGAATTACAACTGATGACATACAAGGCCTTTGTGGAATCACAGCAGAAGTCCCCTGGCAAGCGCCGTCGCATGCTTTCCTCTTCAGATGCCATCACACAAGAGGTGAAAAGGGTGGGGGAAGAAAATGCGCCATTGTCTTCCCATAAGGAAAGACTCATTAGTCTGGCTTCATTTTGATGTAGGCCTCACTTTTATGTTGAATATGAGACTCCATGAGAATTTCCCTTATTTTCAACTATTTACATTTAGCTTTTTGGCAGATAGTTTATCTAAATTGTTCTTTTGAACTATAGTTCATGGACTTAAGGACTCGCTACACAGCATTGGTGACCTTAACAACTCAGCATGTGAAATACATCAGTGATGCACTCCGCCGGCTGGAGGAGGAGGAGGTAAGGATGTTTGTGTCCTAAATTTTCATTGAAACTACAATTAAAAATCCTTAGCTGGGTGCAGTGGCACGTGCCTGTAGTCCCAGCTACTTGGGAGGCTAAGGTGGGAGGATCACTTGAGCCCCGGAGTTCAAGTCTAGCCTGGGCAACATAGTGAGATACCATGTCTAAAATATTTTTTTTTTTTTTTTTTAAATCCTGTGCCTCATTTGTCAAAATTTAAAGTACACACAGCCCTAGTTCTCATTATTTGCAATAGTTGTGTTCTATAAAGTTGCTGCATTGGCAAGTACTGAACCATTGCTCCTAGGGGAATTACAAGGTTAGGTTCCTTCAATCCTCTGGTCATAACACTTGTCAATAGATCAGTACATGACCTTGTTTTATGTGTGTTTTTGTTTAAAGACAGTTTACCATATATTGTTGACTCACTAACATTGAACTCATGGCAAACAGCACTGGTAACTTACTTCTGAAGCTGATCTAACATATGTATTTTCTCAATAAGGCACATCACAGCCACACTAGAGAGCACTTAAGCACTATTTGAGGCCATTTTAAACAGTGAAATCATGATGTGTATCAACAAAAATCATAGAAATGTGAAAAACATGTCACTAAGTCGACTGGGAAAAGTACACTCATTTACCATGTGAGAGCCAAAGCAAGAAGGCAGGGTGTTGCCTTGTTCTACCTCAGCTGGTAACATGTACATTGGGCAACTAAAATTTTTTGCTGCTCTGTGCATGGTTGGGAATGACCACGAAAGCAGCTCAAGTATTGACTTTGGAGTTACAAATAAATTTTAGCGAGTGGATGAATTCAACAAATACAGAATCTGTGAATAATGAATAATAAGGATTGACTGTATTGTAGCCAGCATTCCCACTTCCAAGTATCTTTATTATAGAAATATAAGTACATGAAAAAAAGGATGTGGACCAGACATGGTGGGTCACACCTGTAATCCTAGCGCTTTGGGAGGTCGAGGTGGGAGGATTGCTTGAAGACAGGAGTTTGAGGTTTCAGTGAGCTGTGATGGTACCGCTGTACCCCACCCTGGGTGACAGAGTGAGACCCTGTGTCTAAAAAAATAAAGAGAAAAAAAAGTTGTAAACAAAGATTGGAAACTTCTAAATTCCATACAATGGAATGCTATCAAGCTATTAAATAATGAAATAGATTTAAGTGAATTAACATGGAAAGATATTTATAATATATTGAGGAAAAAAGTTAGTTATAACTGTATAATAATGATGTCAATAAAAACTGTGTATACTGCAAAGATAAAATATGGCATAGAAACAAGTATATACATATATAGTCAGATTTCTGGGGAAATAAGATTGAGCCACATATATTATGTATTTCAGATTTTTGTTGATTTGTTGTAATGAACATACCATCTTTTTATAATTATAAATATCTTCTATGTCTTTGCAAAGTAAGTTTCTACATATTCAATCACTCTTAGAAAAGCTGTTGAAAACTCTAACCATACCATCTTTTGCTTACGTAAATTAGCGAGCCTTTCTTTGTGTCAATACCTACCTAACATCTCTGTAGGCTTCAGTCTCCTCACCTATAAACCTAGGAATTATGAAAATGAATAAGATGCTGTATGTGAAGGGCTTTTTTAAAATAAATAACCATTGAGTGCCTATCATATATAAGACAGTACTTTTTTTCCTTTTTTTTAGAAAAGTGTTAAACCTAGGTATAACAAATTTAGCTGTTAGTATCACACAGACACCTGTGAGCAATGTTGTAGGCTAGCTAAATTATATTTAAGTTGGGGTTATTCTCACTGCCTACTTGTTTAGGTAACTTTCATGCCTCTGTTTTAGGAAGTCTGAAGTCTTGCCAGTCCAATAAATAAGGTATTGCTGGGATGCTGATTTTTTATTTCCTGTTCTAGAAAGTGGTAGAAGAAGAAAAACAGGAACATGTGGAGAAGGTTAAAGAACTTTTGGGCTGGGTGTCTACCCTAGCAAGGAATACACAAGGAAAAGCTACCTCATCCCAGACCAAAGAATCAACAGACATTGAAAAAGCTATTTTGGAACAGCAGGTGAGTAGAAGGTCCATCTCCATCTACCTGGGTAGAATAATATGTGCTAATGCATTAGGTGGAATAATAGAAGTCACCTATGGACCATTCCAGAAGTGATTGTTGCCTGAGTAAATGTTAACTTCTAGGACTTAAACTTAAGAAGTCATCTTGTTTGTACGTCTACCTTTTTAAATCAGCTGTAGCTCATTGGTAATAATAATTTGACCTAAGCTGCATTTTTTCCCTAGGATTTTTATAAAGTTGATTTCAAATAATTTTTGACTCTTAATTCTTGGGTTTTAAAGCTTTTTCTCTTTATTTATACTACATAGGTTCTGGCAGAAGAGCTGACAACCAAGAAGGAACAAGTCTCTGAAGCCATTAAAACTTCACAGATCTTCTTAGCTAAGCATGGTCATAAGTGAGTGTAAAATGAGAGATTATGGTACATCTGGGGCCCTGCTCTATCTGGCTAAAAGTTAGACTCATGGTGGGAATTCAGGCTATAGACTTCAGGGCAGCAAAAGCCAAACTACGAAAAGCCTTGTAGTTCATACTAAGGAGTTTGCATTTTACTTTGTTGGCTATGGGGAGGGATTTTAAACATGATTGGATTTTGTTTATAAAAGTTGCTAGAACAATTATGTAGAGAATGGATTGAGATGGGCTATAATAGAGGCTGAGAGGCCAGTTAAGAGGCTGATGACAATGTAGGCAAGAAATGGTGAGGGTTGGAGAGAAGGAGACTGAGTCAAGAGATATTAAGGATGATGAATCTCTGGGTTTGGTGACACATGAAAATCATCATAAATGGCAGGCATTTGAGTTATCAGCATAGTAGAATCCATAAGCGTGGATTAATGCAAAAGGGCTTTTCAGGGCTTCTCAGCCTATAAAGGAAACCTCAGAGAAGGAAAAGGAAAATTATGAGTGATACCTTTGAGATCAGCCTGGGCAACATAGCAAGACCCCATTCCTACAAAAAAATAAGAAAAATTAGTCGGGCGTGGTGGTGCGCGCCTATAGGCCTAGCGACTCAGGAGGCTGAAGCAGGAGGATTGTTGGAGCCCATTAGTTTGAGGCTGCAGTGAGCTGTGATAGTGCCACTGCACACTGTAACCTTGGTCACAGAGTGAGACCCCGTCTCAAAAAAAAAAAAAAAAAGACTGGAGAAACTTTATGGACTGAGTTTCAAGGACAAAAGGGAGGAGATAATAGGAGAAAGGTCCCAGAGGATGTAGGAGAGAATGAAATTTATCAACAGGTAAGAAGTACAACCGTAAACAGGAGTTGAGACAGCTTTTCCTCTAAGGTACGGGGGAAAGGAGATTAAGAAAGGTGTGGATAGAGGTAAATTTGTCAGGAGTGAAGCCAGAAAGTTAGAGAATTAGTGCCCAGTGGTCTTGATTTTCCTTTTTTTTGAGACAGAGTCTCGCTCTGTTGCCCAGGCTAAAGTGCCGTGGCGTCAGCCTAGCTCACAGCAACCTCAAACTCCTGGGCTCAAGCGATCCTCCTGCCTCAGCCTCCCAAGTAGCTGGGGAGTACAGGCGCACACCACCACACCCAGCTAATATTTTCTATTCTTAGTAGAGACAGGGTCTCGCTCTTGCTCAGGCTTGTCTCAAACTCCTGACCTCGAGCGAGCCTCCCGCCTTGGCCTCCCAAAGTGCTGGGATTACAGGCATGAGCCACCACACCTGGCCTGTATTTTCTCTTTGAAATAGGCAGAGAGGTAGCTGAAAGTTAGGGTGGTACTGAGGACAAAGGAAGAGGGGCTTGGCTAGAAATTTCCAAGAGGATTGTCAAGAAGTATTCAGGCCTAGCTGAAGTTAGAAAGCAGTATGATCTTTCTATCTGGTTGTGGGATTTTTTTTTCTCATTGGATATACTTAGCAGCCTGGGTGTGGAAGCAGGGAAGTCCAGTGGTTTGATTGATCTGGGGTTGGGGTCTTATCAGGTTAGTGAGTGGAGAGTATAAGGAAAATGGTAAGGAACTGATTAAGAAGATGAACTGTGGGGACTCTAAAGAGAAGAAACTGAAAATTATAGAGAGGAGTGACAGATTAAAAGAAAATGGAGGAGTCAAGGAAGGCTTTGGAGACCTGAGTGAGTTAATGCATAGTTCTAATATAAATCAACGTAGTTCATTCTGAGAAATAATAATGTAGAATGAAAAAAGCAAGTTGCAGGATTCACCGGATTCAAGAAGTTATTACCTCTGGGGAGAAAAGGAAAAGAATGAAGTTGGTGACAAATACACAGTGGGTTTTAGTTATATCTGTAATATCTTATTTCTTAGAAAAAGATCTGAAGCAAATATGGTAAAATAGTAAAATTTGTTAAAGCAGGCCGGGCGCGGTGGCTCACGCCTGTAATCCTAGCACTCTGGGAGGCCGAGGTGGGCGGATCGTTTGAGCTCAGGAGTTCGAGACCAGCCTGAGCAAGAGCGAGACCCCATCTCTACTAAAAATAGAAAGAAATTATATGGACAGCTAAAAATATATATAGAAAAAAAATTAGCCGGGCATGGTGGTGCATGCCTGTAGTCCCAGCTACTCGGGAGGCTGAGACAGGAGGATCGCTTGAGCTCAGGAGTTTGAGGTTGCTGTGAGCTAGGCTGATGCCACGGCACTCACTCTAGCCTGGGCAACAGAGTGAGACTCTGTCTCAAAAAAAAAAAAAAAAAAAAAAAATTGTTAAAGCTAGGTAGCTGGGCAACAGGTAAACAAGAATTTGTTATATTCTTCTGTCTAAAATATTTTTTTTTTTTTTTTTTTTGAGACAGAGTCTCACTCTGTTGCCCAGGCTAGAGTGAGTGCCGTGGCGTCAGCCTAGCCCACAGCAACCTCAAACTCCTGAGCTCAAGCGATCCTCCTGTCTCAGCCTCCCGAGTAGCTGGGACTACAGGCATGCACCACCATGCCCGGCTAATTTTTTCTATGTATATTTTTAGCTGTCCATATAATTTCTTTCTATTTTTAGTAGAGATGGGGTCTCGCTCTTGCTCAGGCTGGTCTCGAACTCCTGAGCTCAAACGATCCGCCCACCTCGGCCTCCCAGAGTGCTAGGATTACAGGCGTGAGCCACCGCGCCCGGCCTGTCTAAAATATTTTTAAGAGAAAATAGGTGTAGGAGTAAAGAAAGATAAAACTGGAAGGTATGGTTACAATCATATGATGGATTCTTGAAGACTAAGATTTCAGAAGTAGAATAATTTCAGATGATGGCAGAGTCCATGTCTGCCATGTGTGGATGAGACTACAGTGGAGGCCATTTTGACTACAAGCATAAGGTGACATAGCATTGACATCACCAAAAATTGTGACTTGATTTGAGATAGACAGGAAAACTATGGATAAGATGCCAAAATCTTCAATGAATGTGGAAAACTGACCAGATAATCCATCCAAGATAAAGAAGTGGTGATTTTGAAGCAGTAGGGGAGAGTTTGGAGAATGTTTTTTTCCTAAGAAAGCTTTAATGCTTCATTATCCAGGCTTTCAGAAAAAGAGAAGGAACAGATATCTGAGCAATTGAATGCCCTGAATAAGGCTTACCACAACCTTTGTGATGGTTCAGCAAACCAGCTTCAGCAGCTTCAGAGCCAGTTGGCTCAGCAGACAGAACAAAAGGTACTTTCAGTTTTTATCTCCAAATGTTGGGAGGGTACCTTTTGAATGGTGTAAAAGCAGCTTCGCTGATTGAGAGTCGTGATCACTAGCTTTCCATGACCAATGTGACTTAATTTTTAACCTCATCTTAGCAACCATTTGTCTTGTGTTTCTTTACTGGGGTTCCATGATGTGTTGGTCAGTCCAAAACACTAAAAGGCACTTATGGCCAACCCTTTAGATCTGGTTCACCTTTTCTGTCTTCTGCCACTTTGTGACAGACAGCAGTCAAGGAGAACATAAATTCTGTATTATGTCTGATCACAGGGTAATAAGATTACTCCTGTGTGGCACTGTCACTCAGAAGTTGACAGCCAAGAGTTATGGATATTGGGAAGAAAAAGCTGTGAACCTCTTCCCTCCATACAATGAATAATGAGAAATGTTCAGTTCCAAAGCAAACTGGTGGATTAGCTTCACTGACTGAGACGCTGGTTCTCCTCACCCATAGTCATCTCATCATGTGGCATCTTTACCAGTTCCCACTCCATGTTCATTTCCTGGATCATATGAAAGTCATTATAGTTCCTGCTGGTTGTCCTAAGTTCTTGCTGGATATTTGTGTGTGTGTATACTTACCATATTATATACATGTGTCTCTGGGATATATATGTGTGTTTGCCTGCTTATTTCCTATGTTGTGAAGCAGTGGCCAACTTATGTGGGGCAGGCCAAAATTTAAGCTCATGTGGTAATCAAATTTGATCCATACAATGCTCAAAATGATATTCAGACAAAATATGACTTGACTCTGGTCCTTGAATATAAAATTTGTACAGCAGGAGCTAGAGTTGACCACAAGACAGAACCAGCTGTGATTTGATGGTATATTTCCAAAAAGAGCGTGCTGATGTAGCATCCTCTGTTGTAAGGTAGCCCTCTTCTAACGGCTTGTTGCTTCACCATATAAGGGAGTACGTGAAAAGTTTTAACAATTGCTTGCTGAGAACTGAGAACATCCAGTTCTCATTTTGAAAGGTTAAAAAAAGAGGGAGGGGGGAAGAAAGGAAGAAAGACAAGCTTCTGAGCACCACTACATTGAGCATGATGTGTCCCCTGTACCGTTTGTGTGTTTCATGTGAAGTATTGTTCTGATTAACTGACATCCTTGCTTACAAGTTTCACTAACCCTTTGGAGTTTAAGCACAAATGCACAAAGGGAAAAGAGGACGACCTGTTTGGGGTTCTTTTTTGCAAAAAACAAACAGTCGCATGCTGGACGCTAACACCAAGCTTACACTGTGTGTGTGACACGGCTGAGCTGCTCCATAAGGCTCTATCTCTTATCTGCCCAAGGCGTGCCCTGCAATTCTGGTAAGTAGAAGCCTTTTATGTTTTCTTTCCTCCTCTCCCTCTGTCTCTTAATTCTCGTTTAGGTCAGAATGTCCATGTTCATTAGGGTTGAAATGGATATTTCTCTGGATTACTTCCCAGCTCAGTGCTTCCTGCCTGTCCTCCAATTATGAGGGTATTAGAAGGAACAGTGTAGTCTTTTCTCTTTGGCTAGACTCCAGCCAGGCTTTTCTTCAATGTCAGCATTTCTGAGGCTCCTTGAATCTCATAGAAGAAATAAGAAGGTTTCAAAAGAATCTTTTTCTTTGTCATATTGTCTGCTTCTGAATAACCTTTACATCAATTTTCTAAAAGGAATTTTTCAGGTATCTCAAAGAGTTATATGCCATTAAGCTTTTTCCTCCAATCTCTATAAAATAGAAACATAGTGAATTCGCATAATATACACATTTAACTTATACAAATTGAACTCTACATTCTTGGTCAGAAAACAAAGGGGAATGGGGGAAACCAATAATACTTTAAGTAGTGTGGAGAAGTCTATCAGTTATTCCTTTAATTGAACACATCCAATGACATGCAGATGTGAACCAAATCTACATTCTGTCATTTGCTATCCATTCTGCATTCTTATTGTGTGCAATTCATCAAGCTTGAAATCCTTAGTGCATGTTTTTAAAATCTGGGTGGGTAATGGCTTAATGAGTTTAAGGGTTTCCTTATTATTTATCTGTTTATTCATTAAATGTTTATTGAAGTGCAGGTACTGTTCCTAGACCTGCATGTGCAACTTTTCTGCTTTTATGGAGCTTACTTTTCACTGAAATAAATGTATTATTTAGGAGGCAGGGAAGCGATTGGCAGTTGCTTCAATACGATCCTCTGTGGATAAGTTAGAGTTATGTAAGGATCAGAAAGTAACACTGACCCACCAGGAACAAATAAAATCATATATGGCAAATGAAAATAATGAACATGAACAAGAAGAGCTGAAAATTAAGAGAATAATAAAAGTGATGAAGTGTTCTAAGTGGTTAAACACTTAAATGTTTTAAAATCTAAATATATCATTCTGTGATAAAAGGTTTCAAAATGAGAATTCTTCAGGAGCTGTTTCTAGGATTTTCAAGGGTAATTTTGACAATATATAAGTAATGTGCCCTACTCATTGACCTTGGGACTTAACTGCTGTGTAAGATGTGACTCTACCATACTTGTCCTTCATGCTCTTCTGGATCAGACTGAGAAGGTAGTATAATAGCAAACAATTTAGAGTCAGACCTTGATTTGTTTCTAGAACTCACTAGTTTTGTGACTTTGGACAAGTTACCTAACTTCTCTGTGCCTCATTTTCTTATCTACAAAGTAAAGACTAAAATAATTGTTTTCATAGGATTATTGTGAGGAGTAAATATCAGTGCTTAGTAAATCTAATTAATAAGTGGTAGCTGTAATCATGGGTGTCGTAATACCCATTCTAGCCCAGACCAGAAGAAAAGTTACTAGTAGTTCCAGAGGCAAAGGAATCAGTTTGTTTCTTTCTTGACTTACTAATTCCAAGGTCTGAATTAATTTAATTCAGAGCCACTGCTTTGGGAGAAGCTACAATTGGCCACCAAGAGTTTGCCCCAAATGCTAAACAGTTTCTTGAGTAATATACACAGGCTCATTTACTGGGATGCACAACTGCTCTGTGGCTATTTGGCTGCTTAAAGCTCTCTTCTCGTCCTATGGACCAGTCCTGCTGTGCTCATCAGCAGGGAAGTGCTACTTCCAGAGCCTTCTGCATGGTTTGTAACACTGAAAAGTTGTTATTTGGGGTTGAATTCTTACTTTTTGGGAACTGGTATGTGTCCGTAGAATCTTCGTGATTATTTAGTCTTAGAAATAACTGTTCTCTCACCGCTTGCCACTTTGTAGAGCTTGTCACTCAGATATGCTAATGCTCTAATACTATCTTTCAAGTAATCTGTGAACTTCTGGCCCTGTTAAACATTCTGTAGTTTAGAAAAAGAAATATTTAGCATTAATACTGCTAGGCTTGCTTCAGAATATTTCCTACATGTTGGGGCTTCTCCTAGGCTGGGTTTTTCTTGTGGTCAGATTTTATATAATATAGTTTTTTTTGTTTTTGTTTTTGTTTTTGTTTTTGTTTTTTTTTAAGAGAGAGGGTCTTGCTGTGTTGCCCAGGCTGGTCATGAACTCCTGGCCTCAAGCGATTCTCTTGCCTTGGCCTCCTAACGTGCTGGGATTATGGGCATGAGCCACCGCACCAGGCCTATAGTTCTTTGAGTGACTCCTTTCAACAGTTGTGCTTTGACATTGGCCCTGATTCAGTTTCTTTTTCGTTTTTTCTTTTAGGGTTACAGAGCAGTTGCTGGGGTGATTGACCTAGGCACTGTGGAGATATTTCCCATCTTCAGAGCCATGCAAAAGGGCCTTATTGACCAAGACACAGGCCTTGCGCTCCTGGAATCCCAGGTTATCATGTCTGGCCTCATTGCCCCTGAGACCAGTGAAAACCTCTCTTTGGAGGAGGGACTAGCCAGAAACCTGATCAATCCCCAGATGTACCAGCAGCTCCAGGAACTACAGGATGCCCTGTCCTTAATAAGCAGGCTTACTGAGAGCAAAGGCCCTCTTTCTGTGGTGGAAGCAATTGAAAAGAGAATAATCAATGAGAGAGTTGGGCTGAAAATCTTAGAAGCTCACCTGGCAACTGGAGGTTTCTGTCTTTCCCCTAGTGAGAACTGTATTAACCTGGAAGAGGCTTTTCATCAGGGCCTCATTTCTACATGGCTTCATTCAGTATTAGAGTCTCATCTGAGATCATCCAAGAATTTGATAGACCCCAACACAGCTGAAAAAATCAGTTTGCTGGATCTGATGCAAAGATGTATTGTCCACCAGGAATCAGGGTTGAAATTGCTACCTGTCAAGCAATTGGCAGGAGGAATGGTGAGCTTGAAATCAAGCAGGAAGGTTAGCATTTTCCGTGCAGTTCAGGAAGGGCTAATAGATAGACAGGTCACTGTCCGGCTGCTGGAAGCTCAGCTGTTTGCTGGTGGCATAGTAGATCCAAGAACAGGACACAGACTAACAGTGGAAGAGGCTGTAAGACATAATCTGATTGACCAAGATATGGCCTGTGCTATTCTCATAAGGCAGCTTCAGACAGGAGGCATCATAGACACTGTCACTGGGCAAAGGCTGACTATAGATGAAGCAGTAAACAATGGTCTTGTAGCTGCTAAGATTGCTCTTGTGATTCTGGAGTCTCTCTGGTCATTCATGGGGTTGTTATGGCCTGAATCTGGAGAGATCCTCCCAATTACAGATGCCCTAGAACAAGGTATTGTATCTACTGAACTGGCACATAAAATCCTTAGTAACCGACAGCATATTAAGGCTCTGTTTATACCAGCAACCACAGAGATTTGGTCCTGGAAGAAAGCAATGGAAAATGGTATCTTGGACAAAGATCTTGCCAATAACTTAAAATTGATTTGTATACCTGATGTAATGCCCCACATGCAAGTAACAGACTCTTTAGAAAGAAATAAATCAAGCATTAATCCTGGAACAGCAGCTGTCCTGTGCAGCAAGGGCCAACCTGAGGGTGCAGCAAGCCATAATGAGAAGCTATTGTTTCAACTGATGACTCACAGCTATATTAATGTGCAGAATGGACAGAGGGTGCTTCTGTTGGACAAAGAGCTGATGGAGACACTAACATGCAGAAATGAATCTCCTCTAGAAGTGTTTGGAATTGGGCACCAAAGACTAGAAACTCCTGAGGAATTGCAAGAATCAGCTAATGTGAAAATCACAGGAACGTTGAGTGATGAACTGACTGTGAAGCCACATGTGTTCCAGTTTTCTTCTCAGAACAAAGAATATCCTGATCAGGAAGATTGTGCTGAAGCAAAAGGGGAAAAGACCATTGTAGAAACAGAACATTCTCCTGTAGAGAACCCTGTAAAGGATCTGTTTGTAAGAGAACAAAAAGAGAGAAATCCAAATGTTGGCACTTTGGAGGTAATAAATAAAGTCAAATCAGAGTTACAAAGGCAGTTGTTAGGTACCAAAAAGGAAGACCAAACAGAAATGTCTACCAGAGACAATGTCAGCGGAGGACGACTCCGGACAGTACCTCCTGGGGAAGCAGAAGGTGTACCCTTGGTAGTTGACCAAGATCTTTTTTCTGTTGAGACATCAATGAAAGAATGTGAACCTCTCAGAAGTACTTCCTTTACATGTCAGAAAGAACAAGCAAACATTCTTGAGACTGAATATATTCCAGGTGAAACTGGAAGACCTCTTATAAAATCCCAAAGCAAAAAGTCACAGCTTCAGGCAGAGAAAACTCTAGGTATAAAATCAGAACTAAAGCCTGAAAGTGATATGAATATTCATTCTCCAGACAAAAAGAAAGGGTTAAATAAAACATTTTTGGCTAGGGATGACCATAAACAAATTCAAGAAGGACGAAACATTGCAGGTGGTAGTACGATGATGTTAGAAAAGACTGATGAGGAAGATAATGGTAGTGAGACTTCCCTGTCATGCAGTCATCCTTCAGAATTGCTTGAAGAAGCTACCTTAAATGTATTATCTGCACAGTTGCTAGATGGCGGTATCATTCATGAACAAACAGGTCAAAAGCTCTTACTAAATGAAGCAATTGCTCAAGGCATCGTGCCAAGCCACACTGCTGTGAAACTTATGGGAAAGCTGAACATGTTTCGGGGCTTCTTTGACTCTCAAACCTGCGAGTCTTTGACAACTGAAGAAGTCATTGATGAAGGTCTGATGGATGAGAAATTATTACATAATGTCCTCATGGCAGATAAAGCTATAAGTGGTGTCTTAGACCCCCGTACCCATACACTGTGCTCTGTAAAGGATGCAGTTGAAGTTGGACTTCTTGACAAGGAAACAGCCACCAGAATTTTACAGGGGCAGGTGGTGACTGGTGGAATTGTTGACCTGAAACGAGGCAAAAAAGTTTCTGTAACTTTGGCCTCAAATCTTGGCTTGGTGGACAGTGCTGACCAGATAGAGCTTATAAATCTGGAGAAAGCTTCCAAAGGCAGAGATGCTGAAAAAACAGTTAGGGAGAGTTTAATTAGTTTACAAATGGAAACAACAGGACTTACAGACCCTGACAGCAAAGCCCCTTTAACAGTTGTGCAGTCCATTGACAGAGGTCTTTTGGAGAGAGAGGAGGCCATTCATTTGTTGACTAAGCAGGTGGTAGATGGAGGTATCATTCATCATATATCTGGGATGAGACTTTCTGTTGATAATGCCCTTAAACATGGCTTAATTGGTGAAGATTTAGCCAAGCAACTCAAAAAAGTTGAGAACTTAAACGTCCATCAGTTTTTTCATCCTGAAACAAGGGAAACTATTTCCCTTCCTGAAGCCATAAAATTAGGTCTTATTACCCCAGACTTGAAAAGAGAAATCCAAGAAATTCAGGCCTTTTCTGAAAACTTTGTGGATCTTATTTCTGGCCAGAAATTGACCTTGGCAGAAGCTAAAAAAGAAGGATTATTAACTAATAAAGCAGTATTGTCTTCAGGAATGATGCATGGGATTGTAGATCCCGAGAATTACAGAATTGTTCCCTACTCAGAATTAGTAAAGAAATGTAAGATTGATATTCAATCTGGGCAGAGATATCTAGAAATTATTCCCTTCTCAGATATTAAAGATGGGGTGAGTGACAAAGTGCTTACATTGTCTCAAGCAGTTCAGCTTGGAAAAGTAGACTTTGCACCTACACTGAAGGTTCTGGAAGCTCAGGCAAATACTGGTGGAATCATAGATACCGCTACAGGGAAAAGACTGACATTGGGATCCGCTTTGGAACAGAAATTGGTGGATGAAAACATGTTCAGAATTATTGCATCTCATCAGGTGTTAAGTGGAGGAATTGTTGATATATTTAACGGTCAGAGAATGACTATAAAGGAAGCTATTGAAAAAGGATTTATCAGCCCTGAACTGGCAACTATGATCCAAACAGATACTTTAGAGTTCAGTGATCACAGGGCTCAGGTTGAAAAGGAAGATGGAATTGAAGTATGTGAGTTCAAGAATGAATTTCTAAGAAAGGAAATGTTTATTGCTTGTAATCAGACTGTTGAAATGAGTTGTGATAAAGCAGAAGATGAGAGATTATTTCAAATTGAAAGTAAGTTTGCACAGGAAAAGAAAGTACGAGTTTCTGATGGGAAGCGGGCAAAAAAGAGCAGGGAAATCTCATTAAAGGAACAGGAGTGCAAGGATCAAGATGAGTGGAAAGCATCTGCAGATGCTAAAGAATCTCTCAGCGTCGTAATTCCTCATCATCTTAAAGGTAAATCCTCAGGCCAAGTGTCAGTAACACACCCTCACTCTGAAGTTTGTGATTTTAAACTCAAAGAGGTGGCTAGAAATAACATGGAAAAAAATACAGATGAAGAGCAGGAAAAAGAAAGAATCTCTCATATGCAGCAGTCTATCTCACATTTAGATTCTGGAGAAATAAGAGAAAATCAAGGGAAAATGGTTTCAGAAGTACAGCACGCATCGTATTGTGAAACATCAGGCACATTGCTGAGTGAGCAGGTTATGCAGCAACCAGTGAATACTAGGATGAAAAGTAAGAGTGAAAAGAAGGAGATGATTGTAGAAGAAAGTATCAAAACATGCAAATCAGCAGTTCTTTCTGAAGAAGAGTTGAATCAAAAAACTGCCATTGGAGATGAGCGTGACTCCAATATAACGACTCAACCTATGGAAATGACTGCAAGTGAAAAAGGGAAAGAAGCTGATAGGGAAATGGGATTATCTATAATTTGTAAAATTGAAGACTCTTCTTCCCAAATGATACCCAAAGGAATTTCTGTAAAAAATCAGGGTACTTTAACATTTTTTAGCTCTAAACAGGCCAGTGAAGGGGAAGTCAAAAATTTAAGTCTCTGCTTGACTTTAAAACCAGAAGAAAATTTATCTCAAGAAATTACTTGTGGGGCCCAGAGTGAACCTTTCCCTCCTGTGACCCAAAAACCTGAAGGGTTGCACTACCAGGAATCAGCTGGAAAAGCCCAAGTTACAGACACATCCCAGATTTCCAAAACAGACGAATCTTTCCAAGGAGCCATCAGACAGGAGACCAACTATTATCAAGATTCCCATGTTACTTCTAAGACTAAGGAAACCAAAGATCTGGTTTTCTCATCTAATGAATTTAAAGATGAGTCATACCCAGAAGTACCTTTTGACCCAACAAGAGCTCTTAATTTGGAAGAAATTACAGTTTCTAAAGTAGATCCAAAAGAAGTCAATTATCTAGAATTCTCAGAGAGAAAGCACCTTCATCATCAGGACAACAAAAGTGATCATGAACTTCCTGGAATTCTCAAATCTGAAATAGCAGTGCAGGAAATAACTAGAGAGAAATTTCTAGAAATGGCAAACCCTGCAGGGGTTATAGGTTCAGACGTGGGGTCCATTGAAGACATAGTGACTCAGAGAAGTCCCAGAGTCTTGGTATCCCTTCCTCCCGAGAAACTATTGGAAGATGGGTCTCGAAAAGAGAGTACAGGACAACAGGATGCCACCATTAGTCCCACTATTCCAGAGACCAGGGAAGAAAAGACAATGTCCCTAACATGCTCTACAGTGAAGACAGATGAGAAGACACCACAGGAAAAACTCAGAGAGAGCCCTGGTAGTGAACAAACTCTCTTCATTACTGCACTTGGGGAAAAGAGAAATGAAGATGTAAACCCGGAGCCCCTCAGAGCAACTCAAGTAAGTTTCCCAATGGTGTGTTTGCATTTTTTGAAAGATATAACTAGTTTAATGCTAAAATTCTTAACTAGATACAGAGTTTATATATGGGTAATGGTATGCATGTGTACATTTTAGGGTACTAGATATAACTTAATTTATCATCTGTTTGTAAAATAGTTGTTGAAAAATTAGGCATTGGCTCAAATGTCTTTCTAAAATTTTCAAGGGTTTTGAATTAGAAACTAACATTGCAGCTTATTTGAAATACTGGGATGATGCTATATAAAATCAAAATAGCTTTTGGACATTTTGCTGAAGTAATGCTTGTAGATTGATAATTATGAGCTTTTGCTCTCTGAGGAAATTAGTAAAATCACCTTTGTCTGTTGATTTGAAATGACTTAAAATAACATGTTTTATTTTATTCTACCCTATGAGTAGTAAAAATTGCTTCTTTCTATTTGTCTAACAAGAAACCTGTCTGCTTTAAAAGCCAACTTAAAGGAGAATATGAGAACTGAGTTTTCTTTTTGACTCCACAGAATGTATTTAACCGTCGACTCTGTTTAGAACATGATGAGAAGCTCGTATCCTATCTATCTTTGTTACGGGACATTGAAATGAGGACCAAACAGATTCAGCCTCTGGAACTAAACCTGGCAGAACTGCAGGATCTGCTGTGTCAGGCCAAGGTAGGTTTCCAGAGTCTTCCACCAGGCATACCGGCTTCAAGATAGTTGCCTCCCTCTTCCTTGGAAATTTCAAGGGTTAATAGGACCTGCTTGGCACTCTATTCCAGGTTAAACAATCTCAGACTCTTGTCAGATAATTGTGGGATGGGCTAGGTTTGGAAGACTGGATAAGATTTATAGTGAACAGGCTTGAACAGACTTGGCTATGAATCTCATTACTACCATTTGTTATCTGTATGATCTTGGATTGAATGAAATAAGTTCAAAGGCAGAGAGACTGGCTAGGAAACATAGTAATTCAAGCAAGAAATGTTGAGGGCTTGAAATAGTAGATTGATATGTAAATTAATCTCTATTACTTCCCCACACGCTACAAGACATGAGGAAAAAGTATTTTTAAAAAATGCATAAACTCACAAAGAATAAATAGGAGAACAAGAGAGGAGAAAACAGCAGTAAAATTTAGAAGTTAGAAAGCAGACAGATGAGGAGGAGCCTTAGCAGACTAAAGAAAACCAGATCCTAAACTTGCAGTGGAGGAAGCTAAGGAACAACCTGATTTATACTGCAGAACTCCCTAAAGCCTTAAAGATTGGTAGCACCAGAAAGCAGAGAAGTAAATGAATATGCAAACAGGGTTGTAATTTGTTTAAAGTTTGTTTACAAAGCAATTAGACCTTTAGATTTCCAACTGACTTAACATAACCGGGCAACTAACTGCTCATGCCTCACTCCAACGGAGACTAGAGGTTTATCCTCTGAGGAGAGTAATACAGACTATCTCTAGACTAGGGAGAGCAGCCATACTTGCAGGTAAGGATTCTGTACTGAAATGTAGGTTTAACTGGAAGTTCACATACATGCTGAATCTTGAGCTTCATCCTTCCTTCCCTCATGGTTTGAACAGCCCAAGGGGAAAGACCTAATATTAATAGCACTGATATGAGTGGTTTCCCAACTATGTGGCCTAACTCCATCATCCTCAGTGAAGACTACAGCTAGCAGGCCTGCCTCTGCATATAGAGTTTGTAGTTAGATCTTTAGGTCATTGCTTTCAAACACGAGCATCCAGGACAGACGAGGACAAAAAATTGCTGGTCATGTTGGCTCACGCCTGTAATCCTGGCACTCTGGGAGATCAAGACGGGAGGATCCCTTGGGCCCAGGAGTTCAAGACCAGCCTGGGCAACATAACAAGACCTCATCTCTACAAAAAATTAAAAAAAAAAAAAAAATTAGCTGGGTGTGGTGGTGCACACTTGTAGTCTCAGCTACTTGAGAGGCTGAGGCAGGAGGATCACTTGAGCCCAGGAGTTCAAGGTTGCAGTGAGCTATGACTGTGCTATGGCACTCCAGCCTGGGTGACAGAGCAAATCCCTACCTCTAAAAGATAAAATAAAGGACAAAAAGTAGATTGAAAAAATGTAACTGAAGGACACTAGGAAACACAGAAGAGACTCAAAGGAGGAGTAGTTAGCAGTATCAGCTATTGCAGGGAGACTGAGTACAATGAGGACTAAAGGGTCTAAAGGGGACTAAAGGGGAGATTTACCTACAGAAAGTTATTGGTGACCTTGATAAGAACAGTTTCAGTGGAGTGGTGGGATATAAACTAACTTGGAGCAAGAGTAAACGGGAGGTTGGGAAGCAGAGACAATTAATGTAGATCATTCTTTCCAGAAGCTTTATAGTGCAGGTAAGGAAAGAGGCAGGACATGAGCTAGAGGAAATGGATTGAAAGCAATGTTTTGAACGGTTTTTTTGGGCCGAGGAGAAAGAACCAATAAGAAATGACAACTTGAAATTAGAAGAGAGAGGAGGTGATAATTGATAGAATCAATTCCCTGAGAACATAGAAAGATGGCTTTGACAGGGAGTAAGAGTAGCTCTTTCACTGAAACTGGAGGTTAAGAGTTGTTCCAGGATCGAGTCCCAGTGAGGACAGAGATTGTAGAGGTTTCTTTCAATATCCAGAGTACGGCCTTGGGTAGGGTGGCTGAGGGGAAGTGAAGATGGTGCCCAAAAGAACTACAAGCTCTTCCACAGCTTATTTCTGGCTTCTCTGTTGAGGATCAGAATATTACAGACTAGCTGAGTGGGAAGGCTGGTTTGGGATATTTTAATGTCCTTTGGTTCCACCCCCTTGGAATTTGGAGAAGAAGAGTCATCCTTTGGATTGACTTATTTTGTAGCACATTTGTTCTGCATGACTGCACCCTGACAAAGGCATAGTGACAGTCTTGGAGAGACTGCAAGTTGTGTTGGAGGGAGCACTGCACTGAGCCAGAAACCTGAATCTGAGTCCTGGCTTCCTGCTCACCAGCTGGGTGACCTTGAGCCAAAAAAGTTCACATTTTTAAGTGATCAGGCATCTCTTCTGTAAATCCAGAATGATAACGTCTACTCTGCCTACCTCATTAATTAGTGATTGTGAGAACCACGTAAATTAATGAATGTATATAGAACGTTTTCTAAGCCCTAAAGCCTATGCAGGCATGAGGTGAGAGAGAAATGTGTTCACAGCTGATTCCTAGACAGCAAAATTTGAGTCTTGATTTTTGGAGGTAACTCTACTTTATTTCCTCAGGTATTGGACAGGGAGCTAAAGGATCTGTCCGCCTTGATCAGTCAGGAGTTGGAGTGTGTGGATCAGATTATCATCAGCCAGCCTCAAGAAGTCCCTGCTCAACTGTTGAAGGCTCTAGAGAAAGATGCCAAGAATCTTCAGAAGTCTCTCAGCTCTGTGAGTGACACCTGGAGTTCCAGGTTACTTCAGTTCCAGAATGCTGTGGAAGTAAAAAAGGTAGTTATTTTTATTTATAAAGGCTCACAAAGTCTGGGCAGACTTGGAGATTTTTTTATAATGTGATTTTCCGTTTCTTAGACTAAAGTGTTAAATCAGCACATACAGCTAGAAGGCAAACTTCAAGATCTGAGAGCCTGGGTTGGCAGTACCAATCTTATGCTGAACAGCAGGGAATATAACAGTGAAATGGATGCTGACAGCTTGAATCACTGTCTCCAGCAATATGAGGTAAATTCTCCACCCATTCTCAAGCACGTTTTATTTGTCCTTTGAGTTGTATCAATTTTATTTTTCTGCTAGGCAAACTGGTATCTGTACTTATTTTTCTTAGAAAGCCTGATTTTTCATTTTGTAAATAAAGTCAGCTATGTTTAGTTATCATACCCCTGAAACGTCAGTGATTATGAGTATTTCTCCTTTCAGCTATTCCGAGAGAGTATAGAATGACCAAATGACCTATTATCAATTTCATCTCCTCTTTATGAACATCTAGGATCTGCCCTTTGTTTCTCTTTCGCCCAAGATCTAACCCTACACACAGCACAACTTCAGGAGAATTTTTGGTCAGTGATCTAGAGCATGGGTTGGCAAACGTTTTCTGTAAAGGGCCAGATAATAAATATTTTAGGCTTTCGTAGGCCATATGTAAATGTCCCATCTCTATTGCAATCACTCAGTTCTCCCATTGAAATATTAAAGCAGCCATAGATAGTACATAAACAAATGGTTACACATGTGTTCCAGTAAAACTTTGTAAAAATAGGTAGCAGGCAAGATTTGGCCTAAGGGCCATAGCTTGCTCACCCCCGACCTAGAAAGATGCTTTTTTTTTTCTTGTTAATACCCAAGTTGATTCTTTTTAATAGTCAGGGAGAGAAAAGTTAAGATTTTGAGATAACATGTGAGCCAGAGAGTTTTCCCCCAACATTGTTCTCTCTTCCTTTTTTTTTTTTTTTTTTGGTGACAGAGCCTTGCTCTGTCACCTAGGCTAGAATGCGGTGACATCACTGTTGCTCACTGCAGGCTTAAATTCCTGGGCTCAAGTGATGCTCCTGCCTCAGCCTCTCAAGTAGCTGGGACTATAGGTATGTGCCACCACACCTGCTAATTTTTATGTTTTTTGTGGAGATGGGTCTCACTCTTGCTCAGGCTGGTGTCAAACTCCTGAGCTCAAGGGATCCTCCTGCTTCGGCCTCCCAGAGTGCTAGGATTACTGTGAGCCACCACACCCGGCCTGTTTTCTTTTTTTGTTAAATTTAAGATTATATCAGCTATTACACTGGTTTATCAACCATCTGCTATATAGAGTTGTCCCTCTCCTTAAACTCTTCAGAGAGTCAGAGCAGAACTAGAAATGTCTTCTCCTTCTGTCTTCTTCCTTTTGCCCAGTCTTCAGAGAAGCAGACATAAAAGTTTGTCCATGGTTAACCTTATGTACAACCTCATCCCTCTTTATTATGCAAGAGTTGACCTGCCTCTTTCTTTCATACCCCTTATCCAAAGATACTGGGGAAGAAAGTAGCAGACTTTATCTGTTTGCTAAGATATTACAAAGAAGATAGCATGAAAAAAATTCATATGATACAGCATGAGATATAAAAACACAGAGCATCTCATGCATTGGTGCTCTCTGCTAGTTATAACTTACATGAATTCTCTTATGGAACGAGAACAACAGTCTAAGCCTTGTTTTCTCAGTGATAGTTTTCTAAACCTGTATGTTCATAGAGGAAGGAAACTTTGTCTTATGATAAATATCCAAGAATGCCTGCCTGCCTACTTTGGAGGATCGACTGTTGTCAATTTCAAAGTGATAGAATTATAGATATTCTGTTTTTATTGCATTCAGTATAATGTAAATGATCACTAAATGTTCATGGGGAAATGACATGCTTTTAATTGTCTGAAAACACGTAATTTTAGTGTTTCGGCAGTTTTTAGTACTTTATGAGGAATATAACCAAAATTCAAGAAAGTCTGACTGTCATCCTTCACGGTTTAAAAATGTATAGATAGCATTATTTACTCTAAAAAACAAATTTTAGTGACTCACAAATAAATTATATATTTTCTCAGTATTAGCGCACCAGTAACTCATTATCGGACAAACACAAATAGGTATGTGAACCTAAGAGAATACACTTTACAGATATATCTCAGACCAGAAATTCATGTTATACTTTTAAAGCTTAAAAAAAAATGTATAGATTTTTTTGGATTAACAATAGTATAATTTTCTTAGGATAAATAATTGAAAGCTTACTGTATCAAGGTCCAACAAAGGAAACTTAATTGTAGTTTGTAAGAAGTTTGCAGAGACCAGAAGTAAGAGAAACTTCCAGTGCTAGTTTGGCCATAGAATCATCAATGCAAATTATAAAAACATAGGAAATTAGCCTCTTTTTGATTCTGTTAGTTCTTTGATTAGAACCAATAGCTTCAGCATGAATAGAGAGACAGATGTATTATTTGCTTATTTTTCTTTCCCCATTTACCTTAGGATTTGAAACAGCCCATGGCTGAAAGGAAGTCTCAGCTGGATGCTCTTGCTTTTGATATTCAGTTCTTTATCTCCGAGCATGCCCAAGATTTGTCCCCTCAGCAGAATCGACAGATGCTGAGGCTTCTGAATGAGCTGCAGAGGTCCTTCCAGGACCTTTTGGAACAGACTGCAGCTCAGATGGATATCTTGCAGGGCCGTCATCAACAAATGGAGCAGGAAGCCCTGGTTAAGGTCAGACTGATCCAGCAACTGGGCCCAGTTTGTCTTTTGGAATGTCCTCTGTCTTTGGGTTTTCTGGCCAGACTCCATGAATCATGATTTCAGGAACCTGGGTTTACCAATTTTGAAATTTCATGTCTTTCAGGCCAGTATGGTTCTGGTCCAGGAGACAGCTATTCAGGGCTGTTTTTCTTGCTGTGTTTTTGGTTTTGTGTGCATGAGTGAGAGAATATATATGTTTGTGTGTGTATGCACATGCAGGTGTTTTCTTTTAGTGAGATCCTTCCTTCACCGTGTCTCTGACTTTCAAATGAAAATCATGTACCTAGTCCTTTCTTCCCTTTCCTTTCTCCTTCAGCATTCTTTTGAGGGCCGTTAAGGATATCTCGATACTCTGAGTTCTTGAGAAAAACAGTTCTGAAATGAGTTTTATTTTGGGGCTTTTCAAATGGTGTACAATAAGATTCCTTGACTATCTTCAAACAGCTGACAAGGAACTTTTTTCCAGAATCATATTTTATTATAGCACCTTTTAAACCATTCTTCCATCTTCCATCACAACCGTCTTCTTGCAAAACTCAACATAATTGCATTAATAGTAACATCATTACCTTAGAATACCTAGAATGATACTTATGCCATTTCTGCTGTTTGAATAATAAGTTGGCATACAGCAAAATGACATTAGAATTGTCATTATCACCAGAAAATTTGTCTCAGGAGCTCCTTTATTAAATATTGTGCTAAGTATAATTGAGCTTTTGAGTCATACTTAAGGAAATTAGGTTCGTCAGTGCCATATGTCCCCTGTTACTGCCTCATAGTTTCAACTGCATTGGAATTGAGAGAAAATACTAATGAAATGCTTCAGCTTACTTTCCAAATCTGAACATTTGCAATGCCATAACTTGGGAATTTATAAGGCATGGTGTAGCCTGCAGATAGTTAATGAAGTAGCATTGATCTGAGCCACCTTAGTGCCTAGCCCAGATTCAGGCTAGGTCCCTGAGCTGCAGCAGGCAATAGAACTGCATGTGAACATTCTCCCTGAGCATGTAATTAATTCCACAATGTTTATTAACCTTGTTATTGTCAGAAATGCTCTGCTCCTCTCTATATTTGCTCTGAATGTGTGTGTATGTCTGTGTGTTAACTTGTTTGCTTTGCTTTTTTCAGATTCAGTCTGCACCCATCCTAACCCATGAAGATCCTGTTTTACAGCTGAAGAGCTCTTAGGAGTTCTATTCCAGAGCCTTTCTATTGTCCTAAAGAGGGAGAGAGAGGGCCAATTTGGGCACCTGTTTGTAAGTGCAGGTGACTAAAACACCATCAGAAGGTAGAAACTGGTGGAAAATGGCTTTAGATGGATGGTCAGGAGAACACATCATGCTCAATTGCTCAGTCAGGTGCTTCATTGTTATGCAACTGAGATGAGATCTGGAGAAAGGATCAGGCACAGAAACACATTCCCTCTCTCCCCATGGGCCTGGCTTTTCCCTTTGATATCAGTGTAGACACCTAAAGGACTGAGCCAGTTGCTATTCTTGGGCAGTTTCCTTCTAAAAATAGCCAAATTAAGCCCCTCTTGCCTGGCATATAATCATTCTATTTAATGAGTCTCTGCATTTGTGAGACATTTGATTTATAAAGTCAGCTCAATTATTAATAAGCTCAATTAACTTATGAACTTCCTTCTAGTCCAGTTCTTCTACTTTTGACTTAATAAGTAGCAAATCCTCTGATTGTAATAGAGGGATTGATCAGAACCACTAATATATTATCATTATTATCACATGTGGATTTCAAGCATCTGGGCTCTCTGTTCTCCATTTCTAGGATTATAACAGCAATCTGGCAAAAGAGCTCTGAAACTAAAACCTGAACTAGAAGCATTCACTCCCAAAATTACCCTCGATTATCATCCAGACCATAGACCCAGATCAACAGACTGTCCAAATAAGGGGAGCTTCCGAATATGATTTCTGTGCCTTGCCTTGTTCTAGTCTCCCATCAACTTTCCATCCTTGAAATATAACCTTCCAGTTTTATATTTCAGGGAGTTATCTTGCATTTATAAAATGAGAATTAGTAATTGTCTTTTGACCCCTTTGCATTTTAATTAGACCCTGCAGAAACAACAAAATACCTGTCACCAGAAACTAGAGGATCTTTGCAGCTGGGTAGGACAGGCAGAAAGAGCACTGGTGGACCATCAGGACAGAGTCACCCAGCCGGATCTCTCTGCTTTGCAGAAGAACCAAAGTGACTTAAAGGTCAGTGCAAATTAATCCATTTTTTTATTCCTTCAATAAGTATTTTTAAAGGCTTGCTATGTGCTAAGCATAGTGCTTAGTATAAATAACAATGGTAAACAGACATCATCCCTGTCCTCATAAACATGCCACACAGTCTAGTGGGATAGACAGACATTACACAGGTTATTACAAAAATGAACATATAGTTATTAGCTGTTAAATCTATAAAGGAAAAGCTATGTGAGAACCCAGTCTAGTCTAGGATGTCAGAAAAGATTACCTTAAAGAAGTGTCCCTTAAACTGAGAAATGAAAGATATGTAGGGGTTAATGCATGAAGGGGTGGGAAGAGGAAGAGAGCTTATCAGGCAGAGGCATCTGTCTTGAGGTGAGAATGGGATTAAGCACAACACAACCAAGAACTGAAAGAAAGCTAGTTCAACTGGACTGCAAAGAACAAAAGGAAAATTAGTGAAACATGAGGTTGGAGAGGTAGGTGGGACCTATATCATGTTGGACCTTATAGACCACATTACGGTTAAGGAGTGATAACCAAGAGAATATAAAGGACCAACAGGCTTTGGCTATGCTAGAATCATGTCATTAGCTCTTATTTATGAAAAGAACGATCTCTTTGAAGGATAACTCATTGCAAAATGAAAAATCTCTGCCATTCAACATGTTTATGGGCAATCTCCTTTTTTGTCTTCACAAAATATTTGCTTAGAAAGCTAAATATTTTAAAATTTCTTTGCATGGGTCTAAGCCTAAACCTTAAGCAAATTATAGTCAAGGACTAGCAGTTATGTCATCCTAGCCATTCTATCTCTGTACTATTAGACGACTTAGAAGTACTAAAGTTGAAGGCTCTGCTATTCCTCTTTTCATGTATTAAGGACTTACAGGACAACATTCAGAATCATGCCACCTCATTTGCCACTGTTGTGAAAGACATCGAAGGGTTCCTGGAAGAGAATCAGACCAAGCTGAGCCCTCATGAGTTGACAGCTCTTCGGGAAAAACTTCATCAGGCTAAGGAACAATATGAGTCTCTCCAGGAACGGACACGGGTGGCCCAGAAGGAGCTGGAGGAAGCAGTGACCTCAGCCTTACAGCAGGAGACCGAAAAGGTTACCAGTCTATGACACTGATATTTTTTAAAAAAGAAAATTCCAGCACCTACAAAAATAAAAGATAATGAGGGGAAATTGTCTTATAGAGAGCATAGAATCACACAAAAGGGCTGCTTTATGAGCTGGTGTGTGAGTTAATCTTTATTTTTATAACAAACATCCAGAAGAACTTCAAGTCAGAAAAATTGGTAGGAAGTACATATTACCAAAGAAGAAAAAAAAAGTCTTGCCATACTCAGTACACTGGCTAATTGAAAATGTCAGAAAGAACTTAGTGTGGAAGGGTATTATCCCGGGGAGGAAAAACAAATGACGTATGTCTAACATGAATCTTGACTGGTGATCTAAGAGTTTGGGGAAAATATCTGTGGAATCTTAGTGGGCCACAGGCTATCCTTTAGCTGCCTCTATAGTTACGATGGGAATCATGACTGGGATAAACCAAAGAGAAGGTGAATCCCCAGATGGTCTTCTGTACCTCACTCAGCACTGGCAGATTGAATCTGAATCCTTTGTTCACACTTGGGCTCTGATGCTAATGAGGGAGATAGAGAATATGGAAAAGAAATGTAAGTTACCTAAAGATAAATTGTGAAACACATGAATGTATAACTTGGCATAACCAATTTAATTATTAAAAATACTTGTATAGCCTGTAAATAGAATTTTAGGGGCAAGTTTAAGAAGTAATGTTTTGTTTGGTTGAGAAAAGGATGAGAGAAGTCTGCCTTTCCTTCAGGGAGGAGCAGCCAGATAATTGAAGGTGGCTATGCTATTTCTTACCCTACACACCAATGCATCATTCTGTGCACCTAGAGAGGATTCCATGAAGCTTTGCTGGGGTGGCAGGACTAAATGATCTCTTAATAAAGTCTTTTTACATCCTAGGATTTGCTCTACCTCTCTCTTTTTTAATGCAGTAAGATAGAGACAAAATCTAGAGATTGTTTTGAATAATTACTTTTCAACAGACTTTAGAAGATATTAATTCCTTTTTGTATGTGTAAAGACTATTTATACCCAGTCTTAGAGCTTCTCTTTCTCTTTAGTATGAAATTTTCCCCCCCTTTACTTAGTCTGTGGTTGTTAGTTGGGTATGTAAGGCCTTCACTAAACTACTATGTCTTTCAGAGTAAAGCAGCAAAAGAACTGGAAGAGAACAAGAGTAAGATTGATGCTCTCTTGGATTGGGTGACTTCACTGGGATCATCTGGAGGACAGCTACAGACAAGCCTTCCAAGAATGGAACAGCTCTCAGGAGCTAGCCTGGAGAAAGGAGCCTTGGATACCACTGAGGATTACATGGGGGTGAACCAAGCCCCAGAGAAACTGGACAGGCAATGTGAGAAGATGAAGGTGAGGATGTTAGCTTGTCCTCACTATGTTGGAGAAACCTCTCCTGCCCTGGGCAAGTCACCACAACCTCTTTGTCCCTAAGTCTAATCTTCTTTGATGTCCCAGCAGCTTTGACACTGTTGGCCATTCCTCTTGAAATACTTTCTCCCTTGGATTCCATAGCACTACTCTGCCCCGATTTGGCCAGCTTTTGACATACTGATAGGCTTCCAGGTACATCCGAGGCCCTCTTCTCATCTTTCAGAATATACTTTCCTTGGGTAGTCTCATCTATGCACATTACTTGAATTACCATTTGTACTAATAGATTCCATGAATATATTTCTCTCCATCCCTGATGCCTATCCTGAGCTTCAAACTAGTATATAAATCCGTCTGCCTGTTTGCAACTTGGAACCACAAGCACCTCAGCCTGAAAATGGAACTGTTATTTCCTATGATACTACTATCCCAATCAAACATGTTCTCCTTCCTGTATTCCCACTTAATTGTAATTGCCTGAACTAGACATCATCCTAGATTATTTTCTCTTTCTCCCTCTGCTAAATCCCATGCTGCTTATATCCATTCTTCTTCATCTCCACTGAGATAATATTATTGTAGTTTAGACCACTATCAGCTTTCACTTGTGTTATTATAGTAGCATCTATTGGTCTCCTTGCCTCTTGGTTTTATCCTCCAGTTCATTCCCCATGCTACTAAGTAGTCTTTCTAAAATGCTGTATCCCTGCCTAACCTTTTTTATGGTTCCCTGTTGCCCTTAAGATTGAGTTGAAACTTAATCTTCAGCCCCCACCCCCAGGATCTGTTCTTACTTGTTTGGCCTTATCTCTTACCTTCCTTTATACTTGAGTCTCTAGCTAAACTGATGCCTTTCAGTTGATTGTAGTGTGTTCTCACTCTCCTCTGGGCTTTTGCATGCTCTTGGAAATTTCTTGCCTCTTCAGTGCAGAAAGTAAGGGAGGGGCCCAGCTCTTAGTTAATTTTTACTCATTCTTCAAATCGCAGCTTAGATTTCACCTCCTCTAGGAAGCACTTCTTCACCACTCCCCAAAGTTAGGGTATAAATTCCCCTTATATGTTCCTGTTATACCCTTCCCTATGTTGTAGCATTTCTCATTCTATATTGTATTTTTGTCTGTATTGCCCTCTAGATGCTAGGCTTGAAAGCAGAAACCCTTTCTTACAGGTTCCTTGTTCTATAATAAAAAACAAAACAAACTCAGAAATCATTTCTTACTGTTTATCTCTGCTCATTTATTCATTCATTACTTCTGTTCAATGGCCTGTGTAGGCCATTGCCATATTTTGTAGTAATAAGATTTCTGCCACTTGTGTGACACTTCTGTACTTGGAAGATGCATTGTAGTGTGTCCGCCAAAGCCCTGATAGTCTTACAGCAGCACAGGGCAGAGATGGTTCTGCCATCACAGGGAGCCTCCTGACACCTCTTGCTGGCAGCAGTCAGCCTGACCAAGTAGCATGTCCATCCCAAGAAGGAAACTGCCTTACTTGTAGGGAGATGGGTTAGAGGATAAGAATGGGGGGATATCTGGGTGGTACACAGACAAAAATGTAGTACCATTTTATACTACTATCTGTTTGAGTAGGATATATTTGTCATCTCGGCTTTCTTGAAATGACATGGGAAGCTGAGGCTGTTAGGTTGCTATTGATGTAGGCTGTAACTGGAAAATAGTCTGAAGAAGTCCTTCTCTAGGCAGTTGCATAAATAGCACAGATAGGAGCACTGACTGAGCTCCCACTGTCTTCTGGTAGACTAAGGAAGAGCATGTTTCAAAACAAAACAGAAACTCACAACTCTTCTCAAAGAACTTATATTCCATCAGAATAGAAATAAGGTCTACATATAAGCACATAGACATAGCACATACAAATAAAAAGTACAGATTACTTATACTATTCATAAATACAGTTTACTTTTTGTTTAATGAATTAATTTTCCAAAGTCTTTCTTAGTAGGACAGTGTTTGTGGGCATGTGAGTGACGTATTTCGTGGCTTAAGTATTTTTAATTTTTGTGTTATTCATATGTATGGCTTATTCAGCTGTTCTCTCCTTCCATTAATGTGGATAATTACCAGTTGGCCATTTGTACAGTTTAGTAAAGAGGCCACAGGGATGTTTTTGGTTTTTTGGTTTGTTTTTTTTTTTTCCTTTGGTTTTTTTGAAACAAGAGTCTAGCTCTGTTGTCCAGGCTAGATTGCAGTGGAGAGTGTGATCATAGCTCACTGTAACCTCAAATTCCCTGGGACTACAGGTGCATGCCACCCTACCCAGCCAGTTTCTTCTGTTTTTTGTAGAGTCAGGGTCTAGCTATGCTGCCCAGGCTGGCCTTGAATTCCTAGCCTCAAGTAGTTCTCCCATCTTGGCCTCCCAAAGTGCTGGGATTATAGGTGTGAACCACTGTGCCCAGCCCTAATTACAGTTCTGTCCCTTAACAGACTGCATGACCTTAGGACATATAACATCTTTTTGGTATTCACTTATCTTTACTGTGGGTATTATCTACCTATATTACAGGTTGTGCCACAAATCAGATGAGATAATGCACGTAAAATCTCTTTAAAAACAATAAAGCTCTGTATATGTCAGTTCAGTGGGGATCAGCATATGGCATAACGTTTAGGGAGTGAGAAATGTTGGTGATTTCTAAGCATCTGGAAAAGCGGTCTATTGAGGTAGAGACCTCAGTCTACTTCTAGCTATACTCATAACCAAATTATTGTGGATTCCCTACTGATTGTCCTTTGTTTGGGGGGATTACTTACCAGGCCCATCACCAAGAATTGCTGTCCCAGCAGCAAAATTTCATCTTGGCTACCCAGTCAGCTCAAGCCTTCCTGGATCAGCATGGCCACAATCTCACACCTGAAGAACGACAGATGCTACAAGAGAAGCTAGGAGAACTAAAGGAGCAATATGCCACTTCCCTGGCCCAGTCAGAGGCAGAGCTGAAGCGGGTACAGACACTTCAAGATGAGTTGCAGAAGTTTCTGCAGGATCATAGAGAGTTTGAAAGCTGGCTGGAACGGTCTGAGAAAGAGCTGGAGAACATGCACAAGGGAGACAGCAGCCCTGAGGCCCTTCCCTCCTTGCTAAAGCGGCAGGGAAGCTTCTCAGAGGACGTCATTTCCCACAAAGGAGACTTGAGATTTGTGACTATCTCTGGACAGAAAGTCTTGGACACAGAAAACAGTTTCAAGGAAGGCAAAGAACCATCAACAACTGGAAACTTAGTGAAGGACAAGCTGAAGGATGCAACAGAAAGATACACTGCTCTCCATTCAAAGGTAAGAGGGGGGTTCCTGGCAGCCTCAGGTGAAATGATCTTGGCCTCCTTCACACAACTGTGGGTTTCTGGGGCTCACAATTAGAATCTCAAGGCACAGTGGGCAAGCTGATTTGTATATTGACCACAGACAGAGAATCTTCATGAACTATGCAAAAAAATGTAAAATGTGTAGGCCCACAGGCTAATGCCTGATCCTGGCAGTGTCAGGAGTATGTCTCACTCTGGTAGTGGAGGTGCTCAACTTCCTGTATCCTGCCCAACAGACTTGGGCTCACAGGAAACATAGCACAGGGGAAACTTAAACCAATTGCACAGTCTTTATTTCCTGGACAGAGCATCTAGGGTAAATCCTTATCTTCCTCCCTGTCCAAAGAACTCCCACTTCCTCCTAAAGTTTAGAATCTGGTGAGTTCTTCTTGCCTGTATTATGTGTTCTGCAAGCATCTCTAATTCCCCAAAAGGAACACCTTTTGTACCTTTCAGTTCCTACTTTTGCCTGCAACCTGATGTATATTTGTTTGGTGGCTTGTCATACAACTCATTAAATATTCCTGAGTGTATAATAAGGTTAAGGTGAATAGCATGGAGCAAACAATGAGGACCTCACTTGTAGATGATTGCTACCCATTGATTAACGGGTCCTGGTCCTATCCTTATCGGAAGTTACAGTGAGTTCTCTGTAACAAAGCCAGGCCTCTTTATTTGGGCTGTGCCTGAGAAGCTGCTGCCTTTGGCCTGACCTTACTGAGGTCTGCTCCCTTTCTTTCTCTGGCACAGTGTACACGATTGGGTTCTCACCTGAACATGCTACTAGCCCAGTATCAGCAGTTCCAAAGCAGCGCTGACAGCCTGCAGGCCTGGATGCAGACTTGTGAGGCCAGTGTGAAGAAGCTCCTCTCAGATACTGTTGCCTCTGACCCTGGGGTCCTACAGCAGCAGCTTGCAACAACAAAGGTAAGTCAGGGCACATGCTGTGTCGGGGGATCAAGGCCTTATATTGCATGGCTTAGAGCACTCGCTGAAGAAAAGCAAATACTTGCAAAAATTAAAGGCAGTGGTTGGAATGCCTTGAACAAGATCTGATTCCTAAACGCTTTATTATCTATGGCTGTGGATAAACTGAAATTATTTTATAAAGCTGTTTAGTAGCTCTAGGTTCCTAGAATCAGCTCTGTTTACTCAGATGTTTTTCTTTTGCATTTTTCATGGACAAGCAGCAGTTGCAGGAGGAATTGGCTGAGCACCAAGTACCTGTAGTAAAGCTCCAAAAAGTAGCTCATGACCTCATGGAAATTGAAGGAGAGCCAGCCCCAGACCACAAGCATGTTCAGGAAACTACAGGTATGAAGCAGCAACAGCAATAGTATTCCCTTAATTCCTAGTATGTACCTCTGTTCTGCAGTATATCACATTATGTTGTGCAAATATCTGTGGCACCAGGCTAGGGGCTGAGGATATAAATATGAATAGACATGGACTCTAATCAAGTAGCTCACCCTGTAATGAACTTTATTCTTGCACCATTAAGGACTTTCACAATCTGACTTCAACCCCCTTTCCCCAGGCATCTACCTTCTAGTCACACCCTACTTCTCTTCCTTTCCCAAGTAAACCAGGCATTTCTGCATTACATTAGCCCTGAAGTTTTTCCTGTTGTTTAGCTGCTAGCATTTACTGAGTGCTTACCATGCATGATGAACTCTTGCTCATGCTTCAAGATGTAGCTGAGGGTACATCATGGTGAGTATAGTTAATAACAACATATTGTATACTTGAAAACGGCTAAGAGAATAGATTTTAAGTGTTCTCAACACAAAGAAATGCTAAGTATGTCAGGTAACACATATGTTAAATAGCTTGATTTAGCCATTCCACAGCGTATACATATATCAAAATATTATGTGGTATACCATAAATATATAATTTTTATTTGTCCAAAAAAAGGTGTATCTGAGAGGTTACTGCCTTTCTAAGATCCTGACCTACCACCCACACTCCTCAAAAGAAATAAAAGATAAGAATTATTCTTCCTTCTGGGCTTCTCTAGGACAGTACTCCTAATACCAATATAGCACTTAGGGTTTTATTTTTATGGTTAGTTGTGGTATACCTTCCTCTGCCTGTGCTCTGTTTTGGAGTCTTAAGTTTGGAGGCAGCAGAGACTTTATCTTAATTATCTTTAGTACAATTTCTGGCTTGTAGTAGGTGCTAAATAACTAATGCTTATTGAATTTTGCTCTGAAACTAATACACTTCAAGCTTATTCCTTCTATTAATCTTATCTTGATGTCAATTGTTACTACATTTAATATATGCAATTTCAATACATTCTTTTTAAAAGCACAATGCAAAATAGTCTCCACTCTTCCTTCCAGATTCCATACTCAGCCACTTCCAAAGCCTCTCCTGTAGCCTGGCTGAGCGCTCTGCTCTGCTGCAGAAGGCAATTGCTCGATCTCAGAGTGTCCAGGAAAGTCTGGAGAACCTGCTGCAGTCCATCAGGGAAGTTGAACAAAACCTGGAAGGGGAGCAGGTGGCAGCACTCTCATCAGGAGTCATCCAAGAAGCCCTAGCCACTAATATGGTAAGACCTGTGTCCCCAGAGCTATCACAGAGGGTGTGTTTGCCATGTGCCATAATTACATAGTATTGAAAAAGTAACAGGAGAGAAATTCACTCTATGAATCTTCTAATAAGATTTAGAGATGATGACGAATCCATGTAAAGAGATTTCTACCCAATTTCCAAGCCACCATTGCACTGGAGGAAAAGTGGTGATAGCAAAGTCATGTGGTAGAAGGGGTGGAGAACTAAGGGGATGAGATGTGTGGTATTCAGAAGGGTCAGTTGCAATACTTGAGCCCTACTTGAGGAGGTGAGCTTGTGGTTATTCATGTGTGGCTCAGATATCCTGGAATAAGTGAGCCAGGAACTGACAAACATGTTCTTGATGACAGAAATTGAAGCAGGACATTGCTCGGCAAAAGAGCAGCTTGGAGGCCACCCGTGAGATGGTGACTCGGTTCATGGAGACAGCAGACAGCACCACAGCAGCAGTGCTGCAGGGCAAACTGGCAGAGGTGAGCCAGCGCTTCGAACGGCTCTGTCGACAGCAGCAGGAAAAGGAGAGCTCCCTAAAGAAGCTTCTGCCCCAAGCAGAGATGTTTGAACATCTCTCTGATAAGCTGCAGCAGTTCATGGAAAACAAAAGTCGGATGCTGGCCTCAGGAAATCAGCCAGATCAAGATATTGCGCATTTCTTCCAACAGATCCAGGTGAGGAGATACCTGCCATCTTAGCAGAATAAAAGGGAGAGGAGGGCAAAGAGAGAACCAGCATTGACTGTGCTCATACTAAGTCAGTGTGCTGGAAACTTTAGCTGCACTATCTTAAAGAATTATCACATTATCACAGCCATCCTGTAAAGTAGATATTCCATTTTTTTAAAAACACAGCCAAGATTTATTTTCCACTCATACTACATCCTCAATAGTGATACTCAGCTCATCATAGTCACTCAGGGATGCAGGTTGATGTAGACTTCACTCTGACATAAGCTTTCATGATTACTGCTGTAATGGGAAGAGACCATATTACATCTACTTACATTTCATTAGTAAAAGCAAGTTTTACATGACCACACCTAACTTTCTAGGTAGTGGGGAAATATAATCCTGTCATGCGGCCGGGCGCGGTGGCTCACGCCTGTAATCCTAGCACTCTGGGAGGCCGAGGTGGGCGGATCGTTTGAGCTCAGGAGTTCGAGACCAGCCTGAGCAAGAGCGAGACCCCACCTCTACTAAAAATAGAAAGAAATTATATGGACAGCTAAAAATATATATAGAAAAAAAAAAATTAGCCGGGCATGGTGGCGCATGCCTGTAGTCCCAGCTACTCGGGAGGCTGAGACAGGAGGATCGCTTGAGCTCAGGAGTTTGAGGTTGCTGTGAGCTAGGCTGACGCCACGGCACTCACTCTAGCCTGGGCAACAGGGTGAGACTCTGTCTCAAAAAAAAAAAAAAAAAAAAAATCCTGTCATGCACTAGGAGGTGCAGAGCTAGAAATATTTGATAAAATGTATTAACAAACCACTAGAGATATATACCCAGAAGTAGAATTGCTGGGTCACAGTATATACATATATTTAATTTCACTAGGTAGTGACCAGTTTGAGCTCCAGAATGCCTGCACCAACCTACATTCCCACTTGTAGTACCTTAACATTCCTATATCTCTACCTCACTGCCTTGGGTTTATCCAGGTTTCTAACTTTTTCCATGTTAAAATGGGATCTCATTATTTTGTTTTGTTTGTCCTCTTAAGTTTTTGCTTTTTGTTTTGAATAATTTCAAACATACAGAAAAGTAGAAGGAATGGCTCAATAAACACCAGCATACTCTTCACCTAGACTCACCAACTGCTAATTGTTATCATCATTATTCTTTTTGATACTTAAAAGTTTTCCCAAATTTGGTCAATGGGAGCCCCTTCAAACTGTTTCCTGCCTTTTTTTTTTGTTTTTTTTTTTTTGTTTTGAGACAGGGTCTCACTCTATTGCCAATGCTAGAGTGCAGTCATGATAGCTCACCACAGCCTCAAACTCCTGGGCTCAAGTGATCCTCCTGCCTCAGCCTCCTGAGTAGCTGGGACTACAGGTGTGCACCACTACACCCGACTCATTTTTCTATTTTTTGTAGAGATGGGGTCTCACCCTTGATCAGGCTGGTCTCGAACTCCTAGCCTCAAGCAATCCTCTCATCTTGGTTTCCAAAGTGCTAAGATTATAGGCATGAGCCACTGCACCTGGCCCTGTCTCCCGTCTTTGTGACATGTCCCAATCAGCATAAGAGCACTTCCTTACTTTCTGCCACAAATAAGATTATTTCCTTGTCCCATACATGAAATCAGCTATTTCTCCAAGGTTCCTCACTTTCAGTGGTGAATGTGTTTAGGAACCAAAATCTGGACACTAAATGAGCTACTGAGGTATCATTCTTTCTAGGTCCTTTTGCTGAATAGTGTTAGGAAACATGTATTTTTTTTTTTTACATCATGAGATCATACTGATAATCCAGTTTCAGCTCAACACCACAGGATTCTTCCTCCACTCCACATTTGTATCTTCTTTTCCTAAAAGAAGAACCCTAGCTCACAGTAGCCTTAATATATTTACTTACTTGTTTTATCTTACAATAAATATAAGATAGTTTTAGAATTAAACTAGTATTTCTACCAACAATAAACGTACTAAATAAAATAGAAGATTTCTTTGGATTTTTTTTGTGTCCTTAGACTGTGACCTACTGTGGCTGTGTTCTAAAGTAACCTGAAGTCTTTTTTTTCCCCTATAATATCATAGATAATTAGATTTATTTGTTTCTGTTTATATTTACCTTCGGGGCTTAATTTTCTTATCTTTATTGATCAAACTTATTCTTAAATAAGTAAAGCTTTAACATAGCTCTGAAGTTAAAACTAGTCAAAAAGCTATACTAAGGGAATAGAAAGTGAATAAGAATATACTCTCATTGTCTTTCCTGGCTCTTTCATCCCATGTTCACCCACCCCCATAGTAATGAATTTTATTTTTAATTTTTTTATTTCTTTTATCCAAAATAAACATATACACATATTCTTAGTTCCCATTCTTCCTTACAAAAAAGGATATATTACGTAATCTTTTGCACTTTGCCTGTTTACTTAATATGTACTCAAAATCATTGAATATAAGTTCATAGAGATCTTCATTTTTCTAACCATACATTCATTGTGTAGAGGAATCATAGTTTATTCAGTGAATTTCTTATGTGTGGACATTTTAGTCATTGGTTCCAAATTATACTATCACCACTGAATAACCTTGTACATTTTTCCCCATAATATTGGAAGTGTATCTTCAGAATAAGTTCCTAGAATAGAGTTGTATCAAAGGGTAAATACATCTGTATTTTTGTTAGAGCCAAATTCCCCTCCATTGGGATTTCACCATTGTGCATTCCCACCAGCAGTACATGAGAGCACCTGTTTCCCCCACAGCCTCACCAACAGAATGTATTACCAAGCTTTTGAGTTTTTGCCGATCTGATAGTTAAAACATGATATCTGAATTTGGTTTTATTTTTTATTTCTCTGATGAGTGAAGTTGAATATATTTTTACACTTAAGAGTTTGTTTTTGCATTTGAGAGTCATTTATGAACTATTCATTCAGGTCTTTTGTCATTCTTTTGTCAAGATTTTGGTCTTTTTTTCCTCACAATTTTTAGAGTTCTTATATATTAGAGAGATTAGTTCTTTAGCCATAATATGTTAGAAATATTTTCTTCCAGTTTAACCTTTGTCTTTTGACTTTGCTTGTGATTTTTTTGCTATGTAAAAGTGGAGTTTTTTTACACAGTAGATTATATCAGTGTTTTATTGAATATGTATTTTTAGTCATATTTTGAAAGACTTTGGCCCCAGGTCATGAAGAAATTTACCCATGCTTTTTCCTAAAAGATTTGATGTTTCTTTTTTTTTTTTACATTTGAATTTTTAGCAATATAAGTTTATTCTGAGGTGTGAATCAAGTTTATCTTCTTCCAAATGTCTATCTAGTTGTTTCCAATACAGGTTCAGTATCCCTAATCCAAAATCTGAAACACTCCAAAATCTGAACCTTTTTGAGTGCCGATATGACACTCAGAGGTTGTGCTCAAAGGAAATGCTCATTGGAGCCTTTCAGATACAGAATTAAGGATGCTCAACTAGTAAGTATAATGCAAATATTCCAAATCCAAAACATCTGGAATCCAGAACACTGCTGGTCCCAAGCATTTCAGATAAGGTATATTCAACCTGTACCATTTATCTGAAAAGTCCATCTTTTCCCCAGATTTGAGAAGCCATCTTTGTTATATACAGAGTTGTCGTATGTATTGGAGTCTGTTTCTGGACTTTCTGTCCTGTTTTGCTGGTCTGTCTGTTCATTTGTCGTGGCATACTACTTTTAGTTATAGAGGCTTTATGGTGTGTTTTAAAACCTGGTAGGGCTAGTCCTCATTTTTTTTTTCTTTCAGGATTTTCATAGCTATGGTTGCACATTTTTTTCCTATGTGAACTTTATAACCACTTTTATTAGTTCTAGGGAAAAAAACTTGGCATATTTATTTGGGTCACAGTAAATGTATTTATTCACACGTGCATGTATATATACATACACATGTACATATGCATATACATATCTTTATGGATATCTTTCCATTTATTCATGTCTGTTTTTGTATCTTTCAGAAGTATTTTAAAGTTTAGGTTTGTATGTTTCTTGTTAGCTGATTACACAGATTGAACCTTTTGTGTTGCTATTATAATTGAAGTTTTCATTCTTGATTTTTATGTGTTGGATTTATATCCTGCCACCTCATGTAATTACTTCATCATTTGATTTAGTTGTATTGTTAATTCTCTTGGGTTTTAAAAATACATGTTCATATAATCTGCAAATAGAGTTTTACCTCTTCTTTTCCAGTTCTTATTCCACAAATTGATTTCTCTTAATTGTACTGGCTAATATCTTTAGTACAGTGTTACATAATAGTGGAGATAGTGTGTTTATCCCCATTTTACAGAAGAGACTATGGAAGCTTAGAGAAGTTTAGTAGCTTAAGATCATGAGCTAGTCAGTGGCAAGGCCATGATTGAATTTCAGATCTCTTTGACTCCCAAAACCTTCATTCTTTACATTCTTTCATCATGGTATCTCCCAAGTTTTCGAACATTTGTTTAAAGGAGACTTTTTGTTATTCCTAGCCACTCTCTGGTGGGTCGGAGAGGTCCTACATATTTATTGTTTTGATCTAGCAGTTGACCCAGCAAGCATGCCTCTTTTCTTGTTCCCTTTTCCTACAGATTAGGGAGAACTTGCCCAAGGCTTAACCTAGATACCTTTCATCTTTTTGGGTATATTTATTTATAAGGATCAGAGGATTTAATACATTTCCTTGTTTACTTGACAGGAGCTCAATTTGGAAATGGAAGACCAACAGGAGAACCTAGATACTCTTGAGCACATGGTCACGGAACTGAGCTCTTGTGGCTTTGCACTAGACCTGTCTCAGCATCAGGACAGGGTGCAGAACCTCAGAAAGGATTTCACACAGCTACGGAAGACAGTTAAAGAAAGGTGAGTTTTCCCGTGTGTTTGATCAGTGTTGGGAAACTATTTTTTCTTGCTGTGGGGTGAAAAGATCTTTTCTTCCTTTGCCAGAAAAGATAGCACCCAAAACTCTGCTACTGAGTTATAGCAAAGTAGAAAGTGCCAAAGAATCTACTTGATGCTTAGTGATTTTTGTATTGCTAACTAGCAGAAAATGGGCTGAGTTCCATCTCTGTATGATCAAAAGGCAAAGTCACCTGGACCAAACCGAGCAAATTTGGGACAAGAAGTAGAATTATGGCAGAATTTTAAGTAGAAAAATTTAAGATTTCCCAGACATAATTAAGGGCTATGTTGGCATTTCCCCTGCTTGTTTTGACCACATTTAAGTTGCTGTGTTGGAGGAGTGTCTGGGTTCTTGTTTCAGAGCAAATAAGAGAATGTAAGACAAAGACTGGCTGATTTTAACTCACTGTTGAAAAGCCACAATTCCCCATTATAAAGCTTCACATGGGTTTAAGAGCATGGGCCAGACTTCTTATCTTGGTTTAGCCATAAATATAATCTGGTTTAGCAGATGACTGCCTTAATGACCAGAGGAAAGCAGTTCCTGAAACCAGCATTGTTAGCAACAGGTTATTTAATGGAGGGCATGGGGACAAAGGTCAGGAAGGCTTTGTTTTGCTTCCCCTGTGTTGAGGGCCTTTTAGCTGTATGAGGAACCAGGATCTCTGGATTGACATCTGACTGATAGATGTGGCCCATTTCCAGAATTTTCTCCTTGATTTCATTTATTGGCATGCTTAACCTAGGCTAATCCCCTGACTTCTCTGAGCCTCACTTTCAGCACCTTCCTTGCTAAAGGAATCGGCATTTGGATTGGACCTTGAAAGAGTCAAATACCTAAAATGTAGCAGAGCTGGAACTGAGATCCAAAGCCTACATTCTTTCCATTGTATCATAGTACCTAAATAGCAGGCTCCTTTTAGTTTTTCTCACTTTCACTTTAGCCCAGAGTAAGATTAAAGACTTCTTTCCCCAGAAATGTCCAAACAAGGGCAGCAGATTCCTGAGTTTGATGCTCTCCTACAGTATATGTGGTTGTTCAGCCAAACCTGCTGTGGAAAAGATTATGGGAAGGAAAGGCCCCGTTAGGAAACTGAGGCCTAGAGTCCCAGAATGAACCTAGCTTTAGTTCAGGTTGACTTTACAAAACTTAGTCTGGCAAGTAACAAAACTTCTTTGTTGACAGAGAGAAAGATGCATCATCTTGCCAGGAACAGTTGGATGGATTCCGGAAGCTAGTTAGGACTTTCCAGAAATGGCTGAAAGAAACCGAAGGCAGTATTCCACCTACAGAGACTTTCACGAGTGCTAAAGAGCTGGAAAAGCAGATTGAACACCTCAAGGTAGGTGAACAAAAGGGGCTCCAGGAATGAGCCTAGCAGCAGTTTGGAAGCCTGTATGTACTGATCTCCAGCTGTAGTGGGGAAGTAGTATGAGAAATCCTAGTTATCTGTCTGCATCAGAATAGAAATTCCTCCATTCTCTTCATGTGGTTCCCACCTACCACTACCCTGCACTGAGCACTATAACATCTTCTATTTAAAACCCAGAACCAAACAAATCATCTGGGAATAAAAAAGTTTCAGCTGTTTCTTGGATGCCTCTCATGCTATGGTGGGTCATAAAGATAGCTGTCAAAATCCAATCCTTAAGAAGCTTACACTCTCTGATTGTATATTTGAGAATTAGACAAATATATGTGAGCAAGTAACCAGATAATATGATCAGGAAATTGAAGAGAAAAGAACTAGTACTATTCCAGCTACTAAAGGAAAAGTTAGATTCAGATGGTTAGAAGTTACCTTCAAAATGGGACCAACTTTCCTCCCATCCCCTGCAGAATCCCTTCTGTACCACCTTTGATTCATAGTCATCCAGCCTCTGCTTACACCTCTAACATATTTCTTCTTTCAGTCGAAATGGCCAAATCTGCCTCTAACTAACTGTCATGCATTTATCCTTATTTTCTCAGTAAAGCATGGTTTATCTTGAGCAGATGAAAGAGAAGAGTTTGATTGCATTCACAGGGTGGGCGCCAGGAACATTTGCTGTTGGAAATTCCCTAAGACAGAGATTCCCCAGATTTCTTGTTTCACTGTGCCCTTAGTGTTTTAAGAAGTTTTTCGTGGCACCTCAGGGCCAAAATAAAAAAACCCTGATAGTTTCACTTGCTACGTAAGTAGTTCCAAACAACTCAGTAGTTGTTGTTCATATGGTGTCCAACAGATGTCACTGTATTTTCCTAAAAAATTTAAAATATCCTGTGAGTCAGATATAGTTTGAGGACTGTGGCCCTTTGGAATCAAGAGTGATTAATAAAAGAACTGACAGGCAGTTGAATTTAGGCAGTATGAGCTTGCTAAATGTTAATGGCTCTGTGTCTTCCTCTGCTGCTACTCTACAGGTTTAAAGTCCAAAGCAAACCAAGCAGATTGTCATATTCAGTGTGGAAGAAGGGATGGAAGGCTAGGATAGTATCCCTGCCCTGAAAGGAGTAAAATTTTACTGCTGCGGCAGGCAGGCAATCACATCTCAGCATGACCTGGTACTTTTCTCTTAGAGCAGATGCCATTATATCCTAATGGCTTTGTATGGTATTTAGAGCTCTGATTTCAAACCCAAAACAAAGTTCCCTTAGTAAATGCAAAATGTAGCCTGTGATTCTAGGTATTTCTCTACATCTCAATATTGGGCTCCTCATTTACTCTCCAGTCACTATTTCGTCTTTATTTTATTTATTTATTTTTTTTTTTTTGAGACAGGGTCTTGCTCTGTTGCCCTGGCTTTGGAGTGCAGTGGTGTCATCGTAGCTCACTGTAGCCTCAAACTCCTGGGGTCAAGCAATCCTCTTGCCTCAGCCTCCTGAATAGCTAGGACTATAGGCACGCGCCACCACACCTGTCTAATCTTTCTTATTTTTTTTGTAGAGATGGAGCCTTGCTATGTTGCCCAGGCTGGTCTTGAACTCCTGGCCTTAAGCAATTCTCCTGTTTGGCCTCCCAAAGTGCTGGGATTATAGGCATGAGCCACCGCGCTCAGCCTCCTCTTTATTCTTTACATGCGCATTGCTCCCTTCTGCCTACCTGGCAAACTTTTATCTTAACTCAAAGATTTCCTCCCCCTAGGGAGAACTAGATGTATTTCCTCTTGCCCTCTCAGAGTTCACAGACTGTCCATATTTCTGTAATAGCATTAATCACATTATAATGCAATTGATAATCTGAGCACCTGATTTTACGAACTGTGTCATAATTCTATTTTATATCCCCAGTGTTTGGCATGGGGATATCCTATAGTGCCTATCTTATAGTAGATGCTCAATAAATATCTGATGAATTAATAAATGAATCAGAAGGTTCTGAAAATTCGAAGATATCATTCTCCCTTCCTTTGGGTGGTTAACCCAGGATCTTGAAATGGCTGAATATATGAGGATAGTCCTTAATGCTTGTAAAAATTTTAGCAAGTGTTTGTAAAACACATGTTTCTGCTTATGAGGAGAATGCCCCAGATGTTACATTAGCCATTTTGCTCTTTAAACAGGGTCTTCTAGATGACTGGGCAAGTAAGGGAACTCTCGTGGAAGAAATCAATTGCAAAGGCACTTCTTTAGAAAATCTCATCATGGAGATCACAGCACCTGATTCCCAAGCCAAGAGTGGTGAGTACAAGCTCTTCAAAATGTAGTGAACATCTTTCTTTGCTTTTGGCCTTTGAGGATGCCCCTTTATTTAATTAAAGTTAGCATCAAAGGTTGGGTATGAAAGCAAAGGGGGGTCCACAAAGCAGTCTTCCCCCTCAACCTAATCTGTTTCCCTCCTTGCTGTATAACATTGCTCCATTTTACAAAATTTCTTCCCATGATGAGAAAAGTAAATGAACTAGTTGACCCACTTAGAACTGTCAAATGAACATAGGAGAATTAAAATAGGATTTTCATCTCAAGGAATTTTTCTCTTTTAAACATGTGAATGGGTTGGGCATGTATCACCTTTAAAATTGGGCAGGCCTGCATGGGTATGAGTGTGCTATCCAGGGAGAAGCTAGGTATTTGGGAGTCAGTATCGGTACACCAGGGACTGGCACACTTCTTTGAAGGGGGTAAAAAGATTGTGCCTAGATGTATGAATAATCTCTGGCTGTAAATTAAGTCTTTCAAGCAAAATCCAGTATGAGTTCACAGTCACTTGCTGGTTGCTAATGGGATCTCATAGGTTTTATTACAAGACTGTGATAGTGCACTCCTATAGTCACTTAAATAGTAAAGGAAGAATTTACTTTCTTTTTTTCTTCTGAGAATGTATACTTTTCTGTAGTATTCTAAAGTTTAAAGATTTGGGGGGGAACTATCCAGAAATTACAACATTTCAGGAAATTGGTGATTCTTACATTCTAATAAATAAACCTCTAAGTTCAGTGACTTATTTGTGTGTGATTAGATCCGGAGTTGGCAAACTTTTTTTTTTTTTTTTCTTTTTTTTTTTGAGACAGACTCTTGCTATGTTGCCCAGGCTAAAGTACAGTGGCATGATCATAGCTCACTGTAGCCTCAAACTCCTGGGATCAAGCAATCCCCTTGCCTCAGCCTCCCGAGTAGCTAGGACTACAGGCATGCGCCACCACGCCTGGCCAATCTATCTTTCTTTCTTTCTTTCTTTTTTTTTTTTGGAGAGATGGGGTTTTGTTCTGTTGCCCAGGCTGGTCTTGAACTCCTCCTGCCTTGGCTTCCGAGAAAGTGCTGGGATTATAGGCATGAGCCTCATACTCCCTGGACTCTGGTAATCCTCCTGCCTCAGTCTCCTGAGTAGCTGGGATTACCTGGCAATTTTTTTTTAAATATATATTTTATAGATATGAAGTCTTGGTATGTTGCCAGCCTCCTATGTTGCCTTGGCCTCCCAAAGTGCTGGGATTATAGGTGTGAGCCACTGTGTCCAGCCTTTTCAAACTTTTTAAAGCACTAGCATCTTTTTTCAGTATAATAAATGTCACACAAAACCCAACAACATAAAGCAAATAAAAATATTTCATTGGCATAAATTTTTATAAGTTAATTTATACATTTATCTATTATGAAATCCATTAGTAGGAATATTGAGACTATCTTAATGAAAATAAAAAATTTGAAAAGGAGGATTATTGGATGACAGCTTTACCAGCTGATTTATTTCTGAATTTTGTTTGGTTTCATTGTATCCAGAAAATATGGTTCACACAGATAAGTATTTGCAAATTATGACAATTTGTGGGTTTGTGGGGGGTTTTTGTTGTTTGTGTTTTGTTGTTGTTGTTGTTATTTTCTAGCCAGGCTCTGTTGCCCAGGCTACAGTGCAGTAGTGTCATCATAGCTCACTGCATCCTCAAACTCCTGGGCTCAAGTGACCCTCCTGCCTCAGCCTCCTGTGTAGCTAGGACTACAGGCACACGCCACCATGCCCAGCTAGTTTTTCTGGTTTTTTATAGATAGAGTCTCACTATGTTGCTCAGGCTGGTCTTGAACTCCTGGGCTCAATCACTCCTCTGCCTTGGCCTCCCAAAGTACTAGGATTACAGGCCAACAATTGTTTTTAATAATTCACTTTGTAATCTCAGGGTACTCTTTGACTAAATTGAACTAGAAACTTGAAAGCAATGTAATAAAAAATTCTTGTTTCAAAATTAAACCACTAAGAATATTTAATGAGGGCTCTTAAGCACAGAAAACATCTAAAATTGGCATTGAGGACAAAAACTGTCTGTAGGCTGACATCATCATGACCTAACATGTTAAGAATTCTATTATTACATAATTCTGCCCTGATGAAAACTTGCTCTACAGATGTACTTCGGCCTTTTTTTGGTCGTTATTTAATATATTAACATGTATTATAGATGTTCTTTGTATGGTGTACATGAATAGACATGGATAGGTTTGAGTATTGTAAAGTGCTAGTGAAGAGCTACCACCTTTCCAATCATTGACACTCAAAAATAAGTTTAAATATATACTTAGAGGTAGCAGGAACTGCTTTATTCTCCCCCCAAAAGCAGCATAAAGTGGTTGTGTCTAGTGGGTTAAGATGTAGCATTTACCATCATTAAATATGCCTGTTTTATTGTCATTTCTGAGTAGTTAGAAATTTACCCAAATATCAAATCTAAACCAAACATTAGCAGAATCCCTAAAGCACCTCCCTAGGTGCTTTGAAAATCTGTTTGAATATTACTGTCCTGAGTGCTATCAAAGTTCTCTTCCAACTCTGAAAAACCATGAATATTCCAGTTCCTTACATTTCTGCAGCTCTTTTTGTTTCCTGAAGTGCTTTCACATACATTGTCTCATGATCTGTCTCCAATACCCCAAGAGAATTGGCAGGATAGTTAGTATTAATTTCATATCCTGGAGAAGAAACTGTGTCCATCTCTTAGGGCACACATACTGAGTTAGTGACAACCTTGGTTACGACCTTCTCCTAATTCCTAGTCTAGTTTCTTTTTTTCCGTCACCATGCTGCAATGGAATGGAATTTTTCTGTTTGATCCGTTTTTAATTGAAAATGCAATAAAATTAACATTTAAAATTTTAAAATCACTACCCTAACACAACTATTTTAATATAACCTTGCACATGACTTTTTGTACAGTGAAATCAGTGTACATGAGAGTTTTATTCTGTCCTTTTAAAGTATGATTAAATCATGAATATTTTTCAGATTTCTATATAATCTTTATAATTACATTACCTGGTTTTTACTTAAGTTGGAAAAATCCTCTGAAATATAAGGAACCAACTTGCGGAGAGTGTAGGTGAAACTGTGGTGATTAGAAACAGAACCAAAGGTCCAAAGCAGAATTTATGGGAATAATGTTTATGAGGCAGATTTATTGGCACTTAGAATTTCTGTTTTCCCTTGGGGAAATGGGAGCGGGAAGAGGTCATGAAAGGAAAGACAGGGAATCTTCCTTTAGAAATTATATAAGGAAGGGCTCACTTTAACATCTTTATTAGAAGAAGGCTGCTTTTTATGACCTTGATGGTACTTGTTCATTTTTATTATATTGAAAGACATTGATATAAAAGGTAGAACTTTTTGTCTTTATTATAAATCCTCATTCCAATACGTGGTAGGTACTAAACACTTAATAATTTTACCAATACTTCCAAAGAATTCAAGTTGGAGATTTAAGAAGAAGGAAATTTGAACTTCCTCTAGAAAAGATTAAAAATCATTCCTCCTAAGGAACTGAAACACCTTGAGTGACACTTTTGTTGCCTGGCAGCTAAAATAATTTGTCTCTTTCCATAGTATGTTGTCTTGTGCTGTGTTAACTTCCTGATGCCCAAGCTTAAAGTGAGCGCCAAAGAACAAATTCAGTCCTATATGTATTCCTAACACGTTGGTCTTGCCCTGTTTGTCTCTCTGTCCTTCTGCTCAGGTTCCATACTGCCCTCTGTAGGAAGCTCTGTAGGCAGTGTAAACGGATACCACACTTGCAAAGGTGAGAATGCCATTTCAACAGTGTATCTTTGTTGGGTGTGTCAGCACAGCATTCATGTTTGCACCTGTGTGTGTTTCAATATGTGTGGAAGAACTGCTGCCAGGATGGGTGTGAGGATGAAGATCTGGGGATGCCTGTCCATTTGCTGTCTATAGGCTAAACATGTTGGCAGCCCCTGAAACTAAAGACACTTGAGGAAATAAACTAGATCACTAGATAAGGGCAATAAGGAAAGACCTGGAAGAAAATATATGTTAATCTTTGAATTATAAAGAAGCTATGCTAGAGATAATCTATTCTAGCCCTCAGCCTCCCAGCTGGGTAACTTCTCCATAGTTTGGAGAAGAGGGAGCAGAATAATGAGCCAAATTCATTAGTCCCAGTAGTCTGCTACAGTTAAATTCTTACTTTGCTCCCCTCACTTTTGTTGTTTCGATGTTTATTTAGCATTTTAAGGCATATATCTGAGTATATAATGCTAAAACCAGAAAGCAGATAACTGAGAGCTTTTTTGCTTTGTGTGTATAAACAGGAACTTCTATGTGATTTATCAGGAAGATAATCTCCAGTTCACTAGAAGGAGTAGGAGATGTGCTTAATCCTGACAAATAATTTAGGAGTGAGGAACCAAGGGGAATGCTCGGAGAGCTATTCCCATCTGATTTCTGTTTCTATAATACTAGATCTGACGGAGATCCAGTGTGACATGTCAGATGTAAACTTGAAGTATGAGAAACTGGGGGCAGTACTTCGGGAGCGCCAGGAGAGCCTTCAGTCTGTCCTCAGCAGAATGGAGGAGGTTCAGAGGGAGGCAAGCTCAGTGCTGCAGTGGCTGGAATCAAAAGAGGAAGTCCTAAAATCCATGGATGCCTTATCATCTCCAACCAAGACCGAAACAGTGAAAGCCCAAGCTGAATCTAATAAGGTACTGTTTACGTTAGCTGCCTCCCAACACCAGAAGGGACTGCTGAGAGTGAGACAGGGACAACTACGCAGGCTGTGATGAGCAGTATGTTTGACTTCCAAATGATTAATATGCCTTAACTCTCCTAGAGAATTTTCTTACCTATCAAATTAGAAATTGTTATAAATTGGATTCAGAAACAAAACTATATATGTTTGCAGAAGAACAGCCCTCCCCAGAAGCATTAGTTCAATAAGAGTGGTATTTTATTTATGCTGTAAGCAAAACCAAACCATTCTCAACAAAGCACCTTCCCAACTCTTAGAGAGATCTAAATAACTGTGATTACAGTTCATTCTTAAATTGACATGTAGGACTAGGAAAAATAATGGAGGATAGAAGATCATAGAAAATCCTATAAGAAATTTTCACCAAAATTTTTAATATTCCCACTGAGCATAGCATGTCATCTCCTTCAACTACAAAAGCAACATCATCATCATTATCATATCTTGGCACTTATAGTTTATAGGGATTAATAATTCCATCTTATTGGGTTCTACTGATGTGTTATACATAAGAAACTCAGATTTTGCCATCTAGATTTTCATTTTAAAGTAAAAATTAAAGCAGAACGGTTAAGTTTCTTAAAATCACAAAACAAGTTATAGATAAAATCAGAGTAGAGCCCATATTGCCACCCAATTTTCCAGTCATTTCTATCACACACACAGTTTTGTCTCCTGTCCAGAATCTCATGGCATGCATGATGTTCTTTCTCCTAGGCCTTCCTGGCTGAATTGGAACAAAATTCTCCAAAAATTCAGAAAGTAAAGGAAGCCCTGGCTGGATTACTGGTGACATATCCCAACTCACAAGAAGCAGAAAATTGGAAGAAAATGCAAGAAGAGCTCAGTAAGTTGTCATAGGAGTGTTGCAAATTCTCTAAATTGCTCGTCTTCAAAGCAAATAGAGAATTTCAGCACATCTTATAAAGCAGGAATTATTTTTACTTAATTTTCATAAATAAAGGAAAGGCCCAGATAGAGCCAGAGAGTGACCCTGATTAGGGGAAAAAATTAGAGATTCCACTCAGTCAGGAGTTTGGCTTTCCTGGGCAAGTCATACTGATCAAGAACTAAAGAGAGCATTGATGATGAAAGTGAAAAATGGGAAATAATCTAAATAATCCCCAATGATAGTGATCCACATTACTTAATATATCTTATATCTGTTGGCTTTACTTAAGGGTTTTCTGCTGATCAAACTTAAAAAATACTGATTCAATAAAGAGATTAAATAAATTGTATGCTCATAATATTGAACTATAAAAAATATAGATGAATATTTACTAGCATGAAAGATGTTCATAATATAGTAAATTTAAAAACAGACTATAAAATTATATATACATGTAGTATATTTTACATGCACTTGTGTGTATGTGTGTTGTTCTGTACAGTTTTAATCACGTGTAGTTTCATGTAACCACCACCACAATCAAGATACAGAACTGTTTGTGTTACTTCAGTTAAAAATTTTAAAAGGTTATTTTTAATTAAAAGAAAATTTTAAACAATGCTCCTGGGGTTATTTCCTGTAGTATATTTGGAACATAATTTAGAGGCCAGGCCAGTTGTTGATGAGAGTAAAGGAATACATGCTCTCATTTCCTTTCACAGATTCCCGATGGGAAAGGGCCACTGAGGTGACTGTGGCTCGGCAAAGGCAGCTGGAGGAATCCGCAAGCCATCTGGCCTGCTTCCAGACTGCAGAATCCCAGCTCCGGCCCTGGCTGATGGAGAAAGAACTGATGATGGGAGTGCTGGGGCCCTTGTCTATTGACCCCAACATGTTGAATGCACAAAAGCAACAGGTCCAGGTGAGCAATACAGCTTAATGCTTTAGAGCAGGAAATTGGGAGTCACATCAATCTGGATTTGAATGCTGCTCCCAGGAAATAGATTTTCTGTGACCCTAGACAAGTCATTTAACCTCTCAGGGTCTTAGTTTCTTCAGTTTAAGTGAGATGTTTTTAAGGTGTTTATCACAGTGCCTGTCAAATAGTAAATAGTCAATAACTCTATTCTTTATATCATCAACAAAAGGAGTAAGATGAGTGGATATGAGAATGGGGAACATTTTCTGACTAAATTATGGAATCATATTTTACTTTTAATCCCCAGGGTAGTGATCCACATTACTAAATATACTATCTTATGTCTCTGCTAGCTTTACTTAAAGATTTCTCTGCTGATCAAACCTCAAAAAGGTTGATTTAAGTGCCCGACATTATAGAAATTTCAGTTGCTCAAAATTATGTCATTTCCAATGAAATGCTGTCTACAACCTTTTCCTTATTCTGCATCCTCCCGCAAACCTATTCCATGTCTTCTAACCTTCCACCAAGTTCCATAAGTTAAGACCCAAGAGTAATTTTTGGAGGAAAACTTTCTTTCCGCCCCTGCATCCAAATAATTATTGAGTCCTATTTAGTCTATTTAACAAATATTTTTCTAATCCGGTGGTTTTCGAACTTTTTGTTCTCAAACTTCTTTTGTACTATTAAAAATTATTGGGGATCCCAAAGAGCTTGTGCTTATCTATTGATATCTACTGAGATTTGTTATATTAAAATACTGAGGAATTTTTAAATATATATATTAATTTTAAAATAACAATGATAAAACCATCACATTAACCTAAGTAACATATTTTTATGAAAAAATAACATTTTCCAAAACATAAAAAGTTTAGTAATGAGTGGCATTGTTTTATGTCTTTGCAAATCTCCTTAATGTCTGGCTTAAGAGAATATTCTCACATCTGCTTCTGCATATCTGTTGAGACAGCAAATGCCATGTAGCCTCTGGAAAACTCCATTGAATGTTTGTAAGAAAACAAAAATTTAAAAAGGCAAATAACATCTTTTGATCTCTGTGCCTTTGCTAACCCTGGGGGCCTCCCTGATGTGCCCTTCAGCAGACTTATTCTCTAGTCTGCTTGGAGAACTCCTACTCATTCTTTTTTGTCACCTCTCGGGGGTCTTTCCTAATTTCTGTCTTCTATCTTTTGTCATCCCCAGTAGAATTAATCACCCTATTCCATGCTTTCACAGTTCCATGTTCACATCAATGTTTAACCATTTTTACTTTTGTTACATTGTACTATAGTTCATTATTTTCACATCTGTTATTTCTTGAGGTCATGTCTTATTTATTTTTGTGCAGTGTAAATGCTGACTACTTTCCATAAATTATCTTATTTAATCCTGTAACAGCCAAAATAAGTACTTTACTATCCTTATTTTATAGATGAAGAGGCTGAGGTTTGGAGAACTTTTTAAAACTTGCCTAAAGTCATAGAGCTAGTGGGTGATGGAGTCAGGATTTAAATGCAGGCAGTCTGATTCCAGAGTTTGTCATCCTAACTTCTTTTATGAAAGCAGCAAGGGATAGAAAAGAAGTAAAAAGGCATGGTCCTTACTCTTTATCTATTTGTGCTATATTATAGTACATAGATTATATGTACTATTGGAATTCTGAGGAAAAAACTAAGAAAACAGACATTGAGTGTTGAAATGACAATCCCAGCCAGTAATGTAGCTGACTCTGGGAGCCAGTTTTCTAAACCCCCAACTCAGAGGTCTGAGTGTTGCGTGGCAAAGCTGATGAATGCCAATACAGAGAACAAACTTCAGTGTCCCAGCCTAGGCCAACCGGAGTAACTTAAGTTGAAATAGAATAAGGCAAATAAGGAAAAGAAATAAAATAGACCCAATCAATGATGCTTTCAAAATAAGTTTTTATTAAGCAATTGTGAAGTGATACTGCCCGGTCCTTGGAGTTTTTCTGGTTTATTTTCAAAAGAAGTTGGCATTTTTTGTCACAGTAAAAAGTCAGTTTTTGTTTTGACACTGCTTTTAGATTTGTTTTTTTCTATCTAAACATCTTGGTGTCATTTCTGTTTCAGTTTATGCTGAAGGAATTTGAAGCGCGCAGGCAACAGCATGAGCAATTGAACGAGGCAGCTCAAGGCATCCTAACAGGCCCTGGAGATGTCTCCCCATCCACAAGCCAAGTACAGAAAGAACTCCAGAGCATCAATCAGAAGTGGGTTGAGCTAACTGACAAACTCAATTCCCGTTCCAGCCAAATTGACCAAGCTATTGTCAAAAGCACCCAGTACCAGGAATTGCTCCAGGATTTATCAGAGAAGGTGAAAGCAGTTGGACAGCGGCTGAGTGGCCAGTCGGCCATCAGCACCCAACCTGAGGCTGTAAAGCAGCAATTAGAGGAGACGAGTGAGATTAGATCTGACTTAGAGCAATTAGACCATGAGGTTAAGGAGGCCCAGACACTGTGCGATGAACTCTCGGTGCTCATTGGTGAGCAGTACCTCAAAGATGAGCTGAAGAAGCGTTTGGAGACAGTTGCCCTGCCTCTTCAAGGTTTAGAAGACCTCGCAGGTGAGTTGGAGTGAGGAACACACTTTGGCCATTATTAGTGGCAAGCAGAAAGAAGGGGTGGGTTAGCAGTAGTTCTAAGAATCTAGGATGACCGTTAAGTAGTTTTTGGACTCAGAATAGTGTTAACCTATCCCTTCTATAGTTCTCGCTCTTTTATAGTGAGAACTACTGTGGTTTATTACTCATTGAATGCTAATGTGAAGCTTTAGTGAAGCTTTACACAGCATAGTCCTAGAGATAAAAAGCCCTAATGTAAATTTAGCCAGCAGGTAGAGATTCGTCCCTACAGATGTACTAATATGTAGAGTTACATACATGCTTTCATTGATAACTCACTTATTTTCTTTATATCACACACACACACACACACACACACACACACAGACATCATATATGTAAAGTTAGAACATGTTCTGGACTTCTTATGATGACCTTGTACAAGAAAACTTTTGTCATGAATTCATTGCCTCTTTTTCTGGAAATGTTTATGACTTTCACTTTTTACCTGCATAAAAGTTTACTTCTGTTACTCAGATCACCTTACAAGGTTGATATGAGGATTAAATAAGATATAGTATGTGAAAGAGCCTAGTTATATGCCTCTTTTATGGTAGGCCCTCAATTAACATTAGTTTCCTTCCTCTAAGATTAGCCCATATACTCTCACTAAAACATTTTAAATGCCATGTTCAGGCTTGATTGATTTCAATTTCATTTTCTCATTTCAGCTGATCGCATGAACAGACTCCAGGCAGCTCTTGCCAGCACCCAGCAGTTCCAGCAAATGTTTGATGAGCTGAGGACCTGGTTGGATGACAAACAAAGCCAGCAAGCGAAAAACTGCCCAATTTCTGCAAAATTGGAACGACTACAGTCTCAGCTACAGGAGAATGAAGAGTTTCAGAAGAGCCTTAATCAACACAGTGGTTCATATGAAGTGATTGTGGCTGAAGGGGAATCTCTACTTCTTTCCGTACCTCCTGGAGAAGAGAAAAGGACTTTACAAAACCAGTTGGTTGAACTCAAATGCCACTGGGAAGAGCTTGGGAAAAAAACTGCAGACAGACAATCCAGGCTTAAGGACTGTATGCAGAAAGCCCAGAAATATCAGTGGCATGTGGAAGACCTTGTGCCATGGATAGAAGATTGTAAAGCCAAGATGTCTGAGTTGCGCGTCACTCTAGATCCAGTGCAGCTAGAGTCCAGCCTCCTGAGATCAAAGGCTATGCTGAATGAGGTGGAGAAACGCCGCTCCCTCCTGGAAATACTGAACAGTGCTGCTGACATTTTGATCAATTCTTCAGAAACAGACGAGGATGATATCCGGGATGAAAAGGCTGGGATCAACCAGAACATGGATGCCATTACAGAAGAGTTGCAGGCCAAAACAGGGTCACTTGAAGAAATGACTCAGAGGCTCAAGGAGTTCCAGGAAAGCTTTAAGAATATTGAAAAGAAGGTTGAAGGAGCCAAACACCAACTTGAGATCTTTGATGCTCTGGGCTCTCAAGCCTGTAGCAACAAGAACCTGGAGAAGCTAAGAGCTCAGCAGGAAGTGCTGCAGGCCCTGGAGCCTCAGGTGGACTATCTGAGGAACTTCACCCAGGGGCTGGTGGAAGATGCCCCAGCTGGATCTGATGCTTCCCAACTTCTACATCAAGCTGAGGTCACCCAGCAAGAGTTCCTAGAAGTGAAGCAAAGAGTGAACAGTGGTTGTATGATGATGGAAAACAAGCTGGAGGGGATTGGCCAGTTTCACTGCCGAGTCCGAGAGATGTTTTCTCAATTGGCAGATCTGGACGATGAGCTGGATAGCATGGGTGCTATCGGCAGAGACACTGATAGCCTCCAGTCCCAAATTGAGGATGTACGGCTATTCCTTAACAAAATCCAAGTCCTCAAGTTAGACATAGAGGCCTCAGAAGCAGAGTGCCGACAAATGCTGGAAGAAGAGGGGACTCTGGACTTGTTAGGTCTCAAGAGGGAGCTAGAAGCTCTGAACAAACAGTGTGGCAAGTTGACAGAGAGGGGGAAAGCTCGTCAGGAACAGCTAGAGCTGACGTTGGGCCGTGTAGAGGACTTCTATAAGAAATTGAAAGTACTCAATGATGCCACCACGGCGGCAGAGGAGGCAGAGGCCCTTCAGTGGGTAGTGGGGACCGAAGTGGATGTCATCAACCAACAATTAGCAGATTTTAAAGTAAGTCTCACCCTTGTTTTTTATCTTTTTCCGGCTAATGTGTATTTCTTTGGTTGTAACTTAGAAACCAATTGAGTATACATTTTAACTTCTGTTCTTTCATTATTCTCACTTCCATCAGCATCAAAGCACAGTGTTTGGAGACTAAGCAGTCTCCTAAGCAAACTGGTTTGAATATTTTTCTATTGTAGTTTATTTTGGTTTTTATATCCAATTAAGGATATAGAAAAAAAATGTCCAAGCCTTATCTCTTACTCAAAGAATCTCCTCTTAGGATTTCTTGAGATTTCACCTTAACCAATTTGGTAACAGCAGTGAGTGTGTGTTCAGGTCCCTCTTGCTCAAATTGAGGTATGAGAAGCTATAGGATAAACATGCACTCATCTTCCTAAAGTGTTGATTTTATACAGATTTGGGGGGAAAATATTTGATGTATTATTGATGTATTATGGGATAAAACATAAAATTTTTATTAATTATTAAGGTAAAAACATAACACTTCAAAGAAATCTCCCACTTATAGCAAGCAGCTTAAGAAAATACCTCAGACTTCTTGAGAATACAAATTCTTTGCCTATAGGAGAGTTTGAGAAGTACTACCTTAATTGGAAAATATTTTAATTCTTTGCCTGAGTTAAAATTTCTAGTCCTGAGATTTTGTGAGTATACATGAAAACAACAGAGGATGATTAGATGACCCCAAAGTGTGGATTTGCTGGGTCAGAGGCTTATCTGTTGGGTCTTGGCTCTTGCTATGTGAGCTTTTTGCTACTAGAGTTTCCTTTGCTGTAAATACCTAAAAGTGCCTCAGGTTGCTGCTGTGCATGGAACAGGTTTGGAAAGGATACTTCCAGCACTGTTTTTCTATCACTAGTGTTAATTATTCCCTCTTATACCATTAACACTCTTGCTGTCAGAGTAGATTTGTTCTCTCAGAGCCCCTGCCTGTCAGAGTTCTTTCCCTTAAAAACATGGATGGAGAGGTGGTGTTGACACTAGCTCAGAGCCACATCGTCCTAGAAATGTCACAACTTTGTAGACAAGGTCCAAGTGCAAAAGGAGGCTATTTCAGAAGGGCCCCCTCTAGGAGCTTGGAGTATGTTCAGCACTAAAGTAAGACCTTACTTTGTTCGGAGATAGTGCAATTTTGAGCAACAGAAGTCATCATATTTGGGTTTGTTGAGGTACCCAGATAAGGGAAGGGAGGAGGAAGAGAAAATTCAAACCCACGAGCTGATATGTGTTCCCCTTAGTAACTCCCACACCCCTGTTCTGGTGGCAGTATGGCCTTCCCTGTTTCAGCTTGTGCGTTTTTCTTTCCTCTTCTTGAAACTAATTATACTATTCTCTACCATGGTGATATTCTCAAGGATATTAGAGACATTTGGTGCTGCTTTGTATTAAATGTTGCTAAATTACTGTGCCCAGTTTGATTTCTGTATTGATGTTTTTGTGTAGGGCCTCTACAGTGTTGTACTGGTTGGATTGCTGTGTATATGTCTGTAGGGGGAGATCATTTGTGGGTTTTACTCCACTACCATGATAGCAGGTATTATTTCTTACTGCTGTCACTTGTCACTGTTGTCATTGGGGCTGCCCTTAGCAGTCTGCCCCTCTCCTTTCTAATCTTTAGCGAGCTAGAAAATGAAGTAAACAGGCCTGTTAGAATTGCCTTAAATGCAAGCTGGAATGTAAGAGAGTCCACAGATAGGCATAAATAGTGTTTGGATCTGAGGACAAGTCATCTTTTCCTTGTCATTTAATCTTTGGTTTCTAGAGGCATTCTGAATTTTGATGTTGCTGGAAGATTTCAAGAAATTATTGGACATTATTTAATTTGTATCCTATTATGTTGCCTAGTAGTACTCAGAGCTCAGTAGCTGCCTAGTTGCTTGTTGTAGCCAACTTGTTTCACTGATTTCTAAGAATAATCCTCCTACCGTGTAAAGGCAGAGACTGGACACTGATCATCTGGGCACCTGCAGAGTGTGTGTATCTACAGTGGACTGGTGTTGACAAGGCAAGCCTGGGAGAAGAGTGGCAGCAGGAAGGAGGGTGATGGAGTGCCCTGTGTGTGACCCATCATTAAGTCCCCAGGTAGTTACTATAAAATGGTCAGTATCCCTCCTCAAGTTGGGGACACAAATCAAAAGCCCTGTTCCACCTGTCTACCTTATAGGGCAGTTAAAAGTTTTGGAAAGAGTTTTTGCCTCCGCCCAGCAAAGGTCTTTCGTGAGGAGGGGAGGAGCAGGCTCCTGGCTGAGCTCATGCTGAGCTCATGGGAAGTGAAAACAATGAGAAAGAAAAAACTCAGTGTGTCAGTTCCACAGTCCCCTAGAGGCTGCGTAAAGGGAAGGTCTTTTTGGAGCCATTCTGAAGACTGAGTCATTTTCATGATTTGAGTATTGAGTTCCTGGGTTAATGTGTTGTAGTCCTGCAATAGATTAATCATTCCTTACACCAGCAGCAGACCAGATTCATAAAGTCTGATTCTGCTTTCAGATTCAAATTATTTTTAATAAGGAAAAAACAGATGAAGATAAATACTAAAAAATAGCCATTAGCTTCAAGTTTTCAGCTCTTTTCTTTTTTTAATGGAATCATGCTCTCAGCACAGAATCCGTGTAAGGGAAGAGAATATGAATCTGTGAGACAGAAATACAGGCTCTGCTTTGACCTGGCTAACTCTACTGGGGATAGTCAGAATAGACAGATGAGTCAAGTCTGCGGAGAACCCCAGTCTTACTAGGGACTGTGCGGTAGTGCTGATAAATCCATGCAGCTGCAGTCAGTCTGTGGGAAAAATTATTTTCTCCTTAAATGAATGTGGAAAACTAAAAGTCATTATTCCTAGGAAAGATTTTCCCTTTATTGCTTCTGAATAATTGATAGACTCTGTTCAGCCAGTGAGGACCTATCACATGGGAATGGAGGAGAGTCCTTTTCCATTCTAACTGGGCAAAGACCTCGACCTGCCTGAGTTAGAGCCTTTACTGAGTTCAGCTCTCTGTTGGAAGTAGAAAGGAAGAAGCCATTCTAGATACCACTAATGAGAGTATTGAGCATGTTTACAGAAAACTGGAAAGAAAAGACTTGGCTAATCTCTTCAGGAAATTCCGTTTTCCTGAGCAAGAGAGTCTCTGATTATTGAGGAAAAAGAATTGTTTGTGGCTAACAGGAGACTAAGAAGACAGGAGGGACCTTTATATTACTGAAACTTGAACCAAAGAATTCCCCAAGTGTGACCTTCCTAGGAAGGGTGGAATAAAAAGTAATCTGTTAAGTCTTATGATAACAAGAGGCTTTCCTCATTTTGAAATTCCCTATGTAGGTTTTAGTTATTAAGACTTGACATTGACAAAACCAAAACCAAACAAACAAAAAACCATTTTTTAGGAAGCTGGGTACAGTGGTGCACACCTGTAATCTTAGCTACTTAGAAGGCTGAGGCAGGAGGATCCCTTGAGTCCACAGGAGTTTGAGACTAGCCTGGGCAACATAGTGAGACACCATCTCAAAAAAAAAAAAAAAAAAGATTTGAGATTATTCTGACTCTTAAACCAATCCCTCCTTTGTACCCCTGCTCTCCCTGAAGAACCATGCTGACCTCTCAGTCAGGATGTGGTGGTTCTGGCATCATACGGGTGAGCAGTACCAAGAAACCTGGATGAACCTTCATTCATTCATGTTCATATGTATTTATATTTACTGTTTTTTCGGGCCAGGTTTCAGACTTGGCATTCTACCTCTCAGTGATAAGAAAAAACAATGGGAAAAATGGAAACCTCTTTAGGGTTTGTGGGTTCCTCACAGTGGTTTACTTCCATTAATCATACATTTAAAACATGCAAGCCAGCTGGTGTTTTCCTTCCCTGTCTTTGAGGCTGGGCTGGTGGGATATAGGTGCACAGCAAGCTTCTTTAGGACTATCTTCACTCCTAATTCAGGTTGAGCAGAGCCCAGGATCAGGGACTCAATACACTTGAAGCTTCTATCTGGGAGACCTAGATATCCTACTGTGAAACCAGAATAAGAAGGTCCTGCAAACTCCTTCGTTTGATTTTTATTTTTTTTTATTTTTTTGCCTCATAGAAAGCAAGCTTAGGCGTCCTCATGAGCACATGTGAAAACCCTTGGAAGGCAGCGCCCAGCATAGAGCTGAAAGACTGCCAGTTTGCACAGAGGTACTTACTCCTTCCTTTCAAATGATTACAAAGACACTATCAGCCCATCTACATTTTTGCCAGTTAGTACACCTGCCTGCAAGTGAGTCACTAAAGGATAAAGCAGATGAGGTCAGCATTATCTACCTGCCCTTGGAGAGATTGGAAGTCAAACTTGGTATGACCTGTTGCCTGGAGGTTTAGTATCCCCACCTTTACAGCAGCAAGATAAGAAGAGTAGGTGCCCTCTATTTTCCCCTCCCAACCCCCAGCTCGTGCTGACCCTTGACCTGTCTTGGTTTTTTCTTTCTTTCTAAACAAGGCTACTCCAGATAGAAACTAGGGCCAAGGAATGAGAGAATAGTTTAGAAGCGGATCTCTCAGTTTCAGCACTGCTGACATTTTGGACTGGATAATTTTTTATTGTGGGGAGCTGTCCTTTGCATTGTAGGATGTTTAGCAGCATTTCTGACCTGCACCTATATGTGTAGTAGTGACTTCCCAGTTGCAACAACCATAAAATGTCTCCAGACATTGCCAAATGTCTCCTGGAAGATAGAATCATCCTTGGTTGAGAACTACAGCCACCTGTGTGTGGAAAATTTAGGCTTCAGTTGGAATAAGTGCTAGTTTATTAAGTTAAACATGCAGCAAGCAGCCTTCTGATAATCTGTTTATGACTCTGTGTGGTGGCAACAACCACCTCTACGTCAGCTTTCCTTTAGGCCAGGCCCAGGATTCTTTATTTTTGCTGGTGCTGATCTGTTTCTGGCCTAAAACCTCCTAGTCACTTTCCCTGGCATCTGGAATTTGCGTATAGTTGTTGATGCAGGTGTGGTTGATGACATGTTTCTAAAGAGAAGAGGGACTTCCTTTGTGGAAATACTTTAGGGAGCTTCCTTGCTCTGTGCCTGTAAAGGGAAATACAGTCTGTCTGTTGTTCTGCACGCCAGCCCAGAGTTTGGCTGCTGATATTTATAGCCCTTATGTAGCCATCCCCTCCCCCCCAAAAGAATTCCAACGCTCTGTAATAATCCTCTCCACCCCTACCATGGCAACTGGATAGGGAAAAGGTGAAGGAGCCTTTAAGGCCTTTGCTTCACATTGAACCTTTTCCAGCTCCGTTTTAAAGTATCACCCATTTAGTATTTTAAATATCCGCAAAATTCCAAGCTTGTATCCATTATATCATCTTAAAGGAGCTTCATGTCTCAGTGAAAGTAGTAATATCAAATAGAAGGTCATCAAGAAAGGATTAACAGAATTCACAAAAATCTGTCTGAAAATTTTGATAGCAAGGGGAGATTTTAGAACAACAAACACATATATCCTCAATCAAAGAAAAGGACTGAACAGTTTGAGTTTACTGATATTCTTTACATACAGTATCAGCATATAGCATTCACAACTAAGATTCTTCATTTGATTTTATACAAGAAGGAAGAAAAATCTGTTTCTAGAAATACTAGAATATACCCTATGCAGAACTCATATTGATTATTGAGTATTTGATTAGTGAACATGATCGAGATAAGCACAGATATGCAGAACAGGACTGTTTCTCGTTGTGTCTAGAAACAAATGGTAAGGGGTCTCAGCCTTACCCTGGTCCTGGAGCTTCAGCAAAGTATCCTGGGTGCTTTCAAGCTGGCTAGCTAGTATACCTGCTGTAAGCAGTGAGCCTCTAGGAAATGTGATGCATTTCTTTGAAGGGCCCTTTAGAGTTGGTTGATTTATGGAATAAAATTTGTCCCATAAGGAGTCGTGTCAGGTCACTGCATCAAAGCATCACTGTACCAAAGGACTATCTCCTGCTGAATGGATTCTTCTCAAGTTTCAGCTGTCCTGTTTGGAAAAACCCAGCTATGGAGAGAATGTGCTCCCTCCCCACCTTCCTTAATACTTTGCCACCACCAAGTGTTTTTCAAGTATGAGTCTCTGGTATTGGCTGCAGAAGATTAATGGGATATACTTATTCTGGCCGTCACAAGCTATTTCCCTACCACCAGTTCTGTTATTTGAAATATGAATCTTTACTACATATGGAGATGGTTTCTGGATCCCTTTATGGGCATTAGAAGGAGTCCCATATTCCTTTCAGTCCATTCTTACTGAGCACTTGCTCTGTGCCAGCCCTTGTGGTGGTCCTGGGGTCTCAGCCCCTGGTTAACAATGCACACATGCTACTCTACCTGTGATGGGGCTATGACGTCCCAAGAAACCCATCATAACTTGAAAATATCGTAAGTCAGAAATGCATTTAATACACCTGACCTACCCACCATCATAGCTTACCCTAGTCTACCTTAAATGTGCTTAGAACACTTACATTAACCTAGAGTTGGGCAAAATTGTCTAATAAAAAGCCCATTTTATAATTAAGTATTGAATTTCTCATGTAATTTATTGAATACTGTACTTAGTGAAAGTGAAAACAAAATGGTTGTATGTGTACTTAAAGTATGTTTCTACTGAATGCATATTGTTTTCACACCATCATAAAGTTGAAAAATCATAAGTTGAACCATCATAAGTCAGGGACTGTCTATAATATGAAACAGACACAGAGAATTACAAAGGAAGGGAAAGGAAAGGAGAAAGAAAGAAGATTTTTCAAGCCACATAGAAAGTAAATGTTAGAGGCCTGGCTGGTGGCTCATGCCTGTAATCCCGGCACTTTGGGAGGCCAAGGCAAGATGATCATTTGAGGACCTGGGGCTTTCTGATTTTAAGGTTGTTCTTTTTCAAGCAACAAAGGAGGCAAGAAAAGCTTCATCTTTCTCTGCTGCACCCCTTTTAATAAAAGGATTTGTTCTGTAAAATTTGGATTCAGTCAAAAGGCCACACTTAAGGACATAGAAGGCCACATGTGGCCTTGGGGTCACAGATTCCCCACCCTTGGCTAGGTGTTCAAGACCAGCCTGGTAACATAGCAAGACCCCATCTTTACCCACCCCCTCAAAAAATAAACAAAAGTAGCCGGACGTGGTGGCATACATACCTATAGTTCCACTATTTGGGAGGTCTATCCCAACTATTGGGAAGGTCTATTTGGCAGCAAAACTCATGCTACACTAGTGGTTCTCAACGAGGGGCAGTTTTACCCCTTGGGAGATACTCAGCAATGTCGAGACATTTTTCATTAGAACAACTGGGGAAGCTGCTACTGGTATCTGGTGGGTGCTGCTAAACAACCTACAAAACACAGGACAACCCCTTACAATGAAAGAATTATTCAGCCCACTTCAAAAATGGAGATTTGAATTTTGCCATCTTCAAATTCCATGACATATAAGAGTTAACTGATGAAATAGTTTCACTGCCAGGGAAGCTTCTGTGGTTTTCGTCCCCCTTTTAAAAAATTAGTTAAGAAATAGTGTTACTTCCGAGAGTGACTTATACAGATAAAGTCAGGATCTTGAACTAATTTGAGTCAGTGGCTAAAGAATTCTCTCTATGCTTGACCAGTCCCCACCCCACACTGCCACCAGGCTCCTGCTGTGGAAATCAATCAGCTGTGTATCTCAAGCTGCTTCCTGTAGGGTGTGTTATGGAATGGCATCAGCCCCTGCACCAGCTGGGAGTACTGATCTCAGTGTGATTTTATCAGATTCTGTCTCTTTTGAGCCTTGCTGTTTGGAACAAAGGACCCTCTGTTAAGAATGCAGAAAACTAGTGATTGGACAGCCGGCATATACGCACATGGTTCCCATGGAAAAAACAGACATAAATTATGCTGTAGCCTTCTAAAATTTGGGCTTCCGAGGTGGATTACCTTAGCTCCTACCTGTATTCACCCTTATTTGTGTGAGTGGTTTTCCTTCCCCCAAATCAGTGGAGGAGGGACCATCTGATCTGATGAATTAAATGGTGGCATCCTTCAGAACTGGTCTATTTCTGTGTCTCCAGTCTTGGAAACTACATATTTGATCCCCACTCTCTTTCCAGTCTTATTTCTTACATAGACGATCTATTCTATCCCCCTGCCCCAGACACTCCTTATACATCTTACCTATTTAGTTTCTACCCATACCTGAAGGCATAGCTCAAGTACCATCTCTTTACAAAAGCCTTCCTGGTCTCCTCAGCTCACTACTTCTCTTGATTCCCTAAATCACTTAATATGTGTAACTCATTTGGTTCTTATCACATAGTGCCTAATTTGGGCATTTTTCTGATTATATGCATTTGTTCCATCACTCATCTCAGTGAATTCATTTTTGTGTCCCTCAAAGTAGATAGCACATTGGTATATACATGGTTGGAGATTAGTGAATAATTGAATGATTAGATGAATGCTCTTTATTTCTTATGAGGCTCTAGGATTCAAAATGCTGTCTGCTCTGCAATACTTGAGGTATATCCCTGTGTGTCCTGAAGAAATTCTAATCTTAGCCTGGTTTCCTCACCTCTCCATCTTCTCTCTGGGCTCCCTTCCTTCTCTACTAGTTAGCATATGTTAAGGGAACACAATGTCATTCAATAGTAGCCCAAAGAAAGCAAAACTAAGAAACATGCTACGTCTTCATACTTGAAGAAAGCCAGATTCTGAAATACTGTTTTGTAATTATGCATCACTTTAGAGACATTGTTATTTACTCAGTTAGTTGACATTTAACAAGAGTCTTCATACCGCATTTAACTTGGTGTAGTGAAAAAAATTAGATACAAGTTTGAGTCAGTAATACCAAGCTTTGAATACTGGCTCTATCATTTACTAGCTGAGTGACCTTGAGGGAAGTTACTTAACGTTTCTGCATCCTAGTTATTTCAACTATAAAATGTGAACACTGATAAATCATAGCTTTAGGGCTTTTATGAGAATTAAATGAAGTGATATAAACGAAGTGATACAGATAAAAGCACCAGGCTTATATTAGGGGTTCAATATATGATAATACCCTTTTTTAAAAAAATATTTATCCAGACATATAAATTAGAATATTGTGAAATCTTTTAAATAAGAATAGTTATTCCCCCTTTGTGTCCACGGGTGATCATTCTCCAGGAAGCTTGATCTAAGGGCCAGCACCAGATTATAAATTAGCTCTTTTTCTTCTCGGAAAAATGGAAATTAAGAAGATAAAGTAAAATTAGTTTGATTACAGCAGTGAAGCAAGCAGATAGACAGACAGCCTTCCTGTGCAGTTTTTGTGGGGAACAAGGATAGGGCTTATTTCTAAGCCTAGAGTAGCAATACATAGGCAAGTTTAGATCATGACTCCTTAAGACAGTATTAAATATAATTTATGTACACATGCATATACATGTTTATTGATTCATTAATTTATTCATTTATATACATTCCTATCAGAATGTAGCAACTAGCAAGTTTTTCTGAGACCATTTTGGCCTTGGCTTATGTGCTCTACAAATTAATATTATTTTCAAATCATTAACCAGAATTAACCAGAAGACATTACCAGCTCAGTGACTTCCCGAGCCACTTAGTTACCCATTAGATCAGCTCTAATGATCTCAGGGTTCTTGGTCCAATTAGCTTTTATCATAGACCATGTTATCTTCCTCTGTTGCCATACAACAGCAACTACCAAGTCAGCATCTTTAGGAGAGATGCCTCTTAATATTAATCAATCTTTAATTAAAACACTGAGGTGTGAGGGAGAAAATACCAGCAGAGTTTCAGAGGCAAGCAGCTTAAAAACACAGATATAGTTCATCTCTCTACCAATCTCATACCAGATTGACATGTTTTACAGGAAGGCTTTAATTCTTTACAGTTTCAGCAAATATGTGTTTATAATACTTGGTCATGTGTATATATGAGTCAGGGAAGAAGATAAGAATTCAAACAAATTGTACTTATCTTAGGTTTTCTCCAGCTTGCATTCATTGTATCCATTCAAGTAAAGCATTTAATAGCTCTATCATCTTGTTCATTCCCAAAGGATGAGCTCTGGTTTTGGTCTAATTCCTTAAACTCAAACCTAAGCTGTTTGTCTTATTGTTTGTGATCAAAGATAAGAATTACATAAGTAACAAAATGAAAAAGCGAGCTTGCAGAACTCTCTTCTCTCTGTATGATTTATTCTACCTCCTTTTCTGATATTCAAGAGGGGGCTCTGGCAGCAAGATTTCTCAGAGATTCAACCCAGGAACCTGTTTCATGGAAGTAGCCAAGCAACTTTGTGATGGTCATGCCACCCTGGAACAGAAAGACTATTTTCAGTTAGTCCTAGGGGAAAGCCCACATTGTCACTTTCTTAGGAATGCCTCCCCGAACTTCCAGGCCAGGTTGGGCCCTGTGACCCATGCTGTCATAGCACTGTTTCTTTTCTTTCAGAGTACTTACGTAGTTGAGTTACAGTGAATGTCTGTCTGCCATACTAGAATGTGGGCTCCCAACCACATCTTGCTCATCACTCTCTCCCTTAGCACCTGGCATAGTTTAGGGCACATAGTAGATCCCAATAAATGTTTGTTGAATGGATGAAACGAAGAGAACCAGGGATAAAACCTTGTGAAATTACTTGCCACAAGAGGACAGGCAGAAGAATGCAAGGAGACAAAGAAGGACTGGCTAGAAAGGTAGTATCAGGCTAGCACAGTGTCATGGAAGCCAAAAGAAGAGTCTTAAGAAGGGAGGATCAATACTTATTTCTCACTACTGCTTATCCTTAACCCCCTCTTGTCTGATCTAACACCCATCACTGTGCTGAAGCTGTTCTCTTAGAAGTATTCCTTGACTTTATAGTTGCCAAATCTAGTGGCTTTATCTAACTCACTGTTCTCATCCATTATGCAGTATTTAACATCACAAGTTCTTTCTTGAAACCCTCCTGTTAATTTACTTTCCTGACATTATACTCTCCCCATTCTCTTCTCTGGCTGCTCTTCTGCTTTCCTTTTTTGGTTTGTCTTCCAACCTCCTAAAATATGTGGTTTCTGAAATTCTGACCTTTCTCTTCTCTCTCTGCACTCAACCTCTAAGATGGCCAGCTCGTCATGTTCTGTGGAAGAAGGTTTCCAAATCTGTATCTCTACCCCAAAATTGAATCCTTTGTTTGAGGTGCCCTTCTGGATACCTCCACATGGGTAGTTTTTGAGCACTTCACATTCAGAATGCTTTAAATTAAATGAATTCAAATATTTTCTTCTTCCTTGCTATTGTTTTATAGTACTATATGCCCTCAGTAACCCAAGAGTAATACTATAGCTTTATCTTTGATTTATTTTTCCCTCTAACCTCCACCTTCTCTCTGGTCGGTTATGAAGTCCAAATATTCTGCCTCTGCAATTACTTTCACAGCCCTCTTCCTTATTTTTACTAGCTGTATTATTTTTGGACAAGTAAGTTTATCACCCTAAGCTTCATTTATAAATTAAGGATTTTTTTTAAGAGACAATATGAGATAAATGACAGTTGAATAAGCACCCAGTCCCAAACATCAGTCAGTAACTCTCATGACCTCCTCTGGTAAGTTTCAATTAACTGATTGGGTCTGGTGGCTCATGCCTGTAATCCTAGCACTCTGGGAGGCTGAGCCAGGAGGATTGCTTGAGCCCAGGAGTTTGAGGCTGCAGTGAACTATGATGTTGCCACTGCACTGTAGCTGAGGCAACAGAATGAGACTCTGTCTCAAAAGAAAAAGTTTCAATTAACTAAATCTTGATGTAGTAATGGTTTTCTGAATAAAGCATAAATTCTTTGGCTTGGCATTCAAGGGCCTTGGTGAACTGACCATGAACAACTTATCATTCTGACCTTTCATTTTTCCGTGTCATACACCCTGTACTTAAGCCATGCTGAATTAGAACTTGCTTCTTAGGGTCCCATGCTTTCCTGCCACTAGCTCTTCACTTAGAAATACTTGTCTTCATCATCTCTGTATTTTCAAATCCTAATAAGTTAATGTGATTCCCTCCATAAAGCCTTCTCTGATTCCCCCTGCCTTCCTTCCTTCCACCCTTCTATCAGGTCTTTTCTAACTTGCAAAGCTCCATGATTTTGTTATCACCATTGTCTTGGTGACCATTAGTCTACAAGAGATCAGTACATTGTCTTTTGGAACATCTACAAGCAGGAAAGGGCTTACAGGGGTCATTAGAGTTCCTGCAGAGTGTGTGGAAAGTTTCCTCATGGGTTTGAGAACACATGAGAGCTCAAATAGTATCAAAATTCTTGGTATCCATTTAAACAAAGTTTATATCATGCTATATTACTTTGTGAGCCACTGTGTTGTAGCCATCTTTGTAATAATAAAAGCACCAAAGGATGGTAGTAACAGATGCCCGACAGGTACAGACTAATACTGTGGAGTTTCCACTTGCAACTAAATAATGCTTGTAAAGTCTAGAGATCCTAAGATGAAAGGCATTTTGTAGATTTGAAGTGAGCAAGCTCCAACCAGTCCTCTTTATCCTTTTCTACTTAGAAGTAATCCTCCAAGAGAGAGCGAGCACCCATCAAGGTGGATGAAAACGCATTGTAGAATCTAAGGAAGTGTGAATCTGGGGTCTCTAGATTGTCCTACAGGGCTGACAGTTTAGGTCTGGAGTGGACAAAGGCAAGGTGTCAGGTCCAAAACTTAGAAAGGGAGCTGTGTTAGGGTGTGAGGAGACTCCACCAGGTTGTATTTAATTAGGAAGACAGCAGGAAGGAGCTGGTAGGGCCAGGATTCTTCTTTCTTCTAAGTTCACTGGAGGAAAATCTGACACCAAATTCTGTTCTTAGGAATTTCAAAATGAGTAGAGAATTCTTTGAACTCTGTAATCAAACTAACTGGAAACTAATTTGAAATTTGGCTTTAGCACATGTATTTGTGGTTACAGGGGTGGGGAAGCATCCGAAGAGGTTCTCTAGAGCTCCCTGTATTTCTCTTTTAAAAAGTTTACATACAGCATGTGATATGAACAGAGGCTTTTAAAATTATTATAGCCATCAGGCCAACAAGAGGCTGAAAGCTGTATCAGGTATTTATTTCAGTCACTGAGATGGCTATTGGCAGAGATCCACATACCGAAACTAAGGAGAAACTCATCAACAGATAAAAATTAAGACATGGAGAGCAAAGACCTTGTGCTTCCTCCCTTAATTTCTTTCTAAACACATACTGATGATTAAAAAAAAAAAAAAAAAAGAGCAAAGCACTCAAAAAGCATTCTTTGGCTTCGGGTTTTTTTGGAGGTAGGATGGAAGGATTGGGTTACCATATGTAATCTTTTCTATAGGCTGTGTTTAAACTTGAGGAGGGGTTCTCTGTAGTATGTTCCTGACACCCTAATTAGATGAAGCATTGATGAGACTAGCAAGAATAAGGTAGCTAGGTGTGGGGTGGGATTAATTAAGAAAAGGCTGAATTAATTGGCACCTGACTTGGTGAGGAAACAGAAAAGGAATTTCTGGCCATGAAGTTTGTGATTCCACATCAAGATCATTCTTTATAATAGAATAACCACCCACACTTAGTCCAGAGCCAGAATTCCTCAGATTCTTCCAACCAGAGGGGCCCTGGCATGCTAAACAGTCTGTTATGATATCTGAACACTTAAGTGAATGTATTTGGCCAGGGAGATTTACTAGTGAAATTGATCTTGCCTTCCCTGGGTTTTTCCAGTTGTGCTGAATAATTAAAGGAAAATTAAAACCCAGATTCCCTGAACCGTTAAGTGTCAGATCTGTAAACTAATCAGTCCTGAGGATCACAGTGTGTGAGAGTTAGAAGGGACTTTAAAACTCTGAACAAACTGTAGAGGATTTGTAAATCTGTTTCCCCAAATCCCCACCAAGTGATTGCTTGAATTTCTGCTCAAACACCCGCAGGGTTAGGGAAGTCACCACTTCAGGGGACAATCCCATTCTTTAAACAGCTGTGAGAAGCTCTTTGTTGGTTCGAAATATGCCCTTGGATCTTGGTGTGCCAGCATAAGGAGAGACATCCAGCACAAGTTTCCTTCCTCCCACGTCTCAGCCTTTTAGATACTTCACGTTGCTTACATCTCCCGGAACTTTCTCTAGGTCAAGGATTCTTGGTTCTTTCTGCTGTTTGTTCCTCATAGGACAGGGTTGTTTCTAGTGTCATGCACTATAGGATCAGGAGGACACAGGATTCTGAGGCAGCTCCTGTAAAAGTTTTAAAACTAAAGAATATTAAAGCTAGACAGGTTGTCAAGACACTGTAGTCTGCCTCTCCTCACCCCCTTTCAGTTTACAGATGAGGAGAGAGCCTTTTGGATTTGAGTGGGTAGAATTGATCAGCAGTCTCTTTTAAAGTGAGAAATGAAGTGTAAAACATTTTGCCAAAGAAGGTCTTTTAGTTGCTTAATTCTTATCACAGGCTTCAGCTCATATCTCATTTTTGCCAAGGACCTGTCTGGCTCCCTCAGTAAGCCTAAGGCTCAGCTCAGGGTTTCACTGCCAGATCTCTATACACCAACTATTGGCTTCACTTACTGTTTCTGTAAAAGATGGGAATAACTTTTCTGTAAGTTTTACCATATATATTGACCATATATAGTCCAAAAAGGATTCAGATTTTAATAGACTTTCTTTTTTTCCTTCATAAAATCAGAGAATGACCATCAAAAAGGGAACAGAATATTGCACCCCTTCAGAGATGCAGCTGCCTCTTGTGGACAGTTTCCTGGGTTGCCTTTTGTACTTTTCTTTGTTTAACAGTCACCAGGTGACTAGACAGACGGCTTTTCTAAAAGCCAAAAGGCTATGGGATGGGATTGTGAGCCACCTTGCTCTAGTATTTTCTGTTTTGAGATTTGAAATTCAGACCTGTGCTTTTCACCTGGCTCCAAGGAGGCTCAGGTTTCCTTGGATGTGTGCTGCTATAAAGGAACTCGGGTGTTTGGGCATCAGGCGCTGCTGCCGGCATGTCCACAACCCCTCCGCCCCATTTTCCTCGGTCATTGACACCAGTCAGGTCTGTGGGAGGAGAAATCCTGGTAGAATGGACCAGGACTTGCTACAGTTGAGAAGGGGGAGAGAGAAGGTAGAGCGTGCCTAGAGTTATCCAATAACTTGGTCTCTGAGCGTGACGGAATTCCTTTTGAACACCGGGAAAGTGCCGGGTTTAAGGCTGTAGTGTTCTTTGGTCTGGCAAGGGGCGCGCTAAAGGTGACATTGGAGGGCCTGGGGACAGCCTTTGGCGGCAGAGCGGGAGCAGAGGGCGATGCAGGCGGCCCACCCCAGCCGGCGCGACCCTGCCGGCAGATGGGGCCCGGAGTGGCCCTTGCCAGACCCGGCTGGCTGGGGGCAGGCCCCCTCCTGGGTTCGTTCGCCCTTGGGCTGGGCTGTGAGCCCGGCCGGTTGGAACGAGGCGGGGGCGGGAGGGGGCCGGGCCAGCAGGAGAAGGGCGGGGCTTTCCTTTGTCAGGGGATTTGCGCGGCTCGGCCGAGACTCGCGCTGGAGCCGCTCCCCTCGTCTCGCCCTCTCGAGGGCGGGGCGTTCCCCTCTGGCCCTCGGGCGCGGTGGGCGTGGGCTTCGGCCGCCCAGCGGATGGCGCCCTGGGTCTCTGGCTCGAAGCCCCGCAGAAGCCCCTCCTTCGGCGCCTCGGCCTCCAATCCTTCCCTCCGCCCCTTCCCTCTCCCAGGGGTTGCTCCTTGGCCCCGCCCCTGCCCTCCTCCTCTCGGCTCTCCGCGTCGCGCGCTCCCCAGCTTCCAGGGGGGCTGCCCGGGCGGGGCGGGGAAGGGGGAGGAGAGCCGCGCGCCAGCCGAGCACTTGCAGCGAGCGGAGAGCGAGCGGCCGCGCGGCGCAAGGGAGGAGGGCTCGTCCCCCGCCCGGCCCGAGCGGAGCCTTTTGTTCCCAGCCAGAAGTTTGCATGCCGGGACCGTGACAGCTGCGGGCGGGGAGGACGGCGGGGCCGCGAGGCCGGCGGCGTGGTGGAGAATAGAGGCGGCTGCTTGTCATGCAGCCCACGGCGCGGCGGCTGCGGGCCGGGGACTGGCGGCGGCGGGGGAGGCGGCGCCCACAGCACTCGGGACTCAGCTGCCGGAGGGACAAACTAACTTCCTGAGCGCGGGACCTGCGGCCGGCGCGGCCGGGAGCCACCTGCCAGCCTGCGGTGAGGCGACCCTGGCCCTCGGGGTGCGCGGCATGGCGCGGGGGAGCGGGCCGTGCTGAGCGAGCCCCTCCAACAGACCCTCGGCCGCCGCTGCAGCCTGCCCTCTTTCTGAAAGGCCCGGCGCGGGGTTCCACTCGCCTTGTTTTGCGGCCAGAGCACAGGGTTGGCCTGGGAGCCACAACAATGCCATGATGTTTTGGAGACAGGAAGCCCCAAGCTGGCCCCGAATGAAGGACTTCCTGTGTTTAAAGTTGCAGGAATATCCGCCGACCAGCCCAGTTCAAATGCAAACACCCCAACTAGGGAGGACGAATGGCTAATTCAGACCAGCTGGACTCTCCAGGGCTGGAACCGAGGATAAAATGAAAGGAATTCTTAGAAGCTTGGGCCATACTTGAAGACTCGAGAGGCTGTGCCATTGTTGTTAAAGGACACAGTCGGCATAATTCACTGCTTCCAACTCTGCTTGGGTGAGAAGTGAGTGGAACTAGATACTGAAAAAGACTTGTCAATAGCAGATGATTTTTTTGCTGACTGAATTCGAAAGAGCAGTGCTCTTTTTAAAAATAATAAAACCAGAAGCCATACAAGGAATTATTTTGTTTGTGGATTAACTTATATCATTTATCTGTCTGCAACTATGGGGCTGCTAGCCTGTAAGGAAAAAGCTGTTTGTTTTAGAGCTTTTCCCAGAATGATTTCAAAGTGGGACTTCCAGGCCTTTCTGGAGGGCAGATGCAATTGGTGGTTTGGGGTATGAACGGGTAAAAGGATTTATAACTTACGTAGAATGCATTTTGGGGGAACCTGTGAAAAAACTTTTAAGAGATTTACGGTTCAACTTGCTTGAAAAAGTATGGGTAAGCCACTCAGCAGGCCAGACTGTTTAAGGCGGAATCCCACCTGCCTGGGGAAAGGAGAGGAGGAAGATGGCTATATAGAGGATTGTTATGTTCCACAGCGGTCTATATATGATACCATGAGGATAAATGAACAAATTGACCAGGGGTCAAAGCTTAACCAGACTTCAAAAAGCACCATGGAAAAGATGGAAGGAAGTACTATATCCAGCAATGGTACATTAGGCGCAGCATCTAATGTTTTTGAATCTAGAGCACCAGAAGGTAAAAAGCTGGATGAGAGAATAATATTTGACGCACTAAAGCTCAGCAGTGATGTGCAAAAGTCAGCACCTGTGCCACCCAGAAGGCGGCCAAATGCAGAACGCAAAGACAATGTTAATAGGAGATCGTGGAAGTCCTTCATGCCACCGAACTTCCCTGAATTTGCAGAAAGGATGGAAGCTTCTCTCAGTGAGGTTTCAGAAGCTGGTACTTCAAATGCTTCCTTGCAAGAGAAGAAGGAATCCAGTTCTGCATTAACAGAAAGTTCTGGTCATTTGGACCACAGGGAACCTCAGTCAGAGTCAGTAACTCTGGAGCATGTGTCCAAATCCATAGGTATTCCAGAAGTGCAAGATGTAAAAAACTTAGGTGGAGACTGCCAGGACTTCGGGTTTCAGCAGCATAGTGAGAGCTCTCCCCATGAATTCCAGCCACTAGACTCAGAAGCTGCAGCAGCAAGTGGTAACACAGATGTAATGCAGGAACACAGATTTTCAAGTGCAACCTGGCCGAGGGCCATGAAAAGTTTAGCTAAGGGAGGCTTCAGTGAGAAGCAACACCCCCTTGGGGACACAGCCTGCACTGTGGAAATGCCACCTCTCTCCCCATGCCTGAGTGAAGAGCTGTTAGATCCAGAATTGCATATTCTCGTAACCCCCAGCCTGAGAGAGAAAACGGAGTCTGAGCTGAAGTTTGAGGAGGATGAGCGATGGATCATGATGGAGGCTGAGGAGTGGGAGGAAGAGAAACTGTCAGAGGGAGGAAAGACTTTTCTAATGGCAGATGAGAAGAACAGCTTGGCAGATATTTTTGAAGAAAGAGAACAAGCACACGCAGCAGTGGTGGAGGATGGATCTGATTGCTTGGCTGCTGTCTTGGGGACTTTTGACCACCTAGCTCTTGGTCAGATTTGTTGCTCTGATGACCCACACCCAGCTAAGGACCAATTGGTTACTGTTCCCAAGGATACACCCCTGGATTGCAGTTGTGTTCTTACAGGTGAGGGTACTATTGATGAGATGAAAAACAGAACTGCTCAGGGGCTAGAAGGTCTTCTTTCAGATTTAGAATGTACTGTTTGTCCTGTTGATGCAGAGCAGCTCTCTGACACAGATTCAGTGCAGATGTTTCTTGAACTTGAAAAGGAGTGTCTATGTGAAGAAGGAATAGCTCCTCTAGTTGAGCTGCAGAATCGGACCTCTTCTGAAGGGCTGGCCCCATACCAGGATGCAGAAAATTCACTTATAATTAGTCATTTTCCAGGGGCTGCCTTAGAAAAGGAACAACCTGTAGGCCTTTTAAATGTAAGGGTGAAGGACTATGATACTGGATTGGATTGTGACTATTTTAATGCCCTGGACTCTTCTCAGGTGCCTAATGCTATGGAACTTATTGCCCACCCTGAGATCATGAGGGACACTTCCACTGTTAGCACAGAGGATTGTGAAAAAGTGCCTTTTAGCCCCAAGACTGCAGGAGAATGTAAGTCCAGACAGCCAGCTGATCTAGATTCACTGGGAACGCTGGACCCAGGAGGATTGCCAAACTCTGATCACAGGGCTTCTCGTGAAGAAGATTTATCAGGCTTTATTGCTTCTGAGCTAGCCAAAGAAAATGGCAATTTGTCCCAGGTAGGCTGCAGTCATACTGAGGGGAATGTTCAGGAGTGTATTGAAAAGGGCCCCCTCAGTTTTGCTTTTACCTATGAACTAACAGATGTTACCTCAGGACCTGAAGTAGAGGTTTTATCATATGAATCAAATTTACTAACAGATGAGATTCATTTGGAAGGTGAGACAGGAACTGTTAATCAAGAAAATAACAGTTTGATATCCTTGGGAAATGTGGAACCTTGTGAATTGTTATCCGTGGAGAAAGTTTATGACGAGGATGGTGAGGCAAAAGAACCTCCAGCCATGCTTTTGGAAGATCGAGCCCCAGCACATTTTCATAAAGACTTCCTAGAGCAGGTCTTCCAGGATGTCCAGAGAAAAAACCCAGAGTCAGAGATTCTGAGTTTTCACCTCTCGTTTGGAGAAGTGAGACATGGTACAGATGGAGTAGAAACTGCGAGTGATGTGAAGTCTAAACTGAATCTGGCATCATCAGAGGCAAGGGAGACGGAAATGAGAGATTTGGCTTCATTCCTAAATGTCTTTCCAGAGGAGGAAGTTACCGAGGATAGTAGTACTGAACCAGTTTTAGAGGAATGGATACCCATCCTACAGAGGCCTGCCCCAACTCCTGCAGTGTCCACTGTAGAAGAAGATGCCCTAGATGCTGCAGTGCCCACCGCAGAGGAGGATGTCTCAGTTATTGCAGTGCCTGTCCCAGAGGGAACTGCTGTAGCTGCTGCTATAGTGCCCTTCCCAAAGGAGGACGTCACAGTTGCTTCAGTAGTCACTTTAGAGGAGGATGTCACAGCTGCTGTAGTATCAGCCCCAGAAGGGGCTACTGCCCCAGCTGTTGCAGTGCCTACTCCCAAGGGGACTGCTCCAGCTGCTGCAGTGGCCATCACACAGGAGATTGTACCTGCTGTTGCAGGGTCCTCCCCAGAGAAGACTGCGCTAGCTGGTGCAGTACCTATCACGGAGGAGGATTACACCCCAGAGGAGCCTGCCTCCCCAGCTGCTGCAGTGCCCGCCCCACAGGAGCCTGCTGCCCTTGCTGCTGCAGAGCCCACCCCAGAGGAGTCTGCTGCCCCAGCTGCTGCAATGCCCGCCCCAGAGGAGTCTGCTGCCCTAGCTGCTGCAGAGCCCGCCCCAGAGGAGCCTGCCGCCCCAGCTGCTGCAGAGCCAGCCCCACAGGAGCCTGCTGCCCCAGCTGCTGCAGAGCCCACCCCAGAGGAGCCTGCCTCCCCAGCTGCTGCAGAGCCCGCCCCAGAGGAGCCTGCCGCCCCAGCTGCTCCAGTGCCCTCCCCACAGGAGCCTGCCGCCCCAGCTGCTGCAGAGCCCACCCTAGAGGATCCTGCCACCCCAGCTGCTGCAGTGGCCACCCCACAGGAGCCTGCCTCCCCAGCTCTTGCAGTGCCTGCCTCACAGGAGCCTGCCTGCCCAGCTGCTGCAGAGCCTGCTCCAGAGGAGCCTGCTGCCCCAGCTGTTGCAGTGCCTGCCCCACAGGAGCCTGCCGCCCCAGCTGCTGCAGAGCTTGCTCCAGAGGAGCCTGCTGCCCCAGCTGTTGCAGTGCCTGCCCCACAGGAGCCTGCCTGCCCAGCTGCTGCAGAGCTTGCTCCAGAGGAGCCTGCTGCCCCAGCTGTTGCAGTGCCCGCCCCAGAGGAGCCTGCTGCCCCAGCTGTTGCAGTGCCCGCCCCACAGGAGCCTGCTCCAGAGGAGCCTGCTGCCCCAGCTGTTGCAGTGCCCGCCCCACAGGAGCCTGCTGTCCCAGCTGTTGCAGTGCCTGCCCCACAGGAGCCTGCGGCCCCAGCTGCTGCAATGCCTCCTATGGAGGAAGTTTTCCCCATTGGCATAACCTTTCTTGGAGATACTACCCACACTGATTCAGTGCCTATCTCAGAAGAAGGAACTCCTGCTTCCCCCACTGAAATGTGGATTAAGGAGGACCTTGATTCCCTAACATTTGGAATAAAAGAGGTGACCAGCACAGTGCTACATGGGAAAGTTCCTCTGGCTGCAACTGCTGGATTAAATTCAGATGAGGTAATTGTTGCTCATTTTGATGCCAGGAAAGGTGTAGAGAGTAAAGTGAGATGTGCAAGTTATCTGAACATGGAGGTGATGAGAAATGACACAGATAGTCCTTTCTTTTGTTCTTTTTGGGTCCCCTGGGCTTATAGTTTCTGGTCTTTCTATTGAGTTTATGGGCAAAATATATCTTAATTCTGTCTGATGAAAAACTATAATTCATACTTCACTTTTTATTCAGTTAAGCCAAGTCCAAGGAATATAAACAGACCTGAGGTGCTTATGAATCACTCTGGGAAGATTAGTTAGATATCCTGAGTCTCCATTTTCCTCATTTGTAAGGCAGAAGTGAGGATAAATAACAATTTTAAAGCACCAGGTGTCCAAGATTACCAATCACTGGTGGTATCCCCCGTTTTCCCTTCAAATAGATGTGTTGCTGAGTTAAAAGAATTCACCAAAGCAGATTGGGTGAAAGCAGTAAAGATGTGGAATGAGAACTTTTTGATGCAAGTGTTTGTTTCTAAATGCCAGAGCTAGGCATAATAATGTTTATGAAAAATAAAGTAAGGGTATTTTGGTCAGCTTTGTCAAACTGCCTTAGTGTCCTTAAGCAAGTCACTTTCCTTGCTTGGACCTCTTGTTTAGTAATCTGTAAAATAGGATAATTGGGCTAAATGTCCTCCTGGGTGTCTCCTAGCTCTAGGATTCTTATTGTTAGGAGAACAAAATGTGTTAGGAAGCAGTTGGGAACAGTGTTCCACATCCTTGAGCCATGCTAGTGAAAGGAATTTGAGATCAACAGCTTTCTTACAGTTAACTGCCCAGGTGTCATTTGGTCATGGTAAAGAGTGAAGAAGTGAGAGGTAAAATCTTACACAGTCAGGGATAACTGAGTGAGGAGGTGGTTTTGCTTTTACTACATCCCTAAGACCCAAAACAGTGCTTTCTTCATAGTAGGCATTCACTATGGACTGACTGAGTGAATGAGTAAATATCAATCTCCTAGGTTATTGATGGATGCTGCAAGACAGATGGGTTCTCTCATTCACCCCATTGTAGAGCCTGTCAGACACTTAGTCTGCTAGAGCACCGATTAAACATGCAGCTACTGGCAACAAAATTATTTTATTGTGTGCCATAAGCTGCCAATTTTGCCACAGATTCTCATGCTTAGCTGACTGGTGGTGGTTTTACCTTTGACTTTACTAATTATTTTGTAATGTAGCATTCCATCAAATTAGGATGTGTCACCTTTCAGACTGAGGGATTTTGATTCTGAGTTTTATTGAATTTGGGATTGACATCCAGATCCCAGTAACCTGTCCAAAGTTAGGACAGTAAGTCAGTGACAGAGTAAGTTCTTACACTGGCATTCTTGATAATACAGAATATTTGTAGTATAAAGCCTATAGCAGTAATCAGTGAAATACAGGGATTAAATTTATAAGGAAGCAATCAAATCTGCATAAAGGAAAAAAAGTTCAGAGAAACCCTCCTATCAGTCTCTGGGGTCTCTGTTTCCTCATCTGCAAAATAAGTAGATGAGCTAGGTAATCTCTAAGTGTCCTTCAGCTACAGGAGGTAGTCATTTTATGAAATGGAGAAGGAAATGGTAGCCCAGCTGCAAGGTTTTCATCTTTGAAGTGTGGTTACTTTTTGGAATATCTGGAAGCAAGCAGATGCCTACACCTGTGTACAGAAAAGGAAAGATCTGAGCCATACCCCTAACCAGGACTGTTAACCAACAAGGATGTAGGGAGGCTATTTTGAAAATATTTATTGAAAAAAATCAAATCATTATGGAGTTAACATGAGTAATATACTCAAGGTGAAATATTATTTTACAAAGTTTTTCCAAGGCCAGGCACAGTGGCTCACACCTGTAATCCTGGCAGTTTGGGAGGCCAAGGCAGGAGGATCGATTGAGGCCAGGAGTTCAAGACCAGTCTGAGCAAGAGCGAGATCCCATTTGTACAAAAAGATAGAAAATTTAGCTGGGCATGGTGGTGCGTGCCTGTAGTCCCAGCTTCTCGGGAGGCTGAGGCAGGAGGATCACTTGAGCCCAAGGAATTTGAGGTTGCAGTGAGCTATGGTGACGCCACTGCACTCTAGCTAGGTAGACAGAGTGAGACCCTGTCTCCAAAAAAAAAGTTTTTCCAGGATGAGAGATGTATGGATTTTATTTCTTCCGTTTTAAGAGGGTTCCTGGAGGAACCTGTCATTTTTATACATAAACACTTAGAACTTGACAAGTGGTCATACCTAGAATGTGATTTAGAATGAATTGCTTTAGATCCTCTGTGTACGTGTATGTACAGATGCACATGTGTGTACATGGTTAACGTAGATATAAACTTTCTAATAGCCAATAATAGCAGTTTGGTAGAATAAGCAAAATGCCAAAAAAAAGTTTGCTATTTCTATAGTGGGATCTGAGATCCACCAATCATCAGTTATTTAAACTCCCCATTCATTCATAGACTTCCTCATCTTATTCTCAGTCACTGGTTCAAAGGAAGAAAAAATGTCTTTTGTTATAAAATAGGGATTCTATAAAATTAAAATTTTCTAGGGGAGTCTTTTTAAGCAAAAATTGGAGAGCACCACAATCCCTGTTCAGTGTTTGAATGCTCTGCTGATCTACAGAACCTTCATGGGTTTATTTGCTTTTCCCTAACATCATTTGTATACAAGGATTTATTGAGTACCTACTCTGTGCCAGGTACTAGGCTCCTACAGTGAATAGAATTGGCATGGTTCTTGCCCTTGTGGAACTTATACCATAGTGGGAGAGGCAGATATTAAGCAAAAACATGGCACAAATAAATATATAGTTACAGATTATGGCAAATTCTTTGAATAAAAAAAGAGATGCTAGTGGATTTGAAGACAATTGGATGGAGTCAAGATATATTTTGGAAGTAAAATCTACAAGAACTGACAGTGTCTTTTGTGTTGGGGATGAAGGAGAGGGAGTTATTAAAGATGACTGGGTTCTGTTTTGTACAACTGAGTGGATGAGGGCAGTAGTAAATCATTGATTTAAGAAAGAACAGATTTGGGGGGAGGGGAAAGTGGGAGATACTGTTCTATTTTGTAGCCATTAGGTTTGAGATGCCTGTATTTCATTTGTATGGTGATGTTAAGAAAGCAATTGGATATATAGGTTTGAAACTCAGAAGAGAGATGTAAGTTGAGAGTCATAAGCATTTATCTCGGTTAATTTTAACCCTGTGGGAATGGATGGGATTGCGTATGAAGAGCATAAAATGAGAAGAGGGCCCAGGACTGACAGGACATCCTCCCCTCATCCCCACCCTTAAAGTCTCCAGTATTTAGAGTTCTAGGAGAGAAGGAGAAAGAGAACAAAGGTCGTGAAAAAGAGGATCAGTCAGGATGAAACTGGGAGAATGCAGTATCACCAAAGATAGAAGTGTTTCAAGAAGTTCTTTGGGAAATTTTCTATTTTATATCCCTATTGCATCTTACAGCCTTGCAATAATTTTTACTAGTGTACTGCTCTGGAAAATGTCTGTGAGTGCTGCTTAGTTAATAACATGGCACAGTCCTATTTCACTAACAGTGAAATACTTAAGGAATTTTAATGTATCTAAAAGCGCTGGTATTGCAAAACAGCTTTATTTGGGAGTCGAGAGAAGGAGGAAAGTTTTTCAAATTTCCTTTCTTTAATGTTCTGTTCATTTGTATTCAAAATAAATACCTGGATAATATTTATTTAGAAGTGCTTTCATATATTTCTCAACTTTTGAAAAATGGTCAGACAGATATTCATTGTCCCTGTCAACCCATAGAGCAGAGATGAGGAATATCTAATGTGAAATATTTGTAAACAAAGTAAATCCAAATTTTAAAGAAGAATTAGCTCTATCACAAATTGAGCATCAGAAATCAGAAATGCTCCAAAGTCTGAAACTTTTTGACATGACACTGATGTGACACTCAAAGGAAGTCCTCATTGGCACATTTCAAACTTGAGATTTTCAGCTTTAGGATGCTCAGCCACACTGTCCCCTCCCCCAGCCCCCACCATCACCACCACCATTTTGTTGTACCAGCAGTAACTTTAAACTTGGGAGCTTCCCCCGCCCCTACCGTTTTGCTGTGATTTTTCTTTAGTAAAAACATCTTCAATGCTACAAAATAGAATTACAGCAGTTGCTTTTTCTGGGAACCATGTTGTTGGAGAAACAGTCATTTTAGCTGAACTGCCTGGTAGTGTTGCCTAACAAAATATGGTGTAATCAAATTATAGTATAAAATGAAGTACATCTTTGTCATCTTCCTTTTTCACTGTTCCCTAGGGCTTTCCCTCCCTGGTAATCTTAGCCATAGACCATTATTTCTAGAATCAGATTCCTAATTCTGGTGTGATCCATGGTCTCATATTGACCAAAATTAGTCTTGCCCAAACTTATAATTTTCTTTTACATTTATTTTTGTCCTCTTCCATTTTCTGTCATCTTCTGGCCTTAATTGACTCACCTGTCTCACTGAAACTGAAAGAACTTCTTATGGAAGAAAATAAATGGAAATAAATCCAGGCTAATGGAATATGGCTGGTTTTTTCCTCTGTCAATTGTGTGAGAAATCTGATTTCTAGGGACAAATATTTATTTCATTCTTTCCTTTAGTCTCTTGGTATGGCAAAAGTACCATTCTCTTCTGACCTTTTTGTTTCCTTTTAGAAACATCTGTCATTATTGAGCTTGACTGTAGTGAAGTATGCACATTGCTTGTTACACTTGTTTACATTGTTTTAAAATTCTGTTGCTTCATGGTGAGTAGGGATATACAGTATCATTTTTTAAAAAGTATTTATATATGTGTGTATATATCTATATATGCACATCTTACTCAGAGTGTGTGTCCAAAGTTCTGAAGGGCATTTCCCAACATTACTGGCCCGTTTCCCTTTGTAATCAGAGGAGTACTGTTTCAAGATTATGGGCTGTGTGTGGTCTGTGGCCCTGGAACAGAATGAACTTAAATGGCCACAGGGGGATTAAGCTATGAGATTGGTGTTTTTTACACTGATAATATATTTTGACTAATTGAGTTATTAGTCCTACTCAGAGAAGAGCATTGCCTATTATCAGTGGTTAGTTAAGGCTGTTCCCCAAGGTATATTTCATCTTAAATACTAGTCATTTGGTATCATTCTTATTTTTTAGGATTCATATACATTGAACTTGTACAATATTTTGAGGTTGATGCTTCTGTATTCTCTATAGCTTTTTGCATTAAATAAATTAAGCAACAGATTAAAAAAAAGATCAAACCCATGAGTCAACTGGGTTAAAGACCTAAGTAGTGTCATAACTCTCTAATTACATGTACGTAGGAGGGTGAATTGAAATATGAAACCACGTTTTCTTGATACTTCACTGTGCAGCTTTTTTTTTATTCCTGGTTTTCCTTCATTGAATCATAAATGCTCCAAGAATAACCAGTCACTGTGTGGTATAGAGGGTCTAATAGCCTTTAAATTAAATCTTTGGCTTGCAATTATCTAGATGTTTCAGAAAGAACAAGTGGATCCTCTTCAGATGAAATTGCAGCAGGTGAATGGACTTGGCCAGGGATTAATTCAGAGTGCAGGAAAAAACTGTGATGTGCAAGGTTTAGAACATGACATGGAAGAGATCAATGCTCGATGGAATACACTGAATAAAAAGGTAAGTGAGAAGGGGTAACAAGTATACTGGGAACAGAAGGCATAGAAAAAGAGACATCTAAATCTAAGGTTTCTCTGGAAGCTGACTACTAAAAATTAGCAGCTGCGATCTATAGTTACTAAAAAGGGTCGGTAGAAATTTAAAAATTGTTCTCTCCTTTCTCATAATAAGCCTACATGTCTGTGATACAGGTTGCACAAAGAATTGCACAGCTACAGGAGGCTTTGTTGCATTGTGGGAAGTTTCAAGATGCCTTGGAGCCGTTGCTCAGCTGGTTGGCAGATACTGAAGAGCTCATAGCCAATCAGAAACCTCCATCTGCTGAGTATAAAGTGGTAAAAGCACAGATCCAAGAACAGAAGGTAAGTGAAAATGTTAGGACAGTGAACTGTAACAGCCGTAGGGAGTGGTAGACAACACATTTCCTTATATTAATAGTTTAAGGAGCAATTCAGTTTTAGTAGAATCCGAACCTACTTTGTGTCATCCTGAAAAGAAAGGTAGAAATTGATTTTCATCATGTTACTTTAATCTACTAGTTTACTGTGGTATATTAGACTGAATAATTTTACTTGTTCATATATCCTATTTTGATGTTTGCCCACAGCTTTATATTAAGAGGTTTTGGTGTTTTTAGAGTCAGCAGTATTCTAAATAATGTATATCATGTGCAAGGTTCTGTCTGTATTTTTTGTTTAATTTCTACTTCAGTGCGTTTTTCTTTTTTTAAAACATTTATCTCAAAGAGAATTTTATTTTTATTGAGGTATAACTGACAATAAAAATTACATACATTTACAGTTTACAATATGTTTTGATACACGTATACGTTGTGAAATGATTTCTAAAATCAAGCTAATAAACATATCCATCACTTCACATGTTAACTACTTTTCAGTGCACTTTTCTTTTGGTTCAAAGGACATTTCTTGTTAGTCACATAATGACAATCACTGCTCCATTTAAAAACTTAAGTGTGCGAAAAGTTTATGTGTTTGGTAAGAACTATGCTGTATCTCATGCCTTTTCCTCAAGGATGGAAAAAACTTGTGTTAATTAAGTTTAGGATTTGGCAGGGTAGTGTTGTTCTTTTGATTTTTTTGTTTCTACTGCACATTTTAAAATGACCCTGTGTTATCACTTTTCATTTTCTTTGAACATGTATATAATAGTTGCTCCAACGGCTCCTGGATGATAGAAGGGCCACGGTAGACATGCTTCAAGCAGAGGGAGGCAGAATAGCCCAGTCAGCTGAGCTGGCTGATAGAGAGAAAATCACTGGACAGTTGGAAAGTCTTGAAAGTAGATGGACTGAACTACTCAGCAAGGCAGCAGCCAGGTAAGGCCAAAGGGGTTTTGAGGAATGAGTCTGGGGTTTGTTTTGTCCTATTTTTGACTTACTATCACTGAAGTGCTCTAAAAGCTTGTGGATGATTCATATGGTACTTTGGAAGGTGTTTAATGGATGAAGGATAAGTTTCTAGAGATGCTCCACGTAACCAGAATGACTCTCAGGAAATGAACTCCAACTATTCATAAATTTCTGAGCACTGTAAGACTCATTGCTCTGTGTTGTTGTTCTGATGCAGTATAATTGTGGTTCCAAATGACAGACACAGACTCCTACAAGCCAGCCAAGTTATTTTCTGAGTTTTTGAAACAGATTTTTCTGCCTTTATATTTATAAATAATGCTTTTGATACTTGGAATCGAAATTTGTCATATTTCTTTTCTGTTAGGTTATCCTAATATTGGATGTTTTTGCATCTAGGAGTTAGTCTGCAGTTCTGTTAAATATTTACTATATGGGCATTCAGGAGATGCATAAACTTTCTTCAGTAAATGGTCAACAGAAGAAAATGCTTTCTCTTTTCATAGCTATAAGTAACCCTCATGTGACTTGAGCTTAATACATAACATGGATATCTTCTCTTTAAACTTATACTATCGTCCGTTTTAAAAATAAATACCAGGTAATCAGAAATCTTAAGGAAGTAGTAGTGTCAATCATTTGTTACTGTAGCCTATGGCAGTCTTCAAATAACTCCCTCTTCAGGGAGTGCCACCACATTGGCTAATTTTTAAATTTTTTGTAGAGACAGAGTCTTGCTGTGTTGTCCAAGCTGGTCTCTAACTCTTGGCCTTAAGCTATCCTCTGGCCTTGGCCTCCCAGCGTACTCGGGTTACAGGCATGAGCCACTACACTAGGCCACTAAAGACTTTTATTTCAATTTTTAAATTTTGGATATTTGATGCTTCTAAATTATTTGTAGCTCTTCTCTTTGATACCCCAAATCTTACTACATTAAGTTATTCAAACTTTCAGATTCTAAAATCAGAAGCACACAGAAACTAGAGGCAATTTTTATTTTTTATTTTTTATTTTTATTTATTTATTTTTTTGAGACAGAGTCTCACTCTGTTGCCCAGGCTAGAGTGAGTGCCGTGGCGTCAGCCTAGCTCACAGCAACCTCAAACTCCTGAGCTCAAGGGATCCTCCTGCCTCAGCCTCCCGAGTAGCTGGGACTACAGGCATGCACCACCATGCCCGGCTAATTTTTTCTATATATATATTTTTAGCTGTCCATATAATTTCTTTCTATTTTTTTAGTAGAGATGGGGTCTTGCTCTTGCTCAGGCTGGTGTCGAACTCCTGAGCTCAAACGATCCGCCCACCTCGGCCTCCCAGAGTGCTAGGATTACGGGCGTGAGCCACCGCGCCCGGCCTAGAGGCAATTTTTAAAAAATGAAATTCAACTTTAATAATCTTTATGATTATATGTTTTAGTTGCATTAATTGAAGATGTATTTTGAAGGCTGGCATAAACAAACTAGGAAAGGAAATTCTATATTTAGATTGCCACTTAAAAATGCTAGCATTTAGAAACAGGTTTTTCTTTATATTTAAACATAATTGAATTTCCAGATAACCAAAATGCCAAATCTTTTTATTTCAACCATTTCTTATTAAAATAAGTTTGTCAGGGTATAACCAGCACAGGACCTAGCACAAATAGATATTAAGTAAAGGTTTACTGAACTAAAGTGCATTGTGTACTCCCAGGCCTTTTCAAATGGCATATCTTTTGTCTGTTCTTAGTAATTCACAGGCAGAATTATGACCTTTCATTATTAATCTGTGCTAATAGAGTTCTGTGGTTCTCCTGTCTCTTGTCATGCTGCCTCCAGCATCCAGGCTTCCTCTCTTCTTTGTAATTCGCTGCTTTTATTCTATAGAGTACTTGAAATCCAAGCTTAGCATGGGTGTTATATTGAGTAAGATTCCCAGTAAGCTGTGAAATACATAAGTTTTTTGGCTGCTATTTGTGTTGGCAGATTCAGCCAGTCTGAGGTCATTTTTTTCCCCCTTAAATCTGGATTCAAAGTTATGTTCTGGGGCTTGAAATTATTAGCAGCCTGACTGGATTTTTGGGAGATGGGGAAGAATTCTAGTTCATGGAACTACAGTACACTGCCTTTGCTCTTCAGCTACTCTCTTCACTTGTAAGTGAAGGTGGCAGTGACAGAGAAAGAGAAGTTAAAACTGATGATTTTTTGACTCCTTTAAACTTTATTTTGTTCACATGTTCAGGTGATGCATGTGCTACATTCCGTTTTGATATGTGTCACTGTGGTATAAGGAGAAAAAGCATTAGAAGGTCTGATTGTAATCCTCATTCTACTCTTGCTGCTCCCTGGGTGATTGGACAAATCTTTCTTTAAGCCTTCAAGGTCAATTTTCTCGTTTATCATAGTGAGATAATTATTGTGCCCACCTTACAAGGTTATGACAGGATCAGAATAAGGTAATACTGTGAAAACCTTTAAAATACCAAAATGCTACACAATGTGTGTTTTGTTTACTGATGGTATTTAAACTGTACCTGGTAAAGACTGTTCTTTTACTGAATGTAGTACTATTATCAATCTTAATGTGCCTTTCTGCCTGAGCAACTTGTTCTATATATTTGCGTAGGCAAAAACAGCTGGAAGACATCCTGGTTCTGGCCAAACAATTCCATGAGACAGCTGAGCCTATTTCTGACTTCTTATCTGTCACAGAGAAAAAGCTTGCTAACTCAGAACCTGTTGGCACTCAGACTGCCAAAATACAGCAGCAGATCATTCGGCACAAGGTACGAAGTAGTTACTGTTAATGAAAACACAAAACTGGAATTAGAAATCCTAGAAATAAGAAAACTGCCTACAGCATTCTAGAAGATGTGTTCTATGTGGTTTTTTTTAAAGTTTATTTATAATATGGTCAGGTCATTAATTTGAAAAGTCATATTCTTAAAGTAAAAATAGAAATTAATAGGCTACCATCAGAAAAAACAGCTTTTGTTCCCAATTTTTATATTACTTTTGCCTTTCAGTAGGTGAACTTTTTAATTATTTAATTTGTTATATCATTTGTTATTCATCATTTTATGTTTAGTTTTCATTTATTTTGTTTCTGTTATTCATTTTTTCCATCTGGATTTCCAGGCTCTGGAAGAAGAAATAGAAAATCATGCAACAGATGTGCACCAGGCAGTCAAAATTGGGCAGTCCCTCTCCTCCCTGACGTGTCCTGCAGAACAGGGTGTGCTGTCAGAAAAGATAGACTCATTGCAGACACGATACAGTGAGATTCAAGACCGGTGCTCTCGGAAAGCAGCCCTGCTTGACCAAGCACTGTCTAATGCTAGACTGTTTGGGGAGGATGAGGTGGAAGTGCTCAACTGGCTGGCTGAGGTTGAGGACAAGCTCAGTGCAGTGTTCGTAAAGGATTACAAACAGGATGTCCTGCATAAACAGCATGCTGACCACCTGGTATTCATGTTTTCCATTCTTACTGGTTATGTTACTAAGTTGTTATTTTGATTTGTGTTTCTCTTCATTTCTTTTTTTTTTTTTTTCCTTCATTTCAAACACTTCAACTTTATTTTATACACAAGTGCATCGTTTATAGACTTGGTGCTAAGTACTAATCTGTCTTAGATAAGTCCATGGAAATACTTGTGTTTAACAAACTAAATCAGTAATTCTAGAAGATGGTATGGGGCATAGACAGGGGCCATCTCAACTCCAATTCATGATTTACATCTTTCGGTAAGGTATCACTAAGTTTTCATTTGAGCAATTTTATAAAAGAGAAAGTACTTTAACAAAACCAGATATCTAAATAGTGCCCAGGATTTGGTCATGTAGTTATAACTTTTACAATATTTCTAGAATTTATATGCTCAAATTCTAGGGATTTTGTGTCATCTTAATAGAAAGAAGTTTGCCTTTTTCATTTCTTTTTTATGAAATCTCTTTGGCAAAACAATTTAATAGTCTAATATTATTTTGCTTCTTCAACTTCAAATATGGAAACAGTTTTTAACCAGGATCCTGATTTAAATCAACCTGTTCTTGCTGATTTTCTTCTCTTGAACTTTCTGTCTTATTTATTTTGGACGCAGTAGAGATTTTTGCTGAATTTCACTTCTACCTTTCTTAGGTTCAGGTTTGGTACTACTAGATTGGTAAAGCTGATTTAATTCTAAATCCCTTCTCATTCAGCACAGAAGAAAGCTTGCCTATAAGTATCTGACTTAATTATTTTGAATAATCAATGAGCTAACCAAAGAGATAATGAGGAAATCAAATACTTGATATTTAAACTAAACTGATATTCATCTCTTTACTTTAAATTTGGTCTCTTAAAGGTCTCACATTTCTTACCCACTGTTGTGCCATAGTTTTAGGATTAATGATATTCTTCCCTTTCAGGCTTTAAATGAAGAGATTGTTAATAGAAAGAAGAATGTAGATCAAGCTATTAAAAACGGTCAGGCTCTTCTAAAACAAACCACAGGTACTTTGAAAAGTCCATCTCTTAGCACCTCTATGGTCTCAAAGACAATCTCATTTCCAGGGAAATAAGCTCCTTGCATTAGCCACGTCTGTTAGTAAATATGAGGAGCTTGGTATTCACTGATTGTGTTACCATGTGCTCCAGGGGGCTGATGACCTGTGTCCTGTTTCCTGCTAAATCTTATGAAAACCAAAGGACTCAGTTGTCTCATATCAGTTATAGATGATGATCCTCCTTGCCCTCTAGTATGTGTAATGCCAGCATTCTCTGAATGGTGCTGTGAACATCTAGAAACACCTGAAACTGAACTCAGACCTTAATAATATCAGAAGTGGCCTCTTTTATCAAGTAGAAGGTTTATTTTATTTCCCACTTACCCTTCATATGGGATGTTAGGTGAAATCATTACCAGAGGGAGAGAGCATCTATAAAATTAAAAGGTCTGATTGGAAGAAAGGGGGATTAAAGGGACCCCTCATCCCCAGATCTCTTAAATATGAATAATTGTGCTGTCTCCCACAGGTGAAGAAGTGTTACTTATCCAGGAGAAACTAGATGGAATAAAGACTCGCTATGCAGACATCACAGTCACTAGCTCCAAGGCCCTCAGAACTTTAGAGCAAGCCCGGCAGCTGGCCACCAAATTCCAGTCTACCTATGAGGAACTGACTGGGTGGCTTAGGGAGGTGGAGGAGGAGCTGGCAGCCAGTGGAGGACAGTCTCCCACAGGGGAGCAGATACCCCAGTTTCAGCAAAGACAGAAGGTGAGCTGTCATTCCATACTGTTAAGGGAAAAGTTTTCTCTCTGTCAGAGTTGTTAAGTTTTATCACCTTTACTTAAATCTAAACCAAAAGTGTCTGCCTCCCTCCTTTATTTACTCACAGACAGTAAGATTTGACATAAAGACATATATAAATTATGTATATATTATAGTCTAAAGGAGAAAGAAGTTAAATCTCAAATGCCTAGGAAGTTTGCTTTGTATGTAACATTTTATGATTTACCTCCATTTTTCATTCTCAAAGAGTACTTCATGTTTTTATTTGATTCTCCTACAGGATCTGGTATAGTTCTAGATGCAGAATGATACTGTATAGGCACTTGTTAAGTTAAATGCCTAGCCTATGGTTAAAACATTATTTATCATTTCTATTGAAGTGAGGAGAAAAAAGAACGAAGCACTCTTTGTTTTACCGGGAGACAGTCTGGTTCAAGAAGTCATGCAGACAGTTCTAAGCAAGCAGCAGCTAAGTCTAAAGTCAGGCTTCAGAATGACTGAAAAATCTGAGACAAGAAAAAATAACTGAAGGAAGGAGGTCAGAGCCCTGCTGGGATGTGTGGTAGAGATAGCACTTTCCACCCAGCACAGCTGCTAATGTGCTTTATTTAGCAAGGTATGGCCTGAAAACTCTTTTCCCTCCTTAGGAATTAAAGAAGGAGGTCATGGAGCACAGGCTGGTGTTGGACACTGTGAATGAGGTGAGCCATGCTCTCTTAGAGCTGGTGCCTTGGAGAGCCAGAGAAGGGCTGGATAAACTTGTGTCTGATGCCAATGAGCAGTACAAACTGGTCAGTGACACTGTTGGACAAAGGGTGGATGAAATTGATGCTGCTATTCAGAGATCACAACAGGTAATGTTTGTAATGCCTCTGCATTAATATTTTAGACAGTGGGGATTGATGTGTGAGATATAATACTATGAGCCATATAAATAAGAATAATGGCTCAGGAATGAGAATGACTTCAAGCTAAATCTGATGCAACAAACATTTCAGTAATGAGAAATGATTGGGTAGAGGTTTATGAGGATGGATCTAGGTTTGATCCAAAATACTTGATCCCTTTGAGTAAAGAAGAACTTGGAGAAGAGTGTGCGAGGCCTTTTCTTAGCTAAGCTAAGAAGTTTGATGGTGATAGGAGTAGACAGTATCTAGATCCAAAAGGTCCAAATGCATTACAATCTTAGTTTGATATAATCAACTTTCTTAGCATTAGATGGAAGAGGGGAAGGAACCAAGAACTATAATTACTATCAAATATGCAAACCAAAATAGCAGAGCTATCCAAATAGAATCCTCTCAGTAAACACAGGTGTCATATTTCCCTTGATCTTTTTTCCTCCCTGCTTTCTGGAAAAAAGTTACTTGCCTTTTTCTGTAGCTGGATACCGCCTTTTAATGGTCCATAGTACAAAAAATAAATGAATATAACATAACTCCTTGGGTTCACAGTGATAAGCAAATGCTTTTTGAACCACACAGAAATTTGCTTTGATTCCAGGTACATCCCCAGTGTGTCTTTAGCATTATCCCTAATCTTTGCCAGATATTTCAATAGGAAGCTTATTGGGCTTGGAAGAAGCCTATTTTAAATAACAGTGCAGATTGGCAAAGTCAAAGAGGAAGAGATAAAAGATGGGGGGACCTTCATGAAACAAAAGTCATATAGAGCATATTTTTGTTATTACATAAGCATTGAAAGATCTGGTGTTTCTAATGCTTCTTCCGCTGAGCAAGTACTTTCAAGTTAACTTGACTCAACTGTCTACGGCCATGTTAAGTTTATAGTTAAACATCTGACTAAAACTACTACTGTTTAATGTCTGGGTAGGAAAGGGGATTGGCAGAAAGAGTGCACTCACTCACATCAAAGTATTGATTAGAGGTATATTTCTTTTGAAGGGTGTCAGTTTCTGTTGTTTTTATCTGTAGGACCACTAAGTAGGTTCTGTAACTTCTTTTAAGGAAGTTGAAATATGATCAATCCTAATTTGTTTGCATCTGGGTTTGTGATTCTTCCTAGTTTGGCCTTTACTTTATGAGATACAAATTGTATTACTGAAAATCCAGGCCCTTCTATGTTGAATAAATTAGAGTTCTAAGAAGGAGACCTTGGCTGTATGTAATTTGTTTATTTTTCTTCATTACCTCTATTAGTATGAGCAAGCTGCTGATGCAGAACTAGCTTGGGTTGCTGAAACAAAACGGAAACTGATGGCCCTGGGTCCAATTCGCCTGGAACAGGACCAGACCACAGCCCAGCTGCAGGTACAGAAGGTAAGTGTATCACTGGTGTGCCCACTCTGACCTGAGCCTAATAGAAGCATTGGTAGCTTCGAGTGACTAGGAGAGATTCTGACTAACCTGTGTCAAGTGGAACGATTTAATGGCATGATGGAGAATAGAAATTAATTTTATATACACTTGGTTGGGGTAAGGAAGAAATTTTTTGCTTTGTGAAAAAGGAGAAATAGGCCCATTAATCCAGGAAAGAATAGTTAGCAGTTTCCTGGATGACTTTTAGGAGGGAGGATGTTTGTGTAAGCTGCTAAAGAAGATAAGTAAAAAAAGATGTTGGATAGGCAAAGTGTCAAACTTTATAAGAACAATTTTTGATGTGGCTTTAAAGCAAAGAATTTTTCATATATTATGTCTTACCATTCACTAACACAGGCTCAGGGTCTTTTTACTTCTTGACTTAACTACAGTTTGCTTTTCAAAGGCTTTCTCCATTGACATCATTCGACACAAAGATTCAATGGATGAACTCTTCAGTCACCGTGGTGAAATCTTTGGCACGTGTGGGGAGGAGCAGAAAGCTGTATTGCAGGTGAATGACATTGACTTATGCACCACATTGTTCCTGTCTTGATTATGGTGAATTAGAAGTACAATTGTGAAATGATAGTTTAAGATTTTTTTCCTCCTGGACTTTCTTATTACTGATTGTCGTTAAAGTCAAACTTGATCTTCTAGGGAATTCAGACTCCTAACCCCACGTTCACAAATGTCTAAACAGCCCTACTATATAATGTGAAATATATTGCGAATCCATCTTCTTTATAACAAAGAAATTGCTACTTATCCTTACTCCATAGGGACTAAGCTTTGAGTTACTTTTCAAGGAATTTATGGTAGGGTTTTTAGAACCATATGTATATGTTAATTCCTTTTTCAGGTCCTTCTAAAACGTCACCCATTTTTAAAAGGATTGTCCAGGAGACATAGTTAGTAGAACAGTTTTGTTTATTTTTTTATAAAGGGTATGGTTAACCACACTTTCTCAAAAACATTCATAAATTGACTGAGCTACTCATCATAAACCTTTGAAGGATAAATGCCAGATTTCTGCAGACATTTTTTATCAGAGGAAAAAAGGCAAAATTCAGTGGGCAAAGATTCCATCATACCCCCTGAGATGTTCAGTTTTAAACTGATCTGTTATAATCTATCTAAGGATGTGTGTCGGCCGGGCGCGGTGGCTCACGCCTGTAATCCTAGCACTCTGGGAGGCCGAGGCGGGTGGATTGCTCAAGGTCAGGAGTTCGAGACCAGCCTGAGCGAGACCCCGTCTCTACTAAAAATAGAAAGACATTATATGGACAACTAAAAATCTATATAGAAAAAATTAGCCGGGCATAGTGGCGCATGCCTGTAGTCCCAGCTACTCGGGAGGCTGAGGCAGTAGGATCGCTTAAGCCGAGGAGTCTGAGGTTGCTGTGAGCTAAGCTGACGCCACGGCACTCACTCTAGCCTGGGCAACAAGGTGAGACTCTGTCTCAACAAAAAAAAAAAAAAAAAAAAAAAGGATGTGTGTCATTACTGAACGGTTAATTTTACTGTGCTTGTGCTATTTTACTGTCTTTAGTTTTATTTTCATCTTTTAAAAATTACAGACATGATACATGTATATGATAGGAAAATTAGAAAATTCAGATAAATATAAAGAAAATGAAAATGACTTGTAATCTTACTAGATTAGATTAGTCCATATTTTTAAATAATTTAGTGTGTGTTCCTTTAGACTTTTTAATATACGTATACCTACATTTTTTTCTTAAAAGAAGGGTTTATAATAGCAATAACTTTTTTTTTATTCATAGGAAAAGACAGAGTCTCTAATACAGCAATATGAAGCCATTAGCCTACTCAATTCAGACCGTTATGCCCGCCTAGAGCGGGCACAAGTCTTGGTGAACCAGTTTTGGGAAACTTATGAAGAGCTCAGCCCCTGGATTGAGGAAACTCGGGCACTAATAGCACAGTTACCCCCTCCAGCTATTGATCATGAGCAGCTCAGGCAGCAGCAGGAGGAAATGAGGGTAAGGAGTTACTCCAACTTTTATTTTATTGTAGAACTAAAAATGGGCTCTGTAACTTATTCAGAAACAACATATTTATTTGTGCCTACCATGTGCAAGTTCTATGTTATGAAGTTATTTCTTAATCAGTTAGAATTTCTTTGCATAATAAAGTACATACATGAATTATTTCCTTTGTTGTTTAATACAAATTGATTAAAGAATAAGATTATGGAGATGTTGAGAACCTGGGTGTTACAGAGGTAAAGAAAGAGTTAACTTAAAAAATCAAGGGTATTTAAAATATTTCCAGGGACAATATAGGATGTTGTTAGACTCAAGGTGTTTTTGGATGGCTCTTTCTGCTTGGTTAGGTGCCAGCTGGAATGAGAGCTGTGAAGTAATGTCAGAAAGCATTTTGCTATATGTGGTTAAGACAAAAGGGAAATTTATAGACATTTCAATTAATGTTACTACCATTAATGACACTTTATTAAATGTTTATAGCTTGTGCATATTGCTATTCCCGTGTTCCTATAAGTAGAAGAATGCAAACTGGATGTAGCCAGCAGTAAAGTCAAGTCAAGGAGTGGTTGCCTTGCCAGAAATGTTGCTCTTCCATAGCTTATCCTGCCTGGTGTCTCTCAGTCTGGGGAGGGAGACAGGTATTAAACCATGTAAATTATAATATGGTACATGGAAGTATTTATGAGTACAGAAGAGGTTGGGGTAGATTTGCATGACACAGATGGTAAAGGAGAGTGAGAAAGGATGTATCCAGGAGGGCTTCCAGGGCGACAAGACATCTACACTGGCTTTTGAAAATTAAGAGGATTAGGTAGTGTCAGAGATCAAGACTTAGGTGTTTTTCTGTTCCTCGATAAATGATGAGATGCTGGGACTTACTGGCATTTAATAATTTAGTTTGTTCCTCTCAAAGTTAGTATTATCTCTGATCAAAGTATCTAAATAAACTGGTATAAAAGTGCTCATTATGTTTTAATCCATATTTCTTTACATAGCAACTAAGGGAATCTATTGCTGAACACAAACCTCATATTGATAAGCTACTAAAGATAGGCCCACAACTGAAGGAGTTAAACCCTGAGGAGGGAGAAATGGTGGAAGAAAAATACCAGAAAGCTGAAAACATGTATGCTCAGATAAAGGAGGAGGTGCGCCAGAGAGCCCTGGCTCTGGATGAGGCTGTGTCCCAGTCCGCGCAGGTATGTATGTGTCTGACACTCATAACCTTCAACTGTCTGTTAGTGTAAGCAAGAGATCTCTGTATCAGGTATGGCTCTATGTGCAGAAATGTCCAGACCAGCATGTTGATAATACGTGATCGATAGAGTAGGAGGCTTTGCCTATCTGCATTTTTATTCCAGGGAACATTGGCATACTGACACTATAAGAAGGATAAAATGCAGGTATATATTGTCTGTTGATGGTTTCCCTGAAAACTTTCTATATTGTGATGATCCTTTAGTAGGGATGATTTTGGATAAATTTATCTTGCAGATTCAAAAGCAGTGACTGCCTCAGAAAAAGGTTCCTATTGGTCCTGTTACTTTTGAGACTTAGAACAATAGCACATTAGTTTTCTTACTCAAGAAGCAACAGGCTAGCTCCTAGATGAGAGAAAGATGCTTGAGTAGGGAGAAATAGTAGAGAAGCATAAACCACCCACAGTGGAGTTTAAAGCATGTAACTACATACTTTTCAACTAATATGTTACTGTTAGTGGTACTTTTGTCATGTCTGGGTATTTTATTCCTATGTTTAGTCAATATTCTTGGTTAATATTTGTACTTACTCAAGTTTTTCCCCCCCACCTTCCGTCCCATCTCTCACTCACATTGTGGAATGTGTTACTTTGTGTTGTTGCTGCCTGCTCCTGTCTTCCCCACATGGTCACATTTCATTGTTGTGTTGACTGCGCCCACCATTACAGATTACAGAGGTAAGGTACCCACCCCCATTGGTATTAGGGTGTTCTTATAAAACTGAAAATTGAAGGCATTACCTATCATGAAATTTCCCTTAATGTTAGTGGAATAAATTTGACCAGTGCAGTTTACCATGCCAGTTTTTTGGGGGTGGAACCTAGAAGTGAGGGAATGATGGGAAATGATTTTGTTAAGGAAATCCCACCATGTTTTTCCTATAGGACACTTAAAATTGATAAGCCTTACACTAATTAAAGAATCCAGAGTTGGTTTTAGATAAATTTTTTTTTTTAGAAGGCAAGCTTATCTCTTTCGCTGCCTTTTCTCCTCTCTCTGAATTGTTATAAATGAGAATTTTATAATTGTAGGCATGTTATTCAAAGTACCAAAAAGGTGGGAAGGTTATTTTAGAATAAGGTTAGATTTGATTTTCCTTAATTACCTTTCATCATGCCAACATTTTCCTCTCTCACTATTCCATACGGTGGGTTGTTAAATTGCATGCCATGATACTTTAAATGCCAAATCATGTAGCATTTTAAGTTCCCCATCCATTTACACAGCTGGTGGAGGGCATCTAACTTCTTGGTCTAGTCTGTTGCATGCAACTGTCATCTGAGATGTTGACATACTGACTCACACTGGTTTCATAGTCTTGTCCCTTTTTCATTACATTGGTTGGAATAGGAGAAATATTGTGGCAGCAATAAAGATTTGAGTTGATTTCTGGTGTATTAATATCTTTTTATTCTTAAAATAAATATTGGCTTTTTTTTAATCTGATGGGTCAGCTCTGGTGTACTGTGCCCAAACAGTTTCTTAGCCAAACCCAATACTTAACAGCCATTGGGCTGGGCTGAGCACAGGTTATCCTAAACGGTAGTAGATTTATACCTTGTCCTTATTCCCTAACACTTCCCCAAGAAGTGTGATGAGGTGTTGCTGTGATGGCTAATGTTTCAACATTTGTTTAGTTTCATGATAAAATTGAGCCTATGTTGGAGACTCTGGAGAATCTTTCCTCTCGCCTCCGTATGCCACCACTGATCCCTGCTGAAGTAGACAAGATCAGAGAGTGCATCAGTGACAATAAGAGTGCCACCATGGAGCTAGAAAAACTGCAGCCGTCCTTTGAGGGTCTGAAGCGCCGTGGAGAAGAGCTCATTGGGCGATCTCAGGGAGCAGACAAGGATCTGGCTGCAAAAGGTGCTTGATGGGTGTAATTATTTTTAAAGAAAATCAATAGAATGAATTCAAGGCTGTGGTTATCTCCAGCATCCCACCAGATGTATTTATTTCATTGAATAGAAAGGCAGTCCCCCAGTAATGAGTATTCCAGCAAGTCATTTGGAAGTCATTTAGAATTCAGAACACATTTCCCCATTGAAACAAGGTTACAATTGGTAGTTAGATTCCCAGGCCAGGAAACAAATGCTCCTTTAACCCCTAATGTGAGTAAACTACAGTATCAATAGTGGGTAGAACATAACTACCTTTTATAACAGTTTCCATGGGAAAACATACAAGTTCAACACAGAACACTATAAATAGAGTTCTCATTTCAGCTTCTTTGTAAATTGGAGGTTTTGTATCTTAGCCGTACCTTTATATTAGTTTATTTTCCGATTACCTCTGTTATCCCTTTGTGTGAGAGACCAACATAAGCTGAAAATGCTAATGTAGAAATAATAAAACTAAGATGGAAAAGTATCCTTCAGTTATAAATGTTTAGAGCCTTTTTTAAAGATGGTTTCATTGAAAAGGATGAAACTGATTTCAAGTACTTAGAGAAGTTCTATTCACTTATCTTTTTTACCTCCTCAGAAATCCAAGATAAATTGGATCAAATGGTATTCTTCTGGGAGGACATTAAAGCTCGGGCTGAAGAGCGAGAAATTAAATTTCTTGATGTCCTTGAATTAGCGGAGAAGTTCTGGTATGACATGGCAGCTCTCCTGACCACCATCAAAGATACCCAGGACATTGTTCATGACTTGGAAAGCCCAGGCATTGACCCATCCATCATCAAACAACAGGTTGAAGCTGCTGAGGTAAGAAAGAAACAGAACCCCACCTCTCACGTGTTTGTCCTCTAGAAAAGCACTTTATCGAAGTATGTTATGTTGTGTTAACTGCTTATCCAGGCTGAGTTCCTCAAAAATTTTCTAAAATTTTTTTTTTAAGTCAAGGCTTCTTTTCCACTTGAAAAAAATATCTGTTCATTATGGTAAATGTCTTTAATGTAAAAAAAAAATAGATGGTAGAAAATGAAAATCAGTTTTGAACTCATCATCAAGAGATAACAATTGTTACTTTGACATACCTTTTTCTAGTCTTTTTGGGGAGTCTAGTTTTTACTAAATGCATTTCTCACCTCTTCTCGTCCTTTTAGCACAACCCAAGCCTATCTTGATATTATCTCTATTTCTTACTTTTATTTCAGCTATTTTTCCACACAGAAATTTTCCCCATCCCTAGCCCTGTCAATAAGGCCAGTCCATGAACCAATTTTTAGGATATGGCACAAACTTCTTTAAGATTATAGAGTCTAGGCCGGGCGCGGTGGCTCACGCCTGTAATCCTAGCACTCTGGGAGGCCGAGGTGGGCGGATCGTTTGAGCTCAGGAGTTCGAGACCAGCCTGAGCAAGAGCAAGACCCCATCTCTACTAAAAATAGAAAGAAATTATATGGACAGCTAAAAATATATATAGAAAAAATTAGCCGGGCATGGTGGCGCATGCCTGTAGTCCCAGCTACTCGGGAGGCTGAGACAGGAGGATCGCTTGAGCTCAGGAGTTTGAGGTTGCTGTGAGCTAGGCTGACGCCACGGCACTCACTCTAGCCTGGGCAACAGAGTGAGACTCTGTCTCAAAAAAAAAAAAAGATTATAGAGTCTAGCACTCCTGTTATGCCAGTCAGTCAGTGCTTAAATTTTTTATTTGTACTTTATTATTTTACCCTTGTTGATACCCTTCTCTATAATAGACTTCTGGCTATAGGTTATACTCTCCTTGGAGGCAGGAAGGAATGAACCTTTTGTGAATTATTGAAGCTCATTATACCTTTCCCATACTGTTTTATATATACATATATCTCTATAGAATAGTTGATATGTATTTTGTGTATATACATGAAAAATAACCAGAGTCTGAAACTTCACTGTCTAGGTAAGTGAAATATTATGAACATTGAAAGGCTTTTGTAAAATTGACTGTTCTGTTGAACATCTGCTATTGATGGGGGTGTAAATCACATTTGCAAAGTTTGGGAAGTTCTGTTCTGCTTTCTGTTTTGGCTTATATGCTGTTCATTACACGTAGACTATTAAGGAAGAGACAGATGGTCTCCATGAGGAGTTGGAGTTTATTCGAATCCTTGGAGCAGATTTAATTTTTGCCTGTGGAGAAACTGAGAAGCCCGAAGTGAGGAAGAGCATTGATGAGGTAGGGAGAAATGGATGAGGCATTCAGATGGAACATTAGTGGGCCCAGACTAAAGAGTGGTATTGATTGAAGAATCTGACGGCTTGTTTTTCCCCTAGATGAATAATGCTTGGGAGAATTTAAACAAAACATGGAAAGAGAGGCTAGAAAAACTTGAGGATGCCATGCAAGCTGCTGTGCAGTATCAGGACACTCTTCAGGTGAGAGGCCAGGAGGTGACCACCAAGGAAATACGGGTTTCATTTGTAGCCATTTCCTGCTTTCGGCACAGGAGTGGATCACTTTTCACAGGACCTAAGACAGTGCTGTTTCTCTGTTTCTAACCAAAGTTTCCCACCTCTATTGAGAAAAGTAGTACCATATGTCTGAATGTCTACTTTTCCTGCCATTTTAATCATCACCATTGCCTGCTCGACATAGAGTCATTCAGCTGTACGGTGAAGCTGGCCTTACTGTGAGAGTCATTGCTTGCTAGAGGTTCCAAACCCAGGTTATCTTGAAGCAGCTTAGCATACTTCAGGACACCATGAGTGTTCTAGCTGGCTATGAGAAATGTTAACTTTTATTCAAATTTAGTATTTCCAGATTGTAGTTTATTTTGGGCCTCATCCCAATAACATTGGCTCTGTTCTTAAATCTCCATAGTACTAAAGAGCATTATCCCTTATCTCTGCCCCCTACCTAAATGCAAATATTGTAGCACAAGGTGTTTTGATTCATCCCTTCTTATATTAGCAGGGATAATGCTAATTCTCACCCAACTTCTGTTTTTGTTTTTTACTATTTACTTGTATTTTTATTCTAGGCAATGTTTGACTGGCTAGATAACACTGTGATTAAACTCTGCACCATGCCTCCTGTTGGCACTGACCTCAACACTGTTAAAGATCAGTTAAATGAAATGAAGGTTTGTATCTGGGAATGGCTTTTGAAGAAGAATTGCTTCTTTTTAGTTTTTAAAGGCTTAGTTTGATGTTAACATTAAGTATGTCTTTAATAGGAGTTCAAAGTGGAAGTTTACCAACAGCAAATTGAGATGGAGAAGCTCAATCACCAGGGTGAACTGATGCTAAAGAAAGCTACTGATGAAACAGACAGAGACATTATACGAGAACCATTGACAGAACTGAAACACCTCTGGGAGAACCTGGGTGAGAAAATTGCCCACAGACAGGTAAGGCAAATAGTAGAGTACATCAGTGAACTACTCTCTGCTCTTTTCTAATTTCCTAACAAATATTCCGTTTCTGTCTTTTTCTGAGTAGCATAAGTTAGAAGGTGCTCTCTTGGCCCTTGGCCAGTTCCAACATGCCTTAGAAGAACTAATGAGTTGGCTGACACACACTGAAGAGTTGTTAGATGCTCAGAGACCAATAAGTGGAGACCCTAAAGTCATTGAAGTTGAGCTTGCAAAGCACCATGTAAGTGTTTTCATTTTTTCATCTCTGTCCTTACTGGTTTGAGACCATATTGCCACCAGAAGCCTTTTGATGTGTGTATCTTAGGGAACCAAGCTTGATGATGTCTATAGAGATAAATTATGTCGTTTGATACTTTTTAGGTTCTAAAAAATGATGTTTTGGCTCATCAAGCCACAGTGGAAACAGTCAACAAAGCTGGCAATGAGCTTCTTGAATCTAGTGCTGGAGATGATGCCAGCAGCTTAAGGAGCCGTTTGGAAACTATGAACCAATGCTGGGAGTCAGTGTTACAGAAAACAGAGGAGAGGGAGCAGCAGCTTCAGTCGACACTGCAGCAGGTACATGTGACATCCAAGTTGGGTAGGGAGAGCTATGCAGATAAACAGAAAGCCTCCCTAAGTCAGAGAGAGGAAAGCAGTTTGGGTTAGAACCCCCTGTATCTTACGAGGAAGGTCTGTTCTGTGCTATGACTCGTTTGGAAAGAACAGCTTTTGATTGAGTGGTTCTTTTTTAGATTAAGTTGGTAGCCCAGTCTATTTCCATTCAAAGTTAGTAGATCTTCACTATAAAAATCTTGTTCACAGATTTAGTTTTTTCTTGAATCAAGTCAGATCCCCCCTATTCAACAGAACCTTAGTCATATAGTCAGTTCATCAGATTATATCAGATGTCTGTAATATGTTATAGTGAGGTCTGAAGGAATCTGCTAGATTCTCATAATAAATAAGCATATTGGGCCCATGCTAATACAGCAACAGAACAGCTCTGCCTGTGAGCAGGCCAAAATTTATTCCTCAAGATAAATTCCTCATATGATCATTTAGAAAGTTTACTTTTGGGCTAAGCATGGTGGCTCATGCCTATAATCCTAGCACTTTGGGAGGCTGAGCTGGAAGGATCACTTGAGGTTAGGAGTTCTAGACCAGCCAGAGCAACTTAGACCCCATCTCTACAAAAAATAGAAAAAATTATCCAGGCGTGGTGGCACACGCCTGTAGTCCCAGCTACTCTGGAGGATCACTTGAGCACAGGAATTTGAAATCGCAGTGGGCTATGTTGACCCCACTACACTTTCGCCCAGGCAACAGTATAAAACTCTGTCTCAAAAAAAAAAAAAAAAACACCAAAAAAGAAAAAAAGACAGTTTACTTTTGAAGCTAAGAATTGACTACTGACATTGCTGATATGTCTTTTTCTCAAAAGGCCCAGGGTTTCCACAGTGAAATTGAAGATTTCCTCTTGGAACTGACTAGAATGGAGAGCCAGCTTTCTGCATCTAAGCCCACAGGAGGACTTCCTGAAACTGCTAGGGAACAGCTTGATACACACATGGTAATGGCAGTTTCTTGAAATTGAGCAATAAGCATCCCATATTCAGTAGCTCCTTTCTGAGATCACAGTCATATATGTATCTGGGAGTCTACAAAGTGTAGTACGTTTTTACTAACAATCTAGTACAACCTTGAGGATTGCTGGTTATTACAGGTTTCTAATATTTTACCATAGGCAGCAGTAATGACAGGGAAGAGTCAACTGGAAATACATTGGTGAGCTGGTAAATCTTGGGTTGATCAGTTTGATTAGCACAAGAATATTGACTTGAAGGTGAGAACATCAAGAAAACAAATACATATTCTGTTATGAGATCAAAAGTGAAAAAAAAAGACAAATACAAACATAGATGTGTTTGTATTTAAGAAGACTACTTAGTGAGGATTTAGGAAACGTGAATAAATGCTGACAATATTTCAAGAAAGCATGCTGAGAACAAAAGGCAATATAATTTCTAGGCAAATCCTTCATGAAAAGGGGAAATAAATTATTGGGGTCTATTTTTGTGATCTCTGATCCATAAAAAGAATTTCTTCTATTTACTTAGTAACAAAATTATCTTAATATTTTACTTTGTCACTTGGCAACAAATTTATCTTATTTAATAAAATACACTAACATTAAATTAATAAATTATTTAATGTTAATTAAATGTTAATTGCTTGATATTAAAATTATTTTAATATTAATATTTTAGTATTGAGGAAGAATGGTGTATTTCATTCCCTAATAGCTCAGCAGTTGAACTGAATCCAAAAGGAAGGCTTTTAATCAAGATGAGGCCTTCCAGGACTTTCCCAGACTCTGCTAGTGAATCTGTATGTGGGTGTCTTCCAGGGAATTGGTATTATTGATATCTTTCCTGCCTTTTCTTGTAGGAACTCTATTCCCAGCTAAAAGCCAAAGAAGAGACTTATAATCAGCTGCTTGACAAGGGCAGGCTTATGCTTCTAAGCCGTGATGATTCTGGGTCTGGCTCTAAGACAGAACAGAGTGTTGCACTCTTGGAGCAGAAGTGGCATGTGGTCAGCAGTAAGATGGAAGAAAGAAAGGTATCACCACAAAATTCAAGTGTTATTACTATGTATGGGTAGTTTGCTTGGTGATTGCATATACAATAATTGCCATCTTGTTTATATGAAGATTTTTCAAAGACCAATGTATTGTAATAGAAGTTGCAGAACCGATACCCTCAGAACTGGCTGTCTCTTCTGCTGTTAAATTTCTATTTTCCATCCATGTCAAACTACATTGATGGTACTAGTTTCTGCTGATCTTTGCTTTTATAATTCATTCCTTTTCTACGTCTACCAGTTAAGACGTTACTGCCTGTTTCTGCTCAGAGATGGACTTTATATCCCATAGTAATCACCAATTTGTGTTCCTACTTACAAACAAGGTTTTGCTGGAGTTGGTGACTTGGGATCATGAGGGCAGGGACAGGGCATGTGGGGAGTGTGACTAATAATTCTCCACAAGGAATTTGGTTTCTAGTATAAGTGCTGTATACAAGGAAATTTACTAAAAATCAGCAGAGAAATAAATTATATGACCCCTCCCCACTCTTCTTCAAATATCAAGTTCTTTTCTCTACAACAGCAGAGAAAAATGACTAAGGATCAGGTATTTGCCCAAAAAGATTCTGTGTTTTATATGAGTCCAGAGTTTCACTGTTTTTTGTTGGACATATCAAGTATAAAATATGTGTGCAAACCTGTTGGCCACATTCACTCAATAAACAGTTATTGAGCAAGTGTGTCCCAGGCACTGTGCTAGGTTTTATAGAGGAAACAATAAAAAGCATGAACGCTATCATTGTGAAGTTAGTGGAGAGAAGGACATACATATTCACACACATAAATGAGCATTTTGAAAGAAGCATTAATTTCCTAGAATCCCTCTATCGTGGGGTTGGGTGATTTTGTTCTATGAAGAATGGCCAGAGGACCTGAGTATGTAGCAGCATTCTAAGCCTTGGACAGGCTGTCATCCATAGTTCCTGCAGAAGGCAGAACTAAGACTAATTAAAGAAACTGAGGCAGATTCTAGCTCATAATCAAGAAATTTCCATAGAGTTTTTCTAACAATGGAGCAGAATGCCTCAAAGTAGTTACCTGTCATTGCAAATGGTCAGACAAATCTGAGTGTCAAAATATAGTTATTTCTAATTTTGTGGAAACATATTTCAAAATCAGTAAAATCATTATTAAATGTGTATGGTGCTGTATCAAAGAAGATATGATGATGTGGAAAGAATTTCTACCATCTAGGAACTTATATTAATTTCTAAACATTTCTATGATAGATTTGAGATAGATTTCATTTTTCCACTTGATTTGTTTCGATTGGGTTTGTGCATGTTTATAACATTTATTATAATGTTTTTTGAGGGGGTTACAAAAGTAACCTGACAGCACAAATAGGAAAATGAAAATGATATGTAACCCAATGAGCTAGAATTAACAGCATTAATATTTTTAGTGTACACCTTGGGATGTTTTCTGTGAATAATTTGGATATATCTATTTTTAACAGCCTGTCATTATTTTACTTTGCCTCCCTGGTAGATGGTCTGGAGGCAGGAAGTTGGGGGCAGAGACCTTCTGAGGCTGGAGCTTGTGGACTCTGGAATTGAAGTGTCCTTGTGGAGAGTTAACACTTGCCCTGAATGAGCCATTGTTTTTCCCCTTCTGATTTAGATCAAAGTGTCTAAAAATTTACATATAGTGTTGTCTTTTTCTTGCCTAGAATGTCATGGCTTCTTTTATTACCTTTTATGCTTGTAGCATAAGCATAAGTTTCAGACTCAGACATTTTCATATGCCGTATTTTCTGAGGTATTTAACATCATCTTTATGGTAAAAGACTTTTCATTTAGCTGTTTTTACACCACAGAAAATACATTAAAGGAAACGGAGACTTTATCCGAAGCAGGTTGCATAGCTTGCAGCTGTCACCACTAAAGGGTCTGCTCACTTGCAGTGATTGAGTAGTTTTATTCCTGTTCCAGGAAGTGGAGAGTGGTAGAGAAAGGAACTTAGCTGCTCATTGTGCTCTTTCCTTTTCCTTGTACACAGTTCTTGTCCAGTTGTTTCAGTTTCAAACACTAACGTTAAAATGTCCCCTTCTTTACAAACAAGGCATGCTTGGCAGTTGAGTAAATGAGGCTTCCTTTTTAGAGGTCATTTCATTTGGTGTGCAATTCACGCCTTTGTCGTTGAAGCCATAATTCCTGAATTTGGCACTTTCTCTTTTTGTGTGTGTGTTTTATTTAAAATTCAGTCAAAGCTGGAAGAGGCCCTCAACCTGGCAACAGAATTCCAGAATTCCCTACAAGAATTTATCAACTGGCTCACTCTAGCAGAACAGAGTTTAAACATCGCTTCTCCTCCCAGCCTGATTCTAAACACTGTCCTTTCCCAGATAGAGGAGCATAAGGTAACTATGACATTATGACGCTGCCTTCCTTTTGAAAGGAATGCTCCTTTATCTTAAGCTTAAAAAAAGCAATGTTGTTCCCTCAGGTTTTTGCTAATGAAGTGAATGCTCATCGAGACCAGATCATTGAGCTGGATCAAACTGGAAATCAGTTAAAGTTCCTTAGCCAAAAGCAGGATGTTGTTCTGATCAAGAATTTGTTGGTTAGTGTCCAGTCTCGGTGGGAGAAGGTTGTCCAGCGATCCATTGAAAGAGGTCGATCACTAGATGATGCCAGGAAGCGGGCAAAGCAAGTAAGTTATAAAAGAAAGATATTAATTTATTGAACAACTTTGGGCTGCATATATCAAGTCTCTGGAATGGTTTTCATAAACATGTTGTATATTTACGTATTTGTTCCTGTTGTAACTTATTTCTTATGTAATTTTAGTTCCATGAAGCCTGGAAAAAACTGATTGACTGGCTAGAAGATGCAGAGAGTCACCTGGATTCAGAACTGGAGATATCCAATGACCCAGACAAAATTAAACTTCAGCTCTCTAAGCATAAGGTGAAGCAGTTCAGTGCTCTTAAGTCCTGAGCTTGGTATTCACTAAAGCTTGTAGCTTGCTAAAAAGAAAAATCAGTGGTAGTCAAAAGAAAACCAGTTGGTTAATGTTAAAAAGTCAAGATGATGAAGCGAGGGTTCCATTTAGACGTCTAACCATTTTTGTTCTTTTAAATAACAATTTAAGCAAAGTGGTTAAGGGAATAACCAATTAAAGCTAAAGGCTTTTAGAAATTGTCAAGCACTGCTGAATATGGCATAAACAAAAAATTATAAATTTTTGCCTGGGCATAGTGATGTATGCCTGTAATCCTAGCACTTTAGGAGGCTGAAGTGGGAAGGCAGACTTGAGGTCAGGAGTTTAAGACCAGCCTGGGCAACATAGTGAGACCCCATCTCTATTTTTAAAAAATACAAATTAAAATAAAAAATTATAAATTTCTTGAGGATAAGTTGTTACTAATTTTAGTTCAAAAAGTAATGATATTCAAAGGCTAGGTACAGTGGCTCACAACTATAATCCCAGCACTTTGGGAGGCCGAGGCAGGAGGATTGCTTGAGGCCAAGAGTTCGAGACCAGCCTGGACAACATAGCAGCCTCTGTCTCTAAAAAAATAAAAAATTATCCAGGCATGTAGCGCATGCCTGTAGTCCCAGCTACTAGGGAGGCTAAAGCGGGAGGATCTCTTGAGCCCAGGAGTTTGAGGTTATAGTCAGCTATGATCGTACCACTGCACTCCAGTCTGGGCAACAGAGTAAGACCCTGTCTTCTTAAAAAGAAAAAAAAAAAATAGTAGAGATTTTCATACTATATTTGGTTTCTAGCCTTGAAAACTCAAACTATTTTGTTCCAGTCAAAATGTCATCTGACTTTTAACATGTTTTTTTCTTTCTGGAAACATAGGAATTTCAGAAAACTCTTGGTGGCAAACAGCCTGTGTATGATACCACAATTAGAACTGGCAGAGCACTGAAAGAAAAGACTTTGCTTCCTGATGATACTCAGAAACTTGACAACTTACTGGGAGAAGTCAGAGATAAGTGGGATACTGTTTGTGGCAAGTCTGTGGAACGGTGAGCCTGAAGGTCCCCCTTCAGGGGCCCATTTGGGATCCTCAAAGTAACTAGGAGACTGTTACTAGATTCTATAAAATGATGATAAAGATAATGCATCAGCAAGAGGTTTTGTACCATCTTAGTATCTCCAGTTAATTCAAAGAGATTTATGAAGTAATTTGAGTAAAACATTAAAGTTCTCATTTTAAACTTTAACCTTACTGTATTAGAAAGGGGGAGGTCCGTAAAATCAAGCCAACAGTAATAGAAGATCAGTAACTCTATAGTATTTGTAAATCGACAGTTTGTATTATCAATAGTTGTCTTACTGAGCACTCTCACTGTGTGTCAGACACTGTCCAAAATCTCTCTGTCTTTACCTCATTTAACCATAATAATGCATGACTTTTACTGAGCAAGTACTACTGAATATGTGCTAAACAGTGCCCAATCATCATTTAATTCTCATATCAACCACCAAGGTGAGATCTGTTTTTATTCCCGTTTTACAGATGAGGAAACGATAACAAAGAGGTTAACTCCCCCACATTCACTCGGCTACTAAGTGGTAGAGCTGAAGTTTGAACCTTAGTACTTGGTTCTGAAAGTTGTACTTTCATCCATTCACACCCACTATGCTATGCTAAAATTACAATATCTCTGTACTATTTGTAGTCCAATTTTTGTTTTGATGAAGCTACTGAGATTCAAAGAGGTGAACAAACAGCTCAGGATCACACAACTGGAGTAGAGCTAGGAGCTAACTCCTGACCGTCACTGAAACCACCTCCTGTCCTTGGAGTGGTTAAAGTGATTAATACAGACGGTGGGTTGTTAGGGTATGCCCATGTGTCACTGGACTATAAGATGCCCAAAGGGCATCTTGCCTGTCCCCTGTACTACACTTAATCCTTTCTAAAGAGAGGTTTGATTAAAAATGTCTCAGCATCCCTCTTAGTCACTTTTTTACTATTTCTAACTGTTGTAACATGGAAGTCACTTTCTATATAGAGCTCAAGCAATATTCCCTTTCAGCAGGCAGAATTGTGGGTCGTTCATAAAAAGAATTCCTAAAAACGGTGGGGTTTGTGTGCAATTTCTCAGGCAGCACAAGTTGGAGGAAGCCCTGCTGTTTTCAGGCCAGTTCATGGATGCTTTGCAGGCCTTGGTCGACTGGTTGTACAAGGTGGAGCCACAGCTGGCTGAGGACCAGCCTGTGCATGGGGACCTTGACCTTGTCATGAACCTCATGGATGCCCATAAGGTAAGGGGTGAGATCTGGGCTACATGAAGTACAAAGCTATAGGGTCTTCTACTTACGTGTGCCTTCTGCTCTGTGTTAACCATCTAGGGGAGAAAGCCTGACAGCCTGTGTCTCTGCCTGTCAGAGAGGCGGCTCCTTGTTCTGTGTGTTTAAACAAACTGTTGCTGGAATTCTGCATCAGTCACAAAGAATTTACCAAAATTGGTTTGATTCAGATTTGGCAATGTGCAAACTTCACTTCAAGGTTCCCCCTCTTCCTGCTTGTCTCTCTCAGTTGAGTCACAAAATGAATTTAAATTCAGAAGGAAATCCTCAAGATAATCTATTTTTACTTACTCCTAAAATGGAAATGAGTGATTTTATAAGCTGCTTATGAACCTAACAATCCTAATAACACCACGCACACCAAAATTTAGTATACTCTACACCTGTCATGTTGAACTGCATGATATCTTCCTGTTTCAGCACAAAGCATTTAACTTTATCTTGAAATTACAGCAAATTCTTATTTTTTGCACAGCAGATGTATTCTTATTTTATCTTGGTAATTCTGAAATGTTAATATAATTATTCCCATTTTACAGATGAGAAAATTGGAACTCAAGCAACTTACTCAAAATCACATAGCTCATAAACACCTGAGCTGACATTTAGAGCCACATCTTCTGGTTTTTCTTCCTCATACGTCTGCCTTCCTCTGTGCATAAAAGACTCTTGATTAGAATCTACCAAGAAAATTATTACTTTCTCTGTGGTTTTGCTTCTTGCACTTCAATTTCTCAAACTAATTCTATTTTCTTTTCTAGGTTTTCCAGAAGGAGCTGGGAAAGCGAACAGGAACTGTTCAGGTCCTGAAGCGGTCAGGCCGAGAGCTCATTGAGAATAGTCGAGATGACACCACTTGGGTGAAAGGGCAGCTCCAGGAACTGAGCACTCGCTGGGACACTGTGTGTAAACTCTCCGTTTCCAAGCAAAGCCGGCTTGAGCAGGCCTTAAAACAGGTAAGAGACATTTGCTGTGCCTCCCCAAGGGAGCAGGTCTGAGCAAATTCATTTTAGTGTATTAGGGTCAGTTCCAGCCAGTCTTGAAATAAATATAATAAAGTCAAAAATTGATACTCTAAATGTTCTATAAGACTGTCACACTCGTTTGTATTAGCGAAAAAAGAAATTCAGTTGATTTGCAAAGATTGCAAATGAAGGGTGACCTTTGTGGCGCTTTGATAAGGCCATGAAAAGCCTGTGGTACACTAAAGAGTTCAGCCCTAGACCCTTTCCCTGGCATGCGCCAGTGTCTAGGACTTCAGCTGTAGAGAGAGGTTCAATCTTTCATGCTTGGTTATTTCAGGCAGAAGAGTTTCGGGACACAGTTCATATGCTGTTGGAGTGGCTTTCTGAAGCAGAGCAGACGCTTCGCTTTCGGGGAGCACTTCCTGATGACACAGAAGCCCTGCAATCTCTCATTGACACCCATAAGGTAATCTTTTCATGGGGTTCGGTGACCCATGCTACTCAACCGTGGTGACCCATGGCTCCCCACCAAATGAAAGCAGCTCTTGCTTGGAAATATCAGACCTCACATGAAAAGAGATAAAACAAGAATGAGCCTAGCTCATTGGTTTAGCAGGAATGAGAGAGAAATGACTGGTGGGTTTTGTGACACCGCAGACATCATTTATTCATTCATTTTTACTAAAGGAACACATGTTATTTGTAAAAAAAAAAATTTGAAAACATGGTATCATATAAAGAGAAATGTGGACTATTTCATCTTCCTTACTCCTCAGCTGTACCTGCCTTTGTTTGACTTTCCTTATGTTATTTGCTTTGGCCTCTGAGCTTATTCCCCAGAACCACCTACCAAGCTGTAGAATATAATGCAGTATCTGGGGCCTTGGTTTGTTTGTCCTAATGAGGTGGGAAATGTTGTTTCCTTTTTTTAATTTTTGTGTTACCCACCCAGAGATTTTATTTTATTACTTTTTTTTAGTGACAGGGTCTGACTCTGTCACCCAGGCTAGGGTATAATGAGACACGATCATAGCTCGCTATAACCTCAAACTCCTGGGCTTAGGTGATCCTCTCACCTCAGCCTCCCAAATAGCTAGAACTACAGGTATACGCCACCATGCCCAGCTAATTGTTTTTATTTTTTTTTTTTAGAGACAGGGTCTTGCTATATTGTCCAGGCTGGTCTCAAACTCCTGGCCTCAATCCTCCTGCTCCAGCCCCACAAAGTGGTGGGATTACAGGCCTACCTAGAGATTTTAATCTTTTGTCATTGTATTCTGTTGTGGGTATTTAAAAAATATCATGATATTTTATAGCTGTCATTATATTTTCCCAAAACAAATGTGTTTACAAATATGGAAATGAATAAAAACAGGATTAAAAAAGGAAAGAGAAACTAGCTCAGAATATAGGAAAGGGGTCATTCCGCTGTGTGTCTGTGGTCTCTGTTGTCATCTGTAGCAGAGAGAGTCATTCTTTCGTAAACCCCTCGCCTTCCCACATCTTTTAGAACTGGAAAGAAAATGCCAAAGACACCTAAATACTGGCTTTTAGAAGTCTATGTCAACACATCGAAGAAAAAGATACACTGAAATTTTCCCCCTTTAGTGTAAACTAACAGTGCTGCTGAAGTAGATTTCTTAAGATTTTTTTTTCAAATCTCTTTGTTTAGGAATTCATGAAGAAAGTGGAAGAAAAGCGAGTGGATGTTAACTCAGCGGTAGCCATGGGAGAAGTCATCCTGGCTGTCTGCCACCCTGATTGCATCACAACCATCAAACACTGGATCACCATCATCCGAGCTCGCTTTGAGGAGGTGAGTCACAGTTTTAGAGGAAGACTACACACACCCAGTAAAATGCGGTTATAGTGATAAACTACTACAGAGCTTGCTTTCTTTTTTCTCCCAGGTAAGTAATATTTTGTCCACCGTGAATATCTCAACAAAAATTAAGTTAGCATTTTAGTAAAGACTTTTCTTATAATGTGCAGCAATAGTGACTTCCAATGGACATGTCGTACATAGTGTTTCCCTCCTTCCTGAGAAGTCCTTTGTTTAATAGGAAGTACAGTTGCTCCTTGGACAACACATTTTGAACTACGCAGATCCACTTATACCTGGATTTTTTTCAATAAATACAGTCGACCTTCGGTATCAAAGGGTTCCATATCAGTGACCAAACTCAGATCGAAAATACAGTGTTCTCAGGCTATGAAACCCGCTTATGTGGAAGGCTGACTTTCCATATCCACAGGTTCTGCAGAGCCAGCTGCATGGATTTTCGTATCCACAGGCTGTCCTGGAACTGGTCCCCTATAGATACCAAGGGACAACTGTACTCCATTTGCTTTTAGGAGAGCTGATTTCTTATTCTAGTTCTCATCCCAGCTCTGTTACTGGGGTAAGAATGAAGCCTTTTGACTGCTTGGGTGGTCTCTCCTCTAAAAAGTCATTGTGAGGATTAGATGAAAAAGGGCTTTGGAAATAAGATCTGCCTGACTGAAAAAGGCCATGGTTTCCTTCTCCACAGGTCCTGACATGGGCCAAGCAGCACCAGCAGCGTCTTGAAACGGCACTGTCAGAACTGGTGGCCAATGCCGAGCTCCTGGAAGAACTTCTGGCGTGGATCCAGTGGGCTGAGACTACCCTCATCCAGCGGGACCAGGAGTCAATCTCTCAGAACATCGACCGAGTTAAAGCCCTTATTGCCGAGCATCAGGTATCTTAACCCCACTGTGTGGTCACTGGTGTTTCCTGTGTTGGCCATGGAGCCCATTACCTTTGTCCCATGTCTTAGTTTTAATTGCTGCTTAACATATTACCACAGATTTAGCAGCTTGAAACAGCACACACTTATCTCACAGTTTCCATAGGTCAGGCATCCGGGCATGAGTTAAATGGGTCCTCTTGTTGGGGTCTCAGCAGGCTGAAATCAAGGCAGCAGTCAGTACTATAGTATCGTCTGGAGTTCAGGGTCCCCTTCCAGGCTCATTCAGGTTGTTGGCAGAATTATAGGCCAGAGGTCTCCATTCTCTTGCTGGCCCTCAGCTAGGGGTTGCTCTCAGCTCCTAGAGGCCCCCTCAGGTCTTAGCCGCACAGCCCTCTCACTGTATTTGCACAGTCAGCAGGAGAATCTGTCTGAGGTACTATATGGAGTCTTACAGAATGAAATGTAATCAAGAGAGTGAATATGCCGTCATTTTCACAGGTGTTGTCCACATTTAAGAGGAGGGGATTATACACCAAGAGTCTTGGGGGGCCATCGTAGAAGTCTGCCTGCTACACCCTGGGTTTTTGTTTTTTTTTTCCTTTTGACCATCAGCCCAGGGCTCACTGCCTATCCCAATTACACCTGGGTTCAGAAGGACCTCTTGCATGAACCCAGAGATTGGCTAAGATAATACATCAGACTAAACTGAATGAAGAAAGCTCAGTTGAGCTATCTTCATAATATATCCTTAGAAGACAAATACAGTTTTTAACCATGATAATTTGCACTGGTTGCAAGCATGGATCTTGCTTAGTTTTACTGCAGAAAATATGGTCTTTTTAATTTATATAAATAATGACCTTAGCAAGTGAGACCTCCCTATACAGACAGTCCCAACTTACAATGGTTCAAATAAATATTTTTCAACTTTGTGATAGTGTGAAGGCAACACACATTTAGTAGAAACCGTACTCTGAGTACCTATACAACCATTCTGGTTTTTACTTTGAGTACAGTATTTGATAAGTTAAATAAGATACTCAAAACCTTATTATAAAATGGGCTTTGTTTTAGATGATTTTACCCAACTGTAGGCTAAGGTAATTGTTCTGAGCACATTGAAGATAAGCCAGGCTAAGCTATGATCTTTGGTAGGTTAGGTGTGTTAAATCATTTTTTACTTAAGATATTTTAAACTTATGATGGTTTTATCAGGATGTAACCTCATCATAAGTTGAGGAACATCTGTCCTTCCTGTGAGATACACCTGCATTAACACTTTCCCTCCTGAGACATTATCTTCCTCTTCAAGGCCAATCCCTCTCCTTTCCATTATCCCCCTCCCCTCTGTGCCCTCAACCTCTCCCTGCCTCCTCTTTCCTTAGTCACCCACCACAGAAGCCTGTGATGTGCCCAGAACACCTCTCTTTCTTCTACCTGCTACATCTAGCCAATCATCAGGGTTTGTCCTACATTCAAAATACTTATTGGCTCCATCTTTCCTGCCATGGCTGTGTTCCTCACCATGTTCTACCTCAACTACTGCATCAGTTTCCTGACCTGTCTCCTTACTACTGGTCACTATCCACCCCACCCCACCCCCACCCCACCCCAATCACTCTGCCTTCTACAATGAAGTCAAAATGATAGCTTCAAAGCAAAGATCTTATTGTGTGTCTTCCCTGAATCAAAATCCTTCAGTTGCTCCCCATTGCTCTCAGAAGAAAATCCCAGTCAGCCTGACACAGGGCCTTTCTTGATCTTTCTCCTGCCTACTTCTGCAGCCCCACCTCTTGCCACTCCTCTGAGTGCATCTTCTGCTCAGCCAGTGAGTGGAAGGGTCTTGGTCCACAGCACTGTCAGGTATTCCTGGCTCTGCCCAGGCTATACCCTCTGCAGGGACTGCCCTCCTGCTGTTTGATTAATTCTTCATCCCTCAGCAGCTCAGCCCCAGCCCTCGCCTCCAGGCAGCTTTTCCTGCCATTGCAGGCCATGAGGTACCTGTCCCAGGCCTTCCCTTGGCACTCTGTGTGGCCCTCAGTGCTCTTCTTGGTTTTTATCACTCAGCTGTGAGCTCCTTGAAGTCAGAGGCCATGTCTTACTCCTTCAGGTCTAAAGATAAAGTGCCTTGCTCAATCAAGGTTCTTAACAGGAGTGAGGAGGTATGCAAGGGCACTGTCACTTGGTCAGTCTGTCATGGGCATGGCCTTTGTTAGTAAGAAGTTGTCTGCCTCCAAGAAAACTCTAAATTCTTTTTCCTATTTTTTGTGTTTAACAGATGTTTATGGAGGAAATGACTCGCAAACAGCCTGATGTGGACCGGGTCACCAAAACATACAAAAGAAAAAATATAGAACCTACCCATGCGCCTTTCATCGAGAAATCCCGTAGAGGTAGCAGTATGTTTCCATCCTGCTGTATTAAGATGCTTCATTCCTGTTGGTTGAAGATGAGTACTTTCCAAGGGCTGATCAAGACCTTTTTTTTCCATTTTAAAAAGCCAAATTGGGGCCGGGCACAGTGGCTCACGCCTGTAATCCTAGCACTCTGGGAGGCCGAGGCGGGTGGATCACTTAAGGTCAGGAGTTCGAGACCAGCCTGAGCAAGAGCGAGACCCCGTCTCTACTAAAAATAGAAAGAAATGATCTGGCCAACTAAAATATATATAGAAAAAATTAGCTGGGCATGGTAGCGCATGCCTGTAGTCCCAGCTATTCGGGAGGCTGAGGCGGTAGGATCGCTTAAGCCCAGGAGTTTGAGGTTGCTGTGAGCTAGGCTGACGCCATGGCACTCCCTCTAGCCCGGGCAACAAAGCGAGACTCTGTCTCAAAAAAAAAAAAAAAAAAAAGGCCAAATTGGATTTGAACCAAAATCTCTTTTTTTAAAACTCACTTTTCTTATGCTGACAGACAGTAGCTATATTCCATTTTCTTGGATTGGTATAAAATGATGAGGTGGTTAACCTTTTCTTAACGGTGACCCTTCCATCTTTTTGGTCATTGGCACTAGCTACTCACATGTGGTTTGTGCTAATTTAATCAAAAATAAACAGCTCCTTTAGAATCCATTGCTTTTCTAGTTGGATTGACATGTCCTCAGTTCACTAAGGTAGGACAGAGTTGGCTGGAGATATGTAGGAGACAGATCAGTACCTATTGGCTAGAGAGGAAGATCAATGGTTTTGGAATTAGTACTCCGCCATATCTAAATATTGCCAAGTCCTGTATTTCTTTTCTCAGTTGCTAACTGGATCATATTGTAAAGATCTCAGTTCAGACATATAGCTATTTCTCTTTGTGGACTGACAAAACCTCCTATTCTAACCTTGTGATTATTTTTCCTTTTAGGGAAGTCCTTGAGTCAGCCCACACCTCCTCCCATGCCAATCCTTTCACAATCTGAAGCAAAAAACCCACGGATCAACCAGCTCTCTGCCCGCTGGCAGCAGGTGTGGCTGTTAGCCCTGGAGCGGCAGCGGAGGCTGAATGATGCCTTGGATAGACTGGAGGAGGTAAGGCCCCACCGAGTGGCCTTCCCTGGGGGGAAGTGTTTTTGTCAAAGCACAGCCCTTCTGAGGCTCTCTCACCTGTGTGCTTTGACCCACTTCTTCAGAAGTAGAAACAGACCTTTTTCCTTGAGGCTTCTGGGTAAGAAAAGACACATTTGTAAGAAAACCACTCACAGCAGAGTAGGCTAAAGCATCTGGTTGTAGAAAGCAAGAGACTAGCCAGTCCCTGTGAGGGACCTGATCCTCCTCAGCACCCTGCTGTGGTTGAGAATTAAGAACATAGGAAATTCATCTCCAGATGTGTAGCATAGCACAGAAATGACCGTTATTGATCACTTCGTGTAAAGATATGTGCCATACAATTATGAAAGAAAAGTAATTTTTTATGATCTTATTTTATTAGTCTTCACTAGCTCACAAAAAGCAAATCTATTTTGAAGTGTCATTACACAATATAAAAAATATATAGTACTACACTTCCCACTTTCCAAAACAAATCTCTAATATCTTTTATATTTCTTTATTTTTGCATATCAAAGCAGCTATGCCTGGAAGTGAGTGTTCTGTGTTTCTTTGTTGTTATTTCCGTAGGTCAGTTGAGTTGTAAGCATATTGGATTCTTGGCACTTTTTTTCCCCCATTCCTTCCAACTTTGGAGTTTGAAAGACCAGGGGGGAAAACTGCTGCACTGTTTAAGTCATTCTGACTATATATCACTAATGTAGTCCAAGTAGCTGGAATCGCCTTGCCCACTGCAACAGGTCTGCTGTTTTCTATCAAGGCCAAATATTTAACATGGAAGTCAGATGGGCAGTTTGCTCCCTTTGGTGCCATTCTAAAGAAACGTGCTTGGGTGCAGGGTTGTGTTCCCAATGCTTCCATTCAGTACTGAAATTTTCTCATAAAAGTTTCAGAATATAGTGGGAAGCATGAGCCTCCTGATGTGTGATTATAGTGCAATGTAAGTGATGATGCTAAGGACCTCCCTTCTGGGGTAGAATCTATTCCCTTACATCTAAGAGAATGATCCTTTCAAAAGCCCAAAGGGAAAGCAAGGCTGGCTTCACCCATTCTCATTCTACGTGCTCTGTATTTTTCATGGTGATTGTTCAGTTACTGTTTCTCCTGCTACTCCATTATGCTGCAGCTTTTGTAAATAGTCATGGCTTTAAGTGAAGGAGCCAGATTGTGCCCTCACAAAAGTGGCAACATGTAGATATCATTGTTGGTGCCCTCTGGAAGGCCTGCATGGCTTCACTAATGTCTGAAAGTTTTGGTATGCTGTGGGCAGCTTTGAGAACCAAAACAATAGGTCTTACTGATACCTTTGATTTCTGTCTAGTTGAAGGAATTTGCCAACTTTGACTTTGATGTCTGGAGGAAAAAATATATGCGTTGGATGAATCACAAAAAGTCTCGGGTGATGGATTTCTTCCGGCGAATTGACAAGGACCAGGACGGGAAGATAACACGTCAAGAGTTTATCGATGGCATTTTAGCATCCAGTGAGTCTAGTCATAATTCCAAACGTCATACCTGGATTCCTTGCACTTACTCTGTAGATGCTGTAATATTCTGGCTAAACAGTCTTTGTGAAGTTAAAGGTGTAACCTTGGAGAAGAAGTAATGTAACTGCTTACTAAAAGTGGTCTCATTTTGAAGGAGAAAAGAATCTCATCTCACTGGGAATAAAAAAAGCGGGTCTGTTTGACACATTGGGGCAAGATAAATACGTTTGAGGTATCAACAAGGAGCTGCTTTTGTGAATGATGAGGTTCTAAGTAACATGTTTTAAAAAGAAGCTTTTCATAAAAGCAGTTTCTTGCATCTGTATAACAGCTTAGAAAGTATATGATCTGCTTTACTTTTAGCAGAAGAAATAATTGAGGCATAAAGTAGTTAAGTGACTCACCAAGATCACAAAGCATTTCTCACAGTTGTGCAACTAAATGTGGGCTGGTCTGGGGAGGCCTGACCGTGGAAGTGATGGTTGAGCTGAGATGCAACCACATGAAAATTTGTGGAAGAGCTAGGGGCAGAGGGCTATAAGAGACCGAAGGTACACAGCACTGAGATGGGAGTGAACTTGCCACTTTCTGGGAATGGAAAGGTGAACGTGGCTGGAGTGTCAAGACCAAGGGAAAAGAGTGGAAAGAGATGAAGTTGGCAGTAGGCAGCAGCCAGTTAATGCAGAGCCTTAAAAGCCATAGTGAGGAGTTTGAGTGTTACTGTAAAGGTAGTGGCTTCAGCTGGGAAACAATATGATCTGATTTATGATTTTAGTAAATCATTCCGGCTACTATAAATATTCACACTTCTCTTTGGAAAGCAATTTGTTAGGAATCTAAGATAATAATCTAAACAAAGGAATAACTTCATACTATTTCAAAATGTCACTATTCTGAAATAATCTGAACATCCAATACTAGTAGAGTGGATAAACAAATTCTTAAGTTGAGTGGTAAATCTGTGGGTGGTTATAATATTACATTTTTGCATTTTGGTGTATCTGAAATGTGAAATACTACTTTTTTTTTTTTTTTAAATGTATAGGGGGTGGGATGGTCTATAAGAAAAAACACCAAAAATGTAACTGAGTGGTCTCTGGATGCTATATTTTTATATGATTTTTTTATCTTCTTTATAGTTTTATCTCCTAGCTTTTGTAAAGCAGACATGCATTTGCTTTGCAGGAAAAATCAAGGCATTTTTTTTTTCTTTGAAGTATTTATATAACCACCAACCAAATAAATAAGCCTTCTTAGTTAATGTTTCAAAGTGTGATTCCTTTTCTCCAGAGTTCCCCACCACCAAGTTAGAGATGACTGCTGTGGCTGACATTTTTGACCGAGATGGAGATGGCTATATTGATTACTATGAATTTGTGGCTGCTCTGCATCCCAACAAGGATGCTTATCGACCAACAACCGATGCAGATAAAATTGAAGATGAGGTATAGGAAATAATTGTATTTTGAGTACATTTTTGACCATAGGTTCATACTGTCCTGAATTTGGTTGGATGCAGTTATCATAGTAGCCCTTTGACTTGTCTGTGGGGAGGTGATTGTTTGGAGTTCTGTTCTGGGATCTCCTTTGGGATAACATTTCAAAGAGCCCTGGAGGATCTCTGGCTCTTGAGCTCTAGCTTAGTCTAGATGGATCACTCAAGTGAGTCATGTCTGTGTGGAGCTCTAAAGTTTGCAGAGAACCTTTCCAGGGTGCCATACTCCTCCTGGTTCAGGTATGTTGCTTAGGATGAACTTGTCTCAGTCCTGAGTGTCCTACCTCAGAATCCAGAGAAGTGGTCTTCAAATGTAGTATTTTAGGGGTGAAATGTAATGTTTCAGATGGTGTTTACCTGCCATGCTTTTGCTTAGTTTAAAACTATCACATTGAAACTAGCAAATTCATTAGTACCACGTAGAAATCCTAGCATCGTTGATAACAGATCTTGGGAAGGGAGAGGCAATGGGGCAAGTCTTAGAAGTGGCCTTGGAACATACCAGGTCTGACTTCTGGAAAATCCCGGGCCCCTGGATTGAAAATGAGATCGGTTCATAATTTGCTTTATTAGTCATTTGATTTTGATACATGCATATTATCACTTTTCTCTGAAGGAATTTTGAAGCAGGATAGAAAAATGTGTTGTATAGTTACTTGAGAATTTCTTTCATGCCTTTTTTCTCTCAACGTCTCAATTATTTTACTTAGAGCAACATGTATTAATTTGAAACAAGATAAATGCATATGTCAAAAGCCTGAAATGCCTAAAAAATGGACAATGATTAGCTTCTCTGTTTATGTGTAAAAATCTTCGTTTCTCTAATAGGAAGTCTTGTTCTACACTTTTCTTTTTGTTCACAACCGATAGGTCACAAGACAAGTGGCTCAGTGCAAATGTGCGAAAAGGTTTCAGGTGGAGCAGATCGGAGAGAATAAATACCGGGTAAGGAAGAGAAAAACCAGTCCTTCGTGGTGGCTGCTTCCCTTATAGTCTGCTTGGTAATGTTCCTGATGATTGGAGGCCCAGAGCCTGTAGGACTTGAGATGCAATCACTCTCTGGCCCTCATCTCCATAGATGCCAAATGTTAGGTGTCCTGTTCATCTGAAAACTAGTGCCATATCCAGACTGTAGCTTTTACTTGAGTGTTGAGATAGGAAACATTTCAGAGCGATCACTTCACTGCTGACCAAAGTCTTAGGGAGATGAGGCACCTTTGGAAACAACTATATCTAATGACTGGCCACTCACCCCAACGTGCTGGTCTTCACGAGCCTGACTGGCTCCCAGGCCACAGAGGGCTGTGACAACTGTGTTGCAGCCTCAACAGATACGGTATCTGCTCTGAGCTGGGCCACAGTGGGGCCTAGGAGCACTGGGGAGATGCCAGGCTCAGTGGTCTTCCCTGGAAAGCCATGCTAAGTGTGGCCATAACTGACTGAACTACACTTGTGTTTTAGCTTCTTTTGGAACTAGTGTCAGGAGCATAGAAGGAATCTAAAACAGGACTTCTAAAATATATTCAGCAGCTCCTCAGGATTCTCTAAAGTCCTGAGAAATATCTGTGATTGCCAAAGATGATTTAGACAGCCATGTTAGATTGCAAAGTTGTATACACTGAGTGAGAAATACGGAAAAATCCACTTTCCGTTAGTACTTTGAAAATGTCCTCCACGTACACCAAATCCACACCATGCTGTAATTCGCTGAGGAGCATTGGGTGAAATCTGCCTTGAATCCAACCCAGGGCATTTACTTAATAAAGCTACAGGTAATCTTATGTTTACTTATTGGGTTTTGTTTTATTATTTTTTTTAATTCTCTATGAGAGAAATAAGTTAACAGCAATGTAGAGTGGAAACTTAGGCCTTCTTAATTTGTAAAACCACATCCCTGTAGCAGGAGCTTGGTAAGAGTACATTCAGTGTATGTCGCTCTGGCGGAAGACTAGTAACGTGATGATATGATTTTCATTCTGTAGTGTTAATTTGACAAAATGTTCTCTTTTTTCCCCTCCATTTCCTCCATCCTTTACTCTTACTGTCTGTAGTTCTTCCTCGGCAATCAGGTACAGTGTGCCTTGCGATGTTCTCCTTCTCAGTGGATATGGTCTGTGTAGCTAATACTGCCTGATCTTTGCTGTGGGGAGAGGACGTAATCTGAAGCATGCCTGGGTCACAGCTGGTTGTCTTACCAAATGGAGAAGCTGCTAACAGCGCCAGTATTGCAAAGCTGTCCTAGCAGCAAAAGGATATAAGTATTTTTTTTTCCTAAAAGGAGATGGATTTTTCTATTTAAAATTAGATTGGCTAAAGATGATACTATGGACTGAGCTATGAGTGATGGGGTTCAGAGGAAACTGAGGCTATGGTTGTCAATCCATGCCACTTCTAAAAACAACCTGGTCTTTTGTTGGAAGTCAGTTTATCAAACAGCACAGTTCTAATTTATATCAGAACCTTTTGACAGTCAATACAAATTTTGTAAAGTACAGTAAGTCAAAATTTCCTAAAGTATTAATACTTTAGTACTGTCTGTTTAAATATCTTATTGTTTATAGTTAATTATAAAGTATTGGAGAAGTGTAGAAATCATAAATGTCTGTGGCCTGGAGTTTGCCAATTATGGCCACCCAGCCAAAATCTAATGGGATCATATTAGACTTGCAAAAAAGATTGGATGCTTTGACTCCACTTGGTAATGCTAACCTTTCAAATCTCTTTGAGTGCTCTGGGGTCCTGTGTCTTCACATGTGGAAGGAAGTTGCATGAGTAAAATCTGTCTCTCTGATATGAAATTAGAAACATTAAGAGTTGATTTGAGGTCCTCTAACAATGTCAAGTTCCAGGCACTGTAATAGTCACTAACGACAGTAATGTTCTGGGCCAGTGGGAAGAACAGGGGATAGAAAAATCTAAAGATGAGAACAGTCAAATGGGCTTTAAAAAAATCATTGCCTAAGAGTGCGTGGTATGCCTATTTGCTGATGACCATGTGCAGGTACTGGGGTACCTTTGAAGGGTACTGACGCCCTCTCACTACTTCATTAACCAGAAGAGGGTCAGATGAGTTCGTTCTAATGCTGGGAACAGAATTACGAAGTTAATTTTACACACAAGGCACTTGAGGCCTCAAAGATCACGTGCCTGCTGTCATCCAGCTAATGTCAGAGCCACTGCAAGAACCCCAGTCTCTGCAACGGGTTTTCCCTGTGAGAGGAGGGAATAGTGGTTACTGCCCTAGGACTCTTGTTCCGAGTTCTTTGCTACACTGACAACCCTGTTCTACCAGGTATGCACAGGGTCTCCCTTTTTAGAGCTGCCATAACCCCTCCCCCCACTCATTACTCTGGCCTCAACTTCCCCAGCTACTCTGGCCACTGGCTTGGGTTAAACCTCCTTTTCCCCATAGCTCAGCAGAAACAAGTTAGAATCTTTCAAATAGAGCTTCAGTGAGAAATTAAGGGGGGGAAAATGATGAAATAAATGGAGTAATAAATTATAAGACACAGTGTTCCGAGAATAAAGCCCTCCCGGGATCCCTTCCTGATTCATACAGGCATGTATCCCCAGCCCCTCCTGCCCATCCAGAGCAAGCCCCGTACAGTGAGTGGCTCAGACTGTCACTGCTCTTGGGTCTGGTGGGATCCTCCATTCCTCTCAGAACCTGCTCCCCAGGGGGCCTCCCGTTCTCAGTCCTCGGGCCCAGCATCCTAGGGGCTCCCACAGAAGCCAGCAGGGCAGCTTCCTTCCCAGGACAGGACGTTTCTTCCCTCACAGCTCTGGGTTCAGTGCTGCTTCTACACACCATGCTGTTGCTGTAGTCACTTTGTATAGAAATGTTAAGATGGTCTCAGATGAAAGATGTGGGACTATTTTTATTTTCAAAGTAAAGGGCTAGGGGGTTATACAATGTTTTTCAGTTGCCTTGTCCATACACACAGGGCATTTGAGTCACAGCAGCTATTGAATACAGAGAATTACCACAAATATATTAATTTTGAGGGAGGATGGTTATATGACCTCAAACATCCTTTCTTACATTTTCAATTTTTGTGCCTTATTTCAAAGTTATGATTCTGCTTTATAACTTTGGAAATCCTGATTAAGTAATGAAATAGTCCCCTCTCGCCTACCCCCATATCCCAGGAACATTGTCCTTGAATTAAATAACCCGGAATTCTATCTCTCCAACTAAATTTTTGATGTTTGTTTTGAAATCTCAGCATGCTTCTCTTCTTTTGCCTCTTCACTTTGGGAAGTGGGTAATTTATGCAATGAGAAACTCCAAATGTTAAGATGGGCTGGGAAGTAGGAATGTTAGGCAAGAAAAAAAGGAAACAATAAATATCAGAAAGAAATATGCTTGTTTTAACATCCAAAATGATTACTGAATACTATTTATAATCATGGGAGATTAAATTTTTAATTTCAACTAAATTTTAATATACATACTATCTAATCAATTGTTCAGGCTGAGGAAACTTCTGTGCTTGTGACACTGCAATTAGGGAATACTTAGAGTTTGTTTCTGAAAACCTGATGTAGAAAATCAAATTTTCTTCCTAAGCTTGTAATAATGATGCTTTGCAAGGGTTTCTTTAAAGCTTGAAATAGTATTTGCTGTTTTCCACTTAATTTTTGAGCACACTGTATTCAGAAGTTGACATCCACCACCTTTCTTTGAGGAAAACAAATTACCACAACAAAAAATAATGGAGTTTTAATTTGGACAGAATCTCTTTAAAAAAAAAAAAATCAAAGTCAGCCAACTCACTTTGTCCATCCTCCCCCCTTTTGGTACAGGGGCAGGGTGTGAAAATCAAGACTTAACTTTATCCAGATAGGAAGTGTATCAAGACACTGGTCTTTAGCTTGATGTTTCTGCTTTTCTATTTTTTTAATCCTTTTGTGAAAAATGTAAAAATGAAAAATAGAGTTTAAAATTCTCCCAAAGCTATCACATTATCATTCCTGTCTGAATACAGTCTGCTTTGGAAAAAAAGTATAGGTCTGCTTTCAGCATAGTTGTTAATTAAATTTCCTCTTGATTCTGTAGTTTGGGGATTCTCAGCAGTTGCGGCTGGTCCGTATTCTGCGCAGCACAGTGATGGTTCGCGTTGGTGGAGGATGGATGGCCTTGGATGAGTTTTTAGTGAAAAATGATCCCTGCCGAGGTAAGGAACCATCCTTAGCATGAATTGTGTGTTAGGTGCACCCCCAGCACTGCTCTTTCATGCTTACAGGGAGTATCAGTGGCGGGGTCTGTCTTTCATTTTGTTGTTAGCTGCCCAGGTGTCATCCCACTAGCACAGATTAGAACTTGAGGGTGCCAGAGTAGACCAGGGAGAAAAAGCTGGAGAGGTTGATGCTGTCGGGGGAGACAGTTTTAAAGGAATGCAGTAGTGAGAATTAAGAATGTATTAGTGTTATCCAAAAGTTTCAGTTTGGGTTATTAAATTAATACCAGTTTAGAAAGGAGCCTGATGAAGCCCTTTAGGTTCCCTCTCAGTGCCTCATATCCCTTTGCCTGTAATTCCTGTGACTGAAACTAAGGGAGACTGTCAGTCCCTTTCTGTACGGTGAGGGACTGGTGAGCCCCCTTGACCAGAGAAGGCCCACCTACCAGTGAGCCCAGACACTTCTAAGACAGATGGCTGCCTAAGCAAGACCACAGGTGTCTTTCTGCTACACGTGAAAAGGCTGGCCCACCAGCCCAAAGGCGAAAGAACACTGTCAGTATAATATGAGCCTAAGTGGTGACACCTGCAGCTAGGGGTGTGGGGGCTGCAACAGGGGAGAGATGACCAAGTCCAGTTGGCAAACCCTCTTCAGCTGTGCCCTTTCCTTTTTCCTGTTAGCAGAGCTGCATGTGGGTGTACAGAAGGCTCCCCTACTGTCTGCCAATTTGTCCTCCTTGACTAGTTTCTGCATTTCCTGCTCTGTCTGTTTCTTTGTGTTTACATATTTTTTATTCTAGTTCACCATCCTGGGAGTAAAATAAAGCGCTCTGATTCCAGCTCTTCGATTTCCAGTCAGTCTCCCATAGGTTGGCTTCTAAGCTTTGTCCCTCTTCCCACACCCCAGCCCGTTGAGAATGGCTTCGCTTCTTACACTGTTAACACCTCTTGGCTCCATGTATCTGCTGCCTTCTTGAATGCTTGAAATAGCCGAACTGTAGCTTTTCTCACTACTTTAAGTTGAGGGGGCATAAAATACTCCTGTTGAGACAGTATCCATGGAATTTGTTCTGAGTTTCTATTTATTTAACAAATGCTTATATCGCTTTATGTGACATACACTATTATAATTACAGATGACACATTTATGCCTCGTAACTACCCTATGAAGTGAAGATACTATTAGCTTCATTTTACAGAATAGGAGATTGAGGCATGGAAAATGTAAATAACTTGTCCAAGGACAAACAACAAGTAAATGGTAGAGACAGGATTCAAATCCAGGGCAGTCTGGCTCTAGAGTATGTACTGACTACCATGCTGTGTGTCTCAGGGGCTGACATACCCCCTTTCTGTGTATTATTGGTCCAAGCCTGCATAATAAAATTAAGATTCATTTATAAACCTAGCAGAAATAAATGTTTACAGTAGTTATGTAACTTCTTTGGAAGTGGTTTATGTCATTCTGAAGCATTCAGTGAGAACAGAGCTAACGGGAGCAGTTCTCATGTGAATTCAGATGTGCCCATAAATAGTTCCTCCCATTGTAACTCATTCTGCATTTTTCCAGTAAGCCAGAGTAAAAACTAAGCAGTTATAATTTTCATTAGAAGTTCCTTTTTTAAAGAGTAATTTTGAAAACACCTTTTCTGATAAAAACTTGAAAGGGTTTAATCAGTTTTTAGAATTTAATCACATCATAAACCAATATCCTTGATTTAAAAGTTTTCTATTGTTTTAAATGAGGGACAATTTATGTCATTTTAACCTTAACTCAATAAAGCAACGTTATTCCTTTCCAAATCTATCAGTAAGGTCTTATTTTTCCTGTCCTGTATGATTGGACCAAACAAAAGAGATGCTGCATGTGGCATTTTGGAATCCTTGGTTGCCTGTTTATTTGCTGCCTGCTCTGTTTATGATAGCATTGTGCTGCTGGCCAAGGAGAGCACTGCTTGCTTTGTCCTTATCTTAATACCTGAAAATTGGAACCCCAAGGAAATGTGTTGGGCCATAGCTATTTCCTATGGAAATAGCCTTTTCAGCATCCTTTGGAGCAAACAAGGTAAGACTGTGTCTCTCCAGGAGTGCCCTCCTGGAACTCTATAATCATCTCGATCTGTTGACTATGGGATGGAGAACTCCCCAGCAGTAACAGATTTCGTAACTCTACCAGTGATGGACAGGATGAGCTATTTCTTATCAAATAAAAAATAGTGTTAGGCCGGGCGCGGTGGCTCACGCCTGTAATCCTAGCACTCTGGGAGGCCGAGGCGGGTGGATCGCTCGAGGTCAGGAGTTCAAGACCAGCCTGAGCAAGAGTGAGACCCCGTCTCTACTAAAAATAGAAATTATATGGACAACTAAAATATATATATACAAAAAATTAGCCGGGCATGGTGGCACATGCCTGTAGTCCCAGCTACTCGGGAGGCTGAGGCAGGAGGATCGCTTAAGCCCAGGAGTTTGAGGTTGCTGTGAGCTAGACTGACGCCACGGCACTCACTCTAGCCCGGGCAACAGAGTGAGACTCTGTCTCAAAAAAAAAAAAAAAAAAAAAAAAAAATAGTGTTAGGAGATGAACAGCTAAAGACTACTAGTGGTGGACTGTTATAAGTGAGTTGGAAGGGTATGGATATTGAAAAGAGAAGTTAGTTGAAACTATCGAGGGTTCTGTGTGGCTTCTAGAAGCACTGCTTATGGTAGATTTTGTATTCATTCGTGCTGCATTTCCGTGAGTCTCTGAACCACAGAGAATGTTATGCTGAACGTCCTATGAAGTTGATGACAGGTTCTTAATGTCAGTGTACACTGTAATTTGTTATCTCCTTTTATTTATTTACACAGATGTTTTCAAAGATGAAAGATACCTTAAACTGCATGTTGCTTTAGCCAAATGTAAAAAGTGAAAATATTCCATTAGGTAGGTTTGCCAGTTCTCCTGGTACTGCCAAAATCAGAGATTGCAGTTTCTGAATTCATCCATGGCAAAGGAAATCATGATGATTTATATGAAGATTAAAACAGTGCTCCTGCCTAAAGAATGGGTATATCTGTACCTAGGATACTATGTATGTTCTTGAGCATTAGATATATTGATTCCCCCAAATAAGTGAAGATCTAGAAAACTTCACTTATGAAGATTTAAAAGACACAATTTGGCATAGAACTGATTTTTCTTTTCCAAATTGTTATAAAATACATATAACATGAAACTTACCATCTTAGCCATTTTTAAGTGTACAATTAAGTACGTTTACATTGTACTACTATTATCACCATCTGTCCACAGAACTCTCTTCGTCTTGTCAAACCAAAACTCTGTACCTGTTCAACAATAGCTTAGAACTGAATTTTAACTAACATGCCTGCTCCAACCAATGTGAGGTGGCCAGCATAACTCCCTTAGAAAATGATGGCCTCTTTGGTGGTTGAAGAACTGAACTTGAAATCGTTGCTGTCAGGGTCTGATCCTGTAGGTTCAGAAATAGGATTTTCCCCTCACAATTCTTTTCACTGGGGTAAAGATCTATCAGAATAGTCCAACGTGTATTAGGAATATTCTGTGTTTTTAACTTCAGAAATATAAGACCCAATGTTAGGGAAATATTTGAAGCCATGTAAATACTAAAAATAGCTTTATTAGTGAATTCAGTTGCAAGTAAGTAATCCTTGGTTAATCGGAATAATGTTACCTCCTATTTTTGAGAAAAATGTTTACTTTTTACCTTTGGAATTGCCCCAGAAATTAATTCACAACTTCCAACTGTTTAACTTTGTTTGTTGTCACCCTCCACCCCCCACCACCAGTATTAATTACCTCCTTAAGTCCTTTTTAATTCTGAACATTGGCTGCTTTAGATATATTTCTGAAGAAGTGGCTTTCATTTCTTCCAAGCAAGATGTATATAAAGTGTTCCCTATCAAGTATCTTTTTTTTTTTTTTTTTTTTGAGACAAGGTCTTACTCTGTCAACCAGGCTGGAGTACATTGGCACAATCATAGCTCACTGCAACCTCAAACTCTTGGGCTCACACAATCCTGCCTCAGCCTCCTCAGTAGGTGGGACTATAAGCACAAATAACTAAGCGTGGCTAATTTTTTTTTTTTTTCTTTTTTCTTTGGTAGAGATGGGGGTCTTGCTATGTTGCCCAGGCTGGTCTCAAACTCCTGGTCTCAAGCAATCTTTCTACCTCAGCCTCCCATAGTGCTGGGATTATAGGTGTGAGCCACTGCACCTGGCCAAGAATCATTTCATTGCCTTGCATCTCCAAATATTTTCTTTTAAAATGCAAATTCCCATGGGAGTTATAACATGTTAAGCTAATATAGACATGGCTTAGGATAAGTAACTCATTTGTTTGTCTGTTTACTTAGATAAGAGCACTAGAAATATGGGAATTTTACTATTATGAGTTTAAGGGCATAGGGACCAAGGGAATATGCAGAGAGAAGGAAAATAAAAGGAGAGGGCAAGCCTTCAAAGACTAGATTATCTACTCTATCTTGTCTGGGGTGGGCCCTGATTAAAGGAAGCCATTTTTGACATGTGAGCACACCCTGGGAACATGATGAACTGGATTTTCCCAGCATCCTGAATGCACGTAGCTGGAGAGGCAAGTGAGGCACCCTTTGGTCCCCTCAACAGTCATTTAACGAGGCATTACAATGCACCTACCCCATGGTGCCCTCCAGGATTGACATGGTCATGACGTAGGAGCTCAGCATAGGATCATGTGATGGGATTAAACAAGTCCTCAGATCATAAAACAGAAAGGTTAAATGCGTTGCTGTTAACATTGGGTAATCTCCATTCCTGTAGTATCATTCTTAGGAAAAACTGTTCTCTCTGCTCTTTTAAATTGCTATTTCTTTTCCTATGCTATGTACAGTGGATGTTGGCCATCATGAATTTAACCTTGTAGTTTCAGTAATGAAAATTCATGGTTTTGCATTTGTGGCTGGTGTGCAAGAGAGCCAGTCACACAGCTAGAGAGTGAGCCTCGCTGGCCACGACCCCCACACTTCAGCCCAGCTCCATGTTTCTGTTGTTCGTCCCCCATGAAATGATGAGCTCTTCTTGGTGGAAGCACTTCTCGGTGAAGTCAGGAAGGTTGTGAGATTCATTCCTGAAACTGTGGAGCATTCACTCCATTTTCTGAGAAACAGGCTACTCAGTTTGACAGATGCTTATTGAAACCCTAAAAATGAGCCTGGCACTGGAATTAAAAGGTAAATTAAGATGACTGTCCCTGCCCCGATAAGCTCTCAGCCTAGGGCAGGCAGCAAATATGGGAATAAATAAATGTCCTTCCGTTTGATAAAATGAGTGAGTTGGGAGAATGAGGGAGGGCTCTGCCTACGGAGATGGAGAGGGCATCTGGAAAGGTGTTGCTTCAGCTGCATCTAAAAGGGAGCTAACACTCGACCAGACAGGCAGAGGGGATCTAGACGTTCTCGGTATAGGAAAGCACATGTTCAGATGAACAGCAGTGTCAACAGCAGGACAAGTAGGGGAACCACAAGTAGTCTCGTGTGACTGCAGCCAGGCATACATGGCCAGTGGCCAGACAGGCTGTGGAGAGGGGTCAGCAGCAGGGAGCAGGTGATGGATGCCAGAGCTCCGCTTGCTGGGCACTTGATCACATGGTTCCCTCCTGGACCCCAAGACATGGTCCTCAAAAAACCAAAAAGTTATGTTCTTTTATTGCAGGACTTCTCAGAGCCTACAAAATGGTAATTGCATGAGGGCGCACCTAAAGTGAGAAATGTAGAGTATAGTGTTTACTAAACATATGTAGGAAAGCCTTCAAAAACCTCAGTTTGGGAAATTCTGCTATAAGCAATGAAGGGCCATGCAAGGATTCTGAGCTGTTTAGAGAGATCAGGTTTTTATTTAGAAATTAATTCTACAGAATGAGTGAGGGTTGGGTGGGTAATGAGATGAGAAACAAGGAGACCCGTAGGGAGGAGATGCTACACTTCAGTGTAAGGGGGTGTGGAGAGGCTCGGGATTCAAGAGGCATTAGAGGGTAGAATCAGTAGGCTGAACTGCTATTTGGAGGGAGGGACCTGTGTCACCTTCCAGGTTTCTGGCTCTGGTCGTGTCTAATCAGTCATTGGATGTAACTCTGGCATCCAGGAGGAAAATCTGCACTGTGATTATATTAATATTTGGAGTTGGACATGACCGTGTGATGGGACTGAAGTCCCAGGTGGAGGAGCTCACCGCCAGATTGAAAGCCTGAGAGGGAAAACGGAACTGTGGACAGACCCAGGGCATATTTATGTTTAAGAAGTAGGCAGGGAGGAAGGAGGGGCAAGAGAGCAGGTGTCCTTGAAGCCAAGGGAGGAGAGTGTTTCGAAAAGAAGAGAGCAGTTAGTGGTAACCCTCCATGTGCAAATTATAGCAGCGAGATGTTTTTACCTAATAAATTGTCAGATTTTTTTTCTTGCAGGGAGCAGGTGATGGATGCACACTTAATGCACACATATAATAATACAGAGTATGACCAGAATGAAGTAAATTGAATATACTCGTGTTATTTTAGAGAGTGTACTTTGGTATAACATTTTGGAGATTAGTTGGCATGTATCAACCTTGACACATGGTTTACATACCTCAGGTGACATGTTTTTACCTTAAGTGTGTATCCTTTCTCCCCAGCAAATCCACCTGTAGAAATTTATCCTAAGGAATTATGGATATGTGCAAAAATGTTTCACAAGTTATCACAGCATGGGATACAATGCTTAAAAAACTTAAATAAAAATGCAACATTGGACTGGTTAAATAAATTGACATCCAGATGATGAAATAATACTTTGCAGCTAGTTGAAGTTTTATGTCAGACGTGTAAAGGCATGGAGGAAAGTTTCTTGATTTTTTTTTTAATTAAAATATATTTATACATATGTGCAAAGGAATAATGACTCACTGACATCTTAATAGCAATGTCTCCCAGATTGTGAGATTAAGCAACTTTTATTCTCTTTGTTCTTTTCTGTATATTTCAACCTTTCCACAATTTAAAAATATCCCCTTCTCAGGTAGAGGTTATCAGTGGCCTTTGCCAGAGAAATTTCCTGAGTGGTCTGAGGGGAGGCTTGGAGACAGCTAGGGGATGTGATGAGGCAGACAGCTAGGCTGGGAATGGCTAGCATATGGGGATGAAGAGAACAGCTCAGGTGGAAGACATGGGTTCTAGTCCCAGCTCTGCCACAGCTCTGCTTGACCTCGGCCTTTGTGCTCACTTCAGTTCGTCTGCTCTAACATGGGGATGGTAATGACAATCAAGTGCAGTATTGCATGTGACCACACTTTGTAAATTGTACAGTACATAGGGAACAGGATATCACCGTTATATTATTACAGATAGCCCTCTCTAAAACATTTAAAATGTCACCGCCCTCAACTGAGATGCCATTTCAAAGTCTTCCTCTTGGCCGGGCGCGGTGGCTCACGCCTGTAATCCTAGCACTCTGGGAGGCCGAGGCGGGTGGATCGCTCAAGGTCAGGAGTTCGAGACCAGCCTGAGCAAGAGCGAGACCCCGTCTCTACTAAAAATAGAAAGAAATTATATGGACAACTAAAATATATATAGAAAAAATTAGCCGGGCATGGTGGCGCGTGCCTGTAGTCCCAGCTACTCGGGAGGCTGAGGCAGGAGGATCGCTTGAGCCCAGGAGTTTGAGGTTGCTGTGAGCTAGGCTGACGCCACGGCACTCACTCTAGCCAGGGCAACAAAGCGACACTCTGTCTCAAAAAAAAAAAAAAAAAAAGTCTTCCTCTTGTATCACTCTGTTGTTTTCTGGCAGTTTGTTCAGAAGTAAACTGTTAAATGTTTACCATGGTCAAACCACACATCTGAAGTTCTTTATGGCTCAGGGCCACAAATAGTTGTTTTGGGGGGGTCCTCAGATCCTCAGCTGATTAAATGATTTTCATTCAAAAGTGTTCTCTTAATACTTCTGCACCATTGTTCTGGGGACTCTAACGAACACAAGATAAATAAATGCGAAGTCATGATTCCAGTTATTAGTGAAGTCATACTAAAGTACCCAAGTTAGTGCTGAAGGAAATTCTCTTTGCGAATCATTAATGTATACACAGAAGTGCTGAAATCTGGAAAATCATTGAGTAGAGAACCAAAAGCCAAGGAATGAACCTTGAAGGGCATGTTTTTGTTGGGGCTCATGAAGGAAAGAAACACTGGGTCGTGGAGGGAAACCGCTTAGCCTTTCAGGGACAGTTGTCGTAGACCATCTTGACAAGCAGGGCTCTTAGAGACCAGTCGAGGTGATGGCCTCTGGTGAGCCTGAGGAAAGCAAAGCCCAGAGCAGGAAGGATCCTGGTCGGCCACAGAACTTGGACTATATGTAACTCAGGTTTTAGTATCCAAGTTAGTGCTTTAACTTGACACTTTAGTAAGTTATGTAACATATTGAGAGGAATTTGGACTTGATTTAGGAATTTAGAACCACTCTGCTTGGACACTCGTGCAACATGATTTAAAATCTGATTCTACCAAGATTTCTCCAGTTCCTTGAGGGACATATGGCGTAGGGCAGAAGAGAAAGTGGGCCTAGTCACCCGAAATCTTCTAGATTTATGGTTTCTGACCAAAGTAAGAAATCTAATGTGGAAAAAAATGACAAATATTTTGTTCATAATGACTTCCTTTTCCCAGGCTTCCCCAGGAGTCCCATTTGTTTAGATCTAGCCAATACATTCTAAAAAGTGAGCAGTTTAGGGTGGATGAGGAGTTTAGAGGGTTATCGCAGGCTGTAACATCTTTCAGTTAGAAATAATCTAAGAACGTATGCCAGTGGAATTATTTCTTTGAAATTAGTAGTGTCTTTCACGTTTAACATTTTTTTGGCTGTAAATGAGATCTTGGAACATCTACATTTTACATTCCGATCATACAGCTCTAGAGAGCTGTGAGACTGCTGCCCCTCGGTGCTGTTTGCACGTTCTTCTCAGCCCGATGTTCCTCCTACTTGCAGTTGCCCCTTCAGCTTCTCACCACTTTGGGTTTTTGACTTAACATTCTCACTGGCAAGTTTTGTGCATGGTATTGGTCTTTCTCTCTCTCTCTCTCTCTCTCCCCCCCCCCCCACATGTTTACTTCTTAAAGATTCTGTCCTGATCTTTTTACTGTCTGAGTCACTGGACCGCTTTTTTTAGGACGGACTGAATTCAAATAGAGGAGTCTCAACAATGTCAATTTCAGCAACCTGTTTTTCTGTACTGTTTCATTGCCATGTGTTCTGTAAAAGCTGAGCAAAAAAGTACACATGTCCTATGAGAGAGAAGAGGGATTTTGATTTAACTTCAGAGGTTTGTGACTGTTGCATCTGCATTATGTGAGCAATTACAGTGTGCTTTACCCCTGGGGACAGTGGCAAAACAAGATCATGACAGCAGAATGGGATGGTACTTTGTACACAGAGACTTGTTTATTATAGCAAACCAAGAAGCTTATTCGTTGATGTGTTTGCTATGGGTGAGAATCCTGACAAGGTTAATGCGTCATGAATTTATCTCTATTTTTAAAGAACCCACGGATGGTACTAAACCTGTAACTTATATAAATAACTGTTATCATGGGGTCAAGCAGCTGTATGACCATCAAAGATATATTTTTAAGATCAGCTGACATTGTACGTGTTTATTTGCTTTTTAGCACGAGGCAGAACCAACATTGAACTTAGAGAGAAATTCATCCTACCAGAGGGGGCGTCCCAGGGAATGACCCCTTTCAGATCACGAGGCCGAAGGTCCAAACCATCTTCCCGGGCAGCTTCCCCTACTCGCTCCAGCTCCAGTGCTAGTCAGAGTAACCACAGCTGCACATCCATGCCGTCCTCTCCGGCCACCCCAGCCAGTGGTACCAAGGTATGTACTGACCTCCTTCACAGCCACCTTTCTCATTGCCATCTTTCCAGATGTTTGTTGTTTGGTGTAGCCTCTGAAAAACTCCAGTGAGGAGAGCATGAAACCATACAGACAAGCTCTGCCTAGACCAAGGCTGCCCAGGTGCTAGCAACACACAGATACCTGAACTTTAAGATGACTACAAAAAACACTTACTAAAATAAAAACTCAGGCTGGTTATGTCAGAAATGTTTCTTATATTCTCAGTTTCAGTTTGAGCCCCTCCAGAGTTACTACTTTTGAAAATCCAGGCATTGTCTGTGTTGCTAAAGCTAACAGATAAGTTTGATGTTTCAGAGGGTTATGTGTGAAGAATGCTACTGCCTTTCTGCCTGGTCCCTCTCATCCCGTTGGACTGATGTGCATTTTATTTTGTTTTCTGTTTCTTTACAATTTAGTATTTTCTATTTATTTTTTTTTTTTTCTGTTCCCAATTTGCTCCCTTTCTGTTCCATTTTCGATTGTTCCCGTCCTTCCCTTTGGATTTCCGTTTCACAGACTCCACTTCAGTTCTCACGCTGTTATGACAAACCCTGGTTGGTAAACAGTAAAGCTGGCACCCCTTTGAGGGACAGCCATTCTCCTGACCTCCAGCTGCCCAGCCCCGAGGTAGAGTATGGCTTTGCTGACTAAGGACACAGTACGGACGAGGCCCTCGCTAATGGACTTGACCAGCTCTCCTTCCTGACACGGGTCCCCGCTCTCCCCCATCTCTGCAGTGCTTGCTGACACAGCTGATTCATCTAGTCCAGTGTTTTCAGGGGTTTCTAACTCGGATTCACCAAAACTGGAGATAAATAAGAGATGCCTAAAACTAGATTGTTTAACAACTTTATAACAATCTTTAGAGTAATATTTGTTCAGGATTGATAAACAGTGGTCATTCCTGGTGATGTTTTATTGATACCATTTATAATCAGGCCTCTTGGAGTCTCCAAATGTCAGATACACAGACGAGTTATGAACACTTGAAATTGAACTATGGCGCATGTTCCACAATGTTTTGTCTTTGCTTAGAGCAGAAGAGTGGTTGGCGCCACCTGCCCTGAGAAACGTCCCCAGGGTGGTTGGTATTGCCACGCTGGTCCAAGGCATGGGTACTGCCTACTTCAGCCAAGCACAGTATCAGTGAACACTGCTCTGAGGCTCAGATTTCAGCTTCTGAATTTCTTGGCCTAGGCACTTGGTTTTCTATAGCCTTGATTTGAATATACATGCCAGCAATGAAGCATGTTCAAGTACAACCATTAAAATGCCTAAACACTTTTGGAAGAGCAGTGTTTCAGAAACGAAACATGGACTAATGGCTTGTCTGATAGCAGTACAATTTGCATTCTAGCTCCTGGGACACATTGGGTTCTTGTGCCTCAGAAGACAGCATTGCCTTGAGTCATGTAAAGCCTCAGCCACAGAAAGCGGAGGCACAGGAAGCCAATGCCTATGAATGAACTGCTGCTTTGGGGTTCATCCCGCTCCAAGCTACAACTCCAGTGCGGAAATGTATCTGGTTTAGAACATGGTCTGGGGACCACCTGTCACTAAACCCCAAGACTCACCCTGCTTATCTTGCTTTTCTTCTTCCTTAATGGCTCCAGTTTCCAGATTGAGGCTTCCAATCTCAAAAGTTCCAAAATTTTAAATGTTTAATTATGAAGTATGAATTCTCATACAATTTGATAGATCAGCCTTTTTGTTTTATCTTAAGATTTTATCTTTTGTTTCATTTCATTTTGAGGTTTCACCTTTCCTTACTTATTCATATTTTGGTATTCTGTAACCAGGCCGTGTCCTGACTTGGCATCCTAGCCGGGGGTCTAGCTGGGGTCTTCCCAGCGGCAGTGCTCAGGACCCATAGCTTCTGAAACTGGTGCTCTTCCTCCTGTGTAGCCAAGGAGGGTTTGTGCTTGAATGTTGATTACTTTCTGCCGCTTTCGCTTTTTCTTTGTGAATTAAAGAAATACAACACACACAATGAGATGAGTTGCTGTACTCTTCTATGTGTGTAAACATCTTAAAGGTCCTGGAAAACAATTTACACAACTGGTATCAAAGAACAATTAGAATTGCAAGCTGTGGCGTAAGTGATATTTATGAATAATAGAGATTTAAAATATTCTTTCTTCTCCAAATGAAGTCTACTACCAAAAAAAAAATATAGCACCTACTGGTAGCAGTAATAATAATAACCAGCTCTTTTCCAGTTTGGGAAATGCTTCTATACATCACTTATTCAACAAGTTTTTATTGAGTCCTTCTTCTGTGCCAGACAGTTTTAGACACTGAGGATGTGAGAGTGAACAAAAAAAAAAGTCCCTGCTTTTATGGAGTTTATGCTTTATGCGAGAGAGGCAGGCAGCAAACGACTATGTCACACATCAGGCAGTGATAAGTGCCACGCAAAAAAAATGAAGAAGGGGAAGAGAATGGAAATTATAAGCAATGTCATCCAAGTAGGGAGGTAAGCCCCCTGGAGCCCCTGAGGGGAAGGAGGGGTGAGCCACTCGTGTATCTGGGGCAAGAGGCTGTGCTCCAACAGTCCAGGCAGAGCAAGCAGAGCGGGGACCCAACCCTCCCCGGGCCACTGGAGGAACAGCCAGGAGACCAGTGTGGCTGGGGTGGCCTGATCAGGAAGAGGGTGTGGTGGAAATGAATTTGGAGATGCAGGATTTGTCCCTGATTTCCTGAGGGAGAAGCAAAGACACAGGTGTTAATTTAGGTCAGTCACGGGCCCAGACTGAAACCCAGGTCTCCCAGCTCCTCATTCAGAACCTCATTCCCCATAGCACAGTCCCACTGTCATGTGCTTCTCATAATTTGTTTGATCTACAAGTCAAGTAAAGGTCTTAACTGCACTAAAGTTACTGCACCTGCTTAGAAATATTGGAGTAATATTTGCATCTCTGTATTAAATATGTGGGGTTAAAACTCTATTGCAAATTTCTAACCCCAACATGGTGATACGTAGGGTTATTTGTGTTTCTTTTTATTTTACTCATTCACCATATTTCTGGTTGTTATAACTATTATAATCTTACTATCTCAGGATTTTTTTTTTTTTTCCATTTTAAGAGAAAATTTGTCAGCAAGGCAAAAGGTGTTGGAAGACATTTTGAAATTTCTAATTTAGAACATAAAACCTTTACTTTGGGAATCATCAAAATACATGACCTAGGATACTTTCAGAATAAATCTTTGTTTTCCTGGACTTTTAATTTGCTTTTCAATTGATCAGATACAAGGAGGCTTAAGTAGACCTTTTAAAATTGAATTTCTGTCAAAGATTTAACCAAGTGAATGTAAGCTCTTTATGATCTTTTTTTAAAGGTTATCCCATCAACAGGCAGCAAGTTGAAACGACCGACACCAACTTTTCATTCTAGCCGAACATCCCTTGCTGGTGATACCAGCAATAGTTCTTCCCCGGCCTCCACAGGTGCCAAAACTAATCGAGCAGGTAAGTACCTACCCATGACCTATGTCTTGGGCTGAAGAGTGAGAAGGAAGGGCCAGGCTGAGTCTGGAAACCGTAACCCATGCTTCACTGCTCCCAAGGAGCCAGTAATGAAAGTAGCACTTAGTGTGGTGTGCAGAAATACAGACCTGTGGGTTTTCAGATGACCACCTGTTCTTGATCAGAAAGGATCACATTTGGGAGGATGTGAAAGAAGGGGCCTCCTCAGAAGCCAGTGTAGTGTTGATACTAGCATTTGCTAATAACTTTTCCAACAGCTCATTTTTATTATGGCTGCTGGTGAACTGGGAAAGATCACATTTGTTCACCTGCTGCTGTTCCTCACGGGGACCTACAAGTCCAAATTCACGTCCTGGCTCTCTGCTTCCCATCATTCAGCCTCCATTCCCAGACTGCCCGTGGATTACCCCAGCTGGTAGACTCACCACCTGTGTTCAGGCGATGGCCCACTGGCCCTGCCTGACCCCATTTTGGGGGCAGATAACGGTGCTGCTGATAGAAGCAGAGTTCTAACCCTCAGGAGGCAGCATCTCAACTAGAATCACAAAGCCAGAAAAGGTTTCAGTGACTTCTGTGCAAGTGAGGAAACTGGGGTACAGAAAGGCTGTCATCTGCCCAAGGTCACACAGCAGATGAGGTGGCATTAGGATCAGAACCCTAGCCTCTGCTCACTTGTTCTTCTACCTCATGCCGTCTCTGTTAAGTCTTCTGCTTTATTCTTGAATTCCAGACCCTAAAAAGTCAGCCAGTCGCCCCGGGAGTCGGGCTGGGAGTCGAGCTGGGAGTCGAGCCAGCAGCCGGCGAGGAAGTGACGCCTCTGACTTTGACCTGCTAGAGACACAGTCTGCTTGTTCAGACACTTCAGAAAGCAGCGCTGCTGGGGGCCAGGGCAACTCCAGGAGAGGGTTAAACAAACCTTCCAAAATCCCGACCATGTCTAAGAAGACCACCACTGCCTCCCCCAGGACTCTAGGTCCCAAGCGATAACACTGTACAAGCACCCCCAAGCCACTATCCACTTTGAATCCTGCTCCATACATTGGGTGTATATTTATTCTGAACAGGAGAAGTTATATTGTTAAAAGTGTAAAAGAATAATTGTGTTATGAAGCTGCCTTATTTTTTTCTTTTTGTAAGTTACAATTTTCATGTGAATATTTATGTAGATAAAATTTGCCTCCTGGTAACCCTGTAATGGATGGGGCCCAGAAATGAAATATTTGAGAAAAACAAGTGAAAAGGTCAAGATGCAAATGTGTATTAAAAAAAAAAAAGAAAAGCCTATAAATAGGGTTTCTGCGCGGTGCAGGGTTGTAAACCTGCTTTATCTTTTAGGATTATTCCTAAATGCATCTTCTTTATAAGCTTGACTTGCTGTCTCAGCAAGATAAATTATATTAAAAAAATAAGAATCCTGCAGTGTTTAAGGAACTCTTTTTTGTAAATCACAGACACCTCAATTAGTAAGAACTGAGGGGGAGGAGGGCACTTACAATTGCTTTTTCCAATGTTTTAATGTTGTGATTTTAGCTGAAGAGAGGGAACCTCATCTAAGTAACATTTGCACATGATACAGCGAAAGGAGTTCACTGCAATACTGTCTTTGGATCTTGTTTCAGTACTGGGTGTTTAAAGGACAAATAGCTGCTAGAATTCAGGGGTAAATGTAACTGTTCAGAAAACGTCAGCACATTAGGATTTTGAACTGATTTGTAACTTCCTATCCAGCCTAGCCACCAATAACTCTTGTGTTCACTGGGACCCAGACCCTTGGCAAGGGGGCCTCCTGGGTGGCATTGTGAATTATAGATTTGTTTATCTACATTTTTGCTATTTATTTAAATGGTCGATCAACTTCCCACAAACTGAGGAATGAATTCAACAAGCCTGTTCTGGAAATGTGGACATGAGACAAAAGCACTTGCTCGTCCTTTAACGGAGTTCACCAGCACACTTGTTAACCAGTCCCGTTTGCTTTCGTCTTTTTTTGTGCGTAATAAAGTCAACTGACCAAGTGACCATGAAGAGGGGCTGTCTGGGGCTCCTGTTTTTTAGCTGCTGTTCCTCTTCAGCTCCGACCATGTTGCTGTGTGATTATCTCAATTGGTTTTAATTGAGGCAGAAACTGAAGCTCTACCAATGAACTGTTTAAAAACAAGACACACTTTTGTATTAAAATTGCTTGCAGTAACAAATGTTTTGTATTTCCTGATTTCCTTTTCAATCATTACCTTATATATCAATGTTACCCTGGGGTATAATAGTGTTGTAGGTACTTAAATGCATTATTCAAATCAAAATATCTTGATGGATAAATTAGGAAGCTCATTAATAGGGAAATTTTTATTTTATCCTTGTGAATTTTGTTTAATAAAGCAACAAAATAATCAGGATATTAACATAAATATGTAGGGTATCTGTCCCACTTACATGATTAAACAAGTACCAGTATGTAGGAAGACATTAGAAATCACAAAGATCTTGGGGTTTGAGAGAATGGGGCCAGGTTCTCACAGTATGCCGAAATTTCTGGTTAAATGATATAATTGCAGCGGTAGAAGCAAAATTGGTCATCAAATCTAGCGCCTTTGTCTTACAGATAGAGAAACTGGGATAAGAAAGTAGATGAGAAAGGGATTTCCCTGAGTTCACAAAATGAGGAAATGACAAAAGGGGACCTTGACTCCAACCCTTGACTCCCTATTTGTCTGACACTTCCATTTCTTTCAGCCTCAAGTTGGCTTTGTAATGATTAGAACAGCCAAATATTAACTGGTACTAACAACAGGGAAAAGGCTGGAGCACCTGAGGGGTAAGAGGGGCTCACACCCAGGCCACCTGTGCTCTTGATCATTTAGGCCACACTCTTAGGATGTAGAAACTTGGTAAGATAGATGCATGTTTGCCAAAGCTGTGTGAGGCCAAATATCCAGATTTAAGAGGAATTTCAGCCTCAAGGATTCTGAAGGAAGTACTTACTCTATTCTCCATGGAATTGGGTAACCTCAAGCTGCCAGAACTTTGTGTAGTTCCGCCTCTAGGCCGCCTGACAGCCAAAGCATGCTGAATCCAGTTTGACCTCCATCTTTCTAGAGTCTGGACTTTGGTCATTTGCTTTCTTTTACCAAGTAATTAAAGTTTTCCCTGAGTTTTTGCAGCAAAGCTCAGCTGGTGGTGGCAGCCACCAAAAGTGTATTTCTATTCAACACCTGTATGTGAAACCACATAAGAAATAGAGATGCCAGAAAAAGGGTTAAAATATAGTTCTGTGATAAAAATGCTACACAAGGAATTCAAATTTGGTATCTGCTGGATCCTTGAAAGATGCAATAACAATAGCTAACATTTATTGACTGCTTACTATTATATAAGCCAGTGATTGTGCTAAGTGCTGTATATACATTCCCATTTAATACCCGTCACAGGCCTATGATCATTAGCCCCTTTCCTGGATGGGAAACTGAGTCTGAGAGAGGTTAAGTAACTTGCCCAAGGTCACAGAGTTGCCAGGCAGTTGGGAAAGCCCTTGTTTTGACACTACTTTCTCCAAGAAACTTTCCCCACCTCAGTTCCCTTCCGGTTCTGGTGGTCTCGGATTCCACTCACAGGTCACCCAGCCCCCACTTCCCAGCCCCTCCTCCTCTGCCCTTCCAGACTCTTTGCCCGCTCCTCTGTGGGCACACACATTCTGCCTCTGGAAATGACTGTGCCACCAACTGTCACCCTGTTAAGAGTGGGGGCTGCTCGGGGTCAGGGGACTTGTCCACTTGATCTCTGGCTCAGTGCACGGCACACAGCCGCCCGAGGTGGCTGTTGCTGAGTTGAACCGTGGTCTGAGGCCCTTTGGAATGGCTAACACCTGCTGTTTAGGTTTATGGCAATGTGAAGCCCATTGTTTAGAGAACACAGCTATTTCCACTCGTCCTAAATCGATAGAAATCATTTCTGTCATAAGAATCAGCGCTGGGCAGTTTGCAGTCTACCTGGGGGCCCAGCATTGCACAAAACGCACCCTGAGATTTGCAGGCTAGATATGAGGCCCCAGGTGATGTGGTGTGGACTCAAAGGGGAGCACAGAGGGTGCAGAGAGGACAGTGAGGGGATGGGCAGAAGATTCAGAGACCCTGACCAAGCTGACATGGGGATGACCCCTTGACTCTGCCCTCTGCCCCAGTCAAGCCCTGTGGATTCAGCCTCCTAAAGAGTTTTGTCCTCTGCCCCTCCACTCCTTCACTGTTAGAGGCTCATTGTCAATGTAACTCCCATGCCAAAGCTGTGCCTGCCTCCAACTGCAGGGCCCCGGCTCCTGCCTCCTTCCGGCCTATCCATACTGCCCTCTGCGTTAGGGTTCTGCTCTTGCCTTGGGCACTTTCAATGGCTAATCTGCATTATCCTGAGGATAAAGCTCAGTGTCCTCATGGGGTTTACAAGCAGTGTGAAAATTTACCTGTTGGGTAAAATACAGACCAGGCATGTGCTTAAGGCACCAGCAAATGATTATTTACCTGAAGAATTTATTGATATTGAAAAACTTTTCTGAAGTGATCACTTCAAAATGTGATTTTGTTGGGCATTATACACTTGTTGGAGGTTTAATCTTGAATCCACATAGGGCAGCGGTCCCCAAACTTTTTGGCACCAGGGACCAGTTTTATGGAAGAATTTTTCCACAGACGGTGGGGGGGGGGGCGGGGGGAGCCGGGTGTGTGTGTGATGGTTTAGGGATGATTCAAGTGCATTACATTTATTGTGCAGTCAATCCTCTCTGCTAATGATAATCTGTATTTGCAGCTGCTCCCCAGCGCTAGCATCACCGTCTCAGCTCCATCTCAGATGATCAGGCATTAGAGTCTCACAAGGAGCACGCAACTTAGATCCCTCGCATGCGCAGTTTACAGTAGGGTTCGCGCTCCTCTGAGAATCTAGTGCTGCAGACCTGACAGGAGGCGGAGCTTATGTGGTGATGTGAGCGATGGGAAGCAGCTGTAAATGCAAATTAAGCTTCTGTTGCTTGCCCCAGTACCCGTCCGCCACCAGGGGGTTGGGGACTGCAGACATGGGGGACACCATAATCACTCGGTGTTAAGGACCCACATCTAGTTCCCTGGAAGGCCCTTGTGGTCAGCCCCTCCAGACTCAGCCCCCAGAGCCCAGCCCCTGGTCTCTCCAGCATCCATGGAACAGCTAACATGCACGTGCCCACCTGCCCCAGCCCAGCTCCACTGCTGTGAGACCTGGGGGAAGTGAGGGTTCCAATGGTATGTACCCCTGACAATGAAGGAGCATTACAGAAGTGACACAGGACACACACACTCAGAACCTGCCTGGCACCTGGTAAGTGCTAATTGTTACCTGCCATTGTTAGGCTCGCTGGAATCTCAGGGCCTTGACACAAGCTATTCCCACTGCCTGGAACGCTTTCCTCCCACTCACCTTTCCTGTCCTTCCAGACCAATTCCATCCAGCCTTCTGAACTCAGGCTAGGTGCCATTTTCAGCGCAGCGCCGTAATTATAAATGAATAAACGAGGGGAGAGAGCACCTAGGGAAGGAATAGCAAGGTGTGCAGAAAGGGGCTGAGTCAATCGAAATGTTTCCCTGAGGATCCTTCTCTTGCAAGCCTTGCACCGGGGCCGTGAAAATTGCGAAGATGCGCAAAGACGACTCTCCGGTGCTCGCAAAGGGCTCCGGAGGTCCTCGTCTAGCCTGGAGGCCGGTGCGCCTCTCCTCCGCGCGGCTAGTTCCGCACCGGGGTCCGCAGGGCGCACAGCGAGCGCTGGCGGCGGTGGCCGCCTGGGGCGCTGCCAGAGAGTATGCTGGAGCTGGGTGGGTGGTTGCGCCAGGAGGAGCCACTGAGCAGGTGTCGGGGAAGGTGGACCCGCAGCAGCGCGCGCAAGGGGACCTCGGGAAAGGCACCTGGATGCGGCGAGGTGCTGCGGTGGCCGGAAACCCGGGCCCGGCTGCTGCTGGCAAAAGAATGTGCCCCACTCTCGGGGCTTGGCTGGCATCCGCCTGGCCTCTCCAGACGGGACTGAGGCCGTGTGTCTGGCCCGGTGGCAACACCCCGCGCACCAAGGCGGAGCTGCTGCACTGGGACTGGGGATCCCCGCCACGGCCAGAGCATCAAGGACTCGCCCCGCAGGAGCGCATATTCCAGCTTTCCCCGGACGGCGCCGCCACGCTGGGGTCCCAGAGCGGAGGTTAGAGGCTGGGTGGGAGCCCAGGGCGACCCTGACGGTGCCGGTGCGGGGGCTGCGGACCCCTTGCCCGGCCCGCCCACCAGCCACCGAGAGGTCCTCGCGGGCGTCGGTTCCCGGCCTCGGCCCCGCCCTCGCGCCCCCGTCGGTCGCGCCCGGGGCGGGGCGGGGCGAAGGGCGCGGGCGGCCGCGGCGGGCGGCACAGACGGGGCCGGACCAAGGGACTCGCGGGTTCGCGCCGCCGGGATCGCTGCGGGAGCTCGCCCGTCTCCCCTGCCCGTTGCGCGGACCTCGGCCTCAGCCGGACTGGCGGGCACGGCGGTGACACACGGATTAGCCGACGGTCCCCAGTCCGCGGAGTACCCCTGCCCAGAGGCTGTGGCGTGCGCGTCCGCACGGCCCCGGGCCGGGACAGGTGCCGCGCGGGGACGGCTCTGGGGATCGCTCTGAGGCCGCGGGCGACGCTCGTCCCGTCCCGCCGGCCGCCGAGCCCAGCCCGCCGCTCACCGTCAGGGCGTCCCGGCCCGCGCGGGCCGCGGAGCTGATGCGCGCCCGCTGAGCCCCGGCCGGCCCGCCATGGCCGCGCGCCCCGGCCCGCTCTGGCTCCTGGGCCTGGCGCTGTGCGCGCTGGGCGGCTGTGGCCCTGGCCCGCGCTCCCCGCCTGGCTGTCCCCAGCGTCGTCTGGGCGCGCGCGAGCGCCGCGACATGCAGCGCGAGATCCTGGCGGTGTTCGGGCTGCCCGGGCGGCCCCGGCCCCGCGCGCCGCCCGCCGCCGCCCGCCTGCCCGCGTCCGCGCCGCTCTTCATGCTGGACCTCTACCACGCCATGGCCGGCGACGACGACGAGGACGGCGGGCCCCCGGAGGGGCGCCTGGCCCGCGCAGACTTGGTCATGAGCTTCGTCAACATGGGTAAGTGCGGGCCGCCGGGATGGCATCGGGGACCCCGCAGTGACCGTGTGGATGGCGGGCTGAGTGTAAGGGGCCCGGCGCCCTCACGGTGGCCCCTCGGGGAGTGAACACGAGCTACATCCTTGGGCGGTGCCAGACCTTGACTGGGAACGGGGAGTCACAGGGGGATGGACGCAGCCCACAGGGGCGTGGGGACAGCCATGGTCAGGGAGGGTCTAAGGCACGTGGGGCTCCCGGGGCTGCAGAGTGGGCAGGAGCAGCAGGGAATGTGGACTCCCAGGGGCTGCATTCGCCCGCCCCCAACACACCCAGGAGTAAGAGTCAGGCGATGTCGGTGCCCACCCGGGCTGCACCAGGAAGACAGCCTGGTGCTGGGAGACAGATGAGTAAACAGAGGCTGGGATGCTGTCACTGTGATAAGGGCAGTGCTGAGGAGAGGGACAAAGTTCAGTGTGGAAACCCGTGGTCACATCATCAAAGTGACCAGAGCTGACCCACTTGCCCTGAGTCCACAGCAGGCTCTTCCCTGTGCAGAGTCGCAGAGCCTGGGTGGGGCCGGCTGTCAGGGGAGCCGCTGGGGAAGGAGCAGACTCTCAGCTTGGTGGGGCAGGGACTGTGTCTTGTCACCTTGGGCCCCAGCAGCTGGGATGTGGCCTGGCGTGGAGTGAGTGTCCAGGCCTGTGGAATGGCCCAGTGGGCAGCCTGGACCCTCTCTGTTCTCCCAGGCAAAGCCTGGCTTTTCCTCTCTGCAGACACTTTTCTCTAAACCATGGAGCCATTTACTCTTAAAGGTCTCAGAGTTACTTTTTCCATTAGAAAACTCTCTGTAGTCTACGGTCCTGAGTACTTCCTGTTGGTCGGGCCCCCATCTGCTTTTCCTCCTGTCTATGGCTAGTGACGGGCAGAGGTCTGGCCTGGGCAGACAGCAGGCTGGGCCTGGGGACCCAAGGACCACAGCTCAGCCTGAAGTGGTCAGGGGAGCCATGGGCTGAGAGCAGGGAGAGGATCCTGGCCATGGCCACCAGCCTCCTGTCATCTATAGCAGCGCTCGTGACCCTCCAGCAACCCTGTTCACAGCCGTGGTCCTCATCCCATCTCCCAGATGAGGACAGGGAGGCTCAGAGAGGCAATGTCACACCTAGGATGGCACAGCCTCTATGCAGCTGAGCCAGGACAGGCCCAGGTCTTCTGACTGTACATCCAGTGCTCAAGGAGGTGACATTTCTGTTGTCAGGTTGGGCTCTCAGGGTAGAGAGAGCTTTCTGAGGGATTTGGGCTGAAAAACACGGGGGACTGAGCAGCTGCAGGTTTTGTGGGGTCCTCAGCCATTTGCTTCCTACACTACTAGGGCAGGGAGAGGGGACAGCCAAGCTTCTGCTCCCCCTACCCCAGAGCTGGTGGTGGGCCGAGGTGGGGGATGAGCAGCGGGAGGCAGCCGTTAGCCAGTGCTGAGAGCCCAGCGCCAGGCACAGGACTCCGGCCATTGGGGTCTGGATGCCACCTTCCTGGTTAGAGGGCAGGGTGGACAGTTGGGACAGAGGAGCCCATATGTGGGGCTGGTACCAGGGCTCTATCCTCAGGACAGTCTGACCCGGGGCTCAGGACCAAGAAGAGTTGAGGATGGAGTCACCCAAGAATATGCCCAGGGGAGCCACCCATCAGAATGAATCACCACTCAGCCCACGTCCTGTTTCCCCCCAGCATGCCCTGGGGTGGATCAAGGCATGCACAGCCTGGAGCGAGCTGTTGCTGTGAGTCCAGCAAGGCCTACTCCTGCTGTGTGACCTTAGAGCAGTCCCTCGCCCTCTCTGAGCCTGGGCCCCTCCTTGTAAGGTGGGGCTCCTAGTGATCGGTCTTCAGGGCGGTTGTGTGATTGGCTGGTAGAGGGGGAGCAGCATAAAGTCAGCCCCCCGCCCCTCAGAGGGTGCACCTGTGCCTGGCCACTGTAGGCCCCAGTCCCTCCCCGCTACAGCCCAGCCTTGGCATGGATGTGACAGGAACTTCCCCACGTGTCTTGTACACATGTGAAACCCAGAAATGGCCAAAAAAAGTGTCTGTAGCTATTTTTGGAGTAGAAATTAGCATGTGACCTTTCACAGCCTTACAATTCCTCATTCAATTCCTGTGAAACTGTTTTGCCAGCCCCATTTCATGGGCTCAGAGAGGTTAAGTGGCCACCCCACGGCCACATAGCATGTCCAGGACAACATCCATGGCTGTGGATTCCAAATCCCAGCTTCTTCCCACGCCAGCTCTGCGTGTTTCATTAAGACCCGGGGCCTCGGACGCTGTGGGATTAACAAGCAGATCTTTGTTCAGGGGAAGCCCAGGCTGTGGGCGGGCGCAGCGGCTGTCAGAAGGGCCTTCTTTATCCTGATGCACTAATGGCACTAGTAGAACTGTCTCGGTTAGGGTAGTGTTAACTGGTGATTACGGAGGCCGTCTGGGGCACTGGACACGTGCCAAGATTCTCTCTGTGTTTAGAGCCCCAGGCCCCAGGCCCCTGAAGGTCGGAGGCCCCAGAACCACCACGGGTGTAGCAGCAGGGCCCCTGAGGTGTCGCACCCACGCCCGGCTCCCACACCTGCTGCCTCCAGCCCCACCTCTCCTATCGGCCTCATCTGGCTCCTGAGAAGCCAGGCCTGGTGCTCCCAGACCCCTGCCCGCCGATGGCAGCCTGTGGGACCCAGAAACCGAGACCTGTCCCGGCCTCCCACCCATGGCCCAGGCGTCGTGTGGAGCAGGTGCTCCAGGAAGCCTGTCGTGATTTACCGCACCTGTGCTGGGGGCCAGGGCCGTGGTCAGACGGTGCCCCAGCCTGGCCTGGGTCTCCACATCAGCCCGTAGACCCGCGGCTCCTCTTTGTCCCAACAGTAATGGGGGCTGTCACCATGTGGAGCAGATGGATCCTGTCCCTGGTCCCCCTGAGCCTGGGCCCCTCCTTGTAAAGTGGGGCTCCTAGTGATCTGTCACCCAGGTTCTTGTACTGCCTGGGCCCGCCATTAATTCCTGCGTGTTCTGAGCCATGTCCCTTCCCTTCTCTGGGCCTCCGCTGTCTCGTCCAGTCTACAGTGATGGTGTCAGAACAACGAGGTGCTCCCCGCTCTGGCCCTGTGGCTCAGTGTCAGAGGCATCTTCTCACAGCATCCCGTCCCCTGCCCCAGTGCCTCACCCAGCCTGGCCCCTCCTGAGGGAGGAAGGACGGCAGGAAGGACCGACTCCGCTCCTTCTCCCTGAACCCTCTCCACCAGGGCTCCCCGGAGAGGCACATGCCTGTGTTCCAGATGGAGAAACCGAGGCACAAACAGCACTGGCAGGCAGAAGTCTAGCCAGGGGCCCTTTTGCCCTGACCCTTTCCTGAACCAGACTGATTTATCCCCGTGGTGTCTGGTGGCTGAGGACAGGAGTGTTGATGAACTAACTGAGCTGCTGGTTTGGGCGAATGGGGACTGTGTGGGGATCAGGAACCTGCCCGGGTCCTGCGCTGCCCTTGTCAGCCCTGTGGCCTTGAAGGGTAACGCTTTATCTCCACAGGTCACATCCTTTGGTTCTTTACTAGGGAGCTCTTTCACTTTCCCATTCGTTCATTCAAATGAGTTATGTAGACCTGTTACCTGCCAGGCACAGTTCTAGTTGCTGGGGACACAACAGTGAACAGAACCAAGTCCTTGCCGTCATGGAGCTGACCTTCCAGTGGGAGACACAAATAATAAATCCACGAGCCATGAAGATAATTGCCAGGTACGCTGGACAGTGACCCCCTCTCTGGAAACAGAAGGGCTGAATGACAGCAGGGCACACAGGACTGGGGTGAGGGTTTCTGACCTGGGACTCGCACACACAGAATTGGCATCCTGACTCCCACACCTGCTCTCAGCGTGATCTGGGCTTCCCAGCCCACCTCTCCCAGCCTCAGTTTCCTCCTCTGGAACATGGATGTCCTCAGCTTATAGGGCTGTTCTGGGCTTGTGTGAGATGCTACCCAGTGGTGACCACATGCCCAGAACATCCACATCTGATACTTAATTTCCATCTCACAATGACTGTCACATCTTTGTTCTGAAAGGAGAGTGAGGCTCAGAGAGGTTAGGTGATTTTCCCAGGGCACACAGCAGGTTGTCTCCCTGCCTCCACATCCTCTGCTCTTCTACACAGTGGCTGCCTGTCCCCCGAGCCCAGGGCCTGGCCTATCATAGGGTGCAGCGAGTGCTGCCGAAATGGACTACGTTGAATGTGAACATGTGATGTAAATGGAGACTCCTTTTTTAAAAATATTTTTATTTTGGGATTTATAGAACTAATGCATGTTCCTTTTATTGAATTAAGACTAAATTAATTATAGAATTTAATTACAGAAAGTTTGTACCATGTATTGAGAAATATATAACATGGAAACTCCTAGAAATCTTCCGTCTACCCCAGAGAAAACCAGTGTTTTAATCCTTTGGTGTAGCAACGACCCCCCCCCCATTTTATCAATACAGATACTAACATTTGCGGTATTACTTTTTACTAAGTGAGATGTAAATGCTAACCATTTTGCTACTTTGTATTTCATTAAACAATAAATCTGCCAGGCGTGGTGGCTCACGCCTGTAATACTAGTACTCTGGGAGGCTGAGATGGGAGGATCGCTTGAGGTCAGGAGTTCGAGACCAGTCTGAGCAACAGCGAGATCACATCTCTACTAAAAATAGAAAAAATTAGCCAGTCAACTAAAAATAGAATTAAAAAATTAGCCGGGCATAGTGGCGCATGCCTGTAGTCCCAGCTACTCGGGAGGCTGAGGCAGGAGGATCGCTTGAGCCCAGGAGTTTGAGGTTGCTGTGAGCTAGGCTGACGCCACAGTACTCTAGTGTAGGTGACAGAGCAAGTCTCTGTCTAAAAAAAAAAACCCGATAATTCTTTTGTCCATCTTAAAAGCTGACTGTTATAGTGACCATATGCCCAAAGGTGTTTGATTTCCCCAGGATGCTGTCTACCCAGCAGGAAGGTGTGCCTTGTGGATCCCAAACAACTCGTCCCTCCTATCTCCTGGGTGCTTTCTTACCTCTGGGGCAAACACCTACTATTGCCTCCATTTGACAGAGGAGGAAGCTGAGTCTCAAAGAGTGACTGGTCCCAGGTCCTGGATCTCCAGACCAACAGGAGCAGACATGAGAACCAGATCACAGCAGTGAGGAGGGTGGGCCCTGGAGGTGGGGCGGCAGGGTGCTTAATTACTCTGGAGTGGGGCACACTGGGTTTTCATTCCGGGTCTACAACTTGAGAGCTGTGAGTTGTTGAACAGGTTATTTAAAGTCTGTGCATCTTGGTCTCCTCACCTTTAAAATTGGGGCAATAATATACTACCTGTATCATAGTCAGTGATTAAATAGGTTAAGGCACGTAAAAACTTAGCATGTGCCCAGCACTGCTCAATGAATGGCCAACGGTATGATGGAGGAAGGGCCTGCAGTGTTTATCAGCCCCCCACTTCCCAACCCCTCCACCCGCCTGCCAGTCATGTACTTAGGAACCTACAGAGGAGCGGGAAAGCACACTCCTCCAGGATTGGCTGCGTGGCCGGAATCCCCGTTCTGCCACTTACTATTCATGGTGGATACTGTGGCGGGCTGCTCAGAGCTCTTCAGTGCATGCCACTGGTGTGTGGAGTGCGGGCTGCTGACATCTCCAGGCAGAATCCTTCTCTGGGCATTGGCTGACTGGGTGCACAGAAGCTGCCCAAGGTCAGACACCCTCCTTGGGGGAACCCCCCTTCCAATAACTGGTTTGTGGGGTATAAATGTCCAGCCCTCTTGCCTCAAGGCAGGACAATTCTGAAAGGCCGTTGGCCCCAGAGCTCCCTGTGCAGTTGGACTTGACTGAGGCCTTTGTTGGGATTGCATCCCTCTTCCACTGTGTTCAGTCCTGCTCCCTTCCTTCCCTACAAAGAGCACTCCCCAGTACATTTCCAACTCAGAGTCTGTTGCCCAGGGGGCCCAACCTGAGATACTATTTATGTGATTTTCATCTAAGTCATTTAATGCTCTGTGCCTCAGTTTCCTCATCTGTAAAATGGGTGATCTACCCCCTAGGATGGTTAGGAGTGTTAAATGAGTTAATCTCCAGGCAGAGGGGAGCCATGCAGGTGAAAAGCTCTTGGAGTGTTCTTGGGACTGCAATTCCTCAAGTGAAAATCCAATCATGGCTTTTACTGCTCCAGATCCCTCTGCGTGTCCCTTCAAGCCAGAATAGAATTCGAGTGCCCCAGCCTGGCATTCAAAGTTCAGCATTCTAGTCAACTGAACCACATGATGTTGGCACGTCCCCAGCTTGAGGAGGCCATGGATGAGAAAAGAACGTAGACTGTGGAGTCCACACGTACCCAGACCGGCATCCCACCCTGGATGCTTCTAACTATAGCATCGTGCAAATCGTTAACTTCCCTGATCTTTTGCATTGTCATCTGTAGATGAGAATAATGAATACTGACTCTCACAGGGTTGTTGGGGTAGCCAGCCTTCAACGTGGCCCTCAACGGTCCCTGCCTCCTGGACAGCACACCCTTGTGTGGTCCCCTCCAACATTGTGCCAGCTCTGGTTTGGGTGACCAATAGACTATGATAATCGTGATGATATGTCACTGCCAAGATTAGGTTACACAAAACGTGGCTTCTCTCTCTCTTGGATTACTTGTTCTGGGGGAAGCCATGAGGTGAGCAGCCCCAGGGAGAGGCCGCCGTGCTGAGGAATGAGGGAGTGAGCTTGGCAATGGACCTGCCAGCCCGGGGCAAGCCTCCAGCAACTGCAGCCCTAGCTGACAGCTCAGCTGTGATCCCATGAGAGGCCCTGATGCAGACCTACCAGCTAAGCTCTGAGCCTGCTGACCCTAAGAAACAATGTGAAGTAATGTTTGTTGATTTAAGCTGCTACGTTTCAGGTGATCTATTACACAGCAGATCACAAATACAATCAGGTAAGCAGGAACAGAAATGGCCCGTGCAGTGTGCCTAGTACGGTGCCTGACACACAGTTCAGTGCTTAAAAAATGGAAACTGGCACCCTGTTTCCCACCTTTGTGCCTTTGCCTAGATGACTCTTCTTCATTTCTCCTTGTCAGAATTCTTCCACCATTCCCGAATGTTTTCTAGAAAAGCTGTCTCTGAGCCCTTCTCCCCAAGGCACCCTACGTGACTACAGTGCTCATCCTTCATTGTAGTTCCCTTAGGGGTCTGGTCACCTGCCTGTGTGACTCAGGGGCACATCCAGCCCCTCTTCCTCCTACTCCTCGGGAAACCCTGAGCAATCTGAAAACAGGGACCAAATCTGACTCTTCACGGCACCCCCACCCCACCGTGTACCAGCCCCTGCGTGGCGGGAGCTCCGGGCAGACTGGCAGCGTTGGGGGAGGAGCACAGCGGCAGGCAGGGGCCCGAGAGCCAGGCAGGAGCTGGGCCTGGTCGGTGGGCAGAAGGGGGCCAGCCCTCCCGTCTCTGTGGAAGCCGACAGTGGGTGCCACAGCTCCCTGGGTCCTCCCCTGGGACCCCAAGTCCCTGCAGGGCCCTGCCTGGAGGAGGGTGGCTTCAGCAGGCATCTCAGGCACCTGTTGACAGAAGAACCTTGTGGACAGGTGACCCCCCCTTCCCAATATGGCCACCCAATGAATCCAGGGCCACTCATTGCACACCGGCTCCAAGCCTGAATGTCCATGTCGTGGGCCGCTAACCTGACCTGTGACCCCTGGAAAGCCTCCGCCCCTTCTGGGCCTCAGTTTCCCCATCTCTGCAGGGTTGCCCGAAGGCCTTTCCAGCTCTGACCAGAGAATGTGCCCACTCCCTGCCTGCTCACGGGGGCTCCTCCTCACGGAAACCTCTGCCCCACAGGCAGGAGGGACGTGTCACCGTGCCCAGGTCTCTCTGGAAAATTCCCAGAGTTCAGTTCTTTCCCGCGGTTCAACCGGAGGAGTTGCATCTTTCTTGCTCGCATCTCCTGGGATCTATTCTTGGCCTTGGTGGGCTTGATGTGGTGGCGCGTGTGGGTGTTCCCTTTTAATTTGGGGCCCGGAGCCGTCTGAGGCCCGGACCGGTAATTACGAGCTCAGAGCCAGTTATGGAAACAGCTCCTGAGAAAGCCAGTGAGGAGACCTGGCCGAAAATGCCTCAGAAGTGAAGCCCCGGCCTGCGCTGGGCAGCGCTGAGATTGCTGGGTGCGAGAAGCCCCTTCAGGACGCAGACGGATGGGTCATCCATCCTGCGGCTCTTCCGTTGGCCTGTGGAGGCCGTGGCGACCCGGGTGGGCCTCGAGTTAGGCCTGACGTGGGCCCTTGGCCTTCGCTACGAGCAGGACTGGCCAGACGGGCCCAGCCTGTCCGCCCCGCGGCGCCGGGGGAGCCTGCCCCCCACCTCAGGGCCAGGCTGGAAGGAGGCAAGTCCCACAGCAACGCGAACTGTCGGTGGCATCTGATGGAGACGCTGTGACGTGGAAGCCACTCCCAGACCAGGAGTCATGGTCACTGAGCTGCTGTCCTGGGGACAGGCAGCCCTTGGGAAGAATGGGCTGGGTCCCCTCCCCGCCCCCCGGGCCGCCGGAGCACGGAGGGCTTGCTGAGCTGACCGCTGAGAGCCTCTCGTGTCCACCTCACGTGGCTCCGTCCCTGCCGTCAAAGGGCTTTCTGTCCGGAGGGGCAGCTAAACCAGGAACAGGGCCCTGGCACAGGGGAAAGGGAGAGGCCAACGGCCTGATCCATGTGGGGTCAGAGAAGGAGGCTCCTCAGCCGGACCGAGAGGGAAGCAGCCTTTGTCATGACGGGAGGGTCCACCCCAGAGAGAGCGGCTTCAGGAGGGACTCTGGGGAGGGTGTTTGGAGCCAGAAGGCGCAAGAGGCCGAGAGGGACAGAGGGCAGGGCCAGCTCGGGGAGGGCCTGGAACACAGAGCTGAGCTTAGGCCACTCCCGTGGGCCTTGCGGGGCTGGGAGGGGTCTGAGGGACGCAGGACGGGTCACACAGGTCAGAAGTTCTGTTCTCCGAACAGCCACTCAGAGCTGGAGGGAGAGGGTGTCTTTAGAAGTCTTACTCTTTGGTCAGAAACGAGACAGATTTAGATTGTCTGGGTGAGTCTAAATTTTGTCCGGGGCTCAAAAATAGCTGGAGCCTTTGTTGGTGTTGGGCCGATGGTGGCAGGGCTGGGCATCTGGAGGGCTGGCGTGCGAGTGGCAGGCGCAGCGCCCCAGACGTGGCCAGTGGCCGTGGCGGGTGGAGGCCGCCTCCTGCCCACAGCAGGCCTTTCCTGGAAACGTGGGATCCAGAGGTTGTTTTAGCCGAGGCTGGAGGAGGAGGCCGAGGGTTCCATCAGCGCACATTGGTGATTCATGATTGTTTATTTTCCTGGGGCCACATTAAGGCGGTTCAGAAAGGAAACTGACTACCTCCCCAGGTGGAGCCCAGTGGAAGGTGGCATTGTCTGTTCCGTGTGCTGAGCATAGCCCATTATCACCATGGAGCTGGCTGTCAAGAGTCCCTGTTGGCTGGAGAAAACTCTACAGGTGCATTGTGGCCCGAGTGGCTTCCCACTCACCTCCCAAGGTCAAGGGTGGTCACAGCATCAGCAGCAATCGGACTTTTAAAATTCTTCCTACATCACAGGGCTTCTCTGAATCACTGTGCTAAGTTCTCAGAGGCTCAGAGGCTCAGAGGCTGAGAAACAGGATTTGTTACAGATGAACTGGCCTTGCTGTCACTCCAACCCCTTCTTGTTCACCTCAACCCTGACCACTAGATTCCAGCCACACCAGCCTCCTTGATGCTTCTCGAACACACAGGGCCTTTGCACCTGCTGTTCCCTCTGCCTAGAAGGCTGTCTCCCAGCTCTTCACATGGCTGGTTCCTTCTCCTACAGACATGGCTATTTTTCCCCTTACATACTAGGTTTTAGAATAATGGAATGGGATCTTAGCATTCCTAAAAGGCAGTGGTTCTCAACAAGGGACAATTTTGACTCCAGGGGATATTTGGCAATATCTGGAGACATTTTTGATTGTTGCAACCAGGGAGGGGAAGTGGGTGCCACTGGCTTCTAGTGGGCAGCGACCAGGGATGCTGCAAACCATCCTATAATACACAGGACAGTCCCCCACAACAAAGGATTATCTGGCCAAAAATGTCCGCAGTGCCAAAGTTGAGAAACCTGTTCAAAGGTGACCAATGTATGTTGGTGGTGATGATGATGATGATGCACTCACCCTTTCTAAGGTAAAAGGTTGTCTTTGTCAGTTTATGTGGCTATAACAGAATACCTAAGGCTAGGTAGCTTACGAAGAAAAGTGGCTTATTTGGCTTTTAAGTCTGGTGGCTGAAAGGTTCAAAATTGGGCAGCTGCAACTGGTGAGGCCTCAGGCTGCTTCAGTTCATGACAGAAAGGAGAAGAGGAGCAGGCACCTGCCGAGAGATCACAGGTGAGAGAGGAGGCAAGAGAACAAAACTAAGGGAGCCAGACTCTTTTAACACATCTCTACTCTCTAGGGAACTAATCCATTCCTGGGAGAGGGAGAGCTCACTCACCCCCCACCCCAGGGCATTAATGTATTCATGAAGGATCCACCCCCATGACCCAAACACCCCCCACTAGGCCCCACCTCCTAACACTGCCACATTGGGGATCAAATTTCACATGCGTTTTGGTGGGAATAAGCCACATCCTAACCATAGCAAAAGGTACATTAGCTATACTTTCACTTTGCTTCTTTTTAATAATATTTCCTGGGGATCTTTCTATTGCAGAATATAGATGATCTATACATTTTCTATGAGCCACATAGCACCCCACCATGCAGATGTATCATAGTTCATTCACCTCATCTCCTACTGATGGACATTTGGGTTGTTTGTAGTCTTTTTTTTTTTTTTTTTTTTTTTGAGACAGAGTCTCACTTTGTTGCCCAGGCTAGAGTGAGTGCCGTGGCATCAGCCTAGCTCACAGCAACCTCAAACTCCTGAGCTCAAGGGATCCTGCTGTCTCAGCCTCCCGAGTAGTTGGGACTACAGGCATGCACCACCATGCCCGGCTAATTTTTTCTATATATATATTTAGCTGTCCATATAATTTCTTTCTATTTTTAGTAGAGATGGGGTCTCGCTCTTGCTCAGGCTGGTCTCGAACTCCTGAGCTCAAACGATCTGCCCACCTCGGCCTCCCAGAGTGCTAGGATTACAGGCGTGAGCCACCGCGCCCGGCCTGTTTGTAGTCTTGAGCTGTAACAAACTACAAAACTGTGCTGTAAAAAATAGCCCTGTATATGCATCTTTTCATATTTTTGTGAGTGTGTCTTTGGGACATTTTCTTAGAAATGGAATTTCTGCATCAAAGCATGTGTACTTTTGCTAGATTATTGCTGGATTCCCCACTCTAGGGATGTTGCCCTTTTGCATTACTGCCAGTGAAGCGTGAAAATGTTCAGGTCTGATCTTCAGAGTATCTTACTCAGAGGTCTTTCCAAGGTCCTCCACATCTCAGGTAACTCCATGGTGGGCTGCACTTGGAGGTATCAGTATGAACTCAGATTTTAAAAATAGATGTATCTATATAGACAGACAGATGCATAAATACAGATGTGTGTTTATGCATGAGTTAGCATGCACATGTATTTCCTAGCTCTGTCCACAAAGATGGCCTAAAAGCAGTGACACTCCAGTACAATGAGCACACCCAGTGCCCAGATCTTAGTTTCGAAATATCTCTCCAATAAGAGGAACCAGAATTCCTTGGGAAAAATGGCTGATTCCAGGGATGGGGAACAGGAAATCACAAGATGAGCCTGGAGCATCTTGAGGGCCAGTTAGGAAGTACTCAGGGTGGGGGGAGGTGTGTGTCAAAAGGATACAGGAGCCAACTGAAGAAGCTTCCAATGGCCAAAGCTGGAACAATTTGAGCGATGAAATAAACAACAATAGTACTGGATTATAACCCATAGAATAAAATAAACACCCACAAATCCATAATGATGTAAATAAATAATTATAGCAATGCAGTAGCATCATAATAGCTCACTTCAACCTCGAACTCCTGGGCTCAAGGGATCCTCCCGCCTTGGCCTCCTGAAGTGCTGGGATTACAGGTGTGAGTCACTGTGTCTGGCAAGTCTTTTTTCAAAAGAATTTCAATTAATAATTGTGGAAGGAATGAAGGAAATAGAAAATCAGTATTACAGATACTATAGAATAATTGATGCAGGCAGGATTCACTAGTGGGCGCTAAAATTAGTGGGCACAAGCTTGAGCAGAAACAGGATATGTGCTTAACCTTGAAGTATCTTCCTCATGGTATTTATTATTTACAAAAGGAAAAATAGTGACATTACAGTGAAAAACCTGGCAGACATCCTGTAACCAAGGAACCAAAGTTAACATCACTAGTAATAAGACGTATTGACATAACGTTACCCAATTTGATGCTCTGTGGTAGTCTCCAAAATCCATAACTTAGTCTAAACATGAGGAAACATAAAACAAACCCAAATTGAGGGAAGTGCTACAAAATAACTGACCGGTATTCTTCAAAAGTGTCAAGGTCACGAAAGGAAAGACTGGAGAACAGTCATAAGTCAGAGGAGCCCCAGGGGAAATGACAGCGAAATGTAACCCAGGATCCTGGATTGAATCCTGGAACAGAGAAAGGACTTTAAGGACAGTAGTAGAAAAGCTGGTGAAATCTGAGAAAAGTCTGTATTTTAGTTAACAGTATCACACCAGCATCAATTTCCTGGTTTTCTTAATTGTGCTACACATTGGCTATGTAAGCTGTTATCATCAGGGGAAGAGTATATCTGGAAAGTCTCTGTACTATTCTTGCAGCTCTTCTCTAAATCTAAATAATCTGGGCCGGTGCAGTGGTTCACGCCTGTAATCCTAGCACTCTGGGAGGCTGAGGCGGGAGGAGCCCAGGAGTTTGAGGTTGCAGTGAGCTATGATGCCACTGCACTCTAATGTGGGCGACAGACTCTGTCTCAAAAAATAAAAAAATAAATTAATTAATTAAATAATCTAAAATCATTTCAAAATAAAGTTAAAAGCATAAATAAAGCAGCCCCTCCCCCCAGCATTATTCCCAGTCCCACCTCTCTCTGTCCTTCACAGCTCTAACCACACATGCTGATCTTGTTTGTCATCTCCCTGGGCAGGGTCTGATCTGTCTTGTTGGCTTCAGTGTCTCCTGTGCCTAAATAGTGACTTGCACACGACAAGCACTGCTCTCAAATGTGTTGAATAAGTGAATTAATTAATATTCCTGGACGTGACCAGGAAAAACGAATGGGTAAAGTAAACGTTCTTGTAAAGTCTTCAGACCATGAGGCGGCAACAGAGTCAGGAATCCTCCCACAAGCCCAAAAGTGAAATTATGGGACCCCCAAAATTAGGAATCTTGGCCCCAGATTTTGCAGGTGGGGGAAATAATTTACTACCCAGAAACCTTGCTCTAAACATCAGTGGTCCCTCCCAGGGCCAGCATGAAGAGAGGATTCCTGGCAGGACGTATCTCAGGTGGTCGGGATCCAGGACACTGGCCAGGTGGGGAGCACCCCCTGCACCCCTACCCCCAGCCTGTCTGGGATGAACGTCCCAACCCCACAACTGGCCGTGGAATTTTACTGGGAAAACCTGAGAAATGACATTGTACAGACCTGCTGTAAATTCTCTCCGTGAACCCCCAAATAATAGCAGGGCTTTGGGAAGCAGCAGCAGCCATTCTGTGCTGGGTGTTCGGGTGTCTGTCTTTCGTTCTGAAGCGTTTGGGGCCAATACCACCTTGGCTTTTATGCCATCTTTTCAGCATCGGGCAGTGGTGGTCCACTGTAGTGGGCGGAGTCCAGCCAGGCTCAGGACTCCTGGGTTCTGTTTCCATATGTGTATGAAGTGGGTGCAGAGTGTGCATGGTGCTCTCTGTCTGGGCCAGCGCTGGTCTCAGTGGCGCTGCCGAGGTGCTGCCTCTCTGAGCCCGGGCATCTTCGGGAGACTCCAGACCTTGGTTATATGGGAAGGCAGGGCCTGGCCATGCACCCACAAGGAAATGCTCCTGAACAGTCCAGCACGCGCTAGACCATGACCAAGTACCGACCACAGTGAACAAACCTGACCCTATATCAAAGCGTCATTTTGCAGATGTGGACACCCAGCCCCGAAGGTTAAATGCCTTGACTAAGGTCGGACATGTGAAAGCCGGCGTCTTGGAAGCCATCCAAATGCCTGCCAGTTGAACTGATGTATTTTCATGTTATATTTTCTCTCATGCCACATTTTTATTTGGAAAAAAAAAAAAAAACTGAACATCTCCCTCCCCCCACCCAATGCCTGTTGAGTTTCAGATGGTGCTGGCTGCGTGGCATCACTTTGGCACCTTGATTAAGTTAGGAAATTAGAGGTTAGCGCCCTCCCGCCTCCTAAGGAATGGGCATCACTCGTATCCCATAGTCCCTTCCCTTTCACAGACGAGGAGACTGAGGCCACACCAAGGAGTACCTGGTCACTGGCAGATTCAAGGCTGGGACCAGGAGCCCCAGCTACGGGCCAGAGAATCTGCACTTCTCAGTGCTGTCTTGGTGGCTAAAGCAGGGCAGCTTGCCCAGAGCCACCACAGGGGAAAATCCAGGTCCCAACAAATGCTTTTTCCCCAACATCAGCTTTTGAGAAATGTCTTTCCTAATCCAAAGGAGCAGTCACTGCACAGCTGTAAATCCAGCAGACAAAGGGGCACTCCCTTCTGGCGGTGACAGGAATGTCCATGTTAGTGCTGTACCCCAGGAAGTTTTATCAATGTCTGATGAAAATCGTTATTTTCCTAAAAATTTCCCAACTTCTAGCTTGCCCGGAACAGCCAGGATAGGCCGTTTCCTGTGCTGGAACTCCTGGGCGGTTTATCAATTTCACAAACCCACAGGAGGGAAGTTTGGAAGTGGGGTCAGTTCAGTTGAGCAAGACTCTTGAGCCAGCCTGTGCGGGCCCCACCCGTCAGCGAGGGAGGAAGGCCACAGAGCTTGGTGTCCACCCAGAGCTGGTGGCTTTGTGGGCTGTTCCTTCAGACGCAACATGGATCGGCGTCTGGACATTCCCCGTGAGCCCCCAGGACCCACCTGGCAGCCTCTGCCGTGCCCTGGGGGCAGGTGCGTATCGTGATGCTGTGACACAGATCGGCCAAGGGCAAAACTGAGTGGCTCCTTCACTGTCACACCCTGTGACAACCAACAGCAAGGACTTATTTCATCCTGCAAACTGGGGCTTCTTACACAGCCACGTAGCAGAGGTGGTCTGCCCAGTTCCTGAATCCACTGCGATTGTCACCAAAGTTGTGCGTGTGAGAGTGTATCTGTTTTCATCTCTTTGTATTTGAGTGAAAAAACCAGACAGAAAGTGTATCTAGGGAGGGGGGCACACGTGTGTAGATGTTCGGGGCCTGGGCATCGCTCAGCAAACGTCCAGAACCCTGCCCTGGGCAGTCCCTGCCTGTGGCTGCGGCACCTGGACCACACCCTGCGGGACACTGAGCAGCCTGGCTCTCGGGCGGGCATTGGCTGCGTGCCAGGCACCCTCGGGTGCTGTTGGACAATGCACGACCCAGTCCTTCTCCGCCCTGGTCTCCTCCTGCCCAAGCAGGTCTGGCCCCGGCCCTGCCCAGCACAGCCGCTTGCCCGTCCGCCACTGGGCCAGGTCCCCACCACGAGGACAGGAAGTGCTTCCCACATCCGCCTCGGGCCACACAGCCAGTGCTTTTTAAAAACCTGGCTGTGGTCATTGAGCCCAGTAGCCAGAGAGAGAATTTTTAAAAAGACTCACAAACATATAATTAAAATCTCAGTGTTGGGCTTTGAGGAAGGCGCTGGGCGGCTCCCGCCCCTGCTTTCCGGAAACACAGATTTTTAGTGTTTGAAAGTGACAGGAGGCTAAAGTGAGACTGCCCTAAATATACCATCCTGGGCATTTCCGTGCAGGGAAATGTGGGATTTATTCCACAACCGCGGACTCTGCCAGACTGTTAGACCAGCCCCCGCCAAGGGGCCGCCTCGGGTCCCACCTCCAGCCTGTGTACCAGCTCGGCCTCCACGGAGTCTTCCAACCCGCCACTCGCCCCACTAGGCCCTGCTGCCCCCACCTCTTGTGCTCCCTGCTGGCCAGAGGCACAGCCCATGTCCTGGCCCGGCTCCCCTGCTGTGCCCCACACCTGCTGGCCTAAGGGCACCTCCACACCTGTGCAGGTGGGGTCCCCACTGCCTAGAGCACCCTCCCTGCTGCCTTCTCCAACCACCAGAACTCCATCCCATCCTTCAAGGCTAGTTCAGGTGTCACCTCCTCCGTGGAGCCTGCTCAGATCACACCACCCAGTGGGACCCTCGGACTCCCCCAGCACCTGACTGGGCCTCTCCAGCAGCTTGTCACTCCCACCCTGGCTCTTCTCGTTCCTTTCCATGTTTCCCTCCTCCCTCCTTCCTCCTTCTCCTTGTTCCAAAAACGGAAACTGGGTCCTTTGCCCTCTGCTGTTTCTGGGTGATCACTTGTCTGCCGTGTCCTCGGGTCCCTCCACTCTAGGCCTGTGTCCTGCGGTGCCCTGACACTGTGGCAGGTTCACACTCCTGCCTCAGCCCAGCTCAGCTGTCAGCTCTGAGCCCCCCACCTCACCCCTGCCCTCCCATCCAGGCAAGGGGCAGACTCTGGATGGCCCGTATCCCGCTGAGATGCCCTCGGTTATGTCCCTGTCCACCAGGTTTTCCCGGGAGGGCCTGGCCCTTTCCTGCCTTGGGTCTGATGTCTGTCTCCCTTTGGCCTGGGAGCTCCCAGAGGAGGGCCCAGCCTCTGTCTCACCTGCAGGTCCCAGGGCCAGCCGGAGGTTGGGGGGCTGCGAGCCAGGTTTGGGGCTCAGGGCCTGTTGAGCACCCGCCAGGGGCAGGGCCCAGGGTGGCCTGACTACACGACCTCTCAGAGCCTTGTCTACATTGTGGAATCCTGTCTACACCGTGGGGCAGACCTAGACCGAGACCATTTGCACAGGAGGAAGCTGGCCCTGCCCAGGCCTCCCAGGGCCCCCCAAGGCAGTGGGTGACAGCAGGTCACCCGGCTCTGCCCACTCAGCAGCCTGAGTCACCGCGAGTGACTGGCTCCGCTTTGTCTTCCAGTGGAGCGAGACCGAGCCCTGGGCCACCAGGAGCCCCACTGGAAGGAGTTCCGCTTTGACCTGACCCAGATCCCGGCGGGGGAGGCGGTCACAGCCGCGGAGTTCCGGATTTACAAGGTGCCCAGCACCCACCCACTCAACAGGACCCTCCACGTCAGCATGTTCGAGGTGGTCCAGGAGCAATCCAACAGGTGCCTTCCCCTGGGCCCGGGCGCCCGCCCCGCCTCACGGTCTCATGGTCAAGGCCCTGGTGGTGTGTCCCACCCACGGGGGGCTGGGGTGGGGGAGGGGAGGATCTGTTCCCAGAGGATGGAAAAGGGAGCCTGGGAGATGGGAAAGATGATTGGTCTGAGGCCTCTGGGCACTGAGGGAAGAGCCCAGAGACAGTCTTGGCGTCAGGTCCCTGTCCTGCCATCCTGGCTGTGGGACCTTGGTCGGGTCACTAAGCCTCAGTTTCTCCATCTGTACTCAGGCGCAGTAACACCTCTGTGGGCTGACTCAGTGAGATAAGGCGTGGAAGGAGCCAGCCCAGAGTCAGACAGTCCCCAAGCGGGCACTAGAAACTCACAGGCAGCTGTGCCGGCCACCGGTTAATTGTTCTTTCGTGTCCACAGGGAGTCTGACTTGTTCTTTTTGGATCTTCAGACGCTCCGAGCTGGGGACGAGGGCTGGCTGGTGCTGGATGTCACAGCAGCCAGTGACCGCTGGCTGTTGCACCGTAACAAGGACCTGGGACTCCGCCTCTATGTGGAAACCGAGGATGGTGAGGCTGAGGGGCTGCTCCCCCGGGGCCCTCACAGGCTGTCCCGGCAGAGGCCGCGGTGGTGGCCTCCTTTGGCCCTGGTGTCCCGCCGTTCTCAGCTGTGCCCACTGTGAGGGTCGATGAGGTCCAGAGAGGAGGTCCTGGGCAGGTGGCCCTGCTCTCCTGCAGAACCCACATTTGAGTCGCTAGGAGAGTGAGTCCGTGTCTTCCTTCCCCGGGACACAGGCAGTTCTGCCCCCGGAGCGGCTGCTACATTGGGAGCTTCTGCACTGGGAAGGGAAGGAGGGGAGGTGGCTGCACACGCAGGCTCTGAGTCCAAGAGGCCTGGGTTTGAATCCCAGCTCGGCAATGCCCCACTCGGTGGCCTTGGCCTCAGTTTTCTCACCCAGAGAACGAGGATTCTCTCTTCACTGCACGGGGATTTGGGGGGACGGCCTCCTTCATACCAGGCAGTGGGAAAGGTCGAAGGTGGGGACGAGGTTGGTGTGTTTGTGGTCCAGCAAGAGGGCAAGTGGCGCTGCAGAGCCGGCCAGGGAGCAGTTGGAAGGAGCTGAGATTGAGAGAGGGCGGCGGGGGTAGCTGAGTTAGGGTAAACCAGGGCGAGGTGTTCAGAGTTTGGGGTGGTTGATTTTACGTAGTAGCAGGGAGGATGGCAGGACCTGATTCAGGCTTTTGCAAAGAACCCTCAGAGATGCTGCCCTCAAGAGGGGGAGGGTGACTCCCCACCCGTCCATGGGGGCGACCCACAGGGACTCGCTGTCTGAAAGCGCCGTGTGGACAGGGTGGGGCAGAACCTGCACAGTGAGGAGCCGGACAAGCTCCATGTCACCCGGGAGGAAGGTCACGTCCACACGCGCTGTGGACAATGGCGCTTCCCCTCGGAGGCCACCTCCCCCAAGCCCATAGCCCCCATCCAGCCACGAGAAAACTCTCCTCAGAATACCTGACAAGTACTTCTCAAAACTGTCACGGTCATCAAAAACGAGGCAAGTGGAGCCTAAGCAGTCGTAACAACTAAATGTGATGTGGTGTCCTGGGCGAGATCCTGGAACAGTGAAAGGACATTAGGGGAAAATTTATGAAATCCGAATAAATGATGGCATATGCTTAGTAATAAGATATCAGTATTGGTTCATTATTTGTGACAGGCGTACCCCAGTAGTGTAAAATGTTAACATTCCCCAGGAGAAACTAGGTCCAGGTATATGGGAACGCTCTGTGCTACCTTTGAAAAATTTTCTGTAAATCTCAGCTGTTGTAAAATTAAAACTTTACAGAACATCTGCATAAAATAAGCAACCCCCTGACTTCAGCGGGGAGGGCAGACTGAGAAGGACGAGAGTGACGTCAGAGAGACCTGTCGGAGCCACACAGCGGTCCAGGCGGGGGCTGTGAGGGCTCGTTGGTGTGGAGACGGAGAAAGGTGGATGAACTAGGGAGGTCAGGATGTAGGTCCAGCTGGGGAACAGGTGAGAGAAGAGGGGGATGGTGGATGACATGTGGACCCAACCCGTGGATAGTTTTTAATAGAAATTTTGGCCTGAGTTGGTGGAAAATAGAGGAAGGGCAGGTTTCAGGTAGAAAGTCCAGAGTTCTTCTGTGGCTGGAATATGGAGACCCTCTGGGGTCCTACCGAGATCCCTGGACCTCATGGAAATGCCACTCCAGGGACAGGTCCTTATGGAGATCCAGGTGTGGGAAGCGCTGGAATGTAAATGGATTTAAAGCCACGGGACTGGACCAGGTCACTTGGGGAAGGAATGTGTCCCTGGAGACGAAGGGGGTGGCCCAGAGCCCTGCAGCCTCCAACAGGAGGGACCAGGAAACCTGGAGGTCAAGGTGACCCAGACGCCAAGAGAGAAAAGTGTTTGCAGAATCAGGGAGTTGTCATCTGTGTCCTGCTGTGAGCGCAAAAGACAAGAACAGAGAAGTAACCAAAGGATTTAGTGACAGGAGGATGTTGATGACCAAGAGCTCAGTGTGGGGACAAAGTCTGATGGGGAGGTGGAGAGAGAGAGGCAGCGGAGACAGTAGACAGCTCTTTCCAGAACCTTTGCTGGGGAAGGGGAGCAGAGAAATGGGGTGGTGGCTGGAGAGAAATGGGGGACAGGGCAGTGTCTTTACCGGTTAGGCAACACTCCTGCACTTCTGTGGGGGAGTGACTCAGTGAAGAGGGACGAAAACTGCAAAATTCAGGACCAATTCAAGGTCGAGGGACAGAGGACATTGGCCGCAGGCTCTTCAGGTGCAGGGGCCCTTCCTGATGGCTGTGTGGGAGGGACAGTGTGCCCCACTGTCACAGTGAGGGGTGAGCCTGAGCCCCAGGTGTCTGCGGTGGAGCAGGCATCCACTCTCCCGGTTGTCACAGGATTAAACCAGGGTGCCCGGCACAGAGGGACTGCTCAGAGAGGGGTGGCTCATCACCACCATCAGCGTCACCCTGCTGTGCCTGTTCCTTAGACACTGGCAGCTCTGGGGAGGCTCTGGAGGGTTTGCAGTTTCTGTCTGAGGCCCCAGGAGGCAGGAGGGATTGGGGTGACGCCTTCCACGCGGAGCCTGGGCTCGGCTCTGCCCTGAGCCTGGGGCCTGTGTGCGGGACACGGGTGGACGGAGAGCAGACTCCGGCCCCCAGCCCCGGGCAGGCGTGGGCACAGCTCCCTCCTTGTCCCCGCGGCGGGCCGGCAGGAGCCTGGCGCCTGGCCGCGACCACCTGGCTCCAAGCACGACCCGAGGCGCGTGTCACGGCGCTGGCGCCCTCCCTGCTCTGTGACACGGCGGCGGCGGCCTGGGCGCGCACGCGGGGCGCCCCCGGCTTGTGCCCGGGACCTCGGAGCCCGGCGGACGATGGCAGCCTCGCGGCTCCTGGCGGCGGCGCTCCGGAGCTGCGTCCCCGCCGGCCGCGCGGGGCCCGCGCTGTCCCAGGGCTGCTTCCGGCGCAGCTTTGCCACCAGCCCCCGTCCCCGCGCCAGATTCTACACCGACCCCGTGGAGATGGTGAAGGACATCTCCGATGGGGCCACCATCATGGTCGGGGGCTTCGGGCTCTGCGGGATCCCCGAGAACCTGATCGCGGCGCTGCTCCAGACGGGGGTGAGGGACCTGAAGGTGGTCAGCAGCAACGTGGGGGTGGAGGACTTCGGCCTGGGCCTCTTGATGGCCACCAAGCAGATCCGCCGCGTCGTGTGCTCCTACGTGGGCGAGAACACGCTGTGCGAGAGCCAGTACCTGGCGGGCGAGCTGGAGCTGGAGCTGACGCCCCAGGGCACCCTGGCCGAGCGCATCCGCGCGGGGGGCGTCGGGGTGCCCGCCTTCTACACGCCCACGGGCTACGGCACCCTGGTGCAGGAAGGGGGCGCCCCCATCAGGTACGCCCCGGACGGCCACCTGGCCATCATGAGCCAGCCCCGGGAGGTGCGGGAGTTCGGCCAGGAGCACTACCTGCTGGAGCGCGCCATCAGGGCGGACTTCGCCCTGATCAAGGGCTGGAAGGCCGACCACGAGGGCAACGTGATCTTCAGGAAGAGCGCCAGGAACTTCAACGCGCCCATGTGCAAAGCCGCAGATGTCACGGCGGTGGAGGTGGAAGAAATCGTGGACGTGGGGACTTTCCCCCCAGAGGACATCCATGTCCCTAGCATTTACGTGGATCGCGTGATAAAGGGGCCGAAATATGAGAAAAGAATCGAGCGGTTAAGGTTCCGCGAACAGCAGGCTGGAGAAGCCAAAGTCGGGGACGACGACGTAAGGACGCGTATCATCAAACGGGCAGCTCTGGAGTTCGAGGACGGCATGTACGCCAACCTGGGCATCGGGATCCCCCTGCTGGCCAGCAACTTCATCAGCCCCAACATGACCGTGCACCTGCACAGCGAGAACGGGGTCCTGGGCTTGGGCCCGTTTCCTCCAAAAGCTGAGGTGGATGCGGATCTCATCAACGCAGGCAAGGAGACCGTGTCCGTGCTTCCCGGGGGCTCTTTTTTCAGCAGCGATGAGTCCTTCGCTATGATCCGAGGGGGGCACCTCCACCTCACCATGCTCGGAGCCATGCAGGTGTCCAAGTACGGCGACCTGGCCAACTGGATGATTCCCGGCAAGAAGGTGAAAGGAATGGGCGGTGCGATGGATTTGGTGTCCAGTCCCAAGACCAAAGTGGTGGTCACCATGGAGCACTGCACGAAGAGCAACACCCCCAAGATCATGGATAAATGCACCATGCCCCTGACCGGGAAGCGCTGTGTGGACCGCATCATCACCGAGAAGGCCGTGTTCGACGTGCACAAGAAGAAGGGGCTGACGCTGGTGGAGCTCTGGGAGGGCTTGACCGTGGACGACATCAAAAAGATCACGGGGTGCGCCTTTGCCGTGTGCCCCAACCTCAGGCCCATGCAGCAGGTGGCGCCCTGACCCGGGAGGCAGCCCTCGGGCGCCCAGGCTGGGCTTCTCAGGGCGACCTGGCAGGGTGTCCTCAGAGGACCTGGGTCACCTCAGGAAAGCATTTCACCAGTGCTGTGACGGGCTGGCTGCTGGTCTCTCAGACTTTATTGCACAGCTGGTGTTCTCTCTAGAGGGATGTGACTTTAATAAACACAAAAGGAAAACAGCCAAGGGCATCTGGTGTGTTCTTGAGTACAGCAAGGCGCTCCGCGACCGTTGATGAGGAACATGCCCTCTTTGGTCTCTGTGGTGTCCACATCAAATTCTAGCAGCTGGAGAGTGTCCTAGCAGAATGTCACCCACGCACCTCCCTCATAATCCAGTCACAAAATCCAGACAAAAGATGAGGGAGAAAACACCCCCACCCAGAGTAGAGCTAAGGGGCCGTCTCACTACTGCCGTGACACACAGACAGACATACGTGTGAATCTGTGATGGAGAAATGCGGTCTTCATGGAAGTTTCCCCTGTAGCTCCTCTGACTTTCTTCTGGGGCCTTTCACTTTGTTGGTGAAGTTTGTTTCCCGGCAGCCTCCTCCTCCTCCTCCCACGTCTCTTCTCCTGGTGCCTAAATAGGTGACCCTAGAAGGAAAACAGGACCACGTCCAGGGGTTGGGACCTGGTGATGGGAGAGGCGGGGAGAGACTGCTGGTGCTGACAGCCCACAGGGAAGGTTCCCCTAGAAAGAAGCAGTCTCTGTGTTGCCCAAGGCGACAGCTCATGCTAAAAGGAGGTCTAGAAACCTAAGCGATGGACTAGAGGGGTTTTCTCCACTTGAGCTGCATCCTGCATCCTCCAAACCAGACACCTACATCCTTCCCCCTGTTAGAGGCCCTAAGTGGCCTCTTGTGTAACAGCCCTCAGAACCCAGGAAGGGCCGTGAGGTGTCTCATCCTGAGTCTATAGTCTCAAAACTAAAGTGAGAAGAATGTGTGTGTGTGTGTGCATGTGTGTATGTGCCTGTCTGTGCCTGTGTTTGCCTGTGCATGTGTGTGCGCACATGTGTGTGTGTGTGTGTGTGTGTGTGCTGTTGAAGACCAAGCCTGGCGCAGAACATGCACCTTGTAAGTGAGCTCCAGGGGTTCACACAGCTGACGGGAGCGTGCTGGGCAGAGCCGTAAGTTCTAGGTGGTCAAGGATGGCCTGTCTGAGAGGCCCCATTAGAGCCTCACCTGACAGAAGGGCCGGATCTTGGACAGGAGAGACGGCACTTGCTGAGGGGACAGCACTCGCTGAGGGGACAGCCTGGGGGTGTGGGGAAGTGGCCAGGGACCATGGCTGGGGGTGGGTGGGATGAAATGTCGTTGAGTGGACAGTGGGGCACATTATTGTGGGCTTCTGGGGAGGGGCAGCTGACTGGCCCCGGCTGTGAGAGTTTCTAGCAGGAGCGTGGAAAAGGCAGAGGTACCAGGAGCACACAGCAAGACGCCCCACTCTCATTCCCAGGGAGGGTCTGCCAGAGCTGGGCAGCCCAGGGACCGCCACCACCAGGACTGCCCGGCCTTCCTGCAGCCAGCTGGAGCCGGAGGCCCTGCCCAAGGACGGGTGGGCACAATGCAGAGCTGAGGGGAAGGGGGGCTCTGGGCTATGGAGGGAGGGGCTGGGGGGCTTCCCCAGGCCTGCCAGATGCAAGCTCTGAACAGAGACCAGGCATCAGTTGCCTTCCCCCCACGGCCCCCAAGCCAGGCCTCTGCAGTTGGCCGGGGAAGGGTGTGACTGTCCTGGCTCTGTCCCACCTTGCCCTGGGACCTTGAGCAGTTGCTGCTGTCTTTGGGCCTTCGTTGCTGCTGCTGTAAAATGGGCGCCTGGGATCAGGTGCTCGCAAGGGTCCTCAGTCAGGCTCACCTGGCCTGTGGGGCCTGTGAAGGGGTCCCCAGCACCAAAGAGTCCCTGGCTCAGAAGAGGTCTGCAAGGGTTTATTGGGGAATTGATCTGATATATCGTCATGTTCTGTGCGCTCGACGGGACTTTATACGCTGGAAATGTTTATTGTGCAGACATTTTAACAACCGGAAAAACGTTTATGGTAAAAAGTAGAAAAGCCGGGCGTGGCAGCTCATGCCTGTAATCCCAGCAACTCAGGAGGCTGAGGCGGGAGGGTCATGGAGGCCAGGAGTTCGAGACCAGCCTTGGCAGCATAGCCAGGCCCCGTCTCTGAAAAAAACAATTGCAGAAAATCCCAACTTCTTTTCTGGGCTGACAACTGTTTAAAACTTAAATCCATGTAATGAAAATAGCCCAGAGAAATGAAAATGAATATATAGGAGTTGAGGAGGGGGTTTAGGAATGTTTTTTCTCAAAGGTTTCTTTACTGTGGTTGTTATGTTGCTTTCACAGTAAGAAAAGAAAAGAGATCACTTGAAATGCAAACAAGTGCGGAGGAATTGTGGGCTTTGGTGAGGCTTTGCGTTTCCAGGGTCAGGGATCACCTTTTTAACGGCTTCCTCTGTCTCGGGGCAGCTGTGGGAAAAATCCCTTCTTACAGGCTTCACTGGACCTGGGGCTGAGCCCGAGCCAGGTCCTCGCCTGCAGCCTCCTGTCTCTCTCTTTTTCTCAACCATCATGGGAACTTGGGCTCTGGAAAGAGGCCGACGCGGGTTGAGCCCTGGGCTTGGGCCTGGGTTGCAGGGCCGGTCTCTGCCCCGCAGAGCCTGGCGCCTCCTCTGCGGGCATCAGGGGGTCGGTCAAGGCCCGGCCCTTGGGCTGCCCGGGCAGAGCAGGACGCGCTGAACCCGCACGTGCTGCCCCGGGCTGTCCCACTCAGAGGTTACAGGTTCGCACCCCAGACGGTGCAGGCAGGAAGACAGGACACAGGCCTCAGAGTCCTCAGGCGGAGGTGAGAGCCCTGTTCTGGGAGTCACTGGCAGGGGCTCTGGTCAGCACAGAAGCCCCTCAAGTGTCTTCTGCAAAGCACACACCTCGGGATTACTGTAAAGACCGAATGAGATCACCAGTGGGGAAATTCTTTGCAACTTGTAAAAGGTGTCACAAATGTCTGTGTCATGATTATCCCTAATGCCAATGCAGGGAGCCGGGGCTGGACTGAGGACTCTGGGCTTCAGGCGAGGAAACTGAGGCTCAGCCGGCACCTCAGGCTCCACGCCCCTGGACCTGCAGGGGACGCGGTCCCTCTGTGTCCCTGCACAGGGCCCCCACCCGTGAGTGACTGCCTCTCTCCTCTGTCTCAGGGCACAGCGTGGATCCTGGCCTGGCTGGTCTGCTGGGGCGACGGGCACCTCGCGCCAGACAGCCTTTCATGGTCACTTTCTTCAGGGCCAGCGCGAGCCCCGTCCGCGCCCCTCGGGCAGTGAGGCCACTGAAGAGGAGGCAGCCGAAAAGAACCAACGAGCTGCCGCACCCCAACAGACTCCCGGGGATCTTCGGTGAGGGCCAGGCCAGGGCCTGGGTTGCGGCCCCGCAGGCTTTGGCCGAGAGAGGTGGGGCAAGGACCAGGCGATGGCACAGAACCTCGGGGCCCTCGGTTTGGTTTAAGCCCTGGCCACTCTCCAGCAACCGTCCCTGACACTGTCTTTGCTCTGAGGCAGTGTGATGACCAGCCACTCCACTCTCTCCAGGCCTCGGAGCCTGTGTCCTGCCTGTCCCTGCCACCTGGAAGTCCCCGTCGCTGCTCCCCTGGGTCTCCCAGGCCTTTCCCAGGAGCCTACATCAGTTGGAGCCTGGGCACCCTGCAGGACCCTCAGCTGTTTATGGGAAGGTCTCCCCCCAACAGGGCCAGGCCCCTCGGGATCAGGGATAGGTCTGACCCGGCCATGTGTCCTCCTTCACAGGGAGTCAGCCCTTTGGTCGGCCTTGACGGGAGCCACTTGAACACGTGGAATGGGTGTGGTGAGAGGGGGTGGCCGTGAATCAAGAAGGGTCTCCAGGGGAAAGAAAGAGGAGGCACAGGATGGCCGAGCATCCTCCTGGCTGTTCATTGGAGCATCAGGCGGCTCACAGGCTGAGAGACAGAGGAGGCCAGCTGAGCACAGGGCTACTCTAGCCATGGGGAGCCGTGGAGGGCTCTTGAGCTGGGCCATGGCACAAGCAGAGCTCCAGGGGTGGCTTTATGAGACCAAATGGTTTCCTAACATTTGTTTATTCAACAAACGTGCCCATCAGGGCAACCCCCACCCCAGTACCCCATGGGAGCTGAACAGAGCAGGAACCCCAGAAAGACCTTGTCCTGTCTGTCCCTGCAGATGACATCCACGGCTCCAGCGGCCGGCAGGTTTGCCGTCGGCACGAGCTCTACGTCAGCTTCCAGGACCTAGGCTGGCTGGTAATTTCTGACCCTTCTCCGTCTTTCTTAAATGAAAACCTCCACCTGCGGGTCACACGTGGATCTGCAGGGAGGACGTAGAATTATGGGTGACTTCCATTTTCTCTTTCTCCGTTTTTAGACAGGGTCTTGCTCTGTCACCCAGGCTGGAGTGATAGGATCATAGCTCACTGTAGCCTCGCACTCTTGGGCTCAAGTGATCCTCCTGCCTCAGACTCCTGAGTGGCTGGGATTACAGGCGTGTGACATTATGCCCAGCATATTTCTTTATATTTTTTATAAAGACAGTCTCGGTATATTGCCTGGGCTGGTCTTGAACCCCTGGCCTCAAGCCATCCTCCTGCCTCATCCACCCAAAATGCTGGGATCACAGATGTGAGTCACCACATCCAGCCTAATTTTCTTTCTTTCCTTTTTTTTTGAGACAAGGTTTCACTCTTTTTCTCAGGCTGGCATTCAGTGACGCGATCATAGCTCACTGCAGCCTCAAACTCCCAGGCTCAAGGGATCCTCATTCCTCCCAAGTAGCCAGGGCTACAGGAGGGCACCGCCATGCCCTGCTAATTTTTATTTTATTTTATTTTTTGTAGAGACAGGGTCTTATTATGTTGCCCGGACTAGTCTTGGATGCCTCGGCCTCCCAAAGTTCTGGGATTACAGGTGCGAGCAGCCACTGAGCCCGGCTCCCATTTTCTTTTTGTGTTTTTCTGTTGTGTTTTCCAAGTTTTCTAAAGTGAGAATATGTTACTTATAGTGAAGATGGGTTTTTTTGTTGTTTTGGTTTTTGTTTTTGTAAAAACCATGAAAATGAAGACGGAATCCTCAGCCAGCTAAGCTGTCAGCGCTGCCTCAGGGACCTGAGACGGGTGGCGGCGCCCCGTGCGTTGCTGTGACTGCAGCCCCGGGGGCGCGGGCGGGAGGGCAGGCTGGGGGAGGACAGAGCGAGGTGGGTGTGAGGGGACAGAGCTGGAGCTCTGTCTGCCGAGGGTCCCTGGGTGCACTCAGGCCCCTGAGGGTGGGTGGATGGGCCCTGAGGCTCAGGGAGGGTGAGGGGCAGCCCTGAGTCGTCCTGTGACACGTCCTCTGACGGGACTGAGGGGCTGAGGGGGGACACGTGATGGGACTCACCTTCCCCCATGTCCCCCAGGACTGGGTCATCGCCCCCCAAGGCTACTCGGCCTATTACTGCGAGGGGGAGTGCTCCTTCCCACTGGACTCCTGCATGAACGCCACCAACCACGCCATCCTGCAGTCCCTGGTGAGTGTCTCACCGTCATGCCCGGGCCCGGCGTGGGGGCCCTGAGGGGAGGGGGCTGCTGAGCCAGGAGGGCAGTGAGGGCACCTGCTCCGGGCCTCAGGGCGCTTTCTCTGCGTGGAGTCAGTGGGGCAGTGAACCCACAGCTCTGCAGAAACCGCTCCCCCGCGGCCACGCCTGTGCACGCACGCACAGCCCTGAACATGGCTGCACCCCGCACTCACACTGCACAGTTCAGTACACGTACACATCCGTGCACCGCACACGCGCATGGGGTCACTATGTCCCTGTGTGTGGGCACCCAGGCTGACAGGCACCGCTCCTCACGGTCATAGGCATAGCACACAGTAGACACGCACGCTCGCACGGGGACCTGCGTGATCTTGACACACACGTGTGCCTGCGTGCACTGGCGTGTCTCGTTACCAAACCCACAAGGGGGTTCCGGTCCTGTTGCTCACCGCACAGAAAGCCGATTACTGAGGCGACCAGGGTTGCCAAGGAAGTGTGATAATTTATCACAGGTGACACCACCTGGGAGACGGGAGAAATGCCTGAAATCCGACCAGCTGAGGGCAGGGGTTTTGTAAGGGGTTCAGGACGGGGGCTTCGTGAATGGGGCGGTTGTGTTGAAAGCGACGCGGGCAGGAGGGCTAGTTCAGAAGTCGCAGGTCACCGATGGTGGTGAGCGTGCGCTGATGTCCTTTGACGAGTCTCCATTTCTGGGAGACGACGCGGAAGGGAAAAGGGCTGGTGAAACAGCAAGATTATAACGTTCTAGTCGTGGAGCCCGACGGCCCGGGAACCCCAAGCATAAGGAAGCCGTAGGGAAGGCACAGACGGGGTGTCACTGTGTGTTTGTTTGTGGGGCCGGTTACAGTCTGACCACGACACACATGTACCGCGTGAGGGACCTGCGGTGCCTTTCCCCACCCCCGCCACGCCGCGGGCAGGGGGAGTCCGGGCTCCGGCTGTCAACCCCCTGGCATTTTCCTAGTTTCTTCCTCAGCCGTTTGTGTTTTCTCCAGACGGTGGGGTTTTCATGCCTCAGTGTCTGGGGCGACTTTAAATGATGAAGAAACGTTTCTGTGGAAACATCGTTGCTGCTGCCTATTGCTAAGAGTTTGTATGGCGATTCTGGCATTGACTTCCTTTCAGAACTTCTTACCCAGAATCCTGGTTCCTAGGATCCCTCGGCCTTATGTTTTTTTAGTAAGAGGCTGTTCAAAAGTGATGCCCAGCGTGAGAGGAAAGGAACTGGCAAAAGTAGCTGTGAGCCTGTGACACTTCCTTTCTCAGGGTCACATGGCATTTTTGGGATGCCTGGAAAAGCTCAGGGAGATGACAGGACTCATGGGGTGGCCCAGCCCAGCCCAGCTTTGCGCTTTGTGGCTCTTGGGCCCAGGTGAGGGAGGTGCTTGGGGAGGTGATCACACCTCCCAGGACCCCGTCCCCTCTGCCCCTGACCCCTGCCACTGCCTCAGCCCAGGCCCTTAGCGGCTCAACAAAGGCAGAGCCACCAGGCAGCAAGGAGGATGGGCACTGCCCCCTGGGGAAGGCTGTGGATGAGCAGGTCTGCAAACCACCACTACGGCCACACATCCCGTGACCGAGAGAACAGGCCCTCAGGGGAGGGTGCCAGGCTGGGCCTCTGTGCAGGGAGGATCCGTGTTAGGAGCCAGAGCAAGAATGTTCCAGGCAGAAGGAGCAAGTGCGAAGCCCTCAGGCAGGAGCAAGCCTGGGGGTTTCAGGGCCAGCAGGGAGGTGGGGCTGGGGCACAGAGAGGAAGATGGAGGTGATGGGGGAAGAGGGAGGTGATGCTGGGGATGGGCAGGCCGCTCCCCTACGGCCTGGGGGTCCCTGGAAAGGAGAGTGGTCTTATTCCAAGTCCCCTGGGAAGCTGTGGGGGCGTTTAGCAGGGCCTGGCTGCTGTGGGAAGGTGGGCAGTAGGGGTGAGTGGTGGGAAAGGCAGGCAGACCAGTGAGGGCTGCTGTGGTCGCCTGATGGGGCATCCTAGAGACAGGCCAGGGCGGGGAGCAGGCTGAGCAGGGGGGGCCTTGGAGGTCGCCAGGCTCATGCCCCTGCGTGCATCCCTCGCTGCCCAGGTGCACCTGATGAAGCCGGACGCAGTCCCCAAGGCGTGCTGTGCGCCCACCAAGCTGAGCGCCACCTCTGTGCTCTACTATGACAGCAGCAACAACGTCATCCTGCGCAAGCACCGCAACATGGTGGTCAAGGCCTGCGGCTGCCACTGAGGCCCTGCCCACCCGGCTCCCACCCGGCCCTGCTGCAGCCGCCCCTTCCCATCCAGGTCACGTCTGCTCCAGGGTAGGAAACCCTCAGACCTGGCCAGACCCCAGACCCCTCCAGCCCCCTCCCCTGGGCTGACTGTCTCCCTGCCCAGCCCTTTGGTGGCCTGATGTGCACAGCAGCCTCGGAGCTGGACAGTGGGCTGGCTGCACCATCTGGGGTCAACACAGAAGTTCTATCTTGGGACCTGTCTGTGGCCACCCCTGGCCCAGTGTGGCCGAGCCTGGCTGGTCTGAGGTTGGCTGACGTGGGCTTTGCACCATTCACCACAGGGTTTGGGTGTGGGCAGGAGGACTCTGCCCCTTCCCAGGTGCAACATGGGCATTTCTGGGGCATAATTAGACAGGTACATGTCCACAGCACAGAGTATTATTGGATTCCTTGGACTTGGCTCATGGGCACAGTTAGCACATTAAAAGAGAACCAGCTGGATGGGCCCCGTGACCTAAAGTTGAAGCTGGTGGGGACATGTTACGGCATGTGTCTTTCCTGCCCTGGGCCTGCCCCTTCTCCGGCCTGGGGAAGAGGCGTGACCCACGGGGAGGCAAAGAACCTTGGGGGCTTCCAGTTCCAACTGCCCCCACCGCACTCACTCATGGTGGGCTCAGCACTGAGATAAAGTTAACTCTTAGCAGAAGCAAGGACAGTGGCTGTGGCTCGTGGTCCAGGCTGGCAGAGCAGATGCCACCATGGCCTAGCCCCTTGCCCATGGCCAGGATCGGTCATCAACCTGTGTACCTCTCCCATGGAACCTGGACAGGCCTCAGGACCTCAGCATGCAACTGCAGACAGCTGCCACCGTTAAGAGTTGGCATGAACCCGGTTCCCCTCCTGCCCTGCTGAGGAGCCGTCCACTCCCCCCAGAGCATGTGACCAGGCAGCCTCTGGCCAGGCCTGGGGCAAGGGTGGGGACTGTCAGTGTTTGCTTGTGTCTAGGAGTTAAGAACAGGCCGGTCACCAAAGTCTGCATCACCCCAGGTGACCAGCAGTCCTGTCCTGTGTCTTGGGCCTGTGAGTCAAAGAAAAGGCCCCTGTCCCAGGGAGTGACAGGTGGTAATTAGACTGGGTTGGGTGGGGAGGTTTGTCTCAGCCCCCACTGTTCCCGGAAACCATTCTCTTGGAGCAGCCGCTGGGAGCTGGGGTGTTTATTTGATTTCTGACTTGCTAAGCCTGTAATTTACCTGCTGGAACAGACAGCATCCAGCTGCCTGAACTGTGCCATTAAAAGCAGATCCTGGGCCTGTCCCATCCACAGGCACAGCCCAAGGTGGAACCACCCGTGTGCCCAAGGTTGCGCTTCTCTGGAGTTCACATGCTGCACCCCAATAAGGGGCCTTGGAGGGCAGGTCTGGTGGCAGGGGTGGAGGCTGGGGCCACGCTGCGGGACAGCAGCCCCTCCACCTGGACCACAAAGGGCCTCCGTGTGCGAGTGCAGAGGAAGACCCCCTCCCATGTACACGAGGTCGGGCCTGGCTGTCTGGAAGGTGGTGAGCTCCCCATTAGCCTAGGGCTTCGAGTGCAGGCTGGCCTGAGTGTCAGGAGACCAATATTCTGGTTCCAGCCCAGCCACTGTCTTGGTGTCAGAACAAGTCCCCTTTCTTATTCATGCTTCAGTTTCCCATCTGTGTCCTGAGGACACAGGACTCTTTCATTCCAAAGGCCCTGCCAGCCAGAGAATCTGTGCTGCCCGGACCCTCTCCCCTCTCCCCAGGCCTGAGAGCCCCCCAGTGGCACCGGCCGTGGAGCCCACCTGCCATTTCAGGACCTAATGTAACCGCTCTCTCCTCCCAACATCAGGGGAAGTGGGGGTGTGGACGTTATTGGACAAATGTCAATGTTTGGTCCCTTCACTGCCCAGCACATAGCCTGGCATGGTTTGGGGCCGCCAGGAGTCTGGGAAGTGAATGTCGTGACGATGCAGCCGGCCTTTCCCACCGGGCGTGCAGACCAGGCACGTGAGCATCAAGACGCGCCTCCCTTTTCATGCCGCAAAGCGGAAGGTGTGGTCACAGCCTTCCTGACGGCCATCCGGGCAGCACCCAATGACATCAAACGCACAAGGCCTCAGCGAAGGAAGGTTATCATGTACGCAAACTGAGGAGTGTCTGTGCGCAGGTACCAAGGCCACCTTGCTGGTGGCACAACCGGCAGCCCGGCTGCATTCAAGGCTGCACGTTACAAGCGTAAACAAGGGCAGTCCACTCGGGCCACGGACCGCGAGACGCTGGCACTGACTGGGAGGACACAAAGGAAGCGCCGCATCTGCACAGCTGATGGCAGGTGAGCAGCAGTCCTGCCCCGTTGTCTCCGCAGGGAGGTGGGCATGCGCTGTAGGGCGATCTCTGCCATTCCACCGGAAAGCAGGCTGTGAACAGGACGGGGGCGTTTTAGAGCCAAGCAGACCTGGCATCACGTCCTGCTCCGTCTCCTGTTAATGTGACCACATCACACACCCTCTGCGCCTGCCTGCTTCTTCCTCTGGAGAAGGAGGTACCCGCCTTTGCGAGGCCTCCACGGGGTCAGATGTGACACAGGGTGCTTGGCACCGCGCCTGCGCAGACGTGTGGCATAAACAGCATCTGTGCGCAGTCTCATTTTAAACGGGCTTGCAAATTTGGGCCCGCCCCGCGTGCCTTCCTGTTAGAACCCACTCCTGGAATGTGCCCTGCAGGTGCTGCTGTATTTCTTGATACCTCAAAGCTGTGCTTTTCCTGAAAAAATCTAAACACCTCGTCTCTTGGGACGAGGTGTGGCCCTGTACCCTGCACCTGTGGCCCGGCACACCTCCTGCTCTGGAAGGAGCCTGGGCCTGCAGCGACCAGTGCGCTGGGGTCTCTGTGGAGACAGTGGCAGGTGTGTGGCCCTCCTCCAGCCCGACATTATCCTTCCAGCAAGCTGAGGAGGAACTTTCTAGCCAAAGTTTCTCTTCTTACTGAAAAGCCTTGAGCAAGCATTTGGACCCTCCTTTAAAGTTTTTTGTGTGCTGGTGAAAATTTTGATAATAACAAAAACCAGAATACAAACAGCCATAATCCACCACGATCACCAGTGTTAGCAGTTCCTGTCTTGTCTTGGCACATACACATTTGTTTTTGTATATGGTATATGGATATTCTATAAAGCCAAGATCATACTCTATACACTGCTTGGTGATCTGATTTGTTCAATTTATGATATATTTGGAAAATTTCCATTATTAAATATTCTTTGAAAACATAATCTTTAGTTACGTTCCATCCCTTGGGTTCTGCCTTAATTGTCTGCCTCACCAACAGGTCTCACGAGTCCCTGCTCAGAGGGCAGGTGGGACTCCCGTGACTGGGCAGGTGGGCAGCACGGCGCTCAGGTCATGTGGTCACAGGGTGGCCATTAGCCCAGGATCCCTCGACCAGGAACTTTCTTCCTCTGTGCAGCACTTGGCACAAGAAGAGGGCAGGACCCTGCTGAAGGAGCGGCGTGACTGGGACAGGGACAGGCCTCACCTCTGAGACACAGATGACCTCAGCGTACAAGGGTCACAGGTGGAACCAGCAGGATAACTCCTGGGGAAGCCATACAATGGCTCCCCTTCCACTGGCCTCTCTGGCCAGGCCCGTGGTCCCACCTTCCCAGGGCAGTGACGGAAGCACAGCAACAAGGACCTCCCACCCCCACCCCAACTAGCCCCGTCTCACAGGGCTGTTTGACCAGTCCTCCCTCTGAGGGCCTCGGGCAGCCTGTTCCCCCTCCCTGAATGTCACCCCCAGAGCCAGCCATGCTGAGCACTTCACACACCCTCTTCTCTCTTGGGCGTCACAGCAGCCTTGAGTAGCTGGCCTCACTGCTGCCCATCCTGATGGCCTTGACTGACCACCAGTAAAAGGGACACCACCTGTTAAGGGGTCCCTGGTGGGAGCACTGCAGGCAGTGGATCCCAGCCCAGGGAGCAGGTCCAGGCAGATGGAGGGGTAGAAGCCCCCTTTGAAGGCAGAAACCCAGGCTGGTGCAGGGTCACAGGGGCTGGGGCAGCAGGGCTGTCCCCTCGCCACCAGGCTCACCCTGATCTGCGCCCTGACAACACAAGTGGAGAGAACCTGCCCAGGCTAGCAGCTTCCCAGTGTCAACACTCATCCGGACGGAGCTACTGGGAGGGGGCACGGGAGCAGGTGGCAGCCCTGGGGGAGGCTCTGGTGACTGAGGGGCTCAGGCTCAGCACATGAGAAGCCGTGAGGTGCCTGGCTAGCCCCGAATTTGCATAGGGCGAGAGGCCAGCCTAGCACAGGCTGCAAACCGTGGCACCAGACTGCACCGCCCAGGCAGGCCCGGGGTTGGGGGGAGGCGGGAACCACCTCTGGCTTGTTTCTTATGTCTCCCCAGCACCAGGCAGGGGGCCTGGGCTCTCTGCAGGAATCCAGTTCTGACTGTCGGTTCAGTGAGCACATAATGAGTGAAGAGATTGGTGAGATCGTGTTTGGGTGCCCAAGACCAGCTGCTGTGAGACCAGGAATGGAGCCTGGCTCACCCACCTGCCTGCCTGGTAGCCGGAGAAAGAGACAGAGAGAGAAGACAGAGGCACTTTTGCAAGGGGCCAATAGGGCGTCTCTTCAGAGACTTGGCCTGAGGGGGATGGGTGGCCTTGGAGAAGATGCTATGGCCTGTCCCAGCTGTAACCTCCGCAAACACCTGGGACCGGGCTGGGGGCAGAAGTACAAGAACTAGGATTTTATTTTAGCAAAGAAAACATCCCAGGTGCCACACTGGTGTGCCCAGGACAGCCCCAGCAGCAAATGCCAGGAAAAGCTGGTGGCCACGCATAGCCTGTCCGTGCTGGGGAGGGCGGCTGCCGTGCTGGCTCGGGGCCCACAGCCACGCCTGGGAAAAGTCCAGGCTGTGCCGGCAGAGGAGCTGCTCCAGGCTGACCCTGAGGAAGTGCTCATGCCACAAACGTTGGCTGCTTCAAACAGCTGAGGCCGGCAGCAGAGAAAGTGTCTCTCACACAAACTCCCCACAGTCCGCGATGATCACCTTCTGCTTTGGCTTCCCGTCCTTGCTGCCCTGGGCCTTTGTGGGCAGAACAGAAGTCAGGGGAGTGAGTGGGGAGAATAAAGAGTGGTTTAGGGACACCCACGCCCATCCTGGGACCTGGGCGGAAGCAGCCCCTTCTGCTGGAAGCAGCCTGGCCCACGTCTCCCGGGCCGCAGTTTGGGGGAGGGGGCCAAGAGTTGTTTTGCACATGTGAAGTCTGAGATGCTCATGGGGTGTCCAGTGAAGACAACAGTCAGGCAGTTGGACAGGAGTTTGGAGCTCAGGGAGCCATCTGCACGGAGACTTCAATGGGGACAAGCTTAACTCAGAGACAGCAGCATTCAAAGCCCTGGGCCTGGATGTGGTGGCCTAGGGTGCCGCTTCTCAGTGGGGCAATACTGCCCCCTAGGGGCCATGGAGACTTCAGGGTGTATTTTTGTTGATTACTAATAGCGGGTGTTGCTGTCATTAATGGGAAGGAATGAAGGAATCTAGATGTCTTGCAACGTCCCACCTAATGGATAATTACTCTAAATGCTCTTGGATTTTCAACAACACCGACAAACATTCATGTAGGTCTGTTTATAATGATCTGAACCTAGAACTTCGGTCCACTTTCCATATAAATCCAAAGAATTATATATTTGTTTGCTTTTGTTTTTAGAGACTGGATCTCATCCTGTCACCTAGGCTGAAGTGCAGTGGCAACATCATAGCTCACTGTAACCTGGAACCCTCGGGCTCAAGTGATCTTCCTGCCTCAGCCTCCCCAGTAGCTGGGACTACAGGTGCACACCATCACACCCAGCTAATTTTTAAATTTTTTGTAGAGATGGGGTCTCACTATGTTGCCCAGGCTGGTCTTGCACTCGTACCCTCAGTACCCAGGAGTGTTGGATGCTACCAATCCTGGATGCTACCAACCCTGGGAAATGCCCTTGGCCAAAGGGCGCTGCCTCACCAAAGTTTACACCACTACTGGGAACCAGCCAGAACTCACGACTGGTCCATGTGATGGTACAAAGATCTGGCCCCCTCGCCTCAATTCAGGACAACTCTGAAGGGACATCCAAGCTCCAAAACTCCCCATGGGATCAGCTGAGGGCTCTGTGACAGCAAGGCAGTTAAAATACTCTCTCTGCCCAATCTGCTTTCCTCATTCTCTTACAAGAGTTGTTCCTGAGATCACTCTCCAATAAACTTCCTGCATGCAAATCTCCATGAATTAGTTGCCCAGAAAAACTGAAAAAAAAATCAAGTAGTAGTAACATGAGTATATTTTTCAGAGATATAGCAATAAAAGGCAAAATATTTATTAAAATAAACGAGTGTTGGTTGCCTCTGGCAGGGCAGAAAAATCATGTAGAAGGGAGCAGAAGAATGCCATGTTTTATTATAGAATGACATTTTAAAAATTATGTGCAGTTATGACTTTGATAAACATAAAAAAGCTAGATTAAAACAAAAAAGATTATGGGTAAAAAGGGTCATTATGAATATTTAAGAAAATAAGAAACATAGTAACAGTCTGGGAGTGGGCTAGGGTTAGAGAGGAGAAAATATTTTAGCTTTAATTTATGCCAGTGGATATCTCCTTAACTGAGTGATCAAAGTTAACATTGCAAACATCTGAACTGACATCACGTACTTCCTCACATGGTACAGTAGCAGCACTGCTTCTATGGTATCCCTGCCAAAACACACACCCTAAATCTAATCATGAGAAGTACCAGGCAAATACAAATTGAGAAACAACCTTAAACACAACTGGTCTGTTCTCTTCAAAGATGTTGAGATCAAAAAAGACGGTGAAAAACTGAGAAACTGTTTCAAGTAAAAAAAGACTAAAGAGACTCAACAACTAAATGCAATGAGTGAACCATTTTCAGGGAAGAAAAATTACTAAAAATCACTATAAATGACAATATTGGGACAAGTGATGAAATCTGAATATGGCCAGAAGGTTCAAGTGGTGTGTCAAGGTTAAATTTCATAATTTTGATAGTTGTCCTGTGATTATGTGAGGGAATATTCTTGTTCCTAGGAAATATAGGGCGGGGTGTGGGGGCTCAGGCCTGTAATTCCAGCACTTTGGAGGCCGAGGCCAGGAGTTTAAGACCAGCCTGGGCAATACAGCGAGACCTCATCTCTACAAAAAAATGAAAAAAATTAGCTAGGCATGGTGGTGCATGCCTGTAGTCCCAGCTACTCAGGAGGCTGAAGCAGGAGGATTGCCTGAGCCCAGGTGTTCGAGGTTGCAGTGAGCTATGATGATGCCACTGAAGTCTAGCCTGGGTGAGAGAGTGAGACTCTGTCTCAAATAAGAAAAAAAGGAAATATACATCGAAGTATTCAGGAGTAAAGAGGAATGATGTCTTCAACTTCTTCAATTGGAACAAGAGAAAAAATATATACATACACACATGTATGTATACGTATATATGTATGCATGTAAAGAACATGATACAGCACAGGGGGCAAAAGGTAAATTACTGAATGGCTACAGGATATATGGGAGTTCCTTGAACCACTCTTATAGGATTCTTATTCTATATTATCTATAAGTTTGAAAACATGTCAAAATAAAGTTACCAAAAAAGAAAATACAATAATTAAAACAGTTTATAACTTTCAATTGCTTACTCTTTCTGACGGTTCTAAGCCTTTGAGAGCTTCAGAAATGTCTGGTCTGCCTCATTTGTTACTGGATGCTGGGATGTGAGATGCCTCAGATGGCCTCAGGTTGAAACAGGGCCAAGGGCCCATGGTTCGAGGCTGCCTCTTCCCCAGCCTGCTTGGCCACCAGCTTCCCACCATCCTGACAAGGAGCCCTGCTCACCTGCTGTCATGGGCACGACGTCTGAAGGCAGGAGCGTTTGGATGCGGCCAGCCGGCTTGTTTGCAATCTTGATGTCCATGTACACCTGAGGATTTGAGCGGGCCTTTTTTGCAGTGGGCTCTCCCTAGGTGCAGAAGAAACTGCTAGGTCAGAGAGAACTCTCTGACTCCCCAAGTAGGATCGCAAGTATTCCTCTGTACACACACTCAGAACCCAACTCCAGTGAGCAGGCTGCAGCAAAGTGCCGACAGGGAAGGCCTCGGGCCCTGACAGGGCTGCAGGAGGCAGGAGCCACAGCCACAGCACCCGGCTGGACACCAGTGACCAGAAACCCCAGCACTGTCTGATTTGAGGCCCCCTGGCATTGTTATCTCAGCAAGCTCACCCTCAGACACATCAGCTCGCTTCCCCCTGCCCTGCAGTCCCAGAACAGCACTTTTCTGGCCCATGATTCACAACTCTCAATATCTCCAAACTCCAGCTCAAGCCCCCTGTTCACATACCACCACCTCCTCCTTCTCCGCTCAGCCATCCATATTCCCAGCCTGGCTAGACGGAAGAGGCCACGGGGACAGTGTTAGGGTGTAAGAGCTAGTGCATGCAGATTTTGAGAAAGATTTCTACAGATAAAATTTAGGATAGGAAGAAGAAGTTTATTTACTTTTTCCTAGGTGGAGATAGGGCTGGAAAAAGGGCCAGCATGGAGGTGGAGAAAGGAAGAATGTGCTGGCCTCGAAAAGCAGCTATTCAGACTTTTTAAAGGGGGAGGTTGTAAATTAGTGGGGTACAGTTGAGAAACCACTGCCTCTGCTCCTTCGTTTCTTTTCGGCAGCAAGATGGTAGCAGAAGCAGCGGCAGGATGTCAAAGTCCAAGAGTCGGCTCTCCTGCCTCTCCTAGGAGAAGGGATTATCGCAGGAGACGTGACTGTGCCCTTGAGATATAGCTCAGGGCCGAAGCTAGCACCCTGCTGTTCACTCAGGAACTCTTCAGACTGTAAAAAAGCAGATTCTCAAAAGAGTTTTCAAAGAGAGAGAGATTTACCACCTCTTTGCCGTCTGTTCAGCTCTTTTCAGAAGTTGTGCAAATCAGAACTTCTACAGGGTGCCTGTTAGTGAGAGAACTCGTAGGATTGATATTAACTGTTACTAGGAAATGGTGGGATTAGATATTTTCCTGTTAATTTTGCAAGGCTGCCCCTTTCAGGCAGCCCTCTTGCTCTGGCCGACGTGATCAGAAGACAATGGAGGAGGCTGGGCCTCACTTTGTCCTCCAAGACAAGATTGACTACAGGATAAATAAAACATGGCGGTACAAACCCTCTCATTTTCTTCTTCTTCTTTTTTTTTTTTTTTCTTTTTGAGACAGAGTCTCACTCTGTTTCCCTAGCTAGAGTGCCATGGCATCAGCCTAGCTCACAGCAACCTCAAACTCCTGGGCTCAAGCAATCCTCCTGCCTCAGCCTCCCGAGTAGCTGGGACTACAGGCATGCGCCACTATGCCTGGCTAATTTTTTCTATATATATTTTTAGCTGTCCATATAATTTCTTTCTATTTTTAGTAGAGATGGGGTCTCGCTCTTGCTCAGGCTGGTCTCGAACTCCTGAGCTCAAACAATCCACCCACCTTGGCCTCCCAAAGTGCTAGGATTACAGGTGTGAGCCACCGTTCCCGGCCTCTCTCATTTTCTTGATGAGAAAACTGTTGTTTCTGACCTCATTGTAGTCTGGATTAATAGTTAAACATACAGGTCTTGAGCTATCAGGCCAAACACCGGGGTTATTAAATAAATAGATATGGCCCTCGAGGAACCGGCTATCCAGCGTGGAGAGGTGCCCACAACTGCACGAAGGACACAGGCCCTGGAGCTCTGCAGCCTTACTTCAAATCTCAGCTCCACCACTCACGAGCTGTGCAACAATGGACAAGGTATTTGACCTCACTGTGTCCCAGTTTCCTCACCTAGAATTGGGGATAATAATAGTCCTTATCTCAAATAATTGTCATTAGGATGACGTATTTGTAAAGCACTTAGCACAGAGCCTGGCATAGAATAAGCAATACTAAAACATTTGTTCAATAAGAGATTTCAATATAATGCAGTGACCGCTATGAGGGAAGGTGCCACAGGAGCCCCGAGGCCCTGGGAGCCCAGAAGGGACACTTATCTGACTCACTAGAGGATTCAGAAAAGTTTCCTGGAGAAGGTAGTCACTGAGCTGAGCCATGAAAAATGAGGAGTTAGCCAGATAAAATAAGCTGGAAAGGGCACTGCAGGCAGAGGAGTGGTTTATGCGAAAACACAGAGATTTATAGATATCTACAAACTCTTGTTTCCTCAAACATAAAATGGAGACAAAACTCGGAGGGGTAAGCAGACGTCAGAACATAGAGAAACTTTCTGTATCTTTTAATGGGGCCTGGACTCCATCCTATAGATGAGAGCAGCCTAGAATGCTGAGGGCAGTGACACGGTCAGATCTGTGCTTTGGGAAGCTCCCTCCGGCTGCTAAGGACAAGAGGAGGGCAGGGAGGTCAGTTAAGAAGCTACCATAATTACCCACAGGAGAGGATAAGACGATGGTGGCAGGAAAAAGCAGGGGAGGGGAAACGCAGGAAGATTTAAAAGATAAAATTAGCAGGATATGGCAATGCATTAGGTATGAAGTATAACGAGAAGTCTAAGCTGACACCGAGGTGCCTGGTTGGGGTGATTATGTTGAAGATGGCAAAGCGAATTAAGATTGAACATACAGGAACCCCAGAGTGAAAGGTGAGGAAATCATTTGGAATGTGCTTTATTTATGGTGCCTGTGAGACATCGGGACAGAAATACGTGAAAGGTGAGGGCTAGGGATAGAGATGAGAAAGTCATCAGGACGATGAATAGTTGTTACCTTAGGCAGGAGGCAGAAGTGGCTGAGACTGCACAAGGACAAGATGGAGAGAGGAGCTGAGGGATAAGGAAGGAACTCGGAGAAATGCACAGAGAAGGAGGAGCCCCTAAATTATCCTAAGAACAAGGGTCAGGATGTTCTATAGACGAGCAGGAGAAAACGATGAGGCAGGGAGAGCCTTGCGCTCTGTACAGACTGAGGGGAAGGGGCTTCTACATCATTCTGCCTCCCTGGAATTGGGGCCAGAATAGGAAGACAGTGAGCCTGGTGCCACGGTCTTCAGTGAGGGACAGGAAAGACCTCTGGATGGTGGATGCCAGTGATGAGGAGCATGCACTGTCCTTTCCCACCTCATTCTCCATGTTCAACGGCAACCACAAATACCTGAGCACACATATTTCGCACCTAGATGAGAAACGGCAAGCTTCTCCATTCAATTCTCTAACGCCACTCACATCAGACATGCCCTGGGTGGGAAGCGCCAGCCTCTCCTCTGAAAGCACGAACCTTCATTCTCACCTCCTGGGTTTCTGCTTTTGGGAGGCTCTAGCACCATCTTCCTACTTATTCTCTTCCCAGACTTCTTCAACCAGTCATGATCTAACCAGACTGTAAGGGAAGAATCAAAAGAATGTTAAGAAATTCAAGCTATCGGCCAATTGCTGATCAGCTATGTTCAGCTCTGCACTGCTTTCATCAGAGTGAACACACTATGTAGGCTCTAAGAACTCCCCAAGACAAGAAGAATTGTCAGACTCTAAAGTCCAGCTCTTAGCAGAGGCAAATGAGAGTACGGAGGAGGGACTAAGTCAAGCCAAAAGGGAAATCCTGGCCAGTGTCAAGGCTGAACAGGCATGTCTGTGTCTATATCCAAAAGCGAGACTTTCACGTGGGACAATGCCTCTAGCTTGCTGAGAATCTCAAATTCTTTATTTCCAGGGAGGTGTCGCATCCTCTTCTCCACTATAAACCACTCGACTTGTGTTTATACCACCACCACAACAGGAAGTAAGACCAGGATAAAAATGCAGCGAAGGCCAAGGGATATGACAGGGACTCTATGAGTTGCTCCCACTCACCTGGTCTGGAAGAACTTTCCCTAGTTCTAATTGGTTTGGTCAAATTGATACGAATTTATTCTGAAAAGACTGATATATAACTCAGCTTCTTAAACCCCATTAGGTTAAAAGAATACCTGATAGCCTTCCATTTACTTCTTTAAAAAAATCTTTCTTCATTCATTCATTTATGTATTTATTTTTAAAAATGGGGTCTCAATATGTTGTCCAGGCTGGATTCAAACTCCTGGCTTCCAGCAATCCTCCCACCTCAAGCTCTGAGTAGGTGCGACTATAGGCATGTGTCACCAGATCTGACCTCCATTTATTTCTGAGAAGTCCGAGATTTGCTCAGGATTAATTCCCAGCCCAGGAGCCTGTAGCCCCTAACAGCAAACTAAGCACAAAGTAGCCACAAAAAAGCCCTTGAGCCGCCACACACTTCCTTTAACACCAATACACAAGAAGGCCTGTGCTGGCATGATCTTTGGATTTGAGTTCAGGACGCTCTGAAATTCTAAGGGTAAATATAGCTACCAAGTACCTGAGTCCACCTTAGATAGTCAAGACCAGTCCAGGCATGGTAGCTCATGCCTGTAATCCCAGAACTTTGGGAGGCCAAGGTGGAAGGATTGCTTGAGCCCTGGAGTTTGAGAATAGCCCAGGCCACACAGTGAGACCCTCATTTCTATGGAAAAAAAAAAAAAAAACACCACCAGAAAACTTAGCCTGATACAGTAGCTCACACCCGTAGTCCCAGCTACTTGGGAGGCTGAGATAGGAGGATCGCTTGACCTCAAGGTTTGAGGTTGCAGCGAGCAATGATGATGCCACTGCTCCCTAGCCCAGGCAACAGAGTGAGACCCTGTCTCAAAAAACCAAAAACAAACAAACAAACAAAAAATAAGAAAGTCAAGATGAGCTTTGAACCGAAGAAAAATGGTACTGCTGATTGTTGGACATATTTGATGAGAGTAACAGAGAACATGGAATGAAATGTAGAATTATCATTATCCAAGAATAATTGATACTTGAAAAGGCAAGTTAATAAAAAAAGTTTGCTTTAGGCCCTTTCATGAGAACTAAAAGATGTATGAAAAAAGATTCCTTGATTTAGCAAGATTTAGGTTATAATTACAACTATGCCCTTCTTAGAAACAAAGATGGATCAGGCACTAATTTTATTTCCAGCAATTTAAAAAAATGGAATGATAGCATGAAATGATATCCTTGTTTCATATTTAGTCATGAAGATTGATTGTAAAGATAAAAAGTGGGGGCATTTAAGGATTTTGTCGTAGGCAGAATGGTCCTCCAAAGATGTTCATGGTCTGCTCCCTGGAACCTGTGTGCATTATGTTATATGGCAAGAAGGAATTACGGTTGCAGATATAATTAAGGTTGCTAGTCAGCTGACCTTAAAATAAATTATCCTGCATTATTTGGATGGGCCTACTTTTTTTTTTTTCCCCCAGACAGGATTCTGTTCTGTTGCCTGGGCTATCTCACTGCCCATAGCTCACTGCCACCATGCCTGGCTAACTTTTTAAAATTTTTTTGTAGAAATGGTGTCTTTACATGATGCTCAGGCTGGTCTCAAACTCCTGGCCTCAAGCAATCCTCCCACCTGGCCTCCCAAAGTGCTAGGATAATAGGCATGAGCCGCTGGACCCCGCCTTCCAATGTAATTACAAGAGTCCTCTAAAGGTTGAAAAAAGAGACAGATTTAGTTTCAGAGTGAGTCAATGTGAGAAAGACTTGAGCTGCCATTGCTGGTTCTGAAGATGGAAGATGCCATGAGCCACAGAATGGGGGCAGCCTCTAGAAGCCGGGAGAGGCAACAGATTCTCCTGGGGAGCCCCCAAAGTGAATACAGCCCTGCCTGCACTTTTGATTTTAGCTCAGTGAGACCCATTTTGGACTTCTGACTTCTAGAACATAACTTGTATGGTTTTAAGCCACCAAATTTATGGTAATTTGTTTCAGCAGCAATAGGAATTCAAATTTCTTTTGAAGCACCCAACTTGTCACAATCCTTGCAGATTTTCTCTTTCTCAGTTGTTCATTGGTTTAACCATATGACAGCCTAACTTTTCAATGGCTCTGTTTTTGACTAGCACCAACTAGAGCAGTTTCCCATAATCACTCTCACACACTTCATGAAACCCTGCCTCTTACCTGAGATTCACAAGCTGACCTTGCCACCAGGTTATATTCTATTTGCAGTACACTGACCTAGACTAGGGGTTGGCAAACTTTCGGTAAACGGCTAGACAGTAAATATTTCAGGCTTTGTGAGCCACACATAGTTTCTGCTGTACATTCTTCTTCACTCCCCCCGATCCTTTAAAAATATAAACACTATTTGGCTTATAGGCCACAAAAAAACAGGCTGTAGGATGGATTTGGCCCACAGGCTATAGTTTGCTGACCCCTGTGACAAAAACAAAACAGTCAGGGAGAGATTGGCCAACAAAGATAGTTGGTATTCATGCAAATGTTAAATGGAGAGGATGTCTGATTAAGAATTAATTTTATAAGTTCAGAGTGCATACTTTCAAGCAATGACAATTTTTGCTTGCTATATAATTTTGAAATTGTAGAAACTAGAAACACGGTATGTACATGAAGGTTCGTTCTACTGAAAAGTGGCACCAAATAATAGCTTCAGTAAAAAATAAAGATCCTCAGCCTTACCATGTTGTCCACAGCTGTTGCAACATCCTGCCAAAAGAAGGCAAAGAAAAAGTTCATATTTACAGTTCAACTCTTCTTATAGTTAGTGCTCAAATAAAAACTCAGGAGCATAAGCACACACACAAAAGACACATTTTCTCCTCCTACCTGTCTAGATTGTATATATTTAACAGAGCACATACTAACTGCCTCTTGGAGCTGGTGGCGTATGGATGTACTAATTAGGTCATGGAGACAGAGAATACACCAGGAACGAGCAATGTCAGGCCAGAGGGCTCAGGCATCTGCAGGACCTGTCTTGTGCATTCTGACTACAAGAGGGGAACTTTGCCCTTCAACCAGAACTTCCTGTCTCTCTGCAACTGCCACTACCAAGCCACAGCAGTAGGTTGAATAGCATGCCCCAAAATTTCACGTCTACAAAACTTCAGCATGGGATCTTATTTAGAAATAGGGTCTTTATAGATGTAATTAGTTAAGATACAGTCGTACTAGATTGTTACGGGCCCTAAATCCAGTGATGGTATCCTTAAAAGAAGAAAAGTCACAGAGAGAGACACACACAGAAGAAAGCCATGTGAAAACCGAGGCAGAGCTTGGAGTGATGCTATAAGCTGAGGAATTGTGAGGAGCCACAAGAAGCCAGGAAGCAGCAAGGAAGATTCTTCCTTAGAGCCTTCAGAGAGAACATGGCCCTGTCAAAACCTTGATATTGGACTTCTGGTCTCCAGAGCTGTGAGTGAATAAACTTCTGTTGTTTTAAGCCACCCAAGTTTGTTGTAATTTATAATGGAAGCCCCAGGAAATGACTATCCCAGCCCAGAGTGACACCTTCTGTAACCAATCATGACAGTAACACTAGTCAAACACTAAACGGAAAATTTCTCATCTCTGACAACTCAAATTCAACAAAAGAGAATCCTTGGTGCTTTTCTACAAAAGCAGAAACGGGTTGTTGATACGTGAGCAACAGGAGGAAACAAGCCATATCCAGATGCCACTTAGAAAGTGAAAATCTGGGCTGGGCGCAGTGGCTCACGCCTGTAATCCTAGCACTCTGGGAGGCCGAGGTGGGCGGATCGTTTGAGCTCAAGAGTTCAAGACCAGCCTGAGCAAGAGCGAGACCCCGTCTCTACTAAAAATAGAAAGAAATTATATGGACAGCTAAAATATATATATAGAAAAAATTAGCCGGGCATGGTGGTGCATGCCTGTAGTCCCAGCTACTCGGGAGGCTGAGATAGGAGGATCGCTTGAGCCCAGGAGTTTGAGGTTGCTGTGAGCTAGGCTGACGCCACGGCACTCACTCTAGCCTGGGCAACAGAGTGAGACTCTGTCTCAAAAAAAAAAAAAAAAAAAAAGAAAGTGAAAATCTGATTTTCAGATTTTTCTTGGTTTATTCAACAATGCTTCCAGAAATATTAGTCATTTTGTTTGTTTTAAATAAACATAGCTAAATAACGAACTAATTTTTAAAATTTTGTAGTATTCATTTCTACCACCATGGAATTTAAGCCTAAAGTTCCATTCCAAGCATTTTGATAACTTTTGTTTATAAAAGGTTGCTTTCTAACAATCATTCATTCCAATTGAGCCTTAATTGTGTATAGAGCACTGACTTTACTAAGAAGTTAGGTGACTACTAAAGAAGGGACCACAGTCCTTGTCCTTAGGAGAAGTTATTTTAGCTGGGGGAGACCAAGAACAATAAGAATTACCAATTTATAAAACTCATGAGAAGAAAGCCACCCCCCCCGCCCCGAAAAGGCAGTATTGCCCTTTTATTTAAGATTTGAAGAACTAAAGGCTCAGAGTTTGTGTCCACACAGAAAGTTAGTGGCACAGCTGGGTCTAAAACTCCTATGTTTTTAGAAAACCACAACAAAAGATCGAATAGAAACTTGCACTGGTAATTGGGGTGCCAACTGAAGGCATACTCATCCAGGTAAGCAGAGGCCAAGGCTCCACTGCTGAAGGCGAGCTTCCCTCCCAACCCTCTGCTATTTAATAGCAAAGCTGCCAAGAAGGGAGGTCTGGTGTGCAGGAAAAGTAGGTACAACTACCCAGCAGGTGGTATGAAACTACAGCCAAATCATTAAAGATTTTTCTAAGACTATCCTACTGATCGCTACCATACGGTTATTACATTAATGATCAGAAATCAGGCCAGGCACAGTGGCTCATGTCTGTAATCCTAGCACTTTGGGAGGTTGTGGTGGGAAGATCATTTGAGGCCAGAAGTTCAAGACCAGCCTGGGCAATAGTGAGAACTCTGTCTCTACAAAAAAAAAAAAAATTACCCGGGCATGGTGGCACATACCTGTAGTCCCAGCTACTAGGAAGACTGAGACAGGAGGATCCCTTGAGCCCAGAAGTTTGAGGTTGCAGTGAACTATGGTGATGCTGCTGCATTCCAGCCCAGGCAATAAAGTGAGACCCTGTCTCAAAAAAACAAGAAATCAAAGCCCCCAAATGGTTCCAATGTGATCAAAGTCTTCCCTCAAACCCAAAAGAATGTCAATCTCCATAAATTTCAGCTCATAACCACACCACCATCCTGGCCTTGCTGTCCTCAGAATGAATATTCCTTTTCTATCACCAAGATAACAGTCATGTTGTCCTGACCTTCATTATATACTAGCCATACATAGAATACACATGACTTAAAATTTTTTCCCAAGTTCTTTTCCTGGCATCAGGAATCTGAACATGAGAGACACTTTTCAGTGTCATCTATTTTATGATACAGTGGAATCAGGACATCTGTGATACCTCCAAAAGAAATAAAAGCAGCATGAACTCCAGTCCTCCAACCCCTTTGCAAGCTCACCTGCAAGGAGACAGAGAGCATTCTGAATCAGTCTCTCGATACTTTTGGTGCAGCTGCTATAACACCCTGTTAATATGAACACAGGGAGGGAAGGAAGAAAGGGATACTTTTTTGGTATACCCTTTGGGTATACAAATCACTTGTGAGATACACTCCTTTCCCTAGCCCTCTTCAGACCTACATCACGCCCCTAGTTATAGTGAGTTTCCAAAATGGACTCAATGGTTCCAGTTTCTCTCTTCTATAGTCAATAGAATGACCCCAAAAGTACAAATCTGATCATATCACTCTTCTGCTTGGGATTCTTCAAAGGATAAAGGCCAATGCCCAAAGGCCAAAGTCCACATTTCTTAGCACGACATATAAGAGAGAAGACCTAACCTAGGACGTGCCCACCTCTAGCTTCTCTTCTCCTTGCTTCCCCAATGCAAACTATTTGCCCCCAAGTGCCAGGCTTCTTCACACCTCTGGGTTTTTGCTCTTGCTGCTCCTCTCCATTCAGGCAATAGCCTTGCCCCCACCTTGGCTGCCTGGCTAATTCTGGATCTTTCAAACTCATCTCTGACCTCAGAGCATCCTGGAAATTTACCCTCATCTGTGTGGATGGAGTGGCCATTCCTCAACCTCACTGTGTCACACAGTTGCATCACAGCACTCACCAACCCACGCAGTGAGGCTGTTTTCATAATTTCCCTGCTATTCTGGGAACTCTTCCCTCTAAGGCGCCAGGGCTGTGGGGTTTATGAAACGAACGGGTGCCAGAGCTTCGGATGAGGTCGGAGGTCACAAGAACATGTCGCAACTACCTCTCTGAGACTTGGGTGGAGTGTCTGAGCGGCGCCTACCAGCGCTGCACACAGGCTGAAGGGGTAAAGCCCTACAGGAGACCCGGCCCAGGCAGCTGGGGGCCCACGGGTCCGCACACAGTCCACTCTGCGAAACCCGGTCACTCGCTCCGCAGCCTGTCCACCCTGTGCGCGCTGGCGCATTCTGGGCTTGCTGCACGCATGCTCACCCACGTCCAGCGCCCTCTTGGAGGCTGCCATCTTGCTCCCCGCTCTTCCGCCGGAAGAACACGCCCCGCCCCGCCCCCAAATTCATAACCGCTTTAACCGAAGACAGGGTCATCGGAAATGGGGTCATTCACTTTAGAATGGGCACTTAGATGTTACTGAAGACCAGACTTTAGGGACAAGGACCCTGCCAAGAAAGGCAAATGCGCTAAGAAAGGGACTGCCATGGCTGGGCGCAGTAGCTCATGCCTGTAATCCTAGCATTCAGGGAGGCTGAGCGGGAGGATCGCTTGCGGTCAGGAGTTTGAGGCCACCCTCAGCAAAAGCGAGACCCCATCTCTTCTAAAACAGAAATTAGCCGGGCAACTAAAATAGAAAAATGAGTCCGGCGTGGTGGCATGCGCCTGTAGTCTCAGCTACTCCTGAGGCTGAGGCAAGAGGATCGCTTGAGCCCCGGAGTTGGAGGTTGCTGTGAGCTACAATGACGTCATGGCACTCTAGCCCAGGTGTCTCAAAAAAAAAAAAAAAAGGAGGGGGAGGGGCTGCCTGAGTAAGGCCCCAGAAAGAAAAGCCTGGTAAGCTCAAGGAAGGGAAAGGACAGGGAAGGCAAGTGGGCTGCAAAGGTGGGTGACCCTGCCAGTTTACTGTCACTTGGATGATCAAAGGAACCATAAAATACTGAGGACTTAAGCATTTTTGTTTGCTACTGTCACTAGATCTTTCTCCTGAACATTTTCCCACTGCCAGAGGAAATCCTGTTTGCAGACTGGGCAACTGATCTGCCGACCTGCATGGCAAATCAACTGCTGGTAGATGAACAAACCCCAACCAACACAGTCCAGGAAAGGGGCACGGGGCGAGGATCAGCCAGGTTCTGTAGATCTCACCCTATGTCCTTGGGAGGTGTGCCAGCCCCACACTGCATCCTATTTTCCTGAGCCAGACCCAAGGTCTGTTTTGACCATACCAGACTTCTGTTCCCTGTCAAAAGTTAAATGGGTCCAATAAAAAGATCCTACCATAACTGAATATAATGGGACAAGATCATATTTAATAGTTCTTTAGCAATTTAGGGTAAGTATAACCCTAAATTGTCTTATATATAAAGTCAGCAAAGGATGAGCTATACATAAGTTCACTGGAACCTATTCACATCCTAAAGTTACTTCCAGTGAAAACTGGAATTTATAGAATAAAACTGTGGTCAGTGACAAGGGTAAGACAGAGGCAGTTTATGGAGATTTTTTTTCTTTATTGAGAAACTTAAGACTCGGGTACATCAAATAAAACCAATTTCTGGGGAGGGGGGAATCAAAACTCACAATAGAAAAAAAAAGTTAACACTGTCTGGGCCATAGCAGAACCCAGAGAATATAATTGAAAAATTCTAGGCGCTTCATAATTGACCTTTTGATACAAAATGACCTATTAAATTTGCAATTTGTGGTTCCTGGTGTTGAGGTCCATAGGACAAGCTAGGAAGTCTTCAAACCTTGAGCTGAATTCCGTGAGGGGTTATTTGGCTTTTGAATCCTAAAAAGAAAAGCACCAATACAAATAAATATATGATCAAAATTATTTCAAAGATTGACTAAGATCTGGCTGGTAAAGGAAGGTATTCTAGAACAAGGTTTCTCAACCTCAGTACTATTGACATTTTGGGCCATACATACAATTCTGTTGGGGCTGTCCTGTGCACTATACAGTGTTCAGCAGCATCCCTGGCCTCTACCCACTAGATGACAAGGTTCCTGAGGCCCTTGACAAGAGGGTCATGGTTATGCCAAGTCAACCCGTACCAACACCAGCTCTGGCTCTTACCATGTGCTTCTTCCTGGCCTCTGCTTTTGCTCATTCGACTCTCTGCTTTCTCTATCTGGAAACACCCACCAACAGTCCTAGTCAGAGGTCCTAGTTAAACTTCACTCACCCAAGCCCCTGAGGACAGAGGCCATAGCCCTTATGATATTAAGAAATCACCTGGAACACACCCTGTGCAACAAATCAGGAGTGTTTCTCTCTCCCCCACTAGATCATGGCCCTTGACACCAAGGCCTCTCTCTGCCTACTGTACTCCCAGAGCTAGGCAGTGGTACACACCAACCACAGGCCAAACCAGGACGATGACACTCATAGAAATGAGGCTTTGGGATCTGATTAAGGGAACTCCTTACATATCTGTCACTATTTCAGATCAACAGATCTTGAGAAAGATCTGACCAGGTGCTCTTTATGGAGGAAACTGCCCCTTTTAATTCATAATCTGTACTCTTTTATCCATATTAACTCATCCAGATAACAGAAAAAGTTCAAGTAACAGCCTGCCCAAGCTATCAGATTAAATGGCAAGAAATATGGCTCTATACACTGCCCCTATTCTTTTAGAAAGATATTCATAAATCAAAACCATTGCAGAAAATCAAAACAGCCAAACATACGGTTTTTCCTTGTCTAAGAGGTAGCAGCAGCAACAGCACCCACTTTCTGGGCAGCTTCTTTCTTGGCATGGTGAGCCTGTAGAACTGCCACAGCTTCATCCACCTGAGGGAAATCTCTGGGTGGTCAGTGAATCTGAGGACAGCCAACACCCCTCCCGGGTGCCCAGGCCCAATGGCAGACCAAAGCCAACCATAGAGATGATCCCTGGGGCTTCTGGTGCCACTGCTTTCTCAAATACCCACACAGCAACAGCCCCCAATCCTCCCCAGCTAAGAGCTGAAGTGGCAGGGCCAGAGAACCAGCTCACCTTGGAGCGGAGAGACTCAGGGGACTCCAGCATGTGCAGCAGCTCAGAGTTGTCGATCTCCAGCAGCATTCCTGTAATCTTTCCAGCCAGGTTTGAATGCATTGTTTGGATGAGTGGGAACAAACGTTCTCCTGTGTAGAGGATAGTTAAAAATCAAATCGAATCCCAATAAAGACAAGACATTGGTGTCTGGGTTGGCACCAGCATCTGGAGTCTTCTGCAAGCACGGGGGTCACTCACCTAGCATCTGCTTTTGTTCTTGGGGGGGTGCTGCGGCCAGCATGGAGGCAGTCAGAGGCTCCTGCCCCTGCACATGGACTGCAGGCTGGGGTGCCTGGGAACCAGGAAAGGCAACAGGTTAGCACTGGGGAAAGGACAGCAGCTTACAATAGTTGAGCACCTGACCAGTCAACATATGAACTCCTAACTATGTGAAGAGGAAATAGATGTAGTTGTCCTTGCTCTTAAGGAACTAATTTCAGTCCTTGAGAGGTTGAGGGGTATGGTAAGGAATAGACTGATATAGACATAAAAACAACCAATCACAATGAAAATGGTATGCTATCAGAAAGGAAAATGAAATGCATATAATAAAACCTACAATGCTAGACAAGCATTTTCTGACATTTAATATACCCAAAGTTACCCAAGAATTCAAAATCTTATTATAAATAAGGCTACGGTGAATATTTGTATGTATAGCCTTTTCCTGAAAATTAGTTTTCCTTTAGGGTGAATGTTGAGTACAGACTCCATCAAAGGGTGACAATATCGAAACATTTATAATTACATCCCATATCACCTTTATTGTACATGTTTTTATTGTATCAAAGCTTAAAAACTGTCAACATGCAATGTCAATGCCAGTCACAGCCCAAAGTAGGGCTTTGCTGAAAAAAGGTATTTTACACAACATCGGGTTCTGGAAAACCCCCAACTTAGAGAGTATGGGGCAGGATGGTTAAAGAGTAATCTATCTAAGCAGCTTATGAGCCTGAAGGCTTGGTTAGTGTGGCACCTCCACAACAAATCGCTACTGAGCTCTAAAGCAAACTAGTTGTATTTTGGCTTGCCTTTAGCGGCACAGATCTAGAGATAGCAAGTTACAGCTTATAAAATCTAAGCTCTGGGTCAGTCCAAACAGCCCCCCACCCCCCGCCCTCTTGCCCCCTTTGAAGCTGAACTTCTTATCTGTAAATTGAAGTCACTTCCTGCCTTGATGTACCAATCATCTTGCATAGCAGCCAAGGATCAAACAGGCACTGGATGTGGAAGTAAGTTGGAGGTTCAAAGAGCTGAGTAAGCATATGCATGTTGCAAAAGGAGAGCAGGAAGCACTGGCTGCCTCCTCCGGGGCAATTTTTTTTTAATTAAAAAAACTTTTTCAATCTCAGTGGGTTTTATTTGTGATTCTAGAATCAGGCAACACTTCATTCCATAAAACAGAGTAAGTGTTCTCTCCTCTGGGGCACTTGTGAGTGAACTGTTATTAGGAAGAACACTTTCAAGCCCCTTTGTTCCCACTAGCACCCAGCCTCTGAAGGGCAGGGACAGTGTCTGTATCACCACACAGAACACAGCACAGGAACACCTGGTGAAGAAATCAAAGCAAAGCATCTTTTAAATTAAGTGGACATGGGGGAAATCCTTTTAAGCATTCTGTTTGGTGGACCTCACCTGCAGAGGCTGTATCGCAGGATGAGGGCTGCGGACACTGGAGGCGTATTTGTATGGCGCAACAGCCCGAGGAGCAGTGGCAGCAGCAACAGCGGCACGAGGTGCTAAGTTCTGCACAGCTGTGGGAACGCCTTAGGGAAAGAACAAATGCAATTAAAGCCCATCAGTCTGGGCAAAGACCCGTCAAATCCCATCTTTCCCCCTTCTGTGTGCATCCAATACCACCTCCAGACTGGCAGCTGTCAGTCAGCCCTTGCTGGGCGGCACCAGCCCCACCAAAGTCCATAGCCAAGCGGTCCGGGCACTCAGACCCTACAACAGACCAGCAAATGCACATCAGTGTTGGCAGCAGATGTCCAACTGGCCACGTCCCACGGAAGAAGAAATTTCAAAGCACGTTCACACAACACATCACACGTGGGGCCAACTACTGCTACTTTCAAGAATGAGCCAATGGATAACACACAACTCTTTCCACGTCTTGGAATGCAGGACATATCCTGCAAGAAACAGTTTCCTTGTATTACACCCTCCCCACCCCCACCCCCCGAAGAACAGGCTGCTTCTATAGTCATCCAGCTACCAAATTTCTATGATTAACTTTTCTCACGAGTCACCGATGAGCAAAGAATGTTAACAGTAACACAAACCTAGAACTCATATTGTTTCTCTGCTCTTGAAGTACCTACCTAAGCACACAGCTGAGATTATAGAACCAGGACTCAAACTTGAGCCCAACAAACTGACCAACCCAGGGCAAGGCCTAGTCATCGTGACTCCCTCCTCCCCGGGCCACGCTTCTAAAGGCCAGTTTGCTCACCGACTCTCTGAGTAGTAGTAGGGAGGCCACGAGAGGCCGGAGCATTACCAGTTGGAGCCAGATGGCGAAGAGTTGGACGAGGCCCAGACTGGCGTATAGCACTTGGCATTCCTTGGAAGCCTGGTGAAAAGACAAAAATTGTGCATCACTGGCAAGCAATGTGGACCACAACCTAGACTGCACTTCGGAGGGGGGAAGTAGGAAAGGCAGGGGAAACCAGGATAGGTATATCCTGGGTGACCAAATCATTGTTCACCACCACCTACCTTGAGGTCTCCCACCTTGCTGCCAGCGTGGATTAGGCCTCATCTGTGCTAACTGGTTAGGTGTGTAATATGGAGGTCTTCCTTGAGCCTGTGAGAAAGAATACCAAGCCCTTTTAAGGGCCCAAACCCACAGTAGAGAAGTATCTCATCTCACTACTAGGCCCTAGGCTAACTATTTGGAATAAAGGCTCCCTATACTCAAAAGCCAAGGGGTCAGTTAATGGGGACTATTTTACTCTACCCCTGCCACTAAGTGTGTATATGAGGATATGTTAAGTCCTTCTTCATTTTTACTTGAAGGGTCCCTACTCTGACATTCTAGAACTCCAATATCCAAAAATCCCTCTCCCCTACTGTAGAATACAGGAACAGCTGTCAGTAGGCAGGTTCCAAAGAGCCGTGACCACAAAGCAGACCCACCTGTGGGACTGCTGGCACAAAGTAGCCACCAGCTGCAGGCTGGAACTGATTTAAGATGGCATTGGCAGGGAGTGCTCTCATTCCAGCCACCCGCTGCATATATTGGTTGGTCAGGTGAGCCTTTCTCTCTTCCTTCCTCTGGGCCAGGGCAACATACAGTGGCTTGGAGCCCACGATGCGTCCATTCATCTCGGTGACTGCTTTGGTTGCCTCTTCAGGAGATGAGAAGCAGACGAAGCCAAACCCTTTGCTTCTTCCATCCTCCAGCATTACCTACAAAATGAGACCAGCTACTTAAGAAAAAAGGTGTCCCTGTGTGTGTGCGTGTGTCAGGGGGACAGGGGGAGCTATTCAGAAGAGCCAGAAAACCTGGATCCTACTGAATTACCAAGTCTAGGTCAGAGGTTCAACTCTGGCCCAGGATGTACACCAGACCCATTAAGTCACACCTCTGAAGTAGGGTACCTAGGCATTTTCTTTTTTAAGTCACCAAGTGAGACTAAATTTCTCAAACACTATGACATGGCTAATGGTAAAACCAGGAACCAAAGATGTTTCCCCTAGGTACCTATAAGAGATCTTGACAATAGTAATGGAAACGTTTATTTTTAGAGCTCATCTGCTCTAAGACATTAGTAGACAAAACTTTCACAAATTCTTACCAAGGTTAGGATAAGACTTTTGAAATACCACATATGGGTAGAAGTTATAAAACCCCCAGGTCTCCAATGACTGCCACCATTAATTGAATGGAATAAAAGAGACAACCAGCTGGGAGACAGCAGCCTAGATTCTAGTCGTCCTTGCCCTCTGAGCCTCAATTTCCATGACATCCTCCAAGGCAAACAGCTACAAAACCACATGTCTACTGGTTCTGGCAGTCTTTTTCCACACAAAGTTCATCATTTGCTAATGGCTTTTTTTCTTCACCTAAAATAGTTATTTATTGCTTTCCCTGGTGTACCTCCACAGAAGTACTGATAGCAATGACTGTGTGCTTGACACCATTTTGTTTGTGTTTTAGTTAACAGCCTGGTGAGCCTCCTGAAGTGGAGGACAGGGAAGTAAAGATGTCTATCAATCCAACAACTCTCTACCAAGGAGGTGGGCCTATAACATGTGGGGGGGAAAAAAAAAAAAAAGCCATACCATGATCTTGAGATTTATGAAGCTTTAAGATACAGTCCTTTTGCTTTCTTGCAAATGCCAACCTGACTACTGTGCAGGTAAGCAAGGAGAGACTATCACCCCTTGCAGTGATGGGGGCCAGTCAAGGGGTGATATAGCAAGGAGGAGGGGTAAGGAAATGGGGAAACCCCACAGAGTTGGCCTCTGGTCAACTCCCTACTACAGCTGATAACATTCCTTTGCACAGTGTTCCCAGGTTGGGAGCACCTATGTGAAGGGCCAGGGCAGGGCCACCAAGCCTTTACCAGCCCACATGGCTTCCTTTCTCATCACCTAAAGGACTCTGGCATCTACTATACCTCTGGTGAACAGGACCCGCATCCAGCCATGACCCAAACTTTCATACGCCCTCAGTCTCTGTCACACTCCCAAAATGCCAAGGACATGCACGCCGTACACCATCCCCACGTAGCCAGCATTCTCTTGCTCAAGGACTCAAATTCCTTATCTTTAAAATGAGGTTCCTACCCACGCTGTTAACTCAGTTGATATGATTATCAAAGAAAATCAAACAAATCATGCACATTGCAAAACATGAAAAAACTTTCCATTCCATTTTCCTCTTCTTTATAAAACTGGGGTAGAATTTACCAACCCTAGCTCTAAAATCTTCAAAATCCCCTCATTCTCAAGGAGGAGGAAATGTGGCAGAGTTGTAGAGACAGGTCCCAAGACAAATGGAAAACCTGTCTGGATTTCCTCTGCTCATTCTGTAGCACCTTCTGTCCCCACACCAGCACGAAGCAGCAAGGAATGGGAAAGATTTAGGTGCTCTGCAGGGCTAGCAGGGAGCAGCCGGGTCAGATTCCTCTCCATACCCATGTTTGGGAGACAGTGTACTGTTAACCTAATGAAATGTTCTCCAGCGCACATCCTTAGATGTGTAAGGAATACCATAGTAGCTACTCTCAGAAATGAACACAATTTAGATCCTATTCCTTCAATGAAACAAATGCCAATAAACCTATATATAATATTGCTACTTTCAATCTCAAAATCTCAGTGTTAAAATACCTTAGCACTGGTGATTGATCCAAAAGGAGAAAACTCTTTCCTTAATTTCTCATCATCAATAGTATCATCCAAGTTCTTAATGTAGAGATTCACCCCCTGAAGGAGAAGGATCACTGTTAATTGTACTTCTATACCACACATGTTCCCTAAGACAATGGTTCCTGAAGTGTGGTCCCCAGACCAGGAGTGCCAGAGCATCTTTGGGAACTTGTTAGAAATGAATTTTCAGGCCCAATCCCAAACCTAATGAATCAGAAACTGTGGGCTGCAGCCAAGCCATATATATAAATATATACACATATATAAATAATTATTATTTTTTTTGAGACAGAATCTCACTCTGTTGCCCGGGCTAGCATGCCATAGCATCAGCCTAGCTCACAGCAACCTCAAATTCCTGGGCTCAAGCAATCCTCCTGCCTCAGCCTCCCGAATAGCTGAGACTACAGGCATGCACCACTATGCCCGGCTAATTTTTTTCTATATATTTTTAGTTGTCCAGCTAATTTCTTTCTACAAGCTCTGCTGATGATTCTGATGCAAGCCCAAGGGTGAGAAACTACTGCCCTAAAACTCTGAGAGGACCATCAGTGCAGTCCCATAATGTGACCTTGCCCCACAGCTGATCTGGCCCACCATTACCCCAGCAGGGTTCTTCTTGCCATCATGCCAAACAAAGGGACACCGTTTATGTAAAAGGAACCTATATGGCCAAGAGCAACAGGCTGAGGCTTCCAGAATAGCAAGCCCCTCAGTGAAAAAATTCATCTCGTTTGTCCCTGGTTCTATAATTGCTGCCATTTCTGGTAGGTGTATATCCTTTTAAACCTGATTGGGAAAAATGAGAGGAAGGGCAGACTCCAAGTCGCTGAAGAGAAAGCCTGCTAAACCTTAGGGTGCTTTGTAAATATTTCACAGCAAATCCCGTTGGTAGGCTGGGCCAAGACCACCTCACCTGATATCGACTAATTCTCTCCTGTTTCAGTTGCTCAAATTTCCGTTTTAACTCTGCCTGTCGTTCCACTTTCTTCTGAGCACGGCCTACAAATATGACTTTACCACTGATTTCTTTTCCATTCATCTCTTCCACGGCCTAGAGAGGAAATATATGTCTTTAAAATCAAGTTGCAGAGACAGGGGTCTTCTTTAGGAGATAAGCCCCACCAAATACTCTAAGAAGTATTTCCTATAGGGCTAAAAACTAACTTCATTCCACTTCTGAAGTCTGCTAAACAAATCCAACCTTCTTCACTTGTAAAGTGTGGTTAATATTTAAATGGATTATTAGTCCACATCATATAGAAAAAACAGTACAGCTGCATAAAGAGACAAGCATGGTGACGCGAGCCTAGGTTGTAATCTGACTGTCAATAAATTTCACAGGTTCTTTTGTGGGTATTTACAAATGTTGAAGTCCCAGCACAATCCTTTGCCCATAAGTAGCTATGATGTTATCAAATCAGCAATTCTCAGGGCTTTAGTCCCTTTCCTCACCTTTGAAGGGGAAAAAAACATCTTATTCATGTCCTATTCTGTTAAAAGCTGGCAGGTGAGGTAACAGCTATGTGCCATGTGGTTTGTAAACAATTAAACAATCTATTAACATGAGGAAGGCCCTCAGGAAGAGGATTCCAGAGTACAGTAACTGTACATCCACTACTAGATACTCAGATCCTTCCAGCTCTGCTCTACTGTGTTCTAGCAAGGCCCTGCCTATACTCTGGGGCCACCTCCTACAAGTTTTTCCCGACCCTTGTGGTACTCTCACCTTATTGGCATCCTCATGTTTTTCGTAACTCACAAAGCCAAAGCCTTTGGATTTCCCACTGGGATCTCTCATCACCTTGACACTTAGTGTCTTACCTATTACCAAAGGACAGAACTATTAGTAACATCATCTGTAACACAGCTCAAGGAGAAAAGGCTTCTTTCTCTCTAGGAACCCACTTGAAGCAAATCTCTGGCTGAACCAGATGGATTCTAGAAGACATGTGGGGCAAAGGACCCTCAACTTACCAAACTGGCTGAATAGCTCCTTCAGACTCTCATCATCCACCTCTTCTCCAAAGTTCTTGATATACACATTGGTGAATTCCTTGGCTTTGGCTCCAAGCTCAGCTTCCCGCTCTTTGCGAGACTTGAATCTGCCCACAAACCTAAAAAGAAACCATGAAGAACAGTGATCACCCAGAGAAATAAAACGTGATTTCCTGGGGCCCAAAGGAATGCAGGTTAAAGGCTGACAAAAGTTAAAACACACGAGGTCCCCATCCACCAAGAGAATAAGCTCAGAAATGCCCCAAATCCCCAGCAGAAAGAAAAGAGGCAGGACTATCCTGTGAGAACCAGGCCCAGGGCTCCGGGCTCAGACCAGGGCTACTCCTACCACATCACACTGCCTTCACGAAGAAACCTGATGACCATGTTTTTAAAACGTTCATTTCTGTGCAATTATGTAAATGCACAGAAAAAGTCTGGAAGGATACAAACCAAACTGTTAACAGTGCTTAATCTTAGAAGGAGTGAGATTGTTGCAGCCAAGGGACATCCTTTTTTTTTTTTATTTATTCATTTTGGTACTATTATACTTAATAGGAAAATGTATTCATACACTGAAAATTTTTATATTTCTTTCCAGTGATACATGTAGATCAACCAGTGGACACATGGACATTATAAACACAGCCTATCCTCTGGTCTGTTCAACAACACAAAGGACAAAAATTATTTTTGTTTGTAATAGCCAAGACTTATTGCCCCCTTTCCTTCCCATGTGGCTTTGCTAAGTTCCCCCCCTCCATTCTACAGTAACAACCACAACAAAACAACAAGGTCTGTTATGAAATGTCTCTGCAAAGGATGAGATTTTTCATTGTAACCAAATTAAGTATTACTGTGGAGCCAGCCTTGTATTAGATCACTGAGTCATAAGCTAGAAAATGGAGAACTAGAGGGACAATTTGGCATCAACCACTAGCAAGACCCGTGGACAGACCTGAGTCACAGGAAGGCCAAGGTCACATAGCTAGTATACAGCTCCTGGTCGGTCCAGGGCCCTCTCCACTCTGCCACTGGCCAAGACCCCCACTCAGAGTGGGCTTAGAGCTGCCTTCCAGCCAGCCCTAGTTGCCGATGCTCACAAAACCCATGGACGAATGCCTTTAAGGGAGAGGCGGCAGGCAGGCCATGGCTTAGGCAGGAAGCCCACCTTGGCGAGTCAAAAGGGCTGCCACAGCTCGGGCAGGGAGACTCACCAGCCCTGGAGTGGAGAGGTAGGAGCAGGCCACACTTGGGCCGAGAGAACCAGTAGCCGCCTTGTGTGTGCCAGTTAATACCAGGTGGGGCCACGGCTGGCTCATGCGATGGTTGTTGCTCCGGACTGGGACACTCACACTTTGCGGTCATTGAGGAGCATGCCATTCATCTTCTCGATGGCCTTGTCGGCAGCCTCTTGGGTCTCGAAGTGGACAAAAGCATAACCCTTAGAGCCGTTCTCATCACACACCACCTGTCAAAGACAAAGCAGACCACTTTGGCACCACTGGCCAACTCCAGAGATGTTGAGAACCTCAGGGTCTCCCCTGTCTAAGAAGCCCCGAATCTATCCATAGCCAAAGGCAACCAACTGTTCCAGGTATGGCTTTTCTTACACTCAGCACAACACTAGGCATCTAGTACATGCTCCATTCACAAATGGTAGCCACTATTAGGCTGTTTCTATTCCAAATGTTTTCTTATTTACTTGTATTAAAAAACACTTAAGAGATCTGGGTACAAACTAGTGCTATAGAAAGATCATTTTCCAAGCCCATAAAAGTCTTGTGTGTGAGACATGTAAACCACCACTGTGTAAGTTTTACGAAGTGCTCCACATAAATAGATGCACAGAGAAAGAAGAGGGCGAATTTATGCTTCTAAAGTGATTAGGTTTCCTGAAGACTGGATACACTTCTCTGGGCCTCTCCTCTCTCCCACCAAAAAGAAAAAGCTTTTGAGGCCATCCAAAGCCAGAAAACGGAAACATATTTCAGGCTGGGGGAGGAATAAACACAGACATGAAAGTACTTGTTGGTCATGCTGGGTTGTGTTCCCAAGATTACCTACGGGAACTTTCAGGATTCTACTTCCAGCATTTTGAAAATTAGCAAAGCCTGTTGCCCAGTTCCAAAGCAGTTTCCCATTAGTATTTATCTTGTTTTCAAGATTCAATAATTATTCTGCTGAAATCATTTAATCAATGTTTACCTTACAGGACAGAATGTTTCCAAAAGCAGAAAAAGTATCATAAAGTGCCTTGTTATCTATAGATTTGTCCAGGTTCTTGATGAAGACGTTTCCCACACCAGATTTTCTCAAAGAGGGATCCCTCTGAGACCACATGATACGGATTGGCTTTCCCTTAATCACATCAAAGTTCATGGTGTCCAAGGCCCGCTCAGCTGTGAGAGAGAAACAAATTTTAATCAAGGATATAAAACGTCAACTCACGTAGGCCACCATCCCAAGAACAGATTACTCCAGGACTTTTCAAGGTAATCACTCTGATAAAAGGCAACTCTATTAAAGTCAAAGGGCATCAGATTCCTCTAGCCTGCAATGTTACTGAAGGTAGATTAAGTTCTAACTAATCATTCTACTTCATGACAGAAGTCTGAACCCCTCTGCATCTGTGTCCTTGTTGGGTAAAGGTAATCTAAGTGGCACCAAGATCCAATGATAACACCTCCCATTTGACTAAGCTTTACCATTTATAAAAGACTTTGCAGCCTACCACCATGACTCAGGTGGGACAGCTGAAATTACGCAATTTATAAAGTGAACAAACTTGTATTCGGGGTGGCTAACCTGTGCAGCTAGCTAGTGATCAGGAAACTAATACCAGATTCTGATTTACTTTTCAGTGGGGTATTGCTTCAAAGTTATCAAACAGCTGTCATTGAGTCTGCAATCCATCTATAAAGAGACAAATGACAAAACCTATGAGCAAATGATTTGGAAAAATGTGTTATCCCTGAATTCAGCCCAGTTTCTTATATTCAATTGATTTAGACCAAAAAAAGCCTCAGTCATCAAATTGATAGAACTGGTCACACACAGAGACGTTCTCTGCCTTATCAGCCCAAGGAGGATTAAACCACCACACCTTCCTGCCTAAGCAGACAGTGCAGGTGGTAGGCCCTGCACCTAGTGCTTTCCAGGCCTTTTGAAGCCTTAATCTGACTTCTGTGGAATTCTAGAACTTTAACTACCCTGGTGCCCAACCAAGTTCTCCACCCAGTGCCTTGGGATGCTTCTTTAGCTTCCCAACCAAGTCCACAAGTGTGCCAGAGACCACCTGAAGAACTAGAAGCTAAAACATATCTCCTGCAAGCCAGGAACACTTCTCTTCACCAGTGGCAACAAGGATGCCCAGATCTGGTGGCCACTTTTCCTTAAGACTATTACACATCTCATAGTAGTGAATCACCCACAACCACCTCCATGAGGGGATTCAGACAGTGTCAGAGCAGGGGAGCCTGTTCCTTGCCTTCAAGGCAACATCACACTTAAAAGGGGGACAAAATTCCCTGTCCCTCTACAAGTTCTACTGTCCAATAGTTGGGGAATTTCTTTCCACTCATTATTTCCAACAACCTCTCCCATCTTGCTCAGAAGGTGGACTCATTTGTATTAAACTCTAGCAGAGACTTGTGTTGGTACCACCAAAGCTGCATGTGCAGTTGGGGAAAGGGGAGATGACAGATCCAAGTCAAGAAAAGTCCAGGCACAGAGGAGCTCACTTGTGATGGCTATCAAAGCTAAACAGCCTAAGACCCCAACCTATTTCATTAATTAGCAGTAAAGAAGCCCACTTCAACACAGCTCTTTGTCTATTTCCAGAAAGCACCGCACAAGGCAAGTAGGCTTAGTCTGACAAATCCGGCTGCACTTATTTATAGCAGGGAGAGGTCTAGCAGAAGTATGTGTTGGCAGACACACTGACCAATGGCTTCTGCTATCTCCAAGTGACACGACTTTTGTTCAGAGGGGTCAAGAAAGCAGACAACAGCTAAGGTACCCACTTCTTCCTAAAGACCACACTCAGCTATCTTTTTGTGCTCCTGGGGCTTGGAATACACTGGATTGACGATGGCAATACCTAGTCTCTCTCAACATGTCCAAGTTTCTGGTCTCAGGTGCAACCTGGACAAGTAACATTTTCAGTGCCTCACAGACAGTGAGCGAAATAGGGACAAAATGAGGGACCTGGAGGTCCTTCGCCATAGAATGGCATGTTTCTCCCAGTAATGGTCTCTGCAGTTGTTCCCTTTTAATCTGGAGTCACGTGCGGCCCGATTAGGTTTCCACTGGCCTCGCTCCTGCCATGCCTGCAGCATACCTCTCCACCGCTCCATGCTAAGGCCATAATCTGGGGTGGTAGAGCACTGGGAGTCTCAACTTGCCCTCCAACTTTTTGCAGTTCCTTTTCCTTCTTGGGAGTTCCATTTTCTTCAGACTGGATAAAGGAAAACGGCTTTGACAAGTGTAAAGCACTGTTCACAGGTGAGGTGATAAATGCCACCAGCCCACTGGGTGTTCAAGTGACGCTTCCCCAGAATACCCGACTATCACTCGTCCAGAGCAAAGCACTTCTCCACTCCAGTGGCAAACACACCAAAGAGTTGGCCTGGCCCATGTAGCTCTGGTGGCACCAACACAAGTCTCTGCTAGAGTTTAATGCACAGAATCATTCCCCCTGCTTCCTACCTGCCGTAAAGAATCCCGTATCAGCACAAAGTCAAACTTAGTCTAGGGTAAAGGTGGGGAAGGGGGTAGCAGTTTTGCAATCCAAAACTTGTGCAGGGAATTGTGTTTCAACCATCCTGCCTTTTTAGTAGGCCTGTGGGGACACAAGCTTATGCCCACTGACCAGGCAAGGGTCTCTAACAGTCCAGCCCCATTACAGCAGGACCACACAAAATGGAATGACAGTGACTTCACTCTGACTCTGTGGTACAGTCTCCTTATGTTCCAACCCCACCACCATTACTGAGTAGCCCAAGGTCACCCAGTTAGCAACTGATAGAAGCAAGACTGAAACTCGGGTCATCTGATGCCAGCTGTGTTCTCAACCTCTGCACCCCACTATTAGCTTCTGTGGCAGCGTGCTGTGGTGATGCCCCCCCTCCTTGGCAGTAGGGCCCTGTCTAGAAGATGCCTCCTGGGGTCCCATGCATGCGTGGGCACAGCTTCTACTCACCGTCAGCTGGCTGCTGGAAGTTGACGTAGGCATAACCCAGGGAGCGGCGGGTGATCATATCTCGGCAGACCCGGATGGACAGCACAGGCCCCGCAGGGCTGAACTTTTCATACAGCATGGCCTCGGTGACGTCCGAGTGCAGGTCACCCACGTACAGGGAGGCCATGGGGTAGCTGCTAGCCGCAGCGTTCATCTCCCCACCCCCCACCACCCCGAGCCCCGCCAGGAGGACTTCTTAGAGGGCCCACCACAGGACAAAAGGGGCCCCTCTCGGAGCCGTGGCCCGCACCGCGGCTCACAGGTGGCACAGAGCGAAGCTAATACGAGCTGGAGTAGGTAGGCTCAGAGACCGGCCGGGAGTTCAGGGGCAGCTCGCACGGGACTGCAACACCTCAGACAAAAGGCTCTCAAAAACAATATGGCCCTCCCTGGGAGTTTGTGATTTTCAGCTGTCCTGGTTTGAAGCTCCAAATTCCCAAAAGAAAAAAAAAAATTAAAATGGGGAATCCCCTTCCGAAGGGTTAAAAATCCTTTAAGAGGCAAGCAGATGCTGCCCACGGCGGCCTTCGGGACACGCGTTTCTCTATAAATATAGGCCTCGGGCTCCCGGCGGTTTAAGATTACAACAGCCAGGGAAGAGGGAAACCAAATCTTGTGGGTGCCGACTCGGCAAGCCCCGGGCGGGCGGGCGAAGGGCAGCGCGGACACGTGGTGCGCTGGGCGCGGGGGGCGAGGGCGCCGACGGGCCGCGGGGACCGGGGCTGCCACGCGGCGCGGACGCGGACGGCGGGCCGGGCGGGAGGCTCACCCCCGGACCGACGGACGGAGACCGGCGGACGCCAAGTGCGGCGGCGGCGGCGGGCACGGGGCAGGCCGGAAGCGCGCAAAAGTGACTTCCCCGCGGGTTCTCCGAGGAGGATTCGCTTTTTCTTTTCCTTTCTTTTCTTTCTTTTTTTTTTTTTTTTTCAGATTTTGAAGCGTTTGCGGGTTTTTTTTATCTTTTTCTCTTTTTTTTCTTCAGGCTGCTGAGCCCGAAAGCGGAGGAGGGAGCAGCGACCCGGGGCGGAGAGAGGCGGCTGCGGGAGCCACCGCTCCATTTATACCCGCCCGCCCCGGGCGCTGCTGGTCGAAGGGCGCCTCGCGACCTGGGCGCAGTCGTGCCCGCCCACTCGGCCCGGGGGCCCGAGGCGGGGCGGCCACGCGAGAGCGACCCGGTGCGGCCGCGCGGCGCCACAGCGACCCCTGGCGAGCGGAGGACCGCCCCGCTCGTGGCTTTGGGAGACCCCAGGGCCCCGATCGGTAATAAAAGGATTTTAAGACCCCCCCCCTCGTCTGGGAACAGAATCCATAAATAATTTAACCCGCCCACACGCATAATGTTTGAAAATCAATGGAATGCCTAATTGTAAAAAACAAAGGTGACATAAAATAAATTATAATGAAATAATATGATAATAGGTTTTCCAAAAGGAAAATATTTGGGCCCAAATACACGAGAAAACTGTTGAAATTTTCAGAGTGACCTAGAGGTAGAGTCGTCGAGAGCTAGAAATGCAGTAGAAAATCCATGGGTGATGTGATTTTCTGAAAAGATGAACACAGTTTGGTAAAGGTTCAATTAAAAAAAATCATTTCGTCTGTTTACATGTTAGTGACATTTCCTGGAAATTTCGTTTGTATTTAAGGACATAAAAATAATTTCTGTTTCTATGTTTAGAGTTTGTGTCTAGACTTGGATAATTATAAAAATATTTTTCATCTACATGAAGATCTGGCAGGTCATTTGAAAGTCATGTTACATTACGGGACTACGTTATGTGGGACTGTCCCCATGTGTGGCAAGATATATAGCATCCCTTCCTCCATAAATCCCAGGAACCACCTTCCCCTTCATTGTGACAACCAAAAACAGAAATTACCAAAAGGCACACAGACACTCCTCTTGAAAGCCACTGATTTAAGTAAATGAATGAAGAAGTATATGTATTTATTTATTTATTCATTCAAATAAATGGTTAATCTGAGCCTATTCCATGCCAATGCCGGATATAGGTGCTGGGGGTACCAAGGTGAATAAGACAGCAAGCCCCTCCCTCCCTCATGGAGTTTATATTCTAGTAAGTATATTAAGTTAAGAAACATTTATGGAGTTCTCCTTCTAAGACAGATTCCACCCACTGGTCTAAAGTGGCCTGCCAGGCTGTTAATCACTATGTCACCATCCTGTCTTTTTGTCTTCAAGGTTCTTGTTACTATTAAGATTATGTTGTTCCTATATCTGTTTACCTGTTTAGTGTCTGTCTTTCCCCCACTGGTATATAAGCTTTATGAGAACAGGAACCTAGAACAGTGCCTAACGTGGCAAGGACTAAATGTTCAATAAAAATTTGTTGAATAAACAAATGAATACTAGGCACAGAAGAGCAAAACCCACATAGGCCCTGTCCTTGTGATGGTGTCTGTGCTACCTGTATGACCTTGAGCAAGCTGGTTCACATCTTTGACCCTTAGATTTCTAATCTGTAAATATACTAACAAACCCTATTAACACTTAATAGGGGCTACGCCCGATGGCTCACACCTGTAATTCCAGCACTTTGGGAGGCTGAGGTGGGTGGATCACTTGAGGCCAGGAGTTCAAGAACAGCCTGGGCAACATAGCAAGCTCTTGTCTCTAAAAAAATACAGAAGTTAGCCAGGTATGGTGGTGCTCGCCTGTAGTCCTCGGAAGCTTGAAGCAGGAGGATCGCTTGAGCCCAGGAGTTTGAGGTTGGTGTGAGCTCTGATGACGCCACTGCACTCCAACAGAGCAAGACCCTGTCTTAAAAAAACAAACAAACAACCACTTAAATATGGTTATTGTGAGAGTAAGCTAATACATATAAATACACATGAATTGGTTGCATAAATGTTAATAGTTATTACTATCAAGCTTCATTTGTGCTGAGAAGAGAGGAGAGTTCCCTAGGCAAAAGCAGTGGGAACAGCATGTATAAAAGCCCTGAGCGGGGAGTGGACTGTTGCCAGCCTGCAAGATCCACTGTGGTGCTGTGGGAGGTGGAAGAGGGAAGAGACAGCCTTGAGACACTTTGGACTTTATCCTGAGATCAAAGGGCAAGGCTACAGGATTTTAAGAGGGAAGTGCCTTGGCTCAAAGTACATTTTTTTAAAAAATCTGCCTGGCTGCAGAATGGAAAAGGATTAGAGGGTAGGTACAAGGGGACATGTGAGGTGATGGCCACTAAAGTGGTGGTCATAGAGGTGAAAGATGTGTCTCGATTAGAAAAATATTTAGACAGTATAATTTGTGATTAATTGGATGTGGGAGGTAAGAGAGTGAGAAGTCAAGGACAGTTCCCAAGTTCCTGGGAAATCAAAAAAATTCAGATTCCCCACATCTAAACACAAGGTTATCACTTAATTTGTCTCAGAGGGAATAGATATGCAAAGCCACCTACGAGCCACCTCCAGTCCAGGTCGCAAAGTTGAAACAGGTAGGGTAGGAAGAGGCTTGACACATTACCAGGCCGGTGATCTGGAAGGAGGCCTGTGCACATCAGTACAAACCTGCCCCTGCCAGGTTGGAAAGGGGTGCAACCTTTTTTCACTGGGGTGGAACCAACTCTCAGAGGGTCTGTACTTGATCCATGGTATTGACATGTCAAGAGAAAGAATATGTTCAGGGTTGGGAAGAGGAAGAAGGAAAAAGTTGAATGTAGGGAGATGAATGTAGATGCAGGTCTCTGCAGCTGAGGATTTTGCATATAGCAGAAATGTAAGAGCTTGACCTTCTGGATTGATTCATTTGTTCACTCAACAAACATGCATATGTGACATTCCTAAGAGCTAGGTTTCCTCTGCTCTGGGTGCTGGGGACAGAACTGTAAGGTAAACATTCACAGAACAACCTGCCCTCCTTAATGGGGAGAGAGAGCTGAAACAACTTTGTGTGTGTGTGTGTGTGTGTGTGTGTGCATGTGTGTGTGTGCGTGTGTGCATGTGTGTGTGTCTGTGTGTGTGAAAGTTGTTGAAACGTGCTTTGAATCTAGAGACCTTCTGAAGCTAAGAGCAGGGGAAACCCAGTCCCATCCTCCCAGCAGCAGGAGGCCAACTCTACCTACAGAAGCCCCACTTCCTATAAGCAACAATGGCTCTGCCTCTCAGGAAGGAAGACTCTTCCTTGCCCACAGACAGGGTCTCTGAGATCCTAGATGTTTGGTTCAGGCACCAAGACAGGCTGTATAACGTTGGACAGCCATTGTCACATCTCCAAGCTTCCTCATCTGTATGATGGGCTACTTTTAAGAAGAGGGGCCAAGTATCCCCTCACTAGAGAGCAGATGTTCTTCCCTTCCTGTCCTCCCTGAATTGAGAGCTGTGAATCTGCTTGATCTCTTGCTGGCCTTTACAGTTAGTCAGAAAATGCTAAGAAGAAACCACTTGCTATGACATGAATGTGTCCCTAAAGTTCATGTGTTGGAAACTTCATCCCCAATGCAATGGTGTTGAGAGGTGGGACCTTTAGGAGGTGATTAGGTCAAAAGGCCTCTGCCCTCATGAATGCATTAATGCTGTTATCGCAGGGATGGGTTCCTGATGAAAGGATGAGTTCGGCCCCCTCCCTCCATACACTCTCTTGCCCTTCCACCTTCCACCAGGGGATGACACAGCAAGAAGGCCCTCGCCAGATGTGGGCCCCTCAACCTTGGACTTCCCAGCCTCCAGAACTACAAGAAATAAATCTCTGTTCTTCACAAATTACCTGATCTGTGGTGTTCTGTTATAGTAGCACAGAACAGACTAAGATGACACCATTTACTGAACATCTACTATGTGTCAACATCATTTTCAGATCTCAAACCAGGACCAAATGTGTTTGTGGCATGACCAAGGACCAGGGTATTAAAACCTGGAATTGACCTAGAAAATTCACCATCTGTGGAGGTCAGGGGTATGCATGAGGGGATTCATAACTGCTGTCTTCCCGTTACGGGCTCCAGGCTCCACACTGGCTACAAAGATGGACAAGACATTATTCCCTCCCTGGAATTGGCCACAATCTAGTGGGAACAACTGACATTCAGATCCATTATTGCATCTCAAGGCCTATGGAGTTAGGTGTCACAGACAGGGGCTCCAGGCAAAAGGAAGAGATTATCTGTGCCAAGGGTGATGCTCAGGGAAGGCTTCCTGGAGGAGATGGCAATGGAGCTAGACCCTTAATAGAAAATAGGTTTTGGAAGGTGGAAGTGGAATGGAGGTGGGGAGAGCATTCTACAAACAGAGGTCTAGAAGTAGACAAGTCATTTCCCAGTCCATGGCCTCAGTTTCCTCATCAGTAGCATAGAAATGGCATGAGATAATATTAATATTATATTTATATTAATTACATTAATATAAATAATATTTATTTGTTTAATATTAATATTAAACAATCTTTGGTGTTCCTTGGCTTGCAGATACATCATGCCAATCCTTGGCCTTCACATGTCATTCTCTCTGTGTTTCTGTCTTTCTTCTTCTTATGACACCATCATATTGGATTAGGGGCTCACTCAACTCCAATATGACTTTATCTTAACTAATACATCTACAATGACTCTATTTCCAAATCATGGGGTGCAGGAAAATCTTACCCCAAAACATGGCACCTTGACATACTGAGTATTTTGAGCTGAAAGAAATTGAGAAAACCGCAGAAGTAGAAAGGTCTTTGTGACCATCTCTCTTGAAGACCCTCATGTGACAAGTGTCCTGCCCTATACCCAGAGGGAAGGAAGGTTACACAGAGAGGAATCTGAACAAACAGGCCTTGCTATGTCCCCCTCCCCCCTGGTTTATTACCATTAGGTCATACGCCCTTTTTGTCCAATTATACCTCCATGTGACTGCCCACTCTTCATCAAACCTGCACATAAAAATATATAGTTTTCCCTGGGTCTTTGGGCTTTCATTTCTGAAGGCTCACATGTCATATTAAATAAATTTTTAATGCTTTTCTCTTGTTCATGTCTTTTGTTACAGTGCTAGCAGCCACAAACCTTGTGATGGACGGAGAAAAGACACTACTTTTTCCCCTACACAAACAAGATCACATTCTGAAGTACTGGGGGGTTAGGACTGCAGCAAATCTTCTTTCTTATTTTTTTTTGGTGGGGCCACAATTGAACCCATAAGAGAGGGAAAGAGGATACGGGGGCTACTGAATGGAGCCCCAGTGAGGACAACAGCAGCAGGGCCAGACAGGAAAGGCTGCACCTCAGAGAAATGCAGAAAGTGGAGTCAATAGGAGTCAGTGATTGAGGGCAGTGGAGCGTGAGGGAGAAAAAGACATCCCAGGTTTCCAGTTAGGGTATGGGGGGGTGGCAGTGAAAAGATGTGGGCTCTGTGGAAGGTGGGGGCTCAGGAGGGAGGGAGGATGTGCAGTGAAAAGCTGGGTATCAAGGCCGGGCGCGGTGGCTCACATGTGTAATCCTAGCACTCTGGGAGGCTGAGGCGGGAAGATTGCTTGAGGTCAGGAGTTCAAGACCAGCCAGAGCAAGAGTGAGACCCCCCCCACCTCCGCCCCCGTCTCTACTAAAAATAGAAAAAAATTAGCTGGGCGTGGTGGTGCTTACCTGTAGTCCCAGCTACTTGGGAGGCTGAGGCAGAAGGATTGCTTGAGCCCAGGAGTTTGAGGTTACTGTGAGCTAGGCTGATGCCATGGCAGCACTCTAGCCTGGGCAACAGAGCGAGGCTCTGTTTAAAAAAAAAAAAAAAAAAAAATCTGAGTATCCAGGTGATTGTGGTGGCTCACACCTGGAATCCTAGCATTTTTGGGGAGGTGGGAGGATTGCTTGAGGCCAGGAGCTTGAGGTTGCAGTGAGCTACGATGATGCCACTGCACTCTAGTCCGGGTGACAGAGCAAGACCCTGTCTCAGTGGGGGAAAAAAAACGCTGGGTGTCCAGGCCAGGTATTAGAAAGGCTGCAGGCCTATATATCTCTCACCTGGACCAATGCAACAGCTTCCTACCTGGCTGCCTGCTTCAGCTTCTGTTGCTTTCCAATCCACTTTTCATTTAGCAGCTGGAGTAGACGTTTAAAAATAATTTCCCCTGCTTAAAACCCTTCAAGGTCTCTTGTTCCTCTTAAAAGAACATCCAGACCAGTCCCTGCGCAAGCTGATGCCTGGCTCTCCTGTCTCATTCCTCGCTATGCCTTGTTTACGATGCTCCAGCCATACTGCCACTGTTCTGTTCCTGAACACTTTCCATTCGGGGCTTTGCATCTGCTTGGAAGGCTCCTCGCCCAGGTCTTCCCTGCCTGGTTCATTCTCCCTCTGTAGGTGACCGACCCTTCAATGCTACCTCCCCGCAGAGGCTTTTCTTGACAATCCTGTCTCAGGCAGCAGCGGCACCGCTTTGCTCCGCCACTTTCCTTCACTGCCTGCGTCCTTCTCTGTCAGGTCTAGCACATCCGTCTTGCTAGACTGCAAACCGCACTGAGCCAGGGGCGCTTCCCCACCGTGTGTCCCCACTGCCTGACACAACGTGTGGCATGGGGCAGTCACTCCAGAAATCTTGGCTGAATGAGTAGTGGTCTGCATGCTGGAAGAAGTGGAGGGGAGAAGGTGGAACCCTGAACCCCGGGGAACGCCACACTGAAGGCCAGTGAGGGGGACAGAGGAGTATCCAGGAGGTGGCAACGGTGGCAGTGGTAAAGCCATCCTGGGAGGCTCCTTAGGATGGGGGTGACTCGAGGGCGTCTGTTGCTGAAGGGGACCAGCCAGTTTAAGGGAAGAGAGGGGAGATCGGAAGAGCCCAGAGAGCGTGAAGAATCAGGAGGCAGAGCCCCAAGGAGTGAGGAGTGGGTAGGATCTGGGGTCCTGGTGGAGGCATCAGGCCGGGACAGCGCAGTGTGTTGCCCTCCATCGTCCCTCCCCAGGAGGAGAGGAAAGGAACAAAGGATGGGAGGAGGATTCTAGAAAGCCGAGGCAGATTTTGTTGGATGACATCAGTTTTCTGGAAAAATTGGCATGCTGAGAATGACAGGGGCTGAAGTAGGCAGGGGGGGCTCAGTTCACATCTGTTTGCTCAAACCATGTCAAACGGTCAAATGGCTGCTCCTCCCTGAAATGCTTCCTGCCTTGGCTTCTGCGAGTTCACTCACTTCTCCAGTTAGTGGACATCAGCGCCTCCTCGTGCAGGCTCTGCGCTAGGTGCCGGGGATACTGCGGAGACCAGACAGCCTGGTGGGGGGACAGATAGTCATCACATAACCACACAGCTTCCTTTCATCTCTCCAGTTGCCCCTTTTCCGCAACTTCTGCACAAGCTGCTCTTTCTCTGTGCATCCTCTACACGTTCTTATTAAGTCCTGGGCTCTCCTCTCTCCTCGTGTGATGACGATGGTTCTTAACGTGCGGTCTCTGGACCAGCGCCCACCATCACAATCATCTGGGGCTTTGTTAGAAATGAAATTCTCAGGCCTTAACCCAGGACCTACTGAATCAGAAACTCTGGGTTCGAGCCCTCCCATGGACACACAGTGTAAGTTTTAGGCCAGGTGTGGTGACTCACACCTATAATCCCAGTGCTTTGGGAGGCCCAGGTGGGAGGATTGATTGAGCCCAGTAAGCTGAATTGATCAGCCTGGGCAACATAGTGAGACCTCATCTCTACAAATAATAATAATTTTTTAAAAAATTAGCCAAGGGTAGCAGTGTGAGCCAGTTGTCCCACATACTTGGGGGCTGAAGCGCTTGAGCCCAGGAGGTGGAGTTTGCAGTGAGCTATGCCCACACCACTGTACTGTAGCCTGGGCAACAGAACTAGGCCTTGTCTCTAGAAAAAAAAACAAAAAAGAGAAGAAACTCTGGGGCTGGGGGCCCAGCAGTCAGTGTTTTAAAGATCCCTCCAGGTGATTCCAATGCAGGCTAAGGTTTATACCTGGCTCTACAGACAATATTACTCTCCCTACTCTCCCTGGGTCATTGCCTCTGTTCACCTGGATTTGATTGTCATCCATGCAATGACTCCTGCATCTGCAGCCACAGTCCAGACGAACTCTCTTGAGCTCCACCGTGCTCCACAGGCCACCTTAAATTCACGAAGCCCCAGGCTGAACTGAGGGGCTCTCCCTGCTCCTCCTCCTGCGTCCCTGGCCCAGTGCACCAAATACTGCAGGTGCTTCCCCTGGGCCCTGAGAATGACACTCGTACTTCTTGCCTGCAGTTCCTGGTCAGTCTCCAGACTCTTCTTGAAGACTCCTGCCTGGCTTACGACACACTCCAGCTACTCTGGCCCTTTGGCCCTTCAGGACCTTTGCACTGGCTGCGTCCTCATTCCAGGACTCAGCTTCCCTGGCTGAAGCCTCTCTCATGCTCCAGGTCTCAGCTCAACCTTCTCCTCCTCACGAGAGGCCACCCTTCCCTAGTAGGGGTGTCACCCTACTAGGCCTCTGTCACCCTCTATCATGGTGTTCTGCTTATTACCATTCCAGAGTGTATGGAAATCTATCACCTATTCATTTATTTGGAGCATAAGCTCTTTGAGGGGAGAGGCCTGGCAGGTCCTGTTTGTGCTTGTGTCCCCAACTCCTAGCATCCAGCAGATGCTCATTGGCCCTCCCCATCCACCCATTCGCCCAGACCAGAAGAACCTGGGCATCGCCCTGTTTCTCTTCTCACTCCATTCCCCCATCCGCCCACCACCAGCGCACAGATCCTGCACCTGCCTCGTAGGATCCTCAGACCCACCCCCGTTCTTCCACTCCAGCAATCTCTCAGTCTTGCCCCCCCACCCCATCCCATTCTCCCACCGCAGCCAGAGTTATATTTATAAAATGCAGATCCAGTCCTGCCACTCACCTGCTTAATCCCTTCAATAACTCTCCATTGCATTCAGAGTAAACTTTAACGTCCTAACAAAGGCTTCCCAACACATCCTGCCTCTGCTTTCCTCTCCCTCCTCATCCATGGCGCCTCCCACCAACTTCCAGCAGAGCTCCAGCCTTTTTGAAACCTTCAGCTCAGAATATCTGCTCTAGAAAGCCTTCCTTTCCTTCCTTGGGTGGCCATCCTAGGACTGCTTCTCCCCCAACCCTCCCCCTCCTACAGACAGACAGTGCCAGGCTGTCAGTCTTGTTCACGTTGCATCCAGGTATGGAGCACAGGGCAGGCACTGTGGAGCATCCCTGGTCCCCACTCCTCCATCATGTAGCTCATGAACTGGGGGAAGAGAGGGCAGGCAGTCTTGCAATAGTCTTAAAAACAGAGAGAGTTGTTTTGCAGGATGGTGGAGGAGTAATGGTTTAGAAGCAGTGACGGGGAAGGGCTATTGCCAGCAGAGGATGGGAGAGTGACAGACAGAGGTCCTCAGGGAGGCAGGGTCAGAGGGAGTCAAGGCTTCCTGATGGTAGAAGGTTTGCAGTGAGGCAGGCTGGGAAGGACAGGTGAGGAGGAATGGATGCAGGGTGGTCCATTGGGTAAGGTGTGGACTTTGGGCCATATGGTTTAGTAGTCATCAGCATATGGGTGATAGAGTGATAGGAATCATATGCCTTAAGTAGTAGTGCTAAAAAAGAAAGAAAGAAAGAGAGAGAGAAAGAAAGAAAGAAAAGAAATGAAATCACACAACCCACTCAGTTCCTGAAATGCTTGCAGAGTGGTCAGCCTGTAGAAGCTGTTGTTGCTGGATTGGGGACCACAGTGTGTGACTGGATATGACCCAAAAGTCCTGTGGTTGGTGTGAACTAGTACAGGGAGTTGGGCTCTCATGGGGGGCACCAGACACACTGTCCTGAATCCTGGTGGCCCTGGGGCTGATACTGAGACAGGAGGATCACACAAGAACCCACTTATCTGGAAAGCCCTTGAATCAACATGGGGATATAAAAGAAAGAAGATTTTGGTTTTGATGGGTGGGCACTGGTGGGAAAAGCTGGCTCCCCCATCTGCCTAGCCACCCAAATCAGACCCCCATGGCTCTTCCCTATGTCTGCAACAGCCTCCTTACCCACCTCCTCCTGTGCCCCTGCATCCACTCTACACGTGGCAGCCAGAGTCATTTTTCAATAATGTAAATGAGACCATGTCACCAGCCTCACTCAGCTGAAATCCTGGTAGAGGCTTCTCGGGGTGCTTAAGGTGGAAGTTGGCAACAGTGTTTTCCAAACTGAGGTGCTATGGGGAATAATTTTAGGTGGAAATAGAAAAATATATGTGGATTAGAAAAATGTAAGTGGTATGTCAATCATTTGATTTCATGAATGTTAGAAGGATACAATGTAAAGAAACATATTAGGGAAATAATAGTATAAGTGGAGCCCCATGAAGGGGGTGCTGGGACGAGGCTCAGGAAATTAGACCCTCTTCGGTCTCATCTGGGGCTCTCTGTCCCTCCCTCCCTGCTCTAGCTACACTGGCCTTGCAGGTCCTTGAAGAAGTCACATGCTCATCTGCCAGGAATGTTCTGGAATGTTCTCCCCAACCTCACCCCCACACCACTTTCCCCATCTCTTGCTAAGATAACCGCTCTCAGATCTCCACCCAGTGTCACTCTCTGGGGCAAGGGTCTCTTGTGATCAGGGGCCTCTGTTGTTAATGTCTCACAAGCCCTCCTCTTTCCCTTCATAGCACTTACTGCAGTTTGTGACATCTGTTTTGTGTGTCTGTGATTACATCTAAGCCCCTATTAGAATGTAAGCTTCTCGAAGCTAGACCATATCTTGCTCACCATTGTATGCCCAGCGCTGAGCACAGTGCCACACACATACTGAGCACTCATTTGAATGAATGAATGCCTGAACAAACGAATGAACCCAGTGACTTGACCTCGTGGCTCCTGCATCCATCCCTCACACGTTGACACCACCCAGCTTGTGGCTGCCCCCGTGGAGTTAGGAATTGCCTCGGCACCAGCCTTTGAAGGAGGGGTCCGGCATTGTCGTTTTGCACCTGGCTTCACAAATTACGTAGCTGGTCCCGAGCAGCCGGTCGGGGCAACTGAAAGGCAAGGACGGGCAGGGGTGGAGATGGGTGATGCCTTCTTCCGGAGCATGCTGGGAAGGAGACATGGTCAGGGTCGCAGACTGTCTCTCCCAACCTGGACCTGGTCCTGGCTCTGCTACCAGGGGTCGTGGAGATAGGTCTGGACCCTCTTTCTGGGGGTCCCAGGAGAGCCATGCAGGTGGGCTCAGGGGCTTCTGCCTCAGCTTTCTAAGGTCCTCTAGCAGCTCCCCCTGTCCATGTCTTGGCCTCTTCCTCCTCGGCTCTCCCACACAACAGTGTTTACTTATCCTGGATACCACAGCCCCCTGGCGCCAGACCTTTGCTATAGGAAGTTTAGGTCCAAAATGTACATTGTTTTAATTAAAAAATTTTTAAGTATGGAAAGCCCAGAGACCCACATAATAAATACCCATGTGTACTCAGCTCCCAGAATAATCAGTTATTGACATTTTTGCTTCCTGTATATGTATTCCCCTCCATCCACAAAGCCTAAGATGGCTGCTGAATGCTTCAGATATATTTTTATATAAAATAGATAGAACATCACAGATAAAGCTGAAGTCCCCTTTGTTCCTCTGTCCAATCTAATTCCTCTCCCTCTCTTTCTTTCCCAGGTGCAGTTGTTATTGTTAATCTCACGTGTATCCTTACAATCTATCTCTACAGAAGAGCAAAACAGACGGTGTGCTCATGGCTACGTTATGCTTAATAGCCAAAAAGCAGAAGTGACCCAAATGTTCATCAGCTGATGAATGGATAAACAAGATGTGGTATATCCATGCAATGAAATATTATTAAGCAATAAAAAGAAATTAAATGCCAATCCACAGCAACATGAATCAGCCTTGAAAACATTATAAGTGACAGAAGCCAGACACAAAAGGCTACATATAACATGACTCCATTTACACAGAATACACAAATCCATAGAGACAGAAAGTAAGTGAGGGGTTGCCCGGGAGGAAGAGGAGAATACAAGTGGCTGATTATTGGCTTCTTTTTGGAGTGATAAAAATGTTCTGGAATTAGATAGGGGTGATGGTTACAAAACTCTGAATATATTAAAAACCACTGAATTGTATACTTTGAAATAGTTAAAATGATGAATTTTATGTACTTTTTTTATTATGGGAAAAGACTCATAACATCAAGTTTAGCATCTGAACCATTTTAAGTGTACAGTTCAGCAGTGTTAAGTATATTTAAATTGCTATGAAACCAATCTCTAGAACTTTTTCATCCTGCAAAACTGAAACTCTATACCTAATAATTCTCCCACCCACTACCCTTAGCAGCCACCTTTTCACTTTCTGTTTCTATGATTTTGACTGGTTTAGACACTTCATATGCATGGAATCATACAGTATTTGTTCTTTTGTGACTGGCTTATTCCACTTAGCATAATGTCCTTGAGGTTCGTCCATATTGTAGTATGTGACAAGAATTCCTTCCTTGTTTAAGGTTGCATAATATTCCATTGTAAAGACAACATTTTCTTTATCCTCTCATATGTCAATGGACATTTTTGAGATACTTCTGCCTCTTGGCTATTGTAAATAATGCTGTGCTGAACACCAGTGTGCAAATATCTCTTTGAGACCCTGCTTTGAATTCTTTTGGACATATACTCAGAAATGATATTGCTGGATCATATGGTAATTTTATTTATTTTTGGCGGGGGCAGATTCTTGCACTGTCACCCTGGCTAGAGTGCCATGGCGTCAGCCTTGCTCACAGCAACCTCAAACTCCTGGGCTCAAGCGATTCTCCTGTCTCAACCTCCCAAGCAGCTGGGACTACAGGTGCATGCCACCATGCCCGGCTAATTTTTTGTATTTTTACTTGCCTGGATAATTGGTTTTTTTTTGTTTGTTTGTTTGTTTTTCAGTAGAGACAGGGTCTCGCTCTTGCTCAGGCTGGTTGGTAATTCTATTTTTAATTTTTTGAGGAACCTCCATACTGTTTTCCATAGTGGCTGTACCATTTCTCATTCCCACCAACCAACCCAGTGCTCAAGTAGTTGGAACCCAGGGCATAAGGGTTCCAGTTACTCTGCCTCTTCACCAACACTTATTTCCTGTTCTTTTGTTAAGTGGCCATCTTAATGGGTGTGAGGGGATTAGTATGTGAATTTCATTTCAATAATTTTTAAAAATGTGATTTAAAAATATTTTCCTATAGATATATTACTGTAACTTCTTTATTGGTTTACTCATATTACATTGCTACATATAGATCTGGTTCATTTATTTTAATGGCTCAATTGCCTTTTTGTATTTTGTTTTGTTTTTGAGACAGGGTGTGTTGTCCAGACTGGAGTTGCAGTGGCGTGATCACAGCTCACTGCAACTTCCAATTCCCAGGTTCAAGTGTGATCCTCCTGATTCAGTCTCCTGAGTAGCTAGGACTACAGGCACATGCCACCATACCCGGCTAATTTTTTAAAAAGAATTTTGTAGAGGTGGAGTCTTGCTCTGTTGCTCAGGCTGATCTCAAACTCCAGGCCTCAAGCAATCCTGCAGCCTCGGCCTCCCAAAGGGCTGGGATTACAGGTCTGAGCCTCTGCACCTGGCCTCAATCTTCTTTTATTGGAAGAACATGACATTATTTATTTTTCTACTGGTGGACATTATAGTTGATCCATTTTTTTTCTCTCCTAGCAGTACTTCCATGCCTTGACAATGTCTGCTGGGACACATGGGGAGAATTTCTCTAGGGTGATATAACTGCTGGGTTGGAGGGAATACAGCTTTTCAGGATATTGTCAAATTGCCCTGTAAGTGGCTGCATCACTTACACTCCCATCAGCAGCTTATAAATTTCCACAAATCCTTACCAACACTTGTTATTATCAGACATTTTGACTTTTACATATCTAATGGTTGTGCAGTTTTAATGTGCATTGTCATTTCCTTTATTTTTATTTTTTCTTTTCCTTTCCCTTATTTCCTCCTTTCTTCCTTCCTTCTTTCCTTTCCTTTCCTTTTGGTATTCTCTTGGCTATTCTTAGACGTTTACACTTCCATATGGATTTGGAATCAGTTTGTCTAGTTCCATGAAAAACCCTGATCAGTTGTTTTTATTAGAATAGTTTTGAAATTATGGATTTATTTACAAGTTAACTAGCATATTACTATATTGAATATTTGCATTCATGAACAAATTACATATTTCCATTTATTTAGGTCTTTCTTAATTTTTCAGTGCGGTTTTAGGTTCACAGCAAAATTGAGCAGGAAGTGCAAAGTTCCCACACCCCCCCAACTACCCCCACACACGCACAGCCTCCCACTAACCACATCCCTCATTTCCCACACCAGGGGGCACATCCCCCACCAGCGTGGTACATTTGCTACAATCAATGAACTGACAATGACCCGTCATTATCATCCAAAGTCCATGGTTTACATTAGAGTTCACCCTTGGTTTTGTACATTTTGTGGATTTTGACAAATGTATAATGACATACATCCCACCTTATAGTATCATGCAGTTCCAAGGCCCTAAAAATCCTCTGAGCTCTTCCTGTTCATCCCTCCCTCCAACCATGGCAACCACAAATCTTTTTACCGTCTCCATAGTTTTGTGTTTTCCAGAATGTCATATAGTTGGAATCATGCAATATGTAGCCTTTTCAGATTGGCTTCTATCATTTAGGAATATTTATTTAGTTTCCTCCATGGCTTTTAATGACTTGATAGCTTATCTCTTTTTAGAGCTGAATAATATTCCATTGGCTGGATGTACCACAGTTTATCCAGCCACCTACCAAAGGTTATTTTATTTTTTTTTTTTTTGAGGCAGAGTCTTGCTCTGTCACCCAGCTAAAGTGCAGTGGCATCATCATAGCTCACTGCAACCTCCAATGCCTGGGCTCAAGTGATCCTCCTGCCTCAGCCTCCTGAGTACCTGGGACGACAGGTGTGTGCCACCATGCCCAGCTTATTTGTGTATTTTTTGTAGCAACGCGGTCTTGCTCAGGCTGGTTTTGAACTCCTGGCTCAAGCAATCCTCCCGCCTCAGCCTTCCAAAGTGCTCAGATTAGAGGTGTGAGCCCAGCCCATGCCCAGCCCCAAAGGTTATCTTCGTTGTTTCCAAGTTTTGGCAATTATGAATAAAGCTGTTGTAATCATTCATGAATAGGTTTTTGTGTGAACATAAGTTTTTAGCTCATTTGGGTAAATACTAAAGAGCATAATTGCTGGGTTGTATGGTGTTTGTATTTCTTTACATTAAAAAGTGTTTTACAGTTTTCTGAGAAAATGTTTAGCAATCTTTTGTTCTATATATTCCTAGGTGCCTTATAATTTTTGTTGTAATTGGAAATATCTTTTTTTGTTGTTGTTGAGATGGGGTCTCACTCTGTCACCTAGGTTGGAGTACAGTGGCGTTAACATAGGTCACTTCTTGACCTCCCAGCTCAAGTGATGGAAATGGTAACCTTTTGATTATATTTTCTTGTTTCTTGTTGCTAATCCAATAAGCAACTAATAAGAATGCTATCAATTTGTGTAGGATGGTCTTGTATTCAACAATCCTGCTAAATACTTGTTAGTTCTAATACTTTGCATATAGATTCTTTTATTAATATTTTCTAGGTAGAAAAGAAATTATGCATATAAGGATAGTGTTAACTCTATTTCTTAAACTTCTTATTTCTTTATAATATTTTATTACATTAGCTAGCAATACCAGTACAATTGTGAATAGAGAACATTATTATTCTTGACTTTTATGGGAATGCTAGAGTTTCACCCTTAAATATGAATTTGATAAATATCCTTTATTAGGTTAATGTATTACCCTACTAATCCTAACTTGCTAAGATTTTTAAAAAATGAGTATTTAATTTTACCAAATGATTTTCACTTATTTATTAAAGTGATAGTATACTTTTTATCTTTTAATGTATTGAGGTTCAGAATACAATAATTGTTCCTTGGTGTTAAACAATCCTTCCATTTTTGACTAAACTCTACTACATATTTGTTTCTATATTTATATATCATGTGGATTCTGATCTCTGTTTCATTATTTAGGATGTTTGTATCTGTAATCATAACTAAGCTTGTTCTAGAATTTTCTTACCTCTAATTGCTCTTGGCTAGGTTTGATGTCAAGGTCCTACTAGTATTATAAAATGAGTTAGGAAGCGCTCTCTTTTTTCCATACACTAAAAAAGTTTATATAAAATCAGGTGTATTTGTCAGAGTTCTCCAGAGAAACAGAAAATACGATTTATTTGTTTATTTATTTATTATGAGGAACCGGCTTGTGTGATGATGGAGGTTTATCGGTAATCATGGAGACCCAGGAGAGCCGATGTGTAGTTCCAGTCTGAAGGCCTGTAGGCTTGAGACCCAAGAAGAGCCAGTGTTCCGGTTCGAGTCTAAAGGGTAGAAAAGACCCATGTCCCAGTTCACAAGGTCAGGCGAGAGGAGCTCCCTCTTACTTGAGGGAGGGTTGGCCTTTGGCTCTACTCAGGCCTTCAGTGGACTGGATGAGGGCCACCGCACTAGGGAGGGCACTCCGCGTCACTCAGTGCGCTGAGTCAAAGGGGAATCTCATCTAAAAACACCCTCCCAGAAACACCCAGAATAATGTTTGACCACATATCTTGGCACCCTGTGGCCCAGTCAAGTTGACACATCAAATGAATCCTCACATAGTGAGAATGTGTTCTTTAGAGGTCTCTGGAAAACTCAGCTGTAAAACCTGCTAGGGCTGTTATCTTTTTGTTCGTTTATTTGTGTGTTTGGGGTGGGGCAGAGGGGGTGGTTAACTTCTTTTTCATCAGGATCATTTCCTTGGAGCCTTTCTGTCCTACAGGGACCCACATGGGCTCGGCTTCCTGGTTCCCTTTGTGGAAGCCTGATCTTTCACTTAGTTCCTGAAGACTAATAGGATCCAGAGACTTAAGAGGGATGGGCTGTTTTATTAGTAGAACTACTGACTTTGGGGCTCCACCATTTGGGGATTTTGTAGTCAACATTGTAGTTATGCTGTTATTTTAGCTGACCACTAGAGGGCAGTAATGGATCAAGAATGACCTACTTGAAAAATTTAATACATTTATAATATAATATAATGAAAACAGATTTCCCCCTTCTGCCTGTAAGGACCCTGAGACTTAGAGAAACTAAGAAACTTGTCCAATTTATGTATTCCAGTACATAGCAAATCTGGAATTTTAACCTAGGTCTGTCTGACTCCAAATTTTATTGTTTCTGGTCTGGGTAGAAATAAATAATTACTCTTATTATTTTTTCATTTATTCATTCATTTGAGAGTGGCTAAGAATTCAGTCTCTGGAGTCAGACTATCTGGACTAACCTGGCTCCAACACAAACCAGCTAGTACCATCAGGGCTCTGTGCCTCTGTTGCCTTATCCCGATATGGGGATATCAGAACTTACCTTGAAAAATTATGCAAAAATGAAATGACATAACACATGAAAAGTGTTTAGAACAGTGTCTGGTACTTAGTAAGTGTTTAATAAATTCAAGCTATTGTTATCATTAACCCAACCAATATTTATTAACCAACTACCCTATCTTAGTGCCACTGTTCTAAGGGCTGGGACGGCAGTCACATGCATACAGAAACCCCTGCCTACTGGAGCTTGCATTCTAGGAAGGGAGATCAACAATAAAAAAAATAAGAAAAATTTAATATTTTTCTTAGTATAAGGTGGCCAAAAATGAGCATGGAAGGAGACTGGGTGCCAGCGGGAGAAGGGCTTGATGGCTGCACTTAGGCGAGGCGACAGGCAGCAGATCCAAAGGAGGTGAGGGAGCGGCTGTGGGACAGCTGGGAGCACGTGGCTTTGTGGGAGCAGAGCACTGGGCAGAGCGGAGAGTGAGGGGACAGGCCCTGAGGACCATGGCTGCCCTCAAGGAATGGCAGAGACAAAGAGGCCAGGGTGGCAGAAGGGAGGGAAGCATGGGGCCAGGACTATGAAATGGGGCCGGAGGTGAGCATGGGGCAGGCAGCCGATGGTGCAGGCCTTAGAGCCATGGGGCGGGTGTTGGCCTTTCCATGGCTGGGAGTCTTTGGAGGGTTCTGAGCAAAAGGGTGACCTCATGTGATTCATGTGTTCTAAGCTCCCTCTGGCTGCTGTGAGGAGAGGGGACTGCAGGGGCAGGGGTGGTGGTAGGGAGCCTGGTGAGAAGCCACTGCAATGAGGGAGACATGGGGAAGGCTTGGACTCGGGGGCAGTGGTGCTGGTGGTGAGACTCGGATAGATGCCTCTGAGACATTGGCTAAAGACGCCGACCACACAGGGAGGCCAGCAGATGACAGGACTCTGGCCTGTGCTCCTTCCTCAGCACCTCAAGTGCTGGCCTTGTCCCAGGGAGCTTGCTGCAGCGTCTTTTCCAGCCACCTGCACCTGCCCACACGGGGCCTGCAAGGAGGCTCCCACCCAGGAGCACTGTCCTGGGTGCCCAAGGTGGTGTTAGGGACACCCATTCCTCCTCCCCACTGTTCAGTGCACAGGGCCAGGTGCTTCAGGTCACAGTTATTCACAGAAACAGAAACAAGCCTGGAAATTCCCTAAGCTGGTCACTCATTAACCCAGTCCTGGGTGAGGGACACATGGACAGGCCTTGTTTCCTCCCCAGAGCTGGTGGTGGTTAGTCCAGGGAAGGCACTGTAAAGGAAAATAAAAATATCAGGACACCCCCTGCCCCCCGTTTATGCAAAAGGGAAGATGAAGGCTTGGGCTCTAGGACTGTGAAGGACTGGCCCACAGATCACTCTGTAAGGAAGTTCCTTGCTGGCCTCCCATAGGCAAGGACATGCAAATCGTAACTTTAGGTCTGCAGGCTACGTCTAGCTCCTAACACTAAAGTCTGTTTGATTCCACACTAATAATGTTTATCTTCCAGTTTATCTTCACAGGCGCAGAACAGAAACAAGACAGAATCAAACATTCTTCTACCCACCCAGGGACATCTATATAACTGATGCTTCCTTCACTCCATTTTTCTCTTCTAACATTCACCTTATTGTACGTAAAATGTAGGTTTCCTGGGCCTCACGAGAGCGCAACCATTTTCTCTCGCTACCCACCCTGCCCCTGCCTTTTTTTCTTTCTGCATGCTTTATCTTCCTTGAAATGCTGAAGCTCCCAAATTCCCCTTTGGAAAAACAGCCACAGATTTTTCTGTGGTTTGTGTTTTTCCCAGGTGTATCCTCAACTTTTGCTTATAAACCTCTGTTGATTGGGACTTTGCCTCAGTCACTTGTTTTGGGTTGTCAGCACCACGGATTTCCTCTCCCGCTTCTACCTTGATTAGTCAAGTTGGCTCTGGGTGGGGCTGTCTTAACGAGGGGGAGGGGGCAGGAATCCATTAGCAATGTCTGCCACAAAGACACGATCAGGGAGTAGCTTCTCATGAGCCAGATATTTGTCATTCATAATCTACCTGCAGATATCCACTGGGCACAGGTAGGTCAGTCAGCCAGCTTGCTGACATTCACAGGTTTAGTGAGAAGCTTTCAGTCCTAAATCAGACAGGAAGAGGCCAAGAGCCAACACCTGGCCCTGTCTCCTCTCAGCAGTCCTTTGGGGCAGAAATTCAACCGCACAAACAGAATTGGTGGCTGTGGTGAGGCATGGTTAGCCACCACAGCCCCACAGCTGTCGTCCTTAGTGGGCAGGGGACCTCAATTAACTGGGAGGGCTGTGATTTCTTTTTTTTTAGTGGGAACATACTTTCAACCTTAGGAAGATGAAGAATTAATTAACCTCTGCTACCTGTGATGGAACTTTCTTCCTAGAGGGTGTCTGATGTGGGTATATAACTTAATCTCAGGAAGATTTGGGATTAAGTGTAGCATGCTAAACCAAGAATTAAAACCTTAGTATTAATATTTCTGTTTAAAGAAGAAATCTAGCCGGGCGTGGTGGCTCACGCCTGTAATCCTAGCACTCTGGGAGGCCGAGGTGGGCGGATCGTTTGAGCTCAGGAGTTCGAGACCAGCCTGAGCAAAAGCGAGACCCCATCTCTACTAAAAATAGAAAGAAATTATATAGACAGCTAAAAATATATATAGAAAAAATTAGCCGGGCATGGTGGCACATGCCTGTAGTCCCAGCTACTCGGGAGGCTGAGACAGGAGGATCCCTTGAGCTCAGGAGTTTGAGGTTGCTGTGAGCTAGGCTGACGCCACGGCACTCACTCTAGCCTGGGCAACAGAGTGAGACTCTGTCTCAAAAAAAAAAAAAAAAAAAGAAATCTAGATACATTTAGCTTTTTATATAAACAGACTTTTAAGAGAACTTAAGGTTCCCTGTATTTATAAATTGGATTTATTTGATTTATAAGAATGATTTAAATCTTCTGGAAGGTTTTTTTTTATTATCAGATAGCTAAAGTACTGAAAAGAAAATCAAATCTATCAGCTATGAATGCACTTTAAAATGTTTGAAGAGAAATGAGTTTGTAAAAGGCTCCTCAGAAGCATTTGCTAAAATTGGCTAGATTTTCAAACAAGATTTGTAAGCTGAATTTGAAAGGTTAAGAAAGAACTAGTGTTTTAAATTAGCAACTTTAATAAATATAAACTAATTGTTTACTCCAAAAAATAAACTTCTAGTCTTTTCTGTGATCAAAAACCATCCTCAGGAATCAACCCAAATGTCCATCAAAGGTGAATGGATAAACAAATTGTGCTCTATTTGTACAATGGAATATTACTCAGCAATGAAAAGAAACAACTCATTCACAAAACTTGATGAATTTCTAAAGCATTATGCTAAGTGAAGGAGGCAAGACTCAAAAGATTCCCTACTGTATGATTCCATTTATATGAAAATTCTAAAAAAGAGAAAATTATGCTGTTCTCCAGGGACTGAAGTTGGAGGAGGTGTTTGGCTGCAAAGGCGTCCAAGGAAATTTTTGGGCGATGGAAATGTTTATGTCACAATTATGGTGGTGATTACCTGACTGTATACATTGGCAAGACACATCAAATTGTACATTTAAAATTGGTGAATTTTATTTGATGTAAATTATGCATCAGTAATGCAGATTTAAAAAAATATTACTATCCTCTGGGTTCCCCAAACCCACCAAATTCCACATGAAGAATGAAGCTGGATCATTTTCTGGGAATGATGCAGGAAGGCGGCGGGGCTGTGAGGAGAGAGGCCAGGTGATGATGCGGTCCCCATGGAAACCACTGGCAGAGCCAGCCCGGGCAGGAGCACGGTGGGTCCCCCCACTTGAGGATGTGATGATGGACAAGTCAAACCAAGTCACCTCGATTAGATGATTCTTTTCTAGCAGTTGTAGAACAGGTGTCAGGTTTTGCCTGGTGTTTTAGTTATTAATATTTGTTGCTGAGTAACAGTTACCATAAGCTTAGCACTCTCAACGACGACGCATATTTGTTATTTTATGGTTTCGGTGGACCAGGAGTCCTGGTGTGGCCCAGCTGGGTCCTCTGCTCAGTGTCGCCCAACGCTGCCGTCAAGGCTCCACTGGGGAATATCCACTTTCAGACTTACTGAGGTTGTTGGTAGGATTTGTTTCCTTGTGCTATGTGCCTGGGCCCTGGCTTTGGGCTTGGCCATTTGTTGGCTGCCACCCACAGTGGCATCCTAGAGGCCACTTACATTCCTAGCCACGTGGGCTCCTCCAACATGGCTGCTCACATCATCAAGCCAGCAGGGGAGTCTCTCCCTCCAGCCTGCTAACGGTCACATACAAGGTGAGGCAGTCACGGGAGGGCATCCCATCAGCCATATGGCGTGGCTGAATCACGGGGTGACATCCCTCACGTTGCCATGTTCTATTGGTTAGAAGCAAGTCACGGGTTCTGCCCACGCTCAAGCAGAGATGTTATATAAGGCATGGACACCAGGGGGCAGGAGTCACGGGGGCCACTCTAGTCACAGGGGCCACACCTGGGCAGCGGTCATGGGGGCCACTCTAGAGTCTGTCCTCACACTGGGTGACGGGATGAGGAGTGGGGTTGTTTGCAAGGGGTGAGACAGAGATGGGGTCCAGGAGCCCTTGGCTAGGGAAGGAGGGAAGTGGAGCCTGGAATGGCTGCCAGCGGGGCGGTGGGGCCAGTGGTTTGGAGAGTTTTGCTGTGGGAATGCTGAGCCGAGGAGCGCGGAGGAGGGATGTGATAGCTGAAATCTGGATTTCTGAAATGAGCGGGTTTTGGCGATAGTGTGTTGTGTGGGAGGGGGCAGTGGAGGGGTGTGAAGGAGGACATCGGAATTGGGGGGCCAGTGCCCCTCCCAACCCTTGCCCCTCACCGTCTATTCTTCCCGCAGACCACGAGTCTCCTCTGCTCTGGACCCTCCAATGCCTTCCTGACTCACTCAGAGAAAGTCTAAATGCCCTCGCATGACCTGCCCCCCCCACCCCCAACTTCTTCTCCTGCCTCTCTCCCTGCCGTCTACACTGCAGCTACACTGGCCTCCGGGGCTGGCTCCTGCTGCCCCTGCCTGGACTCCCTCCTCTCAGATAGCCTCACGGCCGCCTCCCTCCCCATATCCTCTGTCCATGCTGCTCCCTTTGCCGTCTTGGTCTGTCTCACATAAAAGATCACCTCTCCCCGTCACTCTCTGTCCCCTTATCTACTTTTACCAACAAACACTCCACATACGTCTAGGGGTTTGTCTAGGGGTTTGTCATCTGTCTCCCCCAACAAGCATGTCAGCTCCACGAACCTGAGGTTCTGGTTCAGTCACTGCTGTGCCCAGCACCCAGAAGAGCACCTGGCACTGAGCCTGTGCCCCACAAATATTGTTGGGGCAGCCAGAGCTGCTCTCTGTGTCCCGAAGCGTTGCTAAATTGATACTGCTGGGTCTGCGGCCAAAGCCTGGTGATACGAGCTAAGAGCTGTTGTGGGGGCCTCGGTATCCTCCCTCCATTGTCCGGAAGGGGTGGACCCAGAAGATATAGCGCTTAGTAGGCTGTAGAACTTGGCAGTTAAGAGCTCTGCCACTGAATAGCTGTGTTACCTCTGACAAGTTACTTAATCTCTCTGAGCCTCTGTCTCCTCATCTGCAAAATAGAAATGAAACCTAAATCATGGAGTTGTGCAGATAAGCTCAGACCCTGTGTGTCCAGCACTCGGTACAGTTCCTGCATGTGGCGAATGCCCAGTAATTGTCGGGTAACATTACACTGTTTCTCTGTGACTGTTTACAATCGCACTGCGCACTATGGTCCAAATAAACTTTGCCATTTACTATTTTTTCTGATCTAGGGCAGATCCTTTTACTTAAAATGAGGTTCAGTTTCCTCATCTGCGTAATGGAGATAATAATTCCTGCCCTGGCTCCCTTAACAGAATTGTCGAAGGGTGCAAGTGAGGTGACACATGTGAAAGCACTTTGAAATGTTATGTGCTGTCTCATATAAGGCATTTGTACTTTTTGTTCTTGCTGACTGCTTCCTTTTAGGGTTGCTGGAGTTGTAGGCAGTGGGTGGTTTGTCAGTTTTCAGAGGATCCAACAGAATATCTGGGGTGCCTGGGATGGGGTGTTGCCACACTGGACTTCCTGGAGCAGAGCAGGGCAATCCAGATTTTGCTCATAGGCCTGGGCCAAACCTGGGCCTGAAATGGCCCTTGGGCTCACAGCTGCATGGGCCAGCCAGCCAGCTTTCTGAGATTCACAAGCTGAACAACAGTTTTGCTCCTTTTCACTCCTATATGTAGCAAAAAGAAAGCGCACAGATCCTGAGGTCTGTCTTTGGAGATCCAACACCTGCCCTGTTTTCACCTGCCATTATCAAGTAATTAACAAGGGCGTGTCTCTGCAGCCCTCTCCATGAGAGATTCAATTTTCACAAACAAATCCCACTGCCCTGTGAGGTCATGGCCTCGCACCAGAGCTCCAGGGCTGCTTGTGTCTTGGGCAGCGGGGAAGGAAAGAAAGCAGTGACAGCAGCTATCTGGGTTGGGGAAGGTGTGTGCCTCGGCCAGCACCTGCTCCCCAGGTGGGTGGGAGGCAGAATGGTGAAAGGAGCCCCTCAGCACGCCACGTGGTACGCAGTCCCTCCCCGTGATGCTGACCATCAGGCCGCCTGGGGCCCATTGGCCATTGTGGAGCCAGAAACCTTCCAGTCTTACACTGTGTTTTCTGGGGGGTGTGGTTCTCTGTTCTCTGGGGCGGTGGGCCCAATGCAGACATTGTTCTCCTGGGAGGTGTCCAGCCTCCCCTGTGGGATCAGAGAGTGGTAGGTGGTGCCCCTGGAACCCGGTTCCTCAAAGTCAACTGCCCCAACAGATCACACATAGTCATATGTACACCACACACACACACACACACACACACACACACACACACGTGCCAGCCAACAGCTTCCGATGCGCCTGATCACCCGTTCCTCTCACCCTCGCAGGCTGGGAGGTCAGGGTGAGGTGACAGAGACTGTCTGCCAATATCCCCTCCCCCTTATTTCAGAGAACAAGCTAGAATGCATTTCCCAGCCTCCTTTGCAGTTCCGTGTGGCCAACTGTCTCAGTTCTCACCAGTGGAATGTGGATGGGGGCAGACGTGCTACCTTTGGGCCTATGCCTTAAGACTGTGCGTGCCTCCCCGGAGCTCTCTTCCCCTTCCTGCTGGCTTGAACTTGCGGAGACCTCGCTTCAACCGTGCAGGCACGACAGTGGGAATGGTGGGGAATCCCGACGGAAGGGATCCAGGTCCCAGTATGTCTGCGCTGAGCAGAGCTTCCCGCTGGCCTGGAATACTCCCCAGGCAGTTATGTGAGAGACAAGTAAACTTCTGTCTTCTGAATCCACTGAACCATTGCCGGGCCTCTTTGTTACAGCAGCCACGCCTTACCCTTACCAAGCACAGGGGAGAAGAGTGTGGCACAGAGGAAGGCTCCCCGGGCATAGCTGGCCAGCCCACCAGGCCTTCGGGCCTGCCATTGAACATCACTGGAATCGCTCACATCCCGGGGGGAGGCCTGGGAAGGAAGCAGTGCACTGCATTGGTTAAGACTGACTCAGACCGGCCTAGGCTTTAATTTTGGCTAGGATGTTTATTAATGTTGTGAATTTTGGGCACTTTCACTAACAAACTGAGTCTCAATTTCCTCTTCTGTAAGATGGGATAATAATAGTAGCTACTCACATGGCAACATGAGAATTATATGAGGTAACATTGATCAAGGGCTCAAAAATGTTTATTGTTACTAATGGGACCAGCTGATACCTATATCTGATTTTTCCTACCCTCTTTCCCCAGGAAGGAGGGAAAGAAACTAATGACTTGAATTTTTCACAAAGTCACAAATACTCAGTGTCTCTTAAATTGCAAGTTCCTAAGGCCTTCGGCACACCTGATGTTTCTTAGTCATCTACTATGGACCAGAGACTAGGAGGGGGCCAGGGGACAGAGATGCCCTTGTGGAAATTAATTTTCTGCTTTGCTCCTCAGAGAGCATTGGCCCTTCCAGGCTCACAAGCTGGAGTCCAGTTCCCCTACTGAATGGAAATCTATCTTGACTAGGAAAGAAACCGTGATTCTGCTTCGCACCTTCTTATGAGGTTCCTGGGCCCCGTGCCAGACAAGTTCAATCATAAATCTCGGGGCCTGGACACTGACATCTAGGTGTTTTCAATGAATAGGTAGAGTCCAAACACTGCCCCTCTCCAGTCATCCCACACCACCCTAAGTGCGAGTTTCGTAAACAAGGTCCAACCTTGGCAGTCACCTGGCAGAATCTTCCAGGGTCCTCGTCACCTACAGGCCGGAGCCCAGACTCTGCACTGGTGCCCAAGGCCTTTCACGATTTGGACTCAGCCTCCTTCCATTAATGACACTAATGGCTAAGACTGAGTGAGTGTTTCATATGACCCAGGCACTATACTGAGGGCTTTATGTGTGTCACATTCAGTTCTCACCTAAGCATAGGAGACAATGTTTCCACTCAGTTTCTTCATTTGTAAAATGGGGATATTCCAAGAAAATGGGTATAGTGTACGGTGCGCAGTTACCATTCAATTAACTGCAGCCAATACTGCATCATCTCTACCTTACAGATGATGAGAAAGTTGAGGTTAAGGAGGTTAAGTAACTTGCCCGAGGCCACTAATAAGGGCCAATAAGGGAGCCTGGCTTTAGTGCCCAAGCTAGCCCGCCTTTCACCCTGTCACTGAGGGCCTGTGATCAACTCAGAGCCAACTTCTCCAGCTCCCCTTGATGAGGCTTCCAGGAGTTTGCACCCTTGGGTCCCTTTGCTGTTAGATGGTTCTCTTCCTCCTCCTCCTGGAAGCCTTCCTCCCAGAGCCCCCTACCCCCAAGACTGCCCAAGGCACGGAAACATCCCCCCACTCTGTGCCCCTCAGCCTTCCCAACAGACTCCTCCACTCTCATCTCACCAAGATATCACTGAGAGATACGGCACGCCCCCACACAGAGCGATGGCATCCTTGTCACCTCTGGCTCTGCTGTGCCTGTCTGGCACAGAGCAGATCTCTGTGAGTGTTTGTTGGATTTGTTGGGAGCTGAATCCATCAGAGAGCCAAGCCAAGAGTGGAGAACAATACCTGCTGCCAGGGACCGCCTGCCTGCTCTCAGCTGTCAGCGTGCACGCCGAGTGAACACACGCAAACGCCTTTGCTTGGCCATGGCCTCCTTATCACTTGCTGGGACTTCCAGTCCCTTGGCCCTGGCTCTGTCTTTGCTTTTCTGTATCTCCCCAAGTTGGCCGGTAGGAGGTTCACCCCTAGGGGGGCCGGGACCATCCACAGCATGAGTCCAGAAGATTTCTCACCTCCTCAGTTCATTTACTCAACAGGGATTTATTGAGCACCGACTGTGAGCCACACCCCAGGCTTGGTGCTGGGTCCAGAGTGGAGAGCAAACCAGGAAGGTCCCTGGCCTCGAGAGCTTAGATTCTAGTGGGGGCACAGTCAACCAACAAGGAAACACACAAATGGATGAGCAGCGGCAAACCCCCATGAAGGGAAGGAACAGGGGCCTGGAGATAGACAAAATATTCAAGGACAGTAGTCAGGGAAGTCCTCTCTGAGGAGGCAACACTTAAGCCAAGGCCTGAGCGCCTGAAGAACTCAGCCGTGCAAAGGGTAGGGGAAGAGCATTCTGTTCCCTGTAAAGGGAACAGCATATTCAAAGTCCTGGAGGCGGGAATGAGGGTGGAATGTTGAGGAAGTGAAGGTGGCAGAAGCACTGGGAGCGAGTTTGGAACTGGCCAAGAAATGAGGCTGGAAGTGAGGTTGGGACCAAAAGAGGAAGAGCTTGGATTTTATCTTTCAAATGACAGGGAAATAGAGTGAGGGTTTTAAACCAGAGTTGGCATGATATGATCAGCAGGTTTCCAGGTCTCTCTGGTGCTAATGAGAACTGATTGACAAAGCAAGAGAGAATTTTGGAGGCCAGGGCAGAGATCTGGGGCAGGGGATGTGGTCAGACCAGGGTAGCTGTGGGTTCAGACAGAACTGGGCGGACTTCAGAGATGTTTAAGAACTAGAATCTATCAGAGATTTCCAGAAGAACTAAAAAGTCTTTATTGGATGTCTGCAACAACCCCCGCAATGGGGTGGGAGTCGGGGGTACCGGGGAGGCTTGGGGATAGAAACAGAAGATGCAAGTCCTTGCCCACGGAAACAAATACACAGTCACATTTCCCCCCACGATCTCTTGGGGACAATGAACCCAAGATCAGTTAAGATGTTGAAAGAGCTGGGCCATTCCCACTTCATTTCAATGGTGTCAACAGATTCTTTTGGAGTCGGGTACTTGCAGCATGGAAGTGTGTTTCCCACAGCCCCACTAGGAGTAAATGTTGGATTCTCAGGCTAGGAAGTTGCCACACTGCAGGACTCCAGCACTGCCCTGGTACCCAGGAGCAGTGGGAGAGGAGGAGGAGGAGCAGTTCTTCTTCCTGTCCTGAGTGGGCCCCTTCATGAGAAAGGTGAGGCTGGTCTTTGCCTCTGTGTCCTCCTCTGTCCCCCCATCCCCACTCCTGGGAGCCTGTGTGACTGTCCTGCCCTCCCTCTCCCTCAGGAGCACTCCTACCAGTGACCCATTCTCTGAAATGACGCCCTCTCTCCTCGCTGCTGCACACCGGGAGGACAGCAATCTGATCGAACTGGCTCACACTAAAAATGAAAGGAGTACTTACCTCTTGAACCCTCCTCGAGGAGTCTGCATTTCAAAAGAGCTTTCTGGGTCACCCAAATGATCTCTGCCCTCTTAACCACTTCTCTGAAAGGGTCCTTTATCCCCAGGGTTTCTGCAAACTCTACTTTTTGAGCCCATGGAGTCTCCTCTGGGGAGGGTGGTCCCATCAAAGGGAGGCGGTGGGAGAATCTTCCCAGGGCTGACATCCGAAGTGTTTAATAACCAGTGAGGAACGAGCACTAGTGAATTGCCAGCTCGAGGACGCCAAAGCCTTGGATCTGTCAGGCATTAACCAGATGGTGGGGGTCCTCAGGGACATGCGGGTGGTGGGGGGCACTCGGAGTCCCTCAGAGGGAACAGATATTTACCAATGAGCAAAGAAATGTTTCTGCATTCTACCAACTGGTACGCAACACTGGTCCCACTGGCTGTCAGTTCAGTCTCTGCTATTCTGCTGGGAATGGTCGCTGGGCCATTGGCTCCCTCTGTTAGAGGAAAGCGGCCAAGGGTGGAGCTGGGTAATGAAATGGCCCCTGAGCAGCACCAGCTGTGTGGAACGCCAGTGAACAGGATCTCAGGCTCTCGACCCCCTGGGTGACCTTGAAGGGCTGAGCCGCCTTGAGTCGTCCTTCCTCTTGCCCCTCCTCGCAGCTATTTTTGTCCAGCCCGACAGCCCCTGGCTGTCCGAGCAGTCTGGCTCTGTGAGCTGGATGCAAACCAGGCAGCACAGACCTCTGGTGCCGAATCCCAAGAGGATTCCTCTCTGGGCGCCACCGCGTGGGCCACGGCCTCGCCAAACTGTGCACCCAGCGGGGAGGGACCACATGCCTGGAGCACGGTGACTGCGAGAGGCAGGGAGTTGGGTGCTCCATTGCTCAACCCTGGCTCTGGTATGCGAGAGCTGTCGAGGCCTGGTGTTAGGACACTCTGTCACAAAGTTTTGCTGCTGCCTGGAAACTTCCCAGCCAGGCTTGTCCAGCCAGCTGTGTGCAGGGATCTGCTAGTCAGCTGCGGGGGGTCGGGGGTTCTGGGAAGAGGGTGGGAGCAGGCCCCACTCCACCCATAATCTCCAGGCCCTGGCCATAGCGCAGAACGAGTCTGTCCTGTGGTTCAATGCGATGGGGTGGGCCAAAGACAGGTGGGCAGGGCAGACAGGGGCCCCAGGAGACCTCTTCGTGGCCCCTGCTCCAGGAAGTGAGGCAGACACTGTTCTACCCCTCAGCCTGGGAAGGCTGCAGCCAGTCAGTCATTGCTCTAACTGGGGTCTGACCCCTCTGGGGAAACAGCCTGCCTCGGGCCCTGGTACCCTTTAGGTTAAAGCTTCGTTCCCAGACCCAAGATTCGCACCTGCTGACCCATGTGTCCTGGGCAGGAGAGGGGTCCAGGCACAGCTCCAGGACTTATCTGTGCAGGTAAGAGATGGGACCAAGCCTTTGAGATCAGAAGGTGTCCAGGAGAGCTGGGTGGATGAGCCGGGTGAACAGTGAGGAGGAGAGAAGCCCAGAGGAGGAGGGGGCTTCTGGTGGCTGGTGCAGGTGCCTTCACATATGAGCCAGTCCGCGAAGCAAAGTAGACGAGGCAGTGCCGCTTTTAGAGCTCCTGGAAAAAGAGCCTTCCTCACTTGTGGGGGTGCGGGTGGGGGCCAGCTCAGAAAGCCCCGATTTCAGTGATTTCGGAGACCCAGGAGTGGTAGAGCATGGCCCCTGCCGGCCTCCCAGCCGACACTGGGGAGGATGGGCTGGCAGCGGGAACAGCCACATAAGCAGCGGACCCTACAGCACCAGGGGGAGTGGGGGAGGAAGACTGCAGGAGGGGAGCGAGGTGGCTGCTCCTGGCAGCCCTGCTGCTGGGGGCCACAGGCACAGGGGCAGCTGGCCTCTCTGGGGGGCGGGCCCTCCGGGCAGAAGATACTCCTCGACTGGGCAGCAAATTCCTCCGGGGTGGCAGGATAGTGCCAGTGGCTCTGCGAATGGGAGTGGATCGGAGGGCCGGGATGGGGTACGCGGGAGAGGAGGCGCCAGGGAGGACAGGGCCGGGCACCCTTCCCAGGATGGCGAGCTGGCTGCTCAGGGCTGGCAGCCCCGGGCAGCTATGGAAGAAAGACCAGGGCCAGGCAGGGAAGGCCAGGGGGCCGGCGGGTGTGGGTGAAGGCTCCATCTCAGCTGCATAACTGTTGAGGTGGGAGAGAAGGCGAATCCGGACGGGGTCTGCACGGCTGCTGGGCCCTTCCAGGACCCCCAGGTACCTGATGACTTCGGTGAGGCACTCCCGAAAACCAATGCTCCGGAAGTCAACTGCCAGGGCTCGGGCATCAAAGAATCCTGCAAAGGGAGGCATGATGAGGACATGCCAGGTGCAGGAAGAAGCATGGAGCCCGGGGGCAGATTGTGTGAGTTTTGGACCTGCATCTCCCACCCACTCCTTGGGTAACCCTGGGCATATCATCTAGCCTCTCTGAGCCCCAGTGTCCCCATCTGCAAAGTGGGAATAAAAATCCCTACCTGGGATGGAGGGTGGTAGGCGTGAGAATCAAAAGAGTTCACTAAACTATGAAGCATTATAAAATGTAAAGTATTGTTGCATCATAATTCACGATTAATGCAAAGAAGAAACTTCGTTGCCAAGATAACTTCATTTAGGTAGACATTTGCCAGGCATGAAAAGGCTGTGTGCATGGCAGTATAGAAGAACCCAGCCTGCCAACAGGGGCAGATGTCGGGTGGGGACATGGTGGCAGCAGCCATCAGAACTGGGAGCCCCCTTGGAGGTGGCATAGCGTAGCAGTGAGACAGGGGTCTTTGGAGGCCAGCAGTGCTGGGTTCAAATCCTCTCTGCCACTTCATCTCTCTATGCCTCAATTTCCTTACCTGTAACATGGGGATATGACAATACCTGCCGCATGGAGTTGTGGGGGTGAAATTAAATACAACAGTGCAGAAAATGCTCAATAAATGAAAAGTTAGCTATCACTTAAACTACTGGCTTGGTGCCTGTTAGCATCTGAGTTTGTCCCCCCCACCCCGCTCAAAAGGCAATCCGGAAAGCAAGACCCCACTCCGGTCCTCAGCTGCTGCCATCAGGTCAGGGACCCTCTCTTTGAGGAACAATGAGGAATTCACGAGGAATACCCACGCAGGTATCACATCCTGCCTCTCCAACCAACTTCTGGGCAAAGACAGAACAACCCCAGCCAGCACTCATGACTATGGCAGCAAATATCTGGTCCTTGGTTCATGGCTGAGGCCACCACAGAAGGACAGCTGGGCCAGAGACTATGTTTGGAGTCAGGCCAACTTGCAGGTGACCTGGCTCTGCTGTACACTTAGCTGTGTGAGTTCGAGCAAATTCCTTCACCTTTCTGTGTTTGCTAGTGTTTTCTAACTAACAGTTGCTGAGTTTTTACTAAGCACTTAATTGCATTATCTGATTTAATGCTCATAAAAACCCTCTCATTATTCCCATTTTAGAGAGGAGAAAACTGAGGAATCCAGAGGTTAAATCATTTGCCAAGGTCATAAAGCTAGTAAGTATTACCGTAGTGCCAGGATTCAAATCCAAAGCCTGCACCTTAAACCATAGTTCTGTCTTCCCATTAACCCTTAGCCAGAAAATAGTGATGGCAACCACCCCACCTTCCAGGTTCTTGCAACAATCAAATGAAATGGCATAAGTGATAAGCATTTTGAGAACTACAAAATGCTGCCCACATATTAGTTACTATTTTCTTTTAATTGGATAACCATGAATGTAATTTGAATCTCCCTCACTGGTTCATTAAAGAAGTCTCCACTGTTAACAGTGCATTCCTTTGGCAGAAGTTCCCAAAGGGACCACCTGCAGCAGGGTGGATGGACTCATTAAACTTGCAAACTCCTAAACTTCAATCCAGACCTACTGCCTTAGGATCTCAGGGAGGGGGAGTGACCACGACTCTGCCTGCACCCAGATGATACTGCTGCACACGGAGGCTTGAGAAGCATCAGGCTGGGCCACTTAAAATGCAATTGTCCTCTTCTGGAGTATTAAGTTAGGTCTTTGGGACTTAGGTTTTGTGGCCAAGGGCTGTGGAGCTTTCAAGGTTTGCCAATTGTGAAATCACTAAACACACAGAAAAGCTCTGTGTAGACAAAATTTCCGTTTGTCTGGAAGTCTTTTTAAAGCCACAGTTCTATTACTTTATTGTAATGCCCTAGCTTAAAATAACAGAATGAGTTACATTTGCATTCTACACTACAATCCTGAGACCTGCTGTGAGTGTGACTTATCACCCCAGCACTGCCAAGGACACAGCAATAGCCCGGAAGGCCAGACCAGTGGGTAGGGATACCAGGCCCCTCCCTGGGTTCAGGTGGGTACAGACTGGGGTTCAGTGAGAATCAGCTCATTCAGGAGAATCCTTAACAAGGCCAGGAATAGGACCAGTAGGAACGGCCTGTTACAGAAGAAAGCCCCTGCGGGGTCTGAGACAGGAAGCAGTGGAGTGGAGGAAGGGTTGGGACAGATGGAGACGGTGAAAGTGGAGAGGAAGGTGCTGGAAGAAGAAGAGATGAGCTTTGCAAACGTGCCAGCTGGGTCTGCTTCCGCCCCTGGACAGACTGCACTCCACGAGGGCAGGGACCATGCCTACTTTGCTCACCAGTGTACACCCCCCCTGCTGCCACCCCAGGCCCAGCCTCTAAATATTTGTCGTATGAAAGACTCCTGAGAGAGAAGAGCAGCAGTACCTGTGCCACCGGTGGCATGGAGCATTTTCAAGTGATCCACTGTCATCTGCAACACCTCGGCTTTCTCCAGCTTGGAAGAGCCCTGTGGGTACAGAAGACAGGGGAGTGAAGCCTCCAGCTGAGCCCTGTCACTGGACCTTCTCGGCTTTCTCACCTTCCTCCCACTCTGCCACTGCCTGCAATTGCGCTTCTGCTTTGGCCAAGATCTCCAAATCTAGAAGATTCTCTTCAGTTCTCCTCTCAGTCCACCTGTCCACTGTACTGCTTCCCAAAACGACTCCTCCTGTCACCTCTATGACGTCACTTTTTCTGGGTTCTCCTTCCACCTTGCCCCTTGCTCTGCCTGTCCCTTAATATGGTAGTGTCCCCAGTAGGTGCTGGCTCACTTCTCTTCTCACTCTACTGCTCTCCCCAGAGGGCCTGGTCTACATCCAAAGCTACCACCGTCACCAGAATGCCACACACACATACCCATCTGCCTCGTGGAATTCAACCTTGGACTGAGCATGCCCAAGATCTAGCTCAGCTTCTCATTCCTAAAGCCCCTGCTCTTCCTCTATTCCTCTCTTGGCAAGTGTGTTCTGAGCCTCCAGGATCACCTGCGTTCCCGGGTGAAACTTGAGCGTCAAACTCTTCATGTGAGTCCCTTGAGGTCAGACCCAGGTCTAGTTCAAGGCCAATCCTTTGAAGGTTTGAGTGAACATCTGTGGAATGATGGACTTGGTCTCACCAGCACAAGGGAAGGAAGATGCTCTGTGACCTGTGCCTTGGCCCGTAGGGTGAGGATCTTAGATGCTGTCTCCTTCAACGGTCTGACTCCCCACTGTGGCCCCCCGCCCCAACATGTTAACGACAGCGTGCTCACTGCCTGAGTAGCCTGTTCCACTTTCTAATAGCTCTGGAAATGTCACTAGTGCAGAGGGATGGAGGCTTTAGAATTGCAGTCTGTGCCCTGATTCTACTCTACTGGGTACCAGCTATGCAATCTGGTACACGTTGCTTCGCCTATCCATGCTTCAGTTTCCTTACCTGTGCAACAGGCATAATAATCCCTACCTTCAGCATCATTTTGAGGAGTCAATTCAATGGGATGATGGGACATAAAACCACAACACCTGAGATGCTCCATTTCCATTCCCTTTATCCCCTGGCCCACTGGGGACAGTAACTGATCACAGCACTGCAGACAGCCACTACCAATCCATAAGAGATGCCATGAGAAACGAACCCCATCTGCCACCCACACAGCATTTCCTCGAGCACAATCACCAATGTCACACACCTGTTTCTCAAAGGCAGTGGGGACCAAGCGCCGCAATTCAGAAAGGCTGCTGTTGATGCGGTCTCGGCGCCGTTTCTCTATGATCTGAAACACAATGACAAGAGGTTACACGCAGGCGCTTCACCATGGTTTCCAATATGCCCTGATGCACATTGACTCTCATTTCCCCGCACAGTATTTCTGTGAGGGAGATAAATCCATTCTCACTTTATGGAGGAGAAAACCAAGGATCAGAGGACTGTCATTTGCTTAAGCCAAGGTCAAGCAGCAAGGAAGTGCAGAGCTGGGAGTAGAATGCAGCTCCCTTGCTTTGGTCTGTAGGAGAGACACTCAAAATGTTAAACCGGGGTGCATCATGGCACAGCGGATCAGAATGGGTACACCAGCCACCGTGCTGGAGCAGGCTCTGGAGGGCCCTGCTGGGCCGGGGTTGCCCCGACAGTTGTTGGGTGGTGAGGAGGTCTGAGGGGTCCCAGGTATTGCTCTATCCCGTTGCAGAGACCCTCCTTTCACGCTGTCTCCTTCCCCCCGCACGATACTGGTAGCAGAACACGGGGAACAGGGCAGAAATTATGACCCCATTTTACAGATAAAGAAAATGAGGGCTGGGAGGAAGTGGTTGTCTAGGGGCTTATGGTGAGTGAGTGGCAGGCTGGTTTCTGCCAGACCCAGGGGTCTGGGCTCCCAGTGCAGAAGCCCAGCGCCACCCAGGGGAGCTAAGTGGGGCAGGGAAGATGGACAACAGCAGCTTCTTCTGCCCCTCCCCCACCCGGCATTACTCAGAGGAGATGGAAGTTCTGGACTCACAGAGGAGGCAGAAGATAGGGCGGAAGGGGAGGATGGAACAAACAATCCTAACCGCCTATTGTGTGTCAGCTATTGTTCAGAGCGCCACACTAATTCACTTAATCTGCAAAACAGCCCCTTCAGGGAGGCACTGTCATTATTCCAGTTACACAGATGAGGAAATGGCCCAGAGAGGTTAAGTGGCTTGCCCCAAGTCACCCTGGTAGCTACTGGCAGAGTCAGGATTTGAACCTAGACCGTTAGTTTCGGGATGAAGCTTCTGACCAGGGTTCCCTGGCCAGGCTGCAGGGGATTCAGGACAACCCTTTGTTGGGCAGCTCAAAGGCTGAGGCGGGCACTCACCCCTCTGCGTTTCTTCCTGGCTTGCATCTGCGAAGGGCTGGGGGTGGACAGCGGCCTGGCCATCTGGCTGGAAAGCAAGAGAAAGGCTGGTTTTTCAGAGCCGGGGGACCATCTCCCTGGCCCGGGCTGACCTCGAAGGCCGGGAAGAGCCGCAGGGCGGGCGTGGGAGGGGGCGCCTGCTCTCTGCTGCTCCCCGGGGGCTCACTTCTCGCCGGCCAAGCCCTCCCAATCCCTCCGAGCGGCCGCGGGCTTCTGGGCTCTTGGCCCCGCCTGGCTCAGCCTCGCCCCTCGCCCTTCGCCCCTCGCGGCGGCCGTCGGGGAACCGGGAACCACGAACCGCTCGGGCTCCTGCAACCCGATCCCCGGGGGCGGGGCGGGCGAGGGCACGGGCCGGCGGCGGCGGGGCCCGGCCGGGCGGGTTGGGTTTCAGAGGAAGCCGCTGGGAACGAGCGTGGAAAGAGCAGATGCCGCCGCTTCCCACGGGCCGGGCGCGCCGGCCGCCCGCCCTCGGCCCGGCCTGCAGCTGCCGCCTCCTCCCACGCGGCGCGGCCGGGGGCGAGGGGGAGGCGGCATCTGGGTCACAGGCCCCTCTCGGGTGCTCGGGGACACTCTGCCCTGGCCTCCCAGAAGGCCCCGTCCCCCATAACCTCGGCCTCCCCTCCCATCCCAGGCCTTCCCTGTGCAGCCCGCCTGAATGATGGATGTTTGCTCACACCCCAGGAGCTCCCATTACAGAGAAGAGGCTCAGCCCCGGGGCTTTTCCTGTCCAGACTTTGACAAAAATAATCTCCAGCCCGACTGCTAACCCTCTTAACGTTTCTGCTCCAGAAGCTCTCTTAGAATGGCGAGAATTTGCCGAGACCCGCTGAGGTATCATTCATTTGGCCAACGCTTCTGCTTCTGTGTTGGGGCGGGTGCTGGGTGCCCTAAGCCCGGCCCCAGCCCTCCAGACACTCAGCTCGGCTCCAATGGGGAGACACTGCATGAACAAACCACAGAGTGACCCCCCACCCCCACCATCACACCTGAATAGGAACCCCTGAGCTAGCTAGGCTCACCTCACACCTGCCCCTCCTCCCCCTGGTGTCCCCATCTGAGCACAGGTACCCCAGCTTCCAGTTCTGCAAGATGGAAACCTGATGCCCTCTTTGATTCCTCCTCCTCCTCACCCCCACCTCATCAAAACATGCCCATTCCTTGTCTAAAGTACATCTCATGTTCATCCTCTGCATCTCCACCACCCCTCAGTGCCAAGTCATTGTCACCTTTTACCTGGACCACTGCAAGAGCCTTTTGTTGGGTCCTTTTGCACCCTCTTTACCCCTTACAAGCCTATCTCCACACTGCAGGCAGAGTGATCATTTAAAATACAAATTTTACCTTGTAAAACTCCTCAGTGGCTCCCCAGTGCTTTTAGGATCAAGGCCACCATCATTCAAGTGGCTCAGCTGGCCCTTGTCACCTCCTAGACTCAACTCTCTTGCTCTGTATACTCCAGCTTATGCATGCACCAACTCCTTCCTGTAGTTGCACATACTAGAATTCCCCTAGCCTAGAATTCTTTGGTCCACCCCATCGCCCTGCCCCAAGCCCCAGCCCCTTTGCCTAGTAACTTCTACCATCCTCCAGATCTCAACCCAAACATCACCTCCCTGGGGAGTTTTTTCTGATATCCCCCGTCCCACTGCTGAATACTCTCCTAGGATCCTGCATTCACAACATTTATACCAGTTTGTTGTTTTATATGTCTGTTTGATTGATATCTATCTTGCCAACAAATCCATAAGCTCCATGAAACCACGAACCAGGTCTGTTTCATTCACTACTGTAGCCCCAGGACTCAGCAAGTGTTTGGAACATGGCAGAACTCTTGGTAGAGCTCCTTCTCCCGCCCTTGTCTTTGACATCACTAAGGAACAGAGAGGGGAGCACCATAAAATCTCTATCCTAGGCCTTTGTGGAATGGGGGCATATGTAGCTTACCAGAAGGATCCCAGCCCATGAGACTAACCTTGGCGTTTGAGGTTGGATCATTTTCATCAACTGCTCAAAGAGGGAAGGTTGCAGAAGAGACTGGATAGCATTTGTCAAATCCTACTGCTCTGCCCCGGTTTTGTCCAGCCGCATATGGAAAAAGATATCTCTCACCCAAATATCTGGACAAGCAGAACTATAATAGTAAGAGGCCTGTAATAGCTCCTGGGAGGGAGGGACGGGCAAGTGAGGTCCAGGGCTCAGATGGCCAGATCCTGAGATCTGTAGGGCAGCTTGTTTACAAAGCCTCCCTGGTTCACTGGGGACAAGCCCCAAGAACCAAGGTACACTAAGAAACTCGGCCTTTGTTCCCCCCCAGCTGGATAAAGCGTCTCTTGGGGTATTGGGTTAGCCTTGCACACGTCACTGCCTCTCAGCCTGATCCCTCCCCTGGGACCATCTGCTGGAGGCTGACGCACCCATTTCAGGGCAAGGCAGCTCTGCCATCCCTTTTTCCAGTCCCGGGTCAGTTTTTCTCTGACCTCCCCTCCCCTATATCTCACAGGCAAACCTCACTTTACAGCTTTCTTGGCACCACTGGCTATATTTCTCTCCTCTGAGCCTTACAAAAGCCCCATTTCACAGATGAGGATGCTGAACCTCAGGGAGCTAAAGCAGCTTGCCCAGCCCACACAGCTGCTAAGGACTGAAGTGAGCAGGGTGTCCATGTCTTCTTGCTCCACATTTAGCATTTTTTCCCCTTCTAATTCCTACTTCCTGTCTGACTGAATAGCCCTCCAGTCCCCTTATCCTTAAAGCTCCCAGGAGCCCAGCCAGAGCTCCCTTCCAGCCTGTGATCTGGCCCTGACAGTGGGAGGAGGTGTGGGAGCTTCTCGTCTGGAAGTCTGAAAATAAGGCAGATTTTCACGGACCCAGAGAAGATATGTTGACCATCAACATCAAGATCCGCTCCATGGGCCTCTAGTGGCTCCTAGTCAGTAGTCTGGGGTGGTCTGGGGGTGGGTGGGGGGCTTTCCAGGTGGTCCTGACCACCCTCGGTGATGCCTCCCCTTGGGAACCCCCTCCTGGAACCCTTGCAGTCAACCCCATTCATTTTGCATCAACCAAAGGCAGAATCACAATGTCCCAAATAACGGGGTCTCACTGAGCACATTTGTAAATGAGGAAGCTCAGAGAGGGGAAGGGATCTTCCCCCAGCCCCCAGCAAATTAGAGGAAAGTCTAGAACTAAAGCCAGGTCTACTGGCTCTTAACCCAGTGCTCTTGCTAGTGCACACCACATGTTCATCATCCCATCATGGATATCTCGGAGCCAGTACTTTTTGTTCTAGACAGCACTTCCACAGCCATTTGTCTCTCACTTATTGCACAACAGCCCTGTGAGTTAAGCATTATTTGGGCCATTTCACATTTAGGAAAAATAATCCTTACATAAGCAGAGTGACAGAGACAGAAAGAGTTAAGAATCACGCCAGTAAGTCCAGTCTTCAGATTTCCAGCCCCTTCCTTAGACCACGCTGTCTCATGAGTACAGGGCCCCCAACTGAATGGTAACCCCTTTGACAGCAGCATTTACTGGAAGTTACCTTGTGCCAAAACAGGGAGCTATGTGTTTTATGTGCATTATTTCATCAAAGCCTCTTCCTGTGAGGCAGGTATTAGCATTCTCATTTTGAAAGGGAGAAAACTGAGGCTCAGAAAGGGGTAAAGTCACTTACCTTAGTGGTGGTGAAATTCAGACTCAGGTCTATCTGACTTCAAAGGCTACCATGTGCCTTAAAAATCACGTAGGAATGACCCATAGACCCTGATCCAGTGTCTGACATGTGACAGGTGCTCCTTAGATGTTTGCTGAGAGAGAGGGGAGAGGCTATATTCTCAGTTTGGACCCAGTATGTGTCAGGGGACCAGGTTCAGATGGGAGCTCCATTCAGATGTGGCAGGATACTACCACCAGGCCGATGCCCACAATGACAGTGGAACGCACCCTGCTCTTTCCTCTTATGTCTTTGTGGGGGATTTGCGCCCTGCCTCTGACCCCAGGAGGCTGGCTGCCCCAGTCATGTGGCTCTTGTCACTGTTTATCTGACTGTCTTTGTACATGAAGCTCTTCTTCCCTGAGAGTTCCCTGAGGGCAGAGGCTGAGCAGGATACATCTGGGCCCCCTAAGCCCAGCCCAGGGTCTGGGCCACAGCAGGCATCGTTCAGCGCTCCCTGAATTGAAGCATTGATGTCTTCTGGGGGGAGGGCCCTTTGGTGAGTGCTACAAAGAGGCATCTATAAGTCAGCCCCTGCCAGATGTCCAACTGCTTTCTCTCTTCAGAGGGGGCTGCTCCTCTAAGAACTGTCTCTAAAAATGGGCTCTGTACATACAGAAAATGCTGTACTTATAGGAAAAAAACTGCCCACTGATGCTTTATGCTTCCATTTGCCCAGATGCCACCACCTTCAAGAAGCCATCTTTGGTTGTGAGTGACCTCTCTCCACTTAGGTGCCCTCACAGCCCACAGTCTGTCTCTCTTTCCATCCTGTCCATGGTCTTTGTGTGACCTGGCAGGTCACTGAACAGGCCACGAACTTGTGGAGGACAGAAGCCAGCTCTGATCAGCCTAGCTCTCTGGCATTAATTTTGTGCCCCTGATCTATGAAGACCCAATGACACTGAATTTGAGTCACTTCTCCAACACCATCACATGGTGCTGGGCTTTTCCCTTGCCCCCAGTAGGCACAGGCTCAAAGAATTTCTTCTTTAAATGGCAGTTTCTGCTAAATAATTAAGAAAGGCTAATCTGTTGCCTAGGAATTATATTTTACACCTTAAAACCTAATGTACAGGGTGCAAGAGGCATATCTATTGCCCTACCCCTATTATGAGTTATAAATAATTGGCATTTGGTGGCATTTTTCCTGGCCTTAGAAAACTGGAGAACATTGAAATTATGAAATACTCTCAAAAACATCCCTAAGAAGCAACTGAATTCCCCTCCAATTTTATTCTAGAGAGTCAGATTAGGATGAGCTGAGGCATCCCTCTCCTACTCCTGTCCTCCTTTATTTTACTGGTGAGGAAACAGGCTAAGACAGGGAAACCAATGGCCATGTGGTGCATTGGTTGCAGATTTGGGGCTGGGACCTAGGCCTGTAGACTCCCAGTCAGTCCCTGCAGCTCTTTCAGGGTGCTGGGTATCACATGGCGTGTGCCTGACACTAAGCACTTGCTATGCATCAAGCCCTACACATACATTATCTCATCTGATTTTGTCAATACTATTATTCATGCCCACTTTACAGATGAAAAAACCGAAGCTTAGAGAGTTCAAAGAACTGGGAGGTAGCAGAACTACATAAGGGCAGTTGGTTCTACAGCTTTGAAGCAGGTCAGACTACCTCCTAAGAGCTGAAAGGCCCTGGCAGCAGAGGAGGCACAATAGAAAGAGCACTGGAATTGGAGTCCAGGCCCTTGCAAGTCAGCTATTATTTTCTTCCATACCAAAACCCTAATTCCAAAGTCCAGTTTGCTCAAAGGAGGAGAGATTTTTCTTTCCCCTGAAACTTTTTGTGGACTACATGAAAACTGCACCCAAACTAGGGTAAAATTGGGAAAGCATGGTTATTCTGCGTAGTCCGCGGATTCCCGACAGGGGGTGTGGTACCAACGGTCCATGAGGGTTTCCTTTTCAGGGAAAACTCCTCACCTATGTCCTACCCCGGCACTTCAACAGAACCACGATGACCAACTGGCCACCAGACCCCCGAGCTGAACTCTCTCCCCACCTCAGCATCCCAAACCTTCAGTGGCTGAGAGCGCGCAGGACCCAGGCACTGGCTCGGGTAACGGCACACCCCGCACACGCCACACCTGCGGCCACCGCGCACACCTGCCTCCACCGAGGCTGTACCTGCCGACCGGTCCGCGTGCTCCGTGAGCCCGTCGGGGCACCCCCACCCCGTTCGCCCTCGCTCAGTGCCCCCCATCGGGCCCTTACCTCAGCTCGCCCTCGCGGCCCACGTCGATGGGACCGTCCGACTCGCCGTCCGAGCCGCTCGGCTCCCTGGGCCGCTTCATGACGATCGCAGGCTGCCTGGGTCTCAGCCCCGCGTCCCGGGCTCTGAGTCGCCAAGTCGGGCCCCGCCCCGGCCCGCCCCGGCCCCGCCCCGGGGGCGCCGCCGCCGTCCTTTCCCAGGGCCCTTTCCTGCGCCGCAGCCCCGGGCGCCCCGGCGCCCCCTCGCCCCCGCGGTGACGCGCCGCCAAGCCGTGGGAAGGCCCTGGGCGGTCTCTGCCCCCACCGACGGCTGGGAGGTCCGGCTCGCTACGCTGTCTGGGCCGCCGCGCGCTGGGTGGCCTTGGGCAGGTGCCCTGGGAGGCCCCGCGGGGAAGCCAGAGGTCCCCTTCTGTCCTGGTTCGCTGTGGGCGCTGCTGGACCGTGAAGGCGCCGCTCCGGTGCCCCAGCTTCTGCAAGGGTCCAGCCCGATCATCGTGTTCCAGCCTCCTGGGGTTCTGGGGCGGCAGACACACCAGGCTTGTCCAGATTGGTGTGGGTGGCTGTGGACTAATCCTCCACAAGAATGGTCCCTAGCAGCTCCTCCCATAGGGGCCCAAAGCGTGGTGGGGAGGGGGGGGGGGACACTCACACCTGTGAGAGAGGGGGCGATCAGCCCCCAAAAGGAATGCCTTAAGTGGTGATGGGGGACCTGAGAAGGTTGGGCCCTGGCCAAGGTGCCTGAGGGCTGACTTGGTGTTGGTGTGGTGTCCCTGGGAATCAGTTCTCAGTTCACCAGAGGCGGAGCTATTCTGGGAGGCCAAGAGGCCGGGAAAGGGATCCTTCCAGAAGCTAGGGCCGGGCTTCAAAATGGGGGAGGGGAGGGAGAGGGGGGACGCCCCCCCCCCACCCCCCCAGCCGCTCTTTCTGGAGCTTCCCGCTTCTGACAACAGGCCAAACTGTTCACTCGGTGAGGGCTCTGGCTGCCCTGCCCATAGGGAGGGGAACTCATGGAAAATTCTCAGAGATCCACCTGCCATCCTCATGGGCCAATGCCTCAGAGAAGCCCCCAAGGCTCAGAAGGAAGCGGAAGGGGAGCAGCCTGGGGAGGGACATCTCGGTCAGGAAGGAGGAGATGGTCTTGGTGTGGCGGGTCACACATGAAAGAAGTCTCTTCCCTTGGACCAGGCCACCAGGATGGGCCCAGAGGTAAGTCACCTATTCAAGGAGTCGAAAGGGGTTGGTCATCTGAGAACTTTCATCCTCACGGCAAGACCTGCTTGGGGACACTTGATTACGTGGTGGGAAAGAACATTCCTGTGACGCCTTCTGTATACGTCAACAGACACAACCACTTGGCCAAGTACACAAACACACACAAACTTACAGATACACACTGATATGATACACACAACTGTCACGAGCTGTCAGTACCAGGAAGCCCTGGTGGCCACCCCACCCATACCTACAAGCTCTCTTATTCCAGATGCCCTCAGCACTCACATAACTTCTGCGGACACATGCCAGTGCAGTGGAAACCTCAGGCAACACAGAAGTTGCACAACCTGTGCTCTATGCATTGCCTGGAAAGGCAGGCTTCAAGGAAGCCTTCCAGAGGTCTGCCCTGTGGATTGTAGGATGGGTGGCAGCATCCCTGGCCCCTACCCACTAGATGCCAGTAGTATGTGCCCTAGTTGTGGCCATGAAAAATATCTCCAGGCCAGGGGCAGTGGCTCACACCTGTAATCCTAGCAATCTGGGAGGCTGAGGTGGGAGAACCACTCGAGGCCAGGAGTTTGAGACCAGTCTGAGGACCATGGTGAGACCCCATCTCTACAAAATTTTTTTTTAAAAAAATGAGCTGGGCATGGTGGCATGCACCTGTAGTCCCAGCTACTCAGGAGGCTGAGGCAGGAGTTTGAAGTTGCAGTGAGTTATGATGACACCACTGCACTCTAGGCACGGAGGCAGAGCAAGATGCTGTCTCAAAAACAAAAACAAAAACAAAAAACAAAAAAAACTCCAGATAATACCAAGTGTCCTTTGGGAGAGAAATCACTCTCCATTGAGAAGCACTGGTCTGGAGAAACTCCAAGATTTAAAGGTTGAGTAGAAGAGAAAGTGCTGCCAGAGAAGACTGAAAAGGAACAGCCGGGGGGGGGGGGGGGGGGGGTGGAGGAGAGCCAAGAGGGGGTGTGGCGGGAGCCAAAAGAGCGTTTCAAGAACTTGCTCATGATCCTTTAAAATGCCAGTCAGATCATATCACTTCCTGCCCAAAACCATCCATAGGCTTCACATCCCGTTTGGAATAAAATACCAGCAGCCTATCATGGTTTATATGTAGATGACTATATAATTTATTATCTAAACCTGGCACCTTCGAGAGTGAAAGGAGGCAGTACTAACAATTATGCCGCGACAGTCCAGGGCACACTGTAAACTCTGGCCCCTGCCGCCTCTGCAGCTTCATCCCCGATCACTTTGTGCCTTACTCACTCAGCCACGAGAGCCTTCTTACCACTCTGTCAATACTTCCTGCCTCAGGGCTTTGCGTTTGCTGTTCTTTTCCTCCTGGAATCCTCTTCCCCCAGATCGTCTCAGATTCTCTCTCTCCATTCTGGCCTTTGTTCAAATGTCCTGTCCTCAGAGAGGACACTCCTGGCCCCCAACTCTCTAAAACAGCCACCAATGCCCCGGTCCCTCTGTGTCTCCACCTCCCTTTACCTTGTTTCACAGCATCTACTAATGTCATTGACATTATACTGCTCTGTGTTTACTGTCCGTGTTCCCCATGAGAAAAAGAAGGTGAACTCATTGAAGGCAGAGATTTGTCTCTTCTGTTCCCTGTGACTCCCCAGTGCCTAGACCAGTGCCCGGCATGTAACAGGCGTGCAATGCATACTTGCTGGCAGCACAGATTCACGGGAGAAGCTTGACTGTGATGGGAAAGTAAACTAGGACAATAGCTGGAGGAAAATGTGGAGTCCAGGTTCATTTGCTTTTGCTTGGTTTTAACATGGGAAAGAGTCAGGCACGGATCGAGCGACAGGAAATGCTCACTCCACGGGAGCTTTATGAAAAGGCTTCCACTTTGACTGTGAAGTTCTTGGAGGGAAGAATCTTTGTTGTTCATTATTTTGTCTTTTAGTGCCTGGTACATAGAAGGCATTCTAAAATATTTGTAAAATAAATAAGTAATAATAATGAAAACAAACTTTTTATTGTACTTAACATGTGCTAGGCATTGTTGTAAGTATTTTGACATATATTAACTCATTTAAACCTCACAACAAGTCTATAAGAGAAGTTACTATTATTGTCCCATTTTACTGAGATACAGGGAAGTTAAGTAACTTACCCAAGATCACACAGCTAGTTAGTGGTAGAAATGGAATTCTAACCAGGCAGGCTGCACCAGAATCCATGCTGGTAACCACCGCGTCATGCATCAGAGTGGCCAGGCAGTAAGGACAGGATTAGAGTGGGTAGAAGAAGAGGGAACAGATCCGAGTGATGCTGGGTTCCTGTCTGGGTGACTGAATGCGTGAAGGTGACAGGCACCAGTGGGAAACACTGGAGAAGGTAAGGAGTTCAGTATGGCCATGCTGTTTGTGAGACTCAGGGAACACCCAGGAGGAGAACCCAGAGAGACGTCTGGGCTGGAGTAGAGATCTGGGGGCTGGTAGCCAAAGACATGGGGCACATGAGATGTTTGTCGCAAGGAGCTAGTGCAGAGCAAAATGGGGGGGAAACCTAGGATCGGACCCAGGGAATCAGCAGCCAGAGAAACTCTGGGAAGGAGGAAGAGAATTAGGCAAGAGTGGAGCACCAGGGGCCAAGGCAAGGGAGAGCCAAGGAAACAGCTCGTCACCAGTCCAGGGCCTCTGAGGGAAAGCCACCAGATCACAGAGGCCTTGGCATGAATGGAGGAGGCAGAGGCAAGGGCAGGACTCCATGGACCAGGAAGTGTCTGACAGGGGGGTGCAGAAGCACATTTGGAAAAGGAGCAGGCTCATGAGAGAGGGCACCCCAGGCAACTCAGGGGCCAACGGGGCTTCAGGAGGAATTTGCTGGCTGATGAAGAAGGGGTCAGAAGTAGGTAGAGGCATGAGCCCCGGGGGGACCCAGGAGTAGCAGGCAACCTCAACCCAAAGGGAGGGAGGCAGAGAGAGGACATCTCTTCTCTCCTCTCCCTATCCCCCATCCCGCTATCCCCTTGCCCTAGAGCTGAATGGGCGGGAGATTTTCAGGGACAGGTTTCAGCTCTGGAGGGACTCTCTCCATCCCTGCCCCCCACACTGGGCCAGCCCCCGTCTTCTCTCAGGGCTGGTGTTCAGATTACTGAACTGACGGCCTGGGCTCCACACAGTTGGCATGCACGTGGACTATATGCTGGAACAGGATTCCAGAGACCTCAGCGGGGCCAGGCACTGAGCCTGTAGCTGCTGCATGGTGGAGGTATCCGGAGGCTCTCAGAGGAGAGGATGATTGGCATAGAGAAGCTCAGGCAGTGGTTAGTAGTTATTAATTGTGCAGAAATTTTTGTCTGTCTCCCGGACTGGACTGTAATCCCCATAAAAGCAGGAACCATGTTGGGTTTGTTCATTGTCATCTCCCCTGTGCCTACCAGTGGCTGCCACAAGGTAGGTGTTTGGTTAATATCAGCTGAATGTCTAGTGATGGGAGGGGGAGGTGGTGCCTGGGCCCTGGACAAACAGCAGAGTCACAACAGGGACTTTCCTGGCCCAGAGCCTGGGGAGAGGCATGGGAAGGAGGGGCCTGGAGCAGCCTTCCCTCTGCAGGACCTTGCCCTCCCTTTGTGTCTGTAAACACTGAGACCCAGAGAGGGGCAGAAACATCCCAGGGCCACACAGTGACAGAAAGTGAGCCAGGGCAAGAGTGGCCTTTTCGTGCCTTGGTTTTCTCATCTGTAAAATGAGATGACAGAGCTACTCACTTCATAGGCTCATTGTGAGGATTAATGAGGTAAGGTGCATAAAACAGTGCCCGGTGTTCAGATTGAGTGCTCTAATGTAAGCATTTGGGCTCAGCTTCTGTCTCCATCCATTCTTTCCCTAGATCATTCATCTGCTCCTATGATTTTACCTGATATAAGCCAGTGATCCCCAAATTTACACTAGTCTCTAGTGCAGACTCTTTTTTCCTGAGGGTCAGACCCATATATCCAACTGCCCAGCCTTTCTCTTTCTACTCATGTTGGTCCACCTAAGTGCCAAGACCTAGCCAGGGTGTGCTGGGCCTGCCCGGGTCCTCCCCAGGCTCTCTGTGCCATGCCCAGATGTCAGGCATCCCCATCACCACTTTCCTGCTCCGTGTTCCATCCTGAGAACAATCTGAGCCTCCTTGCCCTGCCCCCTCCCCCGCTTATCCCAGGCCCTTCCTGTCCTCCCCTCGCCCTCCTCCCCCGCTCCTCTGGGACCCATCAGCGCTCACTTCCCACCTCCACAGCTGCCGCCACAGCTGGTCACTGACGGAATGTGCAGCTGCTGGGAGCCACATGTGCAGAACAGGCGGTGCACAAGCTACCCCTGGGGCCAGCCCGGGTGGGAGGTGGGGCCATCTGTCTGTGCCTGTTTGTCTGTCTACAACACACACATGCACACACTCCCTAGCTCTTTCTCTAAGTAAGGTGGTGGACAGCATTGCTTTGGTTCCCCTTCCCCATCCCTGGGCTGCAGAGTTCATGAGGGTTACACTGTACCTATCAGGGACCCTGAGGGCAGACCGGCTGGGCTGTCCCAGCTGTCTCGAAGCTCATACACTCCCACTCCTGTGTCCAGACAGTACAAGTCCTATGGGGCTGCCCACGGCTGGAATGGCGGGCTGGGTGTTCAGAGCCTCCCTAGCTTTCCCAGGCCCTGGGGGGTGGCCAACCATGGAGGAAGCCAGAGGCTTCGGACACATTCCAGAGCCCCCTTGGCAGCACCCAGAGGCTCCAGAGGAGTCTCAGCCCTGGGGCAGTGCCAGCAGCATCTGTCCTGGTTCCCACACTCTGGCCTCTCTGGAATCTCACAGATTTCTCTTCCATGTGTGCATGATGTCAGCAGGACAAGGACTCTGGGGGAGGAGGGTGGGGAAGCTCCCTAAAGTCAGATGGCCACGGGGGCAGGGGTGGAGATTGGGGAGGGCCTGGTCCCTGGCATCGCTCACACAGTAAGAAGAGGATAGCTTGGCCTCTGGCTCCCAGGCCTGACTGGGTCCTGACACTGCCCAGTGCATTCCCATCAGAGCCCCTTTCCATCTCTGGGCCTCAGTTTCCTCATCTGTAAAATGGGGATAATAATAGTACTTACTTCATAGAGTTGTTGTGAGGATTAAATGAATTGATTTGTATAAAGTGTTTAGAACAGAATGGATTCTATTCAGTGTCATGATGTGAATTTGTAATTTCATTCCTTGAGTTATCTGTTTATAAAAATAATGTTTCTTTAAACGGACCTATTGGCAAATAAAACTGACCACCCATAAGTGAAAGAAAATAAAGACAAAAAGAACACGTAGCTCTCAGGTTTTGGATGAACGTTGCAAGTTGAAAAGGGAGGGAACAAAGAGGAAAAAGAAATACGTCTGTGATTTCTCTATCCAATTTCTCCTTTTTTCCATCTCCAACCCACAGGCTCATCTCTACCATGTCATGGAGTTTTTGCTCCCAAATCCAGTCCGAAACCATGTCAGAAAGTAGAGGATTCGTTTATGGCACCAGAGAGCTAGGTCTCTTCATCCAAGGCCTGGGAAGGAGAGGGTGTTGGGCTGCTCTTCCCTCACCTTGGATATGGCCCCTTGGCTACAAACCAGTGCAAGTAGGTCTGGTACCACTGGCTTTATGGACATTACAAAAATTTCACAATGATACCAAGACATCTCAGAATGCAGTTTCCATGATGTCCCCAAGTAGGTGACTCCAGGGCCCCTGAAGGAGTCTGTTGGATGGGAGGTGTGAGGACGAAGTAGATAAAGAATCACATTTCTCCCCACCCTGCTGACTGGGTGTGGGTTGGTGGGAAAGTGAGGGGACTTAAAGTTGGAGAATCAAGGAGGTGCATTTGAGTCTAGTCTTGCCAGGGGGCAGAGGAATGGTTGAGATAACCTTGGAGGCCCCTGGGTATATCAGGCTGATGGAAGTATAAGAATATGTGGGAGCCAACCTCCAAGATGGCCCCAATCATCTCCACTTCCTGCTATTTACCCCCTCATGCAGTCCCCTCCCACGATGTATCAGGGTTGGTCTGTGTGATCCATAGATTACAGTAGACGTGATGACATGTCATTTCCAAGGCAAGGTCATAAAAGACAGTGTGGCTTTTGCCTTGTTCTCTCTTAGATTACTCACTCCGGGGGAAGCCAACGGCCATGTCATGAGGTCACTCAGGCAATCCTGTGCAAGGAGCTGAGGCCACCTGCCAACAGCCGTGTGAGTGCACCATCTCAGAAGTGGATCCTCCAGCCCCAGTCAAGCCTTCAGATGACGGCAGCCCCACCTGACAGCTTCACTACAACCTCATGAGATACTCTGGGCAAAAACCAACCAGCGAAGCCACTCCTAGATTCCTGCCCCACAGAGACTGTGAGAAGCAGGAAGACCCTGGAGTGTAGGCAGAAGGGTTTTGTGAGAGCTGGAGCTGGAGTCTGAGTTACCCACTTCCTCCTCCGTCTCACACCCTTTCTCATCTTCTCCTCTCCCTCTCACTCCATCCCAACCCTTGGTATTTCCAGATGGGAACGCTGAGTCCATGTCAGGAGCCCTGCTGGGGAACTTTGCCTTCTGACGGGCTTGGGCTGCTGTCTGTGCAGAATCTCCCCTTGGCGTGGTTTTCCTGTAGGGGGAGAGAGTCTACAGAAAGACCCCAGCACTAATGGATGGAACTAGCCCCAGGCCTGCTCACTGCCTGCTTCCCCATTAGCATTTCATGAGGGGCCACAAGCCAGTTTGTGAATACAATCATTGGGGGGAAAAACCAAGACAATACAAGGTTATTAAAAACCTCTCTTATTTATTTGAATGGCTTTTAAGAAGCAGAAGCTCATATAGTAACATTAAGGTATAGGACAAGCATGAGGAGTGACAGGGACCCACACTGACAAGCACGGAGAACCCTTTAACATGAGACCAGGGAAGTGCTACAAAGAGCCAGACAGCACTGGAGCTTTGGGGAGTGCTAATAGCAGGCCAAGGAGGGCAAAGCTGGGGAAAGTATGAGTAGTCTTGTCCCCAGACAAGGGAGGTCACAAAGATGAAGAAGTACATGCTCCAACCATTTAAGGAGGCACTTAGGAGGTTTATCACCAAAAGCAAACCAGGGTGGGTTAGGTGATGAGAAGGACCAGGGCAGCACACGATATCAAGCACAGCACTTCTGACAGGTAGACACAAGCACACTATTCATGTGTAGAGGCTTCTTTCTAAATCTTGTTCTGAATTGGAGGCTACTGAGATGCTTTTAAGTAGAACCCAGAAGTTAAGGATATGTGCACTATTGAGTTAATAAAGAAGTTTATGCATATGCAGTTTAAAACACACAACTAGGTCATCTCTAGGGTCTCTTAAAGATCTAAAACTGTGAGTCTCAGTGTAATATCCTCAGACTCTCAGTTATTTGGGTCTAAAAAACCCAATTCACTGGGCCTGGGCCAGTGGATGGAAACTGGAGATTGGAGGGCTGGATTTAGCCTACAAGACATGTTTTATTTGGCCTGCACAGTGTTTTCTAAATTTGAAATAGTTGCCAACATTTCAAAGTCCAGATTTCTACCTTCTTTTCAAACATGGGGTAAAATATCTGGCAACACCAGCCCCACATTCCCACATGGCAGGCACCATATCAGACCACAGGGCGAGTGTTCATTCTCACTGCACACCTGGCCTCATCAGCTTCATTCACTTATGTTTCCTGCCTGGCCCCTGTAGCCATCAGGGTTGGTGACCTCTGGCCCAGGCATCCAGTCTGTAGTGACCTCAGTGATTTTCTCTTTGGTGGCAGCTACAAGTGTAGCCTTGAGGCCTTTTCCCTAATTCCATGGCAGACGGCCCATGAAGGCCTATTTACCCACAGGCCAGGAGTGTGGGAGTCAGTGACCCCAGTCTGCAGAGCTTTGGCTTGCTTTACAGAGGCCTCTCACTTTGCAAACAAGAGTAACTGAAAAGTTCCCAGCCATATTTCACTTTTATAAAATAGAATCCCAAAGGCCTCTGGGGGATGGCCCATTAGGGAGGTACTTCCCACCCAAGGTCAAGGGTAAGTCACTTCTGGGACAGACTAGAACACCCAAGCAGAGGCTGGAATCTCAGCCTAGGTTGGGCTGGGCCAGCTGAGAGAAAGAAAGGCAACTTTCCTAGCCATGGCCATGCAATGACCAGGGCATCTGTGGACAGTTGGCAGGTTTTGCAGGTGCCTAAGAGGATGCCACCCACGTCATAGTGTAAATGGTTCCCTCTAGATTTTTGCAGTGCATAATCTGCCCAACTGTACATGTTGGCCCTGGCCTTGTTGGGGGAGGGAAGAAATAAGTGGAGATGATGAGGCAGGTATAGTCAAAAGGGTTGTCCTAGCACAGATTCTACCAGTTCCTTCCCAAGGCTCAGGGGTAGGGATGGAAGGCAGAGGGTTGGGAGACCTTGTTGGCCCAGAGGCTGGAAGCTGGAGAGGAAGACTAACGGGCCTGGTTTCAGTGGCCTCCATGCTGCACATGTACAATTGCCCATGAGATGATGGGAATAGGTAGACTTGTCCCAGGAAGCAGGCTGGCCATCAGTGTGTGGGGCCCAGGACCCTCAATTAACAGAGATAACCGTCTGTACACACTCAGAGTGAGGAGTACGTACACACACACACACACACACACACACGGAGTCATCAGCAGAGATATCGGACCCATTACACACACTCACATAAACATTCATACATGCACAATTTTTATCCCGTTGCACACACTTATATGCATACATCCATACACACAATCACAGTGGTTATTGGTGAGAGCAATCAGCTCTTCACACAGGCATGTTTAACAAACATTTCCAGACCACCTAGGTCCTTTTTGGCTGGCTAGAGCTACCTGTGGGGAGAGTCCAGCGCAGCACCTAGCAACACAGGAAATAACAATAAACCAGTGAATAAAAGCGCTAACTACTGCCAACTGATGCACACCTGCAGCGCCACCTGCTGGCGGGAGGGAGAGGGTTCGTACTTTGCTTCAAGACTGGGTAAAAGCCCAGGACACTGCTTCTCAGGCACCCCTTCCAGGGAAGCTGCCGGCCACGGGATGCCATTCTCCCACCTCCTCGTGTTCCGCCCAAGTTGCAGGAGACCCTGGCATCCTCAGGGCTGCACCGCAGCATCAGAGAACGACCATTCTGGGCTTTGCATGCCTCCTGGATAGCAACACTCAGCGCCAATAGGGGTGGCAGAATGGGTTTCATCTTTCACACCAAGTCCAGCCGCTGCTAGTAGCTGCCTGGAATGCTAGGTTGGGAAGGATTCTGAGGCCACGTCTGGGCTTAGCAGAGAAGAGCATCACGAGGGAGTGGCGACAGCAACAATGGCTGTAGATGGGACGTCTTCCACACTTGCCATTCTTGCAGTGGATCCTGGAACCTTGGTAAATCTCTTAATTTGCAGGGTCCCAGATTCACATTTACATCGCTGATCCACAATTACATCGTGAGCGGCATGTATGCATATTTCTCACACCCTCATACCACGAGAAAACTGCCATTCCAACTTTTGCTGGAGCTTTCTCTCTCATTTGATTAATAACTTCTGATCTGCCTAAAACCCTCCCTGGGGCCATCTTCCTGAAGAATTAGCTATTGCTGACATAGACAGCATTTGGATGACTCGTTAGCTCAGAGCGGCTCAAGTCAACTTGGGGCATTTCACTTTATCTAGTACTTATATTTAGCTAATTCCCATCCACCTACCAGACTTATCACTGTCCAAGGGGCCCCATGAAGGCAATGACATGTCGAGAACACAGAGCCACACTGAGCAGATACTGGACAGCCAGGTGGGCTCAGCCCCAGCCAAGGTCCTGCTCCCCACCCCTCACCGATCAGCATGGGAGGGCACACACAAGTCAAACCTGTGCATCAACAAAATTGCAAATTACAACAGGTTGTGGTTCACTTGAAAATAGTTAAAACTTGGAATCTCAAATCCTCAAATGTCAAGCAAGGATCAGATGGGCACAGAGCCCCCGTGTTCTTCCCCCTCAGCAGTGGAGCCAACCTCTGCCTATAGATGCTTATTTGGATGTGACATGGTTCATCTCACTGAGGGATGGCCAGGGATGTTTGCCTTAGCCCAGGGGTCAGCAAACTTTTTCTGTAAAGGGCTAGATAATAAATATTTTTGGCTTTGCAGTCTCTGTTGCAGTAATTCAACTCTGCTGTTGTAGTGTGAAAGTAGCCATAAACATATGTAAAGAAATGGACATGACTGTGTTCCAATAAAAGTTTCTTTACAAAAACAGGTGATGGGCCAGATTTGGCTCAAGGGCTCATAGTTTGCCAAACTCTGCATTAGCCCAAAACAGGGGTCTTCAAACTGAGCTCCACAGAACTTGGGGTTGTTTGGAAGTACTTCAAGGGGTCTGCAAATGTTTGGCTCTAATTTATTTTTAACTCTTTAGGAAGCTATAATAAAAATATACCCAGTAGGCTGGGAACGGTGGCTCATACCTGTAATCCTAGCACGCTGGGAGGGCAAGGTAGGAGGATTGCTTGAATTCAGGAATTCAAGACCACCCTGAGCAAGAGTAAGACCCTGTCTCTACTAAACACAGAAAAAAAAATGAGTTGGGTGTCATGGTGCACACCTGTAAGTCCCAGCTACTTGGGAGGCTGAGGCAAGAGGATCCCTTGAGCCCAGGAGTTCGAGGTTGCAGTGAGCTATGATGATACCACTGCACTCTACCTTGGGCGATAGAGCAAGACTCTGTCTCAAAAAAAAAAAAAAAAAAAAAAAAAGTACCCACTCAAATGTGTTTCAACATGGAGGAAATCAACACGTTAACTGAATGTCACATAAACTCCTTTGGTGAAGACTTCAGAATGAAGTTTCTCTTGCCATCTCCATGCATATGTATGAGCAGTATGAAAAAACGGTTGAGAGCCTGGGTCCTAGCATGAGACAGATATAGTTTGAGTCCCAGCGCTGCCAGTTACTAGCTGTGTGGCTTTGGGCAAGTTACTTCAGCTCCCTAAACTAGCATGGCCAGGACACCACAAAAGAGAGTTGACCCTGGCCATAGTGCTGGTGCAGCCTCCTGGAGGCTGGACTGTGGGAAGATGTAGTGTTCACAGTGGGGGGCCAGCTGAGGCCACAAAGGGACACTCAGGGGACTCATGGCAGCACTATTTACCAACCAGTATGGAAATACTTCAAGATTTTTATCATCTGTTTGGCTGTACTGGTGCACACCAATTTAATGTCATTATAATGCCAAATCCATCTTGGATTTGAACTTCTTGACTGTTTCTATTTCTTTCTGGCATATTCTGCTACATCCCACTACTGATTGGGCTCTGAGGTAGGGAAGGGGGCTGCTTTGCAATTACCTTACCAGTCTCAGTGCTTAGTAATAGGACTTCTGTTTTTCTGTTAAGTGGCAGTCCCACGGGGTCTGGGACTTTGTTGGCAAGCATTTCCTGGGACCAGTGTTCTACAGGGCTTGGTGGAGAAGTGGTGCTTTCAGCTAAAAGGATCCAGTGTTTCAGAAGCTATGGCCCCTCTGCCTCAGTGCTGCATTCCCTGGTTGGGCCTGGGGCTTTGGTGCTCTCCTGGCTTTTAAATTTCCTGGTGATACAATAAACAATGCTCTTCACCCCTGGGGCCCCCCTTACCTCTTGAGACAATCAGAAAGCTTGTCTAGCATGCTGTCTAAGCCTGCCCACTTCTGGACTTCTGGCCTTTTATTCCAGCTACTGAAAGCTTTTTTCCAGGCTTGTGATGCTCATTTATGATTTCAGTAATAGAATTTGGACCTTAGTGTCTCTCCATTGCCCAGGGCTGTCTATGTCTATTAATGGTGGCTCCAGTGAAATCAGTGGCTTTTATTGCACCTTATCTTTCTGCTTCCAGCATCATATTTTCCTGCTTCCTGGGAGACCTGGAATAATCAGCTGTGTGCATCACTAGGCCCTGGGGGCAAGACTTCGAGGTTCCAGAATCCCTGGAGTTTATCTTAATTAGGTGACATCTGGTGCTGCCCTCAGTGCACAGGTCCACCCTGGTCAGGTGTTCAGATGGCCTCATGCCATCCTATGAGCCTGGACTATGCCCAGCCTTGCAGGCTTCTTACGGCCACTGGCTCTGTGAGCCCTGGAGGTGATTCAGACCCCAGGGGGCAGAAGGCCTTTCTGTGGTTCAGCCAAGATTGAAGGTGACTCGGGCTGAGCGCCCTCTCTCACTTCCTTTTCATTTCCTTGAGGGTGTTCTTGGGTCTCACAGTACCTCCGGCTAGGCTTGGAGCTCTGCTAGTGGAGGGAGCCCCAGAGCAGGCCTTCTACTCCAGGGCCTTCTCTGTTGGCCAGAAGGATGCTGGCTGTGTGGTGGAAATGACCTCGTGCAAAGGCATCTTCGTCACATGCCCTCCTAGTGCAATAATGCGTGTCCCCTGATAAGGCAGTTGTGGATGTCTGCCCAGCCACTCAGCACAGCCTCACCCTTCCTCCTTCGGACCAGCTTCTTGGAGACCTCCAACACTGATAGCAAAAGCCCAGCCCAGCACTTCTCTTCTGGCCCAAACTGTTGCTCATTTCGAGAACCACTCTGTCTTCTCACTTTGCTCTCCTTCCTGGATTACCTTTCTGCAGCGACTACCGTGCCCCACACTGCCTAGACCCTATGCCCATTCAGACCCTGAGCTGAGTCCCCAGAAGGACCAAGATCAGTCCCCAGGTTGCCCTTCTCCCCCTCTTCCCACCCCTACACCTCCAGGCTCCTGCCCCTGTGATGATACCTTTGGTTTTCTTCACCAAGTGCTCGCTCGCTAGGATTCGTGCTGGGCACCTGGCAGTCAGTCCACACAGATGCCTGCTCGCCCCTTCTTGGTCTTCCCAGGGGACCAGCATCGGTGCTTCCACCCTGTTCAGCAAGGGAGGAGGCTGACTCATCACCTGGTGAGAGTTCACCTCTGGAAGAGGTGGCGAAGGGGCTTCAAGGGCTTGGGAAACGTGAAGGATTCACTGGTGCATCTCAGGGGGAGGTCACCTCATCCTGGAAGCCCCTGCACAGCGTCCAGTGATGGAGAACTCATAACCTACAGAAACAGCTCTGACTGGCCTTCCACTCACCATCCCATAGCCGGAGAATTCTGCTGGTGCACACGGCAGCTCCTTCCTTCCTAAGCGGTCACTGTCTCAGACCAGACCTCCTGACACCTCCCACTTCACCCCAGGCAGCACCTTATCGTCGTCCAGCTCAGCTGGACAACAGCCCGCTTCAGCCACTGCGCTTTCTTCCCGGGCATCTGGGGCCCCAGCAGTAGACACAGACCTCCTGCCTCTTTCCCCAGGGGCAGAGCTGCTCCACAGCACAGCCCGAGGCAATGGTTGGAGGAGTGAGGGTGAAGGTGAGGGGGGCGGCAGGCAGGAGCAACGGAACTTTGGCTAAAAGCAAAAGCAAAGGAAACACCGAGCAGGCAGCCACTAACGCGCCTCCCCGGGAAGGGCCCGCAGCGCCCACTGCTGGCCGGAGGAGCATGTGCGTGCGGGTTAAATCCACTCGCCCGGCTCCTTGCATAAGCTCCACTGGGCAGCTGAGCCTGCAGATGGCTCAGGTTAGATGTTCACCGGAAGCAGGTCATTTTGTCCAGTGGTTTCCAGATGTGTAAAATTACAGATAGGGTTGCTGCGGGTGATTGTGCATGTTGCCCATTTGATAAAGGCCTCTGAGCTGAGGAGCGAGTGAGGGCTGAAATCCAGCCACCATCCTGCTAACCCAGCTCAGGTCTGGGGCAGGCCAGAGAAAGGGCTTTTTGCCCATCATTTGCCTAGAGAGAGCATCCTTTTGCAATTTGCACAAAGGTGCCGTACATAGGGGCAGCAGCCCTGGCAGAGAACGCTTCCTTCTAAGAGGGCAATCTTATAGAACCAAGCTTCTTTGGCTAAAGGGGAGTTTGAAAACCAGCCAAAAGATGGGAAAACTGGGGCCCATGAAGGGGAGGGACTTACTCAAAGTCATGCAGGTGATGCCAGGACAGAGCTTTGAGGCCTGATCTACTCTCGGTTAGAGCAGTGTTCTTTGCACTACCCAGAGCTAGTTTTCATCCCAAGCCCTTTGGAGGCATCCTGGCTTTCCTGCCCCTCCCAGTCTCAGCCCTATCAACTCCCCACTGAAATCCAGCTGCTCTGCACAGTCCTATTGTCCTGGTCAGGATTATGGCACAGGGTTTACCCCAAAGGAGGGATGGTGAGAACGCCAGCCCAGTCTGCACAACTTCCTACCAGTACCTCACTCACAGGGATGAGGGCAGCCAGGCAGAAGGGCAGAACAGTGGGGAACTAGAAGGGTCTACCAGATGAGGTGTCAAAGTATGATAGGGAGCCTGGAGCAATGTGGCCCAGCAAAGCTGGTGGCTCAGCTACTGTGTAGATGGGGCCTGCTTTGTAGGTGCAGTCCGCCGGGGTGCCTGTGCCACGCCGTAAGGCACATGGGCAGCCACAGTGCCCATCTCCTGAGCTCCAGCCACGTGGAACATCTGGTCATCAAAGAAGATGTGTGGGCGGATCTTCTCGAGGAGGGGGCCCTTGGGCGCTCCAGCTAGGAACAAGGCTTCATCTGTCTCCAGGCCCCAGCTGCGCAGGGTCTTGAGAGCCCGGGCCCCGGAACTGGCTGCACTGCGTGCTGTCACCAAGTAGGTACGAATGGGGCACTCCAGCCGCAGGCCCTTGGAGTAGAACTTCTTCTGCAGCCTACCCAGTGCCTCCAGAAAGCCCTTTAAGGGGCCCTGTGAGAAGGCAAGGGAACACTGTGAGCTCTACCCCTCCCAACATTTGCTCCCTCTCCCTAAAGCACTAGCGTCTCGTTGCTTGGGGTGGGAAAGCTTCTCAGGATCCCTAAATCTTTCAGCTAGTTCTGCTGTGCCTGTTTGGGCTACAGTGTGCACCAGTGGGGCTGTAGGTGCTGATGCCAGTCTGGGGGTCTGTATTATTATATATCGGGGCTGGGTCAGAATAACTGTACCAGGCCACCTGTTAAGATGTATGTTCCTCCATGCGCCCACCAAGGTACACGGGTATCTGTCCTGCAGCTCTACACATGTGGCCTTCTGTGCCCATCAGCAGGAAGGATATTAAAAATATTTTATAGCTATTGGCCGGGCTCAGTGGCTCACGCCTGTAATCCTAGCACTCTGGGAGGCAAGGTGAGAGGATCATTTGAGCTCAGGAGTTCGAGACCAGCCTGAGCAAGTGCGAGACCCCATCTCTACTAAAAAAAATATAGAAAGAAATTAACCGGACAACTAAAAATATATAGAAAAAATTAGCTGGGCATGGTGGCACATGCCTGTAGTCCCAGCTACCCAGGAGGCTGGGGCAGGAGGATCGCTTGAGCCCAGGAGTTTGAGGTTGCTGTGAGCTAGGCTGACACCACGGCACTCTAGCCTGGGCAACAGAGTGAGATTCTGTCTCAAAAAAAAAAAAAATTTATAGCTCTGGCATAGGCACCCTCCAATCAGAATGGACTCCAGCTGTAAACAGCTGGGACAGATGGACCAGTGTGTAACTGCTGACCATCAACCGTGCCCATCAGGCACAAAGTGGCTCAGGTTGTCATGTTCAAGCTTTCTAGGGCCAGAGAAAGGACTTATTCTTTACAGTGCCTGGAACAATGAAGCTTAATGAGGAAGTGTGAATGCAAAACCAGATGGTGATGAAGAAAACTGCTTATTTCCAAAGCAGCTGGAAATAAGGAAAGGTGAGCTTCTAGGCTTGGAGACCCCTTACTTGCCAGGTGGCCTGGAGCAAGCCATGGTCTCCTGGGCCTCTCTCTGCCTACCACTCAGCGGGAAAACTGTTTAGCCCTTGATTCCCAAGGATTGCAGAGGCAATGCACAAGAACGGAAGTGAAATGAATATTCAGGAGCCACAGCTGAGGCCTGCTGAGCTGTTGGAGAGAGGAGCTCTGGGATTATTGAGCACTCAGGTTTTAAAAACTCAAACAGGAGCTCCCAGTGGGACTGGAGAAGCCCAGCAGCCCCACTCTAGGGAATTTCTACGACACTCCAGGGCGTATTCTGCTCTCAGAGAGAGGATGAGTGAGGATCCCTGTGTCCCGGGCCAAGGGATGGATGGCAGGAGGTGTCCCATGTCACATGGTCTGCCCCAGACCCCACCCCCAGCTGGACCTCCCTGCCCCAGTGAGCGGCACCAGTCCAGCAGTTCCCTTCCCCTGTTTCCAGTGAGGGGAACAGGGCTTCCTAAGGGGGTTGGAGCTCACTCAGAGGGGTGGAGGGTCTTAGAGAGGGGTGAAGGCTTCAGAGAAGAGAGAGGATGGCAGCTTCAGAGAGAGGCTGAGGCCTTCAGAGAGGGGCAGGGACCTCAGAGAAGGGGTGGGGACCTAGAGAGACAACAGGGACTTTGGGGAGGGTATGGAGACCTCAGAAATGGGGATTTGAGCTGCAAAGAGGGGGTAGGGGCTTCAGATAGGGGCTGAGAGAGAGAGTGGGGGCTTTGGAGAGAAGATGGGACTCCAGGGAGGGGGAAGCAGGCTCAGTGCAGGGGTGGAAGCTCACTGAGGGGGCCAGGGGCCGAGTGAGAGGGATGCGGGCTTCAGGCTTGGTGAGGGGACCCGGCTGGAGGCTGGGTTGAGTCGGGGGTCTGGTTCTGGGCTGAAGTGCTGCCTTGTTCTACTCAGGGGTTCTGGGACGAGGGGGAGCACCTGGGCCAAAGGTTTGTTCTCATGGGCCTTCTCGTGCTCAAAGAATCTGTCCAGCCCGTGGGCCTTGACGATGCGCTCCGACTCGTCCGAGAAGAGCACAGCATCCCCATCGAAGGCCACGCGCAGCTGACTCTGGGACACAGCCACGTCCCTGCTGGGGCTGAAGATGGTGGCAGCTGCGATCCCTGGGTGGAGAGAGGCAAGTGTTGTCTGTCATCAGGCTGGGGAATAGGGCCCCCTGCCAGGGGGAGTAGCCGGGCATCTCAGACTATCCTGTCCCACCTGCCTCACCCAGAACTCAGGGCAAGGCTAATGAAGGCTAATATTAAAACTATTTAAAAACCGGTAGTGCACAGACACCAGCCAAGAAGAATGAGCAGTAGCCATAGCTCTGAATCAGGGCTCTGAGGACCCTCACCTTGGCAGGTTACCCCTTTGGCTGCTGCTCAGTGGAGAGGTCTGGGGGACTCCTAGGGGGCAGGAGGGTGTTCTGAGGACTCAAGGCAGGAACTATCTACCAACAAGTATGAAGGAATTTCAGTCTTTCAGTACTTTAATACCTAGTAAGGTCAAGCAGGTGTGGACCAGGTGAACATCAGTCCTGGCTGAGAGGAAGGGTCCCACAGGCCATGCCCTCCTGCCAGGGGCTCCTCACAGGCCGCTGATGTAAAGTTATGGGGGGCTGGGAAGGAGCCCCAACTCTGGCTTGGCCTTGGTCACTCCCTCATGGTTGATTCTGGCAAGTCACTCACCCTTTCTGGACCAAGGTAAACTTAAGGGCCTTTCCGCTCTATCTGGGGCTGAGCTGCCAGGCTGCAATCTGCAGTGGGGTGGGTATGGGCACCCTCAGTCCCCAGCCACAGTGACACCCAGATATGCCTTTCTTTTAGGGTGCCAGGAGACAACCTAGGTGGCCCCAGGAGGCAGCACAAGTGACAGCTGACTGTGTGCATAGACTCTGCAACCGTAGGCTCCTCCAGGGGGTCAAGGATGCCTGTGGGTGACTCAGGCTCGAGGCTAGAGCTGCACTGGGTGGCAGAGAGCCAGTGCTGGCAGAGAACAGCTGGCTGAGCTCATGCCCTAGGCTCCATCTCTCCAAAGGCCACTTCAGCCCTGCTCTCAGGGAATCTAGGATCACAGAGGCTGGGCTTAGGAAAGCTTTGGGAGGACTGAGCAGTGCCAGCCTCACATGATTTCACTAGCCTGAGAACGCAACAAGCAGGCCCAGGCCCAGGCATCAGGCCAGGTACCTTCTCAGCTCTGCGAGTGCTGGAACCAAGATGACCCAGAGCCACCCCTACCCTGGGCAGGGCCTCCCTCCTGACCACTGCCCAGCTCCCTAGCCTGAGGTCAAGTTGCAGACATACAGAGACACCCCTATATGCCAGTGCCAAGGCTGTGGCATCTGTCTGAGGAAATGCCTTCTGGTTCCTGGTTTTAAAAAGCCTCTTGGAGCTCCCTAGCAGCTCAGGGCAGTCAGGCATCAGGGGAGAGAGGCCAGGCTTCCAGGCAGGAGGCAGCATGAAAGAGGAAGAGAAAAGTGAATATATTGTTTGTTAGTAAAGAAACCTGCAACTAATGTCCAGCCTAAGGAGCCTTCTCAGGCCAGGGGGTGACTCCTCTGTGGGCCTGTTTTCTTATATCCACATGCAATAGGGTGTGCACCGTGTTGGGAGGCCTCAGACTGTGGATACCACTCAACACTGCCCCTGGAGAGAGACACATGGAGGGGAATTCTCTTTGTCAGGACCCGCAGTTGGGTCTCCTAACTTCCCCCTGCACTGGCCAGCCTAGCTGCTGCAGATGCTGGCCACTTCCCAGACCCCACCGCTGAGGCTGGACTAGATACAGGTTCCCTCCCCATTGGCCCAGAGTGGAGCAGAGGCTGCATGGTCATACAGGAATCAGAGCTCAGGGAGTAGCTTTCTGGGCTGTAAGGAGGGTTTCCACGGAAACAGAAGGCTGGATGATGCTGAGGAGTAAATGCATCCTTAACACAGGAGGGCTGGAGGTGGGAAAGTGGAATGGGGAGGGCCTTGTTTTCAGAGTTTATAGGACAGATCATAAGAATTAAGGAAAGTATGACACAGCCTCTTCTTCGTTACCACGGCAACTCCCAGCATCTGCTCAGAGCTTGAGGACCAGGCCTCCCACCCCTGTGATCCCTCGGCCTGATGCCCCATGTTCACCCTCCCCATTTCCACTCACCCTCGTCAATGGCTTCCTGCACTTTTTCCGCATCAGCTGACAAGTAGAGGTTGGTGTGATAAGCCTTGAGGTAGCAGATGGGGCTGTTCCCACCTGTCATGCAGAACCTCTCGACGAACAGGTCTGAGGAGGAGGTAGAGTACCCAGGTGAGGCAGGGTCAGCCCTCAGGGCCTCACAGTGGCCCCGCTGTGCCCAGGGAACGCCACCTTGAGTGTGGTAGGCCAGCAGAGAGATTCTCGGTGTGATTTTAGGCCAGCGCTCCCTTTGGAGCCCCCCCATCCTTCATCCACGAAATGGGGATGATCACAAACATCCTCTTGTCAAGGAATCACAGTGCTACAAAAGGCGGGTCCCCCAACCAAGCCCGTGGGGCCCCGCCCTCCTGGCCATAGCTGATTGGACAGGGGCAGACACCTGACCAGGCTGGGCCAATCCATTTTCTCCCAGCCTGGGCTGACAGTCAGCTGGTCCCCATGGCTGGGGAAATACTTGCTGGTTGATAAATGGCTGCTGCTCTGAGCTCCTTGAGTTACTCATCACTCCCCTCACGCCTTACGAGGACCCCTGTTCTCCACACGGTCCACAATGGAAAGAGGGGTTTCCATGGAATGGCAGGGGTCCCTCAAGACCCTGCTTCAGTGCTGCAGGTGCTGTCTGTCCTGACTGCTCAGCGTCCATGTCACACCCCTGCTCCCAGCAATTTGAAATTAGGATTAAAAAATGCTAACTGCACTCTCTTGCTTGCTTAAAACAAGGCCTTGTAAACCTGCAAACATCAGTTTATTTTTCTCTCTCTCTCTCCCCAGACTGCATTTCTCCGCTTTTCTTGATTACGGTTTTTGTTTAGGAAAAGCGGAGAAATCCAGTTTGGGGAAAGAGACTGGGGGGGGGGGGAAGGAACAAACTTGCTAAAGAAGCACAAATTAGGGTCTCACGTGGTTCAGAGAGAAGAAGAGCCCAGGAGAGATTTCCAGTCCTTGGATCCAGGCCTTTGTTGGCTCAATTTTGTTTATTTATTTCTCAGAACGCTGTGGTTCTGAGACATCCCTGTAACCCAACGTAACCTAGTAAGAAATTATTCTCTTCAGCTTAAGTTAGCTCCAGAGGGTCTATTACCTTTTTTTTTTTTTTTTTGAGACAGAGTCTTACTCTGTTTCCCTAGCTAGAGTGCCATGGTGTCAGCCTAGCTCACAGCAACCTCAAACTCCTGGGCTCAAGCAATCCTCCTGCCTCAGCCTCCCAAGTAGCTGCGACTACAGGCATTTGCCACCATGCCCGGCTAGTTTTTTCTATATATGTTTTAGTTGTCCAGCTAATTTCTTTCTATTTTTTTTTTTTTAGTAGAGATGGGGTCTCGCTCTTGCTTAGGCTGGTATTGAACTCCTGAGCTCAAAAGATCCGCCTGCCTCGGCCTCCCAGAGTGCTAGGATTACAGGCGTGAGGCACCGCGCCCGGCCTGGGTCTATTACTTTCAATCACAAGTTTGGACTAAGACATAAAGCCCTTTCACCATGATAGCTGGCCCTGATTCTCCCAGCAGCCTTATGGGGCCTGCTAGTCCCACCACAGTTAGAGAAACTGAGGCACAGAGGCAGTAAGTGCCCTGCCCAATCTCGCTGGGAGTGGGGCCTCCTCAGTGGTATGCCGGAGCTGGCTTGGACAGGTTTACAAGAGCCGATGGTTACACATTTAGGAATTTTGTGAGCCAGCTATGTTGTTCAGCCACTGGTAGCTTGAAATCAGCCCTGATAGAAATATTTATGCCCTGAAAACTGGCAATGCTGCAAATTAAGGTTTCGTTCATTTGTGTGTTTGTTTGTTTGTTTTAAAGAGCCAGTTTACCAGTACAACACGGGCTTCAGGTTCCAGTCCATACAACCCCACCCTGCAGAGGTGTGGCCCCATCCCCGGGGGGTCTGGCTGGGGCATCCCAGGGCCAAACCCCTCATGCTCACGCTCACCATAGTGGTTGATACTGTTGATGAGGCGGACACCCACTTGAGCATGGTTGTTGGTTACGAGGACGATGTCAAAGATGTCATCACTATCAGGATACAGCTCCCGCAGCCGCTTGTTCACAGCCTCCAGAGCCTAGAAGGGACAGGGCACCCTCCAGCTCAGACCCACAAGGAATGATACCTGGAGTTGGTGGCCAGGGAGCCAATGAAGGGAGAAGAGGGGAGGTCAGGGGCTGGGCTGGGGATGAGATCAGTGCATACGAACCACCTCCTCCTAATGCCACTCTCTACCGTTGTGTGAGTTGCTTACTCTTCAGGGGCTCCCCTCTAAAGGGGTGAGGGGCTAATCTAGCCCATGTTCCACTCGCCAAGCTGGTTACCAGGCATGGGGCTGCATTAGCCCAGAGAATGGGGTGGCCTCTTCTTTCCACAAAGGCTCTATCCCCTACCCAAGCTGTGCACCTGTGGGGTTGCATCTGCCCAGAGGGGGCCCCTTTTCCTTTCTCAGACACCCATGGAAGTGCTTCTTTCTAATCCCCACAAAGGCACTGTATGAGCTAGTGGTGGAACTGCCCCCTCACCTTCACGAAAGGGAAGGCCGGCCCAGGGCTGAAGGGCTCATTCTCATGTTCCAGCTGGTAGCGCACGTACTCCTCCACGCCCTGCTCCGTGTAGATCCGCTGCTCCTCGTCCATGCGGAACAAGGCTCGGGAGGACACAGCAATGGTGACTGCATTCTGAGGCTTAGGCTGCAGAGGTGCAGTAGGAGCAACTGTCACTCAGACCTGCCCCGAGGCAAGTGCTCAAGTGTACGCCCCTCTGGGGACTGGGGACATGGAGAAGACCCAGATCCAATATCTATCCTAAAGAGGCTCAGCCTTGGGCAGGGGCAGACTTAGGTCAGGACCCCATCTATGCAGGACCAGATGGGGATTGAGGGAGGTGCTGGCTCCCCCACTAGAAACACAATCTGATGGAGGGACATGCCCCGGGGGAGTTTGCAATCTAGTTGACCATCTGGACACAACAGAAAAATGAAGACAATGTATGTGGCCAAAGTATGACTGATGCTGGAGATGATATCCAGACAGTTTCCGTTATAAAACAAGAGCTACATGCCCTTAGGAAGAAATGGTGCCCATAAACATAATTATATAAAAAAATTTATCTCCAGCCCAGATCTGTCTCCTGAGCTCCAGTCTCATGTGTCAAACTGCCCCAGTTGATTAACAGACACTCAAACTCAACATTCCCAAGGCCACTTCCTCCACCCTCAAACCTGACCTCCCTCCCTCCCCTTTCCTCATCTGAATGCTCAGCACCACCATCCACTCATCACCCAAGCAGGAGCCCGGAAGTCAGCCTCCACCCTCTTCTCCCATCGTTCAGTCACCATGATGAGTCAACTCTACTAGAATCCATCCACTTCATTCTGTCCAGGCCATCATCATTTCTCACCCCCTCCAATCTGTCATTCTCGCTACTGTCAGGAGATTTTTCTAACGTTCAGATCTGGTCACAGCCCAGTTCTTCAGCAGGGCCCACTGTTCTGAGGTCAGCAGCCTTTAGTGTGGAGTAGGAAGCCCTTCACAACAGACCCCTACCTCTCTTGCCACTTTCACCGTCCCCTTCCCTGGCTTTGCTCAATCTGACCTTTCTCCATCCAGTCACACCTTCCCCCTCTTTCTCTGAGCCTTTGTACATGCTATTCCCTTTGTCCCGTGTGCTTTCCCTGACTCTCTGTCCAGCTAAATTCTACTCAACCTTTGGGTCTCAAACTAGATGTCCCTCACCCCTAGTCTTTTAGTTTGATACCTCTCCTAGGGATTTCCTTCTTGGTAAAATTTAACATTAAATTATAATTGCTTATTTAATTGTTTCTCTTTCTAGGCAGAGTTCTAAGGAGAAAGCAGAACCATGCCTCAGTTCTGAGAGAGCAGGAACCATGAGTACCCTGTCATTATTGCATCTCTAGTGTTTAGTACTATGCCTAGCACACAGAGGTACTCAGTAAACTTTTTGTGCCTCTGAGCTTTTAATATATTTCAATATGCTTTTAATATATTTCAATGAGAAATAATACATGCAATGAGAAATTTAACATGAACTAGAAATTCCAGTGCATCACCCTAATCTGTTCAGATTGCTTTATATGTAGTACGGGCTCCGAGAATATTTTTTTTGGTTCATGGAAATTTGACAAGAATTTACTGGGTCTTTGTGCCAGGCACCTGCCTAGTGGTCCTGGTAAACACCTGGTTCATGCTCACAGGCTGGTAGGGGAGAAAGATAGGTAAACAGAGAACTCAAATGCAGAAGGGAAGAAAACGAGTTGCTATGGTTTGAATATGTCCCCCAAAGTTCATGTGTTGTAAACTTAATCCCTAATGCAGCAGTGTTGAGAGGTGAGAACTTTAAGAGGTGATTTGGTGATGAGGGCTCTGACCTCACGAGGGGATTAATGCCATTATCATGGCACTGGGTTAGTTATCGAAGAAGTGGGCTCCAAATAAAAGGATAAGCTTGATCTCTATTTTCTCTCTATTGCTTTCACATGGACTTCTTGCTATGTGATGCCTTCCACCAGGGGATGACCCTACCAGAGGCTGGCACCATGCTCTTGGACTTCCCAGCTCCAGACTTCCCAGCTCCAGAATCATGGGCCAAATACATTTCTTTTCCTTATAAATTACCCAGTCTGTGGCATTCTGTTATAACTAAGCTATATATAACTATAGCTAAGACAAGAGACACAGAACAGAAGTGAAAGCAAAGTATTGGTGACAGGGTTTCAGAGATGTTGTCATGGGAGGGGAGGCCTTTGAGTGAAGCCTTGAAGGAGGAGTAGGGTGCAGGAAGGCATGAGGAGGTGTGCATGTGCACAGGGCATTCACAAAGTGAGCAGCGGCCAGGGAATGTGGGGTGGGTACAGATGAACCCAGCAAAGCAGGCAGGTGCTAGGTTTCAGAAGGCCCCAGAACTCCTTCCCCACTGCCGTGGTTTGAATATATGTGTCACCCCCAAACTTACATGTTGAAACCTAACCCTCAAGGTGATGATATTAATAGGTAGGTGATTAGGTCATGAGGGTAGAGCCTTCATGATGCGATTAGTGCCCTTATAAAAGGGACCCCAGAGAGCCACCTTGCTCCTTCCATTACATGAGGACACAGCTAGAAGGCACTTTCTATGAACCAGAACACAGACCCTCACCAAACACCAAATCTGCCTGCATCTTGATCTTGATCTTAGCCTCCAGAACTGTGAGAAATAAATTTCTGTTGTTTATCAGCCACCCAGTCTAAGGAACTTTGTTACAGTAGCCCAAATGGACTAAGATACCCACTCCAATGGAATAGAGAGAGGGGCGTGCCACCCCAGACAGCAGCTGGACCCTTATATAGTCCCTAAGTGGGGATCAGAATATGGGTACCCAAGGGACTCACAGACACCCAGAGAGTCCTACCACATCTCTGTGTGACCTGAGCAGTCCTGGGGTCATGATTTCTACTTCATAGATGAGAAAAGAGGGGCTCAAATTGAGGTCAAGACTCATAGGTGGGCCAGGCACAGTGGCTCACACCTTTAATCCTAGCACTCTGGGAGGCCGAGGTGGGAGGATTGCTTGAGGCCTGGAGTTTGAGACCAGCCTGAGTAAGAGCGAGACCCTGTGTCTACAAGAAATAGAAAAATTAGCTGGGCACGGTGGTATGTGCCTATAGTCCCAGCTACTCAGGAGGCTGAGGCAGGAAGATCACTTAAGCCCAGGAGTTCGAGGTTGCAGTGAGCTATGATGATGCCACTGCACGCTAGCCTGGGTGACAGAGCGAGACCCTGCCTCTGAAAAAAAAAAAAAAAAAGACTCGGATGTACTTCAATTTCTGGCCTGCTCTGACAGCCCTGTGGGTCATGTACTCAACCCTGGGGTCAAGAAGCCTAGGATCCAGGCAGTTGACAAAGTTGGGTGTTACCATGTGACAGACACTGTGCAGGGGACATGGCAGGAAACAGTACAGGTATGATCCCTGGCCCCGTGGAGCTTATGATCCATCCCCAAGGCAGAGATGTATGCCATCTCTTAGAAGAGCACTGACCAACGGAACTTTCTGTGATAATGGAAATATTCCATAATCTGTGCTGCCCATGTGGCTATGGAACAACTTGAAATGTGACTAGTGAGACTGAGGAACTGAATTTTAATTTTATTTAATTTTAATTAACTTAAATAGCTACATATAATTAGTGGCTAATGTAGCTTTAGAACCTTAAAATAGGAATGGAAGACAAAGGAGTTCCCCAAGGTCGTGTGTTGCACCTCAATTTGCATTTGACTTTTAACCCCAACCCAGCGGGTGTATGTGGCCGGCAGGGTCTGAGTAAGGCAGCGGTGGGACAGGTGCTTCTCCTCCGAGACTCTGCCCAAATGCCTCTCCCAGTTGCTGGCCACACTACCATGTGTCTGTGTGTCCTAAGGGTGGGGAGACCCTCTCATAACCCAGGGAGCCTGCAGGCCTCAGCTGAGCGTGACCCTCCGCTGGGCTTACTGCCCCAGGGACAGGCCCATCATGCCTTCAAGAACAGAGGACCAGCTGCCCTCCAGCCCCTTCAGGCAGGTTCCCAAGTCAGCTGCTCCAGCCTAGGCAGCCAGCCAAACTCACACTACTCACTTTCTGTCCCACAGTCCCTGCCAGACCGCCAAGTCCTGGGTCCCCTCTGGCTGACCTACCTAGACCCCATCCCACCCACCCATGGCCATTGCAAGAAAAACATCCTGGCTGCCTCGGCCCCAAGAGTCTCTACTTCTCTGTTTTACAGATGGAGAAATAGGCTCAGAGAGGGGCAGGGTATTACTCTAGGTCACACAGCAAAGTCAAGGCAGAGCCAGAGTGAGATCCCAAGTCCCTGGGCTCTAGCCTGGCCACTGTCCACGCAGCAGGCCTTTTAGTGTGCCCCTCCCTCCTCAGTAGCTCCCAGAAGATCTTGTTGCCTGCCACTTCAGCCACTTCCCTGGAAACACCTCCCCCAGCCCTCCCTTTCCAGATGGGGGGAAATGTTGAGGGACCCCCATACCCTCAGATTGAGGTTTCTAAGGGCAGGGCTGTCTTCCCACTGAGACCACTGTGCCACAGTAAGGGTGAGGTGGAGTCTAAGGGCAAGAGGGTATACACTGCTGTAGGAAATCCGCGTCCCTGCTAGGATAGATGACAGCCTGTCCAGGCTCCAGGCTAGCTGAAGGAACAGGTGAAAGAAGCCACCATGTACAGACCCTCTTGGACCTGGCTGCAGAGGGCGGTCAGCTGGTCATGTGTTGTCAGGAGCACCCAGGAACAGGCCCTCCAGAAATCAGAAAGAAGCCCAGATCCTGGACTGGGAATTGGATCAGAACAACTCAGGGAACCAAGGTCCTGCCGGCTCTCTCTGCCTTCCAGTGGGACTGAGGGACAGGCAGACTACTCTGGGTTGGCAGATGGGGATGGAGGGATAACAAAGGGCAGCCCCCCCCCCCACCTGGCCTGCCTGAGGACCTCCCATTTAGGCCAACATGATTCTGCCTATTGGGCCCAAGATATGAACATAGCCAAAAAGCTGTTCTTTGTAGCAGGATGGAAAGAGAAGTGCAGACGGAGGAGAGGGGGACAGGGTAGCTCTGGACTGAGGAAGGGCTCTGACCCCACGAGGAGAGGGCCATCAATGGGTCTTGGGGTTAAATATTTCACTCAGGCCCCTGGGAATGAGAATAAGTCCAGACCAGACCCCGATGGGGCCCACAAGGCCTAATGCTCCCAAAATAGCCTGTGGGAAGAGGGGCTACTGCAGGAAGGAATAGCAGCCAGGAAGCCTCCAGGCTCCTTGCCTCTCAGAGAGCTGTGAAGGTCAGGGGTGACCTAGGGGCCGAGGCTGACTGCTGGGCCTGGGCTCTCCTGTTCCCTGGTGCTTGGGGAATAAAGGGATTTTGAGCATTGATGCATTCACTATGCCAGACCCCAGTCTCTGTCTCCTCCTCTCCAGCCCTCAGTCCACAATATTCTAAGCTTCCTCTTCAGGCAGGGACCAGCCTTCTCACAGGTATGACCGCTGCCAGGCTCGCCCTTTCCAATCCATCCGACACGCTGCCCCAGAGTGATCTTTCTAAAATAAAAATGGGACCAAGTTAATTCCCTGCTGAAAAATCCTACAATTGCTGAATAATGGATTTTGTATATTTTTAAAAAGTAGGTTGACCTTTTATTCAAATGAACTCCTGGGCGAACCCTAACATGTAAACCAGATATTGCCATATTTAATTGGTATACATTAATTTTACAAATTAAAATGCATTATATATATATGAATGTACTTATCATAAAGTCAATCAGTGAAAGGAGCACAGTTGTTTGGATGACAACAAATTTGAAATTAGGGGTTAGGATATTAGTGTAGGTTTAAGCTTCAGCATCCAGCCAATTTGTTTCTGTGTTTGCTTTTGCACAGTATTGAGAAAGTCCTGATTCACAACAATAAGTGGTTGCAAACGGTAAGAGGTTTTTTGTTTTGTTTTGTTTTAAACTGCAAGCTTTGCAATCTCAAGATGCTCTCCTAAGCCAGGCACAGTGGCTCACACCTGTAATCCTAGCACTCTGGGAGGCCGAGGTGGAAGGATCCCTTGAGGCCAGGAGTTCAAGACCAGCCTGAGCAACAGTGAGACCCTGAATCTACTAAAAATTAGCCAGGCATTATGGCATATGCCTGTAGTCCCTAGCTACTCACAAAGCTGAGGCAGGAGTATTGCTTGAGCCCAGGAGTTGGAGGTTGCAGTGAACTACGATGACACCACTGCACTCTACCTAGGGTGACAGAGCAAGACACTGTCTCAAAAAAAAAAAAAAAAAAAAAAAAAGAATGCTCTCCTACCACAGGAAACATTTATTCTGAAGTCTGCTAAAAAATAATCAACCTGTAGCACAAGTTAATATGTGAGTGGTCTTCAAGGTGCTAAAATGTCCACCTAACACATTTGAGTGAGTTGAGTTTTATTACACATTTTTAATTGTTTAAAACATAGTTTGAAGAAAGAAAATAAATTGGGTTCACATGTGTGCAGATTTCCTGAAACATGGGGCTCCACGGAACCCAGTTTGAAAATCCCTAACTCCACTGCCTAAGGTCCAGGCTCCTTAACAAGACCCTCGAGGCCCTCCATGGTCTCTCACACATCCCTCCAACTCTCTCCCCAACAATCCTGCATTCTCCCCCTCACTACTTTCTCAGGAACAGAGTCCCGAGTTTCAAAGACATCTCCATGCCTTTTCCCCATCCTATTTCCCGAGCTCTGCCTGGGAAACTCCACCTGCTAAGGCTTTAAGATCAGCTCAAATGCCACCTCGACAAAGCTTTCCCCATCTGAAGTCATTCCCTCCCGGCGCTCCCACTGCATCGTGTAGGGTCTTTTACTGCGCACCAACCGTGCCCAGAGCCTCCATCTGTGCACTACGAGCGCCTAAGGCAGGGCCTCAGCTGAGTTAACTTCTCAATCCCTACCTCCCAGCCACAGCCTGGAAGAGTGAAGTGAATGACTCCTTACAGGATGGGCCTCCTGGAGAAGGGGCTTTGGAGGGAAGCAGCGGGATGCTTTAAGATCAAGCTGGAGACTGCTCTGGGCCAACCTCAACCCTCAGTCCCCTCCCCAAGCTCTGAGATCTGGGAAGCTGGAGTGAGCAAGGTCCAGGGGCAGACCAGGGCATCATGAACTTGTCCGGTGGAGAAGAGTTCTCTCTTCTGCGTGAGGTCCCAAAGGGCTGACACCACCACTCGGGTTGCAGAGATGTTAATCCCACTGCGAGGGGAGTACAGCCCGCAGGTGGGGCGCAGAGAGTCCAGCGTTGGGAGCCAGGAACCCGGGGCGCCAAGCCCAGACTCAGAGTGCGGATCGCACTGCCTGGAGCAAGCAGCTCCCTTCCCTTAGGACACTGGGAGCGCAGCGCCCCGAGCCCAGGGCGCAGAGCTCTGATCCAGAGCCCGAATGCAGAGGCTCAGACCGGAGCCCAACGCCCAGATGGCGGAGACCAGAGCTCACAGCGAGGAGCTGGGTTTCCAGAGTCTACTGACCCGAGCCCGGGGCGCTTGGGCAGACGCTGCTGACCGGCTTTGCCAACAAGTGCTGTCCGTGCTCCCCGGCTGCCCGGGAGGGGCTGGAGCTGCCGGCCACTAGCTGGGCCCTGATGACAGCATGGGGGAGGGGGATCCTGGCGTGGAACCCGAGTCAGGAGAAAAAAACACCGGAGCAGAGCTCCCAAAATAAACCGGAGCCGGCGCCAACCGCTGGGCGCATTCTGGAGCTGAGGAACTGCGTCCGCTCCCGGAGGGGCACCAAGGGTACCTTCCCGGGGGACGACCCCTCCCCCGGGGTGACCCTTCCCCCGCCTCCCCGTATCCATGCCTTGCTTTTACCGATTTGGGTTTCTTCTTGGGCGCGAGGTTGTCGTAGAAAGCCTTGGCTTCCTCCCAGCGCGGAGCCGCGGCGGTCTCTGCTCCAGGCCCGGGCTCGCGGGGCTCCCGGGGCTCCCCAGGTTCCATGCTCCGGCTCTGACCCGGCCCGGCCGGAGCCGGCGGCGGCGGAGACGCGGAGCTCACGGGGCTGGGCTGCAGGAGGGAGGCGCGTCCCGGGCGAGAGAAGGGGGCGGGCGTGCTGTGAGCCCGGAGCCCCGCCCGCCGGCGGCGCTGTGGGGGGGGTTGTCCAACTCGCGTCGCCTGTGTTGCGCTGCTGCTGCTGTTGTACGTGTGCCGAGGGACAGCTGAGCCCTCCTCCCCCGATCGACCCACGCCCGAGGCAAGTGGGAGGGATGCCTCTCCGGCTTTCTGGAGCAGGGGGCCTGAAGGCTTGAGGGCTTCTGCGGATTCGGGATTTTGAGAATGATGTTCTTCGCAGGTGCTCAAGGGCACCAAGAGAGGAGAGGCCTGACAACTTTTTCCCCCGGGATAGTGATCCCCCCAAAAGAAAATGAACACTTAGCCACCTCCACCCAAAAGCTAGCCCTGCATTTTTCGTCTCGGTTGCCAGGACCCTAGGACCCTGAGCGGTGTCCCTGAGACCCCTGTCCAGGAGGTGATGGATGGACAGCTCCATCCACGAGCAGAAGCCTGCTCCCAGCAGGGACCGCAGTGGATGGCACAGCCGGGCAGCTCTCCCACACCAAAGCGGAGGGGTCCTTGAAGTCCGTGGCGAGGCCAGGCTCCCCTTGGCCTGGAGCGGGACGCAAACCGGAGAGACTCCGGGGGACTCAGAACTGGAATTCTAACTGGCCTTGTGGTGGCCATCAGGGGGCGCGCGTTCCAAGGTCCCACCTGCCCAGCTTGGAGCAGCTAGTTATGTGCTATGAAGGGGCTGGAGACAACGAGGGCAGAAGAGGGGCCTCGAACCAGACAATCTTAGATTGCCATCCTGGAATTCCAGAGCATCGTCCCTCTTGGTGCAGAGCCCTGTGAACCAACCAAGCCTTGTGTGGGTGGAAAAGGGAAATAACAATAATAAACAGTTTTAGGGTTAGGAGGAAGTATGTTTAGATTTGTCTTCTCCAGGCTTAGTAGATTGTTTCCAGAGATGGCCCTAAAACCTTTCACATCCTGCCTGCCCTATGGCAATGTGGCTCTGACACTCCTCCCATCCAGAAGTGGAGTTGAGTCTCAGTTGGCCCTATGACTTGCTTTGGCCAGTAGAACACAGTAGAGTGATGCTATGTGGTTTCCAAGCTTAAGTCTTAAGAGGGCTTGCAGATTCCATTTTTGCCCTCTTGGAAGCCAGCTACTATGTAAAGAAGTCTGGACTATCCTGCTGGAAAGGCCACATGGTGAGACACAGAGACCCTGGAGGATAAGAAGCCAGTGGAGGAAAACTGAGGTTCCCCAGGAGACTGTTGATACCAACTGCCAGACTTGTGAGTGAGGCCACCATGGCTGTTCCAGCCCCAGCTGAGCTCCTGGTGGAATGCAGCTGTGTGGGTGGCCACAGCCAACACCATGTGCAGCAGTAAAACCTTCCTGCTGAGCACAGCCAACTCACAGAATCATGAAAGATATAAAGTGTTGTTTTGAGCACAAAGTTTTGGGGTTGCTTGTTACACAGCAATAAATAATTGAAAGGGGTCAATTATTCTCAGGTCCCTCATGGAGGAGAAAGTTGAGGTCACTTAAGAAGAGCAAATAGAGTGGTTATTTGGGTGGGGATGAGTATTTGACACAAAAGGAACCATCCTGATGCCGTCCAGTGATTTTTGACCTGTGTGACTGCCTTGAAAAGATGACCTGGGCCAATCAGATGCCTCTTTCTCAGGAATTTGGAATTGGGAAGCAGGGGCTGAGTAGTCAACCACAGGAATAGAAGCTGAGGTTGCTGTGAAATGCCATGGGCTCCCAAGAGACCTGGCTAGCCTTAGTAGGCTGCAGTTATGCTCGGTGTAAAGCTGAGAGGGGGCGGAAACTCTGTGAGCAGAAAGATTTGATCAGCATGTGGAGATGGGGAAAGATGTGCAGAGGGCAGGAGGGACCCCATGAGAGACTCTCCCGAGAGGGAGCCGCTGCTGCTCCTGAGGCCAGGCTATGGTGCCCACCCCTAAATTTAAATGAGATTCTCCACACCACTTCAACAAATGCCCCAAAGAGGAAAGGCAGGGGCTACTGGTTTTGCTTGACTAGCCACGTTTCCCAGGCTCTGCTAATACCAAACACTGCCCTCCTGATTCCCTGGTCAAGAAGTAGGCATGTGTGAACGAGACCCGACCAATTGTAGAGCCCTATGTCCCTGGACACAGTGAATGATTGATCCAGGGATGAGTGCGTGACCCAAGTTAGGCCACACTCCAGCACTTGTATTTAGGGATGCTGGGAGATGTACCCCTATTTTCTCTGGGGTTATTAATTTGGGGCAATATGAGCTGGGAACACATCTTTTTCCATGGGAAGTGAAAGAAGATGGAGAAGGACAATGGGGTCACAAAGAGAAGCAGAAGCAGGGAGGGAGAAAGGGTGAAACATTGAACTTCTAGACCCAACAGTACCTGAACTTCCCAATTCTGTGAGCCAATATACCTCCCTTTTTGCTTAAGCTTGTTTGAGTTGGGTTTTGTTCACTTGCAACCCAAAGTCCCAACTCACCTATTCCCCTTTATTCACGCTGCCATGAGTAGGCTGCTGTTCCTTAACTTCAAAGGATCCTACCCAGGCTCCTGGGTCGGTCCCTTTAAGAACTTTCCCTAGATCCCTCTTTGGAAGGGTTAGAGAACTTGATCCTCAACTGTTCTTTCCACCCTTCCAGACTGCTGCCTGTCACTCCCTTCTAGCTGCTGGGTGCAGGGATTCCCTGGCTCTGTGTTCCCGGACTCCAGCCAGCACTTTCCCTCCAGGTCCAGCGCTTCTTCACATGAATAAGCTGGGAACAGACCCCTTCAAGCATGACTGCAGCGTCCCCACACCTGAACTGCTCTCCTGGGCAGCCCTGCTCCAGCATACCTGGCCCTGTTGGCTTGTATTTAGCAAGACCCAGGGCACTTGCCACCTCCTCCATGAAGCCCTTTGCTCCTTACCTACCCGCCCCCACCAGGCAGGACACTTCCTCCTCTGAAGCCCACAGCTCATAGTTCCTTATCTCCCTTTTCACATTCTGACTTGAATTCACACCCTGGCTAAGAGAGCACAATAAGCAGTGGCCTTGATGTTAGGAGGCCTGAGTTCAAGTTTCAGCTTTATCATTCTGTGAGCTTCTGTTTCCTTGTCTTAAAAAAAATGGACACTTAAATGTGTGCTGGGCTCAGCTGACAGCAGATCACAGGGCAAGTGTTTGTTGACTATGCGGGACTGTGTACACATGAAGGGCCAATTGTTTGAGGGCTGGGAGGGCCTCACAGAGAAGAAGATAATCGAGACAGGGGAGTGGGTGACCCAGGGAAGCGCAATGGCTTATGCACAAGCATAGAAGCATAAGAGACCACTTGGGAAAATGGGGGGCAATCCAGGGTAGCTCAAGTGCAGAGTGCAAGAGGGGGAAGAGAGAGGAAGGAAAAGGCTCCTGAGGTCAGCTGGTGCCAGGTCATGCAGGGCCTTGAGGGACATTTAAGCTGCATATCATTCTGAGGGGAGAGGGGAGCCTGGGAGCGCCGACATGGGAGCGCCGACATGGGAGCGCCGACATGGGCAGACATGGGCTTTAGGAAGATCACTGTGGCTTTTTAGTGGCAGCTGGCTGGGGCAAAGGCAAGACTGAAAGTAGGAGATGGACTAACGTGGCTGGGCTGGGGATTATGAGGGCTTGAGTGGGAGGCTGGGGAGAAGGCAACCCAGGACCTGTGTGCCCAGGCAGGGGACAAGACTTCCCATCCCCCAGTGAGGCTTCAGCTAGGAATAGCAGCCCCAAGTTCTCGGGCTTCTGAGTCACCTCCTTAGGTTCAAGGTTGCCCTCAGGCCAGGTCAGCCTCCTTCCTCTGTCCTAATTGCTTCCTGCCAAGGGGGCTGGCCCCCTCCAATGTCCTTGAGGAAACCCTTGTAGAAGCAACTGAGCGTTTCAGGAGGAAGCAGGCAGCTCCAGCTGCCACTGCCCCCAACTCCCTGTGGGGAACAGTGCCTCTCTGGCTGCTGGGGGATGTTCTGAGAGCAACACTTTACCACCAACTCCCACCCCCACTCCAAGTATATTTGGGTCAGTTTAGGAGGTCTCAGGGCTCTGGGCTGGGCTTGTGTGGATGGTGGAGCAGGTCATGTGCTGCATAATGACCTTTGACCAGCAGGGCAGGTGGGAGCTAAAATCCAGCCTGTGTTCCACTTGCAAACTGTGCACACTGGCATGACAGGCAATATTTGTCTGGAGGAAAGGCCATTCTAATTAGCCTAAAGGTGCCATCTACTGCCTAGCTGCTTAGTTATAGAGCTGCTTCCACTCCGAGGGGGCACCTTTGCCTAATTCGTACAAAGGGCACCATATGAACTAATGATAGCCCTGGCTCTTGGCCTTTCTTCCTACTGGCCACTAATCCACTCATTGGGCTTTTATGATGCCCAAACTAAGTCCTGTCTGCTGCTGTTAGCATCCTTCTGGGGTATAAAATATCAGTGTCCAGTCTGGCCATAGGTGATGGGACCAAGGGAGGACTCCTGACCTAAAGCGTCCTTCTAAAGGCTAAACCAAACTAATCAGATCCTTTTGCTTAAGAACTGGAGCTAAGAGACCCAGAGGAGGGTTGTCAGTCACTAGTGAGGCTTGATACGGAGTTGGAAATGCAGCCACTATGTGCAGGAGAACCCAGGCCATCTGAAGAGGAGCCAAGGAAAAGAGCACAGATGTCAATATTGCCCAGAGGATGAGAGCCTGCAAGGCCCAGAGATGAGATGGAGAGGCCCAGTCACCAGTTCCAGTTCTCCTGAGGCTCAGCCATTCTTGAGTTTCCACCTTTAGGGTTCCTTGTAATCTGCTCCCCACTTTCTTTGAACACGCTCAAGTAGGTCTTGTGCCATTTTCTCAGAATCCGTGCTAGAACAAAGGCCTCGGCCCCAAGGAGGCCCCTGAGGTGCTCCCACTGTGTGAGCGCCCCCAAGTCCCCCCTTGCCCAGGCCTCCCCCAGCTTAGGGAAGAGCAGGAGCCTCAGCACAGTCACACCTTTTATTCACTGTCAGTGGGGAAAAACACACCACACAGCACAGGATGGAACAGTGAGGACAGTCACTGTGGGCACAGCCAGAAGCAGCATATCTGGAGGGGACAGGGGGCTACCCAGGAGCTCCCATGATGTGTTGGGCCCCTCTCCCCTGCCACCAGCCCCCTGCTTCCCCAGACTTCCTCACCCCTGCTGCTTAGAAGGCCCTGGGCCTGACCAGCCTGTCCCAAGCAGAAAGGTTCATACACCCTGCCAGGCCCTGTCCTGCCCCACACTCTGGCAAAGGTAAAAAGAAAATCCTGAAAATTTCAGAAAGCAAATCCCATGTATTTCTGAGACTTCAATAGCAGGATTTGACTTTTTTTTTTTTTTTCAAGAATGATGAATAAATATGTAGGAAATGTATTCTTGCCCCCAAAGTGATCTGTAGAGTCAGCACAAAGCCTCACCCAGGGTAGATCTTCAGGAAATATCTGTTGCTTTAATAAATTTTTGTGTAAAAATATTTACAGTGTCAGCTTACTACCCTGCCCTGAAACCTCAGCTTCTTGCCTTATTCTCTCTCTTTCTTTTCTCACCCCACCCAACCCCGCAGCAAGATGAATTTCTATCTCTAGGGACGCTACCATTGTCAGGAAAAGGAAGGATTTAGTGCCTTTGCTTATGAACTTACTTTTTCTTCACTTTTGATTTAAAGGTAAGTTAAATAAATAATCCTGACTAGAGCTCAAAGTGGCCATCTGAAGTAGCCCCTGCTGACGATTTTTAGAGATAAGAAATAAAGAGCTCATCAACTAGCCCAAAAGGATGAATGTGGGCAGAATATGTAAGAAGGCAGATTCTGGGAATTTGCAATTCACAGAGCTGTTTAAGGAGATACAGAATTTCAAAGAAGAGTTTGGATATATCAGTGTTTTAATTGTCTGCACATTTTTGTGTCTGTGCAAGTCATATGTAAATCTCTGCTAACTTTGTGCTTTGTGACAAGTCCCTCTCAGCTGGGGCAGGGATGGGAGGTCTGCCTTTCTTCTCAAGGCAGGGCCAATGCTCTATCACAGGGGCTCCTAGGCACACAGGCCCTGGGACAGCCAGGAGCATGTGGGAGCAAGGCCTAGCCTGCCTGTGGCTCCTCCCATCAGCAATATGGCGGTCCTAGTTCCTGGTCTGGCATTGTGCTCACACTGCGGGGCTGTCTGATTACTGGGTCTGATCAGCAAATATCGCCCATGGGCATGTGTCCAGGAGCCTAGAGTAATCAAACATGCCCTCTTGGTAGGACTTGCCTGCCAGCTTGGAGAAAACAAAAACAGCTCTCCCAGGGAGGAAGGTGGTGGCAAAGACAATGCAGGATGCTTCCAGGGTTCTGAGTCAGAGGACTCCCAGGATAGCACTGGTCTGTTAGCAGAGCCACCCAGAAGCAGAAAACAGGAGGCTTGATAATATGGGACTTCAACCAAACTCCTATTCCTTTTTGGAAGACCACAACCTCGGAAACTTTTTAGCAGGAAGCTTGTGTTATAAAAGACGAAAATGAACTTAGCTTGCCCCACCGTCACCCTCTGCACGACTCAGTCACAGAAATGGGCAGGGAAGAGACTCTGAAGGGAAGAAGTCCTCTCAGAGCCTGGGTTCAAGTCTTGGCACTGTGTCACCTCTTGACTGTGTGCTCTTGCACAAGGGTCTCCCCCTCTCCAAACCTCAGCTTCTAAGTCTGGAAAAGGGAATGAAAATTTCTACCTCCCTGGGCTGTGAGGATAGAATGAGATGGGGTAGATGGCAAGCCTTTGAAAGCCCTGAAAATCTGTATGATTGTGAGTTAGATTAGATTCAACATCTGCACGGGAAGGAACCCCACTTAGTGAAAAGCCTTTCGCCAGAAGATTCAGGTCCCAGCTGAGCCAGGCTGTTGGGCATCTATGTGTCTGTGGTGCTGACTGACAGCACAAGACACCTAGTAGCCACTCCTGAGAGCAATGGAACATCTCTTGAGGCATTACTGGATAAATATCTGCTAGTTACTGCCTGAGGATGTGAATTCCCCAGCCTGCCACACAGCTGGTCATGAGCAGGAAGATAGAAAAAAGGTGGCAACTCCAGTGGCCTTGCTACCTCCAAGGGCCCAATAGAGCTTAGGACCAAAGGTCAGCATCCCCAAGAGTCTTCACCTGCAGAGAGGCAGGACAGGTAAGCCCTCAGAAGTGAGGGGTGTGCTGCGTCTCTTTCCTGCAGATGCGATTCTCCGCCCTGGGCTCAGCAATCCTTCCCTCCTCCCACCCTGGGCTGACAGCACCTGCCTACTAGACTGTTTTCACCAGCAGTTCAAGAGGAAATCAACTGTCGCTGCACATCAAAGCTAATTTCTGATCACAAGTACAGGAGAAAGTAGTGAAAGACTTGAAGAAGCAAAATTAGTTGTTCTGGCAGTCAAAGCATGCAGCTGTAGAGCTCATGGATCCAAAATTGGAAAGCAGGCATTGGAAAGCAGAGCCAGCGCACTTGGGAGATGGTGAATTACCTGGCAGATCTAGGATTTGGGGTTAGAAAAAGCCTTTCAAATGGAGCACGTCCAGCACAGTTTTAGGCATTTGGCCCATAAATGCAGTCCCTAACAGTGGCTGGGAGGTCCTTTGCTTCTAACTCCTTCTGCTTTGGTAGCAGTGAAAGAACAAACTCATCCCTGAAACTACACCAAATCCAGAAACGAACTACCAAGATGTGGGATGTACACTTGTCTCGCTCTTGGCAAACCTTGTTTTTTCTGTTTCTGCAGCCAGCACCCAACCAGAGAAAGTGTGCAGTAGAGTTGTTGGTTGAATTCAAAAAGGTAATGAAAAGGAAGCAGCAGAAGCAGCAAAAACTGCTGATGGTGACAGCTCAGGACTTAGCCTGATAAGAAAAGGTGCTATCTGGTAAATTTGGTGGTATTTTCCCTCTTTTGTTCTCAGCTTTTTTCTCCCTGAAAATTAGCATTTTCTCTATTCATTTAATCATTTTATAAGAAACCAAGTAATATAGAGTACATTTTAACATCCTAAACTAATAAAATGACTTTAGCTCTTTCAAAGGGTTCTAAAAAAATAGGTATTACATAAATTTCATTTTTCTTAAGACTTCCACTCACATGGCTCCTATACATCCAAATGCTTTTCATTCCATCCTGCAGCTCTGTGTGGAGCCCAGCTGGAAGACGTGATAGCCCCTCTCAAACTAAGCGGCCTTGCAGCACCCTCTGCTCAGCTATGCTCGACATCCCAGCCTGAGACCCTCACCACCGGAAGTTTGCCTCACTACCCTGAGAGCTTCCAGAGGGCATGGAATGTGTCTTGTAAACTACCACCCCTTTGGCACTTAGAGATGCCTGGCATTGAAAACGTGCTCAATAAACATTAGCTGAAGAAAGAACAAACGAAAGCTCCAAAGGCTGGGGCCATAGGGGCCAGGTAGAGTTGAGGGGACAGGGCAGAGACCACCTTTAAGGGATGTGGGTCCTCCAGAAAGGACGACCCAATTTGGCCTTGTGATAGGCCTGTGGGACCACATTCCATAAAGCACAATCCCAGGAACGACAGAATTTCAAAGCAGAACCCCAGCCTCCCTCGTTAACCCTGCCTCTGAGGGCGAAAGCCAACTCCCCTATTCCCAGTGGATGTTGGTTCTGGGCCAAGGCTGGGGGTGGGGCTAGATGACAAGATATCTGAGGACCTGTCTCTTTTGCAAGGTGAGGTGGTCCCTCAAGGATCTTGACTGAGGGGAGAAAGGGCTCTTGGACAGAGGAGTGGGTGGGCCAGAGAGTGAGGCTGGAGTGCCCCTCCCCCAGGGAATGCCAGCGAGAGAGGTCATCAGGTTGGGAGGTGGCCATGCCCCTCCTGGCCAGGGGCCCTGCCCCTCACCAGCGTCTACTTCTGCATGTCACACTGCAGCAGCAACACAATGGATGGGTCACTCTTGGCCGCCTCCTTGAACTCCTCCAACGTAATCTGGTCATCCTTATCCTGGTCCATCTTCTTGAAGATCTTGTCCACACGCTGCTGGGGCGTGAGCCCATCCTGGTTCATGCGCATCATGATCACGGTGCCCACCATCTTGTAGATAGCCTGGGCAGGGAGGATGGGGTGAGTGGAGGGATCTGGGTGCAGGTAGGGGGAACACTGGGGCATGATGAGGAGACTGGAAGGTGATGCATGGTCATGAAGACTGGATATTTGACGAGCATCCCATAACTTAGACTAATAATGTTTATTTAGATGAAACATGTCTAAAGGCAACTCCACCCCAGCCTGCTCCTCCTGCAGCATTCCCTGTCTCCGTACATAGCAACTCCATTCTGCCCGAGCCTCGGACCACAAACCCTGATGCCATTCTTGACTCCCCTCCTTCCCTCACACGCCACATCCATCCCTCAGCAAATCTTGTCAGCCCTAGTTTTGCAATAGACCCCATATCCAAGCACTCCCTCCCACTTCCACTGCCCCTCTGTGACTGCAGCCTCCCTCAGCTGGCCACTGGACTAAGGCTGGAGTCTCCTAACTGGTCCCCTGCTTCTGCTACCCCTACCCCCCACCCCAAGCCTTTTCTCCCTCCATTACCTTCATCAGAATAAAACTGAAATCTCTACCCCAGTCTATGAGACTCCTGGCTCCCTCTCTGACCACCTCCCTATCACCCTCCCCTCACTCACTGCTCTCCTGCCACCCTGGCACCCCCGCCACTCCTTGAATTCCACATACAAACTCCAACCTGCAGGTACGGCTCCCTGGCATAGACTGCTCTCCCCAGACACCTAGGGCTTAGCTCCCTCACCTATTCAGGTTGCTGCTCACCTTTCACCTTCTATAAAATCAACTTTTTCTCTCTCACTCTCTCCCCTTACTTTGCTTTATTTTCTTCATAGCACTTATTGTCTGACACCACATAGGCTTATTTACTTCTTTTTAAAAATTTTCTCTTTAGAAGGAATGTCCCACGAAAGCAGGAACTTTGAACGGTGCCTGGCACCGTGGCAGGCACTCAATACACATCTGTTGAAAGGATGAATGAGTTAAGAACATAGACTCTGGGGTCAGAACCCGCCACTAGCTACAGTTTCCTCATCTGGAAAATGGGGTTCCTGACAGTACCACCCACATCGGGCTGTCGGGTACAGCACTTAGAGCAGGGCTGCCATGAGCCACAGGGTGCTGGGAGGCCGCACGGAGGAGGGCTGGGGGCAGCGGGGAAGGTGGCTGGCGGGGGTGGTGTCGCTCAGGGCGGGCTTGGAGAGAGGGGCGCCCGCCCCTCGCCCCCCCCACCCCGGCCCCGCGCCCGGCGCACCTCAATGATCTCCAGCATCTCCAGGCGCGTGATGCGGCCGTCGCCGTCCAGGTCATACATCTCAAAGGCCCAGTTGAGTTTTTGCTCAAAGCTGCCGCGGGAGGTGACCGAAAGGGCGCAGATGAACTCCCGGAAGTCGATGGTGCCGTCGCCGTTCTTGTCGAAGGTGCGGAAAGCGTGCTGCGCGAACTTGGAGGCGTCGCCGTAGGGAAAGAACTGAGTCCGGGAGCAGGGCGTTGGGGCGCAGCGGCAGCCCTGTCCTGCCCTGCCCTGCCCTCCGCGCCCGCCTCCGCCCCCCAACCCCGCCGTCCCTTCTGCCATCCCCCCACCCCACCTCGACCCCGCGCCTGGCCCTGCACGCCCACCTTGATGTAGAGCTGCTGGAACTCCTCCAGGTTGAGGATGCCGCTGGGGCAGTCCTTCAGGAAGCCCTTGTACCACTGCTTCAGCTCCTGCTCGCTGAACTCCGTGTTCTGAACCAGGTCCTCCAGCACCTCGGGGGCCAGCTTGCTGTTGGTCTTCCCCATGGCGGGGCCTGGGGGACAAAGGGCTCCCTGCGACTTGGTCCAGGCGAGGTCCTCACCTCAGCAGCGGTCCTGAGATCCCCTAGGTGACAGACAGGGTTCCCTTTCTCCACAACACCCTCCTCCCCCATAACAAGCTCTACTTTCCCCCTCAGCCGCAGCCGCAGCCGGGGTCCCTCCTTCCACAACAGGGTCCCTTCCTCTCAGTACCACCCCAACAAGCCCCGCCTTCCTAAGCGAGGCTCCATCCCTCACCCCACTCTTCCCACAGGAGGGCCCACCTTCCCTCAGCAGTATGCCCCTGTCCCCTCTCCGACACAGGCGGTGGTCCCTGACCCTCAGGACACTCCTCTCTTCTGGCACCCCGCAGCCGGTCCCTCCCCTCCCCCATGCAGCAGTTTCCTCTCCTGGCGCCCAGGAGTCCCCAGCTTCCAGGTCTTCAGCTCTCCTGCTACTGACGCTGCAGCATGCACAGTCTTCATCCTCTCCTCTCCTGTGTGCACCTCCCATGGCTCCCCAGGACTATAGAATAAAGCCCTGGCTCCTCTCCTTGCTAGTTTGGCCTTTTTGCACTCAGCCCCCACCCTCTTTGGCAGGCTCCTCTCCTGCCAGGGACCTGAAGGAGGCTCCTCCTGTGTCCCCTGGTGCTGTCTCCCAAGCTCTTCCTCAGGGCCTTCCAGGGCCACCCCAACAGGAAGCTTCTCTCCTTCCTTCCTCTGTACAAACAGAAATCCCAGTCTGTAGCAATGATGACCCTGATGACATTCTGCTTTTCATTAACCCATTCATTCCCTAAGCATTTACTGAAGCTGATGGCGTGCTAGACCCTGTGCGGGTGATGGAGATAAAGCAGACGCAAGTCAACCTTCAATAACTCATAACTGGATCAAAGAGGTAGATGGCTGATTGCAAAGGGCCTGCAATCCATGCCAAGGAGTTTGGACTTTACCTTTAGGGACAGAAGCTCCTGGCAGTTTTAAAGCAAGGACTAGGAAGATCACGGTCATTCCATAACACTAACAGAATGCTTACAATATGCCAGGTCCTGACCTAGACTCTGGGAACCCAGAGAGAGGTATGTGTTTTAGAATTTTGCCTTTGGCCACAGTGTGCAAGATGACATGGGGTGGGGGCAGGTAGGTAGACCAAGGAGGGGTCTGCTACACAGTCCAGGCGAGAGATGACGATGCAAGGGTAGTTGTTTTGGAGAGATGTGTGTGGACTAAGAGACATTAGGAGTGGGCATTGGCGAGACTTGGTGACTGATTAGATGTGGCAATGAGAGGGACAGAGGAGTTGGGGCAGAGGCTCAGATTTGGAGCTCAATGGATAGAGGTGTTGTTACTGAGAAACAGGTTTGAGGAAGATCAAGAGTCATTCCCCAGCTGGAACGTGAGCCCCTCAAGTGGCCTGTGCCAGGGAAAGTGTTTGCAGAGAGTGGTACAGCCTCTCCCCAGGAGTCCTGGCTAGGCCTTGAAGGCTGGGTAGACATTTCTGTGTGACTGCCATGAGAGGAATGTTCCTCCGGAGCCTGGGTTTCGCAGGACATGGCCTGGGAGCTGCCTTTGACCTGCCTAGAATCTCTTTGGAAGAGAGCCAGGCCCCCACCCCAGGGAAAAGGAAGCCTTGGGACTGGCAGAGGGAATTCCACTTCCACAGCTCACCCCCTGCCAGTGTAGCCTCTAATCCTTACTGCTGGGAATACTGTAATCTGAGGTTGGTCTGTTCCATGCCCCTTCCTTTGCTGGGCGACCTCGAGCTAGTTGCAGGTTATCTCTGGGCCTCAGAATCCTCTACTGAGTCATGAGGAAGATGAAGGAGCAGTGAGGGTAGCAACATCCTTCCCCACCTACCACATCCAGAGGACGAGGAATCCTATGACCTCAGGAGAAGCCAGGGAGGAGGAAGCATGCCATCTTCAGGAACCTGGGGCTGTGGGGTCCAAAACAGTGCACTGAGGCCAGAGGCAAGGATGCCTTTGGAACATCCACGGACAGAAGGAGGCAGGCTCCATCCCTCTCCCCAAATCCAAAGGATTCTGAAGGCTCTGGGTATAGCCAAGGAAGCTGGAGAAGCCGCAGGCAAAGGTGTCTGGTGGGGGGAGGCAGAGCCTCTCCCGCTGTCTCCTGTGGGATGTGCCTGAGTGTCTGTGTGAGAGGCTGGGTCTGTGTGTGGGAGCGCGTCAATGTATGAGGCTGCAAATCTGTCAGAATGCACACCTCTCTCTGTGTGTGGCGCTGTCACCTTCTGCCCTTTCCTCCTCCCTGCCCCACGCTGCCTTCTCCACAGTTCTCTGTCTCCTGGGGCCTTACCTGTTCCCTGCCCCTATTCGGTCCCAGATCCAGTGAGGACTAGGCCTCCTCCTTCATTTCTCCTCATCCTCTCTACTGCTGTTAGAGGTCAAAGCTGGCAGTGCCCTTTAAGATCACCCCTTTATTTTCGTGCAAACTGAAATTGAGAGATTGGAGAGAACTGGCTCAGGGTCACACAGCAGAAGGGTCAAAATGAGCACTCAGCCGAATCCACACCACCTGCCCAGACCACCCTCTTCAAATCATGGCTGCTCCTGTGCAGCACAGACCTTCTCCACCCCCACCTGCCTCCAGGAAAATCTTAGCTCTGATCTCCTTTTGGCCTCAGTGGGACCATCTGGCCTGAGGTCCAGGCCACAGGAGCTCTGATACCCAGGAGATATCTTTTCCTGGCAGTGCCCACCAGCACCTCTGGGTGAGCAAGTCTACAGCCAGACGCACCCTCAACCTGAGATGGTCAGACTCTCTCCACTGCCCCTTCCTTCTCTCCCTCCTCCCCTGGGAGTAGGGAGGAAACACAAGCTTAATTACCTTCAGTCTTCCCCTTTCCCTTTTCCCTAGGTCCAGCTTCCCATCGAGTCCTGTCCTTTCTTATTTTGAAGTGTTCCTGGAACCTTCACTATGTTCGTAGCCAGGGCACAGCCAAGTGGCCTGAAATCCAGCCGGGGCTCTGCGTGCCAAGCCATGCCCGCCCCATGGGGCTCTCCTGCCTCACGAGAAGTGCGTTTCTTTTGATTCCTCTGTTCCAAGGTAATGGCTTTTTTTTTTTTTTTTTTTTTGCCCAGGAGTACAATATAGGTTAGAGGTGGCCATGCCCATGGGCCAGGCCCCTGAAACTCCAGAATCCTCTAGAATCTGGTCTCAAGGTGCCCACCTGTCAAGTTTCACCTCCCACTGCCCCCCTTGCAGGTTCATACTCCTCTCAAGCCAGGCTTCCCACAGCCAGAGCCAACCTCACCTATCTGCTTAGCTATTTTCCTCTCCACTAACATCCTTTCTTTTCTTTTGGGCTGACACAAGCCATAAGCAGCCTCTGGGATCTGGCTGAAGCCCACTTTCTTATGATCAGCCTTTTCCAGGCTGGACCGTCAGCAGCATGGGCTCGGCACTTTGGGCATGAGTAGACCCTGGGAGACCATGGAGTTGAGCCCTGACAAGTGTGTAGACTTCAGAGCTTTCTGACCCTCATCTGCTGGCGTGGATGCAGCCTGATTTGGGAGAGCCCTTTGCATTTAATCCTGCCTGAGCCAGAAAAAGTTCTCCAGGACTTTTTGCTCAATGCCAAGGAGCTTATCCTCTCCCAATATGACCCAGTCTGCTTTTGAGCAGCCTGGACAGTGAGAAAAGTGCTTTTCCCGTTTTTCCTGAGTTTTCCCTCTCGTAGCTCTCCCATGTGGTTCCCATTCTGGCCTCTGTGCCTGCACAGAACTGCCCTGTAGACACCTAATGGCAGTGCCTAGGACACAGTGATGTTCAATGGATGTCTCTTGGTGGATTACGTGAGAGGTGCAGAACCCCCTTCTCCCTCCTTGGAACTATGTCTGACTGCTTTGTTTATCTCTGGTCTCCTGCTATCACACCCACTTCAGAAGCAATGGAACCCAGACCCAGGAAAAGGAAGGGTTCACCCAAGGTCAACTACTGCCCATCAACAAAACGAAGGCCAGAACCCAGCTGGGGGCATGTTCTGTTGATGCTGTGGCCATGCTGAACACAGGCAGGCTCCTCTGCCTACCTCTTTAGGGTTGTCCTGCAGCTGTGAAGGAGCTGGCACTGCCCCTCGTACACAAAACCACTGCTCCTCTGTGCTCAGAGGCTTCTTCCAGAGGGCTCGGGGTTGTGGGCTTTGAAAGGAGAGGTGGCAGCAGGAGTGGGAGAGACTGAAGGAGGCAATAATCCCACACCCTCACCCAGCTTCAGAGGAGCTGGTGCTGAGGCGGTTGCCATAGTGACAACAGCTCCCTGGTCAGGAGATTTTCTCTCTTTCCTCTCCTCCCTTTGCTCTTCCCCAAGCAACAGCAACAGCAGCACCAACCAAGTCTTCTCCCTCTCCTGAGTGAGAGGCAGGGGATAACAAACGAAGGGTGGGCCCTGTTGGCCACCTCCAATTTGGAGCTGTCCCTGTCAGAATGGGCTGATAATCTAGGAGGGACTGACTCCTAATGAAGGGTCCTGGAGAGTGTGTGGGAGGGGGTGGCTTGTACCTAGGCCTGGGTAAGAAGGAGTGTCCCTTCAGCAAGAACTGAAGGCGTCCAGGCATCCTCTCTGAAATGTCCACATGGTTCAGGGTCCTATTTTCCCATAATCAGCCACAGAACCAGAGTGTGTCACTGTTAGAAGGCAGTTGAAGAGCATCTCATCCAGTCCACCCTCTCTCCTGCCCCCGTCCCCATTTCATGAAGGATCAGAGACAGAAGTTTCTTGGCCAAAGTGAAACAGCAACTGAGGCAAAGGCAAAATTTGAACCCAGCTCTTCCACCCTCCAGGTGCAGGCCACCTTAGAGCAAGGGATGACACAGCCCACATGGAGCTTTGGCAGGGTCCCTGTGGAGGACACAGGAAGATGGGAGAGAGGGAGCAGCTAGGCACAAGAAGGCCAGAGCACATAGGAATTAGAAAGAAATTGGAGGGATAGAATGGGAGAACTGGGTGCTTTGGCTGTGAGGGGTGAGGGGAATGGAGGAGGCATGGAGTCTGGGGCCTTGGGAGCGGCTGACAGGGTACAGTGGTCTGCTGGGGGATGGTGGCCCTGGTTCATCCTCCAACCAGTATGGGAGGCCAAATATGGGGCCTCTGCCAGGCCCTGGGGGTCATGGGGGGAGATTGTCAAGTGAGTATCTGTGAGTAGGAAAACTGGGGGGAGGGAGGTCTTCCCTCTCTCAGGTATACTGTAAGCTCTGTCTGCTTTGGGGTGGAAAATGGGGACAGTGCAGGGGACAGTGTGGGGAGGAACTGGGCTCTCTGGAGATGGAGGCTGTCTTTGGGACCAGGGGCCAGTGGTGTGAAGTGTGTGAGCTGCTGGTGGGGCCAGGTGGTGTGGGTGGCGGCTATCTGTGCAGGTGGGAGGTTGCCATGGGGCTGGGGACTCCCCACCTCCAAAGGCAACAGGAAGGAGATTGGCGCCTCCTCTAGCACCAGCGACACCACACCCCCAGGTGTGTGTGTGTGCTGGGGGCCAGAGCAATGGTGGTTCTTACCTGAGCTGGGGATATGGAGGCAGCTCTGTCTCCGTCCCTGGCCCCGTGGTCCCTGGACCGAGGCGATGGTCCCCTGCCCGGGGACAGGCCCTCCAGATGCTGCCGCCTATGGCGGAACCAGGGGTCAGGGAGACGAATCAGGGTGCAGCAGATAAGGATGGAAATGGAGAGTGGAGGGGGAGGGGGCCAGGGCCTCCACCCGGCGGGGTTGCCTTGAGGGCCCAGTCCCACCCGCGTTACCTGAGGCCACTCGCCGGGTCGCTGGATGGCTCCGAGCCTCAGCGGGCCGCGGGGATCGAGGCTGGCCAGCGGGCGGACGACTGGGCTCTCCAAGGTCCGCGCCGGAGCCGCCTCCCTGCTCTTGTATCACTATGTGCCTCTAAGGCGGCACGATTTGCATAAGCCCCGCCCCACCCCGAGCAAATTGGACGTCTATTGGCTCCTCTGGGGCGGAGTGGCAGGCGGGGTTTCAGGTGGGGATAGGGGGGCCAGTGAGACCCGGCCACAGGAGCGCGCCCCACCCGCCTGTGCTGACCTTCCCGGAGTCGCTATGAAGGGGGAGAGTTGTACTCCCCCGTACCCCTACCCTGAGGCTCAGGCCATGGCTCAAAATCGGGGGTGAAAAGTGTCGACGGTTGAAGTGGATTCACAAAAAAAACAACTGCAACGTTGCTATGGAAACGGAAGAATCACAGCGAAATCTCTAAGCTTTGCCTTCCTGGGCACCAGAGGGGCGGGGGTGGAAGAGGGGATGAGTCACAAGATGAGACCCCCCCCACCCATATCCCACCCTAAATTGGAGCGGGGCAAAGGGAGCTGCCGAGTAGCTGGGTGGGGGAGGGAGGAGATGGGGTGGTCGCGCTCCCCCGCACCCACTCCCCTCACGCCAGGGTGCAGAGCGGACGGCGGTGGGTGTGCGCGGAGAGCGCAGTAGGATGGCGAAGTACTCAGCCTCTGCCTAGCCCCACGCTAGTCGTGGGTTCCCTCCAGCCACCCCTCCAGCCCCATTCCGGTCCCTCCCCAGACTGGCCCTCCTTATTTCTCACGGACCCCCAGGAGGCCTCTCGCGTTCTCCCCCAGAAGGAGCCCTCTGCCTACCCCGTGGGCCCCTCCATTCCCCACCCTCCCATCTTCCCTTCCCGTAGACAGAGTTGGTCCCTAGCCGCCGCCAGGCTCCGACCTCGGATGTTGACACAAACTCGACGCGGTTTACACTGAGCGGGTCTGGAAGGTTTCAGGGCCCTGGGAACACCTCCTCCCCTCCCCCTGGGGGTCTCCCCAAAGCCCGGCCTGGCCGCCCGGGCTGCACTGGCGTCTGAGAGCGCCCGGCCCAAGGCAGAGGGAAGGAACACTTTTACGCCCAAGTGGCGGCTGGCGGGGAGCAGATATCCCCGGACGCGCCACGTGCGGAGGAGCAACTTCTAAGGACCTGTCAAAAGTTGGGGCGGGCGTCTGGGGATTGGTCAAATGGGTGCGGACGCGGCAGAGTCGCGGTGAAGAGGTGGGGCTTCTGTGTGAGCAGCGCTTGTGGAGGTGGGCGGGGCGACGGGGGACGAGGACAGACCTGCCAAGGGAGGAGGCGAGGCTTCTGGGGCTGGTGCCAGAAATTCTCGGGCCGGGATCTCTGGGGAGGAACAGTGGACGACCCTTTTCTTTAGGAACCGCACCATTCACCTATTGAAACGGTTTTGCTCTACCCATTCTCCCGGCTGGCTGCTGGCTATGTCTTCTCTCTGGGACCTTAGCAAGTCTAGGGAATCCACTAGGTAGGAGCCACATCCTTGGCACCATGGGTTGGTGACTCACACGGGACAGATGTTTGAAATCCCTAAGTCTTTCATTTCCCAGGCACTCTCTCTGCTCTGGGCCCCGGGAACCCAGAGATGGGCAAGAACTGTGCTTGCTCACAGTCAATGGTAATCCGAGACATGAGGAAGTGGGGAGAGGCAGTCTAGGTTGCTGGAAGTGGTATCAGAAACCCTAAAATGGGGTCCTATTTTTACCAGTGATTTCACTCATAACCGTGGGCTAGACCTTTCTTACTCTGGGCTTCCCAGTTTATAAAATGTGGGAGTTGGTACAGGAGGCCCAGGAGAGCAGGGGAAGAATTTCAACTGGGGGGGGGGGGGTTGAAGAAAGACTGTCACCTTGGACAGAATTATGTGGGCATGAATCTAACAGTTCCACTTAGAGTTGTGAGCCCCTTAACAATAGCTAATACATATTGAGAGCTTACTTTGTGCCAGGTGCTATCCTAAGACTTTATATGTATTATCTAATTTATTCTGCATAAAAACTCTATGAGGCAGGTACTTTTATTGCTCTCATTTAACAGGTGAGAAAATCAAGGCACAGAGCAGTGAAGTGAATGACCCAAGTTCACATAGTTAGTAAAGAGAGCTGCAGAGCTGGGATTTGAACCTCAGCAGTCTAGCTCCAGATCCCACACTCCTAATGGGTGCATAATACTGCCTTTCCTAATGATCCTTCAAGTCCTTAAGGGGAGGGACCTTAGATTGGAATATTTGCTTCTGATTCCCCAAGGCAGCAGAAAGGCAAAGTCCAGGCTCCCGGGAGCAGCCTTTCTGTCTCAGGTGAACAAGACATGGGATTCCAGCAGTACAGTGGAGCTGGAAGTAGTGAAAACAAGGAGAAGCCCTCCTGAACTGTAAGAGGGCCAGTGCATGCTTCTCCTGACCAACCCCCTTCCCAAGGCCAGGACTACTCATGCAGCCTCTCTCATGAATCATCTTGGGGCCCTGTGACTGTCCCTGAACTGCCAGTCATAACTCATCTTCACCTACTCATAATACTCAACTCTGAGACCCTGATATTGATCCTGCCTCTGTCGCCTTCGGTTTGTTGTTTAAAGTAATAACAGCTAACATTGACTGAGTTGCTTCACTATGTGCCAGACTCTCTGCCAAATTCTTTATCTGTATCATCTCACTTAATCCCAAAGATGACCACTGTCAGGAGTGATATTAAATATATCCAACAACCCATTCAGGCACGAGCATTACCAATCGGGATGGATGCTGGCCTTAGTGCTGGATCAAGGTCTTGGTAGCTCTCTGTTCTGCCAAGAGTTGACACTTAAGTTATTGGATCAGTGGGACAGGCAGGGGAGGGGCTAGTATGGTGGGAAGCTAAAGGCTATGGTTGTCTATTTACAACTCAACTTGGAAATATTTTGATGCTTTAACAACTAGTTCAGCTGTACCAGTGCACAGGGACTGAATGCAGCCCCAGTACCATTACTTTATTTCATGGCAGTGGATGGAAGCTCAGAGAAGTGAGACAATTTGTCCATTGTGACACAGTTTGTTAGCCACAGAGTTAGGATTCCAACCTAGGTCTGACTCCAAAGCTCACACTCTTAACCACTGGCTGACCTGTGATCCTGGAAAGGGGTAGCATTCAGAACTGAGTTGGGATTTCCACTATTAGGTGGCTGAAGTCCGAGCCAGAGGGATGTGGCTTAAGTTTTGGGGCTTTGTCATGGCCTTACTGTTCTCAGGCTTGGAGGCTTGGCAAGCACCTGTCCTAGGTTGTTGAAGGAGAAGGCCCTGAAGAATGAGGAGAGCAGAGCAAGCTGCATGGAAGAAGGATAGGGTGGCTGTGCAGGGGGCCCCAAAAGGGGGCACACAGGTAATTGGGCCCCACAGGGTTTTTGTGAGAGCAGAGGTCTGCAGGCAGTGGCCACTTCAATTTGCATCACCTAAGTGCTAGCATTCCTCTCACCCTTGGTCTTGAACAGTGTCTTTATGATGGATATGGCCTTCCTGATCCCCTGGGTTTTCTCTGCTTTGGCTAGTGCAGCCTGGTGACAGCCGGAATTCCTCTAGGTCCTAGATAGTTCACTGTTTCTTTTGTGGCTGAGAAAGAGTGAGTTCGCCAGAGTTGGGTTCCTTTCCTTTCCCTATTAGCTAAGCAGGATTTTTTTTTTAAATTTCCAATATATAATAAAAACCTCTCTATTATCTTTTTTTGCTTGTTTAATACATGGTAGCTAAAAAAAAAAGAATGATACACAATGATAGAGATTAGAAGTTTCCCATAATCCCTTGAGTGACAACTGCAGGGAACTTTATGGCTTTGCCTGTCCTGCCTCCATACTCCCCTCTTCTCCTGGAGAAGCCATATGTGTAGTGGCTTAAGTGCACAGACTTAAGCCAGGCCACCTGGGTTGACATCCCAGCTCTATCACTTACCAGCTGTGTGGCCATTTACCTTTCTGTGTCTCAGTTTCCTCATCTGTAAAATAGGGATAATAATAACAGTACCTATTTTATAGGGCAACTCTGAGGATTAAAATGAGTTACTATATGCAAAGTGCTTAGAACAGATTTTACTTTGGAGAATTGCAGTGTATGGTAATACTGCCGTATTGTGTACAGTCTTGGTGGGAACTATCAATCCAGGTGTCTTGCCTTTGGACAAGGGTTGGACACATGATTCAAGTAAGGGTAAATAGTCTCTCATTCTATCTTCCTCCTCTCCCACTGCCCACCCCCAGCAAGCAAATCTGAATCTTGAGGAAAGTGACTCAAGGATTGTAGATGGTTAGCACTGGTTTATTTCAGGGCAGTGCCCTGATGATATTGTCCATTCATTCCTGCTATCTGAGTCCCCAGGGAACACTCTGGTACATGTCCTTTCCAAAAACTGCTTTTCCTCCTTTTCCTTTAGTTCTCTAAGCCATCCCCCATCCCTCCCCAAAATTTCTTTTTTTAAGAAAAACTTAGGTTTGTCTAGAGGTGACTTCTGTGTGCTTGCAAAGAACACGTATGAATTTGACATATTCTCTATCAGTTATGACTCTTCATTGCACAGGACAGAAAGTCCAGCCCACAATGGGTTAGGCAAAAAGAGAGCATTAAGGCTTAAGTAAGGGAAAACCTAGACGTAGATCCGATTTTAGGGATGGCTGGATTCAGGGGCTTAAACAATGTCATTAGAAACTGACCTATCTGTCATTAGTATCTGAGCTCAGCTTTGCTCTCCTGAGTGTTGGCTTCATTCTTGGGATCCATGTAAAGGCAACATATCTGCCAGCATCTCCAGGCTAACATACTCTCAGGTTGGAGTCCCACAGAAGGGAAGAGCTCTTCTCTTTCCCAGTGCTAGAATCAATCACTGAAGATGGGGATGGGGGGATGCAGTGCTTTGATTGGCCAGGGTTGAGTGTCTTGGCACGCCTAGAACTGGGAATTCAGGTCAACTCCTCCCAAAGGATGTGCACCTGGGGTAGGAAAGGAGGGTATTCCTACCAAGAAAAGGGTGAATAAGTGCTGGATAAAAAACACATGACAGATGGCACTTAAAGGGATAACGGAAGCTAGGTCAGTGAGGGAACTATGTACACAGATACGGGCAAAGTTGAGAGAAATCAACAAGGTATTGCCAAGCACCCTGGAGCTAGCAGCAGTGATGATCCAGCACCACCCCTAAGCCACAAGGGGCAAGAGGAGAGAAGAGAGCTGTTATTGTAGGAAATAGCTTTTCAGTGGGCGCCGTGGACTTTGGTAAAGGAACATAGTCACTGCCAACACATGGCCTGGTAGAGAGAGACTGGGGGTGGATGGAAAAAAACACCTTGACCTTCTATTCGCATGTGCCATTCTCCTTCTGTGTCTCCCATTGGCCAGATCTAACAGGAAGCCCAGTCAGTGCAGTTCGCATGCAGCCGCCTGGGACACAGCGCAGGGTAGATTAGGGTACAGAGTGGGGGCAAACAAAATATATAATATATAGGCATGTAAAATACCTATCTACATATTTATCTAAGTGCATAGGCTTTCAAGTCAGACAGATCCTGGACAGCTTACCTAACCTCTCTGCAATTGAGTTACCTGGTCTGTAAATGGGAATAATAATAGGAACTAGCTTTTGCGTGAGGATTCAGTGAGGACAAAGTGCTTAGCAAAGTGCCTGGTGCAAGTAAGCACTATATTCACATAAATATATAAATCATGGTTGTTAAGGTGCTGTATTAGTTGGGGCAAAGGCTAAACTGCTATAACAAATAGAGTCAGACACACGGTGACTCAAATGCAACAGAAGTTTTTGTTTACATAGAGTCCAGGGTTGGTGTCAGGTTGATAGGTGGTTCTCCTCCTTGGAAGATTTGGGGACCTACGTCCCTTCTACCTTGCCATTCTACCATCCCTTAGGTTCTCCAGCCAGGGAAAAAGGAAAGAGAGTGGAGAAGGCACACCTGCTTCTAAAGACTTTGCTTTGAAAGTGACATACAGCACTATTCCAGGGGAAAAAAAACCATTCTAGTATATCAGAGAGGGAATTTTTTTTTTTTTTTTAGACAGAGTCTCACTCTGTTGCCTGGGCTAGAGTGCCATGGCATCAGCCTAGCTCACAGCAACCTCAAACTCCTGGGCTCGAGCAATCCTCCTGTCTCAGCCTCCTGAGTAGCTGGGACTACAGGCATGTGCCACCATGCCCGGCTAATTTTTTCTATGTATATATTTTTTGGCTGTCCATATAATTTCTTTCTAGTTTTAGTAGAGATGGGCTCTCGCTCTTGCTCAGGCTGGTCTTGAACTCCTGAGCTCAAACAATCTGCCCGCCTCGACCTCCCAGAGTGCTAGGATTACAGGCATGAGCCACCGCGCTGGCCAGAGAGGGAATTTAACATAAGAGATTGAATACAAAAGTGTTAGAAGGGCTAGAGGAACAAAACACAGATGGTGAAGTTACCCAGAGATTTCTAATTGCAGGAAGCCACTGCCACCCCTAGGCTGGAGGGTCAAAAGGGAAAATGGTGCTATCCAGAGCCCGCATTCATTGCACTGCTAAGTCAGTTGGAGCCCCTGCTCCTGCCACCACTAGTGCCACCACCACTACTGTCCTGCAGAAAGCCAGGAGCTCACATTCTCATCGACACTGCAGTCTGGAAGTCTGAAGTTCACCTGCTCCTGTGGCTGTCACTGCCAGAGCTAGAGGTCAAGAGTGCCATGCTCCCGAGGCTGCTGGGATGCTTGCCACCACCACCAGTAGAAGAGTGCTAGGAGCCTGCAGCCACCTCGTTGCTCTTGCTGCTGCAGAAGCTGCTGCTCCTACCACTGTTAGAGAAAGAAAAACAGGTTTCTCACTTCTGCCTTCAAATTCCCACTGGAGCCACTCATCAGCAGAACCTAATGGGGAGTTACTAATAGTTGATAAAAGAATCTGAGAAATGTACTTTACAGGTTTCCAGCCCCTTGCTATGCAGAGGGGAGCACGGTAAGATGAGAATGGCATTGAGAGCAAACAGACAAGTGACATACTGTAAAATCGGAGTACCGAAGATTGTAGTTTCAGCCTCCTTCCTGCAGTGTTTGCTGAGAGATACCCAACTTCAGAGCCAGCCCAACAATCACTGTAGCCCCACCACTAGACTTCCATAAAGAGGGCTGAGGCAGGAGGAGCACTACGCTCATACAGGGAAACAGACTCTCTTCTCCCCTCGTTGCTTGTGGGTGTATTCAAATGTTTCCCTTCCCCAAAGCTCTGGGCAAGGGACCTCTAAGGATTAGCTCATGAAATCGTGGAGTGTCCCCAGGAAGATGAGTCACACTCTTATTTCCCAGTTATATTTCAGCTGACCCCTAAGGTATGTTGATCTGCCTCGGTGCTGCTATGGCAGGGGTTGTGATGAGAGGAAGAAGCAGTGAGGAGAGAAGATGTGCTGGCAATGTCAGTTGGAGAGCGTGAGGGCTGCACCCTTCAGTGGTCGATTCCTGAGAGTTACAGAAGATGGACCTACAGTGCAGCGCTGACCAATGGAACTTTTTGCAATGATGGGAATATTCTGTATTCGTCCTATCTGGGATGGTACCTGCTAGTCACTTGGGGCTACTGAGCACTTGAAATGTAACTAGTGCAAATGAGGAACTAAATTTTAAAATTTCGTTTAATTTTTGTAAAAGTAATCACATGTAGGTTGTGGTTATTAAATTGGACGGCTGTAGACCCTAAAGCTGGGGTTGAAGAGGTCAGTTAACACTGGGAGCTGTAGGCTTATGGGGACCCCCGCAAAGGAACGTGGCATGCAGCCAGCTGGAGATCTGCAGAAAAATGCAGTTATGTTTCGAGGGACCATCATTATCTAAAAGAATGGCTTGGGCCTGGAGAGACCTCACTGCCAGCTCTGAATATACAGTGACTTGAATCAGCGATGGCAAGACTAAAATTCAGCCACCATAATAATTATTAAAGTGCTGAAACATTTCCAAATCGGTTGGTAAATTAGCCACTTCCCTGAGTGCCTCCTGCCACCTGCCATCCTGCCCCCACCCCCAGGACTTCCAGGACTTTTAAACTATCTAGTGAGTGCCTTCTGCCCACTGCCTCCGGCTTGGCACAGCAGTGAGCTTTCAGGACCCTGGTCAGGGATTGGCCAGTGACTGTTCTGATGGATTAGTGCCTGTGCCATTCTGGTTGTTAAATATTTGGAACATCACCTCTGCTCTTAGGCACTGAAAGCAACTGATGTATGGTTACTTATGCAGAGAAATAGCCATTGTGACCCACAGGAAGCAGCCTGTCCCAGCTCACCAAGGGCAGTCACATGAGAAACACTTTTTTCCTTTCTCCCTCCTCCTTAAAACCCACAGCAGAGAAGCAAATTGCAAGGAAGTGGGTGGCTGTGTAAAAGCTCCCTCTCTGTCCCCAGCCACCAGAGCCTTAAGTCAGCCTGAAGCTGACAAAGGGCTTTGGGTAAAATGTGAAATTGAAAATTTAACTAATTTGGATGGAATGTCAGTACCTAAAAGGATTAAAATTGTCCTGGCTAGGCGTGGTGGCTCACACCTGTAATCCCAGCACTTTGGGAGGCCAAGGCAAGAGACTAGCTCGAGCTCAGGAGTTTGAGACCAGCCTTGGCAACATAGTGAGACCCCGTCTTTGAAAAAAATTTAGCTGGGTGTGGTAGTGGGTGCCTATATTTCCAGCTACTCTGAGGCTGAGGTGGGAGGATCACTTGAGCCAGAAGTTCAAGGCTGCAGTGAGCTGGGATTCCACCACTGCACTCCAGCCTGGGCAACATAGCGAGATCCCATCTCTAAAAAAAAAAAAAAAGAATTATAGGCTCTGGATTGGGATGGGGATGGGTAGGAGGGTGACAGAAATCAGTACCCTTGATCCAAGTGTTGATTTCTTATTGACCTCCTTCTCCTGTCTGCCATCCCTGACCCCTGGCACAGCCCCCTCCTCCATCCTGGCCCTGGGATGCTCCGCCACCCAGGCCAGTGCTCATCCTTTGGCCACCTACATAATGTGTGTGTGCGCCCGTGCGTGTGTGCACACACACACACCCCCTGGCTTGCCTGGCCAGCCCTTAAGACTGCCAAGGAGCAGATCAAGGCATACAGGGGCCAGCCTGACCATTAGAGGAAATGACCTACCAGGGAGGCCCCACAGCCTCAGTCTGTACTTGTGGAAAACGACTGGCTCAAGCAGGGCCAATCAGATGTCTCCTGGGAGTGTGAAATTTTGAATGAAGCAACACAGAAATCTCGTTGTCATTAGAGCAGAATCTCATGGATGGCAGTGCTCTAGGACTGCAGTCCCCAACCCCTCGGCTGCAGACTGGTACCAGTCTGTGGCCTGTTAGGAATCAGGCTGCACAGCAGCAGGTGAGTGAAGCTTCATCTGCATTTACAGCTGTTCCCCATCGCTTGCATCACCCCATAAGCTCCACCTCCTGTCACATCAGCAGCATTAGATTCTCAGGGGAGCACAAACCCTGCTGTAAGCTGCACATGTGAGGGATCTAGGTTGGGTGCTCCTTATGAGAATCTAATGCCTGATGATCTGATGTGGAGCTGAGGCGGTGATGCTAGCGCTGGGGAGCGGCTGCAAATACAGATTATCATTAGCAGACAGGTTTGCCTGCACAATAAATGTAATGCGCTTGAATCATCCCAAAACCACCCGCCATCTGTGGAAAAATTATCTTCCATGAAACCAGTGCCAAAAAGTCTGGGGACCACTGCTCTAGGAAGAAAGCCCTGTGATCTTGCTATGGGGTGCTCTGGGTCTTCTGCAACAATTTCTTGGAGTCCCTTAGATACTCCATGACCCTTCTAACATGTCACCTCGACTCTCTCTCCCACCCTCACCTTCACCTCCCAATCCTCCACCCTTTTTTCCTTTAAGTTAGCCAGAGCTGGTTTCTATGGCTTGCAGCCAAACGCCTCTCAACTGTTAATAATAAAGGCCATTCAAGGTCAGAGACAGGAGATGCAGTGCAGGGCAGCTGCCAGCAGAGGGGACTGTGGGCTCACTTTGATGGGGCCTTTGAATGGCCCCAAAAGCCGCTGAAGGGAAGATGGGTAGGGGAGACAGGCAGTCCGAGACAGGCTTTTCCTTGTAGTATTTTATCCCAGTAGGTGCAGGGAGGTCCCACAAGGCGGTAGTGAGAGGTAAAGTCTGGGACTCTAATCCTATCACAGCTACATCATCCATTTCACTCACTGTGTTCTAGAGACCAGAACATGGGGATAGCCCAGGAAATGGAATCCATTCCTGATGCTCAGAATGGAGAGAGCAGGGCCAGGTCACAGCAGGGGGATGTGGGGCATCTTGGGGAGGGCATCCACCTCTGAGCTTTTGTGGCCTCCAGAGATGCCCAGTCTGCCATGATGACCCAGTGAAGGTCTGTCTGATCAACTCACAGGTGTGGGGGGCCAGACAGGGATCCTTAGGTGCATGTGTTAGAGGCGAAGGGGACATTAAGGGATTGTACCCAACTGGGAGAACCTACTCTTTGTACCTGGTCCTTTGGGTGCCTCAAGACTGAGGCCATGTGTACAGTAGTGGTTGATGTCCTGTGGGCCTGGGAGATTAGCAGTTAAGATCATGGGTCCAGGATGCAAGCAGAGCAGTCTCCATACTCAATAGCACACGGCTACATGCTACCCATTCATGTCCACTGCTGTACACTACTGTCCACTGCTGTCTACTCATATCCACTCATATCCACTGCAGTCCACTGCTGTCCACTCTTGTCTACTACTGTCCACTCATGTCCACCTATGTCCACTGCTGTCCACTCATGTCCACTAATGCCACCGCTGTCCCCTGCTGTATACTAACGTCCACTGCTGTCCACTCATATCCACTACTGTCCACTCATGTCCACTACTGCCCACTACTGTCCACTTGTGTCCACTAATGCCCACTCATGTCAAGTACTGTCCACTACTGTCCTCTCATGTCCAGTACTGTCCACTACTGTCCACTCGTGTTCACTCGTGTCCACTACTATCGACTCGTGTCCAGTACTGTCCACTCCTGCCCACTCGTGTCCACTTCTGTCCACTCATGTCCACTACTACCCACTACTGTCCACTCATGTCCACTACTATCCACTACTGTCCTCTGGTGTCCACTACTGTCCACTCGTGTCCACAACTGTCCACTCGTGTTCACTCGTGTCCACTACTGCCCACTGGTGTCCACTACTGTCCACTCCTATTCACTACTATCCACTAGTGTCCACTACTGTCCACTATTCTCCACTCGTGTCCAGTAATGGACTCTACTGTCCACACTGTCCACTACTGCCCACTCGTGTCCACTCATGTCCACTACTGTCTACTCCTGTCCACTACTGGCCATTCGTGTCCACTCATGTCCACTAATGTCTTCCCACATCCACTCACATCCACTCGTGTCCATTCACGTCCACTAATGTCCACTTATGTCCCTCTTTATAATCTTATTAGTGATTTCTGTTTAATATTTTCTCTTTAAAACACTTCAGTTTTTATATATTATTCTGGTAACTGATGGCTAAGCTCACAACCATGAATTGCCTTTAGGATAAATTCTAGAAGGGGAAAATGGATGGATCAAATGGCACAAGCTGTTTAAGAATTTTTCATCAAATTTTTGAACATAAAATATACTCACATGGAATAAAATTCAAAAAGTACAATAGGGTGCACAGTGAGGTTTCTCTCTGCTCCCCCCACATCCCCTCCCACAAGTCCTCCAGCCATGCATTTTTCTCCCCAAGAGTAACTAATATTACCAGTTAGCAGTATCTTTAAAGTTATTGACATAAGTCATCTTACCAAACTGCTTTGCAGAAAAGGTACAGTGTAAGAGAGGGCCTGTCTCACAACAGCTTTGCTACAGTTTAGCATTTTTAATTTGATTAATATTGTCTACATTTAAATTTTGATAAAATTTTTAAAATTTAATTTCACTTTTTTCTTTTTTTAGTTATAAAAGCAATTCAGGTTCATTGTAATAAATTCAAACTATAAAGGAGACTATGGAATAAACAGTAAAAGTCCTCCCCTCCCATCCCTGTCCAATCCTGCTGCCTTCCTCAAGGGCACCCTTAGTTAAGTTTGGAGTCTTTCCTTTACTTCCTTCCAGACCATTTCTTTTATTTGCAAACACACACACACACACACACACCACGAGCTTACTCCTAATTCATTTAACTATTCCTCTATAAATATTTATAATTATCTTTCAAATTTTATTGCTAGAAACTTCGCTTTAGTAAACATGTACATATACTGAACCTCTTCTGTAGGATAGGTTTCTAATACTGCTCTCTACCAATTAACACTCCCACTGCAATATATAAAATTGGTTATTTCCCACACCTTGGCCCAAATTGGGTACCGTCTACCTCTGAAATTTGCTAATTTGATGAAAAATTATATCTTGTTATTGATTTAACTTATATTCCCTGATTATTACTGAGGTTAAGTATCTTTTCATATGATTTTTGACCTCTACTATTTATGAGGTCATTAAATATGAAATGTCCAATTTTGAATCAAAAGTGTAGTTTGTTATATCTCAAACAAGAAGCAATACAATTAATCAAAGTATGTGCCTAAACTATTGACACAGTGTTGCCATCTTAATGGTATCTTGTTTATGCCAATAGTGAAGAAGCCTGGAGAACGAGTGGTGATGAAATTGTGAAAGGCGTTTTCCACAGCTTGTTGAGAATTGAATATTTTTCCTTGCAAGAAGTGGTCCAAAGCCTGGAAGAAGTGGTAGTCAGTTGGTGCAAGGTCTGGTGAATATGGTGGATGACAGAGAGTTTCCAAGTCCAGCTGCTGTAGTTTGAGCAGCGTTGTTTGTGTGACATGTGATTGAGTGTTGTGTTGTGAGAGGATTGGCCTGTCTCTATTGACCAATCTCAGCTTTTTAATTGCAAGCACCCTCATCATTTCGTGCAATTGGCTGCAGTAGACATCTGCCATAATTGATCAGGTATCATGAAGCTATAGTAGATAATACCAGCGCTGGACCACCAAACAGACACCATTAGTTTTTATGATGAATATTTGGTTTTGGACTGTGTTTCAGCACTTCATCTTTATCCAACCATTGTGCCAAATGCTTGCGATTGTCAGAGGGAATCTATTTTTCATCACACATAACAATATGGTGTAGAAATGGTTTGTCTTTATGTTGTGACAGCAAAGAAAGGCAAGCTTCGAGACGATTTCTCTTCAAAATGCTCCTTTAATTCACTCAGTACCCATCTATCCAGCTTCTTTACCTTGCTGATTTGTTCCAAACGGTCCAATATTGTTGGGATAGTGACGTCAAACCTTGCTGCTAATTCACACGTAGGTTGAGATGGATTCGCTTCCACTACAGCTTTCAGCTCATCATTATCCACCTTGGTCTCAGGTTGCCCACGTGGCTTATTTTCAAGATTAAACTCACCAGAAGAGAACTTCTCAAACCATTGACATATTGTGTGTTCATTAGCCACATCCTTCCCAAATACTTCATTAATATTTCGAGCTGTCTGCGCTGCATTTGTTCCATGACGAAACTCATGTTCAAAAATAACACGAATTTTTGGCTTATCCATGGTTTCACAAAAAGTGTTCCAAAAAAATATGAAAGGTGATCACAAGCCAAAATGTGCATTTGAAAGAATGAGGATTTACCTTCCCAATAAAAATAAAACAAGAAGTGTTAAAGTGAAATGTCAGTGATATCAACTCTCAAACTTAGTACTTACAAAAATCGGACATTTCATACCTAATAACCTAAATATTTGTTACTGCTCATTTTATGCCCTTGGATCAGTTTTCAATTGGGTTATCCTTTTCTTATTAATCTGCAATGTATCCTTATATGTTATAGATAAAATCTTTCAACCATCATAGTTTCTCAGTCTGTGTCTTTTAGCTTTATTTAGGATTTTTTTTTGTACACAGAATATTTTTTATTTTATATAGTAAAGTTTAATGATCTGTCATCCATGTCTACATTTCCTTCAGGTATTTTTACAGTTGTATTTTGAGTGTCCCGGTCTTTTCTCAAGCTGGAATTTATTTTGATATATGTTGTGAGATAGGTATCCAACTTTACTTTTTCTCCTTCTTTTGTCTTAAAAATCTATTTCTAAATGGGTTGAAATCATTTTTCTATAATTTAGGTGCAAATAGAAAATGGAAATTTCCCAGGAGAGGATTGTTGAGAGTTGTATAGGGCCATGGTAGGCGAGTGGTAATTTCTCTTTGACAATGTTGCCCACTCCAATTATTTTGGCCATGCCCTGACGCCAGGATTATGGTTGCTAGATCATTGAAATCTATGACTGCATTTTTTGTTGAGGGCTGTGATTTATTTCCAGGGAACTGGAGGCCAAAGGAGATGTCAAAGCAGGGTAATTGATGAGCTTGGGGGAGACCTGTAGGGGTGTGGTGTGAGGAGCATTGGATGGGAAAGAAAGGGCCCCCAAAATAAAATATACGTGAAAAAGATGAGGACACAGGGTTTGGCTCTGTAATGGAAATGTTTTTCCTGCTTAAAAAGAACAAACAAAATGCTGCTATGATTTGAATTCTGAAAGGAGAATTTGCTGGTGGGGAGAGAACTCCATCTAGACAACCCAATACTGCCCGCCCTCCACCATTCCACAGTGGCAGGCATTGTGCTAAACAGGGCTGCTAAGCAGCTATGCCACCATGAAGATTGGGACAATTGATAAAATATTGAGATGCTAAGGTACTAGTTGGCAAATGATAACTAGTAACTGCAATAAATAGTAAAGTTAATTCTTTATAAATATAAGTTACAATGTAAACTCATTAGGATACATTCATGAACATTGATAAATGGGCCTCCTAAAATAGCGACTTCTCAGAAACATTAGCAGCACGCTCTGCTTCGCCCACATGGCAGCAGACAGCACGCAGTACATTGCTCATTCTTTGTGAGGCACTCTGTGATTTAGAGGGATCGTGTTTATTTTTATCCTCAAATTAGTCACTTGTTAGTGCTTCTAAATAGTGAGGCTTTACTTTGGTTTTATTGTTGGTGCATTACAATATTTGCAGGGTTTTGTTTTCTTAAGAGATCCAGAACTTACAGAAAAATTTTAAAGATGAACACCCAGGATAAAGAGACAATGGTGTTTGGACAAGTGTTCCTTTTAAATATCAGAAATAAAAATCTTCTGAATCTAGGGGGTAATATTTTAAAGATGTCAATAAGAATATTAATACTAATACCATGTAAAAATCAACAGCCTGGAAAAGGTTTTGGTGCTATAGAGAATCCATTCAAAATAAACCAAATTAACTTCCACTTCTAGAATAAAATATAGCTGTATTACTTAAACAAAATTAGGAGTAGATTATAATTGCTGATGAAGTAAATGTGGGTCAAAAGGTGCCCCAAACATAATTAAAAGTTGAAAGTGCTCAACTTGTGTGGCACTTAAACCATTCAGAATGGCAATTATGTTCTGTTAAAGCTCATGGTTTGTATCCGTCAAAGTTGGCTCAGACAAACACTATGAATAACATAGAAAAAGGAATTTATTATAGGGATGAGAGCTTGTGCGATTGTGGGGATTCATTCAAGACATGGCAGAAGTGGCTTATCTCTGCTCCTCAATGTCTGGGGCCTCAGCTGGGAAAATTTAACAGCTGAGGGTTAAAATCATACGAGGACACCACACACATCATCAGGTGCTTGATGCTGGCTGTGGGTGGGGACCCCAGCTGGGGCTGTCGAGGTATGGAGTGCAAGTGAGATCTGGCCAAGGGACGGTGAGTGGAAGAAATGTTTATCTCTTCTAGGCCTGGCCCAAACAAACCTCCCATGCATGATGCTTTCCTTTCTCCATCTTTCAGCTGAACAGAAAGGGCCTCAGGACCTACAGACAGGCAAAACCCTAAGGTGGAAGAAGTCTGGGTCTCTCAATGATTGTGTAGACTAAAGTCCTCACCAACCTACCTCAGACTGTGACATCAGTGAGAAACAATTTTCTATTAAGTTAAGCCATTTACATTTTGGAGTCATTTGCTACAGTAGCTAATGTGAATTACCCTAAGAACCATTTATTACAGTAATTAATATTACCTGGTTATTTATTGAAATCACAAATGACCAGAGACTTTTACCTGGTCTGCAATCTAGAGCTCCACACATCCATGGTGATTCTTCTCACCATGATAATTGTCACATAAGCCCTTTTTATAGTCACAGTACCAAGGGTTGGTCCTGTAGCTCCTATTACTTAAAATGTGTTTGATGAAATATTGACTGTCTCACATGCCTTTTTCTGACAAATTGTCACAACTCATGACATCATTTTATTGACATTTTGTTAGGGAAAAAAAAAAAAAAGAGGAACTCCATTGTCTTTCTATCACCAAATTTACAAGCCACTCACATTTGGAGCCATGCCTCCTGCCCGATGATAATGGAGAAGTGTTCGTCTCCTGCCTAAAAGCTATTCCTTCTGCCCTTAATCTCAAGTGCTCCCTGCTCAAAGACCTCGTTCCTGTTATGTTCTTTCTTCTGCATCATTCATCTTTTTCTACCAAATCATTCCTGTCAGCACATACACAGGCTCTGGTATCTCTCATCTTGAAAAACAAAACAAAACAAAATCTTTACCCTATGCCCCACCGAGCTGTCAACCCACTTCTCTGCTTCCCTCACAGCAGAACTTCCGGAATGAGTCTTCATACTTGCTGTCTCAATTTCCTCACTTCCCATTCACCTTTCATCCCTACTCTAGTTTGGCTTCTGTCCCCAGCACTCCGCTAAAATGGTCGTCCAGGTTACAAATGTCCTCCACTTTACCAAATCCAATAGCAATTTTAGATTCTTGTTCCCCTTAATGCCCTCAACAGCATTCGAAGCAGTTGAACAAACTCCCTTGAAATACTTTCCTCATTTGGCTTCTATAACACATCTTTCCTGTGACACTGTGGCCCCTATTGTATGCTCTTCAGTTGAATATATAATAGGCATCTCCAATCAAACAAGTCCCAATTAGAACCCTTAATTAACCCCTCCAAATCTGTGCCTTCCACAGAAACCCACATGTAAATACATGGGACTACAACCACCCAGTGGCTCAGGCCTGTCACCTGAGAATCTTTCTTTCTCTCTCTCTCTCTCTCTCTCTCTTTCTCTTTATTTATTTATTTTTATTTCAGCATATAATGGTGGTATTGCCCTTGCCTCACCTGAGTCGGAGCTTCAAGCGTGTCCATTCCCAAGATGGTGCTCCTTTCACCCATTAGGTGTGTGTATACCCATCCCCTCCTCCCCCTTCCATCTGCCCAATACCTGATGAATGTTATTACTATATGTGCACTTAAGTGTTGGTCAGTTAAAACCAATTTGATGGTGAGTACATGTGGTGCTTGTTTTTCCATTCTTGGGATACTTCACTTAGTAAAATGGGCTCCAGCTCTATCCAGGATAATACAAGAGGTGCTATATCACCATTATTTTCGTGGTACACATATATCACATTTTATTGATCCACTCATGTATTGATGGGCACTTGTGTTGTTTCCACATCTTTGCAAATGTGAATTGTGCTGCCATAAACATTCTAGTGCAGATTTTTTTTTATAGAATGTCTTTTGTTCTTTTGGGTAGATGCCTAGTAATGGGATTCTTTCTTTCTTCTTTCTTTCTTTCCTTCCTTCCTTCCTTCCTTCTTCCCTCCCTCCCTCCCTTCCTTTTCTTTTTTTTTCTTTCTTTCTTTCTTTCTTTTTTTTTTTTGAGACAGGATCTTGCTCTGTTGCCCAGGCTGGAGTGCAGTGACACGATCATAGCTCACTGCAAACTTGAACTTCTGGGCTCAAATAATCCTCCTTCTTCAGCCTCCTGAATAGCTGGGACTACCAGCATAAGCCACTGCACCTGGCCGGGAATCATTCTTTTCTCCTTCTTCTCATACTCCCAAATTCTAATCAGTCAGAAAATCCTATTATGTCTGCCTTCAAATAATACATATAGAATCAATCAACTTCTCTCCACCTCTGCTTTCACTTCTCTAGTTCCAGTCACCGTCACTTCCTGCCTAGATAACTATAATGGCCTTGTAATTGGTCTGCCTTCTTCCACTCTTATTTCTATATAGTCTATTCCCCACACAGAAACCACAATGACCTTTCAAAAGAAAAAAAACTGTTCTTTCAGTTCCCCAAACACACTAAGCTCTTTCCTACCTCAGGGCCTTTGCCCTTGTGGATTTCTTTCACAAAACAGCCTTCTCCCTGTTTGGTGTGTGGATGACTATTTCTTATCCTTCTAGTCCAGATCTGAATATCACATCCTCAGAGGGTACTTACCACCATGTGAAATTACGTTCTCCTTTCCTGTTACTCTCTACCACAGCAACCTGTTTATTTTTTAATACAAATTATAATTATATTTTTGTTTACTTGTTTATATTGTTAAATTTTCAGTCTTTATAAGACTATAATCTCCATGCGGGCAAGTGGTATAGACTGAATTGTGTCCCCCAAAATTTATATGTTGAAACCCGAATCCCCAATGTGACAGCATTTGGAGAAAGGGACTTTAGAAAGTAATTAAAATTAAATGAGGTCCTAACAGTGGGGACCTAATTTGATAGAACTGTGGCCATATAAGAAGATGCTCTCTCTACTTGCACAGAAGGAAGGTCATGTGAGTGTCAGGTGTGGGGACCAGATGTCAGGTCTGTGTTACCTGGTTCCTGGTTCCCAGTACTGAAGAATGGTTACTAGTACAGAGTGGATGGAGCAAATGAGCAGACCAAGCAGATACAAGCAAGCAAAATGCCAAAGTTTATTAAAGCATAGTACATTCCAGAAAAGGAATGGGTCAACCTGAGTTGACCTGGGAGACCCTGAGTTTAACAAGATTTTCCCTTTTATGGTGATTTCCTAGTTTGATGTTAAGTGGGGGGTTGGAATATTCATAGTTTTTCTTGGAAAGGGATAGAGAATTCTCAGAACTGGGAACCCTCCCCATTTTAACCTCATAATGCAATTTCCAAGAGTTGTCATGGTATTTGTAAACTGTCATGGTGCTGGTGGGTATGATTTTTACTATCTTAATGAGGGTAGGTCACTTGAGGATACTGTCACCTTACTTATACACATGCTCCAAAGACCCTCTTTTGTGACCTTGTTCATATCTCTACTTTGTAGTCTTTCTACTTCTTTCTGATTGGTCAGTCCTTAGAGACCCCTATTGTAGACCAAACATCTGTTCAGTCCTTGGAAGCCCCTCAACATGTCATTTGTTCCTTCTTAGAAGCCCCCTCTGGTCAATTTGTTTCTCTTATTATAGACAGAGCATCTCCTAGTGCCATCCACTTCTCAATGGAAACCCCCTAGACAAAGCATCTGTTCCCCTTCCTCCTTGTCCCAGCCTAACATGAGGACACAGGGAGAAGGTGGCTGTCTGCAAGCCATGAAGAGAGCCCTCACCAGGAATAGGCAGTGCCTTGATCTTGGACTTCCCAGCCTCCAGAACTGTGAGAAAGTAAAAGACTGCTGTTTAAGCCATCCCGTCTGTGTTGTTTTGTCATGGTATCCTGAGCTAACTAACACAGCAAGTTTGTAGAGCCTGCTTGTTCCTACCTTTTTGTGCTTGCATTTGGCACAATGATTGGCACATAGTAGGCATGCAAAAATTATTTGTTGAATAAATGAATGGATACCACATAAGTTTCTTCCTACTGGTATTACTGCTTCAACTGTCTCTACAACCCACCTCCAACCCTCAGATTACCTACCTGGGCTGCCTTGAGGGAAAGACAAGCTTGATGTTCAGCTCTTGTCACAGATATTTGAAGAGCAGCTTCTCTTTCCTTCTGTCCTATTGGACACATTGCTAATGGATTCCTGCCCACCACCCCCTTGTTAAGACATCCCTACCTAGAGTCACGCTTAACTAATTGAAGGAGGCACGAGAGAGGAAACTTGTATGCCTTCCCTGGACTGTCACCAGCTCTGGGGAGGAAATGAAGCCTGTCTGAGTGTCCCTCGCTCAGAACTGGGTTAATGAGTGACTGGATTTGGGGATTTCCAGGCTTGTTCCTGTTGTCCATGAATAACTGTGGCCTGAGGTGTCTGGCCCTGTGCATTGAACAGTGGGGAGGATGAATGGGTGTCTGCCATGCCACCTTGGGCACCCAGGACAGTGCTCCTGTTGGGAAACCCCATGTGACGAGGTGCAGGTGGACGGAAAAGAGGTTGCAGCAGGCTCATGGGACAAGGCCAGCACTTGAAGTGCTGAGAGAGAAGCACAGGACAGTCTTGTCATCTGCCAGCCTCCCTGTGTGGTCATAAGTGAGGCCCAGCACAAAGCTGCCAAATCTACGGGTCTAGCCCAGGCCCCTGAAATCCATCCAGACTTGGATATCCAACAGCCGATGTCTCAGACGCATCTGTCCACATCTCACCACCAGCACTGCTGCCCCACAGTCTAAGCCGTCCCTGTGTGTCCCTCACTGTAGTGGCTCCTCACTGGGCTCCCTACCACCACCCTTGCCCCTGCAGTCCCCTGTCCTCACAGCAGCCAGAGGGAGCTTAGAACACATGAATCACATGAGGGTCACCCTTTCGCTCACAATCTTCCAATGACTCCCAGCCATGGAAAGGCCAACGCCCTCCCCATGGCTGTAAGGCCTGCACCATTGGCTGCCCACCCCATGCTCACCTCCGGCCCCATTTCATAGTCCTGGCCCCACGCTTCCCTCCCTTCTGCAACCCTAGCCTGTATTAGAATACTCCAGAGAAACAGAACCAATAGGATATATATTATATACATGGAGAGAGAGGGTTATTTTAAGGAATTGGCTCATGCAATGTAGGAGCAGGCAAGTCTGAAATCTGCAGGGCAGGTTGGCAAGATGGAAACTCAGGAAGAGTTGACGTTGCAGTCTCAAGTGCGAAGGCTGGAAACTCAAGCAGAGTCTCAATGTTGCAGTCTGGAGGCAGAAATCCCTCTTCCTCGGGATACCCGGCTTATTCTTTATTCTTAAGGTCTTCAATTGATTGACCTGCCCGCATTGTAAAAGATGATCTGCTTTACTCAAAGTCTCCTAATTAAATGTTGATTAACTCCAAAAAGTTACCTTCATAGCAACAGCTAGACTGTTGTTTGTCCAAACAACTGGGCACCATAGTCAGCCAAGTTGACACCTAAAATTAACATCACATGACCTCATTGCCATTCCTTGAAGACACAGGTGTGGTCCTGTCTCAGGGCCTGTCCCCTGACTCTCCCCTCTGCACAATGCTCTGCTCCCACAAAGCCAAGTGCTCCCAGCTGTCCACATAGGTGGCTCCCTCACCTCCTTTGGATCTTCTGGATGTTGCCTCAGTGTATGTGTCTCTGACAGCTCCATTTTACACGGCAAGCACTCCTCCAGCCCCAGCACCCCCTCCTCTGGGCTTCTCTGTATGGTGCTCTCCAGTGAGGCATGCCGCAAGTGTACAGTTTTCTACTCTGTTACATTCTAGTCATGAGCAATTTTGCCCTGCACCTTACTTAGTCTGCACACCGTGCCATGATCAAGCTGTTACTTCTCCACTCCAAACCCTCCCTTCTGTAACCTGCTTTGTGAGGTGGGGGCTGGGACTCTGAAAACCACATTCCTGCCTTGCTAGCTGGCTCCCAGTTAGGCTCTGTCAATAGGGGACGCTATGGGGTGTTTTAAGGGCACTTGGGATTTGTTTTGTTTTCATCAGATATGATAAGACACGCAGACATGGGAGAGAATGTCACAGTTCTCTAGAAATAGGAGGCTGCCATGCCATGCGGGAGGGGCAGGGCACAGAGAAACACCAGGGTCAGTCAGGAAGGCAGAGGGAACAAGGGGAAAATTTGGGTAAGAGTTGTAATTGTGGTTTTCATTGGAAGGAACAGGCAAGGCAGGGTAAGCAGGCTTAGAATTGGCCAGTCTGAGTAATTTCAGCAGGCCTCAAGGCTGTCCTTAGGTGTCTGGTACCCGGCCCTGGCGTGATTAGGGCAGGTGGTTAGTGACCTCAGTGTGGGAGAGCCCAGTAGAGTTGGTGGTTGAGTTTTAGTCCTGGATTGGTTGGTTTGCATAAGAAAGGTGCGCTCTAGAGTGAGTTGTTCACTACCTCTAGGAATTAGCTAGCCCTGGGAGGGGCAGACACGATTAATACACAGGGAGAGAGCATGTGAGGATGAGGGTAGAAGAAAAAACTCATTTCTTCTGTTGGTTCCCTTGTGAGCTTCCTGTGGGCTCTCTGGTGCGTTTTTGGTGAGCATCACTCCAGCAATGCTTCTAGTCTACTCCATGGCAACAGTAGTGCCTTCCTGTAGCAGCAGTGGAGATCAGTTTACAATTTTTCACTACTGGCCGAGCCAACACCAAAGTGCTCTTCGCAGAGATACCAAAATCAGCCAGCCAGTGCCCTGTCCTCAAGGGCCTGGGTCTCGGCCCCATGGGACCCTCTTCCAGATTCAGGGCAACATCTAAGCAGTGATCCACGATCAGAGGTCTGGGTTTCAGCTCTGCAGATGCCTGTCTTCTAAATTTTAATAACTCAAACCTCTTCTCCTAGTTCCCTCAACCCTAGGGGTGGAATCTGCTTCCTGAAATCGCTACCTCTACAACATGTTGGTGTTTTTTTTTTTTATTGCCCTTTTAGTTACCTCATTAACAACTTTATACCTAGTTAGCAATTGTTTATATTCAATTCTCTTTGTTTAAATTACTGGTGGGGTTCTGTCTCCTCACTGGACCATGGGTGATTGAGAAATCAGTGCCAGGAAGTGGTCCCAGAAACAGTTCCTCAAAGATGGGTATTTTTTGACATTGCTTTGGTTGTGTTCTTGGGCTTGAACTCATCGATGAGTTCCATGCTGACAGAAAATGAGATTCTAGCAATCCACGGCATGCAGTGACTTTATGATTAATCAAATTATCACCTGTGGTTGATTGTGATGAAGTGCCTATTGAAAGTGTCTTGGGGGACAAAGTGGCTGTTTCACTTGGTCATTATGGTGGTAGTGATGATCGCAAGGACTATGGTGTGGGATGGATTCTTTTGAATGCACTAAAGTGCTTATAGAAAGAAAATGACAAGTTCAACTGAATATTCAGTTGAGATTATGACCAAATTTGAGGAATAATTAACATATGTTAGAAATGGATATGAATATCTCCCAAAGACGGATACAATGATTATTGCAACTTTGCATCTCCTCATTTTGGGGAGAGGATTGGACAACATTGTTTGTAGGAAGGATAGCTGCATTTTGCTAGGAAGAAAGAGTTGTTTTCATTGTCTTATGGAAGTTTGCGTATGTAAAGGAAGGTGTGAAAACAGCACATGGCTGTTGAGTGGCCAAAGCAATGGACTGTGCCAGTGACTAAGCTATTGCCTGTTGCTTCAACCCACCCTTCTATACTCTGCATTGTGATGCTGGGGTAGGGACTCTGCAAACGGTATTTCTGCTTTGCCAAAAGCAGGCTCCCTGTAAATGCATGGTATGAGAGGGAGACTGCAGGACTTGAGGGAAGAAGGAGGAACTGGTTTCTCTCCTTGGGCTTCCTGAACTTGTGAGTGTCACCCAGCAACACTTCCTCACCTGAGCCACAGCAGTTCCTTCTTGTGGAGGTTGCTGAATCCAGTTTGCAGTTTTCCCAACACTTGCAGACCAGCCTGATGGTGCTTCATTCAGAAACTTCAGCAACGGCTGAGTGACACCCCCTTTCCTCAGAGATCTGAATTTCAGCTCCGCAGGGCCCCTCAGCTAAGCTTGAGTTTTAATAGTTTAAATACTTCCTTTTTGTTCTTCCAGCCCAAGGAGTGGTAGTTGCTTCCTGTAATTGCTGCCTCCAAGATACCTTAAGCCCTTTTCAGTTAAACAGTTAATAATTTTACACCTACATGACAATCCTTGATATTAGATTTTTCTCTGCTCAAATAACTGGTGTGGTTTCCATCTCCTGATTAGACCCTCCCTGATGTAATACACAGACCTTAGTCCCCTCTGAATGGAGAGTTGTGTCTGGCATAATAGGCACTAAATAGAATATTTGCTGAATTAATAGCAATAACATTTATTGAACTCTCACTACCTCAGGCTTTGTTCTACATGTGTCATCTCATTTCATCATCAAAATAATCTTATGAGATAAGAACTATTTTCCCTAACAAAAGAAAAAAATAAATGCCGACATGTGGTGAGTATTAAGCTGAGTGCACCGCCGGATAAGGCAAGGGAAACCTGACCTGATACAGAGGTTAGGCCATATAGGATTAGGCCTTCAGATTAAATGTTAAAGAATAACTCAGGACAATTAACTAAAGCATTGAGGGCTTACTCTTAGGTAGGTAATACACAAGGGAGAGCAGTCCCCACAAAGACTGATGCCCAGTCCAAAGACAAGGGTGGGCTTACAAGGGCAAAAGCCACACAGCTTCATAAGGGGACGCAATCGACTGGTTTCGACAAGTCTTTAGCTTGTCCTCTCAGTGTTGCTTGGCTGTAATGGAGCTGAGCTCCAATTCCATTTTTGGTTTTTTGAATTTTATTGACCCAATCAGTCCATTCAGTTGAGTCCAAATAGAAAGTTGGAGCACAGACCACAAACACAGCAAGTTCCTCATCAAGGCTGGGTTTTTTGTTTTGTTCTGTTTTTGCTGATTCTGGTCAGTTCTCCAAGAGGCAGTTGCTTTGGTTCCTGGGACCCTGACTGATTGTTTTCTTGCATTTTATCACCCATCCAGGCTCAGAGCCATGCAGTGGGTAAGTCCATCTGCACATGCCCAAGGCTTAGAAAAAATTTCCTTCATCATCTCATTTTTACAGATGGACCTGAGCCACAGAGAGCAATTAAATAAACTTCCCTTGGTCACACAGTTGGGAAGTAATAGAGCCAGACTTTGGTAGGTATGGCTGGTAATTTATTCTTCATGTGAATCAATTTCCTGATGCCATTCTGCCCTGCAGGAACCCATATGGGCTAAGTCTTCCTGGTCAAGCAGGCTGACTTCTGAGTTAGTGCATTTAATTAATCACTTTGCTCTACTGCTTCTATAGGAAAGAGGGAGAGAAAGAGAGAGAGTTTGCTACTTACAACTTATATGAACTAAGCAAGTTATTTAGCTTCCTTTCCTCGAGTAAAATGCAATGAGAATAATAATACATACCTGCCTACCTAAAAGGGCACTCAGTTTAATTTATTCTACATAATTTTTAAATAGTATACCAATTTATGATCTGTGACTGCCCCCTAGAGGTCAAATTAAAATACTGACTCCATAGTATACTAATAATATAATAATATAATATAATAATAATAATATAATATAACATTATAATATATAATAATATAATCCCAGAAAGCTTTTTTTTCCTCCCCAAACAGTCCAGTCAAAAAGCCAGTAGAGTCCTCAAAAAGAACAAGGAAGGGTTGGGCCAGTTGGGTACTGCAGGGCAGAAAGGTGCCAGAGAATCAAGTCCCATGAAAATAAGTTACCACCGGCCCGGCGTGGTGGCTCACACCTGTAATCCTAGCACTCTGGGAGGCCGAGGCGGGTGGATCGCTCGAGGTCAGGAGTTCAAGACCAGCCTGAGCAAGAGCAAGACCGCTGTCTCTACTAAAAATAGAAAGAAATTATATGGACAACTAAAAATATATACAGAAACAAATTAGCTGGGCATGGTGGCTCATGCTTGTAGTCCCAGCTATTCCGGAGGCTGAGGCAGTAGGATTGCTTGAGTCCAGAAGTTTGAGGTTGCTGTGAGCTAGGTTGATGCCACAGCACTCTAGCCCGGGTGACTGAGTGAGACTCTGTCTCAAAGAAAAAAAGAAAAAAGGCCGGGCGCGGTGGCTCACGCCTGTAATCCTAGCACTCTGGGAGGCCGAGGCGGGTGGATCGCTCGAGGTCAGGAGTTCAAGACCAGCCTGAGCAAGAGCGAGACCCCGTCTCTTCTAAAAATAGAAAGAAATTATCTGGCCAACTAAAAATATATATATAGAAAAAATTAGCTGGGCATGGTGGTGCATGCCTGTAGTCCCAGCTACTCGGGAGGCTGAGGCAGGAGGATCGCTTGAGCCCAGGAGTTTGAGGTTGCTGTGAGCTAGGCTGACACCACAGCACTCACTCTAGCCCAAGCAACAGAGTGAGACTCTGTCTCAAAAAAACAAAACAAAAACAAAAACAAAAAATCACAATTCTGCTTTAGAACATTTTCATCATCCCCAAAAGTTTACTTGTGCCCATTTGCAGTCAATTCCTGCTCCCCGCCCCAGCCTCAGGCAACTATTAATCCGATTTCACTGTCTATAGATTTGCCTTTTATGGAAATTTCACAAAAATTAAATCATACAGTATGTGGTCTTTTGTGAGTAGTATCTTTCATTTACCTTCGTGTCTTTGAAGTTCACCCATGTTGTAGCATCTATCAGTTTGTCCTTTTTAAATTGCTGAATAGCATTCTATTATGTGGATATACTTTGTTTATCCATTCACCACTTGATGCACACTGGATTGTTTTCACTTTTTAGCTATTTATAAAATGGTGCTACCAACATTTCACATGCAAATCTTTGAGTGGACATATATTTTTATTTCTCTTGGATAGATATCTAGGAGGGGAACTGCTGGGTCTTAGTTAAAGTTGAAATTTTAGTAGTTGGCAAACTCTTTTCAAAGTAGTTGCAACATTTTACATTCCCATCTGCAAGGTTCGAGGGTTCTAATTTCTCCACACCCTCTCCAACACTGTTATTGTCCCTCTTTCTGTGTATAGGCATTCTAGTGAATGTGCAGTGGTATCGCATTTTGATTTTAATTTGCATATGTCTAATGACAGAAGATGTTTGCTCATTAGCTCTTTGCCTCCTATCTTCTTTGGTGAAATATCTATTCAAATTATTCTCCTGTTTTTAAATTGGATCATTCTTTATTATTTTGGGATCTTGTTGTTAGGTAACTATAGTTGTTATATCTTCCTGGTATCTTGACCTTTTATTATTATGAAGTGTCCCTTTTGTCTGTAGTAATAGTTCTTATTCTTAAAGCCTATTTTGTCTGATATTAACATAGCCACTTCAGCTCTCTTAGGGTTACTGTTTACATGATATATCTTTTCCCATCCTTTTACTTTCAACCTCCTTGTGTCTTTGAATCTGATATGTGTGTCTGATAGCATGTAATTGAATCTTGCTTTTAAAAACATCTAGTCTGACAGTGTCTGGTTTTTTATTATGTTTGTGTTTAGTCAATTCACATTTAATGTAATTATTGATAGAGCTGGATTTATGTCTGCCATTTTGCTATTTGTTTTCTATATTTCTCCTGTCTTGTTTTCCTGTCCCTCCCTGACTGCCTTCTTTTGTGTAAAAAAATATTTTAGCGTATAATTTTAATTTATCTATTGATTTTAAACTATATTTTATTGAATTTTTTCACTCATTAATTTTTTTAAAAAAATGTTTAGAGACAGGGTCTCACTCTGTCACTCGGGCTGAAGTACAAGTGGTGTGATCATAGCTCACTGTAACCTTGAACTCCTGGCCTCAAGTGATCCTCTCACCTCAGCCTCCCAAAGTGCTGGGATTACAGGTGTGAGCCACCATGCCCAGCCATCTTGAGTATCTTGAATCTGTAGATGAATGTTTTTCCTCAAGTTTGGGAAGCTTTTGGTCATTATTTCTTCAAATATTCTTTCTGTCTCTTTCTCTCTCTTTCTCTCTCTTTTATCTTTCTGAGACTCCCACAGGTGTCCCACTTATCCATACGTAGGTATGTTTCATGATATACCACAGATCTTGGAGGCTCTGATCCTTTTCTTCCATCTTTTTCTCTCTGTTCTTCAGATTAGATCATTCCTATTCAGCTGTCTTCAAGTTCAGCAATTCTTCTGGCATTTCAAATCTGCTGTTGATTCCATCTAGTGAATTTTTAATTTGATATTTTTTTCTTTTAACAATTTTTTTTTTTTTTGAAACAGAGTATTGCTCTGTCACCTGGGCTAGAGTGCTGTGACATCAGCCTAGCTCACAGCAACCTCTAACTCCTGGGCTCAAGCAATCCTCCTGCCTCAGCCTCCTGAGTAGCTGCGACTACAGGTATGTGCCACCATGCTCTGCTCATTTTTTCTATTTTTAGTAGAGACGGAGTCTCACTCTTGCTCAGGCTGGTCTCAAACTCCTGAGCTCAAGCGATCCTCCTGCCTCAGCCTCCCCGAGTGCTGGGATGATAGTGCTGGGATGATAGGCGTGAGCCACCAGGCCTGGCTCTATTTTTATAATTTTTGACTCTAGAATTTCCATTTGATTCTTATTTATCCTTACTAATTCTTTATTGAGATTTACTATTTGTTGAGTCATTGTCATTAAATTTTTTTCTCTAAACATGGTTACTTATAATTCTTTGAACATATTTATAATAGCTGCTTTGATGTCTTTGATAAATACAACATGGAGGTCCAGTCAGTGACAATTTTTGACTGATGGCTTTTTTTTCTGAGTATGAATCACATCTTTCTGTTTCTTTGCATGTCTCATGTATTTTTGTTGAAAACTGGAATTTAAAATAATACGCTGTTTATGATGCTGAATAAAGTGTGAAAAGTAAAAAAAGAAAATAATATAAAAATAAATTTTCAAAATAATACACTGTAGCAACTCTGAATTCTGATTTATTTATTTATTTATTTTGCCCAAGGGTTGTTTCTGTTGCTGGTAGTTTTTTGTTTGTTTGTTATGTGTTTTGTCTTTTAGTAACTTGCCTGGATTAAATCTGTAGAATTTGTCTTTCTAGCAGTGCCCTAGAGTTGCGTGTCTCAGTTTTTTGTTTTTTTTTTTAATTCTTATTTTTATTTTTCTAGCTTGGCTTCCTAGGGTATGTTAGTGGTAAACCAATGATTAGTCAGAGGTTTTACGCAAGTACCTTGTGCTAGAAAGGCTTCCACTCTCTGCCTATGAATCTGTGTGTCGGTTTCAAAGCGCATTCAAAGTCTGGGCATTTTTTAAGTCTTTCCCAGGTTTTCTTTTTCGATGGGCTTTCCTGGTACTTCCTTGTATTTGGGGACAGTCTCCAAGTCTGCCAGGAATGTGTGCAGAGCTTGAGCCCTCTGGATCTTGCCTGTATACGTGTGGTGCAGCCTTCCAGCCAGCCAAGGATGTGGGGAGAGTGTATCCAGGGCCTCTGCAGTTTTCCCATTTTCAGGATCTCCCTGCTAAATGTCTGGCTTCACTGCCAAGTGGGACTGCAACCTCAGGCCAGCAGAGCTACCGGCTTTCCCAGTTTAATTCTCACTGAGTTTGGTATTCTTGCTGACAATACTCCTTGCATATGTTTTTTTGCCTCTACTGTAAATCAAGTCAGCCCTTTCCAACAGCAGCAAAGCCGCTGGTTTTCATAACCGGCTCTGCCCTGGCAGTGCGGATGGAGGGGAAGGGAGAGATATGAGTACCCAGGGAAGAACACCACAGAGTCCCACTATTCTTAGCTGAAGTTCAGCAGTTTTTCATGAATAAACACTTCTCAATGTGCCATGTACATTTAGTCAATTTCTAGAGCTCTGAAATGGTTGTTTTTGACAATTCTGTCCAGTTTTATAGTTGTTTTTCCTGAGAGAGTTTGTGAACTCTTCATTCCACCATCACCAGAAGTCCTGCCCAATCAACTATGCTTTTTGTTGTGGCAAAATACACACAATATAAAATGTGCCATTCTAACCATTTTAAAGTGTACAATTCGGTGGCATTTGGTACATTCACAATGTTGTACAACCACTATCACTACCTAGTTCCAGAACATTTTCTTCACCCCAAAAGGAAACTCTGTACTCTTTAAGTAGTCACTCCTCATTCTTCCCTAACCCTGGCAGTAGTAACCACTGAACTGCTTTCTAAGGATTTGCCTATTCTGGACGTTTCTTATAAATGGAATCATACATGATGTGGCCTTTTGTGCCTGGCTTCTTTCCTTTAGTGTAATGTTTTCAAGGCTCATCTGTGTTTTAACACGTATTGGTTATTATTCCACTTTATTCCTTTTTATGGACAGAATGATATTCCATTATATGGCTATATCACATTTTTTATCCATTCATTTGTTGAAGGGCACTTGAGTTGTTTCTACCTTTTGGCTACGGTAAATGGTGCTACTATGAACATTTGTGTACAAGTTGTTGTTTCAATTCTTGTGGGTACCTACCTAATATTTGAAGCACTTGGTCATATGGTAATTCTACGTTTTTAACGTTTTGAGGAACAGGCAAACTATTTTCCACAAGGGCTGTACCATTTTACATTCCCACTAGTAACATACAAGGTTCCAATTTCTCCACATCCTTGCCAACACTTGCTACTTATGATTTTTTAGGTTAGCCATTCTAATGGGTGTGAAGTGGTATCTCATTGTGGTTTTGATTTACATTTCCCTAATAACTAATGTTGATCTTGTCATGCACCTATTGGCCACTTGTCTGTCGTCTTTAGAGAAATGTTTATTCAAGTCTTTTACCCATTTATTAATAGGCTTGTTTGTCTTTTTGTTGTTGAGCTGTAAAAGTTCTTTATATTCTCAATGCTAACCTCTTATCAGATATATTTGCAAATGTTTTTCTCCTATGCGTAATCTTTTCACTCTCTTGATAAGTGTCCTTTGACGTATAACAGCTTTTAATTTTGATGAAGTCTAATTTATCTTTTTTTTTCTTTTCTTGCCTGTGCTTTTGGTATCTTGTCTAGGAAACCATATCCAAATCCTTAGAACAATTTTAAAGCTTATTATTTTACTGTACATTGTTCAAGGCTGAACTGTTTGCAAATATTTTGTCTTAGAAACCTCATCCAACTTCATTCCAGAAAAAAATATAACTTGAAAAAGAAAAATCACACACAACTATATATTTTTTTCATTTTAAATCTATTGTTTAAATGCAGAAATCTGTAGTGACACAGTGGTCAGAGACACAAAGTGTGTTCAAAGGGAGCTTGCAGGAGCTCAAACCATTCTGAACCAGTAAGAGCTTCTGTTCCACATAAGCACATGTAGCTCAGTCCAAGTGTCTTGGGGACAACTGTATAATAAGATTCCCAAATTAACTTTTTTATAGAATAATACCGTGTTTATTAAGGATAAATAATAAAAACATGCCAATTTGAATCACATTCAAGAGTATTCACAGCAACTATTTCAACTTAGAAACAATTGAAAGTTTTTTTCAGGAGGAGTATTTTGTGAATGATATTGTTCAGAGATGCCTGAGCACAATGGAATAAAAAGTGACTGACTTTTTAGTTGTTTTATTATTGTTCTAAAATTCTCTCCAGACAATATACCACCTTATTGTTTGCACCCAGAATAGGCTGCTTCTACTGTCCTGTTCTTACTGTGTCATAACTTTTCATGGAAAAAGTGGTTCTCAGAGTGTGGTCCCCAGGCCAGCAGCCTCTGCATCACCAGGGGACTTGTTAGAAATCAACATTCTTTGCTTCACTCAGGACCCATTGAATCAGCAACTCTGGGAGTGGAGCTCAGCAATCTGTGTTTTAATGAGCCCTCTGGGTGGTTCTGATGTGGGCTAAGGTTTTAGGACCACTGTCTCAGAATATGGAACCTGCCAGACCTAGGAAACTGGGGTCTAGGGCACTGGTAAATCCGGTCCTAGGAGATGGTAGTGTAAGGCAGCAGAAGTGAAAGTGGCCACCAGCTCTAGGTTCTGGCAGACTTGGACATCTGTCCCTCCTGCTGTCAGTGAAGAAAAGTGTCCCTGGCTGGCAGATAGAATGTTTTAGCTTCTGGTCTTTCAAACAGTCTCCATGGTACAAACACTGACTCAGTTAAGAATTAAAGAAAGAGTCTTGGAGACTGTGGTTGTTAAGAGTGGTGAGCTTTAATTTGGTTTGTTCTTTTCTTTGGGGATCCCGCTGCTGTGTGGCACATAGCACCTGTGCCACCACACTGTGCTCACTGCTCCTCCTCGGGCTGTTTCTCCGTACAAACACACCACCTCCAGTGCTGGCAGCCCACGGCCTGTGATTCAGCCTCTGCAGGGAGCCCAGCACCCAATGTGCTAAGAATAGAATTTTCCATCTCAACTTGATTCTCTGCTTCATTCATCAGATACTAAAACTCTACTAAATGCCAAGGAATTATGCAGTGGGCTGGGGTTACAGCGGTAAACAAACCGACCTGGTCCCTGCTTTCAAAGTGCTCTTTCTCTAGAAGGAGATAAAGGAATTTAAAAAATAAATACAGATACAAATTGGGCTAAGTGTGATTATAATGTCTAACTGCTGCCTTCAGAAATACAGGGAGAAAATGATGCTTCCCACTCTCCCACTCATTTCACCTACCTAAAGCTCTCTAAAGATGAGCTTTCTTTTTTTTTTTTTTTTTTTTTTTTTTGAGACAGAGTCTCACTCTGTTGCCCAGGCTAGAGTGAGTGCCGTGGCGTCAGCCTAGCTCACAGCAACCTCAAACTCCTGAGCTCAAGCGATCCTCCTGTCTCAGCCTCCCGAGTAGCTGGGACTACAGGCATGCACCACCATGCCCGGCTAATTTTTTCTATATATATTTTTAGCTGTCCATATAATTTCTTTCTATTTTTAGTAGAGATGGGGTCTCGCTCTTGCTCAGGCTGGTCTCGAACTCCTGAGCTCAAACGATCCGCCCACCTCGGCCTCCCAGAGTGCTAGGATTACAGGCGTGAGCCACCGCGCCCGGCCTAAAGATGAGCTTTCTAAAACTTAATGCCATGTGGAAAGATATGAATCCTTTCCATTGCCTTCAGGGACCTGCATCTGGGCTTGAGCTCATCACTGGCATCACATGCTAACGTTCTAGAGCATTTAATGAAAGAAGTAGTATGGTATATAATAATTATAACTGTTGTGATCTTTATACCCTTTGGCCCTGTCACTTCTGGAAATCCCTCCAAGGGGGATAATGTAGTCTTTTGAAAAAAAGCTGTATTGCTAAAGATAGTTACTGCAGCTTTAAACATTCAATAAACAAATTGACTACTCAGTTATTTTGCTAGTGTGAGTACATTGTTTGATCTCACTGGGTGTCACGGGGTAAAATGGGGTAATAAATTCTATTTCAAAAAGTTATGAGGACTAAACGTCTGTGACAATATCTCCCTAGCACTGAGCCTGACATAGATCATTCTATATGGGTTCATATCACTTTCTCTTTCTAATTATGTTGTGCTTTATTATGTACTAATATATGAATATATATAAGAATCTGTATAGTTTTTGTATCGCCACCACTCCCCTCACAATGGATGGAATTTGGTCAGGGACTGTTGCCTCTTCTCCCCTTCCCAGGCATTGTAAATGGAAGCATGCAGGTGTTGAATGGTTGGACTGTCCTAACTTTGACCACGGTCAAGCATCATCCTTTCCTCAGTGCTAACCCTCTGCCTCTCCTGGTTCCCAGACCCCGCCCCCCCCCCCCCACTGCCTGTGGTCCATGTGCAGGGGCAGGAGCCTCTGACCAACTCCATGCTGGCCGCAGCATCCCCCCAAGAACAGAAGCAGGTGCTGGATGAATGAATGACCCCGTGCTTGCAGAAGAAGACGGGGCCAAAACCTGGTGCCAATCTGAACACCAGTGGCTATTCTTCATTGGGATTCAATCTGGTTTGTTATTAACTATCCTCCCCAGCAGAGAACGTTTGTTCCTGCTCATCCAAACAATGCATTCAAACCTGGCAGGAAAGATTAGAGGAAAAGATGCACAGGGCAAGGTGAGAGTTGAGGGGGGATGAAGAGCTTCCATGCCCTCTCCAGGCATGCCATACTCCAAGCACATCAATGTGTTCACCAACCTGGCAACTCCCCGAACTCTGTTTGGAGTTTCTATATGGGGTTTTCATTACCTGGGGACAATTGCTCAAATAATTGGCCATTGGTGATTGAACCCAATTTCCAGTCAGCCCCCCTTCCCTCCCCAGAGGTCAGGGGGTGGGGCTGAAAGTTCCAACCCTATAATCATGTGGTTTCTCTAGTGACCAGCCCCCAGCCTAAAGCTATCTAAGGGTACCACCATGAGTTCCCCCCTTAGCATAAACTCAGGTATGGTCAAAATGGGCTCATTATGAATAACAAAAGACACTGATAGCACTCAGGAAATTCCAAGTGTTTTAGGAGCTCTGTACCAAGAACTGGGACAAAGACCAAGTCTATATTTTTTATTATGCCACACCCAAATAAAGGACATCTGTTTAGACTTTTCTCAAGAGTAACCTTGTTGGTTTGGAACGGTGATGGGCACATGGTACACAGAGTTCTCCTAATCAGATCCCAGAGCCTCATTTCTATGGGCAACATCTCCCCAGTTTGGCCTGAGGTTAGTGAGGTTGGCTGCATGCATATACAGCCACTGCTTAGCTCTGGGAACACAATGGATACAGGCCTTGGTGTCAAAGATCTTGATCTAGTAAGAGAGAGACATGCCTGACTACAGTTATGGGTGTGTTCCAATTGACTTCTAGACTTGGGGGCCATGGACTGTGTTGATAGGGGATTTAGATGAGTGGACCTTAACTAGGACATTTGAGAAGGAATGGTGGGTGCCTCCCAATGGAAAAAGGAGAAAGAACCCAATGAGCAAAGGCAGAGGCAAGGAAAAAGAGCCGTGGTAAGTAGATGAGGAGCTGGCATGGAGCTCAGGTCGACTTTGGGTAGGCATGGCCCCCTTGTCAAGGGCCTTGTTATCAGCAGCAGTGATTTAAGCAGGGAGCTCTAGAGAGTTTAGGCTTAAAGGAAGATCACTCTGGACAAGCTGGAGGGTGGACTGGAAGGAGAGAGTCATGATCAAGTATTCCCTAGTCTACTGCTTAAACTCCTGGTCTCCAGGGTTCCATCCAATCCATTCTGGGCCTAGTGGTCAGTGCACTATTTTATTATTGTTATTTTTTTTTTAGAGATGAGATCTCTCTATGTTGCTCAGGCTGGACTCCATCTCCTGGGCTCAAGCAATCCTCCCACTTCTGTCTCCCCAGTAGCTGGGACTACAGACGTGAGCCACTGAGCCTGGCTCAGAGCACTATTTGAAAACATAAATGTGACCATGTAACATCCCTGTTACAACTTCTTCAGTAGCTCCTCCAGGCCCCCAAATCTTCACATGGCCTACGGTGCCCTGTATGGTGTGACCCCTGCCCACATTTCCGGCCTGAATTCATGCCCTCCACCCCACCCCCTATGCTCTGGCCTCTCAGTTCCTTGAGTGTGCAGAAGCTGTCTCCCCTCCCTGAAATCTTTTGCCGCTTCCTCCTTTCACTGTCTCCTTTTCCTTCAAGTTTCACCTTCAATGTCGCCTCGGGGAGGTCTTAACCCCCCCCACCCCCGCTCTATCTAAAACAAATGGCTCCATTATTTTCTACCACTTATGTCAACCTGTGATTTATGTATTAGTCCAAGAGTTGGGAAACTTTTTTCCTAAAGGAAAAGGGCCAAGGGCCAGATGGTACATATTGTAGGCTTTGCTGGCCACAGAGCTCGTGCCCTCGAAGCAGGAAAGCAGCCGCTGACAACACTTACAAGAATGAGCGTAGCTGTGTTCCAATACAATTTTTTCTATGGACACTAAAAATTCAATTTCATATAATTTTCACGTGTCACAAAATAATCTGTTGATTGTTTTTTCAATTATTTCAAAATGGAAAAACCATTTTTCACATTCCGGGTGGTCCAAACACAGGCGAGCGGGGCGGCCCGCAGACCTTAGATTATTTGCAGTTTACTATTTGGCGATAACACCCTGGTTTATTTGGCCACGGTTTGCTCCCCACAACACAGCGAGCACTGGGCGCGCCGCGATAACGCCCCTAATTCCAGCACCGCGCCCTTTGCCGGGCGCGGGAGGCTCCCTGCAGCGGCACGCGGGTCTACGCGGCAGGGCTGGGCTGGGCCTGCGAGCTCGGTGCAGCGAAGGCCGGGCGAGGCCAGAGGGGGCGGGGATACGGGGATGGGCGGGCCGAGTGCCGGCTTCCGGCGGAAGAGCGCAGGAGCAAGATGGCCACTACCAAGCGTGTGCTGTACGTGGGTGAGCAGGCGCGGGCGCTAGGCGGAGTCTGGGCGAACCAAGTCCCCGAGTGGGTCGCGGCGGGGACCGCGAGGGCGGCGAGCAGCTGTCAAGGCCGAGTCTTGGGGCTGTATCGCTTTGCCACAAGCCCGAGATGTAACGATCATTCCGGCTTCCTTCCTAGCCCGCTCAGCTTCAATAGGGTCTGGAGGAGTGGTAGAGGAATATTATGGTCCTCCACATCCTCGCTCCCATTCATTTCATAGACATTCACTGCAGCGATGGTTCAGCCCCAGTCCCTGCCCTAAAGGGAGGAGTTCCCAGGCTAGCCAGAAAAAAGTGGGAATAACCTCATTAGCATACTTTGATAAGCGCTGTGGTGGGGATGGGCGATGATAACATGGGCCTGGGTGCGGAGAGAAGTGACCCATCCATCTGGAGAGGTGAGGGCAAACTTTCCGGATACTGTGACGCTGGAGCAGAAGCCCAAAGGTGTGAAATGGCCTGACACTTGGGGGCAAGTGGCTCATTTTTTGGGAAACCCAGGGAATTGGGGAAGCAAAGTGAAAAAAGCTGGAAAGGTGTTAGCTCCAGGTGTAGAAACTGTTACTAAGTTTGCACTTTATCCTGAAGGCAGTGGGAAATCTTTGAAGGAATTTAAGCGGACAAGTGATGAGTTCAAAAATCAGCACTTTTCCAATGTCATTCTAGTTGGCTTCGTGGAATTGATAGAGGGAATGAAGGCAGCGAGGCCAGTTATGAACCTATTGCAGTAATCTTGGGGCTAGATGAGGGCTGAAAGAAGGGTGAAGAGAGGTGTGTGTTTCATGAGTGGGCAGTAGATGAGAGAGGGGAGGTTGTGTACCCAAAGAACTGGATGGAAGCATCCCTTCCCTTCCCTTGGCTAACGTGCTAACCAGGCTGCTGGGACTTCTCCAAGAGTATGGAGGACGATGGCTCAGAAGGCCCTTGTCTTATTTGCAGGTGGGCTGGCAGAGGAGGTGGATGACAAAGTTCTTCATGCTGCTTTTATTCCTTTTGGAGACATCACAGATATTCAAATTCCTTTGGATTATGAAACAGGTGAGTTCTTTTGATATCTCTCATGTTTAGAATCCTCCTTCTAGGAAAAGAACTTAAAAAAAATTAAAGTCACATCACAATTCTAAATATGGTTAGTATGCAGTATAAGACAGTTCATGCGGGTGCCTGGTCAGCATGAGAGTGATCTTGATGCAAAAGAAATGTTCTGAGGCCGTGTGATTGTCAGCTGTAAATATTTTGCAGAGTCTCTCCATCTCTTGGGTTTGAGATAAGAAATTTTTCAGTAGACCAATAGGAAGATGGATTTTGAACTACATCGACACCTGTTTTTTCAAACTACCTGCTGAGTACTTCATCCCACCTGCTCCCTTCTTAACAGCTGTGCTATTAAATGAGGCAGCAGGAAAGCCTGGCCCCACAGTGGGGTCTTGGCTTCTTCACAGCTGGATGGGTTTTCCTTTAATTCTTATCACAGTTATAGTTCAGTTTTCTATTTTAGCTTTGTTGTCATTTTAGGCCCATCTCTATGATTAACCTTGCATATGATCGTTAGCAAAGTCTTTAAACTCACTGGGCCTAAGGAATTTTTATTTGCCGAAGCAATGAGGTTATATTGGCTTTCTAAGGGCCCTTTTCGTCTCCAAGTTCTATAATTAACACTGTTGTGCTTGGCCTTTCTAGTTAGATCAGCATTTTCCTGAGGTTAAAGACTGAGTATCCTTCAGGCTTTAGGATTCATGCTTTATGAACGGTTGATTCACAAAATGGATATTTTGTGAATAATTGGTAGGTTAAATGACTTCATTTTTCTAGTTGCCTTGCCAGGTTAATGTTTAAAGTTTAAGTGTGGCTGTGGTAGAAGAATTGAATGCTTATTTTAAAGATTAAAATTATAGTTCATTATTTAGCTATGTCCACTAAAAAACAGTTTATTGCTTAAAATCTTATTTAAGAAGAATCAAAAAATGAAATTCCTTCTTCCTAAACAGTGATTGGGTAGAATTTCTGGTGTCTGGATATAGCATGTAACTGATTACACTTTCTTTGTTACCGTCCTGTTTCTTCCCATTGCACCACATGGTAATTACTTTCTTTTTTCCTTTTTGCAGAAAAGCACCGAGGATTTGCTTTTGTTGAATTTGAGTTGGCAGAGGTGAGAAAAGTCTGTGCTGCTTGTGTTTAATCTTTGGTTTGTGTTATTGTTGCTGATTACAGAGGAAGCTGTTCTCCATTTGGTTAGGTTTCTGGGCCTTAGTCTAATGCATCCAGACCAGAAGTGGTGTTTGAAAGAAAGTTTCTCCCACATAATCAGACTGTAGAATGTGAATAATGTCTCAGACCTTCTGCCAAGCCCTGTTCATTGAGTATTCTTGCCTGGCAGCACTGATTATTTCTTAAGCCTTCAACTAGATGGCAAATTGCTGCACTACGAGCTCTAAAGTCAGGCAGGAAGTGTGAAGTGACATTTTCCTGGTGTTTTTGGTTTTTGTCTTTTTACTACAGAGTATGTGTTTAGATGCTACAAGAAGCATTCGGCTGCAAGCCTAAACTTGTACCTTGTCTTTCCTTGGCAGGATGCTGCAGCAGCTATCGACAACATGGTATGGTGGGAAATCCTCATTCTAACTGAAGTTGCTTTTTGGTGGTACAGAGGGTCCTTATTCATATGTTGTTTTTCTAAATCTTCACAGTTATTAATACAGAGTTGCATGGGGAAGTAAAAATTGTTAACATGTGAAAATACTCACTGTGGATCAATCACTTATAAATCCTTTCACATTTAACAATGATGTAAGTCCTAATCATCCTTGTTGGCCAGTCTCTCACTGGCTGCCCTGTGTCTAAGATAGTAAGTTGCAAACACAATGTAAATTGATTGCACAGTGAAACTGCATATTTTGCAAAAGAGGCAGGATTTCGTGAAGTTTCAGACCAATTAATACCTGAGAAGAGAAATTTAATAAGGATAATGGTATGTGCAAATCACTGATACAAATGATTTGCATATCCTGGAAATGTTCTTGGGAAAAATGCTGCCACTCTTCAGTATCTGTGCCCTCCTTGAGATCCTTTTAATTTTCATGTCTGATACGAAGTGCAAAGGTAGCGTATCATACTGTTGATAGAATTTTGTTGGAAAAAATACCTCAAACTAGTCAGCATCTGTTACGTCTTTGTTCTACAAATTGTTGCATAGTTAAATGTGATTATTTGTAACAAATTTATTTTCATTATTTTCAGTTTCGTCACACTAAAGTCCCAAGCTTTTTTTAATTTTCACTTTTTACCATGAAATTTTCATCACTGCCTTAAGTGAATACACATGAAGTGACCTTTCCTGGTACCAGTTATCTCTGGATAATGCAGTTCTCCTTTGTTCTCTGTTCTCTATTACACATTCACCAAACATATTCCTCAGCTGTCAGAAAGAGATCATTTTTCACCATTTCAAAGCTGATCCTTACTTTTGAAGGTGAGCTAGCTATTGGGAAACTGCATTATCCTTGTAATTTCAGAGCACTCTGAACCCAGAGTTACTTTTGGTGGTACAGGTCTTTGTCTGCTGGCATTGCAAGAAAGGAGGTGTGTGATGGCTCAGGGGCGGAAGTTCCCTGTAAGCCACAGGCTGCTTTGTGATGGGTACATAGCTTGCTATCAGGGGCTCAGAGATTAAGAGAGGACAAACGTCCTAGAAATAAATAAAAGGCTGAGTGTCTCTCTTTTAACCTAACAGTTCGAGCAGCCGGATTTTCAATTTTTTTCAGAATGAATCAGAGCTCTTTGGACGAACAATTCGTGTCAATTTGGCCAAACCAATGAGAATTAAGGAAGGCTCTTCCAGACCAGGTGAATAGGAGCAGCTCCCTGTCCTGTCATGCAGTTTGGCCTTAGTTGTGTTTTTATCCCTGTTTACTTAGAAGTAGGTGCTAAGTGCTGCTTCCTGGTGGGCGGGAATAAAGGGTGATTGACATTGGCAAGGGCGTGCACCACCTTTGTGCGCAAACACAAAGAGTTTGAGTTTCTCAGCAAAGCCCTCTGAGGAACTTTGTATTATGAGAGAAACCCCCTTTGCTCCCTTATCTTGACCAGTTTATCAGCACTCCATTCCTGGGGCTCCGTCCAGTGCTGGAACTGGCAAGGGCTATTCCTTTGCCTCTGGCATAGCTTTTTCCCTTAGCCCTGCTGAGAGGGGACTTCAGGGCTGACATTCCCCGTGGAGACTTCCTCACCTTAGGGAGTTCTCCAAGGGAATCCCCTGGCAGAGAGGACCACATAGTATCTCCTACTTTGCTGACCAAAGCAGCTACTTTTCAATTCGCGCTGATAGCTTAAATTTATTAACATTTGTTTGGTTCTTTCCTTTCAGTTTGGTCAGATGATGACTGGTTGAAGAAGTTTTCTGGGAAGACTCTTGAAGAGAATAAAGAGGAAGAAGGGTCAGAGCCTCCCAAGGCGGAAACCCAGGAGGTGAGAGTGAAGGCTCGCGCTTCCAGAGGACAGGCCACCCCTTCCACAGGAGACCGTTTCTTATAAAAGTTGTCATGGAAATTTGCAAACATATGTATACAAAAGCAGAGAGAGTGAATAGTGAACTCTTAGTATTTTGGTAAAGACACTATTGACTGAATTAAAGGGAAGAGCTTTGGGTCTCTCACCCGTTTTGTGTTCTACATAGTGAATGTCTCCACTCTGCCCAGGTACAGATTTGTGATGAGGAAGAAGTGAAAGTGCTCCTCTTCACCCGTCTTGACCAGTCCCCTTCCTTCACTGAAGAGTTTGGCACTAGGCTCATGGTCTTCCTATTCCTGTCCTAACGGGAGAGATAGAATAGGGTAGGAGTGCCTTCCCTTCGGCCTGCTCACCTTAGGAAGACTCAGCGCTCTCCTTTGCTAGGAGAAACCACATTGGCACTTCCTCCCGACTCGGCATAGCTCTCTGACCACTGCTTCTCAGTCTTCCCCTCCTCTGGTCACCTCGTTAATGCTGTCATTCTTCTGTATTTCTTTCTTGGCTCACAGCTTCTCTCCTCTCTGCCGAAACAGTAGCAGTCACTTTCTGATTTTCTGCAGCCTCTCCTCTGCTGTCATTGACTTTCATAGTCTCTGTTTCTAGTCCTGAGATTTTTGCCTGCAAGACTCATAGGCAGCTTAAAGTTGTCTAAAATGGATTCCCTCTCCTCTCTGATCCTGTCTTCTTGTGTTCTCAATCTTGGTTAATTTGCCACCATCCATCCACACATTGACCCAAGTCAGAAATTTGGATGCAAAGCAGAATGCATGAAGTGGCCATCACAGTCAGAAGAGTCCCTGTGGATCATCCTGGACCCCTCTTTTAAGGAGGAGCCAATACATTTTTCTCTTAAATCTGCCTTGAAGCCTGTTTGTGCCATTGTCCCAATTTGGCCTCTTGTCTCTCATTCAGATAATTGCAGTAGCTTTCTGGCCAGCCTTCTGGCTGCAGTCTTGCTCTCCTCCAGTCTTTCATAAAGATAGCTAGAATGGTCTTTCGAAAGCACATGTCCAGTCGTTAACTCTCCTGCTCAGAACTTTTCAGCTCCCCATCACCTGTCTCCCAGGAGGAAATCCAGGAGGGCCTCTCCCCGTGCCTGACCCTGCCCACCTCTCCAGTCTCGCTTCCCACCTCTCCATGGTGTAATCCTCATTTGGCACTTTGGTGAAACCCTGCTTTGTATTTCCGAGTGCATCTTGGCTTTTGCACAGGCTACTTAAGTGCTTATTGCCCTTTCTTTTCTAGGCAGTAAATTCTGTGCAGATAGGGGCCTTGTATTATGCATCTTATTAATAGAAATGTGAAGTGGAGTAATGTGATTAAGAGTGTGGACTTCAGGGGGATTGGTGATTTAGGTGTGAATTCCAGCTCCCCACTTGCCACCTTCGTGACCTTTGGCAGGTTACATGATAAGTGCTATGTGAGTATTTGCTGCTACTACTGAGCTACTGCTGCTATTAGCAGCAAATAGTATTAGTATCCTGGGTGCCCAGCATGACACCTCAGCACGTTTGTTAAACTGAACCACAAACAAGTTAATAACATTTGACTTTTCTTTTTTTTTTTTTTTTTTTTTGAGACAGAGTCTCACTCTGTCGCCCAGGCTAGAGTGAGTGCCGTGGCGTCAGCCTAGCTCACAGCAACCTCAAACTCCTGAGCTCAAGCGATCCTCCTGTCTCAGCCTCCCGAGTAGCTGGGACTACAGGCATGCACCACCATGCCCGGCTAATTTTTTCTATATATATTTTTTAGCTGTCCATATAATTTCTTTCTATTTTTAGTAGAGATGGGGTCTCGCTCTTGCTCAGGCTGGTCTCGAACTCCTGAGCTCAAACGATCCGCCCACCTCGGCCTCCCAGAGTGCTAGGATTACAGGCGTGAGCCACCGCCCGGCCTCATTTGACTTTTCTTATTGGAGTAAATGTGGCAGTTGTGTCAAATGTCTTTATCCTCTGCTTAGTCTTATCTACTTGGAGCACAAAGCAGGCCCAGCCTCCTCCATTGTCTTCTGAGCACTTAGGCCCAAGCAAGAGAGCTGCCCCTGTGGCTTCTGCGAAGCCAGGCTGGGAATATGCAGGGCTGAGCGTAGAGGGAGGAGGTGGTGGTATGTGAATGAGTTCACAAAGCTGGGGGGACAGTGGGCTTGAGCTGGGGTTTGAAGATATTGAGAGTTGTGAATCATGGGCCAGAAAAGTGCTGTTCTGGGACTGCAGGGCAGGGGGAAGCGAGCTGATGTGTCTGAGGGTGAGCTTGCTGAGATAACATACAGTGTGGGGGAGGCCTCCAGTCAGATAGTTCTGGGGTCTCTGGTCACTAATGTCCAGGTAGGTGCTGTGGCCATGGCTTCTGCCTCCTGCAGCCCTGTCAGGGCCCCAGGACTTCCCTGTCAGCACCTTGCTGCAGCCTGCTCACTGGAGTTGGGTTCTGAGTGTGTGTACAGAGGAATACTTGTACTCCTACTTGGGGAGTCAGAGAGTTCTCTCTAACCTAGCAGTTTCTTCTCCACCTAGGGAGAGCCCACTGCAAAAAAGGCGCGCTCAAATCCTCAGGTGTACATGGACATCAAGATCGGGAACAAGCCGGCTGGCCGCATCCAAATGCTCCTGCGTTCAGACGTCGTGCCCATGACAGCAGGTGAGCAGGGCTCCGTGGTCAGGACGGCGGGAAGCTGGTGGCCAAGCAGTGAGCCTTCCCAAGGCTCTTGCTGCCTCAGTCCTGTGCCCTTGACATTATTTCTGACCTAAGTTGATTTGAGGCATCGCAGATCTAATAACAGATGGGTCAGAGCAGGCATTTTTAAAGCGTTATAGGTGCTGGTTGACTCTTTTTTAATAATACTTTTTTTAAAAAAAATACAAATAAATTGTGAGAGGAAGGAAGGAGCAAAAACCTACCTAACAGGCACAATGAACACTATTTGAGTGATGGCACACTTATAGCCCTGACTCAAGCCATGTAACAAACATTTGTACCCCCTTAATATTTTGAAATAAAAATGAATGAATAAATAAATAATACAAGTAAATAATATATTCATGGTAAAATATATATATTCTATTAATACTGAAAGCAATGAATTGAAAACTTAAGTCTTTTTTCCTTCTCTACATCCAGTCCTGAGCTCTAGAAGTAACTAGGGGTGTTTCTTGAGTATTCTTTCTAGTTTTGTTAAATATTGACTTTTATTTATTCTTTTATAATTTAAATTTTATTATTATCTAGACATACAGTTTATTTTTTTTTTTTATTTATTTTTTTTTTTTTGAGACAGAGTCTCACTCTGTTGCCCAGGCTAGAGTGAGTGCCGTGGCGTCAGCCTGGCTCACAGCAACCTCAAACTCCTGAGCTCAGGCGATCCTCCTGTCTCAGCCTCCCGAGTAGCTGGGACTACAGGCATGCGCCACCATGCCCGGCTAATTTTTTCTATATATATTTTTAGCTGTCCATATAATTTCTTTCTATTTTTAGTAGAGGTGGGGTCTCGCTCTTGCTCAGGCTGGTCTCGAACTCCTGAGCTCAAACGATCCGCCCACCTCGGCCTCCCAGAGTGCTAGGATTACAGGCGTGAGCCACCACACCCGGCCTAGACATACAGTTTAAAGAGTGAATTCATTTGCCCAAAGCTTGTTTGGAAAAAACAGTCCACTGGTGCTATCCCCGTGCCCCACCGCCAACACCATTTGCTGCGCCTCAGAGACAGCTGATTTCAACTCTTAGCTCTTTTGATTTTTTTCTTCCATGTTTGGAGGTAACAGGTTTATATTTCTGCTTCCTGGTTTTTCCATATTAGACATTATCTTTTGACTTCCTACTTCCAAAGATATGGAATCAGTTTTTTAAAATCCCCTTCCCTGCCCCCTCATCTTCCCTATATAGTTACCATAATTTTGGTTAGGTCATAGATCATTTTAACAATGTAAGCGTAGTGTGATAACTTCCTTTCAGGCACAGCATTTAGTTTTGCCTGGAGTTGCTAATTGCCTTGTTTTTACATTTGCATAGTTTTCTATGTAATCTTGATTCTCTCCCAGATCCGCCTGCTGGAGGCTCTACATCTAGCTGTTGGCCATCTTGGTCAGGGGAGATAGAGGCGAGGTTAATGCCTCAACATTCAGTGTATAAACTTTCCCTTAATCTCCATTTTTCATTATGGCACCTCAACCTTCAGGCATGTGTAGGGTGGCCTAGTCCAGAAGCCTTCTGCTTTAACCTACCAAAGAGTAGACCTCCAGCTGGCTGCCAGGGTGGGGAAGGGGCAGCACCCAGCTGCAGAATCAGGGAGAGGATCCCAGGGATTAACTACTTTCTTAAAGAGGATTTCAGCCAGACTCAGTGTTTTTAGGATTAACTCCACCCTTGTATCTGAGATTTTGTAGTGCAAATTGAGTTGCTTCTTTGCTTTTACCGACTTACAATTCAGCTTTCTCACATCTGCTATCAGCTATGACTTCATCTATTTGTTTTCTAACTTTCAAAAATTTTTGTTGCTATTGTCTCCTCTCCCCTCCCCCCCCTTTTTTTTTTTTTTTTTTTTTTTTTTTGAGTCAGAGTCTCGCTCTGTTGCCCGGGCTAGAGTGAGTGCCGTGGCATCAGCCTAGCTCACAGCAACCTCAAACTCCTGGGCTTAAGCGATCCTACTGCCTCAGCCTCCCGAGTAGCTGGGACTACAGGCATGCGCCACCATGCCCGGCTAATTTTTTCTATATATGTTTTTATTTGTCCATATAATTTCTTTCTATTTTTAGTAGAGACGGGGTCTCGCTCTTGCTCAGGCTGGTCTCGAACTCCTGACCTCAAGCGATCCACCCGCCTCGGCCTCCCAGAGTGCTAGGATTACAGGCGTGAGCCACCACGCCCGGCCTATCCCTCCCCCTTTTAAATTTATTTTTTGGCTGTTGTAACCATTTTTAAGTGTACAATTTGGTGGCATTAATTACATTCACACTATTTTCAATTTTTTTAATCCCCCTAAATAAAAACTCTGTACCCATTTTTTTAATTGCTCTAACAATAACTCTCCATTTTCCTATAAGGCCCCCCGCCCCCCAACTTCTGGTAAACTCTCATTTTTTTGTCTCTATGAATTGGCCTATTCTAGATTTTTCACATAAATGGAATTATACAATAATTGTCCTTTTTTATGTCTGGCTTATTTCACATAGCATCATGTTTTCAAGGTTCATCCACATTGTAGCATGTATCAATGCTTCATTCCTTTTTGTGGGTAATAACATTTCATTGTATGTATATATAATATTTTATACTTCAACATTGTTTCTACCTTTGGGCTATTGTGAATAAGGCTGCTATGGACATTCGAGTGTGTGTTTAAATCCCTGTTTTCGATCCCCTGGGGTATATACCTAGGAGTGGAGATGCTTGGTCATACGATAATTCTACATTTAACTTTTTAAGGAATCGCCAACCTGTTTCCATAGTAGCTGGACCATTTTACATTTCCACCAGCCATGTATGAGTTCCAGTTCTTCCACATCTTCTCCAACAGATGTGAGGTGGTATCTCATTGTGGTTTTGGTTTATATTTCCCTAATGACTAATAATGTTGAGCATCCATCTTTCCCTGTGCTGTTGGCCATTTGTGTATTGTATTTGAACAACTTTTTGACATTTATTAACTGGATTGTTTTCTTTTTGTTGAATTATAGGAGTTTGTTATATATTCTGGATATTAAACCTTTATCAGATACGATTTGCAAATATTTTCTCCCATTCTGTGGGTTACCTTTCAATCTGTTGGTAGGGTCCTTTGATGTACATATTGTTTTAAATTTTGATGAAATATAATTTATCTATTTTTTTACTTGTATTTATGCTTTTTGTGTCATCTTTAAGAAATCATTGCCAAATCCAAAGTCATGAAGGTTTGCCCCTATGTTTTCTTCTAAGATCCTTTGGATTTTTTTTTCCTTTCCTTTCCTTTTCTTTTTTTTCTTTTTCTTTTTTTTTTTTTTGAGACAGGGTCTTGCTCTGTCACCCGGGCTAGAGTGCAGTGGCATCATGATCACTCACAGCAACCTCAAATTCCTGGGCTCAAGCAATCCTTCTGCCTCAGCCTCCCAAGTAGCTGGGACTATAGGCATGCGCTACCACACCCGGCTAATTTTTCTATTTTTGGTAGAGACAGGGTCTTACTCTTGCTCAAGCTGGTCTGGAACTCCTGGCCTCAAGCAATCCTCCTGCCTTGGCCTTCCAGAGTGGTAGGATTATAGGCGTGAGCCACCACACATGGCCCAGGGTTTTCTACTACCAATTTAGTGTGGTTTTGGGAGGGAGCAGAGCTAGAATGTGTGTTTTCAATCCTCCGTCTTTAATGCCCCCTTTTCCTAACTGCTGTCTTGTAGTACCCATCTTTACTATGCTGAACTGAATCCCCTGTAGTCCTTTAAGAGGTCCGTATCACCAAGGTTTATAATGAGCATCACTTATTTTAAAATGAAAATATAAACATTAAACAAAATACAGTTTCTCAGAGGTTCATTTGTTTTTTGTTCTGTACTTTAACCTCAGCACTCTTTCCTTTCCCCACCCCAGAGAATTTCCGTTGTCTGTGCACCCATGAAAAAGGCTTCGGCTTTAAGGGAAGCAGCTTCCACCGCATCATCCCCCAGTTTATGTGCCAGGGTGGCGATTTCACAAACCACAACGGCACCGGGGGCAAGTCCATCTATGGGAAGAAGTTTGATGATGAAAATTTCATCCTCAAGCACACAGGCCCAGGTAGGAGCCGATCAGTGTGTGGTGAGGAGTGAGGCTGGGCCGGGGTGGAGTGGCCATGCAGGATTGGGGGACGGGCTGTGGTTTTCACTGGAGGGATGGAGTCTGCAGGAGACCCAGCTACTGGGCAGAGGAATAGCCTCGGTAGGGTGCACTAGGAGCTTCTGTGGTCTGCCATTGCAGGTTCTCTCGCCTGCCCTCAATCTCACCTGGTAAAATCTCTGTGGTTGGTTCCCCAACAGCTAGAGAAAAGCACAAAATTGTACTGAATGGTCCCACTTGAAGTTTATGACTGCAGTTCTTAAGGGGGCCCTGGGCAGCCTGAGCAGAATTTAGGTTTCCCTGGTTGATGCTTGAACCTGATCAGAGATGAGAGCTGTGTGCCTAAAGCCTCCATATCATCCTCCCCCTCATCTGATGCTTCCACGCCTGCGTGCTCCAACTTCCCTCCAATTGCAGGGATGAGCTGTTTTCCCTGAGACCAGCCCCTCCACTTGTTCCCTGGATCCCATCCCTTTCCTCTACGCAGGAACTTAGCTTCTGCAGTTGTCCTCCTCTGCCTGGTGTAATCCATTTCCCCTGCTCTGCTAGATCAGCCCATCAGTGTAGAAGTATGTGGTATCGATCCTAACAAAAGTCATCCTTGGACTCTTGTTCCCCCTCCAGCTATCACCCATGCCTCTGGTCCCCTTTTTAGTAAAGGGCGTAGACTTGCTGCCTTTGTTCTCTCTAAGCCCTTCTAGCCCCACTTTGCCATTAAAACCACTCTCACCAAAGATGCCCACAGCCTCCATCTTGCTAATAGGCAGTTTTTGGCCCTCATCTTATCCCACCTCCCAGCAGCATTTCAGATGCAAGTGGAGTAGCTCTCATACAAAATGCTTGGGACCAGATGTGTTTTGGGTTTTACATTTTTTTGGAGTTTAGAACATTTACAGTATACTTACATTTGGGGTAGTTGAGCACCCCAAATCCAAAACTCTCTAATGAGCATTTCCTTTGAGCATGTTGTTGGCACTCAAAATGTTTCAGATTTTGGAGCATTTTGAATTTTAGATTTTCAGATTTGGGATGATCAACCTATACTGACCCTGTGCTTTGTGAATCCTCCTCCACCTGGCTGGCAGGACTCCTCCCTATTCTGGTCTCTTTTTACCTATCTCCTTTTACTGTACATCTCGCATTCCAGGTCCTCACCCATTAAATGCCAGTAGCACCCCACAATATATCTGATAATAAAAAACACACTCAGTGCTGGGTGCAGTGGCGCATACCTGTAGGCCTAGCTACTTGGGAGGCTGAGAGAGAAGGATGGCTTCAGTCCAGGAGTTTGAGGCCGTGGTGATCATGCCTTCAAATACCCACTATACTCCAGCCTGGGCGACATAGCCAGACCCCATCTGTAAAAAACAACTACAGAAAAAAACCACATTCAGGTTTCTGGAGGTTCCAGACTCCTGCCCAACTGCCTGCCTATTGTCTTTGCTGGATACCCCATGAGCATCTCAAACCTCACATGTCCAAAATAATTCTTGCCTTCTCCTCCTTACTGTTCCTCTCCCTCTTACCTGTTACAGTAAATGACACCACCTTCTACTTAGCTGCTTGGTCAGAAACTTAGGAGTCATCCTTGACTCCTTTCCTGTGTCCTTATCTGTCCAGTCATCTCTGGCGCGCACACGCGCACACACACCTGCCTCATGCTTCCATTCCCCACACAAATGTCTGTCACTGGGCTTCACTATGTCATAGCTGTCATAGCACAATTACCTTTTGACTGACTCTTTTTGCACTGACTTTTAGGACTATGTCTTGCTCATCAGTGTTCTCGGGGCTTAACAGGGACCTGGTTACAAAGTAGACTCTTTGTTTTTTCTTTTTTCTTTCTTTTTTTTTAAGAGACAGAGTCTCACTCTGTCACTCAGGCTAGAGTGCAGTGGCACAATCATATTTCACAGCAGCCTCAAACTCTCTGGGCTCAAGTGATCCTTTTACCTCAGTCTCCTGAGTAGCTGGGATTACAGGCATGAGCCAACACACCTGGCTAATTTTTTAACTTTTTTGTAGAGACAGGGTCTTGCTATGTTGCCCAGCCTGGTCTTGAACTCCTGGTCTGAAGCAATCTTCCTGCCTCAGCCTCCCAAAGTGCTGGGATTACAGGCGTGAGCCAATGAAAGAACAAACCAGTATAAAATGATTGAAATAACCTTGCTCATCTCATTTCACTGACTATTAATTGAGTGAAACACAAGTGGCTGTATCTGCATGGTCTCTGAGCATCCCATAGTCTGAGCCTGCCTGGCTGAAGGGCTGTCAACACTGCACAGATGTCCTTTAAGGGTTGGTTGCTAGGGGTGGGGGAGCTGACATGGTCATACTCTCCCCCAGGCCTACTGTCCATGGCCAACTCTGGCCCAAACACCAATGGCTCCCAGTTCTTCCTGACATGTGACAAGACAGACTGGCTGGATGGCAAGCACGTGGTGTTTGGAGAGGTCACCGAGGGCCTGGATGTCTTGCGGCAGATTGAGGTATGTGGCTGGGAACAGGCCTCCTCCTCGCCTGGGAGCTCGGTGCACAGCTTGTGGGAGGGCTGGAGAGGGTGCTCTGCGGCCTGGGAGACGTGGGCCGGGCTGCTTCCAACAGAAGGGGCTGCTTCTGCCCAGGTTCCAGGGTGGGCGTGGGTGTCCCTTAACCACTCTTTATTCTCCCCACTCACTCCCCTGACTTCTGTTCTGCCCACAAAGGCCCAGGGCAGCAAGGACGGGAAGCCAAAGCAGAAGGTGATCATCGCGGACTGTGGGGAGTTTGTGTGAGAGGCGCTTTCTCTGCTGCCGGCCTCAGCTGTTTGAAGCAGGCAACGTTTGTGGCATGAGCACTTCCTCAGGGTCAGCCTGGAGCAGCCCCTCTGCCGGCACAGCCTGGACTTTTCCCAAGCGTGGCTGTGGGCCCCAGAGCCATGGGCAGGCTATACGTGGCTACCGGCTTTTCCCAGCATTTGCTGCTGGGTCTGTCCTGGGCTCCTGAACATTGTCTTTGCTAAAATAAATCCTAGTTTTTGTACTGCTGCCTCCAGCTATTAATAGTTCCTGGGAGTTGTCAGAGATCGTCTCTGTGGCTAAGCTGCCCCCCTGAGGCAAGCTGGCAAGTGGGTAGCGCAGAGCCTCTTCCCCATAGATTTTATTTCCTCCCTTGGGCCAATCCCCTTGGATGCCAAATGATGTATCTTCACGCAGAGACCCTTGTCAGACTGTGTCAGGACAATGGAAATCAAAGATAGCGGGAAAGTCCCGTCTGCTGCTGCCTCCGCTCCTAAACTCAGCTGCCAGTCTTGCAGCCAGCAAGCGTACTGATCAGTCTCAATGACTCATTTGTTTGTTTGTTCACCTTCATTCTACAGATTTTTTTAAATGATGTTTTATAACTCAAAGTGCCTTCTCTATACAAGGGTACTATGCTTACTTGTCAGGAGACAGGAGGTCAGCAAACTACACGGGCCTAATCTAGCCCACTGCCTCTTCTTGTGAATAAAGTTTTATTGGAACACAGCCACATCCATTTGTTTATGTATTTTCTATTGCTGGTTTCTCATACAGCAGCAGGGTTGAGTAGTTGGCAACAGAGACTGTGTGGTCCTGTATTAGAGTTCTCCAGAGAAACGGAACCGACAGGATGTGTATATAGACAGATTTATGTTGGGGATTAGCTCACGTGGTTGTGGGGGCTGGCAAGTCTGACATCTGCATGACAGACCAGAAGGCTGGAGACACAGGAAAAAACTGATGTTGCAGTTCAAGTCAAAAGGCAGTTTGGAGACAAAATTTCTTCCTCCGGTGACCTCAGTCTTTTTTCTTTTTAGGCTTTCAACTGATTGGGTGAGACCTGCCCACATTAGAGAGGGTAATTACTTACTCTATTGACTTACTTTTGTTTTTTTTTTGTTTTTTTGAGACAGCGTCTCACTCAGTCACCCGGGCTAGAGTGCCGTGGCATCAGCCTAGCTCACAGCAACCTCAAACTCCTGAGCTCAAGTGATCTTCCTGTCTCAGCCTCCTGAGTAGCTGGGACTATAGGCAAGCACCACCACACCCGGCTAATTTTTTCTGTTTTTAGTAGAGACAGGGTCTCCCTCTTGCTCAGGCTGGTCTTGAACTCCTGAGCTCAAGTGATCCTCCCACCTCAGCCTCCCAGAGTGCTAGTATTACAGGGGTGAGCCACGGCACCCAGCCCTGACTTACACATTAATCCATCTAAAAAATACCTTCATAGCAACATCTGGACCATTTGACCAAAAACTGTGTACCATGGCCTAGCCAAGTTGACACATAAAATTAACCACCACAGTCCCAAAGCCCAAATGTTTACATATTTACGATCTGAGCCTTTATGGAAAAAGTTTGCCAACCACTGAACAGAACAAATGGCCCCACCCTCTGCTGGGCTCACAGTCTGGCCCTCCTGTGCGCGGCCACTGCTTGGAGCTTGAGCCAGGCTGGCTTCTCCCTCTTCCCCTTCAGATGCTGCTCAGCCAGGTGGCTTTAAAGAATCCCTCATCTGCTGAAGGCTCTGAGCAGGGACGGAGCCCTGGTGTCCCTGCTGGACACCTCCCTGTGGGTTGGGTTACTCAGACCATTCCGAATCCACTGGGCTGGGCTTTCACATCTTGAGTTGAGATCTAGACAAGGCAGGAGAGGCCTGCCAGCCTGTGGCCTGATGACCCAGGGTAGCTCCTGCTGAGGGATGGTGGCATTCTGGCTTTATCTCTGGCTACCATGTGCCAGCTGGACTTTCCAAGCTCCTTCTGGTATAGTTGTCTGTTTCTGACTCCACGTGCTGGTGTGTACCACATAAGTTCCACCTGACCTCTATGGAGCTCACAAAAGAGACCCTCAAAACACAGAGCCACAGTGCAAACTGTGGCCATCAGAAGTCAGTAATAAGTGCTAGGGCAGGCATCTGTGAAGCTGGGGACAATAGCACTGACCCAGGGTTTGTACAGGAACCAAGAGAGGCTGTGTCTGAAGAACTTAGCAAAACCAGCCTCCCACAAGAGGATGGACTCCTGTGACGATGACCCTGTCACTTTCTGCTCCTCCCTGATAGCCAGGGGAGGTGGAGGCCAGTGGGCAGTTCTGAAAACTCAGCAGGTTTGGAGTCAGTGGGTGCCAACTCCTCTCCCCATGCTCTACCTGGTGTTCATAGATGTTATCTCATTGAACCCACACTGGAGTCCTGCACAGGTAAACCAGAGCTCAGGTGCCGTGACTGCCAAAGTCACCTAAGGTGGTATGGCAGAGCTGGGACTGGAAGCTTGGCCTGTCCCTCCCCGGTAGTAATAGGATCCTGGGAGGTGTGCTGGGCTCTGGCCTCAATCTATGGCAGCTGGGGCCCAAGGCTCTGGAGGAAGACACAGTCATGGTCCCCATCATTGGCGTGGACCCTTGTGGGGAGACATAGGGAACAGGGTCCTACCTGCCAGGCTGGAAGGCCCCAGAGCCTGAGGAGCAGCGTGCCCAGCAGTCTGACCGCCTGCTTCGGCCACTCACGATGCAACAGCAGCCCCCTGTTGCCTCAGTAGGGCTCTGGCCCATCTGGGAATTTGAGCCAGAGGCACTGCGGGGACCCTTCGCTGCAGCTGGGAGGGCAAAGCTGCTTTCCCTGGGACAGCTTGGCTCCTGTCCCAAGTGACCTCCCAGGCCCATGTTCCTATTGCTCCATTGCTCCAGCACAAGGACCAAGGGCACAGGGCTCCTTTTTGCTGATTCATTTCCTAACTCATTCAGAGTTGAGCCATCCGTGTGCTGGTCGTGTAACAGCTGTACAAAGGCAGAGACCAGGGACAGTGGCCCCAGGATCTGTGCCGTGACTGTTGGAGTTTCCTCTGACAGCCACCTCCAGATGCTACTGGCATCTGTCATGGTCGTGGCAGCCTTTGCAGCCATCCTCCGAGGAAGGAATTATGGGACTGACTTTTCTGTGGTGAAAAGGGAGTCTTGGAGAGTTCAGGTGACAGGAAGCTAAAGTGGAGGAAGCACATCACAAAGCAATTTATATAGCCCGGTGTGATGCCAACTTCATAAAAAATATCTATACTATGTAAACATAGGTATTTATATGTATATCTTAAGCAAAAAGGCTAGAAATAAAGTCACCAAAATATTGTGTGTTTATCTGAGTTGTAAGACTATGGTGATTTAAATTGTATTTTATTCGTTGTATATCCCACTTTCCTCCCAAACTGCACTATTGTTTTTAAGAAATGAAAAGCCTTTTTTAAAAAGGGGGTCAAGTGCTTGCATAAGGCCTGCCTGTGAGTAGTATGAGAATTCCCCCTTCACACTGGGCAGTTCCTCCATTCGGATTGCTGTGCAAGGCCCTGGTAGGCCCAGACCTCTCAGCAGGATGTGGGGTACCCGTGTCTCTGGAAACACTAGAGCCCCAGCCGCTGCCACAAATGAGACACCTGCCAGGCCTTTAAAGGCAGTGAGAATACAAATCCTGCTCTCCAAGTAATGCCATGTATAGATTTTTTAGGCAAAAGCACAGCTCTGAAATAAAGGCACCAACACTTGCAGAACACATTTTGTTTTAATGGACACAGAAGTGACTCAAAAGCAAATTCATTTGTAATAATACCAAGTACCAATTGTTAAGCGTTTATATGCCAGATGTCTCAAATGTTTGTGTACAGATCTAATTTTTATAATAGCTTTGGGAGGAAAGAACCAATATCCCACTCTATAAAGGAAGAACCAGGATTCCAATCCATTCGGCTCCAGAAGTCTGTACTCTGGCTATGCTGCCTCTTTTCCTATTTCTTCGGAATTTTTCCAGAACTTGTTACTTCCTACCTTCATTAGAAAACAGTAAACACTAACCCTCTGCTGACTTGGCCTCAAGGCCAGTATTGCACTGCAGGTACCAAGACTGCTGGGCATTTCTCCTTAGCCTATTTTTTTATATGTTCTCCTTTCCTGTCAACTGTCATTGATTTCTCATCGCCGTCGGTGATGTGAACTGACCACCCTTGTTTATCCTTGTCTGGTGCAACACATCAACAGGCCATGCCCTAGGCAAGGCACGGGGAGATGGTGGTATCTGTGCTGCCAGCCTGGCCGCCCACTGCAGCCGTCATGCTTGGTTCAGCAACCAGACAACTTACGGAATAAAATGCTTGGGCTTTGTGTGTCCGTTCACAACGGTTTCACTGCTCAAGGGATTCCTCTGTTTGATTTCATTTGGTGACCATCTGGATGGCAAAAGTTGCTGGAAGTCCCACAGCCAGGTAGATAGGCAAAGCCTTATTGTTTCTCAGTTCTGCATGAACCAGGAGGATCACGGCTCCCATGGGTTCCTGCTTGGGCACAGCTTGACTGATGGGTAAGGTGTGCTCCACATTACAAACCTTTGGGTAACTAGACAGACATTCCTGCCGCACTCCTAACTGTGCCAGATCATTGGCTGAGCACTACAGATACCAGATGAAGTAAAAAATTAGTTGTCAAAATAATTGGCTGATTTACAGTTGCCTAAAGGATAATCCTTGATGTTGAGAAGAAAGAATTGTTAGGTAAGTACTAGAAGGGCAAATAGGTTCTATGTTATGTGCCAGCTCTGCTCCGTGACAGCCACCCGAGCTCCACGTTCAGGGTTATGAGGATGCTTCTGAGCTCAGTGGGAGATGTTGATAGATTCCCTGGCTGAAGGCTCTTTGGAGGTCAACAAGTCCAATTCCCTGTTGTAGAATTGATGGAAAATACACCCAGAGAAGGAAGCTACCTACAAGTCAGGTCTCCCTGCATCCAGGCCACAGGTGAGGTCTCTGCAGTGATGGGGAACCCAACACCTTCCAGACAGCCAGGCCCGCCCTCATGTACATGGGAGGGGGTCTTCCTCTGCACTCGCACACAGAGGCCCTCCCTGGTCCAGGTGGAGGGGCTGCTGTCCCGCAGCGTGGCTCCAGCCTCCACCTCCGCTGCCAGGCCTGCCCTCCGAGGTTCCTCCTCGGGGTGCAGTGTGTGAACTCCAGAGAAGCGCAACCGTGGGCACAAAGGTGGTTCCACCTCACTGGGCTGTGCCTGTGGATGGGACAGGCCCAGGATCTGCTTTTAATGGCAGAGTCCGAGCAGCTGGATGCTGTCTGTTCCAGCAGGTAAATTACAGGCTTAGCAAGTCAGAAATCAAATAAACACCCCAGCTCCCGGCGGCTGCTCCAAGGAGAACAGTGGTTTCCGGGAACAGTGGGGGCTGAGACAAACCTCCCCACCCAACCCAGTCTAATTACCACCTGTCACTCCCTGGGACGGGGCCTTTTCTTTGACTCACAGGCCCAAGACACAGGACAGGGCTGCTGGGCACCCGGGGTGATGCAGACTTTGGTGACCAGCCTGTTTTTGACAACTCCTGCACACAAACATACTGACAAGCCCCTGGCCTCGCCACAGGCCGCCCAGTGTTGCAGATACATTGCTCTGGGGGGAACGGGTTGCCTTTAGCATGGCAGAAGATGGCAAACGGTTTTCACTTCATAGGCCCACTTTGCTCTGTTGGCAGTGGTTGCCTGGAGTCCTGTGCTGATGATTTGGAAATTCTGTCCAGATTTGAAAGAGTAAAATATCAAGATCGATTATTGATGTCTGCCGTGCAGAAAGGAAAGAGAAATGATGGCATCTGCGCTGTGCGTTGTCATCCTGGGCCACCCAATGCAATAGCCGTGCTTGCTCAGCAGAAAGATAACTTTGCCCCAGAGCTGAGCTCCTGATGGGTCAACACAGTGGCAGATAGGTGGGTCAATTGGAAGCCTCCAAGATTTTCCTGTTTCTCCAAAGTAAAATGTCCACGCACTGTATTTCTTTCCCAGATAGCACAGGCAGACGCAGGTTGAAGGATGAATGCCATTGGCTTTAGCCCTAAATCGTGTAGTTCATTCAGCTTTTTCTTGAGTTGACCCCACATGCCTACCTGTGGTCAGTGGATCAATAACTTAGAACCATGAATATACAACATGGTATATTGTATACCATGCAGGTCCACACTTTTAAACTGTTCTCCAGAAATGCCCAGTCTTGTACCTGGGAGTGGCAGGTAATTGGTGGGGGTGGAGGGGCAGACCCCTCCTCTACACATACCCAAAGCCTGTAATGGATAATGAAGAGCCCAAGGTGGACAGTCGTGGTCCAGGTGCCTCCCAGGTCATCCCACATCCTCTGACAGCTTAGGCCACTGATGGGCATGGACAGGACCTCAGACAGGAATTTCGTGCCAACCCCAAAGAGCTGGTCCCTATGTGGCTTGGGGTGGGCGGGGGGTGACTGGGCAGCACAATATGGATGACTCAGACCACCAGGGCTAGAGGCAGGATGGGCACACATACATCAGCCAGAGGGAGGGGAGCACAGGGTCCTGGAGAGGACCAAGCCCTGGCCTGAAGCAGGGAGGGGCACGGACGTGATTTTGAGGGCCCTGCCTGGGGTCTGGCCGAGACTGAGGGTTTCCTACCCTGGAGCAGGGCCTGACCTGGATGGGAAGGGGCGGCTGCAGCAGGGCCGGGTGGGAGCTGGGTGGGCAGGGCCTCAGTGGCAGCCGCAGGCCTTGACCACCATGTTGCGGTGCTTGCGCAGGATGACGTTGTTGCTGCTGTCATAGTAGAGCACGGAGGTGGCGCTCAGCTTGGTGGGCGCACAGCACGCCTTGGGGACTGTGTCCGGCTTCATCAGGTGCACCTGGGCAGCGAGGGGTGCACGCAGGGGCATGAGCCTGGCGACCTCCAAGGCCCCCCTGCTCAGCCTGCTCCCCGCCCTGGCCTGTCTCTAGGATGTCCCATCAGGTGACCACAGCAGCCCTCACTGGTCTGCCTGCCTTTCCCACCACTCACCCCTACTGCCCACCTTCCCACAGCAGCCAGGCCCTGCTAAACGCCCCCACAGCTTCCCAGGGGACTTGGAATAAGACCACTCTCCTTTCCAGGGACCCCCCAGGCCCGAGGGGAGCGGCCTGCCCATCCCCAGCATCACCTCCCTCTTCCCCCATCACCTCCATCTTCCTCTCTGTGCCCCAGCCCCACCTCCCTGCTGGCCCTGAACCCCCCAGGCTTGCTCCTGCCTGAGGGCTTCGCACTTGCTCCTTCTGCCTGGAACATTCTTCCTCCGGCTCCTCACACGGATCCTCCCTGCCCAGAGGCCCAGCCTGGCACCCTCCCCTGAGGGCCTGTTCTCTCGGTCACAGGACACGTGGCCGTAGTGGTGGTTTGCAGACCTGCTCACCCACAGCCTCCCCCAGACGACAGTGCCCGTCCTCCTTGCTGCCTGGCAGGTGCTAAGTGCCCACTTTTGTTGAGCCGCTGGGGGCCTGGGCTGAGGCAGAGGCAGGAGTGTGGGGCAGAGGGGACGGGGTGCGTGGGCGTTGTGGTCAGACCGTAACCGGCCCCACAAACAAACACACAGTGACACCCCGTCTGTGCCTTCCCTACGGCTTCCTTATGCTTGGGGTTCCCGGGCCGTCGGGCTCCACGACCAGAACGTTATAATCTTGCTGTTTCACCAGCCCTTTTCCCTTCTGTGTCGTCTCCCGGAAACGGACACAACAAAGGACATCAGCGCACGCTCACCACCATCGGTGACCTGCGACTTCTGAACTAGCCCTCCTGCCTGCGTCCCTTTCAACACAACCGCCCCATACACGAAGCCCCCGTCCTGAACCCCTTACAAAACCCCTGCCCTCAGCTGGTCGGATTTCAGGCATTTCTCCCGTCTCCCAGGTGGTGTCACCTGTGATAAATTATCACACTTCCTTGGCAACCCTGGTCGCCTCAGTAATCGGCTTTCTGTGCGGTGAGCAACAGGACCGGAACCCCCTTTGTGGGTTTGGTAACGAGACACGCCAGTGCACACAGGCACACGTGTGTGTCAAGATCACGCAGGTCCCCGTGCGAGCGTGCGTGTCTACTGTGTGCTATGCCTATGACCGTGAGGAGCGGTGCCTATCAGTCTGGGTGCCCACACACAGGGACATAGTGACCCCATGCGCGTGTGCGGTGCACGGATGTGTACGTGTACTGAACTGTGCAGTGTGAGTGCGGGGTGCAGCCATGTTCAGGGCTGTGCGTGCGTGCACAGGCGTGGCCGCGGGGGAGCGGTTTCTGCAGAGCTGTGGGTTCACTGCCCCACTGACTCCACGCAGAGAAAGCGCCCTGAGGCCCGGAGCAGGTGCCCTCACTGCCCTCCTGGCTCAGCAGCCCCCTCCCCTCAGGGCCCCCACGCCGGGCCCGGGCATGACGGTGAGTCACTCACCAGGGACTGCAGGATGGCGTGGTTGGTGGCGTTCATGCAGGAGTCCAGTGGGAAGGAGCACTCCCCCTCGCAGTAATAGGCCGAGTAGCCTTGGGGGGCGATGACCCAGTCCTGGGGGACATGGGGGAAGGTGAGTCCCATCACGTGTCCCCCCTCAGCCCCTCAGTCCCGTCAGAGGACGTGTCACAGGACGGCTCAGGGCTGCCCCTCACCCTCCCTGAGCCTCAGGGCCCATCCACCCACCCTCAGGGGCCTGAGTGCACCCAGGGACCCCCGGCAGACAGAGCTCCAGCTCTGTCCCCTCACACCCACCTCGCTCTGTCCTCCCCCAGCCTGCCCTCCCGCCCGCGCCCCCGGGGCTGCAGTCACAGCAACGCACGGGGCGCCGCCACCCGTCTCAGGTCCCTGAGGCAGCGCTGACAGCTTAGCTGGCTGAGGATTCCGTCTTCATTTTCATGGTTTTTACAAAAACAAAAACCAAAACAACGAAAAAACCCTTCTTCACTATAAGTAACATACTCTCACTTTAGAAAACTTGGAAAACACAACAGAAAAACACAAAAAGAAAACGGGAGCCGGGCTCAGTGGCTGCTCGCACCTGTAATCCCAGAACTTTGGGAGGCCGAGGCATCCAAGACTAGTCTGGGCAACATAATGAGACCTTGTCTCTACAAAAAATAAAATAAAATAAAAATTAGCAGGGCATGGCGGTGCCCGCCTGTAGCCCTGGCTACTTGGGAGGAATGAGGATCCCTTGAGCCTGGGAGTTCGAGGCTGCAGTGAGCTATGATCGCGTCACTGAATGCCAGCCTGAGAAAAAGTGAGACCTTGTCTCAAAAAAAAAAGGAAAGAAAGAAAATTGCACTAGGTGTGGTGACTCATGTCTGTGATCCCAGCATTTTGGGTGGGCGAGGCAGGAGGATCACTTGAGGCCAGCAGTTCAAGACCAGCCCAGGCAATATACCGAGACTGTCTATAAAAAATATAAAGAAACACGCTGGGCATAATGTCACACGCCTGTAATCCCAGCCACTCAGGAGTCTGAGGCAGGAGGATCACTTGAGCCCAAGAGTGCGAGGCTACAGTGAGCTATGATCCTATCACTCCAGCCTGGGTGACAGAGCAAGACCCTGTCTAAAAACGGAGAAAGAGAAAATGGAAGTCACCCATAATTCTATGTCCTCCCTGCAGATCCACGTGTGACCTACAGGTGGGGGTTTTCATTTAAGAAAGACGGAGAAGGGTCAGAAATTACCAGCCAGCCGAGGTCCTGGAAGCTGACGTAGAGCTCGTGCCGACGGCAAACCTGCCGGCCGCTGGAGCCATGGACGTCATCTGCAGGGACAGATGGAACAAGGTCTTTTCTGGGGTTCCTGCTCTGTGCAGCTCCCATGGGGTACTGGGGTGGGGGTCGCCCTGATGGGCACGTTTGTTGAATAAACAAATGTTAGGAAACCATTTGGTCTCATAAAGCCACCCCTGGAGCTCTGCTTGTGCCATGGCCCAGCTCAAGAGCCCTCCATGGCTCCCCACAGCTAGAGTAGCCCTGTGCTCGGCTGGCCTCCTCTGCCTCTCAGCCTGTGAGCCGCCTGATGCTCCAATGAACAGCCCAGGAGGACGCTCGGCCATCCTGTGCCTCCTCTTTCTTTCCCCTGGAGACCCCTCTTGATTCACAGCCACCCCCTCTCACCACACCCATTCCATGTGTTCAAGTGGCTCCCGTCAAGGCCGGCCAAAGGGCTGACTCCCTGTGAAGGAGGACACATGGCCGGGTCAGAGCTATCCCTGATCCCGAGGGACCTGGCCCTGTTGGGGGGAGACCTTCCCATAAACAGCTGAGGGTCCTGCAGGGTGCCCAGGCTCCAACTGATGTAGGCTCCTGGGAAAGGCCTGGGAGACCCAGGGGAGCAGCGACGGGGACTTCCAGGTGGCAGGGACAGGCAGGACACAGGCTCCGAGGCCTGGAGAGAGTGAAGTGGCTGGTCATCACGCTGCCTCAGAGCAAAGACAGTGTCAGGGACGGTTGCTGGAGAGTGACCAGGGCTTAAACCAAACCGAGGGCCCCGAGGTTCTGTGCCATCGCCTGGTCCTTGCCCCACCTCTCTCGGCCAAAGCCTGCGGGGCCGCAACCCAGGCCCTGGCCTGGCCCTCACCGAAGATCCCCGGGAGTCTGTTGGGGTGCGGCAGCTCGTTGGTTCTTTTCGGCTGCCTCCTCTTCAGTGGCCTCACTGCCCGAGGGGTGCGGACGGGGTTCAAGCTGGCCCTGAAGAAAGTGACCATGAAAGGCTGTCTGGCGCGCGGTGCCCGTCGCCCCAGCAGACCGGCCAGGCCAGGATCCACGCTGTGCCCTGAGACAGAGGAGAGAGGCAGTCACTCACGGGTGGGTGCCCTGTGCGGGGACACAGAGGGACCGCTCCCCCTGCAGGTCCAGGGGCGTGGAGCCTGAGGTGCCGGCTGAGCCTCAGTTTCCTCGCCTGAAGCCCAGAGTCCTCAGTCCAGCCCCGGCTCCCTGCATTGGCATTAGGGATAATCATGACACAGACATTTGTGACACTTTTTACAAGTTGCAAAGAATTTCCCCACTGGTGATCTCATTCGGTCTTTACAGTAATCCCGAGGTGTGTGCTTTGCAGAAGACACTCGAGGGGCTTCTGTGCTGACCAGAGCCCCTGCCAGTGACTCCCAGAACAGGGCTCTCACCTCCGCCTGAGGACCCTGAGGCCTGTGTCCTGTCTTCCTGCCTGCACCGTCTGGGGTGCGAACCTGTAACCTCTGAGTGGGACAGCCCGGGGCAGCACGTGCGGGTTCAGTGCATCCTGCTCTGCCCGGGCAGCCCAAGGGCCGGGCCTCGACCGACCCCCTGATGCCCGCAGAGGAGGCGCCAGGCTCTGCGGGGCAGAGACCGGCCCTGCAACCCAGGCCCAAGCCCAGGGCTCAACCCGCGTCGGCCTCTTTCCAGAGCCCAAGTTCCCATGATGGTTGAGAAAAAGAGAGAGACAGGAGGCTGCAGGCGAGGACCTGGCTCGGGCTCAGCCCCAGGTCCAGCGAAGCCTGTAAAAAGGGATTTTTCCCACAGCTGCCCTGAGACAGAGGAAGCCGTTAAAAAGGTGATCCCTGACCCTGGAAACGCAAAGCCTCACCAAAACCCACAATTCCTCCGCACTTGTTTGCATTTCAAGTGATCTCTTTTCTTTTCTTACTGTGAAAGCAACATAACAACAACAGTAAAGAAACCTTTGAGAAAAAACATTCCTAACCCCCCTCCTCAACTCCTATATATTCATTTTCATTTTTCTGGGCTATTTTCATTACATGGATTTAAGTTTTAAACAGTTGTCAGCCCAGGAAAGAAGTCTGTATTTTCTGCAATTGTTTTTTTCAGAGACGGGGCCTGGCTATGCTGCCAAGGCTGGTCTCAAACTCCTGGCCTCCATGACCCTCCCGCCTCAGCCTCCTGAGTTGCTGGGATTACAGGCATGAGCTGCCACACCCGGCTTTTCTACTTTTTACCATAAACATTTTTCCGGTTGTTAAAATGTCTGCACAATAAACATTTCCAGCGTATAAAGTCCCGTCGAGCGCACAGCGTGATTGACGTGGATGCGGCTCATCCTTAGTCACGGGGGCTCTTTCCCGGCTCTCATTATAGAGATGAGGCTACAGCGGAGCCTCTTCACTTTGCGCATGTGGGGTCTCCTCACACTGAGTCCCAGAAGCAGGATCACTAGCTCATTTGTGCGTCTCTTTAAACACAGTGCCCAGTGGTCAGTTTACACGAGAGCACGTTTCACTTCCATGTTACAAACACTGATAAACATAGACATGCACACATGCACATACATGTACATGTGTACATATACACACCCAGACATACCTACATGTTAGGCACGTTATACAATGTGGGTCTCCATTATACACCACAGGTCAAGGACACCGCCTGCCCCACCCTCGGTCCCTCTCAAAGGTCAGCCCTTAAGCAGCTGTGCCTCAGACCAGGTGTCCACTGGACACTTGACTGAACCCATCATTCCAGAGACCAACCTTGGACCCGTGACATCACCTGCCACAGACAACTGCTCTGGGCCCGGGAGAGGCTCCCTCTGAGGAATGTGGACAGAGCCCCATAGACAGGGAGGGTGTTGGGTGCAGGCACCGCCATCGGAAGGCGGCCCGGGAGAAGCCATTCGGCAGAGTTGGGTCTGGCCAGTCAGGATCACGGAAAGTGGCAGAGCCACAGGAGGCGGAGCCTCAGGAGCAGAGGGACAGGTGGGAGAGGACACATGGGAAAGGAACAGAGTGCCCTGAGTGGGGTGGCCGGCAGTCACCGATGCCGGGATCTGGAGGGGAACTCCGCAGACTGGCCCCACATGGGGACGACTCTGGACCCAGGGCAGCCCTCCAGGGCTGTCTGCTGCTGGGGAGCCCTGGCTGCGGGGGGCAAGGGGCCATCAGTCCTCCAGGCTTTGTTCGCTATTTGCCTTTCTTTTGTGCAACTACCTATGTTCCAGGGTCTGCAGTTATGGGTGTCTCCTGAGCACAGAACATGACGATATATCAGATCAATTCCCCAATAAACCCTTGCAGACCTCTTCTGAGCCAGGGACCGTTTGGTGCTGGGGACCCCTTCACAGGCCCCACAGGCCAGGTGAGCCTGCCAGGTGAGCCTGACTGAGGACCCTTGCGAGCACCTGATCCCAGGCACCCATTATACAGCAGCAGCAACGAAGGCCCAAAGACAGCAGCAACTGCTCAAGGTCCCAGGGCAAGGTGGGACAGAGCCAGGACAGTCACACCCTTCCCCGGCCAACTGCAGAGGCCTGGCTTGGGAGCCGTGGGGGGAAGGGGACTGATGCCTGGTCTCTGTTCAGAGCTTGCATCTGGCAGGCCTGGGGAAGCCCCCCAGCCCCTCCCTCCAGAGCGCAGAGCCCCCCTTCCCCTCAGCTCTGCATTGTGCCCACCCGTCCTTGGGCAGGACCTCCAGCTCCAGCTGGCTGCAGGAAGGCCGGGCAGTCCTGGTGGTGGCGGTCCCTGGGCTGCCCAGCTCTGGCAGACCCTCCCTGGGAATGAGAGTGGGGCGTCTTGCTGTGTGCTCCTGGTACCTCTGCCTTTTCCACGCTCCTGCTAGAAACTCTCACAGCCGGGACCAGTCAGCTGCGCCTCCCCAGAAGCCCACAAAAATGTGCCCCACTGTCCACTCAACGACATTTCATCCCACCCACCCCCAGCCATGGTCCCTGGCCACTTCCCCACACCCCCAGGCTGTCCCCTCAGCGAGTGCTGTCCCCTCAGCAAGTGCCGTCTCTCCTGTCCAGGATCCGGCCCTTCTGTCAGGTGAGGCTCTATTGGGGCCTCTCAGACAGGCCATCCTTGACCACCTAGAACTTACTGCTCTGCCCAGCACGCTCCCGTCAGCTGTGTGAACCCCTGGAGCTCACTTACAAGGTGCATGTTCTGCGCCAGGCTTGGTCTTCAACAGCACACACACACACACATGTGCGCACACACATGCACAGGCAAACACAGGCACACACAGGCACATACACACATGCACACACACCCACACACATTCTTCGCACTTTAGTTTTGAGACTATAGACTCAGGATGAGACACCTCACAGTCCTTCCTGGGTTCTGAGGGCTGTTACACAAGAGGCCACTTAGGGCCTCTAACAGGGGGAAGGATGTAGGTGTCTGGTTTGGAGGATGCAGGATGCAGCTCAAGTGGAGAAAACCCCTCTAGTCCATCGCTTAGGTTTCTAGACCTCCTTTTAGCATGAGCTGTCGCCTTGGGCAACACAGAGACTGCTTCTTTCTAGGGGAACCTTCCCTGTGGGCTGTCAGCACCAGCAGTCTCTCCCCGCCTCTCCCATCACCAGGTCCCAACCCCTGGACGTGGTCCTGTTTTCCTTCTAGGGTCACCTATTTAGGCACCAGGAGAAGAGACGTGGGAGGAGGAGGGGAGGCTGCCGGGAAACAAACTTCACCAACAAAGTGAAAGGCCCCAGAAGAAAGTCAGAGGAGCTACAGGGGAAACTTCCATGAAGACCGCATTTCTCCATCACAGATTCACACGTATGTCTGTCTGTGTGTCACGGCAGTAGTGAGACGGCCCCTTAGCTCTACTCTGGGTGGGGGTGTTTTCTCCCTCATCTTTTGTCTGGATTTTGTGACTGGATTATGAGGGAGGCGCGTGGGTGACATTCCGCTAGGACGCTCTCCAGCTGCTAGAATTTGATGTGAACACCACAGAGACCGAAGAGGGCATGTTCCTCATCGACGGTCGCGGAGCGCCTTGCTGTACTCAAGAACACACCAGATGCCCTTGGCTGTTTTCCTTTTGTGTTTATTAAAGTCATATCCCTCTAGAGAGAACACCAGCTGTGCAATAAAGTCTGAGAGACCAGCAGCCAGCCCGTCACAGCACTGGTGAAATGCTTTCCTGAGGTGACCCAGGTCCTCTGAGGATGCCCTGCCAGGTCGCCCTGAGAAGCCCAGCCTGGGTGCCCGAAGGCTGCCTACCGGGTCAGGGCGCCACCTGCTGCATGGGCCTGAGGTTGGGGCACACAGCAAAGGCGCACCCCGTGATCTTTTTGATGTCGTCCACGGTCAAGCCCTCCCAGAGCTCCACCAGCGTCAGCCCCTTCTTCTTGTGCACGTCGAACACGGCCTTCTCGGTGATGATGCGGTCCACACAGCGCTTCCCGGTCAGGGGCATGGTGCATTTATCCATGATCTTGGGGGTGTTGCTCTTCGTGCAGTGCTCCATGGTGACCACCACTTTGGTTTTGGGACTGGACACCAAATCCATCGCACCGCCCATTCCTTTCACCTTCTTGCCGGGAATCATCCAGTTGGCCAGGTCGCCGTACTTGGACACCTGCATGGCTCCGAGCATGGTGAGGTGGAGGTGCCCCCCTCGGATCATAGCGAAGGACTCATCGCTGCTGAAAAAAGAGCCCCCGGGAAGCACGGACACGGTCTCCTTGCCTGCATTGATGAGATCCGCATCCACCTCAGCTTTTGGAGGAAACGGGCCCAAGCCCAGGACCCCGTTCTCGCTGTGCAGGTGCACGGTCATGTTGGGGCTGATGAAGTTGCTGGCCAGCAGGGGGATCCCGATGCCCAGGTTGGCGTACATGCCGTCCTCGAACTCCAGAGCTGCCCGTTTGATGATACGCGTCCTTACGTCGTCGTCCCCGACTTTGGCTTCTCCAGCCTGCTGTTCGCGGAACCTTAACCGCTCGATTCTTTTCTCATATTTCGGCCCCTTTATCACGCGATCCACGTAAATGCTAGGGACATGGATGTCCTCTGGGGGGAAAGTCCCCACGTCCACGATTTCTTCCACCTCCACCGCCGTGACATCTGCGGCTTTGCACATGGGCGCGTTGAAGTTCCTGGCGCTTTTCCTGAAGACCACGTTGCCCTCGCGGTCGGCCTTCCAGCCCTTGATCAGGGCGAAGTCCGCCCTGATGGCGCGCTCCAGCAGGTAGTGCTCCTGGCCGAACTCCCGCACCTCCCGGGGCTGGCTCATGATGGCCAGGTGGCCGTCCGGGGCGTACCTGATGGGGGCGCCCCCTTCCTGCACCAGGGTGCCGTAGCCCGTGGGCGTGTAGAAGGCGGGCACCCCGACGCCCCCCGCGCGGATGCGCTCGGCCAGGGTGCCCTGGGGCGTCAGCTCCAGCTCCAGCTCGCCCGCCAGGTACTGGCTCTCGCACAGCGTGTTCTCGCCCACGTAGGAGCACACGACGCGGCGGATCTGCTTGGTGGCCATCAAGAGGCCCAGGCCGAAGTCCTCCACCCCCACGTTGCTGCTGACCACCTTCAGGTCCCTCACCCCCGTCTGGAGCAGCGCCGCGATCAGGTTCTCGGGGATCCCGCAGAGCCCGAAGCCCCCGACCATGATGGTGGCCCCATCGGAGATGTCCTTCACCATCTCCACGGGGTCGGTGTAGAATCTGGCGCGGGGACGGGGGCTGGTGGCAAAGCTGCGCCGGAAGCAGCCCTGGGACAGCGCGGGCCCCGTGCGGCCGGCGGGGACGCAGCTCCGGAGCGCCGCCGCCAGGAGCCGCGAGGCTGCCATCGTCCGCCGGGCTCCGAGGTCCCGGGCACAAGCCGGGGGCGCCCCGCGTGCGCGCCCCAGGCCGCCTCCGCGTCACAGAGCAGGGAGGGCGCCAGCACCGTGACACGTGCCTCGGGTCGTGCTCGGAGCCAGGTGGTCGCGGCCAGGCGCCAGGCTCCTGCCGGCCCGCCGCGGGGACAAGGAGGGAGCTGTGCCCGCGCCTGCCCCGGGCCTGGGGGCCAGAGTCTGCTCTCCGTCCACCCGTGTCCCGCACACAGGCTCCAGGCTCAGGGCAGAGCCGAGCCCAGGCTCCGCGTGGAAGGCGTCACCCCAATCCCTCCTGCCTCCTGGGGCCTCAGACAGAAACTGCAAACCCTCCAGAGCCTCCCCAGAGCTGCCAGTGTCTAAGGAACAGGCACAGCAGGGTGACGCTGATGGTGGTGATGAGCCACCCCTCTCTGAGCAGTCCCTCTGTGCGGGGCACCCTGGTTTAATCCTGTGACAACCGGGAGAGTGGATGCCTGCTCCACCGCAGACACCTGGGGCTCAGGCTCACCCCTCACTGTGACAGTGGGGCACACTGTCCCTCCCACACAGCCATCAGGAAGGGCCCCTGCACCTGAAGAGCCTGCGGCCAATGCCCTCTGTCCCTCACCCTTGAACTGGTCCTGAATTTTGCAGTTTTCGTCCCTCTCCACTGAGTCACTCTCCCACAGAAGTGCAGGAGTGTCGCCTAACCGGTAAAGACACTGCCCTGTCCCCCATTTCTCTCCAGCCACCACCCCATTTCTCTGCTCCCCTTCCCCAGCAAAGGTTCTGGAAAGAGCTGTCTACTGTCTCCGCTGCCTCTCTCCCTCCACCTCCCCATCAGACTTTGTCCCCACACTGAGCTCTTGGTCATCAACATCCTCCTGTCACTAAATCCTTTGGTTACTTCTCTGTTCTTGTCTTCTGCGCTCACAGCAGGACACAGATGACAACTCCCTGATTCTGCAAACACTTTTCTCTCTTGGCTTCTGGGTCACCTTGCCCTCCAGGTTTCCTGGTCCCTCCTGTTGGAGGCTGCAGGGCTCTGGGCCACCCCCTTCGTCTCCAGGGACACATTCCTTCCCCAAGTGACCTGGTCCAGTCCCGTGGCTTTAAATCCATTTACATTCCAGCGCTTCCCACACCTGGATCTCCATAAGGACCTGTCCCTGGAGTGGCATTTCCATGAGGTCCAGGGATCTCGGTAGGACCCCAGAGGGTCTCCATATTCCAACCACAGAAGAACTCTGGACTTTCTACCTGAAACCTGCCCTTCCTCTATTTTCCACCAACTCAGGCCAAAATTTCTATTAAAAACTATCCACGGGTTGGGTCCACATGTCATCCACCATCCCCCTCTTCTCTCACCTGTTCCCCAGCTGGACCTACATCCTGACTTCCCTAGTTCATCCACCTTTCTCCGTCTCCACACCAACGAGCCCTCACAGCCCCCGCCTGGACCGCTGTGTGGCTCCGACAGGTCTCTCTGACGTCACTCTCGTCCTTCTCAGTCTGTCCTCCCCGCTGAAGTCAGGGGGTTGCTTATTTTATGCAGATGTTCTGTAAAGTTTTAATTTTACAACAGTTGAGATTTACAGAAAATTTTTCAAAGGTAGCACAGAGCGTTCCCATATACCTGGACCTAGTTTCTCCTGGGGAATGTTAACATTTTACACTACTGGGGTACGCCTGTCACAACTAATGAACCAATACTGATATCTTATTACTAAGCACATGCCATCATTTATTCAGATTTCATAAATTTTCCCCTAATGTCCTCTCACTGTTCCAGGATCTCGCCCAGGACACCATATCACATTTAGTTGTTACGACTGCTTAGGCTCCACTTGCCTCGTTTTTGATGACCGTGACAGTTTTGAGAAGTACTTGTCAGGTATTCTGAGGAGAGTTTTCTCGTGGCTGGATGGGGGCTATGGGCTTGGGGGAGGTGGCCTCCGAGGGGAAGCGCCATTGTCCACAGCGCGTGTGGACGTGACCTTCCTCCCGGGTGACATGGAGCTTGTCCGGCTCCTCACTGTGCAGGTTCTGCCCCACCCTGTCCACACGGCGCTTTCAGACAGCGAGTCCCTGTGGGTCGCCCCCATGGACGGGTGGGGAGTCACCCTACCCCTCTTGAGGGCAGCATCTCTGAGGGTTCTTTGCAAAAGCCTGAATCAGGTCCTGCCATCCTCCCTGCTACTACGTAAAATCAACCACCCCAAACTCTGAACACCTCGCCCTGGTTTACCCTAACTCAGCTACCCCCGCCGCCCTCTCTCAATCTCAGCTCCTTCCAACTGCTCCCTGGCCGGCTCTGCAGCGCCACTTGCCCTCTTGCTGGACCACAAACACACCAACCTCGTCCCCACCTTCGACCTTTCCCACTGCCTGGTATGAAGGAGGCCGTCCCCCCAAATCCCCGTGCAGTGAAGAGAGAATCCTCGTTCTCTGGATGAGAAAACTGAGGCCAAGGCCACCGAGTGGGGCATTGCCGAGCTGGGATTCAAACCCAGGCCTCTTGGACTCAGAGCCTGCGTGTGCAGCCACCTCCCCTCCTTCCCTTCCCAGTGCAGAAGCTCCCAATGTAGCAGCCGCTCCGGGGGCAGAACTGCCTGTGTCCCGGGGAAGGAAGACAGGGACTCACTCTCCTAGCGACTCAAATGTGGGTTCTGCAGGAGAGCAGGGCCACCTGCCCAGGACCTCCTCTCTGGACCTCATCGACCTTCACAGTGGGCACAGCTGAGAACGGCGGGACACCAGGGCCAAAGGAGGCCACCACCGCGGCCTCTGCCGGGACAGCCTGTGAGGGCCCCGGGGAAGCAGCCCCTCAGCCTCACCATCCTCGGTTTCCACATAGAGGCGGAGTCCCAGGTCCTTGTTACGGTGCAACAGCCAGCGGTCACTGGCTGCTGTGACATCCAGCACCAGCCAGCCCTCGTCCCCAGCTCGGAGCGTCTGAAGATCCAAAAAGAACAAGTCAGACTCCCTGTGGACACGAAAGAACAATTAACCGGTGGCCGGCACAGCTGCCTGTGAGTTTCTAGTGCCCGCCTGGGGACCGTCTGACTCTGGGCTGGCTCCTTCCACGCCTTATCTCACTGAGTCAGCCCACAGAGGTGTTACTGCGCCTGAGTACAGATGGAGAAACCGAGGCTCAGTGACCCGACCAAGGTCCCACAGCCAGGATGGCAGGACAGGGACCTGACGCCAAGACTGTCTCTGGGCTCTTCCCTCAGTGCCCAGAGGCCTCGGATCAATCATCTTTCCCATCTCCCAGGCTCCCTTTTCCATCCTCTGGGAACAGATCCTCCCCTCCCCCACCCCAGCCCCCAGTGGGTGGGACACACCACCAGGGCCTTGACCATGAGACCGTGAGGCGGGGCGGGCGCCCGGGCCCAGGGGAAGGCACCTGTTGGATTGCTCCTGGACCACCTCGAACATGCTGACGTGGAGGGTCCTGTTGAGTGGGTGGGTGCTGGGCACCTTGTAAATCCGGAACTCCGCGGCTGTGACCGCCTCCCCCGCTGGGATCTGGGTCAGGTCAAAGCGGAACTCCTTCCAGTGGGGCTCCTGGTGGCCCAGGGCTCGGTCTCGCTCCACTGGAAGACAAAGCGGAGCCAGTCACTCGAGATGACTCAGGCTGCTGAGTGGGCAGAGCCGGGTGACCTGCTGTCACCCACTGCCTTGGGGGGCCGTGGGAGGCCTGGGCAGGGCCAGCTTCCTCCTGTGCAAATGGTCTCGGTCTAGGTCTGCCCCACGGTGTAGACAGGATTCCACAATGTAGACAAGGCTCTGAGAGGTCGTGTAGTCAGGCCACCCTGGGCCCTGCCCCTGGCGGGTGCTCAACAGGCCCTGAGCCCCAAACCTGGCTTGCAGCCCCCCAACCCCCGGCTGGCCCTGGGACCTGCAGGTGAGACAGAGGCTGGGCCCTCCTCTGGGAGCTCCCAGGCCAAAGGGAGACAGACATCAGACCCAAGGCAGGAAAGGGCCAGGCCCTCCCGGGGAAACCTGGTGGACAGGGACATAACCGAGGGCATCTCAGCGGGACACGGGCCATCCAGAGTCTGCCCCTTGCCTGGATGGGAGGGCAGGGGTGAGGTGGGGGGCTCAGAGCTGACAGCTGAGCTGGGCTGAGGCAGGAGTGTGAACCTGCCACAGTGTCAGGGCACCGCAGGACACAGGCCTAGAGTGGAGGGACCCGAGGACACGGCAAACAAGTGATCACCCAGAAACAGCAGAGGGCAAAGGACCCAGTTTCCGTTTTTGGAACAAGGAGAAGGAGGAAGGATGGAGGAGGGAAACATGGAAAGGAACAAGAAGAGCCAGGGTGGGAGTGACAAGCTGCTGGAGAGGCCCAGTCAGGTGCTGGGGGAGTCCGAGGGTCCCACTGGGTGGTGTGATCTGAGCAGGCTCCATGGAGGAGGTGACACCTGAACTAGCCTTGAAGGATGGGATGGAGTTCTGGTGATTGGAGAAGGCAGCAGGGAGGGTGCTCTAGGCAGTGGGGACCCCACCTGCACAGGTGTGGAGGTGCCCTTAGGCCAGCAGGTGTGGGGCACAGCAGGGGAGCCGGGCCAGGACATGGGCTGTGCCTCTGGCCAGCGGGGAGCACAGGAGGTGGGGGCAGCAGGGCCTGGTGGGGCGAGTGGCGGGTTGGAAGACTCCGTGGAGGCCGAGCTGGTGCACAGGCTGGAGGTGGGACCCGAGGCGGCCCCTTGGCGGGGGCTGGTCTAACAGTCTGGCAGAGTCCGCGGTTGTGGAATAAATCCCACATTTCCCTGCACGGAAATGCCCAGGATGGTATATTTAGGGAGGTCTCACTTTAGCGTCCTGTCACTTTCAAACACTAAAAATCTGTGTTTCCGGAAAGCAGGGGCGGGAGCCGCCCAGCGCCTTCCTCAAAGCCCAACACTGAGATTTTAATTATATGTTTGTGAGTCTTTTTAAAAATTCTCTCTCTGGCTACTGGGCTCAATGACCACAGCTAGGTTTTTAAAAAGCACCGGCTGTGTGGCCCAAGGCGGATGTGGGAAGCACTTCCTGTCCTCGTGGTGGGGACCTGGCCCAGTGGCGGACGGGCAAGCGGCTGTGCTGGGCAGGGGCCGGGGCCAGACCTGCTTGGGCAGGAGGAGACCAGGGCGGAGAAAGACTGGGTCGTGCATTGTCCAACAGCACCCGAGGGTGTCTTTTGATGTCTTAATTTTTGGTCAGAAAAAAGACTTTGAATTATCTTTTCATAAATAAACGTATTCACTTACTCGTTTATTTATCCATGAATTCATCATGTTCAATTTATAAACAAATTTACCAAGGTCTTACTCTATGTACACTATTCTGGGCAACAGTGAACAAGACAATTTCTCCACATGCAGGAAGTTTATAGTCTACTGGTGGAGGCAAGATATAAACAAAAAAAAAAACAAGTAAAATAGGGAATGTCATTTCTATCGGAAGTGCTATGAAGGAAACGGAGAAGTTATGGGCTCTAGAGTCATGGGTGTTCTTCACAGGGTGCGCAGTATGGCCTATGAGAGAGAAATAATTTAAGATCGGACGCTCTTATGCTTGCTGATAGGAATGCTGTTCAGAGCGCGAATCTGGCTATACCTGACAAAATGACATGCGAATTTACCCTTTGACACAACAATCCCAAAGACACACTGGATACAATATGAAAAGACATCCACAGAAAGCAATTAATTGGAAACAGAGAAAGCTATACCTAGTTCCACAGGCACCTCTAAATGTTTATTTTCCACAAAATTATAAAAGCTGCCCAAATTGGTCAAACGGTGAACTGCCTTCTGTCTGGAGAAGCAACAAATGGATTTACTTTCTGAACTGCCTTAATGTGGCCCCAGGAAAATAAACAATCATGAATCACCAATGTGCGCTGATGGAACCCTCGGCCTCCTCCTCCAGCCTCGGCTAAAACAACCTCTGGATCCCACGATTCCAGGAAAGGCCTGCTGTGGGCAGGAGGCGGCCTCCACCCGCCACGGCCACTGGCCACGTCCGGGGCGCTGCGCCTGCCACTTGCACGCCAGCCCTCCAGATGCCCAGCCCTGCCACCATCGGCCCAACACCAACAAAGGCTCCAGCTATTTTTGAGCCATGGACAAAATTTAGACTCACCCAGACAATCTAAATCTGTCTCGTTTCTGACCAAAGAGTAAGACTTCTAAAGACACCCTCTCCCTCCAGCTCTGAGTGGCTGCTCGGAGAACAGAACTTCTGACCTGTGTGACCCGTCCTGCGTCCCTCAGACCCCTCCCAGCCCTGCAAGGCCTACGGGAGCGGCCTAAGCTCAGCTCTGTGTTCCAGGTCCTCCTCGAGCTGGCCCTGCCCTCTGTCCCTCTCGAGCTGGCGCTGCCCTCTGTCCCTCTCGGCCTCTTGCGCCTTCTGGCTCCAAACACCCTCCCCAGAGTCCCTCCTGAAGCCGATCTCTCTGGGGTCGACCCTCCCGTCATGACAAAGGCTGCTTCCCTCTCGGTCCGGCTGAGGAGCCTCCTTCTCTGACCCCACACGGATCAGGCCGTTGGCCTCTCCCTTTCCCCTGTGCCAGGGGCCCCTGTTCCTGGTTTAGCTGCCCCTCCGGACAGAAAGCCCTTTGACGGCAGGGACGGAGCCACGTGAGGTGGACACGAGAGGCTCTCAGGGGTCAGCTCAGCAAGCCTTCTGTGCTCCGGCGGCCCGGGGGGCGGGGAGGGGACCCAGCCCATTCTTCCCAAGGGCTGCCTGTCCCCAGGACAGCAGCTCAGTGACCATGACTCCTGGTCTGGGAGTGGCTTCCACGTCACAGCGTCTCCATCAGATGCCACCGACAGTTCGCGTTGCTGTGGGACTTGCCTCCTTCCAGCCTGGCCCTGAGGTGGAGGGCAGGCTCCCCCGGCGCCCCGGGGCAGACAGGCTGGGCCCGTCTGGCCAGTCCTGCTCGTAGCGAAGGCCAAGGGCCCACGTCAGGCCTAACGCGAGGCCCACCCGGGTCGCCACGGCCTCCACAGGCCAACGGAAGAGCCGCAGGATGGATGACCCGTCAGTCTGCGTCCTGAAGGGGCTTCTCGCACCCAGCAATCTCAGCGCTGCCCAGCGCAGGCCGGGGCTTCACTTCTGAGGCATTTTCGGCCAGGTCTCCTCACTGGCTTTCTCAGGAGCTGTTTCCATAACTGGCTCTGAGCTCGTAATTACCGGTCCGGGCCTCAGACGGCTCCGGGCCCCAAATTAAAAGGGAACACCCACACGCGCCACCACATCAAGCCCGCCAAGGCCAAGAATAGATCCCAGGAGATGTGAGCAAGAAAGATGCAACTCCTCCGGTTGAACCGCGGGAAAGAACTGAACTCTGGGAATTTTCCAGAGAGACCTGGGCACGGTGACACGTCCCTCCTGCCTGTGGGGCAGAGGTTTCCGTGAGGAGGAGCCCCCGTGAGCGGGCAGGGAGTGGGCACATCCCCTGCAGAGATGGGGAAACTGAGGCCCAGAAAGGGCGGAGGCTTTCCAGGGGTCACAGGTCAGGTTAGCGGCCCACGACATGGACATTCAGGCTTGGAGCCGGTGTGCAATGAGTGGCCCTGGATTCACTGGGTGGCCGTATTGGGAAGGAGGGTCACCTGTCCACAAGGTTCTTCTGTCAACAGGTGCCTGAGATGCCTGCTAAAGCCACCCTCCTCCAGGCAGGGCCCTGCAGGGACTCGGGGTCCCAGGGGAGGACCCAGGGAGCTGTGGCACCCACTGTCGGCTTCCACAGAGACGGGAGGGCTGGCCCCCTTCTGCCCACCGACCAGGCCCAGCTCCTGCCTGGCTCTCGGGCCCCTGCCTGCCGCTGTGCTCCTCCCCCAACGCTGCCAGTCTGCCCGGAGCTCCCGCCACGCAGGGGCTGGTACACGGTGGGGTGGGGGTGCCGTGAAGAGTCAGATTTGGTCCCTGTTTTCAGATTGCTCAGGGTTTCCCGAGGAGTAGGAGGAACAGGGGCTGGATGTGCCCCTGAGTCACACAGGCAGGTCACCAGACCCCTAAGGGAACTACAATGAAGGATGAGCACTGTAGTCACGTAGGGCGCCTTGGGGAGAAGGGCTCAGAGACAGCTTTTCTAGAAAACATTCGGGAGTGGTGGAAGAATTCTGACAAGGAGAAATGAAGAAGAGTCATCTAGGCAAAGGCACAAAGGTGGGAAACAAGGTGCCAGTTCCCATTTTTTAAGCACTGAACTATGTGTCAGGCACCGTACTAGGCACACTGCACGGGCCATTTCTGTTCCTGCTTACCTGATTGTATTTGTGATCTGCTGTGTAACAGATCACCCGAAACGTAGCAGCTTAAATCAACAAACATTACTTCACATTGTTTCTTAGGGTCAGCAGGCTCAGAGCTTAGCTGGTAGGTCTGCATCAGGGCCTCTCATGGGATCACAGCCGAGCCGTCAGCTAGGGCTGCAGTTGCTGGAGGCTTGCCCTGGGCTGGCAGGTCCATTGCCACGCTCACTCCTTCATTCCTCAGCACGGCGGCCTCTCCCTGGGGCTGCTCACCTCATGGCTTCCCCCAGAACAAGTAATCCAAGAGAGAGAGAAGCCACGTTTTGTGTAACCTAATCTTGGCAGTGACATATCATCACGATTATCATAGTCTATTGGTCACCCAAACCAGAGCTGGCACAATGTTGGAGGGGACCACACAAGGGTGTGCTGTCCAGGAGGCAGGGACCGTTGAGGGCCACGTTGAAGGCTGGCTACCCCAACAACCCTGTGAGAGTCAGTATTCATTATTCTCATCTACAGATGACAATGCAAAAGATCAGGGAAGTTAACGATTTGCACGATGCTATAGTTAGAAGCATCCAGGGTGGGATGCCGGTCTGGGTACGTGTGGACTCCACAGTCTACGTTCTTTTCTCATCCATGGCCTCCTCAAGCTGGGGACGTGCCAACATCATGTGGTTCAGTTGACTAGAATGCTGAACTTTGAATGCCAGGCTGGGGCACTCGAATTCTATTCTGGCTTGAAGGGACACGCAGAGGGATCTGGAGCAGTAAAAGCCATGATTGGATTTTCACTTGAGGAATTGCAGTTCCAAGAACACTCCAAGAGCTTTTCACCTGCATGGCTCCCCTCTGCCTGGAGATTAACTCATTTAACACTCCTAACCATCCTAGGGGGTAGATCTCCCATTTTACAGATGAGGAAACTGAGGCACAGAGCATTAAATGACTTAGATGAAAATCACATAAATAGTATCTCAGGTTGGGCCCCCTGGGCAACAGACTCTGAGTTGGAAATGTACTGGGGAGTGCTCTTTGTAGGGAAGGAAGGGAGCAGGACTGAACACAGTGGAAGAGGGATGCAATCCCAACAAAGGCCTCAGCCAAGTCCAACTGCACAGGGAGCTCTGGGGCCAACGGCCTTTCAGAATTGTCCTGCCTTGAGGGAAGAGGGCTGGACATTTATACCCCACAAACCAGTTATTGGGAGGGGGGTTCCCCCAAGGAGGGTGTCTGACCTTGGGCAGCTTCTGTGCACCCAGTCAGCCAATGCCCAGAGAAGGATTCTGCCTGGAGATGTCAGCAGCCCGCACTCCACACACCAGTGGCATGCACTGAAGAGCTCTGAGCAGCCCGCCACAGTATCCACCATGAATAGTAAGTGGCAGAACGGGGATTCCGGCCACGCAGCCAATCCTGGAGGAGTGTGCTTTCCCACTCCTCTGTAGGTTCCTAAGTACAGGACTGGCAGGCGGGTGGAGGGGTTGGGAAGTGGGGGGCTGATAAACACAGCAGGCCCTTCCTCCATCATACCGTTGGCCATTCATTGAGCAGTGCTGGGCACATGCTAAGTTTTTACGTGCCTTAACCTATTTAATCACTGACTATGATACAGGTAGTATATTATTGCCCCAATTTTAAAGGTGAGGAGACCAAGATGCACAGACTTTAAATAACCTGCTCAACAACTCACAGCTCTCAAGTTGTAGACCCGGAATGAAAACCCAGTGTGCCCCACTCCAGAGTAATTAAGCACCCTGCCGCCCCACCTCCAGGGCCCACCCTCCTCACTGCTGTGATCTGGTTCTCATGTCTGCTCCTGTTGGTCTGGAGATCCAGGACCTGGGACCAGTCACTCTTTGAGACTCAGCTTCCTCCTCTGTCAAATGGAGGCAACAGTAGGTGTTTGCCCCAGAGGTGAGAAAGCACCCAGGAGATAGGAGGGACGAGTTGTTTGGGATCCACAAGGCACACCTTCCTGCTGGGTAGACAGCATCCTGGGGAAATCAAACACCTTTGGGCATATGGTCACTATAACAGTCAGCTTTTAAGATGGACAAAAGAATTATAGGGTTTTTTTTTTTTTTTTTTTTTTTTTTTTTAGACAGAGACTTGCTCTGTCACCTACACTAGAGTACTGTGGCGTCAGCCTAGCTCATAGCAACCTCAAACTCCTGGGCTCAAGTGATCCTCCTGCCTCAGCCTCCTGAGTAGCTGGGACTACAGGCATGCGCCACTATGCCTGGCTAATTTTTTAATTCTATTTTTAGTTGACTGGCTAATTTTTTTCTATGTTTAGTAGAGATGGGGTCTCGCTGTTGCTCAGACTGGTCTCGAACTCCTGACCTCAAGTGATCCTCCCACCTCAGCCTCCCAGAGTGTTGGATTACAGGCGTGAGCCACCACGCCTGGCAGATTTATTGTTTAATGAAATACAAAGTAGCAAAATGGTTAGCATTTACATCTCACTTAGTAGAAAGTAATACCGCAAATGTTAGTATCTGTATTGATAAAATATGGGGGGGGGGTCGTTGCTACACCAAAGGATTAAAACACTGGTTTTCTCTGGGGTAGACGGAAGATTTCTAGGAGTTTCCATGTTATATATTTCTGAATACATGGTACAAACTTTGTGTAATTAAATTCTATAATTAATTTAGTCTTAATTCAATAAAAGGAACATGCATTAGTTCTATAAATCCCAAAATAAAAATATTTTTAAAACAGGAGTCTCCATTTACATTACATGTTCACATTCAACGTAGTCCATTTCGGCAGCACTCGCTGCACCCTATGATAGGCCAGGCCCTGGGCTCGGGGGACAGGCAGCCACTGTGTAGAAGAGCAGAGGATGTGGAGGCAGGGAGACAACCTGCTGTGTGCCCTGGGGAAATCACCTAACCTCTCTGAGCCTCACTCTCCTTTCAGGACAAAGATGTGACAGTCATTGTGAGATGCAAATTAAGTATTAGATGTGGATGTTCTGGGCATGTGGTCACCACTGGATAGCATCTCACACAAGCCCAGAACAGCCCTATAAGCTGAGGACATCCATGTTCCAGAGGAGGAAACTGAGGCTGGGAGAGGTGGGCTGGGAAGCCCAGATCACGCTGAGAGCAGGTGTGGGAGTCAGGATGTCAATTCTGTGTGTGCGAGTCCCAGGTCAGAAACCCTCACCCCAGTCCTGTGTGCCCTGCTGTCATTCAGCCCTTCTGTTTCCAGAGAGGGGGTCACTGTCCAGCGTACCTGGCAATTATCTTTATGGCTCGTGGATTTATTATTTGTGTCTCCCACTGGAAGGTCAGCTCCATGACGGCAAGGACTTGGTTTTGTTCACTGTTGTGTCCCCAGCAACTAGAACTGTGCCTGGCAGGTAACAGGTCTACATAACTCATTTGAATGAACGAATGGGAAAGTGAAAGAGCTCCCTAGTAAAGAACCAAAGGATGTGACCTGTGGAGATAAAGCGTTACCCTTCAAGGCCACAGGGCTGACAAGGGCAGCGCAGGACCCGGGCAGGTTCCTGATCCCCACACAGTCCCCATTTGCCCAAACCAGCAGCTCAGTTAGTTCATCAGCACCCCTGTCCTCAGCCACCAGACACCACGGGGATAAATCAGTCTGGTTCAGGAAAGGGTCAGGGCAAAAGGGCCCCTGGCTAGACTTCTGCCTGCTAGTGCTGTTTGTGCCTCGGTTTCTCCATCTGGAACACAGGCATGTGCCTCTCCGGGGAGCCCTGGTGGAGAGGGTTCAGGGAGAAGGAGCGGAGTTGGTCCTTCCTGTCGCCCTTCCTCCCTCAGGAGGGGCCAGGCTGGGTGAGGCACTGGGGCAGGGGACGGGATGCTGTGAGAAGATGCCTCCGACACTGAGCCACAGGGCCAGAGCGGGGAGCACCTCGTTGTTCTGACACCATCACTGTAGACTGGACGAGACAGCAAAGGCCCAGAGAAGGGAAGGGACATGGCTCGGAACAAGCAGGAATTAATGGCGGGCCCAGGCGGTACAAGAACCTGGGTGACAGATCACTAGGAGCCCCACTTTACAAGGAGGGGCCCAGGCTCAGGGGGACCAGGGACAGGATCCATCTGCTCCACATGGTGACAGCCCCCATTACTGTTGGGACAAAGAGGAGCCGCGGGTCTACGGGCTGATGTGGACACCCAGGCCAGGCTGGGGCACCGTCTGACCACGGCCCTGGCCCCCAGCACAGGTGCGGTAAATCACGACGGGCTTCCTGGAGCACCTGCTCCACACGACGCCTGGGCCATGGTGGGAGGCCGGGACAGGCCCCGGCCTCTGGGTCCCACAGGCTGCCATCGGCGGGCAGGGGCCTGGGGGCACCAGGCCTGGCTTCTCAGGAGCCAGATGAGGCCGATAGGAGAGGTGGGGCTGGAGGCAGCAGGTGTGGGAGCCGGGGCGTGGGTGCGACACCTCAGGGGCCCTGCTGCTACACCCGTGGTGGTTCTGGGGCCTCCGACCTTCAGGGGCCTGGGGCCTGGGGCTCTAAACGCAGAGAGAATCTTGGCACGTGTCCAGTGCCCCAGACGGCCTCCGTAATCACCAGTTAACACTACCCTAACCGAGACAGTTCTACTAGTGCCATTAGTGCATCAGGATAAAGAAGGCCCTTCTGACAGCCGCTGCGCCCGCCACAGCCTGGGCTTCCCCTGAACAAAGATCTGCTTGTTAATCCCACAGCGTCCGAGGCCCCGGGTCTTAATGAAACACGCAGAGCTGGCGTGGGAAGAAGCTGGGATTTGGAATCCATAGCCGTGGATGTTGCCCTGGACATGCTGTGTGGCTGTGGGGTGGCCACTTAACTTCTCTGAGCCCATGAAATGGGGCTGGCAAAACAGTTTCACAGGAATTGAATGAGGAATTGTAAGGCTGTGAAAGGTCACATGCTAATTTCTACTCTAAAATAGCTACAGACACTTTTTTTGGCCATTTCTGGGTTTCACATGTGTACAAGTCACGTGGGGAAGTTCCTGTCACATCCATGCCAAGGCTGGGCTGTAGCGGGGAGGGACTGGGGGCTACAGTGGCCAGGCACAGGTGCACCCTCTGAGGGGCGGGGGGCTGACTTTATGCTGCTCCCCCTCTACCAACCAATCACACAACCACCCTGAAGAGCGATCACTAGGAGCCCTACCTTACAAGGAGGGGCCCAGGCTCACAGAGGGCGAGGGACTGCTCTAAGGTCACACAGCAGGAGTAGGCTTTGCTGGACTCACAGCAATAGCTCGCTCCAGGCTGTGCATGCCTTGACCCACCCCAGGGCATGCCGGGGGGGAAACAGGACGTGGGCTGAGTGGTGATTCATTCTGATGGGTGGCTCCCCTGGGCATATTCTTGGGTGACTCTATCCTCAACTCTTCTTGGTCCTGAGCCCCGGGTCAGCCTGTCCTGAGGATGGAGCCCTGGTACCAGCCCCACATATGGGCTCCTCTGTCCCAACTGTCCACTCTGCCGTCTAACCAGGAAGGTGGCATCCAGACCCCAATGGCCGGAGTCCTGTGCCTGGCGCTGGGCTCTCAGCACTGGCTAACGGCTGCCTCCCGCTGCTCATCCCCCACCTCGGCCCACCACCAGCTCTGGGGTAGGGGGAGCAGAAGCTTGGCTGTCCCCTCTCCCTGCCCTAGTAGTGTAGGAAGCAAATGGCTGAGGACCCCACAAAACCTGCAGCTGCTCAGTCCCCCGTGTTCTTCAGCCCAAATCCCTCAGAAAGCTCTCTCTACCCTGAGAGCCCAACCTGACAACAGAAATGTCACCTCCTTGAGCACTGGATGTACAGTCAGAAGACCTGGGCCTGTCCTGGCTCAGCTGCATAGAGGCTGTGCCATCCTAGGTGTGACATTGCCTCTCCGAGCCTCCCTGTCCTCATCTGGGAGATGGGATGAGGATCACGGCTGTGAACAGGGTTGCTGGAGGGTCAAGAGCAATGTGTAGGTGACAGGAGGCTGGTGGCCGTGGCCAGGGTCCTCTCCCTGCTCTCAGCCCACGGCTCCCCTGACCACTTCAGGCTGAGCTGTGGTCCTTGGGTCCCCAGGCCCAGCCTGCTGTCTGCCCAGCCCAGACCTCTGCCTGTCACTAGCCATAGACAGGAGGAAAAGCAGATGGGGGCCCGACCAACAGGAAGTACTCAGGGCGGTAGACTACAGAGAGTTTTCTAATGGAAAAAAGTAACTTTGAGACCTTTAAGAGTAAATGGCTCCATGGTTTAGAGAAAAGTGTCTGCAGAGAGGAAAAGCCAGGCTTTGCCTGGGAGAACAGAGAGGGTCCAGGCTGCCCACTGGGCCATTCCACAGGCCTGGACACTCACTCCACGCCAGGCCACATCCTAGCTGCGGGGGCCCAAGGTGACAAGACACAGTCGCTGCCCCACCAAGCTGAGAGTCTGCTCCTTCCCCAGCGGCTCCCCTGATAGCCGGCCCCACCCAGGCTCTGCAACTCTGCACAGGGAAGAGCCTGCTGTGGACTCAGGGCAAGTGGGTCAGCTCTGGTCACTCTGATGATGTGACCACGGGTTTCCACACTGAACTTTGTCCCTCTCCTCAGCACTGCCCTTATCACAGTGACAGCATCCCAGCCTCTGTTTACTCATCTGTCTCCCAGCACCAGGCTGTCTTCCTGGTGCAGCCCGGGTGGGCACCGACATCGCCTGACTCTTACTCCTGGGTGTGTTGGGGGCGGGCGAATGCAGCCCCTGGGAGTCCACATTCCCTGCTGCTCCTGCCCACTCTGCAGCCCCGGGAGCCCCACGTGCCTTAGACCTTCCCTGACCATGGCAGTCCCCACGCCCCTGTGGGCTGCGTCCATCCCCCTGTGACTCCCGGTTCCCAGTCAAGGTCTGGCACCGCCCAAGGATGCAGCTCGTGTTCACTCCCCGAGGGGCCACCGTGAGGGCGCCGGGCCCCTTACACTCAGCCCGCCGTCCACACGGTCACCGCGGGGTCCCCGATGCCATCCTGGCGGCCCGCACTTACCCATGTTGACGAAGCTCATGACCAAGTCTGCGCGGGCCAGGCGCCCCTCCGGGGGCCCGCCGTCCTCGTCGTCGTCGCCGGCCATGGCGTGGTAGAGGTCCAGCATGAAGAGCGGCGCGGACGCGGGCAGGCGGGCGGCGGCGGGCGGCGCGCGGGGCCGGGGCCGCCCGGGCAGCCCGAACACCGCCAGGATCTCGCGCTGCATGTCGCGGCGCTCGCGCGCGCCCAGACGACGCTGGGGACAGCCAGGCGGGGAGCGCGGGCCGGGGCCATAGCCGCCCAGCGCGCACAGCGCCAGGCCCAGGAGCCAGAGCGGGCCGGGGCGCGCGGCCATGGCGGGCCGGCCGGGGCTCAGCGGGCGCGCATCAGCTCCGCGGCCCGCGCGGGCCGGGACGCCCTGACGGTGAGCGGCGGGCTGGGCTCGGCGGCCGGCGGGACGGGACGAGCGTCGCCCGCGGCCTCAGAGCGATCCCCAGAGCCGTCCCCGCGCGGCACCTGTCCCGGCCCGGGGCCGTGCGGACGCGCACGCCACAGCCTCTGGGCAGGGGTACTCCGCGGACTGGGGACCGTCGGCTAATCCGTGTGTCACCGCCGTGCCCGCCAGTCCGGCTGAGGCCGAGGTCCGCGCAACGGGCAGGGGAGACGGGCGAGCTCCCGCAGCGATCCCGGCGGCGCGAACCCGCGAGTCCCTTGGTCCGGCCCCGTCTGTGCCGCCCGCCGCGGCCGCCCGCGCCCTTCGCCCCGCCCCGCCCCGGGCGCGACCGACGGGGGCGCGAGGGCGGGGCCGAGGCCGGGAACCGACGCCCGCGAGGACCTCTCGGTGGCTGGTGGGCGGGCCGGGCAAGGGGTCCGCAGCCCCCGCACCGGCACCGTCAGGGTCGCCCTGGGCTCCCACCCAGCCTCTAACCTCCGCTCTGGGACCCCAGCGCGGCGGCACCGTCCGGAGAAAGCTGGAATATGCGCTCCTGCGGGGCGTGTCCTTGATGCTCTGGCCCTGGCGGGGATCCCCAGTCCCAGTGCAGCAGCTCCGCGTTAGTGCGCGGGGTGTTGCCACTGGGCCAGACACATGGCCTCAGTCCCGTCTGGAGAGGCCAGGCGGATGCCAGCCAAGCCCCGAGGGTGGGGCACATTCTTTTGCCAGCAGCAGCCGGGCCCGGGTTTCCGGCCACCGCAGCACCTCGCCGCATCCAGGTGCCTTCCCGGAGGTTCGCTTGCGCGCGCTGCTGCGGGTCCACCTTCCCCGACACCTGCTCAGTGGCTCCTCCTGGAGCTACCACCCACCCGGCTCCCACGTCCTCTCCGGCAGCGCCCCTGGCAGCGCTCGCTGCGGGCCCTGCCGACCCGGGTGCGGACCCAGCCGCGCGGAGAAGATGCGCACCCGCCTCCAGCCTGGCTGAGGAGTTCCGGGGCCCTTCACCAGCTACCTTTGAGCATTTTTGCAATTGTCGCGGCCCCAGTGCAAGGCTTGCAAGAGAAGGATCCTCACGGAAACGGCTCTGTCGACTCAGCCCCTTTCTGCACACCTTGATCTTCCCTAGCTGCTCCCTCACCTCATTTATTCATTTATGGTGTGGGAGGAAGTGGCACCTAGACTGAGCTTGTAAAGCTGGATGGAATTGGTCTGGAAGGACAGGAAAGGTGAGTGGGAAGAAAGCGTTCCAGGCAGAGGGAATAGCTTGTGTCAAGGCCCTGAGATTCCAGCGAGCCTAACAATGGCAGGTAACAATTAGCACTGACCAGGTGCCAGGCAGGTTCTGAGTGTGTGTGTCCTGTGTCACTTCTGTAATGCTCCCTCATTGTCACAGGATACATACCATTGGAACCCTCTCTTTTTAACAGGTGAGGAAACTGAGGCACACAAAGATGAAGAGACTTCCCCCAGGTCTTACAGCAGTGGAGCTGGGCTGGAGCAGGTGGGCAAGTGCATGTTAGCTGTTCCATGGAGGCTGGAGAGCCCAGGGGATAAACGGCCAGGGATGAAGGGGCTGGCAAGGGACAGACCACAAAGGACCTTACAGGGGGCTAGATGAGGGCTCTGGGCACCAGCTGATTATGGTGTCCCCCCTGTGGATTCAAGATTAAACCTCCAACAAGTGTATAATACCCAACAAAATCACATTTTGAAGTGATGGCTTCAAAAACGTTTTTCAGTATCAGTATATTCTTAAGGTAAATACTGGTGCCTTAAGCACATGCCTGGTCTGTGTTTTACCTAACAGGTAAATTTTCACACTGCTTGTAAACCCCATGAGGACACTGAGCTTTATCCTCAGGATAATGCAGATTAGCCATTGAAAGTGCCCAAGGCAAGAGCAGAACCCTAACGCAGAGGGCAGTATGGATAGGCCGGAAGGAGGCAGGAGCCGGGGCCCTGCAGCTGGAGGCAGGCACAGCTTTGGCATGGGGGTTACATTGACAATGAGCCTCTAACAGTGAAGGGGTGGAGGGGCAGAGGACAAAACTCTTTAGGAGGCTGAATCCACAGGGCTTGACTGGGGCAGAGGGCAGAGTCAAGGGGTCATCCCTATGTCAGCTTGATCAGGGTCTCTGAATCTTCTGCCCATCCCCTCACTGTCCTCTCTGCACCCTCTGTGCTCCCCTTTGAGGCCACACCACATCACCTGGGGCCTCAGATCTAGCCTGCAAATCTCAGGGTGCATTTTGTGCAATGCTGGGCTCCCAGGTAGACTGCAAGCTGCCCAGCGCTGATTCTTATGACAGAAATGATTTCTATCGATTTAGGACGAGTGGAAATTGGTATGTTCTCTAAACAATGGGCTTCACATTGCCATAAACCTAAACAGCAGGTGTTAGCCATTCCAAAGGGTCTCAGCCCATGGCTCAATTCAGCAACAGCCACCGCGGGCGGCTGTGTGCTGTGCCCTGAGCCAGAGATCAAGTGGACAAGTCCCCTGACCCCGAGCAGCCCCCACTCTTAACAGGATGACAGTTGGTGGGCACAGTCATTTCCAGAGGCAGAATGTGTGTGCCCACAGAGGAGCGGGCGAAGAGTCTGGAAGGGCAGAGGAGGAGGGGCTGGGAAGTGGGGGCTGGGCGACGTGTGAGTGGAATCCGAGACCACCAGAACCGGAAGGGAACTGAGGTGGGGAAAGTTTCTTGGAGAAAGTAGTGTCAAAACAAGGGCTTTCCCAGCTGCCTGGCAACTCTGTGACCTCGGGCAAGTTACTTAACCTCTCTCAGACTCAGTTTCCCATCCAGGAAAGGGGCTAATGATCATAGGCCTGTGACGGGTATTAAATGGGAATGTATATACAGCACTTAGCACAATCACTGGCTTATATAACAGTAAGCAGTCAATAAATGTTAGCTATTATTATTATTATAAAAATAGTATTATACTATTCAAAGCACTAAAAATATTTTTTCCTGATGACAAAGGTAACTTGTTTATTATAGTAACTTTTGAAAATATAGAAAAGTAAAAAGACCACTGCCCAAAAAAGTTTAAAAATCACCCAAACCCATGTTCCAGAGATAATCACTGGTAATATTTGGTGTATCTTTTTCTTACACGTTTGTGTGTGTGTGTGTGTGTGTGTGTGTGGCTTTTTTTTTTTTTTTTTTTTTTTTGAGACAGAGTTTGGCTCTGTCACCCTGGGTAGAGTACAGTGGCATCATCATAGCTCACTGCAACCTCAAACTCCTGGGCTCAGGGAATCCTCCTGCCTCAGCCTCCTGAGTAGCTGGGACTATAGACACATGCCACCCTGCCGAGCTAATTTTTCTCTTTTTTATAGAGATAGGGGTCTTGCTCTTGCTCAGGCTGGTCTGAAATACCTGACCTCAAGCAATCCTCCCCCCATCAGCCTCCCAAAGCTAGGATTACAGACATAAGCCACCACGTCCAGCCGGTATAACAGGATCATATTGTTTTATTCATTTCATGATATTTTGCAACATTTCATCATGTCATTAATTATTTCACACATATTTTTAATTGGGTTCATGGTATTTTTCATCATATTGTTATCATAATTTATTTAATCAAGCCTATGTTATTAAATAATATGTTTATATTTTATATTATGTACAATGCAGTTATGAACAATCTTATAGAATTATCTGTACCCATCCATGATGATTTCTTTAGGATAAATTTATAGAGAAGGAATATTTGGATCAAAGGGCATACATACTTTTGAAGATTTTTGATACATATTATCTGTTGCCCAAATAGCCTGAGGATGCCCATTTTCTTTCACACTTGCCAACACTAGGTATTATTGTTAAATACATAAATAAATAAATCTCTGCTGATTTGGTAAGTAAAAACATCTCCCTACTGCTGTAATTTGCACATGCAAGGTTACTACTAACTGCTCTCTTCTTTTTGAAACACTCTCCTCCCTTGGCTTCAAGGACACCTGCTCTCTTGCCCCTCCTTCCTCCCTGCCTACTTCTTAAACATGAATATGCCCTGGGTCTGTCCACAGTTCCGTTTTCCCTCTTAGGCTTTCAATCTAGCGGTGAGCTCCTCCACCTGGGACTTCAGTCCCATCACACGGTCATGTCCAACTCCAAATATATTCACAGAGCAGGCCTTCCTCCTGGATGCCAGAGTTATATGCAATGACTGATTAGACACAACTGGTGCCAGAAACCTGGAAGCTGACACATGTCTCTCCCTCCAAATAGTAGTTCAGCCTACTGATTCTACCCCCTAATGCTCCTTAAATCCCAAGCCTCTCCACACCCCCTTACACTGAAGTGTTTCATGTAGCATCTCCCCCCAATGGTCTCCTTGTTTCTCATCTCATTACCCACCCAAACCTCACTCATTCTGTAGAATTAATTTCTAAATAAAAACCTGATATCTCCAAACAGCTCAGAATCCTTGCATGTTCTTTCATTGCTTATATCAAATTTCCCAAACTGAGCTTTTTGAGGGCTTTTCTACAAAAGAAGTTTGGTAAACACTGTACTCTGTGTTTTCCCCCTTGGGAGAGCCCTCATGCAATTCATATTTCGTGGGCCCTAAGAAGTCCTGCAGTAAAAGGATCCAGTTTAGCTTTAAGCTGGCGTCTTCCAAATGCGTTTGACCTCTTGGGGTCCAGGAGGGTGCCACGCGACCAAGTGCCCAGCAGGTGGCGCTCTGGCATCCATCACCTGCTCTCTGGGGCTGACCCCTCTCCAAGCCTGTTTGGCCACTGGCCTCATACACTTGGCGGCAGTCACACGAGACTACTTGTGGTTCCCCTACTTGTCCTGCTGTGGACACTTCTGTTCATCTGAACATGTGCTATCCAAGATTGTCCAAATCCCCTCTGCCTGTCTGGTCTGTGTTAGTTCCCTTTAAGATGCAGCTGAAGCAACACCTCCTTTCCATGGGAGATGGAGATGGGAGATGCCCTCTCCATCTCTGTAGGCAGAGCCATCTCTCCCTCCCTCATTCTCCCAACTCACTCATTTTATCAAACGGAAGGACATTTATTTATTCCCATGTTTGCTCCCTGCTCTAGGCTGAGAGCTTATCGAGGCAGGGACAGTCATCTTAATTTACCTTCTAATTCCAGTGCCAGGCTCATGTTTAGGGTTTCAATAAGCATCTGTGAAACTTAGTAGCCTCTATTTCTCTGAAATATCCTCTGGAAATGGAGCAGACTCTCAACAGTTCCAGGAACGAATCTCACAACCTTCCTGACTTCACCGAGAAGTGCTTCCACCAAGAAGAGCTCATCACTTCATGGGGGACGAACAACAGAAACATGGAGCTGGGCTGAAGTGTGGGGGTCGTGGCCAGCGAGGCTCACTCTCTAGCTGTGTGACTGACTCTCTTGCACACCAGCCACAAATGCAAAACCATGAATTTTCATTACTGAAACTACAAGGTTAAATTCATGATGGCCAACATCTACTGTACAGAGAATATGAAAAGAAATAGCAATTTAGAAGAGCACACAGAACAGTTTTCCATAAGAAGGATACTACAGGAATAGAGATTATCACCGACACATTTAACCTTTGCATTTTTGTGATCTGAAGACCTGCTTAATCCTATCACAGGATCCTACGCTGAGCTCCTATGTCATGACCGTGTCAACTCGAGAGGACATCATGGGGTACATGCCTTGTAATGCCTTATTAAATGACTGCTGAGGGGCCCAAAGTGTGCCCCATTTGCTCTCCCTGCTGGGTGCATGCAAGATGCTGGGAAAATCCAGTCCATCATGTTCCCAGGCTGTGCTCACACATCATAAAGAAGCAAATAAATATAATGAGACGGTCCTGTCCATGGGGAGTCTTCAGCCGACGGGTCAGGTCACCTTCTACTAATGAACTAAATGCTCCACTTTAAAGTCAGAAGCTGCACACGATGGCACAGGTCTATAGTTCTACCTACTCAGGAGGCCAAAGCAGGAGGATAGCTTGAGTCCGGAAGTTCCAGGTTGCAGTGAGCTTTGATCCCGCCACCACATGTCAGCCTAGGTGACAGAGTGAGACCCCATCTTTAGGGAAAGAAAAAAAAAAAAAGGACACTACCAACAGAGTAGGCAACCCATAGAATGGGAGAAAATGTTTGCAAATCATATATCTGATACGTGATTAATATCCAGAATATATATATTTAAAAATATCTCATACAACTCAACTACAATAAAACAACCCGATTTTAGATGGCAGGTAGTTTTTTTTTTTAATTTTTTATAGAGATGAGGCCCCACTATGTTGCTCAGGCTGGTCTTGAACTCCTGACCTCAAGTGATCCTCCTGCCTCAGCCTCCCAACATGCTAGGATTACAGGAGTGAGCCACTGCACCTGGCAAATAACCCAATTTTAAAATGAGCAAAAAAGTTATATAAACATTTCTTTAAAAAATATATATAGAGAAGGCCAAATAAGCACATGAAAATATGTTCAATATCACTAATCATTAGGGAAATGCAAATTAAAACCATGATACCGCTTCACAATCATTAGGATGGCTATTATCAAATAAAAACAAACACAGAACATAACAAGTGTCAGTGACTATGTGGAGAAATTGGAACCTTTATGCATTGCTGGTGGGAATGTAAAAATGTGCAGCCGCTATGGAAAAAAGTATGGCAGTTCCTCAAAAAATTAAATACAGGATTACCATATGGTCCAGCAGTTCCACTCCTGGGTATATACTCAAAAGAATGGAAAGCAGCAAGTGAAACAGAACAGATATTTGCACATCCATGTTCATAGCAGCACTATTCACAATATCCAAAAGGTGGAAACAACCCAAATACCCATCAACAGATGAATGGATAAATAAATGTATATACACACAAGGGAATATTATCCAGCCTTAAAAAAGGAATGAAATTCTGACACATACTATAACATGGATGAACCTTGAGTACATTATACTAAATGAAAGCAGCCAGACACAAAAGGACAAATACTGTATGATTCTACTCATATGAGAACAATCATATTAATAGAGACAGAAAGTAGAATGGTGGTTGCCAGGGGCTGAGGAAAGGCCAGAGGAGGATTGCTTGTTTAATAGGTACACAGTTTCAGTCTGGGGAGATGAAAAAGTTCCGGAGATGGATGAAAGTGATGGTCGCAGAACAATGTGAATGTACTTAACGTCACTGAACTGTATACCCTGAAATGGTTAAAATAGTAATTTTATGTTATATGTATTTTACCACAATTAAAAAAAGTGGTCAAGAAAAATGACCAGGTATTTGAACTCAAATCAGTCTCTTGAATGGACTAAGGCTTAGTCACTAAGCAGAATGCAGGGACAGGTATACAGCACCTCTGACGTCATATAATCCAATGACTCTGCTCATGGACACACCCTGGGTGGCCCAAAGCTGCATTCATTCCTTATACCCTTCCTGCAGTAACAGGCGTCTGTGATTGAGGGCAAGGCACTGGCACGGTCCAGAGCACCCTCTCTGTAGCCAGGCAGACAGGAGTTCATATCAAAGCGCCACCTCAGGCCCGCCGCGGTGGCTCAAGCCTGTAATCCTAGCACTTTGGGAGGCCGAGGCGAGAGGATCGCTTGAGCCCAGGAGTTTGAATCTACAGTGAGCTATGATGACGCCACTGCACTCTAGCCCAGGCAACAGATAGAGACCCTGTCTCAAAAAAAAATTCAGCCGTGTGACATGGAAACTCTCAGCCTCTGACTCCTCCTGTGTAAGATGGGATCATAATTGTACCTGCCTAGAGAGGTGTGGAAACAACATGACCCAGGGCCCTACCCCCATTCACCCCGGGGCCAGGCTCAGAGCACATCCTGTACCACCGCTCATTTGATGGATGAGTAGAAGAATCGCCCAAAGGAAGAGGCAGGTGTAGACGTGGCCACAACGGCCTGAGTGCCAGGGATCCCCTGCTCCGCCACTCACTGGCTGCGGGAAATGGGATTAAAAGGCCCCTGCCTCACGTGGCTGCTGGGCCTTTTCGTTACTATGACTAATGAAAACAGCGGCAGCCACAATACAGCTGCCACTCCTTGAGAAGGTCCTCTGTGTTCAGTGCCGTGCAGGAGTCCTCATGTCAGTCCCACCAGGGAGGCATCGCCCCGGTTTGCACGGAACCTGGTGATCACTGAGCCCTGCTCAGGAAACGGCAGCTGTGTCCTTCCAGTGTGCAGGGGCAGGGGAGGGTGAGAATCCGCGCCCACCCACAGCCCTCCCACCCCCACGTGCTGAGGGTAACCAGAGTCCAGGGCTGGGGGCAAAGCTGCTGGGAGCTTGGAGTCCTGGGCTCTGGCCCCACTTGCGCTCCCGATTGGCTCTGCCACCTGGGCCGGTCACTACCCCTCCCTGGGCCTCAGTTTACTCTACGGTAAAGTGAAAACTAGGGGAGTCAGAGCCCTTGATCACCAAGATCTCTCGCCACAAAAAAGGCTAAGGGAGGAAACCGTGGGGTCTGTCCCGATTCCCGGCCTCTCTCTGCCCCCTGGTGGCCGCCAGCAGCCTAGCACCAGCGGGAGATGACAGCAGAACACTGTTGTGACCTCCGCCTCAGCCCCCATCCCTCTGAGCCCTAGTCCCCATCTGTTAAATAATACCTACCTCTTTGAGCTGTTGTGAGGATGCAGAGAAATAATACATGCAAAGTGCTTGGACGGTATGGGTACTGCCTACCCGGTCAACAGAAAGCAGGTCCTACAATTAGGATGGCAACTTCCGTCCTCAGTGAAGAGTGTAATGACTACAAGCTTCAAAGACATGCTTGTTTTTGGAAACCAAAGTGTTTGACTTAAGCTATAAGTAGATTTGTGGTCCCCGGGATAATTAACCTGCCTCTGGATAACCCACTAGCCTTATGTATTTTATTAACTGTTTTCAAAAAACCAAATTTAAAATATTTTTCCTTCTTTTGTTTGTTCTCTTTCCTTGGTTTCTGATTTTTTTTAATTTTCTTTCTTTTTTTTCCTGAGACAGGGTCTCACTCACTGCAGCCTCCAACTCCTGGGCTCAAGGAATCCTCCTGCCTCAGCCTCCCCAGTAGCTACAACTACAGGTGCATACCACCACATCTGGCTAATGGTTTCTGACTTCATTGTTTCCTTCCTTTCTGTTTTAGGGGTTTGTTTTATCACTCTTTTTTACCATCTTAAATAGAATTCTTGCCTATTGATTTTTAACAGTTTTATTAAGGTATAATTTACACACCATAAAATTAATCTGTTTTATAATTAGTGTACTATTCAGCAATTTTTAGTATAGTTACGGAGTTGTGCAACTATCATCAAAATATAATTTTAGGATATTTCAATCATCCCAAACAGAAATATACCCATTTGCAATTTATCCCCCTTCCTATTCCTAGCCCTAGGCAAACACTAATCTACTTTTTCTATATATAGATTTGCCTTTTCTGAACATTTCACAAAAATGGAGTCACACATATATGACATCTTGTGTACAGCTTCTTTCACTTAACATAATGTTTTTGAGGGTTCATCTGTATTGTAGCGTGTAGCAATACTTCCCTCCTTTTCATTGCTGAGTAGTATTCCATTGTATGGATGGATATACCACACTTTGTTTATCCATTCACCAGTTGATGGACATTTGTGTTATTTCCCCTTTTTGGCAATTTTAAACAATTGTTGCTATGAATATTTGCCTACAAGTCTTTGTGTAGATATATGTTTTCATTTATCTTGAGGGCTTGTTTATTTTTATATGTGTATTTTTTCCTGATAGTGTACTTAAAGATATCAATTTGCCTTTAAGTGCTGCTTTACCTCTGTTGAACAAACTTTGATATGTGGTTTTGCCATTAGTGTTAAGAGCTAAATGTTTCTCAAATTTCTTTATGACTTCCTCTTCCACCAAAAGTTATCTATCAATATGATAGTTTCCAAACATATAAGCCATCATTTTGTTTTATAATTTGTAATTTTTCTGAATCATGGTTGGGGAGCATAGACTATGATATTAATTCTTTAGAATTTGTTGAGGCCTCCTTTACGACCTTAAAATATATATTCCAGCTTTTGTAAATGCTCCATTTGTATTCCTTGGGAACTGCTTGAAACGGATCATTTCTCTGGAAGATTCTAATGCAAACAAAACACGAAACCTTACTCTTCCACACATTCCCCATACAAGGGCTGCCAAGATCCCCTGAAAAGGTTCGACTGGCAAAGAAAACTACAGGGCCATCGATGACTCTGCTCTCCCTGGCTTCTTAGTTCCTCATCTCCCCTCCACCATTGATCTCCTCCACTTCACTGCCCTCCCTGATGTCCCTGACAACCCTCTGCATGATGTCACAGCCCAGGATGACTGCAGGCCCACAGACTCATGTCCTTCCAGCTTGCTTGCACCACCAACCAAGCCGCTTCCCCTCTTGCACCTCCTTAAGGCCTCCAAGCCCCTGAACCCTCCAATGTGTCCCTATTCATCAACTCATTTCTGCCTTCATTTTCCTCTTTAACCAGCTTAAATGTCATGTTCCATCATTTCAATCACATCCTCACAAACATCCTGGCCTCCTTTGTTCTCCCTTTGTCCTCAGCACCTATCAAAACTCCAAACTGTAGACAAATCCAGCCTCTCCTGCACACTTACCTCCAGGCCAGTAAACATTTTCTAAGAACTGATAGACACGTAAATGACACTGTAAATTCACAGTCACCAACCTCACTGCTGTTAAACAATTCTAGCGTGGTTTATTGTTTAGTTATTTTGTCCTCAGACTTCTAGCTTCCCTTCTACCCCTCTCACTCTCAGAGGATGACCTAATGTTATACTTGGCAGAGAAAATAGAAGCTATCACACACAGCTGCCTAATCCTTCCTTCCTTCCTCCTGTTGAAGGACACTCCTTCTGTGCTCAGAATTCCATTCTTCCTGGCTTCTCAGGAACTTTGGCACTGTGCATGGGCGGGGTGAGCCTATGTATGTGGAGCGAGAGGAGTTAGGAGGCAGTTGCAGAGGTGCTTGCTTTAAAATACCAATCAGATTATATTTCTCCCCAAAAACAAGTAGCCTTTCAATACCTTCCCATTGCTCTGAAGATTTTTTTTTTTTTTAATGCTTGGCATGGCCCTCATATATAATTCACACACAAACACAATAAGAGATGCAAATAAACTTTAAATATGTTGAAATAAGTTCAACCTCATCGTGATAAGATAAATACAAATTTAAATTACACTGAGCTAAAGTTTGTCACCTATAAAAAGGACAGAAATCAAAAAGTTTGATCATACAGACTGATGACTAATGAGGCTGTGGGAAAACAGACATTCTTATAAATTCCTAAGGAGAGTGCAAAAATGACACAACCTATATGGAGGGCAATTTGGCAATATCTATCAAAATTTCAAATGCATTTACATTTGGACCCAGCAATCCTTCTTCTGAGAACTTACTGTATCTCTGCACTAAAAAAATATATATGTATGAGGTGATATTCACATTTAAGTGGATATGATAACATCTGTATGTACACATATTTATAGTGATAGGTGTATATAGCAATAATTTTTAAATACTTCATTTTATTCTCTAATTTATCTAAACTATACGTTACATGACTGGCTAACAAGTGATATAAATTATAGGTGCTAATATATTCATCAGATTGTTCTAATGATTTCCAAATCATATGTTGGTTTTTAGAAATTATTGGCATATTATTCGTATAATGCAGTTGTCACTAGCTAAATGGTACTCCTGTCTGAGCCATGATTTGACATCAAACCCTTCCAATGCCTTCTGCATTAAATTGATCATCATTAGGTGACTCATATGCTCAATAAATAGAGAATTTTTTCTTAAAAACGGTGCATTATTCATGGGCTGAAACTTTTCTTAACTTCTGCTGAATTAACAGCAATTATATTAAAAATTCTTCTAACCATTGTAATACTGTGTGAGTTTTTTTATATTCCAGAGTTGTTTATTGGAGTAGGTAACATGAAAAGTTCTTACATTTTTATGTCAAGTCATTAAAATTGTAACGAATACTTATATATACAGTGAATGAAATTGAGCATTCCTCTGGAAATTTACTATTAATATTCTCTAATTTTGTAGATGTGTAAGATTTTCATATATACATTATCTCTATTATTGAACAAATTGTGAATATGATTAATTTGGATGTTATATTTAATTATCTGGCTTAATTTTAGTGATTTTTTTTTTACCTTGAACCCACAGATCTTTGCAAGCATCATTTGACCAAGTTCCAGGAGTCAATAATAACTTAGAAGAATTTAAAAGTTCATTATATGGTTTACTTTTGTTATCAAATAACTACAATTTCCACAGAATTTATTAGACAATCTCATGATTTTTCTTTCAGATTTAATACTGCTCTGGTATTCTCTGTTTTCTCTTCCAGCTCTGTTATTTATTCTTCTCCACTTTCTTCTGTGTTCCTGGAAGCCAGCATCTATAGGCTGCAGAAACTGGACTTCTCTAATCTCTGGCTTCTGATTGGGCTTGACCCATGGTGGGCACTGGCGGAGACTAGAGCATAGGAGCAGAAAGCCAGCAGGACATTTGTTCCCCTCCCCCTATCCTTCCCTGTCTGGCAGTGCTTGCATTCCTCTGCTTAAGGCTGTAACTCCGTCCAGCTGTCATCTCTTATGTGAGACTCTGGTAACCTGTCCTCCCCTTGTTCCTGCAGGCGTAGGAGTAATAACACTATCCTGCTTTAGCTAGTCCTCAGGATAATTGCTTTGCCACCCCTTGTTTTTTTTTTTTTTTTTTTTTTGAGACAGAGTCTCGCTCTGTTGCCCAAGCTAGAGTGAGTGCCGTGGCGTCAGCCTAGCTCACAGCAACCTCAAACTCCTGAGCTCAAGCGATCCTCTTGTCTCAGCCTCCCGAGTAGCTGGGACTACAGGCATGCACAACCATGCCCGGCTAATTTTTTCTATATATATTTTTAGCTGTCCATACAATTTCTTTCTATTTTTAGTAGAGATGGGGTCTCGCTCTTGCTCAGGCTGGTCTCGAACTCCTGAGCTCAAACGATCCGCCCACCTCGGCCTCCCAGAGTGCTAGGATTACAGGCGTGAGCCACCGCGCCCGGCCTACCACCCCTTGTTGATTTCCCTAACTTCAAATACCAAAGACTATTTTTTGCCTATTTTTGAACTTTAATTAAATGATTCCATTTATTCTAAAAAAAGTATATGTTCTTTTGGCTCTGGCTCCTTTCACTCAACAATAGGTTTGTAAGATTCATCTATGCTGTTGCATAAAACAGTAGTTTGTTTGTTTTCATGCTACATAGTATTCCATTATTTACACATTCTATGATTGATAGATATTTGAGGGTTTTTTTCTGCAAAGCGCATATATGTCTCTTGGCTGTATACCTATGAATGAAATTTTGGGTCACAGGATATGTATAACTTCAAATTTAGTAAATAATACCAAACTGATTTCTAGAGTGGTTGTACACCATTTGCCATTCCACCTGCATTGTATGAGTTACCATGATCTATAGGATCTATAGTGATGTCTCTCTTTTCATTTCTTTTCTATTTTTAGAGATGAGGTCTTACTGTGTTGCCCAGGCTGGAATGCAATGATGTCATCATAGCTCACTGCAACCTCAAACTCCTGGGCTCAAGTGGTCCTCCTGCCTCAGACTCCCAAAAAGCTGGAACCACAGCCATGTGCCACCACATCTGGCTAATATATATATATATTTTTTTGTGGAGATAGGGGTCTCACTATGTTGTTCAGGTTAGTCTCAAACTACTGGCCTCAAGTGATCCTCCCACCTTGACCTCCCAAAGTGATTACAGGTATGAGCCACTGTGCTGGCCACAACTACCTTCTTGAGATAGATGCTTAGCTTATTGATGTTCGGCCTTCTTTCTTTTCTAATATGTAGATTTAAATATGCAAATTTCTCTAAGTATGGCTTTACCTGCATCTCACAAGTATGGACATTTAGCATTTTCATTTTCATTCAGTTAAAGTATTTTTTAATTTTTGTTGTGAGTCTTCTTTTTCTTTGACCTGTGGGCTATTTAGAAGTAAACATTAATATTCAAATAATAAAATTTTTAGTAAAAGTTTAAATTAATTTTAGCTTAATTGCACTATAATCAGAGAACAAATTTTGTACTATTCCAATTTCTTTGAAATTTATTGAAATTACATTTATGATCCACATATGGTCAATTTTTATAAATACTCTGTGCACTGGAAAAGAAGGGTATGATGTTCTTTTTATGTCAGTTTGGTCAAGTTTATTAGTTCTGTGGTTCAAATCTTAAATCTTATTTTTTGTCTGCCTTATCTATCCATTAATAAGAAGTATGTTAATATTTCTCACTGAATTTTGAATTTGTCTATTTCTTCCTCAGGTTCTGTCAATTTTTGCTTTAAGTATTTTGAGGCTATTTTGTTGAAAAATGTAAGTTTAGAATTATTTTATCTTTCCAGTAGATTAAACTTTTTATTATGAAATGTACCTTTTTATCTCTAATAGTGATTTTTGCCTGAAAGTCCACTTTTTCTAATATTAATATAGTTATAACAGCAATTCTTTGGTTAGTATTTGCATAGTATATCTTTTTTCATTCTTTCACTTTCTTCCTTATAAACTCTTTAGTTTGAAATAATTTCAAACTTGCAGAAAAGTTGTGAATAGTACTAAGACCACCTATATACCCTTCATCTAGATTGCCCATTTACCTTATTATTCTATCCTTTTATATATACCTTGCATATATAATATATATACTTTATATAGTATATATTATATATAGATGTTTTCTGAGCTATTTAAAAACATATTGTATACATTATGCCCATTACAATTAATACTTTAGTATTTCCTAAAAACAATGATACTATCCTACATGACCACAACAAAATTAGAATCAGGAAATTAACACCGGTAAAATACTACTAATTGACCAGATAATGCCCTAACTCCATTCAAATTTTCCCTATTGTTCCCCGAATGACCTTTATAGGCCTAGGATTCAATCCAGTTGTCCTGTCTCTTCAGCTTCCCTAGTTCTAGAACAATTCCTCGTCTTACCCTCCTTTCATGTCCTTGATTTTGGTCATGATTTTGACAAATACAGACCAGTTACTTCATAGGATATCCCTCAATTTGGGCGTATCTGATGTTTCCTCATGATTTATGCATCTTTGATAGGAATAACACAGACGTGACACCATGTTCTTCTCAGTGCACCGTATTAGAAGTCACACAATGTCAACGTGTCCCGTCACTGGTGGTGTTAATATTTACCACTTGGCTAAGGTGATGTCTGCCAGGTTTCTTCACTGTAAAGCTACTAATATTTATTACCTATTAAGTTATGAATAATTAATAAGTATTTTATAGGGATATATCTGAGACTATGAAAATATCCTATTTTATATCAAAATTTCATCACCTAGTTTTAACCTTGATCATTTATTACTATGATGTTTGCCAAATGATGATTTTCTAATTCTATCATTCTTTCTGCATTTAATAGTTAATATTCTATGATGAGGTAGAGCTTTTCATTCTCCCCAATTTATTTATTTGCTTATCTATTTATTTCATATATCAGTATAAACACATGGGTTTCATTTTTCTCAGTGAAGTACAATCCGTTACTTGTTATTTAAAACAAGGACCCCTAGTCCTATACTGGAGAATGGTATTTATAAACCAAGATCTAGGTGCTAAGGATATTTGCAGCTGCCAGGTGTCATTGACTCTAGGCAGTCTCTGCAGACAGAACTAGGAAATGCATGCGTGCATGTGTGCAGACACATGCACATCTTGATTTATTTCTATAATTTATCTAAACATATTACGAGCCATGAATTCGCTCTGATACTTCCAGTTCCAATCCACACTAGAGGGCTTATCTTAGTCTTCTGCATGTCCATATTTGTAACTCCCTTCTCTGACAATGACAAACTGGATTCACGTTACTCTCAATATATTTACTTATTTGCTTCTTCCTCCTGTGTGCAGCTGATCTCACAGCCACGCAGGCCACTTCCTTGTTCCTGGAAATGGCTGCATCCAGCAATTCCTCGCAAGAAAGGCGGCCATGTCCAGGGGAAGGAAAAGAGAAACTCCACGCTTTTAATTGTGATCTTTCTTCATTCTTATATTTTATGTTATGTCTCTTATAGTTATTTTTCTTAACTAGTCTAACAATATTTACCTTTTAATTTGGGCATTTAGTCTATTTACATTTAATTATATTACTAATTACATCAGTCTATTTACATTTAATTTAAATATTGACATATTTGGATTCTATTTGTATTTTAGTGGTTAACCTAGAGCTTACATAAGGTTAATATTAATTGGTACAATCTTTCTGGACAGTATAAAACCTTAGAACTCTATGAACTGTCTTCCTGACTTGTATGCCATTTTTATTGTTGCATTATACTTTTTTTTTTTTTTGAGACAGAGTCTCGCTCTGTTACCTCCATTAGAGTGCTGTAGTGTCAGCCTAGCTCACAGAAACCTCAAACTCCTGGGCTCAAGTGATCCTCCTGCCTCAGCCTCCCACAGTGCTAGGATTACAGGCATGTGCCATCGCTCTTGGCCATAATTTTTATGTATATTTTAAACATATCCAGACATTATAATTGTTTTACAAAGTCCACATTTGTCTATATTAATTCAGTGTTACCTACATACTTACCATTTTCATTGTTTTTCAGTCCTTCCTGCATGTTTGAGCTTCAGTCTGGGGTTATTTTCCTTTTGTCAGGAAAACACCCTGTAGTATTTCCTTCAGTACAGGGCTGCTGGAAGTGACGATCTGTTTTATTTTTTGTCTGAAAAAGCCTCATGTCCTCTTCTTTTTTGAAGGATATTTGTGCTGAGTATAGAATTCTAGATAGGCAATGACTTTCTTTCAGCGCTTTGACTGCAGTTGGCCCTCTGTATCCGTGGATTCTGCAGCCATGGATTCAACTATCTGTACATTGAAAATATTTGGAGAAAAACAACAAAAAACAATACAATGATAAAAATAATTCAAATAGAAACCACAATATAGTATAACAACTATATATAATATTCACACTGTATTAGGTATGATAAGTAATCTAAAACTGATTGAAAGTATATGGGAGAGCTGGGTATGGTGGTGCACACCTGTAGTCCCAGCCACTCAGGAGGCTGAGGAGGGAAGAGGGCTTGAGCCCAAGAGTTTGAGACTAGCCTGAGCAACATAGTGAGGTCCCATTTCTAAATAAATAAATGAAATACATGGGAGGATGTGCATAGGTTATATGAAAATATTATGTCATTGTATATTACAATGTCTTGAGCACCTGTGGATTTTGGTATCCACAAGGGGTCCTGGATCCAGTCCCCCTGTGTGTTATCCAATGTCTCCCCACTTGCATTGTTCCTGTTGAGAGGTCAGCCATCACTCGACTTAGTCTTCCTTTGAAGATAAAGTGCCCTTTTCTCCTGGCTGCCTTTAAGATTTGTCTTTGGTTGTTAGTCATTTTACTCTGATGTGCATACGTGTACCTTTCCTTCAGTCTTGGTTGGAATCCAAAAGGCTTCTTGAATATATTAATATTTAACTATGGCTTGATGATTTTTATCAGTTTTGGAAAATTCCTGGCCATTCTCTTCAAAATATTGCCTCTGCCCCCTTCCTGCCCTCCCTTGTATCCTGAGAACACAAGGACATGTGAGTTAGACCTTCTCACAGAATCCCTATGTCTCTGCTGGGAATGGCAGTCTGCCATGGCCCTGAGCATCACCGCACATCCTTGCTAAGTGTGCCAAACTTCAAGGCTTATCGTCCCCTAATACTGAGCAGCTCCTGTCGCTAGTCACACAGGCAACCAAATAGATCAAGGCACCCGGAGTGTGACTGCTGTGCAACTCACTGCTCATCCCTGGGGAAGAGGGACTGGTTTGTTCACTGCTTGCTAAAAAGATGCTCGGCCCTTGGCTCTCAGTTCCTCAGCAGTGGTGCAACCCACTGCCTGCATAGCCTCCATATGGGCCCACACCATCCCCCAAGTGACATGGAGGCACATGTTTGTATGTGGAGGAGAGTAGGCCACGGAATGTCTTTCCATTAGGGGTGGGGGTTGCTTTCTGGCCCACCTCTGTAATTATTAACAATTACACTACCCCTCGAATCATGTTTCCCTCGATGGGTTCCTGGATAAAGAGGGTGGCACTACCAGGAGCGTACACTGATTCCTGGTCCCATAGAGCAGTATGAATCCTGTTCCTTGTCAACAGAGACTATGCCCTAGAGACAAGGATTAGAAACCTACCATTTACTTATAGCCAACGAGATGGCACAAGTCCTAGATCAGCAGGTCAGTCTAAACTCTCTTGCGTGGTTGTAACAGAGGAGAATCTGGCTCTATACTACGTCCTGGATGAACAGGGAGGAGCACGTGTGGTTGCCAACATCTCCTGCTACATTTGGATTAATGCCATAGTTCAGGCATAACAGTCCATCTATGCCACAAGAAAGGAAGCTAAAAGGTTATCACTCACTGCTCCCCTCGGGGACTGAATTCAGTTGTTTGAGTCAGGGGTCCTGGGTGCATGTATGAGATCAATACGGCCGGTGGCTTCCTGCTGCTGATTGGGATTCTGTTCATGAGAGCTCTCATCAAGTGTTGCATGTGAAAAACAGAATGGATATGTTCCCAGCCCAGTCAGTGTGCCTAATCCGAGTCTCTGATAGGGAGGCACAGTCGTGTGAAAATTTGAATTCATTCAAAAATATATGTAGGGCCGAGGGGTGTATGGTTGTGAAAGGCCCCGAGAGCCCATGCATACCCTAGCTGAGCTAAACCAAGCCACCTGATACGCAACAGTTTCTGCAGCTTATCACAAAGTGACTAAGTAGGTCAAAGAGACAAGTATCTGCATGCATCTCTCCACTTGCCAGAAGACTGGTTTGTTGTGGTGAGTGCTACAAAATGTTCTGGGTCCTTGGCTCAGCTGTAGCTGTGTCACAACCCGTTTTGCCTGCAGGCTTCGTCTGAGTCTGTCCTGTTACTCCTGCGAGCCCTGGGAGCAAAGGGAAGGGACACACTACGCTGGGGCCCTGCTGTCGGCTGTGCTGTGAGTAACTCATCCTGCTCTGATGCATCGAGCCGTGCCATTTACTTTCAGCATCTGTGGAGTCGTGGAAGGCTTATTATTTGCCATCCTTTGTGAGGTTGGCATTTTCCTCTCTTACTCTCCATTTGGCATTTTCCATCCCTTTGTCTCTCTGTGCTTCATTCTGGGCATTTTCTTCGGACCTAGCTTCTAGTTCTTTAATTCAATAGTTAAACCCATTCATTGAGTTTTTACTTTTAGTTATTGTATCTTTCACTTCTATACTCTCTGTATTTGTTTCCTGGGGCTTCCATAACAGGGTGTCACCCTGGACACCTTACAACCATGGAAATTTATCTCACAGTTCTGGAGGCTGCAAGTCCAAAACCAAAGTGTAGGCCGTGTTTGTTCCTTCTGGTGGCTCTGAAAGAGACTGTTCCCTGCTCCTCTCCGAGCTTCTGGTCATGGCTGGCACTCCTTGGCTTGTGGATGCATCCTCCTTCCAAGCTCTATCTCCGCTGTCACATGGTGCTCTGTCCCTGTGTGTCTTCTCTTCATCTTCCTATAAGGACCCCAGTCATATTGGATTAAGGGCCCATACTCCAGTATGACCTCATTTTAACTTTAACATTACATCTACAGTGACCCTATTACTAAATAAGGTCACATTCTGAGGTACTGGGCATCAGGACTTCAACATCTTTTTGGAGGAAACAATTCAACCCATAACTCTTTACTTTTGATTCTTTTTATAGTTTCTAGTTCTCTGCTGAAATTCCAGCTTGCCTTTTATGTCAGAATATAGGAAGTTATTTAAAAGTGTGTCTATAATTCTGATATCTGAGGTTCTGTTTTTCTAGTTCATTTATTGGTTCTATTGCAATTGTTCATGTTAACCTCACGTGTGTGGGCAGGGCGTAGGAGGGATTGTATTTGCCAAATGCCTTGTAGAAATTATTTCACTCCTGGGATGGTGTTATCTTCCTCCAGAGACTAGGTCCAGAGAGGACTTACTTTTGCTTCTGCCTGGCACTTTGCGGGACTTGCAATCTGGGGTCCCCTGATACAGTTTCCGGGATTGAGATGGTATGAAGCTGGGGTGCACTCTTTGTGAGGATCTGTCTACTTCCCACTCATCTTTACGTACTCCTAGAGTTTAGTCTTTCAGGGTTCTAACTCGAAGTAAGGAAGGTTCACCAGAGAACCTTCCCTGATGGTCCCTGACTCCAAACCCTGGCCGTTTACCTGAAATCCATGAAAGTACTGTTCAGTATCTCAGCTGCTCCCTCTACGAAAAGTGGCCCCAGACACAGGGCTCACCTCCCTGAGCCCCTCTACTCCCAAGAGTCTTGGTCCAGTCGGTCACTCCTCACTCACTTATCAACGCCCCACTGCCTTTTGTGTGAGTTAGCTATTGCTGAGTAACAAATGCCTGCCACACTTAGCAGCTTAACAATAAACATGTATTATCCTACCCAGAGTCTGAGCCTCAGGACCCCAGGAATGCCCAGCTGGGTGGTCTGGCTCAGGGTCTCTCCTGAGGTCCAGCCAGGAGGTTGGCTGGGGCTGCAGCCATCCGAAGGCTTGGCTGGGCTGCAGGGGCTGCTTCTAAGATAATGGCTCACACCTGGCAGGATGCTGCTGCTGTTGCCGGGAGGCTGCAGTGTCTTCACCTGGTAGATTTCTCTTTTCTAGGGCTGCTTGAGTGCCCTCACGACAGGGCAGCTGGCTTCTCCCAGAGTGAGGGATTTAGGAGAGAGAGCAAGGAGGAAATCGCGGTGCCTTTAATGGTGGCGCAGTTGTTCACCTTCCCTTTGACTTTATTCCATCCGTTAGAAGCCAGGCATGAAGTCTGGCTTGCTGGCAAGGGAGGGGAATTGGCCCCCCCCTTGAAAAGAGGAGTAGCAATGAATTTATGGACATACTTTAAACCCCAGCTGTTAAGTAGGGTGATTTTTAAATTATTTTGCCTAATTTTTCAGTTTTTCTAGTTGTCCTCAGAACAGGCTTGATCAGAATTACCCAGTCTACTGTGAACCTGAAATAGAAGTCCAGCAATCTGTTTTTTATTCTAGAAATACAAATTATTTGTTTTATTTTGTACTGATTCTTATATACTATCAATGAATATGCTAGGTGCTTCGGATTTTGCCACAGCAGTAACAGGTATTCTGGGCTGTAATTTATTATTAATATTATTGCTGTTTCTTCTTTTCTCCTCCTCCCAGTAAGTGAGATTCATATTAAAAAGTGAAATATATTAAAATATTTCAAAGAAACCTCTCCAAAAGTTCTTTTGTCTTCATTTTGTTGTTTTAACTGTTTTATTATAAATCTTAAATTTATAAATATCAAACCACCACATTCATCCTACTTAAGAGTTAAAATGAGCCAGGCATGGTGGTGGTTCATGCCTGTAATCCCAGAGACTCAGAAAGCTGAGGTGGGAGGATCACTTGAGGACAGGAGTTCGAGACCAGCCTGGGCAACATAGTGAGACCCATCCCTACCAAAAAAAATAAAAAGAGTTAAAATGAGCCTATAAAATCTTAGTAAACACTACGCTATTTATAAGCAGTAGCAACTAGATAATTTGAGGATAAGGATAAACTGGCAACTCTTCTAAAACATAGAATGCTCTAGAAAGTATGCTCAGTGCACAGCCTGCTCATCCTAGCATAGGCTGAGTCCCAGATAGCCCTGAGGCCTCCAATGTTTCTCAGACACCTGTAGGGCAGGAGGCCCACTGAGTAAGTCCTGATGTCCTATAACCACAACTTGAACTAAAGAGTTTATAACAGAATTTCTATCACATATTAAGTTCATTGATAATCACAGTTGCAATTGTACTATTTACCAAGTACTATAAAATTATTTCAATAGTTTAAAAACTGGTACAGCCATAGCCTTAATATTCTTGCCCAATTATCAGCCCTGTACACACAAGGTTGCTCATCACAGTTTGTGACAGCAAAAGTCTGGAAACAACACAAGCATCTGTCACAAAGGAACAGACTGGCTAAATAAACTACAGTACATCCTCACTGTGGACTACTAGACAGCTGACCGAAAGAACAAGAAAGCTCTTTGTGGACCGAGATAAGCTACAAAACACATTGCTAAGTGAAAAAGGCAAGATGTAGAATGTAGTATACCCTCCTTTGAGTAAAAAGGGGGTGGAATAAGAATGTATATTCATATCTGCTTGTAATTATTTACATGAAATAGACACATAAGAAACTAATACAACTGATCATTTATAAGGGAAGAATGAGATAAACAATGGAATGAGCATAGAAGTAGCAGGGATACTTCTTAAAGTATATCATTCTATAGATGGTTTCTTTTCTTTCTTTTTTTTTTTTTTTTTGAGACAGAGTCTCACTCTGTTGCCCGGGCTAGAGTACCATGGCATCAGCCTAGCTCACAGCAACCTCAGACTCCTGGGCTCAAGCAATCCTTCTGCCTCAGCCTCCCGAGTAGCTGGGACTACAGGCATGTGCCACCATGCCCGGCTAATTTTTTTTCTATATATATATTTTAGTTGTCCATATAATTTCTTTCTATTTTTAGTAGAGATGGGGTCTCGCTCTTGCTCAGGCTGGTCTCGAACTCCTGACCTTGAGCGATCCTCCCACCTCAGCCTCCCAGAGTGCTAGGATTACAGGCGTGAGCCACCGCGCCCGGCCACGCCCCTTCTAAATGCTGGGCTGTGACTCCTCACTGCACTGCGACAGACCGAACCTTCTGTCCCAACTGCAGGCACCCGGCTTCTGTCAAGCGGCTACTCTGGGCCAAGTGCTTCAAGATATTATCTCTTCTCATCCTCACGGCAGTCCCGTTTGGCAGATAAGGAAACTGAGGCTCAGGGAGGGTTCCAGGATACAGCAGAGCCGGGGAAGGGGGAGGCAAAGACTGTCGGAGTCACCTTTCAATGAACCCACCTGGGAGGCAGGACGCGGGGCCTGAGTGGAGGGACACAGGGAGCTCTGTGGTCAGAACACAGGGAACAGAAAGGCACGGGGCGACCCAGGCCGTCCGGGCGGGCAGGGTCCCTGAGGACCCCAGGGCTGAGGGCCTTGGGCAACTGTCCAAGGGGAGCATTTGCAGGGTGGGCTTGTGGAGTGGACAGACAGGGTCACCAAGCGGAGGGGCAAGACAGCGGGAGGGGTGGGGAGGGGGTGCGGAAACCTGGAGGAATCCCAGAGAGGAGACGAGGCCTGATATAGCGGGGCACGGGGTGGGAGAGGAGCAAAAATCAGCAGGGCTTGGTGACTGATGGGACGTGGAGGTTTAGGGAAAGAGGGGTGGTGATGGCGATTGACACTTTGGGGACACTTTCTCAACGCGTGGCTCTGCAGCAAGTGTCTCCCGTTTGTTATAGTGTTTAATCCTCACAACATCCTGATGTGTTGGCAACATTATTACCCCCATTTAACAGGTGGGGACTAGCGCTGAGAGCGACGAGTTTTGGCAGCGATCACAAACCAGTCCTCAGGTCCCTGAGATCGCTCAGTGTTCCGCCGTCACCGCCCGCTGGTGCTAGGCTGCTGGCGGCCACCAGGGGGCAGAGAGCGGCCGGGAATCGGGACAGACCCCACGGTTTCCTCCCTTAGCCTTTTTTGTGGCAAGAGATCTTGGTGATCAAGGGCTCTGACTCCCCTAGTTTTCACTTTAAGTAAACTGAGGCCCAGGGAGGGGTAGTGACCGGCCCAGGTGGCAGAGCCAATCGGGAGCGCAAGTGGGGCCAGAGCCCAGGACTCCAAGCTCCCAGCAGCTTTGCCCCCAGCCCTGGACTCTGGTTACCCTCAGCACGTGGGGGTGGGAGGGCTGTGGGTGGGCGCGGATTCTCACCCTCCCCTGCCCCTGCACACTGGAAGGACACAGCTGCCGTTTCCTGAGCAGGGCTCGTGATCACCAGGTTCCGTGCAAACCGGGGCGATGCCTCCCTGGTGGGACTGACATGAGGACTGCTGCACGGCACTGAACACAGAGGACCTTCTCAAGGAGTGGCAGCTGTATTGTGGCTGCCGCTGTTTTCATTAGTCATAGCAAGTTGCCCAGCAGCCACGTGAGGCAGGTGCCTTTTAATCCCATTTCCCAGGAGGGGAAGTGAGGCTCAGAGTCCCGCAGCCAGTGAGTGGCGGAGCAGGGGATCCGTGGCACTCAGGCTGTTGTGGCCACGTCTACACCTGCCTCTTCCTTTGGGTGATTCTTTTGCTCATCCATCAAATGAGCATTTGTGTGGGATGCGCTCTGAGCCTGGCCCTGGGGTGCCACACCCTGGGCCCTGAGGTGAAGGTGGGGTGTGGAATAAGTGGAAACTGAGTCAGGCCAGGCCTAGCGCCTACGGGGTCCCTGGGTCTAGGCACTGAGCCCAGGGGACAGAAGGCCAGGCCTGAGAGTGGGGGCTTGTGCCACCTTTGCCTGACCAGGACTTGTTTGTCTTCCCCTCAGAGTCACACACTGGAGGTCGGTTCTGCCCCTAGACAACATCCTGCCCTCAGGATGGCCTTGGGGCTACCCACAGGAAGGGGGGCTCCCTCATGCGGGTCTACTCTAGGGCCAGAGGGTTCTGCCCAGGAAGAAGCTTCCGGCCCCGGTGTTGCTGGGAGCTGCTCCTGAGTCCTTGCCCCGCTGCCTAAGGTTGGTCCGGGCCAGTGAGGAGGGGACGCTGGACTGACCTCCTTTTGTCAAGCCCAGGGAATATGCAGGTGAAGGGCAAGGTTTGGCCCGGAGATCGGGGGCTCAGGGCCATGTGTTAGGATTGTCCTAACAGGCACTGCACCTGCGTAAGCCAGGGCAGGATGAGTCTGCACAAGCCCACAGGAGGAGAGGCGAGAGGGGTTGAAGTCCAGCTCCACGCCCTGCTCCACTTGGCAGTGCTGAGCACTGCAGCAGGCTGCTTCCACCTGGAGGAAACAGCTTCTTTCCCTGAATCATCCTGGGCACCACGCGGGGTTGGCAGTGGCCTGATGGCAGCAGTCCCTACAGCACAGGGGCGGGTGCTGGAGCTGTTTGAAGGCGCTGCAGTGAGGGGGTCTCTTGCCCAGACCCACGGCCCCAGGTCTTGCTCAGGAGAAAGAGGGAGGGAATTGGCCACACACCGCCCCTTCAGGGGGCTGGACCTCCCCTGAGGAGCTTCCAGTGCTTTGCTCAAGATGTGTCTGCAGAGACCCACCAAGCACCCTGGCGTTGAGGCTCTCTGCTTCTCATTTTCCAGGCCCCAGTCCCAACCGACTTTCCCAAATGCCCGAATTCCCTTGCAGGCCTTTCCTATTCATCACAGAAACACCTCTGTCCAGTGCCCCCTGATAAGCCAGTGCTCTGAGGTGGACTCCTGGCTGGGGGCATTCCAGGCCCTACAGCTGTGGAGCCACCTGCTCTGGACACCGTGGGGGAGGGTGGCACTGGTCAGCAGCTCAGGGACTCCAGCAGAGCACCTAGGTGACAATTGGCCTGGAATCCACGCAGCGTAGGGTGGACCGCGGCCTCACTCTGGGACACCCCCACGAGGCAGCCAGGACGGTGTTCCAGGCCGGGCACCAAGGCCTCTCTGCAGCCTCTTGAGGCCATGTAAGGACCCGACCCAGCCTGGCCCGGAGGTCAGATTCCTCAGCTGAGGAGTTGCAGGGACAAGGAGAGGCGGCCAGCGTGGCGGGAGGACTCCTTTGTTGCAGGTATTTTCTCAACCTGGGGCTGGGCCGCCTGCCAGGTGCCAGGGCGCGGCTCTGGCCTCCCGCCGCACAAGCCACTTTGCCGCCAAGCCTTGTACCTGGCCCGGCAGCTCCTTCCCGCGCTTCCACTGCCAGGCCCGGCAAAGTGAGGGGCAGGACCGTGAGCTCCCAGCCCAGCCAGCCTGTGTCTCTGGCAGGGACCTGAGCCCAGCAGGAGAAGGGACTCAGTGCTCCTCACAGTATCTGGCATTCCAAACTGCATTCTTCCAGGAGAATAGGTTAAAAAACACAAACTTTTGCTCAACAAAATGTGATAAAACTGCAATAGCAGATATGGGCTCTGTCTGGATTTGATTCCCGGCCCCACCACTTATTAGCCATATGACCAGGAACAAGTGACTCAACCTCTCTGTACCTCCACTTCTTCGTCTGAAAACTGAGGATGGTAGCTGTGCCCACCTCGTAGGACTATTGCGAGGACTTGGTGGGTTATGACATGCAAAGCTCTCAGAACAGTCTTGGGACACTGTGGAAGGGTCTGCTGTGCTCATGATCACGATGATGACCATTAATGGGGACAACACTAATCAGAACAGAAACTCACTCAGGCAAGCTTGAGTGAAGAGAGGAATTGGATAACGAGTCTTCAGAGATGTCACATGGAACCCAAGAGTAGGGGGCAGCCAGGTCTCAAGAGAAATGAGAACCCGGATCTTAAAGGCTGTTGAGCATCCAGGCAGCTTCTCTCCTCCTCCGGGCCTCACCACCTCCTACTCACCTCCTTTCTGCACGTTTGCCTCCCTCCTGTCTTTCTCGGCTGATCTACTTCCCTCCCCCAGCCCCACCCCCTGGACACATGGCCAAACACGGCCAGCTCCCAGTTCTCAGGTCAGGGAAAGGGACCGGCATCTCTGAATCCCAACAGCAAAATCACGTAGGGAGAACCCATCGTCCCGTCATGTACCAAGAGCCCATCAGTGGCTGAGGGGACGGCCAGGGCCAGTCCTGTGGTGCCGAGGGAGCAGTGTGGGGCAGGGGGGACATCCCTGGAGGGCGTGGACTCCAGTGGCACGCTGGAGCGCCCGTGTGCTAGTCCTGGTGTTGCTGCAGGAAGTCCCCAGTGTCTCCAGACCCTTCTCCTCTTCTGCTCGCTCAGTGACTTCTACAGTCCTTTCTCACAGCACTTAGGTCGTATTATAATTGCTTGTGTGTCTGTTTTCCTCACTAGACTGTGATTTTCATTCATTCTTTCACTATAATACGGTAATTACCAGGCACCAGCCATGTGCCAGGATACAGAGATGACTCCGACCCAGCGCTGGCGGCCTGGCTGATGTGGAATGGATCAGCCCCACTGACCGGATCCTTCCAAGTTCAGGTGCTGGGGACTTCCTTTCCCACACCATTGACAGTGGCAAGATCCCACCTTTGTTTCAGGAGGTTTACAAGATTCCTGAACTGTTAGGAAAAGTGAACATCTGCAGGAAATGCCTGAGAAGGGGCGAGGCACGGGTGGACATTGCTTCGGCTGGGCAGTACAAGGGCAATGGTAGGCGACTGACAAGAAAAAAGCTTCCCAGCAAGTGAGGAGCAGAACAGTGACTGTGTTTTCTCAGCGCAGGTGACAGCAGTGCCAACTGGAAGGCCATTGATAGCTACAGGTGTTGCTGGGCTGCCACAATGCAGCCCGGCCCTAACACTGACCCTACCCCTCTCCACGTCTTTGCTTCCATCTCAGACCACTCTGATCTCTCCCCAAATCAACTCCTGTCCCTGTTCTTAGCCTGAGTTACCCCCACGGAGCCTCCCTGCAAACAGAATGGGCCAGACACCCTTCTGTGCTCTTCCTAGTCCACTACTGAGGCATAAACTTTCCACTCTGCTTCCTTCAGGGACATCCTTTGGGTTCTCAAAATCCCTTCTCCCCAAATGCCCAGCACTTGACTTTCAAAACTATTCATGTGGGTGACCACATTGAAGCCCAGTTTGGTAGTTGAAAAACTAAACATAAGTTTTTTTTTCTTTCTTTTTGCATTCTTGCTATAAAAATATCAATTCTTGAAGGCAACAGAATGCTTCTGGCTGACCGGGGGCGGGGGGGGGGGAGGAGCACATACAAGGAAGTATGGAAAAGAAAAGCCCAAATATTAGTATTTCAAGATGTTTTCCTCCTACACACATAATCAAATAATTGTAAACAGTGTGGTAGGGTCTGTGGTTAGGGTTGACAGAGTTCCCGGAGTCCAACGGCTGCAGAGAAGAAAGTAGCTGGCTTGGCTGGGCGCAGTAACTCACACCTGTAATCCTAGCACTCTGGGAGGCTGAGGCGGGCAGATCATTTGAGCTCAGGAGTTTAAGACCAGCCTGAGCAAGAGTGAGACCTTGTCTCTACTAAAAATAGAAGAAAATTAGCTGGACAACTAAAAATATATAGAAAAAAATTAGCCAGGCATGGTGGCACATGTCTGTAGTCCCAGCTACTTGGGAGGCTGAGGCAGGAGGATTGCTTGAGCCCAGGAGTTTGAGGTTGCTGTGAGCTAGGCTGACGCCATGGTACTCTAGCCTGGGCAACAGAGTGAGACTCTGTCTCAAAAAAAAAAAAAAAAAGAAAGAAAGTAGCTGGCTCACCTGGCACGTAGTGGGAGGGGACAGCTTGGGGGCCTGTGCAGAGGAAGAGATGCTTGTGGTGAGCCTGGGAGGGAGGGGTAAGAATTTCCAGGGAAACAGGGACATGGGGAGAGCATTCCAGACAGTGTCGACAGGACCGAATGAAGGGACTACGTGCCAAGCAGTATCTTAATAAGTACTTGAAAAATATTAATTAAATCATCACAACCATTTTTATGGCCCAAATTTTTAAAAAGATGAAACTAGGGCACAGACATGGGAAGTCACTGGGCCAAGAATTCCTATCTGTCAAGTGGTGGAGCCGAGATTCAAGTCTGAGAAGCATGGATCCCAAAGCTCTAAGACTCACTCTGTTCTGTGTCTCGGGGCATTGCAGTAGCTTGTTAGGGCAGGTGGGGGCTTTAGCTGAAGGACTGAGCAGGAGAAAGACCTCAGAAGATTGTGCCCACCATCTGAGGGGCTCAGACTTGATCCTGGTAGTAGGGGGTCAGTACAAACTTTGAATCGAGAGAGACATGGGAGATGCAATGAGAAGGAGAATGGATCTGAGGGGGCAGACCAGAGGCAGAGACCACCTAGGAGGGTGTGTTTAACAGAAATGAGGGCGACTTGGCTTCAAGAACGATGACAGTTGGCATGGAGGAGTTCAGGAATGTTAAGTGGGCAGGATGGGTGAAAGATGTCCTCAAAGATGTCCACATCCTAATCCCCAGAGCCTGTGGCTGTCATTTTATATGACAAAAGAGAGCTTGCAGATGTGACTAAAGATCCTGAAATGAGATGTGAAGTTATCTGGGGGGCCCGATGTAACCGGAGTGGGTCTGAGCACAGACACAGAGAGTGAAGTGATGCGGCTACAAGCCAAGAAGTGCAGGCGGCCTCCAGAAGCCGGGAGGGACGAGGAACAGGCTCTTCCCTAGAGCCTCCAGAAGGAAGTGGCCCTGCAGACAGTTTGATTTTAGCCCCGTAAAACTCATTTGAGATTTCTGACCAAGACCACTGTAAGATAATAAATTTGTGTTATTTTAAACCACAAAATTTGTGATTACAGTCGACCCTCGGTATATGCAGGGGATTGGTTCCAGGGCCCACCCCTCCCATGAACACCCAAAGGTGCACATACTCAAAGTCCTGTCGTCTGCCCTTTAGAACCTGCATATATGAAGTGGGCCCTCTGTATACATAGGTTTCACATCCCATGAATCCTGTATTTTTGATCTGCACTTTGTTGAAAAAAGGCCGAGTGTAAGTGGACCTGTGCAGTTCAAGCCCGTGTTGTTTAAGGGTCACCTGTATTTGTTATCAGCAGTAGGAAACTAATAGAGAGGGTTAAGGAAAGGAAGGGTCACAGAAAGGGCTGAGGATGACGGCCAGGAATCTGGCTCGGGTGATGGGGCCGGTGGTGAGACCATTACAGTCAGGACTGAGAAGAGCGAGGAGGGAGCAGTTGGGGAATGGTGGGAGGGTGGTGTGTTCAGCTTTGGACATATCGAGTGTGAAGTGTCCATGGGACATCCGGAGGAGGGTCTGGAACGTAGGATGGAGCTTGGGAGCCACTGGTGTGCACAGGCTCCAGTCTGAGAACTGTTAGGAGACCTCGTGGCCAGCGACATGGGCTTTCCTTTACACCTCATACTCTGCGACACGGGGCCAAGAGTCTCTCCTAAATGCAGCTGTGGGGCACTTAAGCTCCAGTCCTAGCACCCTCCTCACACCTTTCCCTGTTGACAGTGGGTAGAGAAGACTTATTCCAGATGGTAGAAGCCGAAGGGACTCTTCCATGGAGGTACCCAAGTGCCCCCTCTGGTAGCAAACGCAGCCTTCACCTGCCAGGGCCTTGCAGGGCAGTCTACAAGCCAAAGTCCAAGTAGATCAGCTCTGCCCAGTTGCTTATAGGAAAGCTCTATTGACTCCTGAAGAGCCACTCTGTCCCACTGGTCCCTTTGAAGATACCTTTTAGTGTATAAGCTGATTTAACTCAGGCAGTACCTTTGGACAGCACCAGGGTGTTTCCAACAGTAACAGAAATATCTCAGTGGAGTGTCCCATGAGTCAAACTGCACATTTAAGCACCAAATACAAAGTGCATGGGGTAAAAGTTACATATCATTAAAAAAATTTCAAAAGCCTGTTCATCCTGCAGAACAGGTGGGAGCTGAGCCCGAGAGCAGATGAGATCACTCAGGGAGTGCTTGTGGCCTACGAGGGGGAGAGGGCCGAGAAACCGACTTCTACAGGGTGGGCAAAGGAAGGGAAGGGGGACCCAGGACTGATTCACATAGTAGGAACTCAAAGGATGTTTGATGAATGAATGAATTTGTACTTTATCTTCTGTAGAATATAAAAAGGAAAGAAAGAGAATGTGGAAAGATATGTCGATAAAAAAAACAGGTACATGTTTATTATCCAAATAATTGAATTAAGTATTATAAGTGTGAAACTGGATTCTACTCAGAAAGGGCTTAAAATGTAAACAACAGGAATGTAAAGTTATCTCAGGAAAATGATAGTCTGACCAGTGAAAAGAATAAATGCAAATTCCATTACCTTTAAGATAATCTTATAGGCCCATAAAACTAGAAAAAAACAAAAAGAGGCAACCAAGCCCCAAAGCAGTGAGGCTGTGGGAAGGGAGGGCTCCCCCAGCCACAGATGCCAGCACGGGGACACAAGGGGCAGGAGCTATGAACGTGCACACCCTGGAACAAGAGGCCCTGGGGTGCAGTAAAAGAAATCCACTAAGGCAAAAATATGGGCGTTTTATAAGCAAATAGCAGTATCTCAGGAACCCAGGGAAGCACGCTAGGCCTCAGAAGGTCGGAAACTGGAACTGAGAAATCAACAGGAAACCTCTCTTTGTCTCTCTTCCTCGTCTGGGCTCCCCTCCCACATCGGCTTCATTTCTCCTTCTCTGCAGACCAGTCTTCTGTGTTTCGCCGTGTACCCGTTCGTACGCCAGACATGGCTGTTCCATTTCCATGTCCAGGGGTACCCAGCTAAGACCGAGCTGCGATATGAAATTCCCAGGAGTCATCTGATTGGCCCAGCTGGTTGATGTAATAAGCTACGGCCAGGGGGGCCGGATAGTCATTCCTCTAAGGGGGTTACATCTCTAATCCCTTTTTCCTCAGGACATCCTTCATCTCTATGTAATAAATTAGTGAATGTGATAACAAGCTGGGGAGGGGATGCCCTCAGGCAGAGAGATAGCTAACCTCAACCCACCCAAAAGTTCAGAACTCCAGGCCCTGGTTCCAGCCAGAACATCCTGTTAAACTTTTTCCTGCTTCCACATTCCACAGCTAGTTATGCCTTCACAGTCCATTGGCCACATAGCAGCCAGACTTACCTTTTAACATGTAAATCAGATCATATTCTTCCCTGCTAAACAAATAAACCAGAAAACTCTTCAACTCCTTCCTTTGCGATTAGAATAAAATCTAAAATCCTTACCAAGGCCTATCAGGCCCTACCTGATCTAGATTCTGGCTACTTCTCTTTGTCTTGCACAAATCTTCCCCTCATTCTCTCTGCTATAGCCATACTGGCCTTCTTTTTTGTCCTTAAATAGGCCAAGCTCATTCCCACCTCAGGGCCTTTGCACTTGCTGTTCCTTCTGCTCCATATTCTTATACGACTACCTCCACATCATTCTGGACTCAAATGATGCCATCTCTCATCATCTTCATTCCATCTGAAGAAGTAACACCCACCTCAAAACACATATACACCAGTCACTCTTTACCCTATTTTTTAGTTTTTTTCATCATAGGACTTAATGTCTACTGCAATTTTCTTAATTGCATATTTTTTTTCTCTCCCTATTAGAATGTAAGGGACTGGCTGGGCACGGTGGCTCACGCCTGTAATCCTAGCACTCTGGGAGGCCGAGGCGGGAGGATCGCTTGAGCTCAGGAGTTCGAGACCAGCCTGAGCAAGAGTGAGACCCCAACTCTACTAAAAATAGAAAAATTTAGCCAGGCATGGTGGTGCTCGCCTGTAGTCCCAGCTACTCGGGAGGCTGAGGCACGAGGAGCACTTGAGTCCAGGAGTTTGAGGTTGCTCTGAGCTAGGCTAACGCCACAGTACTCTAGTCCAGGCAACAGAGTGAGACTCTGTCTCAAAAAAAAAAAAAAAAAAAAAAAAGAATGTAAGGGACCCAGTCTGTCTCTTCCTTTGATATTCTTCCTAGCAGGAGACCTGAAGCTGGCAGTTAGTAGAGACCAAACAACGCTTGAATGAATGCCTGAATAATTGGGTTTCAATGCCATACCACAAGGCAGTGTAGTACAGCACCTTAGAGCAAAAGCTCTGGAGCCAGACCACCTGGGCTCACCAGCCCCTCACCTCCTACCTGGGTAAATCTGCACAGGTTGTTTAAGCTTATCTGTGTTTCAGTGTGGCCATATGCAAAAGGAGGGATAGGGAATGAGGGAGAGGGAGGGACAGATCCCATGGTACTGTCGTGAGGATTAGATGAGTTCACATGTGACAAGGGTTTAGAAAGGGCTTGCCACCGAGCACTCAACATGTCTTCACTCTTATTCTTTATTAATCATGAGTCCATTTATTTTTGAATTCTTGAAATTCATCTTTCATTGTTCTGCCTTTCATAACTCCTCTTTGATCTTATTTCCATATTTTTATCAGCTTCCTGTGTTCTAGGAGACCATCCGAAGTTTGTTTTCTTTACTAAATTTATCTACTGTGTTCAACCTGGCCTTCCTTGCTTCCATGCATTTTTTAACTTAGCAGCCGTGTCTTTAATCTCCTAATCCTTCCTTATCCTAGATTATGCCCTTTGTGGGATTGCTGGTTCTAAGTTAATTATGTGGCATCTTTGGAATCCTATTGAAACATCAATCAAGTATCACCTACAGTTTCTTCTGTTCCTTGCAGCAGGTCTTTTTCTGAGGTAGGCAGCTCCTCTAAATCTTCAGAGGAATGATAAATCACCCTCTCTGCAACTCAGCTAGAGGGTATTTCTTACTTAATCCTCATGGAAGGAACTCTTGACCTAGGGTGAATGATCATCTTGGTTTATTCCTACCGAGGGTTTCCCAGGAAACAAGACTTTCAGTGCTAACACCAGGAAAGCCCCAGGCAAAATGGGATGAGTTGGTAACTCTACCTCCACCTGTAGGCAGCGTCAAGGAAGAGCTCTGAGGTTAGGCTCAGTGGCTCACTCACACCTGTACTCCTAGCATTTTGGGAAGCCAAAGCGGGGGGATCAATTGAGGCCAGGAGTTCGAGACCAGCCTGGGCAATAGCGAGACCCCCATCTCTATAAAATATTTTTAAAAATTAGCTGGGTGTGGTGGTGTGCACTTGTAGTCCCAGCTATTCAGGAGTCTGAGGCAGGAGGATCACTTGAGCCTAGGAGTTTGAGGTTGCAGTGAGCTATGATGATACCACTGCACTCTAGCTTGGGTGACAGAGGGAAACCCTCTCTCAAAAAAAAAAAAAAAAAACAACAAACAAACTCTGTCATTGTGTCATATTGTGACAAACAGACCTCCAAATCTTTCACAAAAGGAAGAAATTGTTTTCTAGTATTTAGAACTACTAGCTCCTTCCAAGTAGCATTTTAACATGTGATAATCTCTTGGAAATAAAGGGAAAAAAGTTCTTTAACCCTAAACCTCCCTCTAGCAACCATCCTCTCTCCTGCCTTTAACTTAAGATGTTCGCTGTCTCCACTTTCTCTCCTCCTCTTCATTCCTCAAACCACTGAAATGTGGCTTCCACTTTCTAACCCTCAACTGGCCCTTCTCTTACCAAGGTCACCACTGATGTCCTCATCACCAAAATCCAATGGATACTTCCCATTCCTTATTGTGCGTGGCCTCTTGACACATTCTGCCCTGCTGCCCACTCCCTTCTCAAAGCTCTTTGAATTGTACCAATGTTTCTCAAGGTTCTGCTCTAGACTTTTCTCACTACACCCCCTGTTCTAGTGACCTCATCTCCCACAGCTTCAAATACCATCAATGTTGAAGACTTAGAGATCCCTATCTCCAGCCAGAATGCAATCTGGGCTCAACCTGAATATCCAGTTCCTTACTGTATTTTCCATTAGGATTCTCTACAGACAACTCAATCTCGGCAAGTCCCAAACTAAACTTAGCCCAAACCTGCTCTTCCTTCAGTGTTCTCATCTTGGCCAAAGGACTTGGCCACCATCCAATCAACTGCTAAGGTCAGAAACATGAGCTTCATTCTTGACCCCTTCCTCTCTCTCACCTCCTACATTTAATCAAGTCCTATAAATGCTACCTGCTAAGTATCTTAACTGTCCTCCTGCTTCTAGCTGTCTCCAGCCAACCCATTCTCCGCATTGCACCAGAGTGATCTCTCCAGTAAACACATCTGATATTATCTCGGGACTAATGGTCCAAAGGGTCCTCTAAGACCAGGGTCCTGCAGACCTCTCCTGCCTTTCCCCCTAACACTCCCATGCCTGGCTCACTCCAGTTACTCTTTCTGATGTTTTCTTAGACACCATTTCCTCAAGACAGGCTTGCCAGACGCCTCTGGACTGGGTCAGGTAAAATCATGTATGTTCCCTGAACACCTCTATCACAGCATTTATCACATTCATTGAAATAGCATGGAAGGGCCGGGCGCGGTGGCTCACGCCTGTAATCCTAGCTCTCTGGGAGGCCGAGGTGGGCGGATCGTTTGAGCTCAGGAGTTCGAGACCAGCCTGAGCAAGAGCGAGACCCCATCTCTACTAAAAATAGAAAGAATTATATGGACAGCTAAAAATATATATAGAAAAAATTAGCCGGGCATGGTGGCGCATGCCTGTAGTCCCAGCTACTCGGGAGGCTGAGACAGGAGGATCGCTTGAGCTCAGGAGTTTGAGGTTGCTGTGAGCTAGGCTGACGCCACGGCACTCACTCTAGCCTGGGCAACAGAGTGAGACTCTGTCTCAAAAAAAAAAAAAAAAAAAAAAAAAGAAATAGCATGGAAGACTTAAACTCTTTGAAGAATCATCTTGTTCACTGATACATCTCTAGCACCTAGAATGGTAAATAGTAAGTACTCGTTGTTAAGTCTGTTGAACAAATTAACAAACAGACATTCCTAATCATAAAGCTCTAATCTGTTTATTAGACTCCCAAAGTCCTCTACTTGCCTTTATGTTAGTCCAGTTCCAGTTACCAAGCACCTGATGAAAAATACAACCACTTTGTTGGAGTGCTTATTCAAAAGAGCTAGAAGCAGCACAATACAATAAAAAGAACACTCCTAAACTAGGAGACCAGGGCTCCAGGCATACCAACTTTTTGTGCTGCTGTTGGTGACTCGCTTAGCCTCCCTGGGACTCAATTTCTCCATCTGCTAAATAAAGTGGCTAATCTAGATCAGTGATTTTCAGTGTATGCTTCACAAGGGAGGAGACTAAATCAGAGGGACCAAAGGACTGTGTGCCCCATCCAGACGCTCTACTTTGATCTTTATTATATACTGGAATTCATGCATGATTTGAGGGAAGTGGAAAAAAAAAAAAAAAAAGGATCCACAACTAAAACAAGTTTGAAAACAACTGAAACATGATCACTGAATTCTCTGCACCCTTTACATGCTGGCATCTAAAACAACAGAAAGCCATGAATGTCACTAAGAAGATATTAAATAGTTTTTAAAAAGCACCTGAAGCTTCTGATTGCAAAAGCCTGGAGAGGGCAGGCTGGTACTTCCTGGTGTCAGGAACCCACCAGCTTCCAAGCAACTCCATCTCATTATGCAGATATGGCAGGACAGACATTTTTGAATCCACACATAACATTTCTTTAAGTCTTCATCCTCGATCCCCTTGATACTAATGAGGAAGCACAGGCAGAAGACACAGGCCTAAATGGTTTTCCCTTAAGTCTTGCTTTCAGGTGGCTCATCACCCAACTTCTGGTGACTCAAAGTCCGGCCCTAGTCCCACATCTGGTAATGCACTCTCTCAGGGCCCTGGCAGAGACAGGGCCTCCCTTTTGGGTGGGAAGTACTTAGCAGTTAGCTTGTGCTAGTGAGGGTTGTAGTCAGAAGACCTGGGCTTCTCTCCTATCTGCCACTTACTCTGTCACTGCTGTGGACATTTATTGTTTGGTCTACTCAGCACCCATCCCATCCCCACCATCTTTCTGAAAACCCTTTCTTCCCCTAGGCCCAGTCTAGTCATACATTTTTTTTCTTCATCTCTAGTTGTGCCTTTGAGTTATAACTCAGAGTGTATCTTTACACACTGGGCTTAAAAGGCTCATGGCTTTTGTTTTAATATTGCACTTCTTAAACCCAGCTATCACAACACATCACAAGCCTTTGACACAAGACTAGGATATAGATAGCTCGGTTAGTATCAAGTGCTGAAGTTATACAGTTCTCCAGGGAGTGGCCGTGTCCTTAGATGGCAGACTCTCCTGCTTAATCCAAAGGTGGGCAGCAGAATTCAACTCAGAGTCTTTCCCTGAGATTTTTAAACTAGGGGACTCAGTCCACTTCTTTGCAGTGGGCAAAAGCTATAAGATGTTGAGGTGTGGAAGGTTCTAATGACCATTTGAAGAAAGCTGGTTTGCATGGAGAAAAAAGTGAAGTCAGCACACAGAGAAGAGACATGAGCCATACAGGGCTGGAGGTGTCTGAGTCCTTGGTGGCAGTTGTTCCTGAGGCCCAGGTGTACCTTGCCCGTCCTTCGGAAGAGGCTCAGTTGTTTGACTCTTGGATTCCACGAGCCAATAAATCCTCCTTCATACCGAAATTAGTTTAAATTGGCATTTAGTCCATTACAACTGAACACCAAGCCTTTGTTAGAGTCTGTTTCTTCATTTGTAGAAACTACTTCAAAGGTTTTTGACAAGGACGAATGAGATACATAGCTCTGTTAAAATCATACAGAACTATAAATTTGTAAGGAGTGACTATCATAGACATCTGATGATGAAGATAATGGCAAGTACTACCCAGATGGTGTTTGGACTTAGCTTAAGCTCAGCCCTGCTGCAAGAAAAGCAAGTGTCTTCCTGACAAGCAGGCAGTAACTCCACAGTGGGCATCCACTGCTTGTCTGCCCAGGGACCCTCCCCTCCCACCAACCCACACACCCTTCTGGGAATCACTCCACCTCCACTCCATCCATTTGGTCTCCATAGGAACCACCCTATCCTTTCAGGGATTCATCTCCAGCCTGGTTGATGGGACTCAGGGTAAGCAATAGACCCAAGCTGGACTATGGATTCTGTTCCTGGGACCATTAACTGTGGTGAAATACACATAAAATTTACCATCTTAACCATTTTAAGTGTACAGTTCAGTAGTGTTAAGCATATTCACATTGTTGCACAACCAATCTCCAGAACTTTTTCATCTTACAAAACTAAAACTCTAACCCATTAAGCAATTCCCCATTTGCCTGTCCCCCCAGGCCCTGGCAACCACCGAACATTCTATCTCTATGAATCTGACTACTCTACTCTAGATAACCTCACATAAGTGGGATCATACCATAAATTTGTCTTTTTGTGACTGGCTTATTTCATTCAGCATGATGTGCTCCATGTTCATCCATGTTGTAGCATGTCAGAATTGCCTTCCTTCTTAAGGCTAAATATTCTACCATATGTATATACCACATTTTATCCATTCATCCCTTCTTAGACACGTGGGTTGCTTCTACCCCTTGGCTATTGTGAATAATGCAGCTTTGTAAAAATATCTCTTGGGAGATCCTGCTTTCCGTTCTTTCGGATATATACCCAGAGTGGGGACTACTGGAACATATGGCAATTCTATTTTTAATTTTTTTGAGGAACTGCCACACCATTTTCCACAGTGGCTGCACCATTTCACTTCTCACCAACAGTGCACAGAGGTCCAATTTACCCACATCTTCACCAACACGTTATTTTTCTGGTTTTTTGACAGTAGCCATCCTAATGGATATGAGGAGTCCTGGGACTTTTTAACTTAGAACCAAAAGAAACATCAGCACAATCTCTCCCCATTTGCAAAGCTGTACGAGGTGAAGCTCAAGCCCTCCCAGCAGCCCCATCTCCTGCCACGTGGAGAAAGCCTATTTGCAGTGAGAGGAGTGAGCTGACCTGCACAGAAGGGAGAGAGGGGGTCGATTAGGTAGTACAAGTTGTATCTGGAGTCTAGGTGCTTTCCTGTCCTTGAATTTGATGAGATACCTCAGCAGCCCAATCACAAATTCACCTTTTTGCTTAAGTTAGTTTGAGTTGGGCTGTTACATTTATTACCACGAGTTTTAACTAACATAAACACATTAGTATTAATAGTTCTTCAGTAATCTCTTTTTTGCTTTTTCGTCCCTTAGTTTGTTTTTAGAAGTAGGTGGGATGTAAGTAATTTGTACATTTAAAAAACCCTAAAGGAATGCCCTTGCTGAAGTATAGTGGTTAGAGCATGAGTGAGGAGTCAGCCCAAATTGGCTTCAAATCCTAGCTCAACAAATGTTTACTGGGTGTGTTAATTAACTTGTGTGGCAATCATCTCACAATATATACATATATCATCACGTTACACACTTTAAATGCAATTTTGTCAATTATACATCAATCAACCTAGAAAAAAATAAGAGACTGGCTTAAAGGAAAACACGCACACACAAACGTTTTAGCAGAGTGCCTTCAAGCAGCAGGTTCTTATAGGTGCCAGGGATAAAGCACTGAACAATGGACAAAATCCCTGCCCTCACAGAGCTTTCTTTTTAGTACTTTGCAAACGTTTGCTTGTCTACTCTGTGCCAGCCACCGTTAATTCAGCTCTCTGAATAGGTCTGGTTGTTTACAAAATGGTGATAATAAATCACCTGGTCTATCTGCTTTAAGGAATCACTGTAAGCTATGCATGTGCTTAGCATGCAATGCCAGCACACAGCGAGCACTCAGTGAAGAGCAGCCATGCTTATGTCTAGACACGAGATGTGCCTTGCAGGAGTCAGCCTCAGTGTCTACTGGGTGCCAGCTCTATGTCCCACAGTAGTCTTAACATAGGACTCACATCCCGGCAGAATTTACTTTGCACCAGGAGCAAGAGGTAGTTACAGATAATATGTGCTATAGCAGAGCAATGAGGAGGTGGAACCTGTACAGACTTTGGAGTCACCCACCTACTTTCAAATCCCAGCTTGCCTCTGGGAAAATCACTTACCTGCTCTACTCAGTTTCCTCAGTTGTAAAATAGAGCTCATATTAACAATGACGATACTACCTCATAGGGCTGTTGTGAGGATTAAATGAGTTAATATGTGTAAAAGCACTTAGAACATACAGTGCTATATAAGTACCTGCTAATATTAATACTATTACATATAAACTGCCAGGGAACACATAGGAAAGAGGAACTAAGCCTCCCTGGAGGAGTCAAGGAAGCTTTTTCGAAGGAGAGGACATCAGCTCTGGGCCTTGAAGGATGTGTAGAAGTTCACTCACTAGGTAAAGACTAGAGGAAAGGGCATTTCAGGTGAAGAAAACAGTTCAAGCAAATGCACTGACCCATGGAAGAAATCGTATGTGTTAAAACAACAAATAAAAGCTAATAGCTGAAGCCTAGTTGGGTGGCAGATAAAGCCTGAGGCACCACTTTTGGCCATTAGCACTTTGGTCCGCCAAACTAGTCAGTTTTGAGTCAGAGCTTGCCCTGATAACTTAAGAACTGACACCATACCATGAGCCAACCCTTTAGTAGCATTAACAATTTTTCCCCAATGAAGCAAATAAATCCAATCAATACTTACTGTTTACTGGGCACTATGGTGCCAAAACACTATGCTATTTATAAAAGGACCTACCTCATTTAATCTTTACCATGTTCCCTGGAGGAGATAACACCATTCTACACATGAGGAAACTGAAGCTGCTTAAGCAATTTTCCCAAGGTCACACAGATAGTATATTAGATAGGAAAGCGTTCAGTTGCAAATACAGATAGCAATTTCTTTCTTTTTTTTCCTCCCCCCACTCCCAATAAAACAAAGGCTGGAGATAGGCAGTCATTAGTTCAGTTACTCCACAATGCCAGCAAAATACTTTCTTTCTTCCCCACCATTTTTAAAGTATCAGCCATTGGCTCTAAGGCTCATACAGTCTCACATTTCCTATAAATGCTTTTTTATTCCCATCTTAAAAGTCCCACCAGCCAGGATTTTGTCAAGCTTTACTTTTTGAAATATTTCATAGGTCAGCTCTACACAATTCACTAATTTCACAGATGGGAAAATAGATTTGCCCCTAGCAAACTAACAGAGTTAATTAGTTAAATGAGCCTGGAATTCAGTGCTCTTTCCAAGATACCAATTTAGTGGAGACTGCAAGTTGTCCACCAAAATCTGTTCTCCCATTCCTTCTTGGCACAAGGTTTGACTACATTTCTCAGCCTCCCTGGCAGGTAGGTGTGGCCAGAGGACTAAGTTCTTGCCAATGGAAAGTGGGAACGCACGCAGAAGTATGCCTGCCACTGCGGGGTAGGCCTTCAGGCAGTGGGCCCTTCTCCCTGCTCCTTTTCTCCTTCCCACCGGCTGAGACCAGTGATGACCCAGCTTCCAGCACACAGCAGATGAGGACAATGCTCCAGAGGATGTGGAAGCAACATGAGACAAGGAACCTGTGTCCCCGAATGACCATTTGGAGCAGAGCTGCCCCACTGACCTGGACTGCTCACTTTAGACACGTTAACTCCCTTCAGAGCTGTTACGTGAGAAAGAATGAACTTCTTTGTTCTTTAAGCCACTGTATTATTGAGTGTCTTTGTTACAGCGACTTAGCCTTTTACCCTAACACAACCATGTAGCTTCCCTTTGTACACATTCAGAATAGCTGTATAAATAACCAGTTGGCCATCATTTTAGAAAACAGCCCTAACTGCCCAAGTAGGTGACAATCAAATAACGAAATTCCTGCCTGTGGCTACCATCCCGAGATTTCCTCATCGTGGCTAAAGGCTATGTAAGGATTGAAGCAGATCACTTACGTAGAGACCCACTTGACTTTTATGCTTTCGTGTAATTACTTCCACAAATATTTGTTTCTAGGTGCTGGGGACACAGACTGGTCACTGCATTCCTAAAAGCTTGCTTTTATGCATTTGTGTGTATGTGGGGGTAGCTGCTGTTTTATAATGTTACACTGTGTGTTTTGTTTGAAGCAGAAAAATCCCCTTTGTAGAATGTGGAACTAAGGCTGAGAACACAAATAATTACTGAGTGTTACAAAGGAGCAAACCACCAACCTGGACTACAGATGAGCTGTTCTCCTTAGTCCTAATAATCAAGCGAAATGTTCGAAGACTAAGAATCCAGCTCTCTTCAAAGTACTTCCTAACCACTTAAAACAACATTGGCCTAACTACATGCAGTATCTAAAGCCTAATCCAGATTTTTACTGAAAGAGGTAGATGAACCCAATAGCTCGCGGAGTGTTAGAATTAATTACAAAGGCCATTTAGATAGCACTGCTGCTGTGTGGGACTGGACTCTGGTACCTGGGCTGGAAGGCTCTGCTCGTCATGGGAACAGCTGCGGCCAGATGATGCAAAGCGGCATTCCTCATCCTCACTCCAGGCTGAGCAAGGATGCCCAAAGCTGGTCTCTGTGGTACTTCTCAGCTCTTAAATGAGATCTGGCATGAGATATAGCAGTCATGTAAGAGAGGTGACCTGAGTTGTCCTGGCTTTGCCACAAACTGCTCCGTAACTGTAGAATATCCATGTTTTGGGCCTCAGTTCCCCCCTCTGTACAAGAAGGGGTTAAGGATTCTTTCATCTCCATATTTATGACAATCACAAGACAGAATTACTTTCCTTCCCTACATTCAACAGCAAAGCCATTCAGAGGGCAGCAGGCAAAGAAGGGGAAACCTACTCAGGGCGATACGTCAGACCAGAGCAGCAAGCAGATCTCTAAGGCGTGTTCTGCCTTCCCAGGTTCTTTGCTGCTGTTGAAGGAATTCCATCTTGCTGAATTTACAGTTTCTAAGTATATGGGCACTAGGCCCAACCACAATGCCTTGAACTTAATAGATGCTTCATAAATATTGGGCACTTTGATTTTTTTTTTTTGGTAAAAAACTCCTTATTTCCAATTGCCATAGAGATAACAATGAGTTCAATGAGAAGTTACTGCTCCAGGTATTTCAGATGGAAGGATTAAAGGCTTTTTGAGGTAGGATTATTAAAACTAGTTTTTCCTGTTTGTCCACTGATACTTTTTTAAGCTTTAAAACATATTTAGCAATTGAGTGGAAAACATTTCAGAGACTAAGTTTCCTCCCTAAGAACAGCCAGCTTAATACCGTTCTTTATAGTACAAGTCTACCAGCCTCACCGCCACTCCAGCCCTGCCACTTCCTGGCTATGCTCCTTTGCTGAGCCTCGGCTTCCCTGCTGGCTACAGCAATGGGAACAGCATCTCCCTCCCAGGGCTGTGGGAGAAGATAATGTACATAAAGTGCACTGTTTGGCTCACAGCAAGTACTCATCTCCACTCCCAGCGGGAAGATGTGGCTTCCCACCCTATTAGGTCCTAAAACAGTCAAGAAACTGATTGAGAAAATTATACCACGTTAAGAACAAGACTGGGTGGATACAAGGATGGTTTCTTCTTTGACCACAGAATAAATTTATTCTTGAGATTCAAATCAGTTAAGGTGAGGCTCTGGAATTCAGGACTGTTAAAAAGGTCAATTTAGTTTTTTTTTTACTCTACCTTCTCCTCTATGTAATCTTGTATGCATAGGTAACAATACATGCACCAAGAATTGCTTCTTAAGGTCCAGCAGAAATGATCCTTCTTCTATGATCCCTTCCTCTTCCCTCTAAATGGACAATCTACAGAGCTTTTATGGCTTTGATACTTTCTTGCCTAGGTTGGTTGTTTATGTACATACACAGGATTATTTATAAGCCCCCTGACGGCAAGGTCCTCATCTCGTATCTGCATTCCCTCTAGCCTAGTCCAGGAACTCTCATATAGTAGATTCTGAACAAATAAAATATGTTTGAGTGGGGAGTCACTGCTTAAGGAGTACAGCATTTTCTGTTTGAAGTGACAAAAAAGTTTTGGAAATAAACAGTGGTGATGGTTGCACAGCAATGTCACTATAATCAATGCCACTGCACTGTACACGTAAGAATACTTTATTTTATGTTATATAAATAAATATTTAACACTGCTGTTAGCTCGGATCACTCCAAAAAGAGGGCTTCAACTGGAAATAATAAATCTTCAATAAAAGACCTTCTCCAAATGTCTTCAAGTAATATATAAGTGCTCAATAAACATCTGCTACATAAATGAACAGACAGCATGATCTATGAAGAATGCCAATTTTGAAAAAAAGCTACCATGTTGATAATAGAACACGTTGTATATAAACCAGACATGGACATATATATTTTTTTAAGGATTAAAGAGGCTCTTGCAAACTTTTTCTTTATTTACCTTTCAATACAAATATAGACTCCCAATTCAGAAAGACAGCAGTGATAGGATCACATAGGAGCAGCTCAACAAATTTCAAAGTCTTTAGTCTTCAAGTCCCATGTCACAGCTACCTCAGGCTGCTGATTCTCTCCCTTCTCTGTGGAATTCCAAGAACTGGTTGGTTCACTTAATCATCTCACTGGGGCTGGTCCATTCCTGCCATTCACTCAAATCTAGAACTCCTAATTTGTGGTTCACAATACTTCAGTCATCTACAAAAGCATCTGAAAATTAGATAATTTTAGCCAGTCAGGGACATAAAAACTTCTTTTAAGGGATATAGTGAATCCTGGTAGTCACCACTAAAAAGATCTTCACGTATAAAACTGTACAGTCTGTGCCTCTTTTAAAAATAGAAGCTTTAAGGTTCAAAGGAAAAAAATCCCTTTTTGAACTACATCATTACCAGACACATCAGCCACACAAGGAGCTGACAAGACCTGCTGGTTCCATTAGAGAGAACATGAGGCTTTAAAACCGTGCCACTGAATGAAAGAAAACGGTGGGAGCTTTCTGCACAGCACTCCTCAGTCCAGACAGGGAGACAGGGACACTCCTCCCTCCTGAACTGGATCCCCGCCACCTTTGCAAAGGCCACTGGATGCGTCTCTTAAATGTTGGGTTTCAGCTCTTGATCACTCTGCCCTGGGGATCCCTTCTCTTTAAGCTCTTTGTCACGGTCTGGGGAAATACTCTGACTTTCTATGGTGTTGACAGCATCTGAGTCCAACCTTCTTCTTTTCTTCAGTTGGTGCAAGTGGGATTTGGATTTTGTATGCGCTGATAAGACAAAACCAAACCAACCAAATAAAAAACTCATTAAAATTTTCTAGAATTAATCCTAGAAGCAAATAAAATTAACTATACAATCCTTTTCTTTAACAATAAATAACAGGATCGACACACGTATTGGTATAACTGCTGAGCATTTTTAAGGGAAGAATAAATTACATGGCCGCTAGCCAGCAAACTAGAGTGAGCTACCACATATCAAGTGCCCCCTGCTAGGTACTTTACATCACTAATCCTTACAACGGTCTTGCAGGACAACAGAACTATTCTGCTCATTTTGTAGAAGGGGAAACTAAAGTTCAGAGAGGTCTTATATTTTGTCCAAGTCTAAGGTCACACAGCAGGTAAACGCTTTTGCTTAGACCTACAGCTTTAAAGAGAGACCCTACTTTCCAGAATTAGGTCTCTATGGCATGGGGCTTCCCGTTACAGATGCATTTCAACTCATAAGGCTAAAAAGTTAGAAATTCAAATCCTCGTCTGTATGTCCTGCCTCATGCCTGCAGCGCTCGGCCCTACAGAGAGGTGAGGAACACAGCTGTCTTTCCCAGTCCTTCCCTGCTCTCCCAGGTTGTCCCTCCTAGTCTGACATCCCCATGCCCAGGTCAGATAGGCCATTTGAATGACCTATTCTCTGAGCACACAATGCTCCAGGGAGACAGTAAGGGGTATTCATCTCTGACAATCTCTTCTGAGGGGCCACAGAGCAGCAAAACTTAAAGGCCACTGCTGCCTGATAGCAACTGCTGACCTGTCACTTCTAAGACAGTTCCCACCTTCTGACTAACTTGTACAGGCTCATTTTTACTATCCTGTTCTTTTTTCAAGGAAATTTCATCTGGGAACACCTAAAGAGATGACTAGATTAAATTCTCTTTTATACACATCAAAAACATCATTTTTAAGGGTTTGGAAGCAAGGAAGGTTAGAAGTCAAAGAAAAGTTTAATTGGGGAAAATAGTCAGCTTTGTTCTCCAGCTAGAGCCTAAGGCAAAAAAAAAAAAAGGGCTTCTGGGCTGGCTCTCCATGACAGCAGGAGATGGGAGCAAGGACTTGACAGATGGCACTACAGAAGGGCTTACACAAGCTAAGCTCACAAAGGCTCACACATGTTGCTTCTCTAAGGCTATCCCTGAAGGACATTTGACAAATCGAACCACTAAGTTTCCTTTAGAAAAAACAATCAGACACTCTCTTTCCCTTCCCCTTTCATCATTATAAACCAACGGACAATCAACAATCAAGGCTTCTTCTGCTGGTTGGGCAATCACAGCCATCCCCAGTCTCTGACAATGGAGTTCATTTTGCCAGAGTTACCAGTTAATAGACCTAATCATTCTATTGGTTGATATGAGGAGAAAAATCTACTTCATTGAGAATCCCATGCAAAACAGTACCCTGAACAGAAGGATCCCAGCCGCTGGGTAATCTACAAGCCCCACTGTGCCTAAAAGGAGCAGGCCTTATACCAGTTTCTAAATACCATGTAAATTCAAGGCTTGGGGACAAAGCCCTCTGGGATTTGACTGGAAGACAACAGAAATCCTACAATGCCAGAAGAGGCAGACCCAGGCTCTAAAGCAGCCCGAGGGTGGGGCTGGCCTTGGGTTGGTGGGGGGCTACCTTCTTTATACATGCCTGACAGGCTTGCCTCCACGGTTTCCCTTAACATCTTTTCATCACAGTTTTAGCAACTACTGCCATTTCAACATACTACCTCAAAAATTACTGAAGAGACACCACTTTTGAAGAATGTATTAGGAGTAGTAACTGCCCTTCCTGCTCCCTCCCAGCTATGCTTCTGCTTCTTCTAGTCTCTTGGAGGAGTTGCCCGGCTTCCCTTACAATCCTATCTTATCCCCACTGAGTACTAAACTCCTCTAAAGCAAGATTGTGAAGTCAAAGGAGAAAGTTTCCTAGGACTCTGGGAAGCCGAGGTCAGGAGTTCAAGACCAGCCTCAGCAAGAGCAAGACCCTGTCTCTACTAAAAAAATAGAAAGAAATTAGCTGGACAATTAAAAATGGGAAAAAAAAAAAAATTAGCCAGGCATAGTGGTGCATGCCTGTGGTCCCAGCTATTCAGGAGGCTGACGCAGGAGGATTGCTTGGGCCCAGGAGTTTGAGGTTGCTGTGAGCCAGGGTGATGTCACAGCACTCTATCCCAGGCAACAGAGCAAGACTGTCTCAAAAAAAAAAAAAAAGGAGAAAGTTAATCGCAGACCTCTCAGTACAAAATATCTATTCCAGCTGAAGCTAGAGGGCATCTAATCTCCCTTTGAATTTCACAATACAGAAACAATTCCCCAATCGGGGGAAGCCTCCAGGGAATTTGGGCACAGGCTCTTAGAGGAATCTGGCTGTACCTTTACAAATAAACAGACTGTAGCGTTCAACCTACCAAAGACCTTATATTTCATGAAGCCAATGTGACCTCACCCTTACAGATTTCTCCATACCTTTCCCCATACTCTACCTGCCCATTCACGGTCCCCAATGATGATTCGATCACAGAAATCACACATGTGATAACTTCTCTTGTTCTCAGTTTCACTGTACGGCATCTTTATTGGAGCAGCTGCAGGCTTGTGGCCCTAAAAGAACAAAAGTGGCAAGAGCATTCAATTCAAAGAGATTTGGATATAATTCTTTGATATTATGGGGAGTGGGATTTTCCCAAGATTCCTTTTTCTCACCCCAAAGAGCAGGAGAGCTGTGTACACATTTTAGCAATAACCTTTCTAAAAAATGTAAAAGGAGAAACGCAACCTCCAGGTACCTAAAAGCAGCAAGCCCTTCTGCTTTATTCCATGGAAAAGAAGGCTTGGTTCCACAATATAGCAATAATTAGCTAAGGAAAGTGCTCTGAAAACCAGAAAACAGACTGTACCATGATTAATAATCACCTGGATGAAACTCTGCACGATTCCAAGAGCAGGTTCGAGAACAGACTCATCCCACTTCGAGACATCAGATACTTCTAATCCATATACTGGGGGGACACTGGGACCAGGTCCTAATGGTAACAAAGAAAAGCTGTGAGAGGTCAGCCTCCAAGACCCAATCTATTCTACTCCCAGGACTCCAAAATCCTTAAGGGACACACAGGGGCCAAAGGAATAAATATTCTGCCATGCTATTTATTCTAACCAGAAACATGAAGCACAATCCAAGAAAGACCTGGAGGTTTCACTGATCTGCAGCCAATAAGCCTAGCTGTATAATCCAGAGACTCGAGTACAGGATCTTCCAGATCAGTCAGGAAACCAGAATAGAGTAACAGCTCTAATAACCACTGTGTGGGCTACAATATAAAGATAGCAAGCACATTATAGAAAGAAAGAAACTAATGCTTTAAGTGAGTGCCTGTTCTAAGCTCCATATCATCTTACAGTGATGGCGCTCTGTGGTAAGACAGTTTGCAGCTTTCTTTAGGTCTCAGGTTTGCACGTATCCCTTCAGAAGCTTAGTATTTGTGAAACTCCTTGACAGCAAGCTGATAATCATGGGCTGGGAACAGAATAGTATCAGCCAATGAGCCACTGAATCTGAGAACTAGAAAGAAGCCCTGGAAATATCTAGTTGAGCCCCCTCGTTTAAGAACCAGATCCAGAGGGTATTCAAGAAACACTCTGGTAAACATTTCTGAATGGAGATGAGACTGGAGGTAGCGAAGAGTACAGCTTACGGACGTTTCACCCATCTTAGCCAATCACATTGCAAGAGTTTAGTCTCTGATGGTAGCTTCCCCAGCCTACACACACACTAAATTGCCTTCCACAGCTAAGTTAAGTCAGTTGCCCAAAGGCAAAGAGCATCACCCCATGGACAAAAACATCAAAGGCCTTGGGATGCCAACGGCTGGCAGGTGCTAGCCTTTTGATTGTGCCAACCACAAATAAGATTCTTCATAAACTGGACTGGGCTGCACCTGCCACCACATGGAAAGGTGAGACTGGGAGGGTGCAGGCAGCATCCACAGCACACCTGGCCTTGGCTAAGCTCTGCACCTGTTTCCAGGCCACTCTACATTTTCCTTTCTCCTCTAAGCCCTTTGTTGGGCTTCTGTGCCCTGTCTAAGCACCTTTCAACAAGTTCTCGGCTCCCAGCTGCTATTTCTGGCTTGGGTCCAAGGCCAAGCTGGGGTGGGGAAGTCCCTCTGGCTTCTTGCCAGAACCATATCCCAACAGACCAGCCCTGGCCAATTGCATGCAGCTCCTGATTTACAGGGCAGCTGTGCCTTTCACTCTAGCTCCAGGACTGTGCCGGCATACACACGAATGAGGAACAGGCACGTGACACACTATGCCATCAGCTCCTCCTGCCTCAGAGATGGAGGAGTTATTGTGGCTTTACTGCAGGAGGAAGTTTCAATTTATTACCAAAAAAGCCCTTTGTTACAGACTTATTGTCCGGCTAGGGTAGAAGAGAAGCTGCATTAGAAATTTGCAGTACAGTACTGAGCTTCCACTTCAGCTGGCACTAAGACTTCTACCTTCTTCTACATGCAGAGAAAGCAGGATAAGTAGAAGACAGTGTAAAGAGTCTCTTGGCACCAGAACTCCAATGGGAAGCTCAGGAAGAGGGCGGGAGCTAGGAGAGATAACGTCACCAATCTAGTGATCAACAACATGGATCAAGGTGTATTATGTTCCCAGGCATCAAGGAGCAGGAGTGGAAGTTTCAGCTGGCCCTGTCTGTAACTGAGAGCAAAAGGTAGACATGGGATCATCTAGAAGCATATGAAGATTCACTCAACATAATGTGGAAAAAAAAAAAAAGCATATGAACAAAGTACTGCCTATTAGCTGGGGGATTTGGGGCAAGTTATTTAACTTCTCTAGCCCCTCATTTTCTTATCTGTAAAAAGAAAAGAATAACACCTACGCAAAGGCTCAATAATATATGAATAGCATGAAATTTAGTGCCAAAGACAAAGTACAGGGTCAATGAATAAGAATTTCCTTTCCTTTCCCTTAAAAGTGCTATTCAACAAAAGTTTCAGCTGGAACAAAGTTGGAGCAATCTGAAGCACTACATACATGACCATGATGCCATGATGGAGATGCTGGGGGAAGTGGTGAAGGCTTTGTCTTTTTTTTTTTTTTTGAGACAAGATCTCACTCTGTTGTCTGGGCTAGAGTGCAGTGGCATCATCATAGCTCACTTCAACCTCAAACTCCTGGGCTCAAGTGATCCTCCTGCCTCAGCCTCCCGAGTAGCTGGGACTACAGGCATGCGCCACCACACCTGGCTAACTTTTTTATTTTTGGTAGAGATGGGGTCTCCCTATATTACTCAGTCGGGTCTCGAACTCCTGGCCTCAAGCGATCCTCCCACCTCAGCCTCCCAAAGTGCTGAGATTACAGGCAAGAGCCACCAGACCTGGCCTGTTTTGTCTTTTTATACTGCTCATTTGGCCAAAAAAATATTGTAAATAGGAAATCCTCCCTACAGAAATCTGATTGTTCTTCAGGTACAAAAGTGAAGCTAAAATCAACCTTGAACATCAACTCTGCTAAGAAGACATTGCTATTTTGTTTGCAGCTGTTTGCAGTACCTATCTGTTGGAGGCATAAACAGGCTCCTCAGTGAAAACTTAATTTTTTTTTTTTCCGAGGCATCACAAGAAAATATACCTAGATAATCATAATCAACCCTGCCCCAGGTCAGTTCCAAAATCTTAGAACAGGCCCAGAAACTAAAGTTTGTTTTCTGGGTTAGCTGAGGACATCTATATTCTATTGAAAACAGACTCAGGGATTAAGAAAAACATGAGACTTACTGCTCAAAAAACGGTTTTTAACCCATCGGTTTTGCTTCCGGGCGTATCTCTTAGTTACTTGTTTCAGAGTCTCAATACCTGAAAGATACAGTAGATATAAGAACATCTAGGTAAGCACTTCTTACCCTAGAGAGAGGCAGGCCCTCCCAGCCCAGCAGAAGACAAAATCAGCCACAGCAGTACAATGTTAGACTTGGTGGATGCAAATCTCAATTCTGAGCTGAAAGCCATTTGGTACTCTTCTAGCCTCAGCTCTTTCTCAGACCATACCAGCAGGGTACTCTGTCACCCAAGGATGTCCAAGACTAGGTTAGATGGAGGAATTCACACCTTTCTTTAGAAGCTGGTTACTAGTCTCTGGTGTGCATTTTCCCTCAGTGATCAGGTACTCGTGAAATTCCTTGAAGCCAATTGATTGGAAGATACCATGTTGATAGTCCTGGCTGGGAATAGGAGAGCATCAGCAGATGAGCCATTGCTTCTGAAAGCTAGCAGGGGCATTGGAGATGACCTAGTTGAGCCATTCTATTTCACAGATGAGGAACTGAGATTCTGAGCAATTAATGACTCTCTGAAATTCTCCCTTCCCCTCCCCACCAGCTCCCAGGTTACTTCCTTGAAAAATAACTCCTGGGAATGTCTGAAAGATTAGAAAATTGCAACTGTAACAAGTATACCAAACCTCCTTCCAACAAGTCTTGCCAATACCAAACACAAAGGCTAATAAACAAGTAGATCTAAAGCCAGTATTGTGTCTATGGTCTTTCAACCACAGGCAAGAGATGGAGAGTAGGTCAGAGCAATAGCCAAATCCTTACCTATTTTCTGAAGCATTCTTCTGATTATAGCGTCTGTGAAAATCTCTTAGTTCCTCCAAGAGCCCAGCAGCAAGCATGTCATCTACCCTCTTATCCAAGCGCTCATCTAGGACTTGAATCAAATTAGCCCATCAACCAGCAAGCATGTTACAGGGGCCTACCAATCACTTCTATGGTGAATGAACAGACTGCCACAAAAAGACAATCTGTCCAAATGGAAGAAAGGATTCAGAATTCAGATTATATAGTAATTCACATTACATTTACTCACACTTAAGACTCTGCAACTTCAAATAAAAACAGCCAGAATGAAGTACATGCCTTCTCATTGTATTAACAGAAAGCATACAACTACAGCTGTTATGAAGGACAAATATTTTATTCTCATATGGAATGTATATCCAATGTGTTTAAGAGCTGGCTGAAGACCCCTTGGTTTACCTTCCTTAATTCTTTGTCATTTAATTTGTCATTGTACTCTAACTTGGTGTTATTTTAAAGAACCCCCCAGAGGACACCTCGAATAGAAACAAGAAACTTTAATCCAATGCCATCCTAAATATATCCTGAATTACTAAACCAGACAAAGGAGCAAAGCTTGAGGTCATAATCGTTCAGATAGCATGGTCAAACACAACTTTATTGTGAATCAGATACCATTATTTTATGCTGAATTGTAGTAAAAGTTTTTATTTACAAAAATTTCATTCTTCTATAAATTTATAACAGATTAATTTAACAAATTTTTTACCACTTCAATTATGCCCTTCTACATCTCTACCATTGCTATGGCTCGGCCTGCAACAATTGTTTCCTATCTTCCTAAAAAGTTTGTGTTTACTGATGATCCACCATGTGTCAGACACATTCTGAGCACTTTGTATATATAAATTCATCTAATCCTTAATGAAGTTATGAGATATACAGTATTATTATTATAATCACTTTATAAGAGAATTGGGGTACAGAAAGGTAACTAACTTGTCTTACAACTCACATAGCTAGAAGATGGTAGAGCAAGAATTTGAAATCAGACAGTCTGCCTCAGAGCCCGTGCTCTTAATCACTACACTATACTGCCTGTCCACATAATAATCTCATCTCTCCAGACCTAGCTCATAGGTTACCTTTGTAAATTGGTCCGACTCCCCCAAGAGAACATTCATCATCCCTTCTCTGTGGCCCCACAGCACTCCGAATGTATCTCTAGCCCTGCATTTATCACACTGTAGTATCTATTTCCTTGTCTGTCACCCCACTAGACTGGAAGCTACATAAGAGGAGGCACTGCCTCTTATTTATCTCTGAAATTCAAGTAGTATGCAGAATACCTGATGCTTCATTGAATGTCTGCTGGATAAATAAGTTACTACTATCACAGGGCATTATTACATTTTAGCAACAAAATGCAATCAGGCTAACTAACCATCATAGCTACTTCTCAGGCCTACTGCTTCTAGAATAATCAGTGATCCAGCCTCCAGCCAACCAAGGGATCAGACCTCCTTCCACAGGAAGCTTCCTTCTCTTTCTCCTTTGGACCTTCCCTGAATGGCAGTCTCTTTCCCATTCCACCCATTCCATACTGTCTCACCCCTGCTACCTTATCCTAAGTGCCAGGGCTATCCTTCCTCCCTTTCCAGACAGACACCTAGGGGAATGGCACTATATCTAAGTCAACAAATAATGACAATGATAATATAATTAATAGCTTACACATTTTTGGTGCTTATTATGAGCCACTCATGGTTCTGAGCATTTTATATACAGTAACTTATGCTCTAAGTTCTATCTCAGATGGACTCTGGGGCATCAAAGGGCTTTTACCTGTCTGGTCAGCATGAAGCCAGAGGATGCAGGGGTTAGAGAACTTCAGAGGACCTCCAAGGGGACCACCACCTTCCTCTGCATGTTGACGATGAAGAAATTCACTGTGAGAGATTCCCGTTTCTTCAAACACTTGTAAGCTCCTGAGTTGTTTAAAAGCAGGGAGAAGGGGCACAGCCATAAAACCAACTGGGATATATTCATTCTCAAGTGAAACAAGGAGAGAGGCTGTTTATTATAGAAAGTCTCATTCTCATTTTCACTGCATAAATCCCAGAAGATGTGAAGGACTAGGATTACGCTAATCCTACAGCTACGCAAAAAGGGTCCTAGAGAAAACTTTAGGTAAAGTAAGAAATAATACTATTTTTCTAAACATGCATAAATTTTCCTGAGATCAGTTAAGTTCAGAAACAAGTTTCTTCTACACAAACAGAATGGTTCTCATTCACTTTCAGGTAAGCAGTAAAAGAGCTTGTTTGGGACACTTTGTTACAAGCCAACAAGTCTGGTCTCGCTGCCTGGCATGCCTTTCCCACAATACAAGTATGTCGTATATCCAGCTTATCAGCTTTCTTTTTAAATATGTCTAAAATTAATGAAGAATGTTTCTGGCTAATCCAGTGCTCTACTGGCAGAAAGATCACTGAAAAAACAACTCATATACTCCTTCCTAAACCACCATCCACGCCTGTCCATATCTACCATGATATGCAGCACTGGGTAATTTAACTCCCAAATCTATACTCTACCACTCTGCGTGATTGCAACTTACCGTCTTGAAAGTGATCTTTCCCTTTCCTGACCCAATTCTACTTCCTGAAACCCCACCACAAGAATGAAGCCCCCTTGTCTTTCAGTGTCACTGGTCACTAAAAGAAGATCTATGAGAAAAAAAATGTAGTAATAGATATTTCACTTATCTGGAGGTTAGAATACAGCCTCAAATCAAAAGAAAGATGAAAGAAGTCCTCCAATCCTCTCTAAAAGAGAGAATCTAGAACTTTTGCTTGGAACCTATCGACTCTTACTAAGACAAAACTCTCCAACTTATTGCTAGTTTAAAAGCAGCAAAATGAGGAGAGCTGATAAGGAAGAACTGATTAGTAAAAGGAGAGAATAATAAAGACCAAACTCAAGAATCAGGTGATAAAATAATATAAAAATGAATGTTCATCATGTTTCCGAATTTTAAGAAAAAAAAGGGGGGAAAGATTCCTATTAAAATGTTTAAAATAAAATGTTTGGATACTAAAAAGTATAAACTTCATTAATCTACAACATGCATTCTTATGGGGTGATACTGACTTCAAGGAGATGAAAAACTTAATAGATACAATGTGTGCCCCACGAAAGACAACCCTACCTGAAAAAAATCCTATTTTTTAATATTAAATTTCACTGGCAGGGGGAACCACTGGGAAAAAAATTTCTAAAAAGACTCCTGGGGGCAGGCGCAGTGGCTCACACCTATAATCCCAGTACTTTGGGAGGCCAAGGCGGGAAGATCTCTTGAGCCCAGGAATTCAAGGTTACAGTGAGCTATGATGGGCCACTACACTTTAATGTGGGTGACAAAGTGAGATCTTGTCTCTAAAACAAATTTTTTTAATAGAAAATAAATAAATAAAAAGGCTCCTAGAGGACAATAATGAAAAAAGAATTAAGAAACACTAATCTAGAAAATTCGGTTAATTGGAACACTTCGTAAGCCCTATCAATGCCAGATGTTACTATATTTACTCTGTATAACCATCCAAATAGTAGGTCCTTCTTTAGATGTTCTACTATGCCAGAAGTGGTATCATTCCCAATACTGCAGAAAAACAAACCTAATCATGAGGCTGCAATTTCAAAACAACCTAAGAAAACATGACCTTATGAGTTCATTCAACACCTCTCTTTCCAACAAGAAAGTCTCCATGTGCAAAGGTGAGCTGATCTACAGGACAGTTTATAAAACCTACCTCCCACTGGGAAAGCTGCTGGGGCAGAACTCAGCATTGCACAATCAATTATGAAATGCAATGCAGAACGTACACGGGCTGCATGCCAGAAAAAAATTTATATGAAAACTGTTATACAAGCCAAGATCAAATAGAAAATGAAGCAAGATTACATAGGCCCTAGGGAAAAACGATATTGTACTATGTATGCATTTAAAATGTAAGAACAAAGTAGGGTGCAACTATTTATTGAGGGAGTTGAACTGAGGCATAAGTCAGAGACTCCCAACCTGCTAAGCTAGAACAACAAACACATCAATCTCCACTAACTGCTACTACCAAGCCTCTCTCGTCACCGAGACAGACTGAAGAACTCTCTGCCCCCTAACTAAAGAGTTCAGGGTCAGCAGGCCAGGCTTCCTTACCTGGCCAATTTGCGCTTGTCATGTGGGTGCAGCTTGGCAGCCATTTCTGGGTCCACCTGGCTGAGGCGTTTGTGGAGTGCATGGCCATCCTCCTTTTCAAGCTCTGCTTTCCGGTCAGCTGCTTTCTCAGTGCCCATCTTCTGGGGCTATTAAGCAAAGGTTTAGCGGTAAATTTAATTCAACAATTCAACAAACATTGAGACAATGTGCCAAGCACTTTGCAAAGTGTTACGAATACAAAATATAGATGAATCAGAAGATCTTGCCATACCGTGAGAGACAGATCATAACCAGAAAATTCCAGTATGCTGTGGTAAGTGCTGTGAGGCCACAGCAAACAAAGAGGAAGGAGGACTTACTGCACTAGGAAGTACTCAGCCACCCTGCTTCCTTGTCAGAAGTACAAACAGGTCCCACAGCTACCACATCTAATTTAACATATATAGGAGTCCAGGCTTCTCAGCAAGGGTGACCAAAAAGTAGACCAGATTGCCAGTATATTACAGTTTGTAAAGTCTTACCCTATGTTACAGCATATCCATAAGTAAGGTCAGTATTGGACATCTCCCTGACATATACATTGTGCTGCCAGACAGAAAAGGCTGAATCAGACTAATGTACTGTTAACTTATGTGGAGATGCTAATTAATCCACACAGGAGCATTTTTCCCACACTGCCTCCTCCCTTAGGCCAGCCTGGAGGAGTACACTTCACGTATGGAGGTGGCATTTGCTTCAGATTATTAAGTAGGAAAATTACAGTTGCTGAGTATAAGAAATAGGCCAAGAGTCAACCTTCCTCCCACTAAAATTGGCCAACAAGAAAAAGGAACCCATTTCTCAGTGAGTTACAAGTGAATTAAACCTACCTTGGTATTGACAAGAACTTTCCAGAGCAGAGACTCAATGTAATAATTGGTTCCTCCCACGACAATAGGAATTTTGTCTCTGGCAAATATATCTTCAATGTGAACATTAAGAAAAACATCACCAAATTTAATATCAAGAAGAGAATCCTGGCTCACCTGGGAAGGAGAGTATTAGCAAGAAAACACATTCATCTGCAAAGCAGAGGAGAAAAGGCAGAAACCAAGATGAACTGACACCCGCCTTTCAATGTTTCCTATAACTTTTCAGAATCATTTCCATTCATTTCTGGAGGGACTTACGTAAACTAGAGACAAATGCTTGATGGTAATGCCTTCCAGTTCTAGAACTTTCTAGGTCTTGCTCCTAAAAGTCAAAGTTCTATTGGTATGCCAAGGAAGTTTAACAAGCACAAGCCCAAGGACTCTCATAGAACCAAGTGTCAACTGCTTAGGAAGCTACCAAGGTGACATCCATTGTGCAACTTTACCTTCTAAGGCAAAACACAAGCTGGTTTCTCTAAGGTTCTTAGACTCAATCAGTCTCTACCATTATGTAGTAGTAATGTACATTTTGCCACTAGAGACTTCACCACATTAAATGAGAAGCACAGGTTCTGAAGACAAATAGACTTCAATTACTAGGTCTAGCTCTTGGGGAAGTTACTCAGACTGTCTGAGCTTCAGTTTTCTCACCTGTAAAATCCCCATGAGTTCTTATGAGCATTAAATGTGACAAAGCATATAAATCCCACACCACAATACCTGAAAAATAGCAAGCACTTGATTTACTTTAACCACTACTGTTTTCATATCTCTGCTCCTTTGAATTTTTCTTTTTAAAATTTCTGTTCAACAGATAATTATCCGCTTCATCAAGGGCTTTGCTTCTGAGGATAACTGATTAAAAAGAAACTTTCATTATCCAGATAAAGAATCATTTACACACTTCTCCCTCTTGCCAGCCAATCTGTGGGCATACAGACAGATGACCTCTTTTCTATCAGAAGCCCACTAGTCCTTAAGGGGTTGGGGTGAGGTGAAAACAAACATGTTATCAATCAAGGACCATAAAGAAAAAACTATTTGTTTTAAAAAGAGAAAACAAATTCTCTATTCCCCCTTTAAATTAAGTACAGGGAGCATACAATTAGACAGCATAATAAAACTTCAATTACATACAGGCTGAATATCCCTTATCTGAAATGCTTGAGACCAAGAAAGTATTTCAGATTTCAAATTTTTTCAGATTTTCAAACATTTGCCATTATGCTTACTGTTTGAGTACCCAAAATCTGAAAATCTTCCTCTGAGCATGATGTTGGCGCTCAAAAAGGTTCATGCTTTGGAGCATTTTGATTTCAGATTTTCAGATTTGGGATATTCAACCTATAATGTGATTAACAAAGGGAAAGTGAGCAAGGAAATGAAAAGCGGAAGGGGAAAATAATAAGATATCAAAAGAGGAGAGAGTGGAAAAGACGGAGGGAGATAGGATTGTAGGTATTTCATGGGAAAAGGTGTGTCTGCCCAAGTCATGAAATGACGTGATACTGGCAAAGCTCTTCTCTCTGGGCCTCAGTATATAGAACTTCACTTGTCAAATCAAGAAGGCTGACTGATACTTCTTAAGATACTTAAAGTCTGACATTCTGATTCTAGGCTCTTACTAAAATTCACAAATCTCCTAGCCTGTAAGGGATCTCATTAAGTCATCCCCTGTTGTTGCTGTCCTTTGAAAAATCTTAATTAACTCTCCATTTTATATCAGTTCTTTCTGAACAACAGAACTGTCTTATAGCAACCAACTCACATTTGGTGATATATTTTAATTTGCAAAGGGCTTTCATATACATTATTTCATCTGACACAACAGCCTTGTGAAGTAGGTAGGGCAGGAATTATTATCTGCATTTTAATCTCTGCCATGTGCTAGGCAAAAAATATTATCTCATTATTTTGATTTGCATGTCCCTGATTTACAGCAAAGATAAACCTTTTTCATGTTTACCACTATTTGTATTTCTTCCTTTGTGAATTACTGCTCATGACTTTTAAGTATTTTTTGTATTGATTCATAAGATTTCTTTATATAATAAGAATATTAACCATGTGCCTTTCCTACATTACAAATATTTTCCCCAAGGTTTGTAGTCTGCTTCTAAATTTTGTTTACAGTGAGCTGTTTTCCTTATTCCATACATACAATAGAATATGTGTAATACATGTAAATTATGAAGCTTAATAATAAAACTAACACTCATGAACCCAATGTAAGAAATGGAATATTACAAATTTCTTCAAAGCCTTCTGTGTATTCATTTCCATCCCAACCCCTACTTCCCCTCTCAGAGGGAAGCACCATACTGAACTTCTTTCATTTTTTGGTTTTTCGCCATACCCTTGCTCTTCTTTAATAACTAATGATATATATGTATCCCTAAACAATATATTAGTTTGTTTTGCTTTTTTAACCTTTAAAATAACATATAATGACATGAATATATATGTATCCTTCTGTAATCTCCCACACTTTACGTAAGTTTCTGGAGATTATTCCACATGATTGATGCATGGAATTGCAATTTATTCATTTTCACTGTTCAAAAGTACTTAACTTACGTGAACAAAGGAAATTTTTATACATTCTTCTGTAAGTGAGAATTTGGGTGCTTATAAGTTTTTGCTATTAAGTACAATGCTGTTATGATCAGTTCTACCACATATTTCCTGATATAACTGTGGCAAGAGTTTCTCTAAGGTATATACCTAGGAATTCTAGTTAATATACATTTTCACCAATATAAATTCTTAATTCTTACATACTCAAATCTAACTATTTTCCTTTTTTAAAAAAGTTGCATCTACAAAGCCCTTCCCTACTCTAAAATCCTATGACTACTCTTCTTCCACATTTTAAGGTTTCATTAAAAAAAAAAATGGATATTAAACTCCAAAATCCATCTGGAATTTATTATGTCATTTATAACATGTCATATACAATGAGGACCTGGCTTTCTTCCCAAAACAATTAACTGCCCCAGGAACAATTATGAACTACAGTTGTCCACTGGTATCCATGAGGGATTAGTTCCAGGACTCTGCTCAGATACCAAAACCCAAGGATATTCAAGTCCCTTATACAAAATGGCATAGTATTTGCATATAACCTATGCATGTCCTCTTATATACTTCAATCATCTCTAGATTACTTATAATACCTAATACAATGTAAATACTTATGTAGTATTTTATGTAAATACTACATAAAAAGTTGTTATACTGTATTGGTTTTTTATTTGTATTGTATTATTTTTTATCATTACATTGTTTTTTTTTTTCCCCAAATATTTTCAAGCCACAGTTGGTTGAATCTGTGGATGTGGAACCTGTGGATACTGAGGGCTGACGGAACTTCATTATTTCTCCATTATTTTGAAATGCCACTTGATCATAATCTAAATACATACATCCTTTTAAATCTATATCTGGGTTCTCTGTTCTGTGCCATATATTTATCTAGATTACATAAACTCCATGCTGCTATAATTATTATAACTTTTCAATATGTTTTAATACATGGCAGTCCAGATGTTAAAGGCAGCCTGGGTATTTAAATATAAGGGCAGTCCCCCTTATATTATTCTTTTTTCAAAAATTTCTTGGTTTTACCCAGAACTACTTTGTCTAATACTTCCTCACCCAATAATCCCTTTGAAATTTTAACTGTAACTCCAATAAATTTTAAATTAATTTTTATCCCTATTTAAAGGGCAGGAAACTGAAGCTCAGTGGGATTAAGTAAATGGTTTACCCAATAAAATTAACATGGCCAAAAGACACAGTTCTGAACTAGAACACAAATGTTCTGATTCCTAAATCAGTGTTCTCATCACTGTAATAGTGCTTTTCAAATTTTTATGTGATTATAAATCACCTGGGACTTGTGTCATAATGCAGATTCTAATTCAGTAGGTCTGGAGTGGGGCCCAAAATTCAGCATTTCTAATAAGTTCCCAGAGGCTGCTGATGCTGCAGACTGACAGGAATTTGAGTTTCAAGGGCACTGTATCTTTCAATCCGTAGTCTGATGAGGATGCTATCAGTTTGGTCTTGGGTACCCTTACTTAAAGAATTGCCACTAAAAGCAAACTTCTTTCTCGGCTTGGGTTGCTCTGTAGCTACCAAGTCTAGTTGCTATCTTTCCTAAGGATATCAGAGCAGTTGCTTTGTTCCTGAAGTCCACCACTGTGTAATTGGTCACAAGAGGATCCACAAAGCTGATCATGTGGTGCCGGCAGATTCTCTGCTCTTGGGCAGAAACCTTGTTGGTGATGATGTCAAGCCCTTCATAGACCTAGGGGAAAGAAAATTAACATGAGAAAGCCATACGCCTCCATAACACGCACCTTAGATGGGTGGAAATGGTGATCTATCCCTCCCTCCAGCCAAACACTTGACTGGCCCAAAGCACCAGGGTAGATGTATTCTAACAGAAAGCACAGCCAGATCTACACAACCCAAGACAAAGAAAGAAAACAGAGGATTGGTTTTCTTATCAAACAGTAGCTGTTAGCTCGGACTTTAAGATAAGAAGGGTATGTAAATCCATACGCAAGTGAGAACTAATTCTGCAAGATTAAAAGAAAGTTCTTTAGGCTCGAACTTTTTTATGCATTTAAAAATGGGCAGGTTGTTTTATTTATTCTACTTATCACAAGTCTACAGAAAGGTAACATTTTGCATTTGTTTTTCACAGTTCTACTTCAAAATGCTTAGATATTTCTTGGATTTAAATGGCTCTAAAAGGTTTCAGAATTTGCATAAGACTAGTTCCTTTGTGGAGAAGTGGCCTATCTATAAAGATACATACAAAACATATACATACACACTTTGAAGTCAGAACCCCTAATACTATTGTACTCTGGTAGAAACATTGTGATCTACCCAAATTACTGCTTCAGGGGTCAACACATACAGTTTAAATACTCAAAGGCAATATCCTGTCCCTAAGCTCTTGATCTGCCAATCCAACTAAAAAGTTCATGTGTACTTTTTCTAAATGTAAGGTCTCAGATGGAGAACAGATCTGAAAATACTAGTTTGAAAACAGGGATGAATGCTTTGAGATTAAATGTTCTCTCTGTAATCACTGATTCTACAGGGAGCACTGAATGAACAAATGATAAGTTCTGTAGAGCCCACAAAGATGTTAAAAGCATTTTTTATCTCACATTTCCCTTTACTTATATGGGTGTCAAATAAGTACAGTACAGTGTAATGGTTAGGAGGAAGGACCCTGGCGCCAGGCTGCCTCGGATCAGTTCCTAGCTCTGCCACTTACTGGTTATTTGTACTTGGAGTAGTCAGTTACTAACCTCTCTGCGCTTCAATCCCTCATCAGTAAAATGGGGATACTAATATCGAACTCCTAGGGCTATTGTGAAGATTAAATGAGTTGCTATGTGTAAAAAGCACTTAGTTTTTGCCTGGCACACTCTAAGTGCCACATGAGGGTCATTATATTACCACCTAAATTACTATTACAATAACACAAGGAGAAAGGGAAATAATTTTAGTGTCACTGCTTAACACTCTGAAGCCTCTGTGCTCTTAGTGACTGAGGTTATTTACCAGCAAGGATAGAAGCTATCTTCAAGTAAATAAAATTGTTAAATAGTAAAACAGCACACGGAAAAAATAATATAAATAGAACCACAGGGAAAGTATTAGCTCTGCCTTTTTATTAGCTCATTTAATCTGTGCCTGACAGGAGACTTGCATTCTTACACCTGAAAAGTGATAGAGTTGTAAATCATAGGGAGTTCTTTTCTGTATATCTTGAACAAGACTTCCTTCTGCAGTTACAAAGGGTTCTGAGTAGATCATACACTGGGGTCTTCTGCTGTGCAAAGTAAGAAAACTAACGAGGGGAAAAGAGTTAATAACTATGTGTTCCTCAAACTCTCATTTCACACAGTCCTTGGTTGGTTGGCTTTGCTGTAGCTTAGAATTCCAAATGATCCAATGTTAAAAAGCTCACATAGCAACAACTTGATTTTGCCAGTAGAGGATTTCTGAATATTGATAAGTATGTCATAGTAAAAAGGATTCTCATTTTTTATACTGAGATTAGTGTTAATTAATGTTAATCAGTGTTAAATGCATAGCTGCAAATGTACACAATTACCCATCCCTTGAAAAAAGCCAAAATAAAAATACCTCTTCCAGCTCATTCTATCAGAGACCCAAGAAGGCTACATAAAATTTTATCCTGTGATCTGCCTTTAGGTGTATCTTCTTCTTCTTCTTTTTTTTTTTTTTTAAGAGAAAGAGACTCGCTCTGTGGCCCTGGCTGGAGTACAGTGCTGTGATCATAGCTCACTGCTGCCTCTTGCTCCTGGACTCAAGCAATCCTCCTGCCTCAGCCTCCTGACATTTGTTTTTGGTTTTGTTTTTGTTTTTGTTTTTAATTTTTTTGTCTCGCTGTGTTGCCCACATTGGTCTCGAACTCCGGGCCTCAACTGACCCTCCCGCCTCAGACTCCCAAAGTGCTGGGATTATAGGTGTGAGCCATTGCACCTGGCCTAGGTATTATCTTCTAGAGCTGCGGTGGTCCCCAATCCCTGGGCCACGAACCAACACCAGTGTCACCAGCCCATGCCTGCCAGGAACTGGCCAGACAGCAGGAGGCAAGCGGAAGGGACTGAACAAAGCCTCTCCTGCACCCACAGCCGCTCCCCATCCCTCGCATCACCAGCCAAGCCCTGCCCCTGCACCCCATCAGATCAGTAGCACACAGGACCCCATAGGAGCATGAACTCCACAGCAAACTGTGCACCCCACTGCAAACTGCACATGTGAGGGATCCAAGCTGCGCACTCCCCAGGAGAATCCAATGCCTGATAATCTGAAGTGGAGCTGAGGTGGCAACGCTACCCCATCCTCTACCCCCACCCTACCACCTGCCATGGAAAAAACTATCTTCCATGAAACAGGTCCCTAATGTCAAAAAGGTTGGAAACTGCTGTTCTAGAGGCCCTTAAAATGGTGAGTTTAAACAAACACACACATAGATATATTAATAATTGAAACAAGGTAACCCCAGAACTAGGCTCACCTTATTTACTAAAAGAAGTGGCCTATTGTACTGTTTATGGCATATACAAATTCCAGAAAGAAGGAGAGTATTCATTTTTTTTTTTTTTTTTTTTTTTTTTGAGACAGAGTCTCACTCTCTTGCCTGGGCTAGAGTGCCATGGCATTAGCCTAGCTCACAGCAACCTCAAACTCCTGGGCTCAAGCAATCCTTCTGCCTCAGCCTCCTGGGTAGCTGAGACTATAGTCACGCACCACCATGCCTGGCTAATTTTTTCTCTTTTTTAGTTATTTGGCTAAATTTCTTTCTATTTTTAGTAGAGACGGGGCTCTCGCTCTTGCTCAGGCTGGTCTCGAACTCCTGAGCTCAAGCAATCCAAACGCCTAGGCCTCCCAGAGTGCTAGGATTACAGGCGTGAGCCACCGCACCCAGCCGAGAGTATTAATTTTTAAAGAAAGCTCTGCTTTCTTTTCCTCAGAGTTCACAAATTAAAAACTATTAATTCATATAAAAGCACTGAATCTTGGTTACCAACGTAAATTGTCATCTTTGAGTGATTTATTAACCCTTTGCCTCCTATACCATCAGATTAAAAGAAATGAGATATAAAGATGTAGATGATACTGACTAGATATCTGATGATAAAGGAATTATTGTTAATTGTTAGGTATGATATGGTTTTATGGTTATGTTTTATAGAGTCTTAACTTTTAGAGGTACAGGTTGAGCATCTCAAATCCGAAAATCCAAAATTTGAAATGCTAAAAAAGCTGAAACTTTTGAGATCAGACATGATACTCACAGGAAAATGCTCACTGGAACATTTCAGATTTCAGATTTCCAGATTTGGGATGCTCAACTGGTAAGTATAATACAAATATTCCAAAATCAGAAAAAATCCAAAATCCAAAGCAGTTCTGGTCCCAAGCATTTTGCATAAGGGATACTCAACCTGTATACATATTCTAGACATATACTTGCATTCACATAAAGTACATAGGAATGAAAGCATATGACTGGGATTTGCATTGCAACAATGGGGGGAGGGGAGCCAGACTATGAAACAAGATCAGCCAAGTGTTATAACTATTGAGGCTAGGTGGAATATATGGGAGTTTAATCTACTGTTTCCTCCATTTTCTTTGTATGTTGGGAAATTTCTGTAACAAAAAGTTTCTTTAAAAAAGACTTGGCTGTACTACTGTACTTTACACTCATCATGGCTGTTAGGAAAAAAAAAACAGCAAGCAACAAATGTTGACAAGGATGAAGAGAAACCTTAACCCTTATGTACTGCTGATGGAAATGCAAAATGGTGCAGCCATTGTGGAAAACAATATGGCAGTTCCTCAAAAAAAAATAAAATTATGATATGATCCAGCAATTCCACTTCAGGTGTATACTGAAAAGAATTGAAAGCAGGATGTTGAACAGATATTTATACATCCATGTTCACAGCAGCATTATTCACAATAGCCAAAAGGTGGAAGAAACCCAAATGTCCATCAATGGACAAATGGTTAAACAAATTGCAGTCTATACATTCAATGGAATATTATACAGCCTTTAAAAGGGCAGGAAATTATGATACAACATGGATAAATCTTAAAGACATTATGCTAAGTGACATACGTCAGCCACAAAAGGATAAACACTGTATGATTCCATTTATATGTAGTACCCAGAGCAGTTAAATTCATAGAGACACAAAGTAGAGCTGGGGGAAGGGGAGAATGGGGACTTATTATTTAATGAGTACAGAGTTTCATTCAGGGAAAATAAAAAAGTATTGAAGATGGAAGGTAGCAATGGTTAAAGAACAATGTGAACGTATTTAATGCCACTGAAAAGGTTAAAATAAATGGCCACTGAAATGGTTAAAATGGTAAATCTCATGTATATGTTACCACAATTTTTTTTTAAAAAGACTTGGATGATAGCACAATGAGAAACCCGTGAATGGCCAGGCACAGTGGCTCACGTCTGTAATCCTAGGACTCTGGGAGGCCAAGGCGGGAGGATCATTTGAGCTCAGGAGTTTAAGACCAGCCTGAGCAAGAGCGAGACCCCATCTCTACTAAAAAATAGAAAGAAATTAGCTGGACAACTAAAAATAGAGATAAAAAATTAGCCAGGCATGGTGGCGTATGCCTGTAGTCCCAGCTACTCGGGCTGAAGCAGTAGGATCGCTTAAGCCCAGGAGTTTGAGGTTGCTGTGAGCTAGGCTGATGCCACGGCACTCTAGCCCGGGCAACAGAGTGAGACTCTGTCTCAAAAAAAAAAAAAAAAAAGAAAGAAAGAAAGAAAAGAAAAAGAGAAACCCGTAAATATTAGCAATGAAATAAAATTTTCAAAATTACTGAGAGAGCTGGTATTATTTCTTGAACTGAGTTGTGGTTACATAGCTGTTTTCAGTTTTTGATAATTTTTGAGCTGTATAATTATGAATTATGTGTTTTTATGGGTGTCTACTATTTATCAATTAAAATCATACCACACAGTTAAAAAGCAAGAACGCAGCAACATTTTACACGTTTGCACCAAGCATAAATATCTAAACAAACCTAGAAACCAATCCGTTTTATAAATGTCACATTTGGTCCAGGGGTTTAGATGACATTTATATTGTAAATGCCACAATCAGGCTTATAATTTTATTACCTGCCTAGAAAACATTAACAGGTTAGATTTGTAGCTGAATGCTTTACATTTCCCCTATTTTCCAGATTCAATTATAGCTTCAGTGTGACTCTAGCTATAAAACAGTCACCCTGGGCGCTAGGAAGAGCTAAAAGGATCTGTGTTATCTTTTAAAAGCAGTGTGCCACTCTGTTCTGTTTCCCCTTCTCCCAGAGGACACTTGTGATCTGTGTAGATAAAAACGAGTTTGAATAAAATGCTTCTGTCTGCACAAATCAGCACTATGGGACCTCTGGCTTCTCTGTGAGGACTGACCACTGAAATATTCTGAAAAATTAGACGTTTAACCGACCTAGCCAACTACCCAACATAATTGACTTATCTCAGCAAACATTTACTAAGAGCCTACTACTATGTGCCAGGTACTCTGCAAGATGTTAGGCATGCAAAGATGATTAAGAAAGAGTCCCTGTCCTTAAGGAGTCCAAGCCAGCAAGAGACACACATACAAATAGCTATAATAAAAAGAAGTAAGTGATATAAAAGTTTATGAGAGATATTAAAGTTTAACTTTGTAGTCTTCTTTAAATATCATAACCATTACACATCTAACGTTCTAGGCATTGAACATTATAATGTATGTAACATTATATTACAAAAATTAAGAGGTATGATAGAGAAATATACCTCTTTGTCTCACCTCTACTGAGTGTTTATTTCCAGACTGAAAAAATTCTAGGAAAAGGCCAAAAGGCTGAAATAACCTGAACTCTCCAAATCAACAGAGCTAAAGTACCCAACGGAGCTAATGAAGGCAAGAGAAATCTACAACAGAGACCTAGAGGAAAACCAACAGAATCTAGAGCAGTGGTTCTCAACTGGAAGTGATTTTGTTCACCAAGGAAATGTCCAGAAACACTTTTGATTGTCACAACTTTGGGGGTGGGGCTGCTACTTATCATCTTGTGCAGCAGTCCCCAACCTTTTTGGCACCATTGGCACCAGGGACTGGTTTCAAGGAAGACAATTTTTCCTTGTTGGGGGTGGTGGTGGTGGTGGCAGCGATGGTGAATGGTGGAGCTCAGGTAGTGATGTGAGGGATGGAGAGCAGCTATACATACAGATGCTTCACTCACTCGCCTGCCACTCACCTCCTGCTATGCGACAATTTTTTCCACAGATGGGTGCAGGGGTTAGAGGAGTTCTGCAGCCCAGTCCCTAACAGGCTGCAGACCGGGACCAGTACGGGTCCATGGCCTAGGGTTTGGGGATGGCAGATCTAGTGGGTAGAGGCCAGGGAGGCTGCTGAACATCCTACAATGCATAGGACAGCCCTCAGCCCCTGCAACAAGGAATTATCTAGCCTAAAAATATCAATAGTCTAAAGAAATTTCACCTTGGAGAAACTCTTCCAGATTTTTAAGTATATACAGCCAAAGATCCCATCCATCTAAGGCTCCAACGCTTTGGGGCTTCGATGTAGGGTGGCCTTATGAGTATGCTAATCAGCAGTGTTCTGGGCACTGGGCAGATCCTGGTGGTCTAAATGCTGGCTGTGATGTCCCAACGTAGCTGTCCACAAACAAGAGGAAAAGCTGCCCCCTAATTTGGCTCTTTCCCCTCAAGTTATCATCCCGTTTTGATTTCATTTCCTTCCCATTCCAAATCCTGAAGTCCTTCAATCACTTTCTTGCCTCTATGGATTACACCTGCCTTGAAAACCACAACCTGGGATTATGGATCAATACAAGTATCCACCTTCTCTGTTTGCTGCTCTCCATTGCCCGTGAATATCTCGCTGAGAGCACTAAGGAACCTTGACTGCCAAATATAACATTTTCTACTAAGCTCTCAAAACAAGTAATGGAAAAAGCAAAAATCTGATACTACTGAGCTCTCTCCTTTGGAGCTTCAATGGCACCATTCTTTCTAGGTTTTCTTCCTATCTCTCTGGCCCTTCCTCGGTCTCCTTTACCGAGGCCAGCCACTGATCTATTAGCAATGTCTGTCATGGCAATCATATTGAGAAATGGCAGTCTTTACGGCATCTATGTGCCCTTTCTGTATGACAAATTTTCTTTGGGTAACATCTAAGACCTACACAACCATTTTTGTGCTTACAACTCCCAAAATCCATATCCACAATCTAGTTCTCTCTTGTGGTGCCAGACCTGTATATTCAACTGCCTAGTAGGCATTTCCATCATTAATGAGAGAAGTATAGTAAAGTGGTTAACAGTAAGAAATTAGGAGCCAGATTCCGTATTTAAGCCCTGGCTCCATCACTTACTAGCTATGTAACCTTGGGCAAGTTATTTAACCTCTCTATGCCTCAGATTCCTCATTTATGAAGTGAGAATAATCATAAATCTAACCTCAAAGGGCTAAGTGTTATGATTAAGTGATTAATACATGCAAAGCACATGGAATAGGGCCTTTTAGAAAGCAGTCAATAAATGTTAGCTAGCTATCATCATCATCATCACCGCCCCCCCCCCAAAAACAGGTACCAAAACTTAACTATCTTCTCAGCCACACTTGGGTTAACCCCCTAGATCTGCAGTCCCCAACCCCTGGGCTGCAGACCAGATTTGTAGCCACTCCCCATGCCTGGTATCACCGCCTGAGCTCTGGGCCCTACCCCTCCCAGTCCTTGGAAAAACTGTCTTCCATGAAACTGGTCCCTGGTGCCAAAAAGGTTGGGAACCGCTGACCTAGATAATCAAACCAAAAACCTGAAGTGCTCCAGTCTGTCTTGTCTCTCTCCCCACATTTCCCATCTGCCTGTCTCAATTTCTGTTCATGCCAGTTCCTAAAATTATCTCAAAGCTCACCACCCTCACATTTCCCACTGCCATTACATCAAGTAAAAACTTCATGCTCAACCAGACTATCTCTCCCACGAGATAGCCAGCATATAGCACAGCACCTAACACATGGAAAATGCTCAGTGAATATTCTATGTGTGAAGTACAGAGTTCTAGACTCTATGCTAAGGGCTTCACATCCTACAAAGTCATTTTGCTCTCCTCTTAGCTACAGGAAACTGGAACTCAGATACATTAGGTATCCTGCCCAAAATCACACAGCTAGTTAGTGGCAGAAACAAACTTTGAATCCATGTCTTCTGACTTCATGGTCAGTGTTCTATTTCCACTATATCGTTAAACACTGTTTAACACATCAGATTTGTGACTTTAGGAAGCCCCTTTCTCCACTGGAACCTCAAGTTTCTCATATCTAACATTGCTCCTAGTTCTAACAGTCCAAGCTTCAGAAAGAAAGATGGTTTTGGCATAGGTGGGTGAAAGGAAAAATTATCTTTTTAAAAGATGTTGACACTCAACCAGAAAGTTGATTTTCCTTTAATCAAATTCAACTGAAGAGATCCTGAGGAGTAGGGGAAAGGTCAATCTCTAAACTAACTTTACTTTCTTAATATAAAGGATAACTCTTTTTTTTTAACTTGCAATGTTACTAGGTTAGAAATAATGAATTGGCTGCAGGAACACCATGGCAATTACTCCTTTTAACTTTGGTACAAATTCAAATATAGACTTGCTGAATAAATTGGAGAGATTAAGATGCTCAGAAAGCAAGAGAACCTGTGGCTGATCTCTTCAGTCAGTCTGGTGAGACTGGTGGTTTGGAATTTATACTGCATATCATGGCTTTTACTCTTCCATGGCTGTCTCTCCTTAAGGGAATAGAGACTAGAATCATAAAAGGCCCTACTTTTCTAACTGAGAAGTGTATAACATGCATGTGATGCATTCTTTTGGAGCATCAATCTTACTACGTGGTAAAGAAATTCTGAAATATTTTTATGTCTCAATAAATATAGATTGATTAGGGCAGAATATGCAAAATTGGCATATACTTTTAAGTGAAAACATGAGAAACTTTGCAACACAGAGCCTCTGTAATGGCTGCTTGGAAGGGCACCTGCAAATACTAGAGAAGCATGGATATAATGAAATTCCAGAGATCATCCAGTCCAATCCCTGGAAACTTTATATTTGAGAATACTGAGGCTCGGACTTTATATTTGAGAATACTGTGGCTCAGAAAGCTCCCTGGCCATATAACTGGCTGCAAGCAGAGACAGAACTAAAGCCTGGGTGCTCTGTCTATAACCCAAGCTATTTCTGTTGCCTCTTACTGGTAGAATTTTTATCCCCATTTGACTCTGGTCTATTTGCTTGCTTTACGTAATGAATTCCTACCGAGGTGAAATTAAATTCCAGAAACTAAGAAGACAACCTACCACACACTGAACCCCTTCAAGGTTCTTAAGAACAAGCATGACAGAAAGCTAGAAATATACGCACAGACAATGTCATGTGACTATAATGCTGAGATAAAAACAAAGGGCTCATTTGAGAAAATAGGCAGGCACAGTGGCTCATGCCTGTAATCCCAGCACTTTGGGAGGCCAAGATGGGAGGATCACTTGAGGCCAGGAGTTTGAGACCAGCCTGAGCAACATAGCGAGACCCTGTCTCTACTAAAGAAAATAAGAAAAATTAGCTAGGTGTGGTGGCACGCACCTGTAGTCCCAGGTATTTGGGAGGCTGAGACAGGAAGATTGCTTGAGCCCAGGGGTTTGAGGCTGTAGTGAACTATAACTGCATCACTGCACTCCAGCCTGGGCAATAGAGCAAGGCCCTGTCTTAAAAAAAAAAGACAAAAAAAAAAAGAAGAAGAGGAAGAGAGAGAAAATAAAGTTCATAAGAAAGTTTTTACTCTTTGGCCATCTTTACAACCTCAAGACTGACCCATCTTTGATGGTTTCAGGGATAATTTAGCTCAGGATACCTATGATAGCTGAGGTGCTCCAATATTTAGAGCTGTATGTGTAAGTTAGGGAGAGGCAATATAATATAAAAGAGCCAGACTATCTGAATTCAAATTTTGGCTCTACCACCCAGTTGTAGCCATCATTTGGCAGATTATTTAAGTATCTAATTTTTCTTTGCTTCAGCTTTCCTCATGTGTACAACGTGGATGATAAGAACACCTATATTCCTCCTTAGGTTATTCTGAGGATTAAAGTTAATATAGGTAAAATGTTTAGAATATTGCAAGGCAAATGATGAGTATTACATAAGTGCTTGACATTATCTATATTTAATTGGCAGTGGCTAAACAAGATTTTCCTTGGCTCTTTGAGGTAAGACCCCCGGCTAGAGTTTGAAAGAAAAGAATCACAAAATGCTAGACCTGAAAGGGGCTTTAGACACCAAGACAGACAATGTATGACCTACAAAGCCTAAAATACTTATTATCTGGCTCTTAACCTGCAAAACTCTGCCAATCCTTGATCTAATCCAATGTGTTTCCTTTCTCTAATATATTCAAAGAGAAAACTAAGGCCCAGAGAAAGTCAGTGACTTGAAGTTTATACGTACAACGAGTGAGTGGTAGAGCTGGGACTAAAACCCAGTTTTCCCAGTAAATAAAACTGCCTATCAGGCCAAATGGAGACTTTAAAGACAGACTGTAAATGAAGAGAGAATACTGGCATCTGAAGAGTTAGGTATTAATAAATCATCTAATTCTAATCAACAGATACTTATTGACCACGATAAGCCCAGGCATCAGTATTTTTTTAATGCTTTCCAGGTGAATCACTGTTACAAGCACTGTGTTTGGCAGTTAAGATGTAAACCAAAAAAAAGAGAGAGAGAGTAGAAAATGATTGGGTAGCTAACCAAACGTATCCAGACCTATGTTAAGCCTGGACAATACAGAACCCCATGGGGTTATTGCTCCCTGGCAATTACCTACACATATGTGTAGGAAACTCCAAGGGAAGAGCAACTGGCCCAATGAAGGCAAGAAAGCAGAAAAAAAGAAAAAAAATGCTGCTGATTGTCTTTTGATAAGGAAAATAAAAATTAAAAAAAAAAAAGAAGGCAAGAAAGCCCTGGGCATGTGTTCATTTACACTAAACAATCGATGACATTTTTTATTCAGCTCTGTAAGTTCCAACGGCTCAAAGGATTATAAACTTCAGACATGGAGTCTTTCTAAAAAGAGTGTTAAAACTAACTTGTACTCCTAAAAAAGTATACAAGAATATAAAACCTTCAAACCTCTGTATGCTCCCCCAAAAAATCGTAAGTCAAAAAATAAATGACCAGCTGAAAAAATACTTCCAATACATGACACTGTACAGAAGGTTAAAACCCCCAATACACAAAAAGCTCTAACAAATCAATAAACACAAAACTGAAAAGCATTATAAAAGTGGGCACAACAAACAGAAAATTCAAAAAAGAAAAAAAAACAAATGGCCAATACAACCTTGAAAAGACAATTAGCCTCACAAAGAAATGAAATTAAAATGAACTCCATTCTTCTTTACCAGATTGACAAGAATGAAAAAGATGGGTAATAAAGAATTGAAAAGTGAAGGAAACAGACATACTACTATTCATAGTATAAACTTTCTAGAAAGTAGTATGGTAATATATATCAAAATGTAATGTGTGGAATTCCACAATAAAAAGACAAAAAACCCAATTTAAAAATGAGTAAAGGTTAGGTGGGCATGGTGGTGCCCCTGTAGTCCCACCTGAGGCAGGAGGCTGAGGAAGAAGGACCACTTGAGCCCAGGAGTTTGAGGCTGCAGTGAGCTATGATCATACCACTGTACTCCAGCCTGAGTGACAGAGTGAGACCCTGTCCCCCAAAAATAAATAAATAAATAAAATAAAAACTAAAATAAGCAAAGGACTTGAATAGATATTTCCCCAGAGAAGATACAAATGGCCAACAAATACACTAGAAAATGTTCAACATCATTAGTCACTGGGAAATATAAATCAAAACTACAGTGAAATACCACTTTCATACCCATTAGGATGGCTATAATTTAAAAAAATGGAAGATAACAACTGTTGGAGAAGACATGGAGAAACTGGTACCCCTGTACGTTGTTGGTACAGCCACTGTGAAAAACAGTGTGGAAGTTCCTCAAATAGTTAAACACAGAATTACCACATGATCCAGCAATTCCACTCCTAGGTATATACCTGCAATAATTGAAAACAGGTACTAGAACAAATACATGTACACACATGTTATAGCAGCACTATTTACAATAGCCTAAAGGCGCTAATGCCCATCAACAGATGAACAAACTATAGTATATACATACGCTGAGATATCATTTTAAGGAATGAAGCATCAATACATGCTACAACTAATGTAAGTGAAAGAAGTCAGACACAGGCCGGGCGCGGTGGCTCACGCCTGTAATCCTAGCACTCTGGGAGGCCGAGGTGGGCGGATCGTTTGAGCTCAGGAGTTCGAGACCAGCCTGAGCAAGAGCGAGACCCCACCTCTACTAAAAATAGAAAGAAATTATATGGACAGCTAAAAATATATATAGAAAAAATTAGCCGGGCATGGTGGCGCATGCCTGTAGTCCCAGCTACTTGGGAGGCTGAGACAGGAGGATCGCTTGAGCTCAGGAGTTTGAGGTTGCTGTGAGCTAGGCTGACGCCACGGCACTCACTCTAGCCCGTGCAACAGAGTGAGACTCTGTCTCAAAAAAAAAAAAAAAAAAGAAGTCAGACATAAAAGGTCATATATTGTATGATTCCATTTATATGAAATACTCAGAATGGGTAACTCTACAGAGACAGAAAGCAGACTGGTGGTTGCCAGGGGCTAGTGGGAAGGCGAAATGGGGAGTAATGCTTAGTAGGTATGGGTTTTCTTTTGAGGGAGATGAAAATATTTTGCAACTAGACAGAGGTGGTAGATAAAATAGATAAATAAGGCATTACAAAAATTTAGAACTTCTGCTCTGTGAAAGACACTGTGGAGAGAATGAAAACATAAACCACAGACTGTGAGAAAATTATTTGCAAATAACATATCTGATAAAGGATTTGTACCCAGAATATATAAAGAACTTTTAACATTCAACAATAAGAAAAGAAACAACCCCAACCCCCACTCATGGACAAAAGAGCTGACAGACACTTCAGCAAAAATATACAGATGGCAAATAAGCATATGAAAAGCTCAACATCATTAGTCTTTAGGGAAATGTAAATTAACCACAATGAGATACCAGTACATACCTATTAGAATTGCTAAATTTTTTTTTCAAACTGACAATACCAAATGCTAGAAGGACTACGGAGGAACAGAAATTCTTGTTCATTGCCAGAAGGAATGGAAAATGGCACAGCCACTTTAGAAAACAGTTTGGTAGTTTCCTATAAAGTTAAATCACAAAGTTACCACACAACCCAGTAGCCCACTCCTAGGTATTCATCCAAATGAAATGAGTGAAAACTTAAGTTCACACAAAAACCTGTATGTGAATGTGTATAATAGCTTTCTTTATAATCGCCAAACACTAGAAACCCAGATGTCCTTTAATAGGTGAATGGACAAACTATGGTACATCCATACAATGGAATAATACTCAGCAATAAAGAGTAATGGACTCACGCAACAACATGGAAGAATATTAAAAACATTTTGCTAAGTGAAAAAAGCCAAACCCCAAGGGGTACATATTGTATGATTCCATTTTTTGATATTCTGGAAAAGGTTAACACTATAGGGATAAAAAATAGGTAAGATATTGCCAGAGGTTAGGGGAGAAAGAGAGGTTGACTACAAAGAGGCCACACAGAATTTTTAGGGCGATGGAACTATTCAGTACGGTACTATGATAGTGGACACCTGACTCTATGCATTTGTCAAAACCCACAAAACTTTATACCACAAAAAGTACACTGTACTATACACAAATTTAAAAAAATAACCAGCATGTCTGAGGAACACAGGATAGACTGCAACAAATGAATCTAACTGTATTACAAACATCTGACATAACCTCACTGTGGGGAATGGGGTGGGGAGGAGCTGACCCAAGTAACTTCATAAAACAATGTCATTACTGGATCATGGAAGGCTAAAACCAAACCAAAAAAACTGTACACAAACATTGTTCTCTATTTGGTATATTTGTTTCTCACAGGAGAAACTACTGAAACTACTTTATAGGTTACACAAATTAGCAAATATACTGTAGACAGTGAGAGCCAGATTTCTTAACTCTCAGAGAAAGAAGTCACAAGTAAGCAAGGGGAGTCAGGGGCAGGAGTAGGGAGAAACTAGAAAGAACCCTGTAGTGCTGGATTATAGCCAGAGATACCAGTGTAAACTCCTGCATCTATACATAATACATATACACATGCACACACACATATGGATACAGAAATGTAGACGTGTGTACATAGATTAGTATATATACATATTACATACATATTATTTCCTAGTTCTTTCCATTGAGAGGGACTAGATCACTAGAAGCATCTTGTAGTGCCAGAAAGTAAGGAAGTACTAAACACACACACACACACATACACAAAGTTGGGGACATGTCAAAGGACACAGGAGTCTATGTAAGAGTATCCAATAACCAGAGTTGGAGGAATTTAAGCAACAAAATAAATAATGTAGTATTGGATTATAACCCAAAGAATAAAATAATAATGATGTAAATAAATAGTATAAATAAATGGGGGAGAAGGGACAAATATTTGTAGAATTTCCATTAATGTAGAAGGGGCTGGGCACCATGGCTCATGCCTATAATCCTAGCATTCTGGGAGGCCGAGGTGGGAGGATTGCTTGAGGTCTGGAGTTCGAGACCAGCCTGAACAAGAGCGAGATCCCATTTCTACAAAAAATAGAAAAATTATCTGGGTGCAGTGGTATGCACCTGTAGTCCCAGTTCCTCTGGAGGCTGAGGCACGAGGATGGCTTGAGCCCAGGAGTTTGAGGTTGCAGTGAGCTATGATGACATCACTGCATTCTAGCACAGGCAACAGAGCCAGACCCTGCCTCAAAAAAATAAATAATAAATAAAGTAGAAGGAATGAAGAAAATTACAACAGCAACTGCAGCAGTAAAGATTCACCGATGAATGTTAAAATTAGTGGGTTAACCTTTTTTTTTTTTTTTTTTTTGAGACAGAGTCTCACTCTCTTGCCTGGGCTAGAGTGCCATGGCATTAGCCTAGCTCACAGCAACCTCAAACTCCTGGGCTCAAGCGATCCTCCTGCCTCAGCCTCCCAGGTAGCTGGGACTACAGGTGCAAGCCACCACACTCGGCTAATTTTTTATTTCTAGTTTTAGTTGACTGGCTAATTTCTTCTATTTTTAGTATAGACGGGGTCTCACTCTTGCTCAGGCTGGTCTTGAACTCCTGACCTCAAGCCATCCTCCTGCCTCGGCCTCCCAGAGTGCTAAGATTACAGGTGTGAGCCACCACGCCGGTCTAGTGGGTTAAACTTTAAGGAGAAACAGGATATCTGCATGGCCTCAAAGTATCTCCCCTAAAACATTTATTAATTACTGTGATGCTTTTAACATGTCAGCAATTCTTTGATAGTCTTCCTTCTAGGAGGTGGAGCTTAATTGTCCCTCTATTCAGTGGGGGCCAGACTTGGCAACTCATTTCTAACAAATATGACTGGATACTCTTATTTTATGGTAATGAAAAGGGAAAATAATATGGAAAGGGAAAAATCTTGACTTTAATAGTAGAGAAATCTGACAGACATACCTTAACCAAATGATCAGCATTAACAATGATAAACCATGCTGATATCAGGTTGATATCACACCCTGACAAGGCGCAAAGAGAAGGGTACCTCACTTCTGTGGTATGCTTTCCCAAAATCCATAATGCCAGTCTAATCATGAGAAACCAAAACTCAAACTCAAGGGCTCTTCAAAAGTATCAAGGTCACAAAAGAAAAAGAAAGACTAAAAACTGGCAAAGAGTGGAGGAGACTAAGAGTACATGATGGACGGGGCACGGTGGCTCACGCCTGTAATCCTAGCACTCTGGGAGGCCTAGGCGGGAGGATCGCTTGAGGTCAGGAGTTCGAGACCAGCCTGAGCAAGAGCGAGACCCTGTCTCTACTAAAAATAGAAAGAAATGATTTGGACAGCTAAAAAAAAAAAAAAATATATATATATATATATATAAAAATTAGCCAGGCATGGTGGCACATGCCTGTAGTCCCAGCTACTTGGGAGGCTGAGGCAGAAGGATTGCTTGGGCCCAGGAGTTTGAGGTTGCTGTGAGCTAGGCTGACGCCAAGGCACTTCACTCTAGCCCAGGCAGCAAAGCAAAACTCTGTCTCAAAAAAAAAAAAAAAAGAGTACATGATGACTAAATGCAATATGGTATCCTAAATTGGATCCTGAAACAGAAAAGGGACATTAGTGAAAAAACTGGTGAATTCCAAGTTTACAGTTTAGTTACTACTAATAGTATTGCACCTATGTCAATTTCTTAGTTTTCATAACTGTACCATGATGTTGTAAGAGGTTAACATTAGGACAAAATGGACAGAGGGTATACAGGAATTCTCTGTACTATCTTTGAAATACTTCTGTAAATCTACAACTATTCCAAAATTTAAAACAATAATAATGTAGAACAGGGTCTCTCAACCTCAGTATTATTGATATTCTGGTCCAGATAATTCTTTGTTGTGGAGGCTATCTTATGTCTAGTAGAATGTTTAGCAATGTCTCTGGCCTCTACCCCCTGGATGCCAGGAACCCATCTCCCCTGTTACTATAACCAAAAATATCTCCAGAGATTGTCATATGTCCCTGGGAGACAACTGCCCCAGGTTGAGACAACTTATGAAGAGCTATATACTAACAAATAAAGATATCCTTAACATATTAAGAGGGGAAAAAAGCAGAATACAGAACAGGATATGAGTCTATTTGCATAAAAACATATATACATGTGCATAAATACACAGACAAATGTCTGGAAGTACGTGGACCAAAATATTAAAAATGGTTGCCCCCAGATGTTAAGACTATGGTTGTGTTTTCTTTGAACCCTTTAGTGTTATTTGGATTTCTTTTCAATAAGCATGTCTCATTTTTTCTAAACATACAAAGGTTTTGTTCTCATCTTTTTCTTTTTCATAATGCTTCCAATTCAATAACCAAAATCCTATTGGCTCTGTTTCCAAAATGTCAAAATGGTTACCTCTTTTCCCCAGCCAAGCTCCAGCACCTCTCACCCAGGTTAATGTAACAGAATCCTAAACTGTTTTTCCCTCTCTAACCCATTCTCCATCCAGACATCAGTTACCTCATGAAATAGATTTACTACTACTTCCCTGTTTAAAACCCCAAACACCATAATACGCTTTCAAGGGCCTCAACAATTTGTTCCCATGGTCTACATTTTTAATTTCACCTCCTACTACTACTGTCCTTCAAGTGTCCTCTATGCCAGACAGTTGCTGGGCATTCCTTGAAAACATACCATGCTCTTTTATTCTTCCTTATCTTTGTTCATGCTGTTCTTTCATCAAGAACATTATTCTTCCCTCTTTTCTGCCTGATAAAGTGTACACAGTGGTACAAAGATAAATAATGGGATGGAGGATGAATGGATAAATAAATAGGAGAAACTAGAGGGGAAATACAGAACAGCATGGAGATGAGAGTAAGGTAATTTTTGGTGGGGATGAGATAATAATAGCATGTACCTCAAAAGGTTGTAGCGGCCAGGTGCAGTGGCTCCTGCCTGTAATCTCAGCACTTTGGGAGGCCAAGGCAGGAGATTGCTTGAGGCCAGGAGTTTGAGACCAGCCTGGGAAACAGAGTGAGACCCCGTTTTTACAAAAATAATTCAAAAAGTTAGCTGGGTCTAATGGCATGTGCCTGGAGTCCCAGCTATTTGGGAGGCTGAAGAAGGAGGATCACTCGAGCCCAGGAGTTCAGGGTTACAGTGAGCTATGATTACACCACTGTACTTCAGCCTGGGCAACAGAGCAAGACCCTGTCTCTGAAACAGGGGGGAAAAAAGGCTGTGGTGAGGACATTGAGAATATTAAATGAGATAATATGTCAAACTTTTTAGACAGCCTGGCATATATATTATTCTTGTTTTTATTTTCAATAGTAATATCATCATCGTCATTCATGGTGCAGTGGTGAGGGCTTAAACTCTGGCTGCCACAATGAGGGTGGAGCAGTCAGGCTGCTGCTCAGAAGCAGAGCCCCAAAGGTAAGCAATGAGGTAAACAGGATCTGGTATGATCAAATTTACCTAAGGAATCCAACAAACTACACAAGAAACCAAAACCAATTCCATTCAGTCACACTGGGGCACATATGTGAATTCCTATACACTAGAAGTAACTTTTACCCCTCAAATCCTTCTTTTTGAAGTACAGCTGCTTCACCACCCTGCCCCAGGCACTGAAGCATCAGGGCAGCACCTCACCCTCATGAATCTGAATCTGTAAGCCTCATTTATGCTCCTTTGCTTTCCCAACTGGCCAATAGTCACTTCTCTTTCCTTATATAATAGAGAAGGTTTGACATCAAAGTTCTCCCAGTAGCTGCAAAAAAGTGACCACATATGTACAACCTACCCAGCTTAATACTGCAGCCAAAGGAGGCCAGGCACAGTGGCTCATGCCTGTAATCCTAGCACTCTGGGAGGCAAGGGTGGGAGGATTACTTGAACTCAGGAATTCGAGACCAGCCTGAGCAAGAGCGGGACCCTGTCTCTACCAAAAATAGGAAAAATTAGCTGGGTATGGTGACGTGCGCCTGTAGTCCCAGCTACTCGGGAGGCTGAGGCAGGAGGATCACTTGCACCCAGGAGTTTGAGGTTGCAGTGAGCTATGATGGTACAATTGCATTCTATCCAGGCTGGCAGAGTAACAGTCTGTCTTAAAAAACAAACAAACAAACAAACACACCCACTGTAGCCAAAGGAAAACCAAGGGGCCTAGAAACTCATCAAATGTTAGATGAGTCAAAAAATTCGAAATTTCCTTCTTAGCCTCTTGTCAGGCTCAGTCCTTTTAAAAGATTCCCTCTGTCAGTTGTGGCAAATAGCTTCCAGATAGGCCCCACCTCTCCCAGTTTACAGGTTAACAGATCTTCCTGCCTTTTTTTGCACATCTATTAGGCCACTGTGACACACCATCGCATCTCTCCTTTCGTACCCCTCCCCCCATGAATCCCCAATCTCCCTTGAGCACTGTCAGACAGTCCATCCTTTGGTACAAAACACTGCTCCTAAATTATGTCTCAAAGCAAACAAAAAGAACAGAGTCCACATCTGTTAGATGACACACACCCTGCCTACTAGTCAGACTGCCAAAAATCATTTGCTTCTCCTCTTGTAGATTTAAGCAAACACAAAGGGAACTGTGCCTCTGTGTATGACTACTGCTTCTCCAGAGGACTTGAAGAATTGAGGCATTAGAGATACTTCCTCTCTTTAAACCCAAACAGAACACTTTGTTTATTTTCTCTTAGCATATAGTTAGTAGTCTGTATTTCCAGCCAGTCATTGTACACGTTTGGCAAGTACCTTCAAGTTTCTCAGTACAATATTTCATCTCATCACTGAAGGCGATGCATTGTACCTTGAATTTACATGCCAAGATAAAGACTCAGACTGAAAAGAAGACCTTCAGTATCATCTTCCTGAAATATATCAGACTCTACAAATGAGTTAGAAGACCCAGATCCAATTCCCAGTGTCTTGCAGTGTGATCTCTAGACCGCTCTTTAATCTTTCTGTACCTCAGTTTTTCCATCCTGGAAAACAGGGATTATATTACCTATCCTCCTTGAATTCAGACTCTCACTACCAAATGAGAATATTTGTTTCTACAATTTGTGAAACAACCAGGCTTCAGAAAACTCAGAAAATTAAGCACAAATGTTGTTTCCCACTTTTGTCGGAACTGCCATGCAGAAATCCACAGTTGAGCCCAACAGGACACCCTAAGCAAATAATCCCTCAGAAAGTAGTTGCCTCTTCCTGCTCCACAAATCCCGTACATAAGAATAACGGGAAGCAAGAGGCCTGGCAAGACCTTCAGATGCTAAGTGGCTATAGAAGCAAGTCACTGCATAGCAGGTTCCATGAAGAAATTGTCACTCTAGACATACTACCCTTAAAAATCCCATTGTAGTTTTACCTCAAAGAAGCTTAAAACACTTACTTATTCAATGTTTAAGAAGATAAGTACTTCCCCTGACAGGAAGTGCTCTGTAGGGGTTGCCTTGGGATGATGCTACAGTTAAGGTAGGACAAAGGAGTGACCAAAGAAGCATGAAGTACAAGATAATTTAAGATTTAAGGCAGTGTTTTACAATAGTTTTTGAGTTACTGGTATAATTCTGAATACAACATTCTTGGCAGCATATCAAAAGGGATTATTAAAATGCAAATATTGGTTTTTAAAAACTCAGTTTAGAAACTTGAAAACACTTTCTAGTTATCACACTTTCCATTTGGTCACCCTCTGGTCTGTGTGGCTGTTACAACAAAGTGGTTTACTACTCTGTCTAGGCTCTCCACAAGGCCAAGTTTCTCCTTCGTTCAAATAAACACTGTCTGTCTTCAGTACCAACTTGACATTAAATTTCATCCCCCTACAACCCATCAAGTGCCTGCCAGTCAGCTCAACACTCCACTCGACAGACGTCACTACAAATTCACGCTATGATTCACAATATGAATCCTAAAATACAAAATGTAGCACACTCCTTATGATCAAAATGTAGCAAACTCCTATGAAGGATGAGTGCCATACAAGTTAAGAACCACTCTAATGATTGAGTCCCATAGCTCCTACCTCATCCAAAGGGCATGGCTTTGTGTAGCGGATAAGGCACTATGGGCCTGGGAAGTAGAGACCGAGGTTCAATTCCAGGTCTGCTACTTACTCTGAGACCTTGGGCCTATTTCCTTAACACACAGTGAATGGGACATGGATACTTTATTTCATTATTTGGACTGAAAAGTAAAATTAAAGGTCAAAGTTTTCCAATAGGGATTAAGAGGAAAAGTTATGAATATCCAGGGTATAATCAAAGTTAAAAATAACCATGGCCAGTTCAGAAAGCTCAATACTCTTCAGAGTTTTTCATATGTTAATTAATCCTCATGGCATCCAAAGGATAAAAGAAATTTAATTCTCATATTCTAGTTACTTAAAACCACAGGAAGAACCTTAATGGATTAAGATGTGCCATTTTAATAAAATAGTTCATCAAATATTAAGGATCTACCATATCATCAGCACTAAATGAGGCATAAAATGTCCCAGTGATGTGGCCTATTTTACAGTGAGCAAGACCTCTAGCAACTTCACCTTATGGTACACAGTTATGAGTAAAGAAACCTTTCTGAGAATGTAATAGCTACTACAGAGCTATATCCAACCCTTATTGCCAGAACCCACTAATTTACTTAAATATATTAATTGACGCAAAATTAAGATGATTTATTCAGAACACTTTCTTAACAGGAACTATGTGGGGGGGGGGGGGCGCAGGTCGTCACAGAAGGCCTCAATAAGGTGAGCAAAGACCTGAACAAAGAAAGGGAGCAAGCCACGTGGTTATATAGGAGGAGAGGGTCCATCAGGCAGAGGGAATAAGCACAAGAGTTCTGAAGTGGGTTCACATCTGTAGCATTTTCCACACATCCACTAACTAGACTTCCCCTCCAACGTCCTCTTCCCACTCCCATGTGCTCTGCAAGATCTTTCTGACTTCCAGATTCACCACACTCTCCCAGGCACCCAAACTTGAATCCCGAATCACATTGTGGAAATTATTCTCTTCTTTCCCCAATCAGCGACCAACTCATATTGTAACATGATACTACCTTCAAAATATTACATCTTTCTCTTCCTCTCCATCCCGCTAACACCACATCAACTCAGAATTATAGGAATTACAGAACATAAAGACTGGAATGGACCTTAGATATTATCAGTTTAACTCCATCATACTGAAAGCCATAGTACTCAAGGCCCCAAGTATCAGGCCAAAGATCTATTATGACACCATATTTTTTCTTTGTATGCATCTCCCACCTACCCCAAATTCATCATGCATGCTGCTCACATATGAATGCTCCTTACACACTGCCTGTATCATGTTACTTATCTCCCACTCCACAATATCTACAGTACCTCGCTATTGAACAGTCTGCTTTCACCATCCTACATACACACTATGGCCCATTTCACCTTCTAAACCTTCACTTATGTTCCTTTCTTTGACATCCCTTTTCTTCTTTCTTACCTATCCAAACTCGACCTATTTTTCAAGCCCCTTTTCAAAGAGCTTTCCATGACTATGCCAGCTTTCATTGATTTCTCCCCAGAAAGTCTGTAATACTTAATAGTTTATCATAAAATCTAGCACCTGTAGTCTCTCTCCTCCCAACCCCATCCACCTTGCAAAACACCATTAATATCTCTGTTCAAACACGTATTAGCTCTGCCTTGTTTCACTTTAGCTGGACTAAAACTCATTAAGGATAGGGATTACGGTTTTGTCTCTCCAAGAGGGCCTTGCAGAAAATAGCAGCTACCATATTTTTAGCTCTTACTATGTGCCATATGTTGTATTAAGTACTTCACATACTTTATCTCATTTAATTATCACAATAATGTGATGATTATTGATATTATTCTTCCTACTTTACAGAAAAAGAAACAAAGGCACAAACAAGGCACAAAGGCTGAAGTTTCCTATCTTGGAAAAGACAGGGCTGAGATAAACTGTCTCTCCACACTGGCACAAAGTAAGATGCAAATAAATATTTGCTGAATTACCCTACTGTTTTATGTGTGCTGATGGTCTTGTCACCCCAAATGAACTAATGAGGGTAGAAACCATGCCTGGAGGCCTGTGGGATAGAGTAGAGGCAAGAACTGCCCGTCCCTCCTGAGTACCCATCAGATGCATTTCATGTCCAATATCTCATTTACTCTCTGAAGACTCATAACTGTATATTCTCTTCAACAAGTAACTGCTGTAATTTCTCCACCAGAGATTTACCCAAAATGTTGCCCACTTTCAATAGAGCACAAATGCTCCCAGATGCAATGAGTACACCCCTTCTGGGCCTCCAACCTCAAAGAAGAGGACAAAGCCCCCTCAACTTGGATCAGCCAATAGAGTTAAAAATCTCAGCTTCAACCAGCATTCATCACATGTCTGGCCTTCTTCAGGACAGGCTACCCTGCTCTCATTCTAGCACTCAAGATACCATTTAGTAAGCACTATAGCTTTGTGAGGTAGGTGACATCTTCCCCCCTTTACAGATAAATAAAATAATGTCCAAATGAACGACATTGTTAATCCTAAATCACGTGGCCTATGGCAGATTCAAGACTAGATTCCAGATCTGTTTACCCTGTCCCACTGTCCCGCGTTCCCAGGCGCCCGGGGCCAGCCGCACTGCCATACCTGCATGGAGTCAGCGCTGACGATCTCACCATCGAGCCGCTGGCCTAGCTGCAACGCCAGAGTGGATTTGCCGGTGCCTGTGGCCCCGAGAATCACTACAAGAGGCAGTGTCCGACGCAGGCCTCGGATCCCAGGGCCCACAGGAACTGCTCGTGCAGCCACCACGGCCGCCATCTTAAATCCATCTGCGCTTGCGCCGGAGCTGTCGGCCCCCCCCCCCCTGGCAAACGTCAGTGCGCCTGCGCGGATCTCGGGCTCTATAGACCGGGATGCTAAAGGAGGAACCGCGAAATGAAAGTCCCAAGCTAAGGAGGTTCATGGCATCACTGCCATCACTTAATCATTTAGCTGGTGTCAGATCTCACCTACCTGCTGTCGTCTTAAGTGGTAGATGGCAGCCCTATCTAAAATAGATCTGTCCCTGTTACTTTTTACAGCACCCAATTCTTTTTTTTTTATAGCACTACAATATAAAATTAGATATTGGCCTCTTGTCTATTGTCTGACTTCTTGGGACAAATTCTGCCTAGGTCATTGCTTTATTTCCAGTGTCTAGCACAGTACCTGGTACCGAATAGACACCCAATAATTGTTAAATGGAGAGAAGAATGACTTGCCTATCTAGTGCGGGAGCCAGTGAGCCCAGAGGTGTGGTGTTCTCCAGAATCAGACCTACCCAGTTCTTAGGTAAGGGCGGCTGCTCTTACGTTTTCATCCCACAGTACCGCTTCAGACGCAATCCGAAGGCAGGACAAAACTTTCCATCTCCTTGGCCAAAGGATGCAACAAATGGGGTGAGAACAGAGAAAAACAAAGTACAATCCACAAAATAGGAAGAGGAAAAGGAAGGCAGGCAGAAACGATAAAATAGTAGCAACCCTCAGATTAAAGTGGGGTGGAAAAAATTAGGACCAGAGAAGACCAAAATTATCCACATTTTAAGAAATGGCTTTGGAGTTCGATGGAGCTGGGTTCAAATCCCAAGCTCTCTCACTTACCAGCTGTGTGACCTTCATTAATTTCACCTCCTAGCCTCAGTGTTCTTACCTTTAAATTCCTCTCAAGACTGCCTTGAGGAGAAATGAAGTAATGCCTGAAAAGTGCCCAGTACACTACAATGCCCTGGCACAAAACAAGCACCATTTGTTGAACACTTTGTATTATTATAATGGTAACACCCCATCTGCCTCTCTAAAGAGGTAAGAGCAACAGCCTAAGGGCAGAGAAATTTTCAGTAATGTGTAAAAGTGCCTGAATACCTATTCTGCTAACCCCTCCTTAGCAAATTTAAGAGTTTTAATTGCTTTCTTCCTGAGATTGTCTCTGCCTAGCTCTCAGGTCATATCACCAGGATCCCCTGGGCCAGAGGAATAACCACTGGAAGCTTCCAGAATATGACAGTCCTGCCTGGAATGACGCCAATGCATTTCTCAATCACTTGAATCACCATTGGCATAATGACCACTCTTGCAGACCCAGCCTAAACCTTGTAGCCACATATATTGTTTGGAGAACACCGGTTCCCAGTTCTCGATCCCCTGTACCTCCTTTTCTCAACCCAGCCTGCTTTGATCAAAAGCCTTGTTCTCTCCAATTTGTGGTACCCGCCTGGGGCTTGGTTTAAAAATGGAGATGCATGGCCACATATTGGCAGACACTCTCACATGATGGTTGTTAACTGTAGAACCTTTGCCTGGAGACTTTCAGAGGGTATGGTTACCATGACAACCACCAGAAAGATGGCAGGCCAGAGAAATGATGCAATTAAAGGAAAAGGGAGGCTGATTTCATGATGACAATCTGACCATGACAGAGTATGCTTACTCACAGATGGGATAGCACTGTCCAAGTCATGACCAGGTGACTGTTACTAGAGAGAGAAAAAAGGAGGGGGTGGAATTTACCATCTAGAGACCAGAAGAAGAAGAAGAGAGTGGTTACCAAGGCAACTACGGAGAAAGGAATGAAAAAATGGGGCTTCACCGCAGCAGCAGAAAATTGCTTCTAGCCAAGCAACACAGGACTGTTGCTATAGAAACAAGGAGAACAGGGATCCTATAGACCATGGGGAGAATTATCACTGAAATGCTGAGCAGGAAAGACTCCTATATCAGAATGGAGCCTGTGGTCCAAAACAAATGAGAAGTGAGAAAAACATAGTACCATTTCCATTCATCATAATTCTACCACTTCTACCAAAAGAGAATGGGAATATATTTTTTACAATTCCTTAGCCTATTTTATGTGTAACTCCGTTTGTCTCCCTAGAGATCTTCTGAACTCTAAATCATACTAAAAATCGTTCCTGAAAGATATTCTGTAATTTGAAATCCTAATTGGAGACATTAGGTTCAAGGGAAAATTGGGAAAGTGAAGTGTATGACCAAGAGTTAATAAGTATTTCTAAAACGGAACAACATAAAACCCTCTAATGGGAAGCTCTACAGAATAATAAGGAGACAAAAGAAGGCAAAAGAGAGTCAAGAAAGCTATTTGTACTCATGCCCAGGTATTAGCCTTGGCCCCCCTCCTCTTTCTATGAGAGCAGAAAGGAAGTAGCTCACTCTATTCTGAAAGGAGGCCCAAGATAGTCCCTCACTTAAAGTTTATGTGTATGTCTAGAGGTTAAGGAAACAGAAGCCCATCTCCAACATGCTCCACATATTACAGATTATTATAGGCAAAAAAATTCTAATTTTAAAGGCAGAAATACCGGGATAAATCCAGTCTGGAAGAGCATATCTAAAATGCAGGAATAAGTTACTAGGGATACTCAAATTACTTCGAGGGCAATAATTCCTTGCCTGCCCTTCCAAAAGCCTGCAATCAGCTACCTTAATTCTCTAATTCTCAACCCCTGTGTGTGTGTGTGTGTGTGTGTGTGTGTGTGTTTTACCCTAGCGGCAGGTATATAAGTCAGGCTGAGCCTCTCTGTACCTACCCCACCTTCTTTAGGAAATTGAGAGAAGTGCATAGGGTGGGATGCACAAGAAGAGATGGCAGAAAAGGAGAAAGGGAGGGGTGCAGAAAGGTAGGGAGGAAAAGCTGGGTGATGACCCATGAATGTTTATTGTAGTATTTCCTGACCTCTGTATCCTTCAAATAACTTATTTAAAAACTTTTTAGAAAAAGAAAGAAGCATGCAGGGACATGGCAAAAGGTGAGGCGTCATTCAAAGAGGATCACCCAAAAGGCTCAAAGATTTGAGGTGGGATTCTAGAGGATGCAGTGACATTGGGGACAGAAAGAAGAATGCTGGCCAGCGTGGTAGCTAATGCCTGTAATTCTGGCACTCTGGAAGGCCAAGGTGGGAAGATCACTTGAGCTCAGGAGTTCAAAACTAGCCTGAGCAAGAGCAAGACACCATCTCTACAAAACATGGAAAAACTAGCCAGGCATTGTGGTACACACCTGTAGTCCCAGCTACTCAGGAGGCTGAGACAGGAGTTTGAGATTGCGGTGAGCCATGATGATGCCACTGCACTCTAGCCGGGGTGACAGAGCAAGACTCTGTCTCAAAAAAAAAAGAAAAGAAAAGAAAGAGGAATGTGCCATGAGAGGCCTGAAGCATCTGCCTCTTAAAAGATGAAAGTTGGGTCGGAGACAAACACCAGCTTTTTGGTATGACTTAAGATACCTTTGCAGCCCAACCTTCACGCTGATTAGGTACTCCAAATAAAAAAAAATTTCCTGTAGGAGGTCTTTCATGATGAACTTGGTTCCTGTATTAGATTCTTAGGGCTGTCATGACAAATTACCACAAACTGGGTGGCTTAAAAACCACAGAAATTTATTTTCTCATGGTTCTAGAGGCTAGTTGTTGGCAGGGCCATGCTCCCATGCTTCTCTCTAGGGAAGAATCCTTCCTTGCCTCTTCTAGTTTCCAGTGGGTGCCAACAATCCTTGTGGCATTCTTTGGTTTGTGGCAACATAACCCCAATCTCTGCCTCTGTCTTCACATGTCCATTTTCCCTGTACATGTCTATCCAAATTTCTCTCTTCTTGGGACATCAGCCATTGAATTAGGGCTCACCTTAATCCAGTATGACCTCATCTTAACTTGATTACATCTGCAAAGACCCTATTTCCAAATATTTCCAAATAAGGTCACATTCACAAGTTCTGAAAGGACATGAATTTTGGTGGTGGGGGGGACAATATTCCCCTAGTATGGTGCCTATGAGTAACCATGACACCTCATGTTGGTTTATTGAATTGCTATTTACAGTACTGTTTCCATTGGTGATTGACCAATTCAGATTTGAATTTTTGGGGGCATCAGAATTGCTCAAAACAAGTGAGGGAAGAAGAGAGTAGAGTTCACCTTGTTATAGGGTTTGTGTTACACCTGAAGTTGACTTATAGGGTTTGTTCCAGAGCACACCAGAATGTTCTCAGGGGGAGCTTGCTTCCAGCTTGCTCAGCCCTCTAGGAGAGCCTGCACGACACCAGAGGATCCCTGAAGGCTGTAAAATCAGGGTGGGGAAGATGCAAAAGGGAAAAAGCCACCAGAGGTCCTAATCTCATGGCTCTTCGAAGCCCTCTCCTTTACTTCTCTGGCCCCATCTCTTTCTCTTGGCTTGGCATTCTGGATCGTAATCATCTTTATATCCCAGTGCTTCTCAAACCTGTATTTCCCATTCAAATCCCTTTCTAAAGCCTCAACATCATATTTCCAACTCGTTGGTGCTTCATTTTGGATGAGCCCACCACCTCAATCTCATTGTGTCCCAACCGCAATCAGTTTCATCCCCTGACTTCCCTATTTCAAAGAATCACAAGAGGATGTTTGCTACTGAAAGGATCCCCTCAGAAATCTAGTGCAACTGTTTTTGTTTTGTAAAAATGAGACTACCCAGCCAGCAAATCAGACCAGTTCCTCCCCTCTCCCCAGATTTGACAGGAAATTCCCAACTGCTCTTCCCCAAAGCTATTCCTTTAGCCTACAACATCTTTTTCTTCACTTAGCTAAATACTACCTGTACTTCTAGTTCCAGTTAAAGTCACAATCTCCAACAAGAACTTTCTTTATGAGTCCAAACAAAATGTTCTCTTCCCCTTCTGAGGCTTATAATTGTTGTCTGAGACTGCCTTATTCTGTGATCATGTTTGGGTGCTCATAAACTTCCAGAAGTAAGGAACCATAGCTTCATGTATCATTGCAAACATATTGCTTTTACTATGTGGCAGCAACTGTTCTAAATGCTTTACATGTAACAATTTATTTAATTTTTACAATAGTCCTGCGACATAGATATCGTCATCTCCATTTTGCAGGAGACTTGCAGGACTCAGAGAGGTTGAGTGATTTGCCCAAGATCACACAGGTAGTAACCCTGACTCCCTGTTCTTAACTATTATACTATACCCTCTATAGCACCGTCTATGAATACTTTTGTATCTTTGAAGGACCTAGGCTCCAACCCCTTATACCCATGATTTTCTAAGTGTGGCCTCAGGATTCCACCTCCCTGATTGCTTTTTAGCAATGCAGATTTCTGGTCCCAACCTACTGCATCAGGGTCTCCAGGGTGGGTAGATTCTTAAGAGACATTTAGGTTTGAGTATCAATGTTTTTACAAGATAGGGATTAAAGTATTTAATGACTTAATGGAGTGAATCGTCTCCTGCTCAGTTTAAAGGCACCACAGTGCCCAATGAGGAGAAGTGTGGAGTCTGTATGTTCAACAGCTTTACAGATGCACAGCCTCTGTCTGCCATGGGCCATGGATGCTTTGGGCCAGTCAGAGGCTAGAGTCTTTGCCCTCCGTTCGTCCTCTGCCTATCTCAGTCTCCCCAAACCCTGGCTATTCCTTCCCTGATGATTTACCATCTCTTGAGACATCGATATGTGCACTCCAGATTACTTTAAATACTCCTTCTGGGAAGATTTCATATTTTACCAATTCCTTCTATCTATCAAATCTGACTAATCTGTATTGTAGGTGTGGCTTGTTAACATGGTTTAAATAACACCAATCATTTACTGAGCACTTACTGTTGCACACAATGACCCAATGAAGCAGGTGCTATTATTTATATCTAGTTTGCAGATGAGCCAGGAGCCAGGAGAGGTTGATAACTTGCCCAGGGTGAAGAAAACTAGAAAATGCAGAGCCAAGATATGGAACTGAGATCTGTTGGGTGTGGGTAACCACTTAACCATAATGCTTCCCACAAGCTTAAAGGCAATCTAGTATTTACTGGGCACCTACTGGACCCCTGGCACTGAGCCTAATCACTTAATGACACACCTGATTAGAGACTTTAAGAACATACTTACATTTCCTTGCCAAGAGAATGGTAACATTAATACAGTTGATCCCTTTGGCATGAGCAGTTGAAAATAAACAGACATTAACAAAAACTGCCCACTGGGCTTATGGTAGAAATGCCCACACACCCAAAGAATTTTAGCTGACACATTTAGACACTTCCTCCTTCCCCCTCCCCAGTCACCCCCTCCATTATGAATCATCTCCCAACTGGTTATCTTATCCTCACAAAGGAACCTCTCTCTCATGCCCTCCTATCACCTTCCAGATTAGCAAAGCCATCCCCATCCCCTTTTCCACTTTTATTTATTTATTTATTTATTTGAGATAGGGTCTCATTCTCTTAACATGGTTAAACTGGGCTAGAGTACAGTGGGATCATCATAGCTCACTGCAACCTCAAACTCCTGGTCTCAAGGATCCTCCTCCCTCAGCCACCCTAGTATTGGGGACTACAGGTGTGTGCCAGCATGCCAGGCTAATTTTTTGTAGAGACAGAATCTCACTATGTAGCTCAGGCTGGTCTCGAACTCCTGGGCTCAAGCAATCCTCCCACCTTGACCTCCCAAAGAGCTGGGTTTACAGGAGTGAGCCACCATGTTCAGCCTCCTTTTATTTCCTCTTTTAAAGTGAATATTCTGAAATATTCTGACCTCAGGAGCACTTTAGACAAGTTCAGCACATCTAAGATGGTTTAACCATCTCAATTCCCCAAGATAAAACTGCCAATAGGGGCAGAAGTTAAGCAAATGCTTTAGCCTTTTATTGTCTAACGAGAGAATGTTCTCTCTTTTCTACACTAAGCCTGGCTTCTGGGCTATCCCTTATTGTCTATATCCCAAATTAGGAGTGTGATCCCTTAGGTGTTTTATTCAGAGGCAAACCTAATTTGTAGAAATTGTTCTCTGAAATCCAGGAATAAACTCCTGGCTATTTTCAGACAAAGATAGAGGTAGGAGTCTGTTGAAATGAGCTAGGAAAGAGCTTAAAATACTTCACATTCCAGAAACACCCTGCCTTCCCCCCAGGAGATGGCTTTATTCCCACTCCTTTCTCAGCAGAGTTGACTCAAAGGAGCTGAAGCTTGGAGTCAGGCAGCTGGTACTAGCTGTGTGGGTTTAGACAAATGACTTGAATGTCTCTAAGCTTCAGTCTGCTTATCTATGAAATGGGGCTGACACCACCCGGCTCCCCATGTTATTGGGAGAATTAAGATATGCAAAACAACCAGCATTACTGCCTGTACTCAGGGGTCCCTAACATTTTACTGAGTGCCCACAAATCTTTTCAAGGCCCAATATTAAGGGGAAGAAGTCCTACAAATTAGTCTGTTGACAAATGGCCTTGAAAAACGATGAATACACTGGGAGTTTAAAAAAAAAAAAAGACTTCGGGTAGTCCAAGTCTGTTTTATCAAACAGCTCCTTAGGTTCTCGGTTTGCCATGGGGGGGGGGGCGGCAGTGAGGGATGAATGGAAAGTTTACTTGACCGTAGACTGGGCTTGGGATCCTGATTTTGCTACATGACTTTGAGCAAGAAAACTCTCTGGGCTCTAGGACCGTAGGGCAGATATTGCTTACTTACTAGGTTGTAGTGGGGGTCACAAGAGAGTCATTTTGTAAATGTGAGAAATTAGCAGTACCTTTTTGACCCTACTCCAACTCCACAGGCATACAGGCCGGGTGGGCAATGCTAACCCAGTTCGCAGCTGCAAAGCGGGATTAGTGGAGGCAAAGCAAAAGTGGCCTTCTCTCACTGTGATGCTCAGAGCCTTCCTGAACAGCAACTGTTTTCTTCTTACAGTCCCAGAGTTGGCCTCTTTGCAACAAGACTGTCCCACCTAGCACATCATGCTGTGAGTAGCTGGTCATGGAACACTTGCTCCATTTCATCCAGTAAGTGGCAGGAGCAATAGCCCCAAAGAGAAGACAGTTCCAACAAGCAGTGAAGTGATGGAATTCCACGTTTCTCTTCTCCACATGCCTCATGCTAACAAACAGGCTGATCGTTATAATATGTTAAGATCTCTGGCTCCAGTGATAGGCAGAGCTGGTTTCAGATCCCAACTCACTTACAAGCTGCGTGAACTTGGGCAGTTTTGTTTACTCTTAGAACCTCAGTTTCCTCATCCGTGGCCCTGGCTTGGTGTGGTGAGATATAAAGGAGTCAGCAGAGTGCTCAGACACAAGCAGTGCTCTAGCAGAAACAGTTATTATTAACTTCCCCCCTCTTGCACTTATAGCAAGTTTACGAGAACCCTAGGAGGGAAAGGGAGCCTTAATTTTCTTTCATTCATTAAGGGAGAAAGAATTTAAAAACTACCTTTCTATAAGAAAAAATTACATTACTTTGCAAATTCTCAAAGAGTTTTATAAAAGACATCCTGGAAAAGGTCATCATACTGCTAAGAATAGTATCACCCTAAAGAGTATAAGGGTTTATAGTTTAGAAAGCAGTTTAAAGTCTATTACTTCATTTAATACCTACAAAAACCCTGTGAAGTAGCATTTATCCCCATTTTACAGATAAGGAGACTAGGACTCATAAAGGTAAAGTTAAAAGGCCACAGAAGATGTGGCAGAGCCGGGATTTCAAGCCTTCTAAAGTACAAATTCAGCACTCTTTGCAATTCACAAGAGACTTTCGTGTTCACTGATTACTAAGCCTACATTGTTTAGACATGTCTGAAATGGCATTTCAGGAACCCAGAGTGGAATGACCAGGTTAGCAACATGGTTAAAGAAATGCAGCCATCTGGATCACTTGTGGCTACCCTGAAATATTTTTCCATGGTTCAGGAGGATTCTGATGGCGTAAGCTGCCCCCACTCTGACATGTTTGAGAAATCTTTTATTAGAAGATGTCCCAGAAGGCAACATTTTAAAATCAGGCAAACAATAATCACAACTAAATACAAAATTTCAGGTAAACTTGCCTTTCAAAATAAATCAGACCCTTGCAACAGGAGAATTGCCCAAGAGTTTTTTTTTTTTTTTCCTTGTACAAAAACAGTTAACACCACTTTGCAAAAGGCATACAAAAATACGGTATTAAAAAAAAAAAAACTCCCCCAGCATAATACCCATCAGCAGCTTATAAAACACAAGCTATTCAGGTGAGACATCAGTAACCTACACCCCACCTGTCCTCCAAAGACAGTTCCAGAAGTCAGTAGGCTCCTGAAAACCATGCTCCAGAAGGTAGAGAGGCTATTTCCAAACTTCCACTGGGATTCTCTGAGGCCAAGAAGCAACCTCAGAAAGAAACCATCTTGGACAATAGGTTTGGAAGTACCAGTTGGTTTTTCCAGGGCCACATATAGTGCCTACCACCACCCCCCTCCCCCATTTCCAAACCTAGAGCCAGCAGGCACCTGCTGTCCTGGGCAGAGTCCTCAAGGGCCTGGTCCTTTCTCCAGGACAGGCTTAGGGGTTCCAGAGGTTGCCCATATGACACCTGCTGGGTTGGGTGACTTTCCCAGATTGGCGGCTGCACCTGGATTCCACTTGGAGCTGCATAGTCCAGCTGGGGCAAAATCCATCATGGTTGGCTAAACAGAGCTCCTGGAAGCTCCTTTAAAACCCACCAGGAAGCAAGTCCACCTTCTGGAGTGCTGGATGAGTCCCAACTGCTCTCCCCAGAACTTTAGTAAGGCCCAGATTCTGGGAAAGAGATCTGACTCATGGCAGGTTGGCGGGGGTCCAAGGGTGGCTGTAGAGCCGGTAAGCTCCTTGGAGTTGCATGAGAACAGGTTTGCATGGTTCCAGTAGAACTTCAAACTTATCAGTCAAGGATTGAGATGAGAGGCAGGTGGGAAAGAGGAAGTGGTAACAGTTCTCCCTTCTGAGGTGCCTTACACCTGCCTTGAGAAAAGATTCTAAGATGGGCCTCAAGTGACCCTTGGAAAACACCTGGGCAGAGAACAAATTCATTGGCCAGGACTCCAAGCCTTCCCTGGGCCCCAGGCTAGAAGCCATTTCCCTGTGTCTTGGGGAAATATTTCTGACTTGTGGGAAAGGGTGCTGTAGAGTCCATTGCATAACAAAGGTAGAATGAAACAAAAACATCCCTTGTGAGGACAGAAAGGTCCCTCCCTCAGAGGAGAGGGCCCAGAGGGCTCTGAGACAAACAACCTAGAGTCCAGGCTCTTTAAACGTTCTCAGAGTCGCAGCATTGAGAGTGAGAGGAGAGGTGTCATTTAACATCATAACATTTATATCGAAGGTTTCCAACTCCTCAGCTACTGTAAAGTGTCTGACAGTGAGGTAATGGTCCATATTGATCAAGTCTACGAGCTTGTCTTCACTCAAGACAGCTCATGTGTCTCCTGGAAAAAGGAGCCTCAGGGAGGGCATCCAGGCCCAGCTGTCCTTGCATCACCCCAGAGACACCAGTGGGAGCATCCTTTCCTAGCCTAAAGCTCATGCGGAGTGTGAGATTTCATGCAGGCTGGAGCCCTCGATAACGTCCACCACCTGTTGCATAGCATCTGTCAGCCTTTTCTTCCGAGCTAGCGAGCTAGGCAGACCCCAAGGCTCCTCAGTCAGCTGCCTGCTGAGAAGCCAAAGGCGCCAGAGAAGACACAGCACTCCCATGAGTCGGGGAAGAGGGAGAGCTGGGTTTCAAGGTTTCCAAGAATGCAAGCCCTTATTGTGTGTGCACCGGCTGCAATGCATCCTGGGATCTACTGTCCAGACTGTCCCGCCGTAACCAAAATGTGCAAATTACTAAAGGGGAGAGGGAAGTTAAAAAGAAACTGTCTTGGTAAGACAGAACAGTCAGGCTTTTTGGTGAGTTAGTAGCCACAGTTAGTAGCCACTGAGGTATGCAATTCTTTTCTGCAATTGCTGTTGCCGGCATCGAAGCTGCCTTTTCTCCGTCGCCATCCTCTTCTCGGCCCCCACCAGGGCTTGCAAGTATTCCAAGGCCTTGCTTAGGATCACTACTTTGGGGGCCTTAGAGCAGCTGGCCAGGGTGGGTACCTGGTCCCTCAGGGCCAAGAACCGTGAACGCAGGTCATTCCGCCTTTTGCGCTCCAGGAAATTGTGGTTCTTCCTCTTGGTCACGTCCTCAGTATCAGAACTGACAGGTTTAGGGTGGCAGGACTGGGGAGCCTCGTTTTCTGCAGGCAGGGGGCTCACAATCTCTTCATCCTCCTCATCTTCCTTCTCCTCTGGAGCATCTCCCTCCAGAGCCTCTTCTTGGGGATCCCTCTCTGGAGCGCCTTCCTGGGAGCAGCTTTCTGGAGGAAAACGGGCTGCATAGTTGTGCTGCTGCTGGTGGATGGCGATGTGGAAGTGTTTCATGCAGGGGTCCAGGGGGTCCGCTCGCACCGTGATGGTCACAGGCTTCCGTATACCCAGGGACTGTCTCTTCTCTACTGTCACAACGTCGATTTCTTCACCCTCTGTCCAAAGAAGAGAGATCAAGAGAAGAAACACATCCCATGAGAAATACATACATAGACCCTACAGCTTAGCTCTCTATGCTGGGGCTTGGGCAGGTAGGTAACATTTTCCCAATTTAGAGATAAACAAATTGAAGTGAGAAGAAAGTGGACTCATTTGTAATGGGGTAAGGGCAGAGTGAAGGAAATGACGGGAAATAAGCAAGAAGGAAAATATTCTCCAATTTCCTTTTGCACAGCAAGGCTTAGATAAGAACAAAAGGCAGACCCAAGCCAACAGCCCCCAGTCTGCAAAGATTCTCCCCTCCCCCACTGAGGGAATGGAGAGAAAGAGCTACCGGCCTGGGACAAAGTTTAGCTATAAAGATCTTCCCCAGTCGGGCTCTTTCATGCGTCATCAGAATTGTAAATGAGGGGTCTGTGGGCAGAGCTGCCCTTTGTTCCTGCCCAACACAGCCTGCACTTGGGGAATTGTTACTTTTCACAAGTTATAAATCCTATTATTCCCCCACCTCTCTATTCTGCCATCCCTTTCAGCTGGAGATTCAGAGAGGGGAGGGCTACAACCCATTCCTTGTCACCCACAGAGGGGAGGGAAGGGGTTTCCCTTAGGAGTATTTTGCTCCTGGGTTCAATGGGATTCTAAAGTCATCCATCAAGTATAAGTTGCCCGCCCCACCCCCTTCCCTGGACCTGAAGAAGGTTGGATTTGTAATCACAGGTCGGAGAAAGCTGCAGAAACTTCACAAAGGTTCAAGCAACCATTTCCAAGCTACCTGCACCAGAGGCAGAGACTGGGCAGCAGGAGAATGTCCCGGATACAAGAGCCAAAACAGCAGGGACCTGGAGATACCTGGACATGTCCCTATCATTTCCTGGCTCGGATGGTCTCTTAGGTTAACCCAACCAGCAGGGAGCAATTGGAGGAAAACACTCCTGCTCCACACATTTTCCAGCCCCCACACAGAAGGCCACCTTAATGCATTTTGGCCTGACAACTGAAGAGCTCCGTTCTCAGCCTCTTTGCATATCAGGAAGCTTGAGCTCCTTTGTCAGGAAGGCTCCCATTGTGTGGACAATCGCATTATTTCTCCATTAATAAAACCTGACCATTCAGCCCTCCTGGCCCCAAAGCCTGTGATTGGCTGGCCATGCTGTGTTTGGAATGCTGTTTTTACACAGCCCCTAACCCCTATTGGCTGAGCTCTGCTGTCAGTCACTCTCCCCACCCCCTCCTCATTGTTTGCAATCTGTTGCATTTTGTTCTAGGCCATGTGGCCTGTGAGTGAACCAGGAGCCCACAAACAGGTTCAGGTTAAAGGGCAGGTCAGAAAATGATTCAGGAAGCTTCCCTACATCCCAAACCTTTAATTTTCAGTGTTAAACCTCATGGCTCAGGAAGGTTCTGTCTAAGAAAGAAATAATTTAAGACGTTATTCTCCTTTTCAGAGAGTTGTGTCTAACTCTACCCAGATAAGGAAATGTCTTCAGCAGGACAATCAACTCCAATCCCCTCATGTGCAAAGGGAGAAAGTGAGACCCAGATCAGCCAAGTCCACACATCACCTTTGTAACATTCTGCATCTCAAACTAAGATCTCCCAACTTCCAAAACAATTCTCTTTCCACTCTACTACTCCACCAGGCTTTGTAGAGATACATCTTTTCTAAGACTAGTCAAGGTAGAGATACATCTTTGTTACTTTCTTGATCTCAAGGTTCCTATGCTGCCTGTTAAACAAACATAGCCCTTGGTCACCAGCGTGTCACCAAGCAAGCAGGTTAAAAATGACCTTACCACAGTGGACCAAAAAAATTTGACTGTTAATTTTTCTTGTTATCCTCTTTTCCCCTCAAGTGTATAACAACTTCCATACCCCATTCCCCAGTTCCCTCTCCAATAGTCACATAAAAGTTATTCTTCAAAGCTACAGTGAGTTTTCTCTGTCCTGATCTACATGCTGCTAGCCTGAGTCTGCACCCTGCAAAAGCACCCTCTCCAGTACTTCTCATGGCTACAGATGCCCAAGATGTTGGGGCAAGAACAACGCAATCTGGTGGCACAGGATGCTCCAGTCCTCCCTCCGTGAGGTTTGCACTTGCATCAAGGATCAGGAAGGAGGGCCTGGAGCTCTATGGCCCTGGTGACCCAAGCATCTAGCCTAGAGGTTGACACAAAGTAGGGGCCAGTGAATATTTGTTGAATGCAAGGGAGCATCTGAAGCCTGCAGACATATTGGGAGGGAGCTGGAAGAAAATCTTTCCACCTCAGGTCAAAGCAGCAAAGCTTACACTGAGAAGTGTAGCCCTTCTCAGATAAACTACCACAAAAACCTTATAAACACCAAGGAAGAGGTGCCAGGTTGAGATGGAGCATTGGGGAAAAGAGGCTGGCTAGATGGCAGGAAGCTGGGACTCACTTCTAGTGATTTCCTATCTCTAGTCCTCAGTTTTTCCATCCGTTAATAGGGAGCATTCATTCCTCCCCTACCTGTCTCATGAGTGATGGAGAAAATGCACAAGTTCTTAAGGCTGGGAGGTGCAAGGAGAGGACATTCATTATTGGCATTTTAAAGTGAAGCTCACTGAAGACCTAGGTGTTTTAAAAGGACGAAGGCTTTGGCTTTGCACAAAAGGCTCCTCAGCTTTTCTCTCCCTAAGGGAGTGTGAGTTTCCCAGGGAAAGAGGCGGCAACAAAAAAGCTTCAAGCTTGGAGTGACTCCTCCAGCCTCCTTTGGGCAGGAATCCCTTACAGTCCAACCCCAGTATTGTTCTCTAAGCGCCAACCCTCACCACTGTCTCCCTTGTCCCCTGAGGCTCCAATCATCTTCCAGGGGATGCTGGCTCCCACGCCACATCTCCAAACTGTTTACCAACACACCCACGTGCCAGACACACACTGCTGGGGGCTACCTCAGCAGCTTCTACCAAAGAAAAGGGGAGGTGGTCGAAAGGCTTGAGAAGACCCAGTGCTTGACCTGACAGAGGTAGAGAGCTTTGGCCACCCGTGGGGTGTCCCCCACTTGGATGGTCCGGGGCAGTTCTTACCCGAGTCACTTGGGCTCTCGGATCCCGAGCAGGCCTGGGTCTTGGGCTCGCCCAGCGGACAGGGGGCGGCGGGTGCCGGGGTGCCGGCTTCGAGGCTGGGACTGCAGTCCGGGGCGGTGGGCGCCTTGGGCGGGTTCCCTCGGGGCGCGCCAGCAGCCAGCCGGTCGCTCACAGCTCTCTCCAGCCGTTCCCGGGCGGAGAAGCCGCTCCACATGCAGTCACGACGAATGATGGAGGCGTAGTTCCTGCCACAAGCTTTCGAGTGGCCCCGAGATTCCCCCTCGTCCCCTGCGCCCCCTCCGGGCCACGGCTCCGGGGGACCAATCGCAGGAGCCAGGTCCCCGGCGCCGGGACCCGAGCCCCAAGGCGGCGACGTGGGGGGCGACGGCACCAGCTCGAATTTCTTCCAGATGTCCTCGCTGGGCGCCGTGGATCGGTAGAAATCCTCCCCGCAGTCATAGTCGTAGAAATAGTGCTGGTACGAGTCGAAGTCCATGTCCGCTCCCTGCGGGAGGGAAGGGGGGACGTGCTGGCTGGGTGCGGGCCGAGGGAAGGAGGCGTCCCCGGGTCCCTTGGCACAGCCAGCTGCCGGGCTCTCGTCCCTCCCCAACCCCACCGGCTAGCAGTCTGCGTCCTATCCTCGAGTCCTGGCAAGCCGGGACCTGGGTTAGAGCACCCAGGGAAGCCGCTCACAGCGCGCGGACCAGGCTGCAGGGAGCGAGTTCAAAGCAAACTTTGCCAGCGACGCCCGGAGCGCAGCTCCCGGGGCCCAGCCCGGCCGGGCCGGGCGGGGGCGCGCTGTGCCCAGAAGGCAGCCTGCAGCCAGCCCACCCCCCGGCACCCGCGCCCGGGCCACCCGCAGTCTCACCTCGCGCCCGCCGCCCGCCACCTGGAGCGTACCGGCTCCCTGCCCGCTCGGGGCAGCCCGGCAGCCCGCACACACGCACATGCGCGCCACCGAGCGCGCGGCCCGCACTCACGAGCGCGCCCCCTCCGCGCGCGCCCCCTCCCTCGCTCGCGCACGACAGCCCGGACGCTCCCGGGATCGGCGCGGGAGCGCGAGCTGCAGGAGCATTGTTTCCCGGCTGCCTTATATCTCGTCGCGCGCCCCGGACTCGGGGACTGGGAGGCGGGCCCTACGGGACAAGCCCCGCCCCCTCCCTGCCCCCGTCTGGGCAGTGGACAGGTGGGGCCGGCCACACCTCCCGGGTGCGCTCGCCCGCTCTATTCTGTCCCTTGTAACCCCCACGTAAATTGCACGCTGGGGAGCGCAGAGCAGGAGGCGAGCTGATGCAGCCTGGCAGTCGCCTGGTGGAGGCGGGACTCTTTAGCGAGGCGCTGACGGTCCCCAGCCGGCCGAACTAAAGCCGTGCTCCTTGCCCACCCTGAGCTGGGAAATAGGGCTACTCTCCGCCCCACCCTGCGAGCCTACTTTCCCCGGCGCGCCCTGCTGGGTTCAGGTGCGAGCGACCCGCGGCAGGGGGCAACCGCACCTTCGTCGCGCCACCTGGTGGCCCTCAGCCGTGAACTAGGGCCGGTCCCGGAGTCCGCTTCATCACGCGTTGGCCTGTTTCTTTAGCTCGGTGACCTAAACTTGGATGGCAGCTAAGCGAAGTGGTGAAGATTCCAGGCTTTAGAGCCTGAAACTTAACCTTTCTGAGCCTCAGTTTCCTCTGTAAAGTGAAGGGATGTAATGCTTACTAAAATGAAGGGTGGTTGTGAGGATTTAAGAAGAGAATCTAGGGAAGAGACCTGATGCGGGAGGAAAGGCCAGCAGAACTGGCCTAGGCCCCGGGGTGGGGGCGGAGGCAACAGTGAGGAAGAAATACCCCAACCTTGCAAAGTCAGGGCTGTGACCTGCTCCCCTCCCTCGTGCCTGACAGAAAACACTCATGTACTAGTAGAGCATGGGGATTTGGAGCCTGGAAACTTCCTTCAAGCTCTTGCTTTGCCACTTTCTAGCCAAGTCACTAGAAGCTTTGTCCTGCATCACTGGCCAAGATGATAGATATATGACCCCTTTGTGTCATCTTCTATGCAGACTACCTTTGGTGAAAGAGGAAAAACTAAACTATACGGCTACTCTAAGATTTAGGCTTGAGGAAGGTAACTTCGGATAGCAGCCAATACATCTAGATTCCTCCACTTGGCATGGAGGTTTGGTTGAGTTTTGTCTGCCCTAGGCTGCTTGTCTGCTGTCTCTCTTTCCCTCCCACCCTTGTGGTCTAAGAGCACCAAACTACTCACTGTTGGCATCCTAGCAAGGAAGTGAGAAGTTCAGTCTGGTTAGAGCACAAGACACAGGTGTGAGTTGATATATGGGTTGGGAGAGAGGGCAGGGCAGATGATCCCCTCAGTTTTGGATAAGTTAGGTGTAAGGTCCATATGGGACATCCTTAAGGGCAGGAACTAGCTCTTGCTTTGTAATCTCAGCACCTAGAATAGCTTCTGGCAGACAGTTGTGAACTGACTGACTGAGAGACTTAGCCAACGAGATTTTATTGTGACAGGCTGTGTGCCATGCTTTGTGCTGAATGGAAGGCACAGATCAGAAAGATTCCAGGTGTGGTGGCAGCCTTGAAGCAGAAGGATTGGGCTGTCTTTTGGTTCTCTGATGCACAGATGTCTGAGATGCTTGCTCTACCAGTCAGGGTTCTTGGTTACAGATGACAGAATACAACATTAAATAAATTTAAGCAGAAAATGACTTTATTGGAAGAATTTGGGGTATAGAATTCACGGGAGGCTGGGAGTCTATGCTTGGAGAAGGGACCCTTTTTCTCTATCTGGAGCAGCATCCATACTCTCTTTCTCATCACACTGTAAGCTCAATGAGGGCAGGGACAAATGTCCTTCTTGTTCATTGCTGTAACCCCAGGACTTAGAACAGAGCCTGGCATATCATGGGTGCTTAGTATATGTGTTGGCTCTTTGACTGAACACAAAGCTCAAATGCTTTAAAGTAGAGATGTGCCAACCTACCTGATGGAGACAGAATAACTCTTAGGCCCAGTCTAGACTATAACCTGTTTAAAGGTATTAATGCAGCTAAAGAAAGAAAGTGCCAGTCAGGAGGGTCTGGGCAGCCAAGGAAGCCAGAGATCAAGGAGAGTTGCCAAGGCATTGACTTGCAGTGTCCATCCTCTGGGGAAAAGGATGCTGGTCCAGGAACAGAGGAGATGGAGGCATCATTCTTTGAAGTCACCCAATTCACCTCCCACCTCACTCATCCTCTGGATCACCAAGCAACCCTCTGAAATCCATTCTGTTCTTCCATGTAGATCCACCCACAGGGAGAGAATGCACTCATCATTGAACAGGAAGAACCAGTCTGCTTCAAAGCCCTGCTTCCCCGTACAAATTAATGAATTGGCATCTGATTTTAAATATCAGCCTCATGAGCCTGGTTAAAGTGTGTCTTTTCTGTAGAGATGCTATTGCTTTGAGGGCTAAAAACTCTGGTTTCTGAGCTAATGTCTGGACCCAGGATGGTGATGAATTCACCACGGTAACAAATGCTACCCTAGGGACTTTCAATTTTTCTGCAATTTTTTATTTCCTTTATTTTTCTTAAAACATATTTTTAATAAAAAAAATACATGTACGTAGGCATATGGCAAGGTTTAAAACAAAGGCAGTCTTCTGCCCTGTCCTCAACTGATTCCAACTCTTCAAAGGCAACCATTGTTTTAGCTGTTCTTTGTCTTTCATATTTCTTCCCATATTTTGACCAATACAGAAATCTATTTTTTCCTGATTTTAGAATTTCGATTGACATCCTACAGTAGAAGGAGAGATATAGCTCTTATATTTCCCTTTCCCCCCAATACTTGGTCTTCCCTTATTCTACCAATAGAATTATCGTTCAATTTTTAAATAAATAAATAAATATTCAACATTCACAGTACTTTGGCTACACAAGTATGCTATATTATGATAACATTTCCTTTCTTATACTATTTTTTTTAGAGTTAAAGTATCTCATTTTTCCTTTTGCTTAGATTTCTATGTATCTATCATGAATTTAACTCTATACAGTCCCACCACAACTACAGAAATCACTCCATATGGTAAAATACACCAGGTAATCAATCTATCAGTTACATTTTTTTCTTGGAATCATCCCTCTTGGAACCCTTTGTCTTCCGGTTCCAATCTAAACTTATTGATCTCTTGGCCTGCATCACAATTGCCATCCTGTGACTTCCCTTCACCATTATCTTGGAAATTCCCTCTGCTGCTCTCCTGTGTTGGATCTCCTGTTTCTGGAGCTCATTTCTTCCTCGTTCTTAATTTACTTCCTCACCTTGGCGGAGCACATCCTCAAGTAGCTGCTTGAGAAAGGATACTTGGGAAGTAAAATTTTTGAGACTTTGCATTTCTCAAATTGTCTTTATGGCGTTCTTTCATTGACAGTTTGGCTACATATAGAATATTAGATTGGAAATAATTTTCCCCAAGAATTTTAAAGGTACTAATTTCCTGTTTCTTAGCAATTGGTGTTGCTATTGAGAAGATTGATATCATTTGATCTATAAATCTTTGTATGTGACTTGTTTCCCTGATAGATTTTAGGATGTACTCTTTGTCCCTATCATTCTGAATTTTTTCAACAATGTGCTTTGGTATGGGTCTGTTGTAATAAAGAATTTGAGTGGCCTTTGTCTCCAGTTCCTGGGAGCTAACCTCTAAACCCTTGGAATTTCCCAAGTAATAGAACTGTCTTTGTTACTCCTGGTGGATCCTGATCATTTATGCTAATAAGATTATCTATAGTGGACCTCTGGGTAGTTTAAGATGACTCACAATAGACAGTAGGGACTGGCCATACCAGAAAGACCATGTGAGTAGAGTGTTGGGGCTGTGAGCCACATGATATCAGTCTCACTTTTGGGTTGGAGAAGAGGACTGAAGATTGAGTTCAATCATGTGGACAATGATCCAATCAATCATGCCTACATAATGAACCCCCAATAAAAACGCTGGACACTGAAGCTCAGATGAGCTTTCCTGGTTAATAATACTCTGTGTAGGCCGGGCGTGGTGGCTCACGCCTGTAATCCTAGCACTCTGGGAGGCCGAGGTGGGCGGATCGTTTGAGCTCAGGAGTTCGAGACCAGCCTGAGCAAGAGCGAGACCCCACCTCTACTAAAAATAGAAAGAAATTATATGGACAGCTAAAAATATATATAGAAAAAATTAGCCGGGCATGGTGGTGCATGCCTGTAGTCCCAGCTACTCGGGAGGCTGAGACAGGAGGATCGCTTGAGCTCAGGAGTTTGAGGTTGCTGTGAGCTAGGCTGACGCCACGGCACTCACTCTAGCCTGGGCAACAGAGTGAGACTCTGTCTCAAAAAAAAATAATAATACTCTGTGTGTACTGTTACACATCAGTGTGCCAGGAGGGTGATGCTTCCTGATTTCATGGGAAGAGGACACTGGAAGCTTCACATTTGAGACCCTCTAAGATTTTGCCCATTGTGTCTCTTCTTTTGGCTGGTCCTGATTTGTATAATCTTTGCTATAGTAAAACTGTAACTATAAGTATAGCACCTTCCTGAGTTCTGTGACACATTTCAGGGAATTATTGAACCCGAGAGTGTAGTGGGAAGCCCCAAATTCGTACCCAGTTCGTCAGAAATGTGGGTGGCTTGGGAAACCCTGAGCTTGCAGCTGGTTTCTGAAGTGAAGGCAATCTCGTGGAAATTGTGCCATTAACCTGTGAAGCTGGTCTAATTTCAGAGAGTCTCAGAATTGCATTGTAACATCTTTTTTGCATTCTTTACCCTGAAACTATTAACTGGAAACCCATTTACTCTGGAATTATTTCTTTGAAAAATTCCCCCTCCTCCATTTTTTTCCTTCTCTCTTTCTGAAACTCCTGCTAGTCTTTTAAAAAATCTTTTCTCATATCTCTACCTCTGTTTTTTTTTTTCTTCCTGGGAGAGTTTCTCAATTTCCAATCTTTCTATTAACTTAAAATTTTTTGGACATATTTTTTTTTTTTTTTTTTGAGACAGAGTCTCACTCTGTTGCCCAGGCTAGAGTGAGTGCCGTGGCGTCAGCCTAGCTCACAGCAACCTCAAACTCCTGAGCTCAAGCGATCCTCCTGTCTCAGCCTCCCGAGTAGCTGGGACTACAGGCATGCACCACCATGCCCGGCTAATTTTTTCTATATATTTTTAGCTGTCCATATAATTTCTTTCTATTTTTAGTAGAGATGGGGTCTCGCTCTTGCTCAGGCTGGTCTCGAACTCCTGAGCTCAAACGATCCGCCCACCTCGGCCTCCCAGAGTGCTAGGATTACAGGCGTGAGCCACTGCGCCCGGCCTGGACATATTTTTTAATTTTTAAGAGCTCTTTTTTTATTCCCTAAATGTTTCATTTTTGTAGCTTTTTGGATTTTCTTCATGCACACATTTTTTCCCCTCTTTTTTCTGAGGCTATTAATAATAGTTTTCATATTAATTATGAAGTTTGAAAGTTTTTCCTGCTCCTTATTTTCTCTATTTCTCCTGACTCCTCCCCTGTTTACTTTGCTCTGTGTTTTTTGTTAGAGGCTTTCATCAAACATCTGGTGATCCTTGCTGTCAGTTTTTATTTATATTAAAGAGTGAGACATTAAAAGCTGATTGCAAGCTCTATATGTGTGAATGTGTGTGGGTGGGGGGGGGGGGGTGCTGATTATTGAGCTTCACTAAAGGGTTATTATGCAGGTACCTGGCAGATTTACCAGGAGACTCCTCAACTGTCAGCACCAGGGCATCTTTCAATTTTCATGTAGAGAAGTCCTCTAATCTACCAGGGCAAGGTCATAAGTCTGGCTGCCAATCTTCTGGGAACCAAGAAGGGAAGGGGATGAAGGTGTTCTACAGTTCAGCAAATCCTCCCCCCCACCCCCCACCCCCCATTTCAGTATAATCTGTCACTCCTGCTCTCAGCTGTGCCTGGTGTTCCCAAATCCACAGTCTCTCAATTTAACTTGTCTTCTGCCAGGCCGGAAGAAGGCAGTCACCTGGCTACAGAGGTTGAGGGAGGAGATTTAGGAGTCTAACTCCTTTATCTTTCATCTATTCTTCTTTCAGCCCCATCCTACAACCCTGGCTTCAGAAGTATCCAGTGCCTCCAGTTTATAAGCTGTTCTTAGGTTCTGATTTCACTAATGGACTGGCTGCTTATTGACATTTCTCTCTCCGTCTCCCCGCTTCCACCAAAAGTGGTTACAATTTCTGCTTTCTCTGGCCTTTTGCTACATGCCTGCTTTCAAGTGTCACAAGGTTTGTACACATCTCTCAATTGCTGTTGTTTCCTCTCCTCTTTTTCTGTTTTCTAAATTAAGGTAAAATTTACATGACATAAAATTCACCATTTTAACCATATAAAGTGTGTATTCAGTGATTTCTACAATAAGTATTCATAAGGTTGTACAACCATCCCCACTATCTAAATCCAGAACATTTTCATCACCCCAAAAAAGAAACCCCATACCCATTAAGCAGTCACTCCCTTTCCCTTCTAAACCCTAGTAACTACTAATCTGCTTTCTGTCTCTATACATTTGCCTACTCTGGATATTTCATACAAACAGAATTATACAATATATGGCTTTTTGTGCTGGCTTCTTTCATTAAGTATAATGTCATAATGTTTTCAGGGTCATCTGTGTTATGGCACTTCATTTCTCTTTTTTTTTTTTTAAAGAGACAGGGTCTCACTATGTTGCTCAGGCTGGAATGCCGTGGCTATTCACAGGTACTGTTACAGTGCACTGCAGCCTCCAACTCCTGGCCTCAAGCAGTCCATCCTCCCACCTTGGCCTCCCAAGTAGCTGGGACCATAGGTGTGCATCACCATGCTCAGCTAATTTTTTTTTATTTTTTGTAGTGATGGGGTCTTACCATGTTGCGCGGGTTGGTCATGAACTCCTGGCCTGAAGCAATTCTCCAGCCTGGGCTTCCCAAAGTGCTAGGATTATAGACTTGAGCCACCATGCCTGGCCTTCACTTTCTTGATAGTGTCCTTTGATGCACAAAAGTCTTTAATTTTGATTAAATCCAATTTATTTATTTTTTCTTTTGTTGCTTGTGGCTTTTGGTGCTTTATATCTAAGAATATCTAAGAATCCTTCACAAAATCCAAGGTCATGTAGATTTGTTTTATAATTTTAGCTTTTACATTTAGGTCTTTGATCCATTTAAGTTAATTTTTGTATATGGTGTGAGGTAAAGGTCCAAGTTTTCTTGTTTCTGTCTTTTTCTTTCTTTTTTTTTTTTAAGAGATGGGGGGTCTCACTCTGTCACCCAGGCTGGGGTGCAGTGGTGCAATCATAGCTCACTATAACCTCCGATTCCTGGGCTCAAGCAATCCTCCCGCCTCAGCCTCCTAAGTAGTGTGTGCCACCATGCTTGGCTACTTTTAAAATTTTTTTGTAGAGATGGGGTCTCGTCATGTTGTCCAGGCTGGTCTTTAGCTCCTGGCCTCCAGCAAGCCTACCCTTTTGGCCTCTCAAAGTGCTGGGATTACAGGCATGAGCCACCGTGGCTGGCCATCTTTCTTTTTAATTTATTTTTTGTCCTTGTGAGTTTAAATTTTTTTTTCTAATCCATTTGCTGTCATTTTAGTGGCATTTGGGGCATGAGTAGAGATAAACACATGTGATTAATCCTCATATTTAGCCAGCAATCTGCTCTTCCTTTCAAATTGCAACAATTCTTACTTTCATTAGGCAGATTCCTGAGGCAGGAGGTCTGAGAGGGCTTTCTGGAGGAGAGAAATTTGATCTGAGCCATAAGATGTCTAGGATTCCAGTAGAAGTAAAGAGAAGGTGGGAAAGGATGAAAAAGGAGAGTTAAGTGGGGGGGAGGGAGGAAGAGGACAGGCTCTGGGGCCAGCACCAAAATTTAACCAGATTAAAATCTGGTTTCTTATCCCATAGTTGTGGCTCTGTAACCCCTGCTTGGGTTTCCCTGCAAAGCAGTCCTTTCCTTAGAACCCTGAGGAATGTAGCCCTGCTTTATGTGCAGTGAGAAAGGGGTTCTAGAGACTTTGCACCTCATTCTGCAGCCAACCGGGGAAAGGGCCAGGCCTAGAGAGACAAGAGCAGCTTTCAAGAACAAAGAGAAGTGAGTTGAACAAAGAACTTCTCTGTTGGCAAGCTGTGTCACACTGAGTTTTCTCACCTGTAAAGTCGTTATCCCTATCTAGCAGTATCACTGGAGAATTAAATTAAACTGTTTGCAAAGTGTTTAGCACAGTGCCTGCATTTAGCACCGAGGATAGTTAGAAAAATGTCAGTTTTCTTCTCTTTCTTTGGAGATTTAAGGTAAACAATCCGGGTGGGGTCCCATCCAAGGCCCTGAACAGCCTGGCTAAGGAGCTTGGACTGAAGCTGAAAGCGACAGAGAATCAGGATGTTTGTGAGCAGAAGAGTGACATAGATATATCTGTGCTTTGGAAGATCACTTCTGGAAGAAGAGAGTCCAGGCATAATGCAGGAGGGGGTGTCCTGAGCCCCAGATCTGCGTTTTATTGATTCAGTTTTCTCACATGTGCCCAACCCGTGAATGGTACCTGTCAATGTTTCCCCAGTGGGCTATGAGTTGCGTGAGAACTTAATTCCTAACACAAACCGGGTCTTCCAGTTTGCCTTCTTAGACTTGAATGTGGGGCAGGGGAAGGGTGTTCCCCAAACCTGAAGGGCCGATATAGCCAGCCTGAGATGTGACATGGGAGATGAGATGAGATTTCTGAGAAGCTCTGGAGATTGTGATAATGACTAAAGCCCCGGTGGCCCTCCTGGCACTGCCCCTTACAGGGACATATTACCAAGTGCCTAGTGCCTGAAGACAATTGCGAAACTGTATGGACCCTCCTTAAGAAACTCTTGCCACGAGTGACAACCAACCTCAGCCATACCCCTCTCTGGGTGCTAAGCTCTGGGTACAGGTGGAACAAGAGAATCACCTGGAAATGACTCTTCTGTCCACTAGAGGGAAACCCAGGCTAGAGAGATGGGGAATCTGTGTGGGAGCCTTGAGGCTGCAGGAAGGACAGACCCGGGACCTGAGCGAGTCAGGCTCAGTGCTGTGCTGGAGCTGCTTGTATCAGCCTGGTGAGAGCCGATTGCTGCATTTGCAGGAATCGTGAGAGCTAGTTGTTAAACATGGCCAATAAAAATTAAGTTATATAAATTTACACTTAAATAAACTATATTAAAACAAAGTAAAAGGGGAGATACCATGATCATGAAGGTTTTCCCGGGGCGAGGCTTATCTATTGCACTCCGGATATGCTGACCCCTGAGATTTCCCCAAACGTGAGAAACTTGACTGTATAATTTGTGGTAGTGGAGGACTGCATATATATTTTCCCCTGATCTTTTCTGTATTAAAAAACACAACAAAACAAGCTAAAACAAACACTCCAAACTCAAGATTCCTTAATTACTATATTTTAACACTATGTATCTATTGTATCTGTTTTGGTGGTACACCTATATAATGGTGTACTACTACTGTTCAACTTCAACTTCGGTAGCTTGAAATTGGCCATGGCAGAATGGCAGAATATTTACTCCATGGGGCAGGAAGATCCCTTGAGCCCAGAAGTTCGAGGTTGCTGTGAGCTGTGATCATGCCACTGCACTCCAGTCTGAGTGACGGAGCCAGATCCTATCTCAAAAAAAAAGAAAAGAATATTTACTCCATGGAAACCCACAAATGCTATCAATCAGGGTTCCCCACCTGCCACTGCTGCCCACCCCCCACGTTGTTAAACATTTACCAGAACATCACTGCTTAGGTCTTTCCCATACCAGCTGTTGTGGGGAAAAGGTCGGCTTTCCCGGAAGTCTTGCCAACATAGACACACCGAGAGATGTCCCTGTGGAGGGAGCACCCCATTTCAGCAGGCAGAGGCTGTTGCGGGGGTTCTGTGGGGGGAGCGTTCTGTTGTTGCAGGAACTCGTACTGGAGCGGCTCACCCAGTCTCAAGCTTTGCACAAGCTATTCCATCCACCTGAAATTCATTTGTACTTAAGTGCTTAGGCATGCCTTTTTGTCCGCCTAGCAAGGAAGTAAGGTTCTAGGTCATCCAGTGCTAGAGAGTGTTCTCCCCATCAGAAATGGAGTTTTTACGAGAGCCAGGGAAGTACCCAACTGGGACTATATTCCCAGGCCTAAGTCCCTGGGCCTAAATACTGGAGCAGCCACACAGAACACTCAGAAACAAGCAAGATGGACATTAGAGTCAGACTTGGGCTGTGCCACCTGGTAGCCATATGACCTGAGAAAGTCACTTACCCAATGTGGTCTCCAGTCGAACTTGTAAAACCTAACTTGTAAAATGGGAAGACTACTACTCATCATGCTTGGCTGTTGTGAAGATTGAATACGATGATCCGTGCAAAACTCTCAGCTGGGTGTTCCCTTCACCTAGAAGGTGTTCTGTGGTGAAGCGCTATTATTATTATCATACTTGGGGTGGGGTAGGGGTGCTGAAGTTAACTGGGCTCTCAGTGCCTGACACCCGTGTGTCAAGGATGGTAGGGAGTCTGGCGTGGTGGAGCAAGAAAGACTAGAAGGCAACAAATCTATGATGGCGCAGGTGTCAGATGTGCCCCAGTAACACAGGAAGTGAACCGAAGGACTGGACACCAGCCCTCCAGCCAGGACTCAGCCAAATGCTCCATAATGCTCCATACCTGGCAAGGAGGGCCTCTCCCCTCCCACCCTCCTCTGCCTGGAGCTCGGGGGACTGGGGCGGGGGCAGAGTGCTGGCAGCCGGATGTCACAGGCCCGGGGGCTGAGTGCAGGAAGCACTGGCCCGGGCTGTCCCGAGCCTCAAAGCTGCGGAAGGGAGGGAGCAGCCGGTACCGCATTGTGCGAGCCCCGCTCCCCGCTGAGCAGCCGTGAACCCTTGGCACGAGTTCTTGGAGTCCAGCTTCTGCGGCGGGGCCTGCGGCTTTCAGGCAGGTATTAACTGGACAGAGAAGACTAGATCTGCACTTTCATTCATTCATTCATTCATTCATGCATTCACTCATTCATACATCCATCAGTCATTGAGCTGTGGCAGGAGTTAGTACACAAAAACATAGTCCATGATCCTGAGGACCTTTGCAAGTCGTGGCAGTGTGCACCGTCAGACAGCTGGGTTGGAATCCTGGCTCCTCTGCTGACTCCCTGTGTAATTTGGGCAAATTTCTTAACTTCTCTGGGATTCAGATGACAAGTTTTGTGAGCAGAGGTCGTCTTACTACTTCGTGGGGAGCTGGATTAAATGAATTCTATGTGAAGCATTTGAAACCATGTCTGCAACTAGTAAGCATTTGTTACATGTAGGATTTTTTAAAAATTACTTTTTTTATGAGGCCCGGGGTGGGGGTCCTGCAGCCACTCTGAGCCTTTTTAAAATAAAATAAAATAAAAAATTATTTTTATTTTTATTACTACAAAAGACCATTTCAGGAATGAAACATGGACTAGAAGAGCCCAAAGTTGCAAACTGGAGGCCTGAACAGTGGTTTAATTTTTTAAATTGATTGCCAACCGTTAGAAGTTGTGAAATTTCATCTAAAAACTCAAATTTTTACTTCTTTTGAAAAGATTGAAGATCTGGGAAACTTGTGTTTTTTTAAGCTGCTTTTGGGTGTTGTGCTAGAGGCAATGGCTTTTATATATATATATATATATATATATATATAAAATGTATTTTTGTATTGCCTTTTGCAAAGTAGTGTTAATTATTTTTGTACAAGAAAAAACTCTTGGGCAATTCCCCTGTTACAAACATCTGAAAGGCAAGTTTATTTGGAAAGGCAGATATTTTATTTAGTTGTAATTCTTGATTGCCTGAGTTTTAAATTGCCTTCTGGGACATACTCTATAGAAAATTTCTCAACCATGTCAGAATGGGACAGCTTATGACAATCTAGTCTCCTGAACCAAGAAAAAGATCTATAGGCCTTTGAGTTTGCACAGCTGGGCTAGAGACCAGAAGTTAGTGACCTGGTGGAGGAAGTGACAATCTCACCTGGAAGTGCAGGTGGAGAGAAAGGGGCAGACAGGAGACAGGTATTTATTAGTAAAAAGTAGAGTTGGCAGGCTGTGGAGTAGAGGGGAGAGAGAGGAGACAAAGTTGGCTTTTGGGTTTCTGGCCTGGGAGAATGGGTGGGAGGTGGACACATTCACTCGCCTGAGGGTCAAGAGGAGGAAAACGAGTTTGCTTGTAGCCATGTGGGGTCTGAGAGTCTGGGTCAGCCATGAGATCAGTGGAATATCGGGGTCCTGGTGCCCAGGAGAGGGAGCTGGGCTTAAGATTCACCACTGGTGAGACAGGGTGTCTGGGGAGTGGCAAAATCACCACCAGCGATGTGTGCAAAGAACAACCATGGACCTAGGACAGACCATGAGGATCCATTTATATTTAAGGGATTAAAGATGTTTAAGGGAGTTGGAGGGATGTTAATGGAGGAGGAAAGGAGATTGAAAGACTCTGCAAGGTCCAGTTGCCTCCCCAGGTGGTTTTAGCTTCCATCCTGCAGGGCTGGACCCCTTCCCAGTATCTCACTGCAGAGGCAGACTGAGGAACAGGGTGGAGGAGGGGTTCCAACAAGAGTCTGCTCTAGCCAGGTAAAGGATGAGGTGTGACAAAATCCCAGGCAAGTTCAAGATACCTAAGTGCCCTTCAGTGGCTCCTTCCTGCCCTCCAAGGCCACTTGGTGGGCCTCTGGGACACTGCTGGGAAGGGGAACTCAGAGGAAGGGCCCAGCTGGGCCCCACTGACTGAAGAATGAACAAACAGGACACCCAGGACATCTCAGCTATGGTGGTGTTGGGAGGCCAGAGGTGCCCAGGGCTACCATACTGGCTTCTCAGACCATTCCCCATGGGATACCAGGCTGGGTGAAGGCCAGGCTAGGGAGCGCCATTCCTTGTGGCCGGAAGGTATTGAGCTCAGCATTAAGAGAGGCAGCATCTTGCTTGGGAGCTGGAGATCTGGGCTGGAGCAGAGCTGAGCTTTGAAACATACGTTGACTCTTATATGCACCAGACACCCTCATACATATTTTGTCTAACCCTCATGAAAACCCTACGGAGGAAATAAAATTTTCCCTATTCTACAGAAGAGGAAACTGAGGCTCAGAGAACATAAGTGACATGCCAAGGATGCCCAGCTGGTGAGAGGTAGCGTTGGGAGTTTAGGCTCTGTCCCTCTGGTTTCTCCTGGGGTGGTCCCGATTCTGCCTCTCAGCCTCCCTCACACTTGGGCCCTGCCCTGAGTGTCTTATCCCTCACCCTCTCTTACACCCAGCCTCCAAATGATCACCAAATCCTGTCCCTCTTGCACCTCTGCAGATCGTGCGTCTGTGCCCTTCCCTCCTCTCCTGGGTCATTCTCCCAGTTTGGGCTTCATGAGCTCCAACGCTGGCTACTACATCAGCTTCCACCTTGATCTCCCTGCCTTCCACTTCTCCCACCCCCACCCCCAGTCCCTGCTCCACGTCAGCAACCAGAGGGCTATTCTAAAACACAAGTCTGACCACATCACTGTCCTTCTTATTGCCTGCCAATGATATCCTATCGCCCTCCGGATAAAGTTCAAATTCCTGAACAGGTCACCCAATACTGTAGGCTCTTGTCACCAGCCTCAGCAGCCTCATGCTCACTGCTCTGTGGCCTGCTGTGCACTCTAGCTAAACAGAATGCTCACTCACCCTCCTCCGAACAGGCCCTGGGCTGAACTTTCTTGGCTCTGCCCCTTTGTTCTCACCACTGACTTCCTACCACAATCTCTCTCATCCATTTCTGCCGACTGAAGTTCTGGCCACCCTTCAAAGCCCAGCTTCATGGAGGGCCCTTTTGCCAGAGCCTAGTGTGCCCGGGATTAAAGTTATTTGTGTTCATCTCTCCCCGACTGAGCAGTGTGAGCTCCTGTGTGTCCCTCCCTCTGTGCCCACATCGTGCCTGACACGCTGGGAAGGTTCTATTCAGCGTGTGGTGGGAATGCCTTGACCTCTGTCTCCCATCCCCTCCACCCTGGCTCTGGCTGCAGGTTCAGCCCCTTGCCCTGCCCTGGATCCGCTCAAGCAGTTGCAGTTCTGGGTTTGGCTCTTGATTCAACTCCAGCTCTGATTCTAGCTCTGACCTGCCTCAAGATTTAGCTCTAGGCCCTAGTGTGGCGCCAGCTTCGGCTGAATATCCAGAACTCATGTGGGCTTAGCCTATGGCATTGGGACAAAACTCACAACCCATCTAACCATTTCCCTCTTTCCTGACCCCCAGTTCCAGTTTCTTGGGCTCAAGTTTCGTGCCTCAGTGTTTCCCACTAGAAGGAGGGAGGGAGAAGCCTGGGACAGAGCCCCACACACCCGGGAATCAGTTCCCCTGCCTGGGAGCCATCGCGCTGTAGCATCCCAGCCCAACCTCAGGGTGCTGGCCGTGCTATGGGGAAAAATAGTCCCAGGTTCAAAGCAAGACCCTTCCACTTAATGGCCATGAGGCTTTGGGCCCCTTTTTGGGCCCCAGTTCTCTTGTTTATAAAATGGGGATAACATTTGGTGTGAGAACAACAGGAGACAATACTGTGGAGCTGTGGGTACAGTGCTGGCCCAGAGTCAATGTCAACAACCGAGAGGGCCTTTCCTTTTACCCTGTTCTCAGCTCCTGCAGGTGCCCTGCCCATTCCACAGTGCCTATTGCATAAGGTCTTTTCCTGTCACTATGACATTGGTGGGCCTGGCACAGCCTTGCTTCCAGGCTGCTGGCTGGGACTCTTGTTCCTAGCCTAGTGTATCTTGGGGCAGCGGGGGCAGGGCTGAAGCATCATATTGGATCCTCTGCCCAGAACTCCATGTCCCTGACGTCAGGGGCAAACACAGGTCCACAGGGTAGTAGGGGAAAGGCCAGTCTCCCTTCTTTGCTGTGGGCTGAGTATATGCATTTAGGTCGGGGAGGTAGTGGTGCTTCCTTCTGTCCTCCAACTGCCTCGCTGAGTCTACGTCTCATCAGAAGGCAAGGGTTCCCATGGATAAGAGAACTTGGGGACCCTGCTCCCCAAACATAGGGACCAACATTGATGGGGGTCTGAGTGTGATGTGTAGGTGAGTGAGCATGTGGGTATTGGTGTATGTATGGGATGTGTATGTATGACATGGTATGTAGTGAGTGTAGGCATGTTGGAGTATCATGTGTGGTGTGTATATGTCTGTATGTGATATGTATGTCAGGGTGTTCACACACCTATATGTAATGTGGAGAGTGGGAGGGCTCTACAGAGCAGGTGTGTGGTGTATGTGACTTTTATGTGTGAAGAACTGTATATCTGGAGATGGATGAGGACCTGGGTATGTAGTGTGAGCAATGTGTATTGGCATGTCTGCATGTGATATGTGTTGTGCCCGTGGGAAGGGGACTGGGGCCACTGAGAGCTGGAAAGCTATGTTGGGCAGCAGAGAGGTGCTAGAGCATTTGGGATTTCCTATCAAGCTCTCTGCGGGGGCCTGGGCCAAGGTCATTGTACACTTGCTGCAGGACCCAAGAAGCACAGTGGGGGCAGAGCCAAGGGGATTGAGTCCATTCTTCCAGAAAGCCAGATGCCACACACCCAGCTGGCTGCCCTGCCCTGGTGTCTGCAAACACACCAGGAAAATAAATACAACTTTTGGAAGTCCTGGTGACGTGTCTGGGGAGGAGGCCCAGCTGGCAGTTCATCTGAGCTCTGTTCCCATCCCACTGCCCTGCCATTGACCAGTGGTTGAGGGTGGTGGGCTGATGGCCTTGCTGCCACTGGCCAGTCCTACATTCTTATCTCAGTACTTTAGCCAGCTCCAGAGCTTCCAGAACATCCTTGCCAAGGAAACTTGGCCCAATTGCAAATCAGAGTTTCTTGGAACTCCAGGTCTGTGAGGAAGAGAGGTTAGGGACTTCTAGGGCCAAGTAGTACCCAGGCTGCTGATCTCTGGAGGAACCAAATTTTAACCCAGGCCGGCCCCTCCCTGCTCCACCTCTAAGTGTGCCTCTTTCCTCAGAATGGGCCATGCCTCCTCCCTCTAAATGACTCCTCAAATAAAGTGATCCTGCCTGTGTTTCCTATCATACACCATCCCAAACCACTTGCATTTCCAAAAATGCACTCTGCAGCTCACTGCCAAAGATATTCTACTCTGCCTAACTCTGATACATCTCTCAAAATCCAGGTTAAGTGCCAGCTCATCAGGCTGAGGCTAAAACTACTAGTTGTCCCCTAATAACCATTATCTCGCATGTCCTTAGTCATAGAAGCCTGATTTTTAGCTGCGCACATGGTTGGCCTAGAGTAAAAACCATGTTTTCCAGAATTCCTTGCAGCTAGGTGTAGCCATGTGCCTAAGTTCTGGCCAACAGCTTGTAGGCAGAGCATTCCGTGCAAATTCCAGGAACTGTTTTAAAAGAGAATGTGCTGTGTTTCACCCATTCCTCCTTGGAACTGTCTGGAATGCAGATGTGATGTCTAGAGCTTGAGCTACTATACTGGGCAATGAAGTAGAAGCATTGTGTTAAGGATGGCAGAGAGTGGCAGAGCAATAAGACAGAGAGCACCAGGACTCTGATGATCATGGAGCCGCCTATTAGCTCTGCGCTAGTTATTTTCAGACTTCTAACTGGTTGTAATGACTGTGATTTGGAGTTTTCTGTCACCCACAGCCAAACCCAAGCCTAACTGATACACTTTCCTTGGACCATCTGTCTCTTCTCTTGTCCTGTCAGCTCTCTCTCTGACACACTGCATTCCATTCTCATTGCTTGGTTCTATCTGCTTGCTAGACGGTGAGCTCAGGAGGGCAGGGTCCATGTCAGTTTCCAAGCACAGTGTCTAACAAACCAAGAAAGGTCAGTTGTATGAACAAACGTGTGAAATATACATTTAGGGATCCATATGTGGGTGGAGCTATAGATTTGGGAGTTATTGGTATAAACATGGTCACTGAAGTGGCGGGAGATGGTGGGGTGAAAAGAGAACTAAAGGAAGAGGTCCTCAGAGCTCTACCACGTAAGGTCGTGTTGAGGAGAAAAAGCCCTAGAGTAAGACCGAGAAGAAGCCAGAGAGCCAGCAAGGACCAGGCAAAGGGCTGCAGAGCAAGTGAGCTCAGAGACCACATGGTTTCTTCCAGCAGCTCACGGCAGCCTGGGACAGGAGCAGAGAAAGGAATTGCTCCGGCCTGACCCAGGCTGAGGCCAGAGGAAGGTGCAGCAAGAGACATGCCAGCCTGTGGGAGGACAGACAGACTAAAACTAGCCGGGGCTGCTGGGCTGGGAGAAGATGGAGGGGAATCAGGGTGGGTGGTCCTGATGGGATTAAAAAACAGGTGACGTGGCAGGAATGCAGACATGAGTGAGCAGAAGAGAATTTGGCATTTTTCAGGTGTAACCAGGCCACACCATGCCTAGGATAAAAACAACTTCACCCAAATAGTGTTTTTCTGGCTCTGCAACACCCCGGCCTCCCTCAAATTCCTTCTGGAGAGCTCTGGGACTCCCAGGGGCTTCTCATATACACGCTGGGAGATTTAGACTCCCTGCCCATGTCCCCTCCTCCTGCTCAGGAGCTCGACCCCTGTCAATGCCAATACCCACTGAGGGCACTGCTGCTGGCGAAGCTCAAAGGGGACCTGACGTGACTGCTGGTGGCCCTCTGCGTCTGCACTCAGGTCACCACTGCCCAAAGTCAAAGGCACTGGTGTTGAGCGAAGCAGTGGTCAGCAGCTCAGGGTTCTAGAGCCGGGACATCTGGTTTTCCATCCTAGCTCTGCCGTTCACTAGCTCTGTGACCTTGAGGGAACAGATTCACTTCCCTGAGCCTCGGTTCCTTTATCTGCAGAGGGGAGGATAACAAAGAACCTACCTCACCGGTGGGTTCATGGGGTTGTTGTGAAGTTAAACTGAGACAATGCACGTAAACCACTTAGCACAGCCCCTGGCACAGAGAGAGTGGTTAACAAATGTTGGTGATTATGACTTTTGTTATTATAGTTCTTGCATTCATTAACTCATTTAACAAACAAGCTCTAGGCATTCCTCCACATGTGCCCAGTGAGTCAGCCAAGATGTATTTCCTGATATTTCCCAACACTTAACATGTTCCCTCAGCCCTCAGCGGCTTTTCTCATGCGGTTTACTCTTCTTCTTCTGCCTGGCAAACTCGCCCTTTGAGCCTCGGCTGATGCCTGGTCTTCTTGAGGCACCTGCCTGGACTTCCCCGGCTGGGCCAGATGCCCCCTCTGGGCTCGCACATGACCCAGGCTGTCTCATTGCACAATTCCAGGGGGACCAGTCATACGGACCCCAGGAGTTGTGCAACATGGCAACTTTACCTGTATCTCTGTTCTATTTCCCTCTATCATACTTTTTATCGCACTCTTACCATAATGATTTATTTACCTGTAGGCCTCTTCCTCAGACTCTGAACTCCTCAAGGACTCTGCTTGACACAGTCAGGGCTCAGTAAACGCTCACCTGAGTGAAGGCATCCAGGCCTACCTGCGGCATCCTGAGGCTCCCAGCCTGGCTGGGGAGACAGAATGAACCGACATGAAACATGTCAAGAACTGAGCATGAACGGAGGTTCGCATCCCTGAGGCTTTCCTAGGACAAGCAGAGCTGTGAGGGAGGACGCAGTGGGCAGAGTGCGGGGTGGAGTGGAGATGGAAAAATGAGGATGTACTCAGAAAACCCAAGGTCTCATGCTTCTGGATGGCTCTGCCTAGGGCTGGGAAGAATTCCAGCCCCCAAGCCCATGATTCTCCTCTGGCCTAAAGTGAAGGAAGTAATAGTTTCAAAGCTCTTGCAGGAATATTACATATCCAGGAGGAACCATCATGGGTTGATGCTCCTTTCCAGGCCCGTTTGTTACACACAGGAGGTGGGAACATAGCCCGGAAGCAGGAGGATGTACCCAGAGGATATGACATTACTCTAAAATATAATCGGAGCGTTAGTCTCACTATAGGCAGTCTCACTATAGGCAGGGACCAGATTATAGAGCCCGTAGGAAAGTGTTTTTCTTCCTCGGTATGGATTTAGACTGTATTGTTGCGGAGAATAAACACTTGTCTTTTGTAGGGGGGTGTGTGTGTATTTGATCTGCATTTAACCACCCCACTCTCATTCCCACTCACTCCCAAAGGCCAAGTGTCAACAGTGAGGAGGAGGCATAGTTCGTCACTTCCCATTGGTAGAAAGACTTTAAAGGAACAGGAGCTTGGGCCGGGCGCGGTGGCTCACGCCTGTAATCCTAGCACTCTGGGAGGCCGAGGTGGGCGGATCGTTTGAGCTCAGGAGTTCGAGACCAGCCTGAGCAAGAGCGAGACCCCATCTCTACTAAAAATAGAAAGAAATTATATGGACAGCTAAAAATATATATAGAAAAAATTAGCCGGGCATGGTGGTGCATGCCTGTAGTCCCAGCTACTCGGGAGGCTGAGACAGGAGGATCGCTTGAGCTCAGGAGTTTGAGGTTGCTGTGAGCTAGGCTGATGCCACGGCACTCACTCTAGCCTGGGCAACAGAGTGAGACTCTGTCTCAAAAAAAAAAAAAAAAAAAAAAAAAAAAAAAAAAAAAAAAAAAAAAAAAAAGGAACAGGAGCTTGAGGATCAGAATTGCCAAGCCTCACCTAGACTGCTTGACTGAAGCTGTTTCCTGCAGCTCTCCGTCCTCCTGCTGTGATACTATTCTAGACTGTTGGGAAGTATTCTACTAAGTGTTTCTTAGTAGAAACCTAGTAGTTTCTGTTGATCCTATCCCATGGGTCTTGGGGGTGAGGTTTCCTTCACAGAGCCTAACGGAGGTCTTGCCCAGTGGAGGGCTGACAAGGTGGTCTCTTTCTGCGGGTGTAGGGAAGGAGGATCTGAGACGAGGGAATAAAGTTGGGAACTGAGCGTACCCACGAGGGGATATCCTGTGAAAAAGCTGAAGAGGTTTTGGCTGTTTTCTCCTTGGGCAGTTATGTGACATGTACAATTTTAAATGATTTCTTCCAGCTGTATTTCCTACAGGAATTCCTGCCCCTTCAGTGAAGTCTGTTGCATACACGTGGGCCTTGAGTTCACGGTGCTAGAGGGGGCAGGTTAAGGCGTGGGCAAGTAAAAGAGGTGAAGCCTGCCTGGCTGTCTTCTGTGGGGGTCTATGTGAGAAAGAGGCCTCCCGGGGGAGTGTGACCAGCAGTGTAGCTGCGGAGGAACCCTACTGGGTGGGAGGCTTGGGGCAGAGGTGGGAGGAAGGGGACCCTGAGGGAGAACAAAAGTGGAACAGTCTACTGTAAGGGACAGATGATCAGGGTGAGCCTCAGGACTCCACCAAAGGCTTGGGTGAGCCCTGGGATGGCTCTTCTGGGGACTGAGAGCTTCAAGCCCAGCTCCCAGCTAGAATGGAGGGGGATGCAAAGCCTCTGGGAATGAGGTAGAAGAGGTGGGGCAAGAGCACCTCAGACCCAGCTCCAGGCCCTGGCTGTTGCCTCTCTCCCGCCCCTGGGAAGCCAGGCTGTGGGCTGTGCCTGGGTTTCCTCACTGCTCTCTGCTCTACAGAAAGTTTCTTGATAACAACAGGATGGATTGGCACCAGAAGATACTCCCATGAGCCACCTGCCCTGCCCTTTACCTTCTTGGTGGCCAGGGAAGTTCTTGGGCAGCTCAAGGAAGTCTACTACCACCTTCACTTTGGCCCCTCTCCCAGGAGGATGGAGTCAGGCTGAAAGTTTCCAGGAACAAGAGTGGGGTGAAGGGAGAGGCTGAAGTTGCTACTGTCCCCCCATACCACTGCTCCCACCCCACATAAGCCCAGAGCCTGGAGTTCAGAGTAGAGACCACAGCTTACTGCTTAAGGGCTAGAAACCAGCCCAGCCCCAAAGTTCAGCCCAGAGCCTAGACCCAGAGCCCAGAGCTCAAAATCTACCCCAGTACTCATACTAGGGCCTAGAGCCTAGAACCCAGAGCCCAGCCCAACATGAATTTAAAGTCCAGTTCAGAATTCAGAACTGAAACCCAGAGCCCAGGACCCAGACCTTAGAACTCACAGGACAACTCAGTACAGGCCCAAAGTCCATCCAGGGGCAAAGACGAGAGCTCAGAACTTAAAGCAAAGCCCAGGATCTATAACCCAGCTCACAAACACAGAGCCCAGAATTCAGACCAAAACTAAGCCTAGTTTACAGCCCAGAGCAGCCCAGGGTCCAGCTCATAACCTACACAAAGCCTAGAACCCAGCACAGACCCCATCTTAGCTCCAGAACTGAGTCCCACCTAACAGTCAGGGTAGGTAGAACTGTCCTCCCAACCCAGAGCCTAGCAGTTCCTCGATGCTCCTTCTAGGGGCAACCCCAAAGGAAGAGGCCAAGGCTATAAGCTGAGAATGGGGCATTCTAGATCCCAACCCTACTCCTGGCAGGAGGAGACAAGGAGCTGGTATTTGTGTGTGAAGTGTGGGATTGGGGGGAGGGCGTTGTATGGTTCTCTTAGCCCTGGTCTGGAGGACCTATATAGGGGATTCAGAGATCAGGCAAAACATGGCCTGGGCTTTCTCTGCAAGAGCTGCCTCTCAGAACCCCAGTGGGATAGGAAGCAGAGTCCTGCTGCTGCTGACTTGCTGTGTGACCTTGGGCAAGTCCCTTCCCTTCTTCCGTCTTACTTCTCCCAGAAGGGAAATCAGGAGGTGCTTTATTTAGACCCATAGACTCAGAAACATAGAGGAGGGGACTATCACAGGTAGCCCCTGCATTCATTTATTCATTAAACAGTTATTGAACACATATAATAAGTAGATTTTTAACTGGGAGATAAAATAGTTAGATTTGTTTTTTTAAAAAATTGTCTGATTGTTGTTGCAGACTGAATCAGAGAGAAACAGACATTGCGGCAACAGTCCAGGAGTGATGGGACGAGGGTCCAAGGATGGCCAAGTGGTAATGTCATCTTCATAAAGTACACATGTGGTCATTTTACTCCTCTTCTCAGAATCCTTTCAATGACTCCCCACTGTCTTCGGGTTGAGAATACAAGGCCTCCTCCTACCTTCTCAGCCTCAGGGTCTACCAATTTCCCATCCAGTAAATGCTTAGCCAGTCCAAGCTGCTCACTGACTCTGCACCCACCAACTTCCATCTCACCGCCATGTCTGTGGTGCTCCCTTTGCCTGGCATGTCCTTCTCTGTCTCTGGAACTCCTACTCAGCCTTCAAGGCTTGGCTCCATCATCACCTCCTCTCTGAAGCCTTCCCAGACCTCCATGCCTCCAATAGAATCTGATGTTCTCAATTCTGTATACACGGATAGATCTTCACTAGGCCTTTGCCAAATTATTTTGTAACACTCTGCTTGTGTTTTTCTCTATGACTAGATGTGAGCCCCTCAGAGGACAAGATGATCCACGCCTTATTCATCTCTGTGTTGCTGAGTGGGCTCCACGAATGCACTGACAAAGCTACCTTTATATCACCAAGTATCCTTCTGTGTGTTTCTTTTTTCCCTTAAGGCCCCATGTTTAAATTTTTAATCTCAGAACATGGTAAGGACCTTGTTTTTCTGTTGTCTATTAATCAAAAACATACATCCTGCCAATTAGAGGGAAAAGATAATGGAAAGAAGTTAACATTTGTTGAGAGCCAACTGCAAGGTTTGTTTTGGATATACACATTGTCTCACTGGATCCTCGGGATAACATAGTAAGTATTAGCTCAGAAAAGGTAGGTGACTAGCTAGAGAGAGAACTGGATTCAAACCCTGATGAGTCTGACTCCAGGCACACGAAGCCCCAGCTATGCCTTTATCTCTTGCTGTCAATCAGCATGAGATCACAGCATTAGCGTGTCCGGTCTGCAGCCAGCTGGAGGTCCTGGCTTGCCACAGTGGAGGTGGGAAGCAGCCATCACAGAGCATGGGTTGCCCAACATGCTTTTTGTGCAGGTGGGTAAAAGGAGATTCAAAGAAGGGGCAGGACTCCAGGGGTGCCCAAGGTACACCGGCCTGAATGTAGCAAGTTACCATTTGCTTTGAAAGACTCTTGCAGCTCTGACGAGGTTCAGGCCAACAGACTAAGGCAGAGGCTCCCTGTAGGAATATGGTGTGAGTATGAGGAGAGCAGGGTTCTGGCCAGCCAGGAAAGGAGATGTATTGCTCTAGCATCAGTCCCCACCCTATTCTCTGAGGCCAGGCTCTGAGCTCTTGCTCAAGGAACACCTCACCTGATCTAATGTAATGGGCCCTGAGGCCACCTTGTAGTTTGGTCCAACCAATGGGGATCCTAGAGCTACACTATGTCCTCAGGTGGCATAGCTGTCTGAGCCAAGGCTGATGTTACTCAGCTTCTTGCTCACCGTCATTCTTATGTCTCCTCAGCAGTCAGAGTCTTCCTGAAAGAGTGGGTCTGTCTCTCTCTTCTGGGAGGACCTCAGGGAAGTCTAAGATGAGAAGACACTGGGACATTGGTTGTTGGGGGTGGGTACCAGCTGTCCCAAGGAATCTCTGGGTGCTCTCCATACCCCTCAGCCCCCTGAGAACTGAGGCTCGGCAGTCAGACCCATCGCCCAGCCCAGAGGACCTCCCTGGGGAGTGGTCCACAGCCTCATGAGATCAGATGGATCAGCTGGGAGGCCTCTCCTGCTCCCCAATTGCCCAACCAACATCCAGGCAGGAACTGAAGTCAAGTGACTTCAAGGGCCCTCTAATAACTTCCTCCCCAGAGAGCCTCTCTTGGGACCCTTGAGAGTCCCTCCTCCCTATTTTCTGCCTGCCTCGTCCCCACAGGCCAAACAAAGGAGCAAGATGGGAAACAGGCTGAAGCATCCCTATCACAGCGGCTGTTCCAGGAAGTCCTTGCTCCATGGCCTGCTCAGCCCTCACCTCTTTAATGTGGCTGGTCCCACAGAGCACTGCCACCTTTCTAGTGGCTGGTTAAGCCAAGTGTGTTTCAAGGCATGGGCATGGCTCCTTTTCTTCAGAAGTCAGGGAGTAGGGCTGCCAGTTAGGGACTGACAAGATCTTACCACTGGATGACAGACTGCAAGCTACCCCACCTGGCAACACTGGCATCTGGCAACACATTCACTCAGCAACAATATCCTAGCACCAGCACCCCAACAGTTCCACCTGGTAATTCTGCCCTGGAAGTATCCCAGGATCCCACTGCACCAAAAATACCACCTTGAGTCACCAGACATAAATCTAGCCCCTAACCACTCACCAACAAGTTTTCTCCCCTTTGACCTAAGTGGCCTTACTTGGTGAGATTTTGCCCACCTGATAATGATAATAAATCTTTTTAAGTGCTTACCGTGTGCTAAGCACTGTTCCAAGCACTCCACTTAATCCTCATGCCAACCCTATGAGATAGGTACAGTTATCATCCCCATTTGACAGCTGGGGAAACTGAGGCTCAAAGAGATTCAGTAATTTGCCCAAAAGTAAACTGTAATGGTAGAGATAGGATATGAAGCCAGGTAACCTGACTCTGGGATCTCTGCACTTAACTCTGCTGCCCTGCCTCCCAAGAAGCTCGAGGTATGAGGTGGCCTCCCCTGTTGGCCTCAGTGGAGTATGTTAGGGACACATAAAAGAGCCCACTGTGCGGGGCTTGATCCCCATCAGGATACAGATAGGTGGAGAACAACAAGGGGAGCTCTTTGGTTGATTTGCCCCAGGCTATGAGGCTGGGCTAGACCCAGAAAGGGTCAAGGACTGCTGGGAGATTGGTCCCACCACAGAGTAGGGAGCTGTATGTCCCTCAGGGAGAAGCCACTGTTCCAGATGGAAAGAATGTTTCTACAAAGAACGGGCCCAGGTCTCTGCTCCAGGCTCCTGAAGCTAATAGAGCTGGTGAGGTTGCTCTCTGCCCACCATGGACTGGAGCCTCAGCAAAGCCCCTTGGGCTCTAGGCCTGGTGGTATGAGGGTAAGGAGGTAGGAAGGAGAATGCCCAAGGGGGCCAGTGGAGTCATCTGGTCAGGACTGTAGGCACCTAGAAGACAACATCTCTAAATGATGAAACCAACAACCAAGCTCATCATCAGAAAAAGGGGCCTCATTGTGTTTATAAAATGGAATCCCTGCTTCCCCTCTCTTAGCCTCAGTTTTATCATCTATAAAATGGGGTTAATAAAAATGACCATCCTCAGTGGTGTTTGTAAGGAGTAAATCAGACAGTACATATAAAGTATTTAGCATAGTGATTGCCCATCATACCATGGGTGCTGGGTAATTGAGAGCTGTTGGATTGGCAGTGCCCTGACTCAGTTAATGGTGAATGAATGTCTCTATTGGTGTGTTATGGGACTCTGTCCTGACCAACAATATGGCTGGTGAAGTTGAAGTTGCAAGGGCCAGGCTGGATCTAAATTTAGAGTGAGAGAAAACAGTAGGCCATAGAACCAGCATCCAAAACAATTTTGACAGGCTGGAATAAGCAAGATGACATTGTTCTGTTGTGAGCTTCAAGACATTACACAAAGCAGAGGATGGGGGAGAGACCTGACTTGACCCCAGCTCCGGTGAAAAGGATCCGAATGATTTAGTTGACCACAACCTGATGGGAACTAATCATGGGAGAGAAAGGCTCTGAAGCCCAGCAGTCTTAGGCTGCATTAACAATGTGTCGCGTCCAGACTGGGGGAAATAATAGGCCTATTGTGCTGGCTTGGTCAGGCCATATCTGGAATCTTGCATTGCTACATTGACAGACTGGAATCAGGCCAGGAGGGGGACCAACTCAGCCTCAGCTCCCAGGCACTTGTGCTAAATGCTTCCTGTGCACTTTCTTGTTTCATCCCCCAAACAATCTTCCTAGGTAGCTACTATTAATATCCACATTTTTACACTCAGGGAGGTTAACTGAGTTGCACAGGGTCAACCACACAGCCTATAAATGGAGGAGCCTAGGGCTTTTCCAAATGGGCTCCTCTTATGCTTGTACCTTAGGGGGGAAGAATGAACATTCATTCACTAAACACATATTTATTAAGTTTCTATTATGCGTCAAGCCCCAAGCTAGTTAGTGGGGTTACAGAAGTGAAAAAGTTATGGCTTCCACCTCCAAGGAACTCATGGTCTGGTGAGGGATCCAGATCACTTGTGATGTGGTGTGATTCTTTGGGAGTGAAGATTTTAGGGTTGGAAGGGATCATAGAGTCCACCGTAGCCACCTCAAGTCCAAAGTGGGGACGACGAGGGACAGAACAGTATCACACAGCTGAGGGTGGAGGTGGGGAGGCCAGTCCATGCCCTTTTCATAATATCCGACTGCCTCACTTTGGCTTTCTTCGGTTCAGCAGTGGCCAAGAGCTGTGTGCCCAGACAGGATCTGCTAGGGCATTTGAGGGAGCTTGGCGTGGCCATCCTGGAGCAACCAGACCTCATTTCTCCTCCCTGCAATCAGAGATCTAAAGAAAGAAAAAAAGAGTCTGACATGGAGAGCCACAGTAACAGGAGTGAGTGGTTTTTGAGAGTCCCAGCAACCCCTTCACTAATCAGAGAGAACTGGGAAGACTGGGGTGACATTGGCATAAGGGACCCAGAGGTGCAATTAAACGCTGTTCTTTTCTGGCTATGTGCCAGACTAATGTCCTCCCATCTTCTTTCAAGGACCAGATTACTCTGAACTCTCTTTTTCAAAACTTTCCTTGATTGTTTCAACGCAGGGGGCCTCTGTAGCCTTGTATCTCCCAGGGCTTCTTGTTGGGGAGACACATGTACCCCATTCAGCTTTCTGTAATTTATGCTAAGAGAGACAGAGGATAGCTGTTGAGAGTAAGGGCTTTCGAATCAGGCAAAACCTTCCAGACCTGGCTCTGCCATAAAACAGCTGTTTCACTTCTTCCAGTCTCCCTTTCCTTGGCTGTAAAATGGGGATAATAATAGTACCACCCTCATTTGGTGGCTGTGAGGCCCGAAAGAGATCATGTTAAGCCTGGAGAAAGCTATCTATAAAAGGCCACTGTTAGTATCACAGTGTACCAGTGGCTGCAGCCCTGGTAGGGCCCGCTGCTGAGTTGCCTCGTCTTTCTCCCCCACTGCATAGATGGCAACGGCAGGAGGAGGGAACAGAAGGTCCTGCGGGGACAGGAACGAGAGAGGGAGCATCGGTGGCGAAAGTGCCAACCTACATCCTCCAGGTTTGGAGACGGAGACACTGACCTGACTCCAGATTTTAAAGGGGGCAGTGGGCTTCCGAGCCCCTTCCTTTCCTAGGCCTGGGGGTCAAAAGTCATGGGTTGTAGATCGTAGGCCCAACTCAGGGCGAACTCACTCTGGGGGACCTTGGGTAGTTCACTTTCAGCCTAGGGTCTCAGTTTCCTCGTGCGCGTCAGGGGGTCTCGCCGGCCTTCTCGGGTTGCCAGGAGCAAGCACAGCCGGATGCCGGTTCCGCGGCTTTGAGAACGTGGCTTAGTTGCAGAGCGCAGCCGGGCAGGGGCGGGGGCGGGAGGCCGGCGGGCGAGGGGATTGGCTGGAGGCGGCACAGCAGGGCTCAGGAATTGGCCGGATCCGAGACAGCGGGGCCGAACCTTTAAGAGGCGCGGAGGGGGCGTGCAGCAGAGTGCGTGCCTCGCCTGCCTGCCGGGCTTGCTAGTGCACGGCGACACCGGCAGCGGCAGTTACGGCAGGAGCCCGGCGAGGAGCGGAGGCCCACGGCACACAGGAGCATCCCGGCGTCCTGGTCCCAGGCGGCGTGGCCCGCGGGTCATGGCCAAAGGAGAGGGCGCCGAGAGCGGCTCCGCGGCGGGACTGCTGCCCACCGGCATCCTCCAAGCGGGTGAACGCCCGGCCCAGGCGAAGGTGAGGGTCTGGCACCCCGAGAGGAAGGCAAGGGGTGGGGGGCAGGCTGATATGAGGCGAGGGGGGCGTTGGGGGATAGATCTGGTCCAGAGACACTTGAGATAGCCAGGGACAAGCAGGCCTGCTGGTAGGAGAGGGTCTGGGGGTGCCCCGGGGGCAGAGGGTGATGGAGAAGGTCGGTAGGCGCCGGCGCCCGCGTTTGCTCACCCCTACTCCCCATCTCTGCGGAAGCGCTCCGCCGGCAGCTCCACATGGTGCCCGGCTTTTCTGTGCTGGTTTCGGTTCTTCTGTGCTGAGCGGCTGGAGTTTGCCGCCTTAGAAACTGGGGAGACCCCAGAAATCTGGGAACCCCCTTTATTCCCCTTCTCTCACTCCCAGCTCCCTACTCTCGCGCTCAACTCTGTCGTGAGGGCCGCTCAAGTTCATTCATAAGAACAAGGCTCTGCTCTTAAAGGAGCCGCATTCCTCGGGCGTTTGTGTGAGTGTGGGTGTTCGCGCACGCACGATGCTTCGCGCATCTCAATCGGCCCTAGCCCCAGCCCTGGGGACCTACTGAAGGACCGAATGAAATCAGGCGGCCCCAGGAAGGGATCTCAGGTAATAGATATCTGCCAGGGAGGTGACCGCCTTTTTCTTTTCATTTTATTAACGATTCTTGGAAGGAGCCGGGGTGAGCAATTACGCTGTTAGTATGTATGAGTAATCTCTACTTTCCCTGGGCAACCCCAACCTCCCTAGTGCCCCGCTCAGAGAAGGCCCAGTCCTGCATCTGGAGTTCTTTCCTTTCCTCTCCAAGGTCCCCTAGGAGCTGGTGGGAGGAGGGGAGCCTCAGGGTAGGGCAGCTCCTGGGTTTGCCTGAAGCTCTGGCTGCCTACGGGGGCCAGGGACGCTCTGGGACAGATGGAAGGAACAGCTGTGCCTGCAGCTAGTTAGGCTGGGCCCCTACAACTTTCTAGAGCTCTCACCAGCAGGCAGGTGGATACTGGCCTCTGAGCCAGGGCAGGAGTCTGGGCTGGGCTCAGGCGGCTTTTGGCAGCAAGAGGATTTTCAGGTTGCGGCAGTTGGTGCCGGGTGGGGACAGGTCCTTTGCTAGAGCATGTTCCCCCTCTGTAACTTGGAAAGAGGCCTTGGCAGGAGTTCTTTAGAGATGGTGGGCTAAGTTTCCTTAGAATTTGAGGGAGGGAGGGAGGAGGCTTAGGAACAACTTCCACAGGAGTGTGGATTCCCTTTTTCTAGATTCCTAAGAACAGAAAATACTTTTTTCTTGTGGGAAATGAGATCTCCCTGGGTGGAACAGGGCAAGGCAGAGTTGTTCCTCCTGGCAGAGTTGGCTGGAGGGATGGTCTTGCATCTGGAACCTTCTAGGATGGAGGCCAGGATCTTGGGCCTCTTTTCATCCTTTTCTCCTCTTCCCAGAAGGAACCGAAGAAGAAACAACAGTTGTCCATTTGCAACAAGCTTTGCTATGCAGTTGGAGGGGCCCCCTACCAGGTGACAGGCTGTGTCCTGGGTTTCTTCCTTCAGATCTACCTGCTGGATGTTGCTCAGGTGAGTAGCCTGAGCCCTCCAGGGCTCCTCCTGCATCCTGAGGTGGGAAAGACTAAGCATCTCTGGGTTAGTTCACTCAGTTTTCCCATCTGTGAAATGGGATCAGAAATCCCTCCTTTGCTGCCTCTCAGAATCACAGTGGATGAGAAATGAGAAGACTTTGGAAAGCATCCAGGAGGGGAGTCTCTTCACCCCAGGAGTCTTAGCTGGCGAGGTCTGGCAACTCCTCCTTGCCTAGCAAGAGCAGTAGAGCCTGGAGGGGAAGGTGGTAGCGTGAGAGAGAACGAGGCCTGCTAGTGACATGGTTCTTAGAAGAGATTGGCACACCACGTCCCTGGCTGGAAGACAGTGAGCTGGCTTGGCTCTGGGGTTGGTGGATGTTGCCAGGCTTGTGGACAAGGTGCCTCTCACCTTCACCTGAGGAGCAGAGGCAGGTTGGTGGGCAGAGGGGCTGGCAAGTGCTGGGCTAAGTTAGAGTGCCCCCACACACACGGTCTTTGACTGGGAGGGGTACTGAGGGTGAAGCAGGGCTACTTTGTGCTTTGAGGAGCCTTGGCCAGCAGCCTGGCATCCTGAGAATTCACCCTGCTTGGATGGGAGAGTGGGAGGCTAAACAGCCATGGCTATCAGGGCTCCCTCACTAGTCATCTCCTCTCTGTAGCATCTGACTTGGGAAGCAGGGCATCTTAGTTGTATCCATTTGCAGGTGGGGAACACTAAGCCCCAGATAGGACAAATGACTTTATTCAGCAGCTAGTTTTTGAGCAACTTCCATGGGCTGGATCTTGAGTGGGGTGTGAACTATAAAACTGTGTTGTAGTGAGTGTGAGAGCTGGAGGGGTGGGGGCTAGACTAGGGAGACCACAGTGTGGGAGAGAGAACACCTGCTTCCCGGAGCAATAGCATAGCAGGGCTTTGATGGATGGGGAGGAGTCCAGAAAATCCATACTTAGGGCATAGAGGGTTTGTGGGGAGAGGGATAGCTTGAGTGTGTAGTGACAGGTCACTGTTTAAAAAGTACCTATGGACTCCTTTTCCACATCCAAGATAGAGCTTGACCCTATGAGATAGAAATCATAACTCTCATTATACAGATGGGGAAACTGAGGCCAACTGTGGTAACCCAGTGAATGCTTTTTCTGATATCAGGTGGTCAGGGGCTCAGAGCTGTGAGGGGGAGGGAAAGAAATGTCTCTGGATTCATTCTAATCGATGGGAATGTTTTCAAGGGCAGTGGAGGGCAGGAAATAAGAGGACAGATCTGGGAAAGCCTCTAAGGAGGCACACAGTGCTACTGTTATTGGAGAAATGCCATTGTCATTATTAACAAGGCCAGCGAAGATGTTTAATGCCCACGCCCACGTGGGAGCAGCACTGGGTCTCAAAGGCCTGGCTGAAGCAGGGAGGAGGAGCCCCGGCTTTTGCCTGTGAATGAGGGTTGGGGTGAGAAGAAGGATGAGGGAGTTGTTTTTTGCCTCTTCACATTCCAGGTGGACCCTTTCCCTGCCTCCATCATCCTATTTGTGGGCCGAGCCTGGGATGCCTTCACAGACCCCCTGGTGGGCTTCTGCATTAGCAAATCCTCCTGGACCCGCCTGGGCCGCCTCATGCCCTGGTGAGTAGAAGAGGCTCCTTCAAGGTGGCAGGAGATGGGGCTTCTGGCATATCTGCCCCTTGGTCCTTCCATCTGGCTTATCACAGGCTAGGGGGTGAGGAGACGGAATGACGCAAAAGCCCAAGAGTGTTGAAACCCTATCTGGGGTCGCAGCTTCCCCAGGCAGGGCACTGGGACACTCAGCCAGTTCATTCTCAGGCTGGCCAAAGTGCTAGGCTGGGCAGCTTGCACCAGCTCAGGCCCCTTTGCTCCCCAAGGTCCACTTGCTCCTCTTGGTGAAGCTGGAATTCTAACATCTTCCACTTAGTCGCTTCCCATCATGGCAGAGGTAGTACTTCAGAGTGCTTGAGAGGAGACCTGCTTCACTACTTATAGCTGTACAACCTTGAGCAAGTCACTTAACATCTCTGAGCCTCAAGTTTATTCATCTGTAAAACAGGGAAAATAACTATGTCTATCTGACAGAGTTTTGGTGAGGATTAAATTTTTTTAAATATTTAAAGTACAGTTCCTGAGTGACATACAATTGCACACCTCTTCAAGGTACCCCCTGGTGGAGCAGGGGTCGGGGTAAAACTGGAATGGGGTAGCAGACCCATAACCTCTCGCGCCTTGGATGCTGTGAACTCCCTTTTCTCTTGGTATAAAGCCTGCACTATTCAGCCTCAGGCTATGGGGCAAGGTGCGGGGGAGGTGGTGCCATAGATCAGACAGCAAGGGAGACACATAGGACAGGCTGTCAGGCCGGGGCTCTGGTTCCCTCCAGGACATCCTGCTTCAGAGGGTGGGGGGATATACCCCTTTCATCTCCAGCCCATCCAGGCTCAAGTGGGCGCCTTCCTGCCCCAGGGGCGCCCATACCTGGTCTCCGGCCTTCAAAGCTCTTCCCCCAGCCCCTGTTCCTTGACAGCTTCCTTTCCCACGAGGCCCCCCACCCACCCCAATCCTTCCAGCCCCTGGCTAAGGCCCAGGTTGGAGTCTTTGATCCAGACTTCAGGGCCGGGGACAGGACAGGCTGCCTTACCTGGGCAGGCTGCTCAGGGCTCCCTGGGCGCCCATGAGACTTGGCCCTGTGCCCGCCTCCCTGGCAGCCGGTGGAAGGCGGGGCCCTGCTGCCACATCTCCTCATGGGGCCCGGCCAATGGGAGGCAGCTGCTGGGCTAGCCCGGCGGCGGGCCGGGTTACTCTCAGTCACACTGGGTTTCTCAGTGGCAGCTGCAGCTGCCTGCGAGCAGAGGATGGGGTGTCTGACGAGGGCGATGAGGAGCCCTTGTTCCCTGAGGGGACACGTGGATTTGGGAAGGGTGGAGGTGGGCAGGGTCTCCCTGTGGGAGATAGGATATGAGAGATTCTTGCTGGGCAGGTGTGGCAGCCAGCATGGGGAAGTGGCTGGTGGCCTTTGAGGCTGGGTTCTGATTTAGCAGGTGTCCACGTCTGTGTGCCCACCTGTCTGGTGGGACCCGTGTCTGAGTGCACACAGGATGGCCTGTGGGCTGAGGCGCTCCCATGTGTGTGGCCTGCCCATCCATACCACAGTTAGGACCTGGGCCCCTTCTCAGGCCCGGAGACCTGGAGCCCCTTTTTCTTTCAGCGCAGTAAGAGGCTGGGCCTGTCAGGGTTCAGGAGCCCTGCAGCCCCCTCAGGGCAGCCCCTGCTGTAAGCCTACATTTAAATCCTCTCCTTCGGACCACGGATACTTTGACATTCACATTCCTGGAGTTCCCAAGGCCACCTAGTGGGCAGGGGTGTCACACGGGGCTGGGCCTGAGGTCTGACTCTCAGCCCAGTGCTTTCCTGGCCTGCACTAGTCACCACATGCCGGCCTCCTGTGGCGCTTTCCTGATGGGATAACCGTAGCACTTAGTGGCCCAAGCACTGTTTGACATTTTAGTATCAACTTATGTAAGTCTCAAAATTACTTCAACCCTATGAGGTAGAACCAAAATCCTTACAACAGCCTGTAAGGAGTCCCATTTCCTCTCCCTCCTCATCTGATTCCTGTTCCCTTGCTTACTGTACTCCAGCCCCAGCAGCCTCACCTTTCCTCAGACCTGCCTGACCCCTGACCAAGGACCTTTGTACTGACTCTTCCCTCGCCTGGCCCCCTCTTGCCTCGGATGTCTGCAAGGCCAGCTCCCTCCAGCCTCAGCCTCCCACGTAGCTGGGACTAGCTACTGTGCCTGGCCATTATAACCATTTTTAAGTGTCCAGTTCAGTGGCATGAAGTACATTCACATTGTTGTATCTCCAGAACTTTTCATCTTCCCAAACTTGAACTCTGTACCCATTAAACACGAACTTCCCATTCCCCTCTTCCCCTGTCCCCTGGCAACCACCATTCTACTTTCTGTCTCTATGAATTTGACCATGCTAGGTACCTCATATAAGGGAAATCACACACTATTTGTCTTTTTTGTCTGGTTTATTTCACTCAGCATAATGTCTTCAAGGTTCGTCCATGTTGTAGCATGGGTCAGAATTTTATTCCTTTGTAAGGCTGAATAATATATATAACTTTTAAATGATTTTTATGTTTTTAGAATGTAAGTTCCACAAGGGCAAGGATTTCTTGTCTGTTTTGTTCACTGATATATCCATCCTAAGTAATTAGAATAGTGCCCAGCACATAGTTGGCACTTAATAAATATTTCTTGAGTAAACGTTGAATGTAAGTTATGCGCTGTTACTGTTCTCATTTTACAGATGAGGAAATGAGCCTCAGAGACGTTCAATAACTTCCCCAAGCCTAAGTTATTTATAGTTAGTTGGTAGAGCCAGAGCTGGCTCCCTGAAGTGTGGCTCCAGCTGGCTTTCTGTACTGATGCCACCAAGTTAGACCATCCTGACTGAGGTCGCACCCCTTGTGGCGTGTGGGACCCACACGTGGGAGGCAGGCCTTCACTCCCTTTTGGTTCCTCCCACAGGGCCCCTCCCCCAGCCACCCCACCCCCGCGTCCCCGTGTGTGTGACTAGGGCATGTGTGTGCACTGGATGAGTGTGCACTTGTGGGAACACGTGGGTGTTGAGCTTGCTCCTTTGCTCCCTGCCCTACCACTGCGGTCTTAGCCTCCATTTGCTGCTCCCCCAGCCCACAGGAAGCTGCTGCCTTTGGAGCCCGGGCTCCTCGTGAGGCCTGGCTGAGACTCAGGGTCTGCCCTTCTCGCACCCCCTGCTCAGGACTGCAGTTCCAGGCCCCGTCCCAGGGTGCCCTTCTAGGCTTGGCCACCAGCCTCTTCCCAGATGCCCAGAGGCGGGTGGTTTCAGGAGCCGGGACTGCTTTCCCAGCGGGTACCTGTGGAACAGAGCAGCCCAGCGGGGCCTGGCTCTGGGGTTCTGGCTTCCAGCCCCACTCAGACCCTCCCCTTCCTCAGGATCATCTTCTCCACGCCCCTGGCCATCATCGCCTACTTCCTCATTTGGTTCGTGCCCGACTTCCCGCAGGTCCAGCCCCTCTGGTACCTGCTTTTCTATTGCCTCTTTGAGACGCTGGTCACGGTGAGTGTGGGCACCTCCCCTGGGTATCTCTGGGGGCAGGGATGAGGGCAGTCCCTGGAGCCTCCAGGGTTGGTGCCTGAAGCCGCGTCTGTCTGTCCATCCATCTGACTGGCCAAGGGCCTCTGTTCTGTGCCAGTGTTTCCACGTGCCCTACTCAGCCCTCACCATGTTCATCAGCACAGAGCAGAGCGAGCGGGATTCTGCCACAGCCTACCGTAAGTCTCTCCCGGTCCCCCTGCCCCCACCCACCAGGGACTCTCCTGCCATACCTATTCCCTTGTGGGCCCAGCTCCCCGCTCTGCTTTTGGGTGTGGGTGTGAAACCATCTTAAAAATAACTCACTCCGCTTATTGCTCAGGTGAGACCCAGAGAGGTGCAGGGACTAACCAGAGGCCATACAGAGAAAGGCCACGTGCTCAGGCCAACATGCTGGCTGCCCCGCCACCTGTAGCCACCCCACTGGAGCTAGAGCTGGGCTCCCATCCATCTGACCTTCCTCCCTGGGCCCACAAGCCATGAGGCTCCTCCTAAAGACCCCCTTTTCCCTGCCCAGGGATGACCGTGGAGGTGCTGGGCACGGTGCTGGGCACAGCGATCCAGGGGCAGATCGTGGGCCAAGCAGATACACCTTGTCTCCAGGACCCCAACAGCTCTGCAGTGGCCTCAGACAGTGCCAATCGCACGCAGAGCACCACCTCACTCAGAGACACGGTGAGGCCCCTGGCAGGGCCGGGATTTGGGGAGATGAGGAGCAATGAGATGGTTTGCAGTCATCCTAAAAACAGTAATAATAGCTGATGTTTATTAAATGTTGGGCATTTAATAGGCTTATTAGCAGGCCCCATATACCCACTTTGCAGATAAGGAATCTGAGGCTTAGAGAGGCTGCATTTGTCCAGCGTTGTAGACTTAGTGAATTGCAGAGATTGGAGAAGGTTTGAACTGTGGGCTCTCAGACTCCACACTTGGCTTCTTAACATTTTGTTGATCTGAACCATGCCCAGCCTTAGGAAACCGAAGCCAGCCGAGGTGCACAGGTGGAGACAGTTGGCCCCCAGAGGAGAAGGGACTGGCCCAAGATCATTCAGTGGGGCTGCTGGGATGAGACCAGACTGACTGTCTCTATGTATGTCGCCTTCACCTCCTTTATAGCAAAATGCATACCTGCTGGCAGCAGGGGTCATTGCCTCCATCTATGTCATCTGTGCTGTCATCCTGACCCTGGGAGTGCGGGAGCAGAGAGGTGAGGGGCGCTTTGGGAAGGGGTGCAGGCCCAAGCACAGGTGGCTGTGTCTGTCTGGCTCTCAGGCGTTGGGAGGGGCCTCTGCTGCCCCCTCACTGTCCCCTGTGGTCTCCAGAACCCTATGAGACGCAGCAGGCTGAGCCGATATCCTTCTTCCGGGGCCTCCGTCTGGTCATGAGCCATGGCCCATACATCAAGCTCATCGCTGGCTTCCTCTTCACCTCCTTGGCTTTCATGGTGAGTGGGGACCTGACTGCTCAGCCCGAGAGGGGGTGTCATGGGAGCGGGTAGGCAGAGGACTCAGGATGTCATGAAGCCTGAGGGGCAGGTAGAATGGGGGTGGGGTGAACGGAGGTCTCTGGAGCAGAGGGAATGTTTTGGGGAGGCTCAGCCCCAACATAACCTCCTTCTTTGCATTTCCTGCCCCAACCCTGCCCCATCCCCCAGCTGGTGGAGGGCAACTTTGCCTTGTTTTGCACCTACACCTTGGGCTTCCGCAACGAATTCCAGAATCTACTCCTGGCCATCATGGTACGTGTAGGGCACGAGCATGGGCTGGCAGCCTGGGCCGAAGTGGCAGTGGGACGGTTCTTTGGATAGTCGGAGGATATTTCCCAGACTGACTTGAGGCCATGAAGGGATGAGGGAGGCTTCCCGGAATACTTGGTTGGACTTTGAATAGGTAGGACTGTGAAAGAAAGTATGGGGCTGGATATTCAAGTGGAGAGCACAGCAAAAGCAAGGGGATGGATGCCAAGAACCTTGTGGAACTTTGTGCTCAGAGGTAGGAGAAGGCAGGAGATGAGATCCCTCGGGACCACCTCCCAGCTCCCCTGGGGAGCTGTCAAAGGTGCCTGTGGCCGTCCTTGCTACTCAGATGCTGTCATCTAACTGCTCTTGGGCAGGGCTGGAGCACCTTTGGGGTCCCGGGAAGCGTAGGAGGGGTTCTGTGGCTCTAACTCACCCCCTCACCCTCTTGTCCACCCATAGCTCTCGGCCACATTCACCATTCCCATCTGGCAGTGGTTCCTAACTCGGTTTGGCAAGAAGACGGCTGTATACGTTGGCATCTCAGTGAGTGGGGCTGAAAGGGCAGGGCCTAGGTTGAGTTTTGGGTGACTGATAAGAGCCTCCCAGCTGACTCATCTTCCTTCACTCCCCTCCCCTAGTCAGCAGTGCCATTTCTCATCTTGGTGGCCCTCATGGAGAGTAACCTAATCGTCACGTATGTGGTAGCCGTGGCAGCTGGCATCAGTGTGGCAGCTGCCTTCTTACTACCCTGGTAGGTACATATAGGCCTGCCTGAGTGTATTCCCCAGCCCCTCACCCCTAGTTCTGAAGTGCCTTGGGGGCAGTTCTATGGGGGCTTCTCCTTCTGCAGGCCATTCTGTGGGCCTAGGTTGGAGATGGGGCAAGTCTACCCTATATGGTTGTGCAGGTTGGGAACTGTGCAATACCCCCTAGTCAGGGTGGAAAATGGGGACTAAAATCTGGCCTGCGCTCTACTTGCCAAGCTGAGCACTTAGAATGGGGCTACTTCATCTTGGAGGAGGGGGTCTTGTTTTCTTATTCATGCGAAGGTGCCATCCCCTCATTGAGCCGTGCACCTGCGGTGCTGCAAGCTCCCCGAGGGCCACCTCTTCCCATTGACACCGAGGCACCATCTGGGTTAGTGGGAGCCCGGGGTTGCTAGGTGGGCACGTCCTCATGGCTGCTGCCACTCTGCACAGGTCCATGCTGCCCGACGTCATTGACGACTTCCACCTGAAGCAGCCCCACTCCCACGGAACCGAGCCCATCTTCTTCTCCTTCTATGTCTTCTTCACCAAGTTTGCCTCCGGAGTCTCACTGGGCATCTCCACCCTCAGTCTCGAGTGAGTGGGCTGGGGGCCTGGGGCAGGGCTGGCAGGGCCAGGCCCCAGGCACCCCTTCCTCACCACTTCCCTGCCCACTGGGTCCCACAGCTTTGCCGGGTACCAGACCCGTGGCTGCTCCCAGCCGGCACGTGTCAGGTTTACCCTGAAGATGCTGGTGACCATGGCTCCCATAGTCCTCATCCTGCTGGGCCTGCTGCTCTTCAAGCTGTACCCTATCGACGAGGAGAAGCGGCGGCAGAACAAGAAGGCCCTGCAGGCTCTGAGGTGAGACTGGGGAGGGGACAAGCTGGTGGCGGAGGGGACGACTGTGGCCAAGTCCAGACTCACCTCCCCCCGCACATCTTCTCTTGACAGCCCCAACACTTAGCCACGCACCAGGCACTGCGCTGAGTGGTTTTACATTCATTCATTCAACAAACACTTACTGGATGCCTACTGGATGCCAGGCATTGCTCTAGCAAACAAAACAAAAATCTCTGTCCTGGAGGAGCTCATTTCAGGGAGTGCTGATTTGTGACCTTCTGTGGTCCTCCAACAACCCTAGGTGACAAATTCCTACGATTCCTACCCTGCAGATGAAGAAACTGAGCTTTAGCCAGGAAGAGTGACTGGCCCAGCTGATAAGGGGTGGAGCTGGGGCTGGAGCCTGCACCCTTCACTGCCCTCCTGGCATGAGGGACCTCAGGTGTGACCTGAGCCCTGCCTTTCAGGAGGCCAGAGGGCAGGGGGCATGAGTCATGCCAGCCCAGGCCAGAGTATAGTGCTAGAGCTGGTGGTGCCCATGAGCAGCAAGGACAGTAAACGGACCAACCAGCAATTTCTGTGCTGAAAGTGAAAGTGAACAAGCTCTGTGCCCTGTGGCTCACACGAGTCCCACAGCTGGCTAAGACTGCAGGGCTGAGATCCTGTGGGGCAGGGGAGGGGTGAGGGCACTTTCTCCAACCCCTCTCCTCTGGCTCTGGCAGGGACGAAGCCAGCAGCTCGGGCTGCTCTGACACAGACTCCACAGAGCTGGCCAGCATCCTCTAGGGCCTGCTGTGTTGCCGAAGCCACCATGCCGAGGTCCTGTGCCACCAGACCACACGAGGCATCGAGACCTGTTTTCCCGCTTGCTGAGCAGCTGGTCTGCAGGGTCCAGGAAGGGAACCGAAGACTCAGAGTCAGCGGGCCCAGGACGTCTGCCGTGCTGGCCGTGGGGCCGGCCACTCTACAGCCTCCTGCCTCCCCTCCGCCTGCCTGTGGGGCCGAGCCCTGGGGCTGCGACTGTGAATATGCCAAGGACTGATGGGGCCTAGCCCGGAACACTAATGTAGAAACGTTTTATACGGAGCCTAATTAATAACTTAATGACTGTGTACATAGCGGTGTATGTGGATGTATATGTCTGTGAGCTATTAATGTTATTAATTTTCATAAAAGCCGGAAAACGGAGCTACCTGTTTCTGTCTGTGTCCTCAGCCACTCACTGAGCCCCTCTGCGCCAAGACTTAGATAGTGACAGGGCACACTGAGCCCCAGGTGCCACCGGGTGGGGAGAAAGCGTCTGGAGGTATGGTAACAGCCTCACCTGATGTTTACGAGTCACCCACCCTGTACCAGGCCCGGTGCGGAGGCTCTGTGTTCACTTGCTGGTGTTCTCATTTAATCCTGGAAACCATCTCACTGAGTCAGGACTGTCCCCATTTGAAAGATAAGAAAACCGAGCTCCAGTGCAGAGAAGGACCTGGCGAAAAGTCACACAGCCAACAGTGACCTAACTGGAATTCCACCCCATCTCTGTGAGACTCCAGTACCTTGGTCCCACGGTCCACTCACCTGAGTCTGAGAGTGACCGACGGACTGGAGGCAGACGGCCACTGTGCCCACACCTGTGCTCTGTGCTTCCTGCCCGGGCGTGCCTGAGCTTGTGGGGCTGGCTATGCTGGGGCTGACTCTGTGATCTGGGCCCCATAGTGTCTGCCCCTAGAGACCTGCAATTCTTTCTGCACAACTGTTCCAATGGTGTTGGGAGATGAGGACGTACCTGGCTAGATGTGTTTGTGTCGTATGAGGGAGGATCTCACCAGTGGTGCGCTGGTAAAAAACAAACAAACACAAAAACACGTCTGGTGGGGAACAGGGTGGTGGGGAAAGCCTAGTTGGTAGCACTCTGATTTCCATGGTGTAAGTAATTCCCACCATAACCAATTTCAAGTTACCAATGGTTGTTCTAACTTGAAAAATTCCTAAAAACTTGACAGTTCTCACAAACTGGTAGGAGCTTGCCCCAGCACACCACTGGGTCTCACACTTAGGCTAAGCTCCAAAAATCGTAGGAAAGCAAAGCCGGCAAGATCAGGAACTACTGGTCCAACCTCCTTATTTTATAGATGGATAAATGAAGCCCAGACAAAGAGGAGTGCTTAGACTATTCAGGTTTGGATTTTATCTTGGATGCTGGGCTCCATTTTGGGTGGGAAGGGGGCTCCATTTTTACCAATGAAGTTCTGCCGAATTACTTTTATAAATTTCATAAAGTGTTACTAACAGTCACTGTTATATGTGCTTAATAAATTTTTTTTTTTTTTGAGACAGAGTCTCATTCTGTTGCCCAGGCTAGAGTGCCGTGGCATCAGCCTAACTCACAGCAACCTCAAACTCCTGGGCTCATGCAATCCTCCTGCCTCAGCCTCCTGAGTAAGCTGAAACTACAAGTGCATGCCACCATGCCTGAGTAATTTTTCTATTTTTTGTAGAGACCAGATCTTGCTCTTGCCCAGGCTGGTCTCGAACTCCTGGCCTCAAGGGATCCTCCCCCTTCAGCCTCCCAGAGTGTCAGGATTACAGTTGTGAGCCACTGTGCCAGGACAAGGGTTTTGAGTTCTAAATCTCCATAGAACATTTGGAGTAAACTGAGACCCGGAGAGAAGCATCATAGTGGGTCAGCGGGATTGGGTCTGGCTCCCAGCCGAAGCCCTGTCCAGTCACAGCTCACATTCACATTCGCTCAGCTCCACATGCCCTGCCCCACCCACCAGGTCTGGCCCTAGGCTTGGTGTGGGAGACTGAGACGTAGAGGATGGGCTCTCAGAGCCACCCAAAGGGGCAGAGGGGCAGGATGCTGCTTCAGAGAGGCTCGCTGGAGCCCAGGCACGTTCGACGAGTGTCTGCCAGTAGAGCTGAAGTAGTCACGTATTCCAGGGCCAGGAAGGTGGCCTGCAAGAAGGGCTGCATCTAGATCGGGGCTGGGGTCGGCAGGGGTCTCAGACTTCCTCCTAAAAGCAACGGGGACTCACAGAAGAGTTTCTAAGCAGGACAGCTACTCAGCTATCTTGGATAGTTTGCAGAAGGAATGCGAGGAGATGAAATCAAAGACAAGGAGACCAGCCAGGATGCTGGTGTAATCTTCCAGGTAAGAGACGGGAAAGAAGCAAGCTTGAGAGGTTTAAAAATTTTAATTTTGTTTAAAGACAAGACTTGGTGATTACCGATTAGAGTGGAAGGCAAGGGAAGGGGTGATGGGCCTCTAAAAAACATGATCTCAGAGTCCCTGAGCACTTTAGTTACAGAGGCCTGACCACACCCCAGGCTCCTGCCTTGCCCAGGCAGCCTCTGACATGAGATGACAGCTACAAAGGCAGTGGTACCTGGCTTGGTAGCGGCAAAACTATGGGCTCTCATAACAGCCTTAAGTGGTAATTAAAAGCACAGACACCATAGCCAGACAGCCTGGATTAAATACCAGCTCCTCTTCCAGTGCATTGTCTGACGACCTTGGCAGGGCACTTAGTGCCTCAATTTCCTTATCTGTAACATGGGAATAAGAATAGTACCTTCCTCATAGGGAAGTTCTAAAGTCTAACTGAATCAATATTTATTAAGCACATTGGCCAGGTGCGGTGGCTCACGCCTGTAATCCTAGCACTCTGAGGGGCCGAGGCAGGTGGATCGCTCAAGGTCAGGAGTTCGAGACCAGCCTGAGCAAGAGCGAGACCCCCGTCTCTACTAAAAATAGAAAGAAATTATCTGGCCAACTAAAATATATATAGAAAAAATTAGCCGGGCATGGTGGTGCATGCCTGTAGTCCCAGCTACCCGGGAGGCTGAGGCGGTAGGATCGCTTAAGCCCAGGAGTTTGAGGTTGCTGTGAGCTAGACTGACGCCACGGCACTCACTCTAGCCCGAGCAACAGAGCGAGACTCTGTCTTGAAAAAAAAAAAAAATAGAAAGAAATTAGCTGGACAACTAAAAATATGTAGTTGAGGCTGCAGTGAGCTCTGATGAGGCCACTGCACTCTAACACAGGCGAGAGAGCTAGACTCTGTCTCAAACAAAACAAAACATCCTCAAAATAAATACATGAAACCCTTGCCTTCTCTGGTTTCATGCTCACAGGGAACTGCTTTCCTTTTCAAGACCCCCACTGAGTTCCTGGGGGCTGATTTGGGAGTGGGACAGGTGGGGAGAGCGGGAAAGTAGCATGTCCTGGGTCACTGGCTATTCCAGGTCCCTTCTGGACAGTTTATACCTCCCCCTCCCCATCCTTTGGGAGAAGTGCCCTCTTGACTTTCTCTATGCTTTGACCCAGCGTTGCTATGACAAACCTGGTCTCTCTCTCCCCTTCCTGTGCTCCCCTCAATCGTGCCAACCGCACCCCCCAACTCCTCTAAGGACTAGGAGCAGCTTTTGGCTCCACCTACTGGAAGAAAGAGGCAACACTTCAACATCGCCAAGAGGGAATTCCAGCTCCCTTGATCCGGAATATTGATTCCATTGACCTGAACAGATATTTACGAGTCTCTTATATGTCATGCACCAGCTAGGCTCTGAGAATAGAGCAGTGAACAAAACAGAGCTTGCATTCTTGGTAAGAACAAAAGACCAATAAATGAAAAAGTAGAAAATTTCAGATCATAATAATCACCATGAAAGAAACACGCAGGGTGACATGGTAGAGGGAACCGGTCGGTACAGAGGCTACTTTAAGTCAGGTGCTTAGGAGAGAATGTTCTGAGATAGTGACATTTGCCTTGAATCCTGAAGGAGGAGAATTAGCCAGAAGTTTGGAGAGCTTACGGGAAAATTGTTGTGGGTAGAAGAGACAGTTGGAGCAGACCCTGAGACACCAAAGACCTTGGAATAGTCAAAGGACAAGAAGGAGACCAGTGTGGCCAGAGCGTAGTGAACGAGAGGGTGGGTGGTACGAGCTGGGGCTGGGAGGTGCACAGGAGCCAGATCACCCAGGGCTTTGTAGCCCACGGTGAGAATTTGAATTTTGAGAGCAGCCGAAAAGCCATTGAAGACATTTAAGAAGAAAATTTATTTATGTTTTAAAAAAAATGTTCCCCTGACTGCCGTGTGGAGGATTGATTAGAGACGGGAAAACATTGAGTGGAAGAAAACATTCAGAGACTCCTATAATGGTCCAGGGGAGATTGTTGGTGGCTCGGGCTGGGTGGCTCACAAACCATATCACCCTCAAGAGCTTCCCGTCTGCAAAGTACAGCCTGAGTCATCCTGCCTCCCTCAAATTCAATGAAGCACGTGCAGAAGCTGGTTTATGCATTATGATTCCAGGGGAAGAGATATTAGTCAACAAATACTGAGTGAGCATTTCCCATGTGCCAGGCCCTGTTCTGAGTGTGGGGGAGACAATAGAATCCTGACTTTAGGGATTTTCTACCTGCTGGGAAAAATTGATATTTACAGAGTGAACATGAATGCCAGGAATGTTACAAGGAAGAGGAAGGAGCTATGAAAGTGTCACAGAATCAAAAGGTTGAGAGCTCCTGCCTGAGGCTTGAAGAAAGAGTAGGAGTTAGCCAGGCAAAGAGAAGAAGGGAGCAGGAGAGCCTTTCAGGGAGAAGGAACAGAATGTGCTAAAGTTCAGAGGCCAGGGAGATCATGCTGGAGTCAAGAAATGGAAGAACGGCTGTGTGGCTGGAGCACAAAGATTGAGGGGAGGAGATGCAAGATGAGGCTGAGGATGAAGGTGGAGGCAGACGGTGCACACATGGCTTTGAGGCCATGCTAAGCATTTTGGTCCTTATCCTAAGGGCAGAGAGAAGTCATTAAAGAGTTTTAAGTAGAGGAGCCATATGATAGATGAAGAGTTTAGCAAGACCATATCAGCCGCTCTGTGGAGGCAGGATTGAAGGAGGTGAGAATGGAAACAGGAAGACTAATGGGGAGGCTGCTCATGTAATGTCCCAAGAAAGAAAGTACCAGACTGGGGTGGTGGCAGTGGAGATAGAAGGAAGATGACTGATTTGGCAGCTGGTTGGACTAGATATAATTAAGGGGGGGTGGGGTAGGGAAATATTTGAAGGTAATGCCTAGATTTCTAACTTGAGAAACAATGAGTGGCACCTCTACTCAGAAAATGCTGGAGCAGGAACAAGATCGGGGGACAGAACAATTCTTCATTTGCCACTTGTTTGTATAATTTTCATATAAATAAGGAAGAAATTACACTTAGGAATTCTACTGTCAGGAACAAAGATATACACTATCACCACTGCTACGATATAACACTTGGTTGGCCGATATAAATATACAATATAAATTGCATTAGCCAATACAATTAGGTGAGAAAAGGAAATAAAAATTGGAAAGGAACAAGTAAAATTATTTTTATTTGGCAATCATATGTTTCTGTTCTAAGAGAACCCAAGTGAACCAACTTAAAAACTACCATAAACAAGAAAACTCAGTTAGGAAATGGGGAATAAAGTTAATAAAAAAAAAATCAATACCCTTTCTGTATACAAATTGCAATAAGCTAAACTGCAGTGTTCAATGTGATGTCAATGGAAAAGAAGACAAACTCTGAAATAATTTAAAGAGGTTTATTCTGAGCCAAATTTGAGGACCATGACTCAGAGCCACTCCCAAGAAGCCTTGAACAAGTGGACTCGCCAGGGCTGGATTACAGTTTGGTTTTATACATTTCAGGGAAAGAGAGATTACAGGTAAAGTCATAAATCAATATGAAAGCATACATTGGTTTGGCCCAAAAAGGCAGAACATCTCAAAGTGGGGGCTTACAAGTCATAGGTGGGTTTAGGGATTCTTTAGTTAACAATTGGCTGAAAGAGTTAGGCTTTGTCCAAAAGACCAGGAATCAGTGGAAAGGAATGCTTGAGTTAAGATAAGGGTCTTCTATCTTTCATGTGATGCTATACCGGAATCAGGTTGGAAGTAAATCACATCATAAAAACCTGTTTACTGAGATTTTATCATTTGTAGGCATGACTCACTAGCCCCCCTTAGAAAGGAATTTGGGCAAAAGAAAAAGATCAGAGTTTAGTCCTCAGTGATAACTACACCACATGTGGCTATTTGATTTTAAATTTAAATTAATTAAAATAGAATAAAATTTAAAATTCAGTTCTTCAATCACACTAATCACACTTTAAGTTGTCATAGCCACATGTGACTACTGGCTACCATATAAGTGCTATTATAGAACATTTCCATCATTGCAGAAAGTTCTGTTGTTCAGTATTGACTGAGAAGATACAGTGAAAGAGAAAACCTCATTTATGAGAGCAACAGAAGACCTAGAAATAAGAATGAAATAATTCTTTGTCACACCACATAACTTAATTTTTGGTCACGGGGTGGGGGGGGGGGCCCTGCCTGGACCTCCTTATATTTCAGAACACAGCCAAAGTATCATTTTGGGGGGAATCTTCCCTGACTTTTTCAATCTAGGTCAGGGATTCCTCCAGGCTCCCCCAATGCAAAATACAGTTGACCCTTATTATTCACAGATTCCATATTTGTGAATTTGCCTACTTGCTGCAATTTATTTGTAACCCCAAAATCAATGCTCGTGATCACTTAACAGATATGCACAGAGCAGTGAAAACGTGGAGTTGTCTGATTTGCACGTTCCTAGCTTCCCTTCCTTTTTTTCACTTCATACTGTTAACAAGTGTCCTTTTCACAGTCTATTTAGTGCCATTTTTTTTTTATTTTTGTGTCTCTTCTTGAGATTTCACTACTTAAAATGGCCCCCAAGCATAGTGCTGAAGTACTGCCTAGTGTCCCTAAGCGTAAGAAGACTATTGCTATGGTTTGACCGTGTCCCCCACATTTCATATGTTGAATACTTAATCCCCAAATTTATATGTTCATTGGAGGTGTGGCCTTTGGGAGGTAATTAGGATTAGATAAGGTCATCAAGGTCAGACCACCATGATCGGACTGCTGGCTTTACATGAAGAGGAAGAGAGACCTGAGAGGACACGCACACGCTTGCCTTTTCACCATGTGATGCTCTCTGCTGTGTTATGATCCAGCAAGAAGGCCCTGACCAGATGCTGGAGCCATGCTCTTGGACTTCCTTGCTTTCACAACTGTGAGAAATACATTTCCCTTTCCTTTCTTGGATCTTGTCTGAAAAAAAAAAATACATTTCTTTTCTTCATAAGTTATCCTGTCTCAGGTATTCTGTTATAGCAACAGGAAATGGACTAAGAAAACTGATGCCAAGAGTGGGTGGTTGCTATAACCTGAAATGTGGAAGTGGCTTTGGAACTGGGTAATGGGTAGAGGCTGGAAGAGTTTGTGGGAGTAGGCTAGAAAAAGCCTGTATTGCCATAAATGGATTGCTAACGGTGATTCTGATGAGGGCTCAGAAGAAGACAAGAAGACTAGAGAAATTCTGGAACTTACTTAAGTAGTTGTGACCAGAATGCTGATGGAAATGTGGATGGTATACTATCACCTTGGGTATTAAAGAAAAGAAAAAAGAAATGTGAATGGTAAATGCCATTCTGATGAGGTCTCAGACAGAAACGAGGAATATCGTATTGAACCTGAAATAAAGGCCATCCTTGTTATAAAGTAGCAAAGAATTTGTCTAAACTGAGTTTTTGCCCCAGAGCTGCATGGAAGGTGGAATTTAAGAGTGATGATCCAGGATATCTGGCAGAAAAAATATCTAAGCAGAGAAGCATTCAGACTGCTGTGTGGCTACTTTTAACTGCTTATTGTGAGATACAAGAGGAAAGAGATTATTTGAAGACAGAATTTATAATTAAAAGGGAAACAGAGCAGAAAGATTTGGAAAATTCACAGCCTGATCACGTAAAGAACAAAAAAGCATGCAAGGATATGGCCATGCCACCCTGTGATAAAGAGATTACCATGGATAAAAGGAAGCAGGTGCTATTAATCAAGACAATGGGAGAAAGACCCCAAAGGCATTTCAAAGACCTCTGAGGCTGCCCCTCCCATCACAGAACTCTAGAAGGGCAGAATGGTTTTGAGGGCCAGGGCCAGGGCACCCTCCATGGGCTCATGGCCCAGAGCCACCCTGGGACTATGCTCCCACATACCAGCACAGTGCCCCTCAGACACCTCAGCTCTAAACCTTCTCTGGCTGCTACCTCCTTTCTTCCCTCTCTTCCCTGCCTCCTTTCTTTTCTTCAACATATATTGTGACTCCTGCACTGTGCCAGGCACTGTGAAGCCCAAGGTGTGACTTGACATGTTTCTCCAGGACATATAAGCCATAAACCTTGGAGGCCCCATGACATGGCTCAAGCAGGCCCAGATGTAGCTCGTGAGACTGCTCCAGAGGGCACAAGCAGTAAGCTTTGACCATGTCCATGTGGATGCAGAAAACAAGAGTTGTGGGAACATGGCTTCCTCCATCTAGATTTCAGAGGATGTACTGAAAAACCTGAAGACCCGTGCAGAGACTTGTCTCAGGGGGAGCCACCATAGAGAATCCCCACTGTGCCTGGCAGAGAGCCATGGGAGATGAGACCACCACCAAGACCCCAGAACTGTAGAGCTACCAGTGTGCAGCAGCAGCCTGGCTGAGATACAGGCAGGAAACTCCAACCCAAGAGAGCAGAAGCCTGGGCTGAGCCCAGCCAAGGCTGCGGGGGCAGGGTTGTTGGGGGCCTAACCCTGCACCAGTGTGCTCCAGATGCAGGACACAGAGACAAAGGAGATTATTCTTCAGCTTCAAGAGTTAATGTTTTCTCTGTTGGGTTTTGGACTTACTTAGGATTAGATCAGGTCACAGAGTGGACCCTCATGATGGGATTGGTGGCTTTATAAGAAGAGGAAGAGAGACCTGAGCTGACACATACACTCTTGCTCTCTCGCCATGTGATGCCCTCTGCCAGGTTATGATGCAGCAAGAAGGCCCTGACCGGATGCTGGCACCATGCTCTTAGACTTCCTAACCTTCAGAACTGTAAGAAATACATTGTTTTTCTTTATAAAGTACCCAGTCTCAAGTATTCTGTTATAGCAACAGAAAATAGGCTAAGACAGTTGAGATGTGCCTTACAGAGAAAAAAATATGTGCATTAGACAAGCTTTGTTCAGGCATAAGTTATAGTGAGTTCAATGTTAATGAGTCAATAATACCTATTAAATAATGTGTCTTTTTAAATAGAAACACACATAAAACAAGGTTATGTATTGATCATTTGACAAAAATGTTATGACAGAGGCTCACAGGAGCCCAACCTTGTATTTCCCCTAGGAGCAATGGTCTAGTATTTGCTGATTCAGTGTTCATGGTGACTACAAAGAATGTAACAACCACAAATAACGAGAACGAACTGTACCCGTACATGTCTCTCTCTGAGGCTGTGTGATTCTTAGGGCAAGGCCCACCTTGGATCACAAGTCTCTGCATCTCTAGGAGCTGACACAGTGCCTGGCACAGTGCAGGAGTCACCATATATGTTGAAGAAAAGAAGGGAGGCAGGGAAGAGAGGGGAGAAGAAAGGAGGTAGCAGCCCGAGAAGGTTTAGGACTGAGTGTTTTGGACAAGATCTAGAGCCTCCCCTTTTCCTCTAGGGCAGCTGGGCAGGGCTGGGTGGGGCTCACATCTCCAAGGCAATCAAGGAAGTCCTTGATTACTGTGGCCTAAGGCTGTTTCCGGGGTGAGGTCCTGAAGAGGCCCAGCCTAGGGTGAGCCCAAATTGCTCACCATGCAGGAAATTGGCTTCTATCTGGCAGAAATTCTGTTGAAACTGGCCTGGGGTAGGTGGACTGGCTCCCCTCCCGAAGGTGATCCAAAGTGACCTGAATGGATTAGGGGGAGTCTAGGATGTCCTAGGGTAGCCTACTTTCAGAGAAATAGGGACAGGCAGGACTATCTACCCTTACAGTGGTTCATAAGAGATGAGGAATGAGGCCTTCAGCCTCTCTGACTTCTCACTGCTACTAGAGTCAGGAAAGTCACTCATCCCAATACCTTCTCCTTCAGTGGCCCTCGTGCAGCTTCAAAGGCTGCCAGTACTAGAGAAGGCACAGGAACCACCCAGCCCAGCCCCCAGGCTCAGAGAGGGCAAGGGAGTTGCACAGGTCACATAGCCAGCTGGCTGGCAGGCTGCCTTCTGCTTGCACATGGCAGACAGCTCATTACGGCTTCAGACACCCTGTTTCATTTCTGGGGAAAGATGTAAAAAAGGTCTTCCTCTTCTTGAATGGTTAACTATCTCCTTATGGCTTGCCCCACAGATCCTAGATATGCCCTTTGGTGCCTATACAATACACCCCCTCTTTCTGTCCCATCGAAGACCTGCAGAGATTTGAAAACAGATCATGTCCCTAGAAATGGGATCAAGGGTCGTCATTCTTCTATTATAGTTACACTTATTTTAATAGTCTGTAAAGAGTGAAGAACAGGAATTGATAGTAGGAAAATGTGTGCTCTCTTTGATTCTAACTGATGCTATTCGCTTCTGTGACTATGCTTGCTTTTAGTTGTTTGATAAATGTAGTTAATCAGAATAAAAAAAAACAGGGATAAGAGCAAAGGTAACTCCATGATAGGCTAGGCTTCCTGGATGTGAGAAGCCTAGTTCTGCTTCTGTATATATGGCTTGCTGGCTTGGTGCTTAGCATAAGTGGAGCCATGGCAGGCTTCACTAAAGTAAAGGAAAACAAAGCCCCGGGGAGGTAACCGCAAGTTACTTCCTGATAAAGGGCTGGAGAGTCCAGAGGCCCTCCAGCCAACTAAGTAGATAAGAAGAGCAAGACATGATCAGCGCATGAACGGCTTGTGCAGGGCGTGTATTCCCAGTATTGCTTGTAACCAAAAACTAGAAGGTATGCAACAACAGCCCCCCCCACCCCCATCGGAGACCCTCCTCTTCCCCTGGATGACGTTAACTACAACTGGCACCAGCGCGAAAAGCCTGAAGCTTAGAGTCAACAAACCAGGAGCCAACGCAATCAGCCACTTCTAAAAAAAGGACAAATAAACTAAAGGGGGATGAAGTGCAGACTAGTGTGTCGTGTGCAGACTAGTGTGTCGTGTACAGACTAGTATGTCGTGTGCAGACTAATGTGTTGTTTGCAGACTAACGTGTCGTGTGCAGACTAACGTGTCGTGTGAAAACTAGCATATAGAAAAGTATAAAAGCTTAACCTTTACCCCAGGGTGGGGTCCTAGTTCCTGCAGAGGCCACTGCGTTGGTGCTCTGGAATTTGGACCCTGGCTCGGGCTAGCCAATAAACTCCTTTGCCTTTTTGCAGCCTCAATGACTCTGCCTCTCTGTTCCTGGGGCCAAGGCGAACCGGATCTAACAAGAGCATGCATTTATTTTGCTTTTGTAATTAAAAAAGAAATCCCTTATATTTAAATTTTTAATTGAGGTATAATTTATTTATTTATTTATTTATTTGAGACAGAGTCTCACTCTCTTGCTTGGGCTAGAGTGCCATGGCGTCAGCCTAGCTCACAGCAACCTCAAACTCCTGGGCTCAAGCGATCCTCCTGCCGCAGCCTCCCGAGTAGCTGGGACTACAGGCATGCACCACCATACCCGGCTAATTTTTTCTATTTTTAGTTGTTTGGCTAATTTCTTTCTATTTTATAGTAGAGACGGGGTCTCACTCTTGCTCAGGCTGGTCTCGAACTCCTGAGCTCAAGCAATCCTCCCGCCTTGGCCTCCCAGAGTGTTAGGATTACAGGTGTGAGCCACCATGCCCGGCCTGAGGTATAATTTATATACAGAAAGTACACAAATCTTAACCACACAGCTCAGTTTTTCTATATTGTATACACCCATGTAACTTGCACCCAGTTCAATATATAGAGCATTTCCATCTCCCTGGAAGGTTCCCTGTGCCCCATTTAATCAATACTCAATCCATGAGAGGTAACCACTGTTCTGATTTCTATCACCATAGATTAGTTTGTTTGTTTTTTTTTTTTTGAGACAGAGTCTCGCTTTGTTGCCCAGGCAGAGTGAGTGCCGTGGCATCAGCCTAGCTCACAGCAACCTCAAACTCCTGGGCTTAAGCGATCCTACTGCCTCAGCCTCCCAAGTAGCTGGGACTACAGGCATGCGCCACCATGCCTGGCTAATTTTTTCTATATATATTTTAGTTGGCCAGATAATTTCTTTCTATTTTTAGTAGAGACGGGGTCTCGCTCTTGCTCAGGCTGGTCTTGAACTCCTGACCTTGAGCGATCCACCCGCCTCGGCCTCCCAGAGTGCTAGGATTACAGGTGTGAGCCACCGCGCCCGGCCCATAGATTAGTTTTGCTTCTTCTTGAACTTCTTGTCAATGGAATCATATATTATGTATTCTTTTGTGTCTGGCTTCTTTCAGTGGCATGTTTTTGAGATTCGTTAGTGTTGTTCTGTGTACTAATGGTTCTGTGCACTCATAGTTCTTTTATTTTTATTATTGTTGGTAACATTTCATTGTATTAATACATCATGAATTATTTTATTCTCCTGCTGATGGATATTTGGATTTTGACTAATTTTTGGCTATTATGAATAAAGCTGCTATGAACATTCTTGCACAAGTCTTTTGATGGATTTATGAACTAATCTGTCTTGGGTATGTCTGGCTGTGGAATTGCTGGATCATAGTGTAGGTATATATTTGGCTTCATAAGAAACTGCCAAATAATAACATATGACAGTTCCAGTTACTCCATATCCTCAGCGACCCTTGATAGGGACAGTTGGTAAAAAAATAATTTTGTGGTCATTCTGCTAAATGGATGTGGTGTCCCATTGTGGTTTTAATTGCCTTTCTTTGATGAGCTATTATTTTAAGCATCTTTTCATGTGTTTATTGGCCATTCAAGTATCCTCTTTTCTGAAATGCTCTTTAAGTCTTTTGCTCATTTTTAAATTGAATGTTTGTCTTTTATTGATATGTAGGGGTTCTTTGTATATTCTGGACATGAGTTGTTTTTGGTTTTTTTTTTACTAGTATATAGCTTATTTATTTACTTTCTTAATGATATCATGTGATCAAATGTTTTTCATTTTAATTAAGTCCATTTTATCAATTTTTCTTTTACAGTTTAGTGCATTTTGTGATTCGATTAAGAAATCTTTATTTATCCCAATATCAAAAAAAATTCTCTTATGTTTTTATATAGAAGTTGATTATTGTAGTTTTTGTAGTTAGGTTTATGATCCACCTCAAAGTAATTTTTTTGTATAGTTTGAGTTAAGGGTCAGAGTTCATTTTTCTCCAGATGTTTCCAATTGTTCCAGCACCTTTTATTACAAGGCCACTCTTCCCCTACTTACACAGTGGCACCTTTGCTGTAAATCAAGAGAGCTTACACATTCAGGTTCATTTCTGGACTCTTTATTCTGTTCGGGTGATCTACTTGACTATTCTTGGTCCAGAAGTCCCCTGTCTTAATTACTATAGCTTTAGAGTAAATTTTTTCTTTCTTTTTTTTTTTTTGAGACAAGGTCTTGCTCTGTCACCCAGGCTAGAGTGCAGTGGCGTCATCATAGCTCACTGCAACCTCAAACTCCCGGATTCAAGTGATCCTCCTGCCCCAACCTCCTGAGTAGCTGGGACTACAGGCGTGCACCACCATGACAGGCTAATTTTTGTATTTTTTTTTTTTTTTTTTTGTAGAGACAGGGGTCTCACTGTTACTCAGGCTGGTCTCGAACTCCTGGCCTCAAGCCATCCTCCTGCCTTGGCCTCCCAAAGTGCTAGGGTTACAGATGTGAGCCACTGTGCCTGGCCTTCACAGTGAATCTTGAAATCTGGTGGTATATGTCTTTCAACTTCATATTTTAAATCAAGACTTTTTTGGATATTCTAGGATTTTTTATTGTCCATACGCATTTTGGAATCGGCTTGTAAATGTGTACACACATACACAAACACACACACACATATACACACACACAGAGCCTGCTGGGAGTTTGATTGAATTGCATTAAATCTATGGACCAATTTGCAAAACAAAAATTGATATCTTAACAGTATTGATTCTTCTAATTCATGAACATAGAGTATCTATCCATTTATCTAAGTCATGATTAATTTATCTTAAGAATATTTTATAGTTTTCAGGTGGAAGGTTGTACATATTTTTTTTTTAATTTTTAGGGACAGAGTCACCCTTTCTGACTCACTCTCTCCAGCACCCTGAGCCTAGTAAATTTTCGACCTCTTCATAACATCCAACCCATTGATCCTATCTTTTTTTTTTTTTTTTTTTTTTTTTTTGAGAGAGTCTTGCTTCGTCACCCTGGCTAGAGTGCAGTGGTGTTATCATAGCTCACTGCAACCTCAAACTCCCGGGCTCAAGTGATCCTCCTGCCTCAGCTTCCCGAGTAGATGGGACTACAGGCACATGCCACCATGCCCGGCTAACTTTTCTATATTTTGTAGAGACAGGGTCTCGCTGTTGCTCAAGCTGGTCTCAAACTCCTGGCCTCAAGTGATCCTCCTGCCTCAGCCTCCCAGAGTGCTAGGATTACCCTGCTCCCAGTCCCTATCACTTTTTTATTATCCTTCATCTTGCCTACTTATCTACCTTAGATTCCATAGACTCTAAGCTAGAATTCCTTAGATTCATTATTGTTACTTTCTTGCCTTCTTTCCCCTCTACAGATATTGCCTGGATATACTCCTGTTTAAATCCACATCTCAGATCAACGTGATTGTTTTAGTCTGCTCAGGCTACTATATAACAAAGTGCCATAGACTGGATGGGTTGTGGAGTCCAAGATCAAGTGCTAGCAATTTCATTTCCTAGTGAGAACCCTCCACCTGGCTTGCAGATGGCCACCTCCTCTGTGTCCTCACATGGTGGAGAGAGAGAGAGCTCTCAACTCTCTTCCTTTTCTTGTAAGGACATCAATCCCATCATGGGGCTCCACTCTCATAATCTCATCTAAACCTAATTACCTCCCAAAGGCCCTGTCTGCAAATACCATCACAATGGTGGTAGGGGTTCAACACATGAATTTGGGGGGTACTCAATTCAGTCCATAGCAGTGATTGAGAAAAACACACGATATTGCCTACTTTCACTTTAAATGGGCTGGTAATGCTGCTCATTTCTCTAGTGCATTTGTTCTCCCACTCTCTTAGCCACCTATTTCATACTCTGTCTCCTCAAACCGCAAAGTCTCCTCCCCTTCCTCAAGCTCAACTGATGATTTTGCTTCTTATTTGATTAGAGAAGCAATCAGAAGGGACCCTCTATACTGTTCTCCTACCACCTCATCTACCGACCCACTAGCATCTGTGCCCATGTGCTCTGCTCCCCACTTTCAACAATGAGTGAACGAACCGTCCTTGTTCCTATCTAAGGCCAGGCCCTCCACCAGTGCACCAGATCCCATCTCCTCTCTCCTATTCAAGCATTTTCCTTCTACAATTATTTTTATCTCTCTTGCATCTTCGATTTTTCCCTCTCTACTGATGCACCCTTGGCAACTTACAAACATGCTATGATATTTCTTACCTTAAACCAAATCAAACCAATCCCCTCCCTTGACAGCACTTTTTTCTAGTTACTATGCCATTTCTCTAATCCACTTTAGTGGCAAAACATCTCAAAAGGCTGACTCCATCCTCTGTCTCCACTTTCTCTACTCCCATTCTCTCTTGAACCCACTCCAATCCACTTACCCTAACCACAGGGAGTGCTGGAAAAGGGAGCAGAGAAATGGGGCAGGATCTAGAGAAGAGGAGGATTGAATTCAAACCCAGTGAGATTTTGCCCCTACCATTACACCAAAACTGACTTGTCAAGGTCACCAGTGACCACCATGTCACTAAAACCAATGGTCTTCTCCCTTGAAATAAGATGCAGAAAAAAAAAAAAATTAAAAGCAACGGTCAGCCAGGTGCAGTGGTGCACGCCTGTAGTTCTAGCTACTCCAGAGGTTGAGATGGGAGGATCCCTTGAGGCCAGGAGTTCTGGGTTGCAGTGCACTTTGCACCTGTGAATAGCCACTGGGCAACACTGTGAAACCCCATCTCTGAAAATCAAAATAAAACAAAAAAAAAAACAATGGTCAGTTCTCAGTTATTCTCATACCTGACCTGTCTGCAGTCCAGATGACCAATTCTTCCTTACAACACTCGCATGACCCTGTAGGCGCACCACTCTCTTCTTTTCTTCCCTCCCTGGCTTTTCCTCCCATCTTCCCAACCTCCACCTGGACTGCTCAGGACCCAGTCTTGACCTCTTCTCTTGTGTACACTCCCTGCCTTGGTTGGCAGCTCTCAACCCTATCAGACCTAATGACCCCTTTTCATTTATTTTATTTTCTAAATCTTTTATCGTGAAGACTTTCAAACATACATGTAAAAGCAGAGAGAACAGTGCAATGTATTCCCATACACCTACCACCTGAATTCCATATTTAACAATATTTCCTTCCATTTCCTTCATCTATCCCTTTTCTTTTTTTTTTTGTCTTTGTCAAAGTACTGTCAAGCAAATCCCAGGCATCATGTGATTTCGTTCCTACATACTTCAGGATGCATCTCTTAAAGACATGGGTCATTTCCATGCATATCCACAATGCCATGACCATGCCTAACAGAAATTAAAATAGTTCTTTGGTGTCATTTAATACCGAGTCTCTAATTACACTTTCCCTAATATCTCAGATATGTCTTATTACAGTGGGTTTGGTTTGTTCACATTTGGATCCAAAAAAGGCCTACACATTACATTTTGCTGTGCCCTTAAAATCTTTTAAATCTCCAGCTTTTGTCCTTCCCCCTTTATTTTTCATCCCATTGATTTATTGCAGAAACCCGCTCAATTGTCCTGTAGAATGTTCCACATTCTGGATGTATTCCCTTTTTATAACAAATCTTTTGTAACTTGGCCCTTTACTGTCCTGAAATGAAATGCAGAGATAATATAACTACTGTGTTAGTTAGGGCCTGGCAGGAAACAGATGGTACACTCAAACTGAGTCCAATTGAGACCAATTTAATGATGGATTATTGCCAAAGACGTAGGCAAAATTAAGGGAACCGACAAGAAATGACAGAGCACTGGAGGGGGTATCTGCCACCCCAGGGCCTGAAGGGCCAACATGAGGGAGTGGTATCTTCCTTTTGCTGAACCCAACTGGAAGCCACTGGTTAAGCCAGCTGGTTGATGCCATCTGTAAAAGTTGGTCTCCTAGGTCAGGAAGCAGTGTCCACACCAATCTGCACATGTAACTTCAAACTAATGAATCTAATCCCCTAAATGTAATATAAGGAGATATAAGAGGAAATTAATGCATAAAAATATTCCATATTTGAACACGTAAAAGTTATGCACAACTTCATCAGAAGCCCTGATGTCATCGTAAGATGCTTGCAGTCATTCCTAGAATCACTGTGCTGCCCAAGCTGCACATGCAGACTGATGCGGGAGAGCTGGGCTGGCAGCTCAGATAGAGCGAGCAGCGTGTTGCTGGTTTTCCAAACAAAACAAAGCACATTCTTGAATCAATGACGTGGAAGTTGTATTCCTGGGAAACTCAGTGCATATTAAGACCTTACCAAAAATATTTTGTGTTCATGTGAAAAACAGAGTTAGATTCTAGATTGAGACAAATAGGAAGTGTATTTTTCACCAAGTGAATGTCCAATGGGAAAATTGAAAATCATGGGAATGTGGGACAATTTCTGTTGTGCAGCGTTGTCCTGTGTGTTGTTGCAGGACATCTAGCAGCTCCAGCTCCACCCATGGAATCCTGCAGTGCTTTTCATCCTAATCATCATGACAACCTCCAACCCCACCCAATGTCCTGGCAATTTGCCAAAATTGTCTCTCGTGGGAGTGTCATACCATTAGAGTATTACCGGTCTAGGTGATCCCCTCTGGTCCTCTGGATTTAAATTCACTGACGCCTTCCAAACTATTTATTCAGTCTCATGCTCTCTCCTGAACACACACACATATGTTCCATTTCTACTTGATATCTCTATTTACGCCATTACCTGGCATCTCAAAATTTACATGTCAAAACCAAAACCTTGGATCTACTCCCTAACGCATACCGCCCCACCCTTCTCCTCTCCCAGATTTATTTTAGCTTAGTATGTGGCAATCTAGTTCTTTTACTTGTTCAGGCCAAAAATATCAGACTCATTCCTGAGACCTCTCTTTTTCTCATGCCTCACATCTGATCCATCAGACCATTTGGTTGGCTCTACCTTAGAAACACGAGTGCCGTCCGGAAGTATTTATTTAATGTAATGAGAATAGTTACATGGCTGGATACTTTCTGGACATAACTTGCATATTCCAATCTGATCACTTTTTACCACTACCACCATCACTGTCACCCCCACCCCAGTCCCAGCTACTGTCGTCTTTCCCTGAACTGTGACAACAGCTACCAGAATGGTCTCCCTGCTTCCACTCTGGTCCCTACTTTCTATATGCAACATGACAGCCAGTGTGATCATTTTTTAAATGTGAGTTTGATCAGATCATGCCTCTACTCTAAGCCCTGTAATAGTTCCCCATTTCACTTACAGTTAGAGCCAAAGTCTTTGCCATGGCTGCTCAAGTCCTAGGCCACCTATTTGTCTGACCTTCCTGAGTTTGATTTTATTATCCTAAATATCTCTCAAATCCGTCCACTTCCCTATATCCTCACTGCCACCACCCTAGTCCAGACCATTATCATTTCTGACCTAGGTCAGTACAACAGCCTCCTCAGAGTCACCTTGTCCTCCATCTTGTCTGCTTAAATCTATTTTCCACATTGTAGCCAGAGATTTTTCTTAAACATAGCTCTAACCAGGAGGCTCCCCCTTCTTAAAACTTGTCGTAGGCCGGGCGCGGTGGCTCACGCCTGTAATCCTAGCACTCTGGGAGGCCGAGGCGGGTGGATCGCTCGAGGTCAGGAGTTCGAGACCAGCCTGAGCAAGAGCGAGACCCCGTCCTACTAAAAATAGAAAGACATTATATGGACAACTAAAAATCTATACAGAAAAAATTAGCCGGGCATAGTGGCGCATGCCTGTAGTCCCAGCTACTCTGGAGGCTGAGGCAGTAGGATCGCTTAAGCCCAGGAGTTTGAGGTTGCTGTGAGCTAAGCTGACGCCACGGCACTCACTCTAGCCTGGGCAACAAAGTGAGACTCTGTCTCAACAAAAAAAAAAACAAAAAAAAAAACTTGTCGTCAATTCCCCATTTCCAGAAGATAAAGTCCAAACACTTTGCCATGGCACCTCTACCCATACACTCTGTCTTCCTGTCTGTTTGATTGGATGAAACTGTGCTCCTATCTTAGCCCAATCCCTCCACCTGTGCACCTGGAATCTGTCTCCTCTCCCCTAGTCAAGGTCATTGCTTCTGAAACCACTCTGTTTTCTGCAACATATGTTTTTCCCATTGGACTGTTCTCATCAGCACAAAAACATGTTGCCTTACCTCCCATATTAAACAAAAATGAAAAGCCTCTCCCTAGATATGGCTCCATTTCTCCGCTCCCATTTACGGCACTTACAATGGCTGGGGTAGGAAGTCAGGAGCGTTTCAGGTGCTGTTGGCTGAAAGCTAAGGGAACATGGCCTGTAAGTTATAAATTCTGATTTGTGGCCATGTGACCTGATACAGAAATAGAGACTGTTACAACTATGAATATTTTCTTCTTTGCTTTCTTGTGTATATATTTGTATGCATTAACCAGATTTTCCCTCTCCCTTCCCTTTCTTCACCATCTTACACAGGAAGTATTGGTAGTGGTTAACTTTGTGATTTAGTCTTTCTCTCACAGGATACTGCAGTAGCGTCATGACTCAACCAGAAAAATTAATACCACCCTGAGATAGATACAGAAACTGATGGCACTTTGTGTCTTCCTTTTTTTTTTTTTTTTTTTTTGAGACAAGGTCTCACTCTGTTGCCCAGGTTAGAGTGCAGTGGCATCATCATAGCTCACTGCAACCTCAAGCTCCTGGACTCACGCGATCCTCCTGCCTCAGCCTCCCAGCTGTAGCTACGACTGCAAGCCTGCACCACCACACCTGGCTAATTTTTCTATTTTTAGTAGAGATGGGGTCTTGCTCTTGCTCAGGCTGGTCTTGAACTCCTGGCCTCAAACAATCCTCCTGCCTTGGCCTCCCAAAGTGCTAGAATTACAGGCGTGAACCACTTCACCCAGCCTGTCTTCCTTTTTGGAGAAAGGGTAAACACACCTGTCTAATTTGCAAAGGCTGCCATAGTAAAGTATCACAGATAGCTTAAACATCAGCACTTTATTCTCTCATAGTTCTGGAAGCTGGAAGTCTAAGATCAAGGTGTCAGCAGGTTTGGTTTCTCCTGAGGCCTCTCTTCTTGGTTTGGAGGCAACCAACTTCTCACCATGTCCTCATATGACCTTTCCTCTATGTGTACACACTCGTGGTGTCTCTCCATGTGTCTAAATTTCCTCCTCTTAAAAGGACCTCAGTCAGATGGGGTTAGCGCCCATCCTGATGGCCTCGGTTTAACTTACTCACCTCTTGAAAGGCCCTATCTGCAAACACAGTCACATTCTGAGGTACTGGGTTGGGGGCAGAAGGGATGGTTAGGGCTTCAACATACGAATTTTGAGGGAACACAATTCATCTCATAACAGCACCTTAATTTATGTGAAGGATAGTTGTGCCATGTTAGGTAGAAGCATGATATTGTCATTGATATTGTTTGACAGTTAAACATGGATAAAAAAGTGTATATGAATTTAATTGGGGCCACATGTGGCCTTCTGGATCCTTGACTATGGCCTTTTGATTGAATCCAAATTTTACAGAACAAATCCTTTTAATCAAGGGATTTAAAGGATTTAATCCTCACTGGGGTTTTTAACCATAAAGCTATATAGCCTATTGTTTTTGTTTGTTTGTTTGTTTGTTTCTGAGACACAGTCTCACTCTGTTGCCTGGGCTAGAGTGCTGTGGCATCAACCTAGCTCACAGGAACCTCAAACTCTTGGGCTCAAGCAATCCTTCTGCCTCAGCCTCCCCAGTAGCTGGGACTACAGGCATGCGCCACCATGCCTGGCTATATTTTTCTATATATTTTTAGTTGTCCAGCTAATTTCCTTCTATTTTTAGTAGAGAAGGGGTCTCCCTCTTGCTCAGGCTGGTCTTGAACTCCTGAGCTCAAATGATCCACCTGCCTCGGCCTCCCAGAGTGCTAGGATTACAGGCGTGAGCCACTGCACCCGGCCATATATAGCCTATTGTTACATAAAAAAGTGTGATAAGTTGGTATGGATTTATTGTTTGAAAATGACTGGTTTGGGATGTAGTGTCCTCCATCCCAAGTTCTTTGGACTCCCCAAACAAAGTAGGATCCCACTGGGACCTGGAAGTGAAGACACCAGGAATCTCTTTCTATTTCTTCGTGTCATATATCATTCTTCCTCTTTCAGCTTAACACCCCTCAGCTTCTTGTTCCACATGGCAGGTAGAAGACGGCCAACTCACGGCTCCTGAGTACATATCTCCTCTGCTCAACTGAATTCAATTCCCAGACTGAACGGGAAACTCCTCATTCTAATTACAGAATTGAGACAAGGGGAGAAAAGGAGAGAGACAGAGACAGAGAGACACCTTATTAGCCAGCTCGAATCAGGGAGTGGTTGCTGGTCCAATCAACCGTGGCTACAAAATGTACAGTCATGCAGCACACACTTGGTATTCGGGCTGCCCACTTGGTAGGCAGGTGCCTTAGAAGGCAAGTATTTTAGATATTTTAATCTTTTGACTGTAGAGATATTTAGGCCCTATACCATTTTTTGTTTGTTTGTTTTTAACCTGCTGAGAACAGTAATATGTGTCTCTCCTTATGGAAAAAGCTCTTTCAACTCCAGGCCGGGCAGCTAGCCTCAACCTTCCAGGGACAGCTGAGCTATAGTGGAAGAGCCCTGCACTAGCAATCTGAAGTCCTGGGATCAACTTCCAGTCTGTGACTTACTAGCTGTGTGACCCTGGGCAAGTTATATAACCTCCCTGAGCCTCTGTGCACCCATTTCAGAAAAGTCAGAAAATGCACACAATTGTAACTAGAAAAAGAAAACCACACTCTTTGTCCCCTTCTCTCTCCGTTTTTCTAGGCTCCTTTTTATGTAATATGCACAAGCGTAGACTGGAGGAGTCTAAGGGTTTAGTTTCAAAGCTTTGGCAATGCCTTTGTGTCTTTGTGTAGGAAAGGGAGAAGCCTTGTGAGAGGTACCTGACTCTTCAATAGGCTTGCTCTTTATTCCCAGCAGGCGTAAGAGAGCACAGTTTGAAAGGCCAAGGATCAAAGAAATAAATAAAACTGTTCTGCATTGCAAAGCGAAGTCCTAACTCCATTGTGAGCGGGGCAGCTTTGCAGTTTAAAGGGGAGGGAAGGAGGTCCCTAGGGTAGGAACAATTCATGAAACCCAAGAGTTGTATAAACCTCCAGGGGAAGGTAGGTGAGGAGGTGTTATAGAGAACAGCTGTGGGAGGGATGGGTTCCCCTTTCTGTTCTGACACAGCCAGTGGCAGCAGGGCTCCCTCTATACCAGAGGGCCCCTTGGTGCAAGTTATAAAATGGTGCCCCACTCTGAATGGCACCTCTCACAGTTTCGTGAGAAGAGGGTGGCACTTCCAAGGCTATGCTCAGTGGCCCTGAGTGGCAGCCCTCATTGAGAACCAGTGGGCTGCAAAGGAACATTTGCCAACAGGAGCAGACTCAGAACAAGGGTGTTGCCCAGAACTCTCCCCCATCTCCAGACACACCTTGTGGAATGAGAAAAGGAGGGACTAAGCACCCAGGCTGTCTGTGTAGCACAGCTCTCTACCCCCTGAGATGACTTTGAATTGCTTCTAACCTCCAATCCCAACCCCCCCAACCCAACCCCACCCCCAGGAGGAAATCCATCCCCTCCTTAAGATTCCCAGGGATTACATTCTCATTTATCCCTCTGGTTTTCGAATTCCTTCCACATGTATGATCTCATCTCTTTCTCTAGGCTTTAGAAATACTGCTCACACTAAGCATTTGTTTGGGTAGTAGGTATTATAAAAAAGATTTGTAGGTGGAGGATAGGGAGAAAATGAAGAAATTGGTTAAATTGAAATGATGCACACTTGAACTTTGCAAAAGGGACTACTCCAATCTTACAATTCTTTTTAGTTATCCTACCATTCTAGGGGTTTCTCACTAACATTTAACCCTATGTACACCCAGTCTTTAAGAATTTTGCTGGCTCCTCCCCTCCCCTTCCCATCTCCTCTTCCCTCTAGACCTGCCCTCTGTGCTCCACGTTTGTTTTCCTCTATTGTGCAGAGCAATTCAGCTCTCCCCAGTTCTGAACCTCCAACTTGGATGTCTAAACCCATCAAGTAGGGTCTTAAATTTAATGGCATTCATTCTCTTTATAATACCATTACATATGATACGGTTGTAAGAACCTCAGGAAAAAAACTACTGGCTTTTTTCAACCATGCAACCTGCTGGTGAACCTCCTGGGTTACTTGATACTCAATAAATAGGAGAGAAGCACAGAATATAGGTAAAGTTAGAAGCAGGGTGACTTTTAGCCAGACTGGGAACTTGAGTTGTCACATTGACTTCCATTACTTTCCATATTACTGCTGGGAAATATGCAATGTTCTGCATATCTGTTTTAATCAAGAATATATTAATCTTTTACTAACTTGATCTGTAAGTAGAAATTAAAGTCTTTCAATAATGAAATCTTCAATTTGCCGGTCCCTGAAGAGTGGAAGAGATCAAGTTGGGTTTTGTGGAATGTAAGGTTTATATAGTTTCAGGGGTGCTTTTTGATGGTGATTCTTAAATGTTATTACTTTAAATATTATTTTGAAATTTATTATTGAAGGTATATCTCAGTAAGTCTTTAATGTCCTGCTTTTGGAGATGATGAAGGGCCGGTGCTGTTAGCACCTGGGAGGTGCTAATGATGGTGGAGTCACTAGTGCGATTTTGCCTCAACATGGATCCAAGTAGCTACAAATCCTGAATGTTTTGATTATCCATGACTTGGGGCAGAGGTCAAAGCAAAGGGTCTCACTTCTTTTTTTTTTTTTAAAGAATGTCACTTCTAATTAAGTTCACTGAGCCAGAGAGCCTGCTGTGTTCCGAGAAGTTCAAATGCATCATGCCCAGACTTCAGTGAATCACAGTCCACATCTTGGGTAGAGGAGAGGCAGCGCCAAGTGGAACTGCTTACTGCAGACTGGTGTCCTCGTTGTTCTGTGCAGAAGAGATGATCAAGCTAACCTGCAGTTTCATAATCAAGATATTTAGGAACATCTTTCCCAGTGGGGTTTCCCCGATGTCCATTCAGTTGGCAATCTGTCGGGAGTCTTAGCAAGGACATTGTTTGCTGAGCTAAGAACATGGGTGCTGAATGACTCCGAATGGCGAGGACGGAAGGTTTTTCAGAGGAATGGTAACCTCAGCAAAACAGAATGCTCTCCTCCCCTCGTTCCTCATGTCGTGGACAGCCTGAACCTCCTGTTCCTGATCACTGTCACAAAACCCAGGAAGAGGGATTGTAAACTTGGTTGCAAACACATGGAGTCCTTCTTAAGAAAAAGAATACAAAAATATGAATACAAAATTAGGGATAGGGCCTTGGAAGGGTGTCTTGAAAGTAAGGGGTCCTAAATCTGAAGCATCATTAGCTTTGTCGTAAATGTGCCTCTAAGCTTGCCTGAGATTTAGGAAGCCTTTTTCTGCCCACTGGATTTCTGGCCAATAGTCCTTCTAGAAGGCAACGTGGAAAAGGACCAAAATCCACCATATTCATTCCCGCTGAGTGGGTGGCATAACATCAGAGCAGCAAGCCTGGGTCATCACAGGAACCGGCCTTTCACTAGCTCATCAAATGTCAACTTTGAAATGAGAAAAATGAGTAGAAACGGCAGGACCCTATCTGCCAAATATTTGAGTTATTATGACTATTTTCTCAGCATTCTCGTGCTGATTGCTCAGAGGTTGTTTGTGCTGCACAATGAAGTGTAGAGAAGAGTCAAGATGATTAGGCCAACTTCTGCTATTTATAACTTCCCATAGCAGCCACACCCCCCTCCGTTAAAAAAAAATTTTCTTTTATTTGTTAGGAATGGAACATTATGCCATTTTTGAAAGAGATGGCCCTTAGCTTCCTGCAGTGTGGTCAGGGATGACACAGAGGCTATCTTTTCCAGCTGTCTTTTAAGTTGGCCCATGATTATATATCTGATGTGATCTAATCTGTACTTTGGGAAGTTCCCTCTGGCTGTTGTGTGGAGAACTGATAGCGGGGACAAGAGTGAAAGCAGACAGATGAGCTAAGGGGCTCTTGCGTAGTCTAGGCAAGAGATGGCGGGGGTTGAGTCTTAGTAGGGAGGACTTCTGAGAAGAGGTTGGATTCTGGATGCTTTTCAAAGGGGGAGCTAACAGTACTGCTAATGAATTGGCTGTGGGCTGGGAGGCTGAGGGATGGGACAAAAAAAGAGGATCAAAGGTTGATTCCTAGGGTTTGGCCTGAACTAGTAGGTGAAATTACAGAAAAGGAGAAGATGGGGACAAGGGCAGGTTTAGAAAATAGCAATTGAGAATTCTCTTTTTATCATGAAATCGACCAGGTCAAACTTCACAGTCTATGGTATACCTATTCTAAACAATGCAAATTTTCAAGTCAATGGATAAAAAAATATTTATCCATTAAAGAATAGGCTCTATAGGCCAGGCGCGGTGGCTCACACCTGTGATCCTAGCACTCTGAGAGGCTGAGGTGGGACGATCGCTTGAGGTCAGGAGTTCGAGACCAGCCTGAGCAAGAGCAAGATCTTAAATTTAGAAAATAGAAAAATATTTTTCTAAAAATAGAAAAAATTTCTAAAATAGAAAATTTTATTTCAAAAAATAGCCAGGGAACTAAAAATAGAAACAAAAAATTAGCTGGGCGTGGTGGTGAGCACCTGTAGTCCCAGCTACTCGGGAGGCTGAGGAAGGAGGATTGCTTAAGCCCAGGAGTTTGAGGTTGCTGTGAGTTAGGCTGACCCCACAGTACTCTAGCCCAGGCAACAGAGGGAGACTCAGTCTCAAAAAAAAAAAAAAAATGGGGTCTATAAATGCCAATCCAAATAATATATTTGTGCAAATAAATTTTGTTTCTATTACCCTGCCATGGAGAAATCCATGTCCTGTCAGTGTTATAACTAGGTCAGCATGACCAAACTCCATTTCCTCTGGAGACTTTCAAGGCTTAAAAATAATGCAGAACGGCCAGGCATGGTGGCTCAGGCCTGTAATCCTAGCACTCTGGGAGGCCGAGGCAGGAGGATCGCTCCAGGTCAGGAGTTCGAGACCAGCCTGAGCAAGAGCGAGACCCCGTCTCTACTAAAAAACAGAAAGAAATGATCTGGACAACTAAAAATATATAGAAAAAATTAGTCAGGCATGGTGGCGCATGCCTGTAGTCCCAGCTACTCGGGAGGCTGAGGCAGAAGGATTGCTTGAGCCCAAGAGTTTGAGGTTGCTGTGAGCTAGGCTGATGCCACGGCACTCTAGCCCGGGCAACAGAGTGATCTGTCTGAAAAAAAAAAAATGCAGAAGAAGTAAAACTCAAATGACCACTATATTTGCAGGCCAAGCAATGATAGGTAAAAGGCAAGTCTCAAAGTTTAATTATCGGCAGTAGACAATTCTGAAAGATAATCTTTACATTCTCTATAACTGGGCAAAAGTCATCTATGTCTTAATTAGTTAATTAATTGTTTATATAATTAGCTTACATGCAAACAAAAAATGCACTCAACTCTTTCCAAAAGGAGGCAACCCATGTCCGTTTATAGCATCTATTGCTTCCCTGGTTACATTCATTCATTCAACAAGCATGTAATGAATGCCTATTATGTACCAGGCACAGTGCTAGATTATGGGAACATAATTATGAGCAAGGTATCTTCCCTTCTCTGTGGAACTTGCAGTCTAGATGGAGAGACAGAAAAGTAAAAACATGGGACTTCCAATTCCAGCAATCTGGCAGAATACATAACCTGAAAATGTTCTTATGAGAAACACTTAGAAATGTCAGCTAAAATGTTGAACTGAACTTGTAAGAAGAAAGAGAAATCGCCAGAGTACAAAGTGAAGAGAGAGCTGAAAACCAGAGTGGTGATGGCGAGAACAGAAGGTGTAGCTATGCTGGGGAAGGGCCGTAATTCCAAATATCTAAAATATTCCAGGAGATACCTAATGTGGGAGGGGACTACACAGGGGCCTGGACACCAGGAGGTGAGAGTCATTGGGTGCTACTCTGAAGGCTGGGTACCACAACCCACCTGGCAAAGCACTAAACCTACTGAGGTTCTGGCCAGTCAATGCCAAGACAATGTGGACTGGGCAGAAGATGAGAGAAGTCATAAATACCATGATCAATTCCATAAGGGAGTACTGTCACCTCTACCTGCAGTCCTTCTTTGCTGTGTCATGGATATTTTTTCTCTTTTATTGAAGCATAACTTATATACAGTAATATGCAGAAAGTCTGATATATTTAAAAAGTAATTATTCTTCTCTTCCTTTTTCTATTTTTAGAATTGTGTATGGTATGCGTTGGTGACGGTTAAATTTGTCATTTTGTCCACAAGTTGCAAAATGTGGAGGAGATCATGATGGAACCAGGAAAGAAACGGATGTCATAACTAGACAAGTATTGTTTCCTTTTGGAAGGAGTTGAGTGTATCTTTTGTTTGCATGTGAGATAATTATATTATGTTAGGCAGAGGCATTTAAAAAATTGTATATGGTATTTTAAAAAGTGGGAAGACGTTGCCTGGCAACCCATGGTTGGAATGCAGAGGACATCTGTTGTTTTCCTATCTGCATTCTACCTCTTTCTTTTGGAGAATGCCCCTCCCCCACTACAGACTGGTGTGGTGGGGCTGTCAATCACAGTTCCATGCTCTTCCCCGGTCAGTGATGACATCCAATCCCAACGAGGCCAGTTGGAAATGCTTTCTCTGGAAGAAAATTTTAATGGGAGGCTGGAAGACAGAAAATTCTTAAAGCTGATTCATTTTGGGGCAGTATTCTGAAGGGATTTTCTGTTCGTTTCTGTTATCTATTAATCCAGAACTGCCCTGATTCTTGTATATCTTGATACTTGGCTGTTCAGATTGTCCTTTTTTTCCCAGCTTGTCTTTTGATTCTGTGAATTTTCACATTTTCCATTGCGCCACAGAGCTGGCTATGAATTTTCATGTTTTCTTTTAATTAATTCCTTTATGTTCCTCCTTAGGTTAGTCAGAGTTGGTTTCTGTTGCTTGTAGCCAAAGAATTTTAATCTCTTGGCATTCGCTCAGTTAGGAAGGTCCCATAGCGAAGAGGACCCAAACGTGAGATGCTAGTGAGTGATCCAGCTTTTCTAACATGCGTATAGCAATTTTCTCCCCAGGCATACATCTCCATAGTGTATGAATGGGAAAAGGTTTCAGGCAGTGTGCCGGTAATTGCTGACACATTGTATTCAGGACCATTACCTAAGTATGGCCTCACGGATTTTACACTGTTCAAAACTCCAGGAAATGCCACCCATATAGATTATGATGTGAATGGTGCCTTTATGCAGTGCAGCAGCGACCTTTTTCTCTCCTAGTCTTGTTGCTGAGTTCGACTTTTTGTGCCAGCCTCATGCAGCCTACTCTTTTTCTTGAATTGCCTCTCAGATGCACAGTTGAGCTTCCCTGCAATCAGGCAGGGCCGTACCAGTCCATCAGATTGGTTTGTTTGTGTCTGAATCAAACAGGGGACAGAGATCAAGACTTTGTTTCTCAGGAAGTTTCTAGGGAATTAGAGGCTATGCCGAATGTTTGTGTACACCCCAAACTCCCAGTGTGGTTGTATTTGGAGATGGAGTGAAGTAATTAAGTGAAGTAATTAAGATTCAATGAAGTCATAAGGGTGGGGCCCTATCTGGCAGATAGTGTCTTTATAAAAGACACCAGAGAACTCTCACACATGCACAGACATAAGGAAAGGCCTCTATGTGAAAACATAGTGAGAAGGTGGTTTGCAAGCCAGGAAATGAGCCCTCCCCAGGAACCAAATTGACTGGCTCCTTGATTTTAGGCTTTCCATTCTTCAGAATTGTGAGAAAATATATTTCTGCAGTTTAAGCCATGCAGTCTCCCATGTTTTGTTATGGCAGCCCAAAGTAGACTAAGATAGATTGAAATAGGTATGTGGAGATGGAGGGAAGGGTATTACTGAATTTCACTCATCAGAAGCACTGGCTCCCAAACTGTGTTCAGTCTAGCCACTTTGTTACATAAAGAGGTGAAAATTAATCGATTGGGTGTTTGTTGCAGGGAGGACAGATGAATGAAAAATGTAAGAGAGGCTGGAACCAACTTTTTCTGTGTTTTATGCTTTCTTCAACATATAATCTACAAGTTCTTGTCATTATAGCATGGTGATTATCACACCACCACTGCCTCACACACACAAGCATTAAAAAAAGAAATCATATTAGTCATTAGGGAAATGCAAATCAAAACCACAATGAAATACCATTTCACACCCTTAGGATGTATAGGAAGGGTACAATAAAAAATGCAGACAATAACAAGTGTTGGAGAGAATGTGGAGAAATTGAAACCTCGATGTATTGATGGTAGGAATGTAAAATGGTGCAGCCACTGTGGAAAATAGTTTGGCAGTTCTTCAAAAAGTTAAATGAAGAGTTACCTTATGACCCATAGATTCTACTCCTAGGTATACACTCAAGAAAATTGAAAACATGTGTTGAGACAACACTTTGCATACAAATGTTCATAGAAGCACTATTCATAATAACCAAAAACTGGAAACAACCCAAATGTCCATCAACTTATGAATGGATAAGCAAAATATCATATATCCATAAATGAAATATTATTCATCCAAAGAAAGGAATGAAGCACTGATATATGCTGCAACATGGATGAACTTTGAAGACATTATGCTTAGTGAAAGAAGCCAATCACAAAAAGCTACATATCATATGATTCCACTTACAGGAAATGTGCAGAATAGCTTAATTCATAGAGACAGAAAGTAGATTAGTGCTTGCCAGGTGCCAGATGAGGGGGATAGGGAATGACTGCTAATAGATATGGAGCTTTATTTTGGGGCGATGAAAAATTTCTGGAATTTGATACTGGTGAAGTTTGCAAAACTTTGTAAATATACTAAAACCACTGAATTTTACACTTAGAGGGGTAAATTTTATTGTGTGCAAATCATACCTCAATAAAGAAAACCAGAAATGATAGCAAGCTGATTTCTATGCTTATAGACCTTGAACAACCAGCCCTTTAGTACCACTATCCAATTTTGCATTTTGCACTAAAATGTTAAGCAAGAAGAAATGACTCAGGATACAATGCTGATTATAAATACAATACAAAATTCTACAAAATGCAAATGCCTAAGTGCATAAGGTAGAATGTCAAGGTCTCCTATAATCTCACAGTAGGAGTTAATGTAATGCTAATAGTTTAACAGATCAATCATAACATCTCAAATTCCTAATAAAAGTTGATATTTTACTTCTGAAATCCAAAACAGGATTTCACCACTGATCAGTAACTTGCTCTCCTCCAAGCAGTAATTCAGGGCCCCAGGCTCCTTTCATGTTGTGTCTTGTCTTGAACACCCAGCTTTCAAAGTTGCCCCAGAAGGAGAGAGTGTGGAGAATTGTCCACAATCCCATTGGCTGGATCTCGGGCACATGGCCATAGCTATCTGCAAGACGCTGAGCAATGTAAGCTAATGAGTGCCCAGGAGGAAGAGGAAAGAGATTTGTTAAATTGCTGGCGAGTCTCTGCCACACCTACCCCACCAATAACTCTGTCAATAGTTTAGAGCAATGTCCTCTAACTTTTTTGCATACGTATGTACTAATATATAACAACTTTTTTTTTTTTTTGAGATAGGGTCTCACTCTGTCACCTGGGCTAGAGTGCAGTGGCATCATCATAGCTCACTGCAACCTCAAACTCCTGGACTCAGGTGGTCCTCCTGCCTCAGCCTCCCAAGTGGCTGGGACTACAGGTGTGTGCCACACCACATCTAGCTAATTTTTTTCTATTTTCAGTAGAGATGGGGTCTCTTTTGCTCAGTCTGGTCTCAAATTCCTGGCCTCAAGCAATCATTCTGCCTTGGCCTCCCAGAGTGCTAGGATTACAGGCATGAGCCACTGTGCCCACCCTATAATAGCATTTTTAAATGAAAATGGGATCATACTATGCATATTGGTTACTATGCATACAATAGGCAGATTCAGATATGACCTACACTTATTTGGTTGTCATTCATACGCATTCAGAATTTAGAATACACTGATTCAAACCTTGGTAATCTCAAGCAGACATTACACACTGTTATTCACATGTTTTTCATGCTGACTCAAATGCTCCTCAGCACACTCTGACATGCTAGCTTGTGGGGACGGCCAATCTAAAATAAGAAGAATTGAAGGGGGGGGGGGTTCATAGCTCTGGGGTTTATCTTCCCAGGGAGTTGCCTTCTTTACTCCTTCAAAAGAAAATTCAGACTGGGTACAGTGGCTTATGCCTATGATCCCAGCACTTTGGGAGCCCAAGGCAAGATGATTGTTTGAGGCCAGGAGTTCAAGACCAGACTGAGCAACATAGTGAGACCCCTGTCTCTACAAAAAATAAGAAAAAATTAGCTGGGTGTAATGGTGCATGCCTGTAGTCCCAGCTACTCAGGAGGCTGAGGCTGCATGCAGTGAGCTGTGATAACTGCCACTGCACTCCACCCTGGGGACAACAGAGCAAGAAAGTTTATAACTATTAATATAATTATATTAAATGAATTAATTTCAGTAAACTTTCCCTGTTCAGATTACTATGTGGTTCTGTCTCCTGGTTGGACCTTAACTGACATATTCTCCCGGTTGGACCCTGGGGTCATATTCTCATTTATTTACAGTATATATATATATTTTGGAGTCTAGCTCTGTCACTCCGATAGAGTGCAGTGGCATCATCGTAGTTCACTACAACCTCAAACTCCTGGGCTCAAGTGGTCCTCCTGCCTCAGCCTCCCAAGTAGCTGGGACTACAGGCACATGCCACCACACCCAGCTAATTTTTCTATTTTTTCTAGAGACGGTCTCGCTCTTGCTCAGGCTGGTCTCAAACTCCTGAGCTCAAGTGATGCTCCAACCTCAGCCTCCCAGAGTGCTAGGATTACAGGTGTGAGCCACCATGCCTGGCCTCAGTATACTTTTACTGTATATTAAATTCACATATTTGTACGTGGGTCTATCTCTGGGATCTCTATTTTGTGCTATTGGCCTCTTGGCCTAATTTAATCTTTAATGTAGTAACAGGTGCAAAGTACTTAGCCATTACCCAGCACATAGTAGGTACTCATTAAATGGTAGCAGTAATGATCATAGTGGATATTACCTATCTTTGTCCTCACAGAGCACCTGCCTAAGACCAATAATCTGGGTTTAACTTAACTTAATGGGCTGGGAGAAGGGATGCAACCCCCATAGGAGGGAGGCATGTTTCTCAGTTAAGTCAATTTACGAATGAATAAAAATCCAGGAATTGTTGTTTTTTCTGGCTTTAGGCCACTGCTTTAACCATCACCCATAATTCAGACTATGTAGGCATTTATTCCCACAATGATTGTGATAGATCTATTCTATAAGTTTTGAATTTTCTTGGGCATGATGAGAAATCATAAACCTGTACAATGCAACCTCATATCAGAATTCTGGAAAAATGCTCCAAATATACATAGTACTTTGTTTCTTTTACATTCTTGTTCCAAAGGAGAAGTTTGTCTCACAGATTACATGTGACTGTAAATTATAAAACAAAATCTAAACAAATAGAAAAACATCTCCTATTCTTGGATGGGAAGATTTAAAATCTCTAGTTTACTGAAATCAATTCAATTAATACAATTCTAGTTATAAACTTAATAACTTTTTTGAAGTGGATAAAATAATCTTTGAGTTGATGTTGTAGATGGTCCAGAGATAAGCATCAATTCCTTCCCTCCCTGATGTGAAGTTATCCTTCCCTTTGAACCTGGGCTGGGCTTAGCGACTCAATCAAGAGAATGCTGACTTGCTTAATCAATAGAATGCAGAGGACATGTCATCTGGGCATTTCCAAGGTTAGAGCATAAGAAACATTGCAGCTTCCATCAGTATCTCCTGGAATGTTTTCTCTTGAGACACTCCCTCTTAGAACCCAGATACCATGATGTGAGACTCCCAAGCCACATGGACAGGCCACTTACAGGTGCTCTGATTGACAGTCCCGAGTGAGCTCCAAGCAGAGAGCCAGCATCGACTTCCAGCATGGAATGAGCCATTCTGGATACCCAGCCAGCCCAGTGAAGCTTTCCAATGGCTCCAACCCCGATCATCATCTGACAGTAATCACACAAGAGACCCCAAGTGAGGACTGCCCAGCCAAGTTCAGTCAAGCCACGGGAGCATGAGCGATAATAAGTTGTTGTTTTAAATCACTAAGGTTTGGTTCGGTTTATTATGCAGTAATAAATAACTGGAACAGAAATTAATACCGGAAGTGTTATGCTGCTGTGACAAAAACCTAAAACATGTGGGAGTGACTTGAGGCCAGGTAGTGGTTGGAAGCTGGAAGGGACTCAAGGAAGCTGTTAGTGAAGATTGGAAGGAGAGCAAGGAAATTGTTACTGAAGGCTGGAGAAAAGGCAACTACTGTTAGGTAGTACAAAACATTTAGAAGAATATCACCTGTGGTAAAACATAAAATAGAAAGTATATTTAATGTATTGGTAAATTGGGCTAAGGAGATTTCTAGGCAGAATGTTCAGCCAAGTGCTTTCTTTTCCTTATTTCTTTCTTTCGTTTTTTTTTTTTTAAAGATGGGATCTTGCTATGTTGCCCAGTCTGGCCTCAAACTCTTGGGATCATGGAGTGATCTTCCCACCTCAACCTCCCAAGTAGCTTGGACTACAGGTGCACACCCAGCTCCAACTGATTTCTTTTAGCTGTCAATGATAAGGTACAGGAAGAGACAGATAAGCAAAAAAGGGTTCAGGTTTCTAGAAAAATTTAGAGGATATATAAAGGGCTGAGGACAGTATTTCTAGCCATCAAAAGTTTCTCAAATGAAGAACAATATTAAGATAAAGATGAAGTCAAGAGTGCAGCTGTTAGACTTTTTAAGACCTCAGAAAGTTCTAAGTGCATATCTTATAAATTCTCTCAAGTAAATGAGGAGCTACTAAGAATGCTAGAATGCCTCATAGACTCTTTTAAGAATCTTAAGGAGCCAGGCGCGGTGACTCATGCCTATAATCCTAGCACTCTGGGAGGCTGAGATGGGAGAGATCGCTGGAGGTCAGGAGTACGAGACCAGCCTGAGCAAAAGCCAGGCTCTATCTCTACTAAAAATAGCAAAGTCATAACATGCAACCAAAATGTTTGTACCCCCATAATATCCTGAAATAAAAAAAAATAATAAAAATAGAAGCAAATTAGCCAGACAACTAAAAATACATAGAAAAAGTTAGCCGGGCATGGTGGCGCATGCCTGTAGTCACAGCTACTCAGGAAGCTGAGGCAGAAGGATCGCTTGAGCCCAGGAGTTTGAGGTTGCTGTGAGCTAGACCGATGCCCCAGCACTCTAGCCCAGGTGACAGAGTAAGACTCTGTCTCCAAAAAAATAAAATAATAAAATAAAATAAATAAAGAATCTTAAGGGTGTTAGCATCTGAATCTCAGGCCAAGGTAGAGAGGGACCCGTCTTAAAAATATTTGTGACTATGGCTTTTGAGGCCTCAAATAAGATTCATAAAAAACTCATAAAAAATTAAAGAGAATTGCATATGTAGAAGCTCCACCAGCTTCAACTAAAAGGAATAGTTCAAAATGTAAAGAGCCCTTGGAACACAGAAGCAGGTTTCAAAAGCTACACAGCAGCAAATATGGGCCATTTCTTATGGAAAAGGAAGGATGACTCAAAGTGAAGATCAAGAACCCAGAGGGCAGAGCTCAGAACCATGGAGGACCACTCTCAGGGAGCAGGATTGGGTCCCAGTCAGGGAAATGGAAACATGCACCCAGCTGGGATTTCAGAATTGCTATGGAACATGACTGTGATGTGCCTCCTGTTCACCCCTTTTGAACAGGAGTCTTTAGTGCAGTTACCCTAGCCCCATAACCGTTGTATGTTGCATTTGTGTTACGGATAATTTGATTCTACTTCACAAGTCTTCATATCAAGAGGAACCCCAATTAAGGAGCTACGCCTGAAAAGCCTTATCTGCACCTAGACCTCATTTAGATGATGAGATCCTGACCTTTGAGCTGATGCCATGTGCGATGAGACTTTGAGGGTCCTTGGAGGAGGGTGAGTGTATGCTGCACATGGAATGGATGTGAGTTGTATTGGCCAGAGGGTGGGATGTTGTGGAGAGTCTTTAAATATGTACATTGTCAGTCTTGGTATGTCCTCTTTTTTACTCCTGCTTTTTTTGTCCTTTTCTTCATTATTTCACCAGCGGTTTGTCTATTTTATTTCTCTTCTCAAAGAACCAACATTTGGTTATGTCAATCTCTTTTATCACGTATATTTGTTTTCTCTTTATTTAGTTTTTCCTTTTATTTTTATTATCTTGTTACTTCTTTCTTTGGATCAGTTCTGTTGTTGCTGACTTCTTGACTTCAAAACTTAGCTCTTTAAATTTTAGCCTATCTTCTTTTCTTTCTTTGTTTTTTTTTTCTTTTGCAGATGCCACTATAGGTTTATTTTATTTTATTTTATTTTTGAGACAGAGTCTCACTTTGTTGCCCGGGCTAGAGTGCCGTGGCATCAGCCTAGCTTACAGCAACCTCAAACTCCTGGGCTCAAGCAATCCTCCTGCCTCAGCCTCCCGAGTAGCCGGGACTACAGGCATGTGCCACCATGCCTGGCTGTATTTTTCTATATATTTTTAGTTGTCCAGCTAATTTCTTTCTAATTTTAGTAGAGACGGGGTCTCACTCTTGCTCAGGCTGGTCTTGAACTCCTGACCTTGAGCGATCCTCCCGCCTCAGCCTCCCAGAGTGTTAGGATTACAGGCATGAGCCACTGCGCCCGGCCTCACCACACTTTTTGACATAGAATTCCAGGTCTCCTTCAGTACACTTGGTAATCTGAGCAAGCCATGCCTTCTCAGAGAACCTCTCATCTCAGCCAAATAGCTGCAGCGGAGGAGGTGGTAATTCCCTGAAACTGGGAGGGAAAACCGCAGGCTGAAGGGCTGGCAGCAGTGACTCAAACTGAGCTTGGATGAACTGGAGTGGTTCGTGTTTCACACTTAGCTGCCGTGAGCCTTGATGACCTTGGGGATGGAGGTAGTACCCAGCTGGTAAATGGACAGGTCAAAGCGGGTGGTAAAGCCCTGAGGATTCTCATCACCCTCTTGCAGACACAATCTGAAGCCGCTCTGACAGGGCGGCTGTGTTGGGTAGTGTCATGTAGAAAATCCCAGGGTCGGCCGGGCGCGGTGGCTCACGCCTGTAATCCTAGCACTCTGGGAGGCCGAGGTGGGCGGATCGTTTGAGCTCAGGAGTTCGTGACCAGCCTGAGCAAGAGCGAGACCCCATCTCTACTAAAAATAGAAAGAAATTATATGGACAGCTAAAAATATATATAGAAAAAATTAGCCGGGCATGGTGGCGCATGCCTGTAGTCCCAGCTACTCGGGAGGCTGAGACAGGAGGATTGCTTGAGCCCAGGAGTTTGAGGTTGCTGTGAGCTAGGCTGACGCCACGGCACTCACTCTAGCCTGGGCAACAGAGTGAGACTCTGTCTCAAAAAAAAAAAAAAAAAAAAGAAAATCCCAGGGTCCTCAGCAGCAACTGGGTTAGGTGGACATGTTCTGTTGTGAGCCACTGGAAAACAGTGCCTGTGATTTTTCTTTTTTCTTTTCTTTTTTTTTTTTTTTTTAACCAAATATTGGTCACTGAACATGTGACATGGCCCAAGCAATGCCGGCTTCCCACCCTGGCTCTTTGAGTGATGAAAAGCCAGAGTGAGTCTGTTAAGTGGGAAGCAGACAGAGCCTGTAGAAACAACAGCCACTGCTGGTTTCATGACACTCAGTATGGCACCAAAAGGATAGACAAAGGTGACAGCCTGAGCATTGTTTCCACTGCTTTCCTCATCAATGATTCCAGGCACAGCCTTTCCTGCAGCTTGGCTAATTTCCTTGTTCAAGACTCAGTTGGAAACTAGAGCTTCTTTAGGATGGAAATACTTGTAATATACATTTCTAACAGCACCATCATTATTAACCAGGATTCCATACTCTTCTAGTAAAAAGTTGATATTGGTATCAAATCTGGACTCTCCACCTTCTCCTAGCATTACAAGGATATTGCCACTGCTGTCAAGTTACTTCTTCAGGACTTCAAACTCAGCAGCAGTAAATTTTCCCCTTGGTCCAGCTGTAATCCACAGTTTCACCACAATTATCTTCTTAGATGTGATTTCTTCTTTTAAGCTCTGAATCTCCCAATTACTCCGAAATTTTTTTCTGCATGGATTCATAGCCATTGTTGGTGGTAAATACCTCCTTTTTGTATGCATTAAAAAGAATGGTGCTCCGGGGGTGGTTTACACCTGTAATCCCAGCACTCTGGGAGGGTGAGGTGGAGGATAGCTTGAGCTCAGGAGTTCAAGACCAGCCTGAGCAAGAGCGAGACCCCATCTCTACTAAAAAAATAGAAAGAAATTAGCTGGACAACTAAAAATATAGATAAAAAATTAGCCGGGCATGGTGGCACATGCCTGTAGTCCCAGCTACTCGGGCTGAGGCAGTAGGATTGCTTGAGCCCAGGAGTTTGAGGTTGCTGTGAGCTAGGCTGACACCATGGCACTCTAGCCCGGACAACAGAGTGAGACTCTGTTTCAAAAAAAAAAAAAAAAGAATGGTCCTCCGAAGCACTTTCTCCATGGTTACCTGAAGCCCAGTGACCACAGTCTTCACCTGAGGCTGCCCAGCATCCTACAGCCAGCTAGGTATCCAAGGCCGCTTAGCAACAGCAGAGGTCCAGCGCACTGGGAAGGCGTGGCCCTGGGCCTTATCTTCTTACCTAATATAAGTACTCGAGGATATGCATTTCTCCTTAAGTACATCAGATAAGTTTCAATATATTTTTTAATCATTCAATTCTAAGTATTTTCTGATTTCCTGTACAATGTCTTCTTTGGTCAGTTTAGCAGTATATTTTAAATTGTCCAAACATACAGAGCATTTAAAGTTGTTAGTGTTATTTTTTTTGACAAGAGGAAAGCATGTTTAATGTTCAATCTACTTAAAATAAAAGTATTTGAATAACAATCTCTTGGGAAGCCTTTCTTTGAGGGGTCACATGGCCACCTGTAGGGCATTCTTCCTGTGTTCCTCTTTGTGGGAACTTGAATGCACCTTGTGGTCAATGGATGGATACCTTCATGTTGGATTGGAGAGAAGCCATGATACTGATTTTAGAAGGGTGAAGAGGAAGATGCCAAGTGTGTGGGCTATATTTTCATTTCCACTTTCCTACACAGACTTAAAAATAAAAACTGTTTTTTTGATCCAAGTACAAGCCACTATATGCAAGTTGTTCCAGTTGTAGGAGATGGTCATGTCACTTCACCTTTCCCAGTTCCTGAAACTGGAAGATTAAACAGAAGTCCATACGCCTAAGAGAATGGGATTGACTTGTCCAGTCTCCCCCAGTGGAAGAGTTTCACACCACGCACTATTCTTGTTAGTAACACTGAAACATTTGGGTGACTTGGGATGACCTCAATGGAAACCCCACCGTTCCCCTACGCCACACCTTCTGGCTAAACCACATCCTCCCCCTAAGTCACACCTACCCCTACGCCCAGTCTTCCCCCAAGCCACTCCTTCTCCCTCAGTTGTTACTGTTATTGTTGTTATTGTCCTCTGATTATGATGTAGACACACAATGTGGTAAGTACACTGATTCTTTGGTATTTAAGGCTTGTTTTGCAACCTAGAGCATGGTCAATATTTATAAAAGCTCCATGGAAATGCTTGATGAAAATATATATTCCCTAATATTGGGTAACATTTTCTAAATATAATCTATTAAGTCAAACCTGTTGGGTTTTTTTTTTAACTGCTTCCTACTTGGAAGAATTGTATCCTATCTGTGACATCTTTGATCTTTGGCAAGAGTAATTCACTTTTTCCTTTCATTGTTAATGTGACATGAAATATTTGAAAGTTTTATAGTGTATATAGTATGCTTGATATTAAACTGTGAATTTGGGAGTTTTATACCTAACAGTTTGTCAATATTTTAAGATACTGGTATTTGATTCCCTCTTTATGTGAACAAATTGATTCCAAATTTTAAGCTGGAAAGTCATTGCAAAATTATTTCCAATGCAATCATAACCATGTGAAGAAATAAGTCACATAGTTTAAATTAAGAATTATGTACATATTGTTCATACTGTTTGTGTTCCGATCATGAAACAAAAATAATAAAATATTGGTTATAAAATGTATAGGTTAACATAGAAGTAGACAGAGTTCAGACATATATCCCAATGTCCATGGGAATTTTAAAAATGGTAAAATAGTGTTTTAATTCATTGAGGAAGGTACGGTTTATTTAATAAATTAATTAGCCATCCACCTGGAATAAAATAAGATTGGATTCCCAAATTCACAATGGATTTACAAACTCACTACATTCAGAAATAAATTCTGGCTACTTTGGAGGCTGAGGCAAGAGAATTGCTTGAGCCTAGGAGTTCCAGGCTGTAGTGTGCTATAACAGTGCCTGTGAATAGCCAGTGCACTCCAGCCTGGCAACATTAGTGAGACCCCATCTCTGAAAGAAAAGAAGAAAGAAAGAAAGAAAGAAAGAGAGAGAGAGGGAGGGAGGGAAGGAAGGAAGGAAGGAAAGACGGAAGAAAGGGAAGAAAGAAAGAAAAAGAAGGCAAGAAAGAAAGAAAGAGAAAGAAAGGAAGGAAGGAAGAAAGAAAATGAACTCTAGATCTAAATGGATTAAAGTTTAAGTATAAAAATTATTAAAAACATGAAATAAAAATTTGAGTCTAGATATATAGCTTACGATTTATAAAGACTTGTTTAAACATGAGAAAAAGAAGGTCAAGGAAAAGTTAGGTCTATTAATATTAGACTTCATAAAAATCCATTTTTTTTTAATTTTCTTAAATTTTTATTTATTTATTTATTTATTTTTTAGAGACAAGGTCTCACTCTGTCACCTAGGCTGGAGTGCAGTGGTGTGATCATAGCTCACTGTAACCTCGAACTCCTGGCCTCAAGTGATCCTCTCGCCTCAGCCTCTTGAGTAGCTGGGATTACAGATCTGAGCCCCTGTGCCCTACAAAAACCCATTTTTTGATAAGGAAAAAGATAATAAAGCCAAAAGATAAATAAATGATAGATTGAGAAAATGTTTGCAAGGCATGGAATTGAAAGGGGGTTAAATTTGTAATATATAATGAGAGTGTATAAATTGATTTAAAAAAAAAAAAAACGGCAACCATCTGCAGCAAGGGGGCTATAGGTCACCCCATTAACCTCCCTCTTCTAAGTTTCCCCTGAGGAAGAGAGGTCTGTGAGAGCCAGAGAGAAGCTGCTCTCCAAAGATGGATGGCACAGTGAATCTGAGCAGTGCAAGGGATGGGCTATGTCAACAAAGTGTGGACTGTGTGCACAACCTCAGATCTACCATCAAAACGTGAATCTGCTGTGAAGAATGGAGGTCGGTGACCACTTCCAACTTCCATACCTTTGGGATTTGCCACAGCATTCCTGCCAAGGCACACTCTCCTTGGATTAGTCCCAGCCAATGACTAAGCCCAGTGACTAAGCCCAGTGGACATACTACGGCTGGGCCATTTCTGCCCGATGTGGGACTCCTTTAATGGGCATTCAGCCTGGCCAAGACTTCAGAGCTGCACTACACCCTGGGCCTCCTCCCATCCAATCCTCCCTCCTTCTTTCTTCCTTTCCTTTCATAGCTGTCAGTCCTGCATCATGGCCTGAAGATTTTTCCTGGCTACTCCTGCTTCCTCTCCTTTTATCTTTCACAGACATTTCCCCCTTGAATTTCGGATTCCATCCTTAGCAGCTGCTTGCAAGAGGACTTGAAGTTACACAGCTCCTGTTTCTGAGAAACAGTTTGTTTGCTATGGGTGCTGCTATGATGAAAGCCTAAAACATGGTACTGGCTTTGCAACTACCTGGCTGACAGAGGCTGGAAGGACTTTGAGGGAAAAGGCCAAAGGGCCTCAGGGCCCCAAGTGTTGGCTGAAACCCGAAGGGCCTTGGGGAGACTGCTGATGGGAGCCCAAAGCAAAGTGAGGAAACTGTTTTTGAAAGCTGGAGGAATCCTAGCACTCCGGGAGGCCGAGGTGGGAGGATCGCTCGAGGTCAGGAGTTCAAGACCAGCCTGAGCAAGAGTGAGACTCCATCTCTACTAAAAAAATAGAAAGAAATTAACCAGACAATGAAAAATATATAGAAAAAATTAGCCGGGCATGGTGGCGTATGCCTGTAGTCCCAGCTACTCAGGAGGCTGAGGCAGGAGGATTGCTTAAGCCCAGGAGTTTGAGGTTGCTGTGAGCTAGGCTGATGCCATGGCACTCTAGCCTGGGCAACAGAGTGAGACTCTGTCTCAAATAAAAGGAAAAGAAAAAGAAAGCTGGAGGAAAGGGGATCTTTGCCCAGAAAGCTTGCTAGTACTGTCACCTGAGGTAATGTAGAAAGTAGTAAATGTCCCTAATGAGCTCAGTGATCTAGCCAAGGAGATTTATAGGCAAAATATCGAAAGTGCTACCTGGCTTCTACATGCTGCCTGTGATAAAACATGAGAGAAAAGAGATAAACTAAAAAACAGACACGATGGAGAGGGCAAGTCGGTGAGCTGGGGGTTCATGTAGCGGGCAGCTAAAGGGCTACCCGCTCTCCGGAGGGCTTCCACAAATTCCTGAGCCCAGCCAAGGGGCCAGGCCCCCTTCTCCAAGGTGCTCAGAAGCAGTTCAGCTGCGTGCATGTTCCCGGAGTTGGCGACTGTCCTCTGAATCTGCTCCTTCACGTCTGCGGGCAGAAAGGTCAAGTAGTCCAGCACAGGCTCCACCTGGATGTACATTTTCACCCTGGCCCTGAAACACGAGATGAGTCTATCAGGTGTTTGAAAGTGTGGCCAAGAAGTATGATGTGATGAATGATATGATGAGTCTTGGTATCCATCGTGTTTGGAAGGATTTGCTGCTCTGGAAGATGCGTCCAGTTCCTGGGACCCAGCTGCTTGATGTTGCTGGAGGCACAGGTGATATTGCATTCCGGTTCCTTAATTATGTTCAGGCACAGCATCAGAGAAAGAAGAAGAGGCAGTTAAGGGATCAACAAAATTTATCCTGGGAAGAAATTGCCAAAAAATACCAGAATGAAGAGGATTCTTTGGGCGGTTCCCACGTCATGGTCTGTGACATCAACAAGGAGATGCTAAAGGTGGGAAAGCAGAAAGCCTTTGCTCAAGGACACAAAGCTGGACTTACATGGGTATTGGGAGATGCTGAAGAACTGCCCTTTGATGATGACAAGTTTGATATTTACACCATAGCCTTTGGGATCCGGAATGTCACACACATTGATCAGGCACTCCAAGAAGCCCATCGGGTCCTGAAACCAGGAGGACGGTTTCTCTGCCTGGAGTTTAGCCAAGTGAACAATCCCCTCATATCCAGGCTTTATGATCTATATAGCTTCCAGGTCATTCCTGTCCTGGGAGAGGTCATTGCCGGAGACTGGAAGTCCTATCAGTACCTCGTAGAGAGTATCCGAAGGTTCCCATCTCAGGTACAAAACCTCTATAGCTTAGACCATAAAACAAAGACCCTAAAGTTGAAATCCAAAAAAAAAAAAAAAAAAACAAACAAACTGTTAAATATAAAGGAGACCACGTATTGTATGATTCCATTTATATGTGTTAAACAGAAAAAACCTTAGAGAAGTTCAAATTTTAACTGAGTTTACTTGAACAAAGAAAAACAAAACAAAACACAGCAAAACAAAAACAATTTGCAAAGTGAGCAGTCCTCGGACCACCCGTTCAGGGAGCTCCAACCAATACCGTGATCTGACAGCAGCATTCATAGGAAATGGAAGTGGAGGTGTAAAGACAACAATTGGTCACTGTTTCGTTGGTTAATTGGTTACAGAACCTCCTGCAGTTAACTAAGGTTCAGCTACTAGAGTTAAACTCCACATTGGTTTGATTTGTTAAGCTTAGTGAAGGAACCTAGTACAAATCAATGGGTTCCCATAAATTTTAACATATGAAATGCCCAGAAAAGGTAAATCTATAGAGATAAAAAGTAGATTAGTGATTGCCTATAGATGAGCAGGGAGGCTTGGGAGGTGCTATGGTCTGAATGTGTCCCCACATGCACATGTTGAAACTTAATCATTGATGTAATAGTAGTAAAAGACGGGGCTTTTAGGAGGTTATTAAATCATGGGGGCAGAGCCCTCATGGATGGCATTAGGGCCCTTACAAAAGTCCTCGTGGGAGGAGGGGAGTGGGTTCACTCCTTTCCATCTCTTCTGACATGCGAGGACACAGTGGTTGTTCCTTTTGTCCTTCTGCCCTTTGGCTTTTCTAGCCATGTGAGGACACAGCAAGAAGGCCCTTCCTGGCCAGGCGCGGTGGCTCACGCCTGTAATCCTAGCACTCTGAGAGGCCGAGGCGGGTGGATCGCTCAAGGTCAGGAGTTCGAGACCAGCCTGAGCAAGAGCGAGACCTCATCTCTACTAAAAATAGAAAGAAATTATCTGGACAGATAAAAATATATATAGAAAAATATTAGCCGGGCATGGTGGCACATGTCTGTAGTCCCAGCTACTTGGGAGGCTAAGGCAGAAGGATTGCTTGAGCCCAGGAGTTTGAGGTTGCTGCGAGCTAGGCTGAAACTACAGCACTCTAGCCCGGGCAACAGAGTGAGACTCTGTCTCAAAAAAAAAAAGAAAGCCCTTCCCACACACCAAATGCTGGTTCCTTGATCTTAGACTTCCAAACCTCCAGAACTGTGAGAAATTTCTGTTGTTTATAAATTATGCAGTCTCGTGGATGTTGTTATAGCAGCACAGACAGACTAAGACATGGGGACACAGAGAGTGACTGCTCATGCTAATGGGTACCAGGATCTTTTCTGGGGTGATGAAATTGTTCTAAGATTGATTGTGTTGATGGTTGTATAACTCTGTGAATATACTCAAAACCATTAAATTGTATGTTTTAAATGGGAAAATTGTATGGTATGTGAATTATATCTCAATAAAGCTAATATATAGGACTTACTGGGCTTGAACATTAAACCATTATATTTTTCATTGCCAGCCTCACCAGATGGTAAATGATTCTAAGAAATGGCTCTGGGCAGAAATAAAATCCAACACACTATCAGGAAAATATTATCTAAAAAAGACATTAAGGGTTAAGACTCTAAAAAGATCTAAGGAGATGCCTTATAGAATGTGTCAGACAGAAAAAAGGCTCTCCAGAGATTTTAAGGACATTATTTCACAGCAATTTCTTAAGGTAGAGAAGAGCGTATCTCAAAGAGATTTGTGAGGGTGGCTTTTGTTGAATGGAGTGGATTATGATTTGATGCATAAAGAACTCACAAAGCTCAGGAGGAACCATGAATACCAAAGTGTGAGGTTGGCATGCTGGAGGAAGGAGCCTCTAGAAGTTGAAAAAGGGAGAGAAAATTCTCCCCTGAAGACTTGAGCAGGAATGCAGACCTGCGGACACCTATATTTTAAACTTCTAACTTCCAGAACTGTAAGAGAATAAATTTGCCTTGTGTTAAGCCAAAAATAAATAAATAAATAAATATTTAAAAATTTAAAAACCACAAAGCTTTTAAGAAAATTGCTCTAGCAGAAGCATTTTCAGCTGGGACTAATGAAATACATAGTACAAAATGAAAAGATGCCTTTGCACCCTTATCCTTTCACAGGCAGGAAGCAGGCTGAGAAGGCTACTCAAATGCAAACTCAATTTTCTTACAGAAAATGAAGGAGGTTCTAGAGAGTGAAGCCAAGAGCCCAGACACTAGAGCCAAATCCACAATGAACAACTCTCAGGCTGTTGGACTAAGCCTGAATTAAACTTTGTCTGTTGGATTTCAGAATTCTCTGCTGTGTGCCTCCCATTTTCTCTCTTTTTGAAAGAGGGTGACTATAGAGATTATCCTACGCCTTTCCCACCATTGTAGGTAGGATGTGTATAGAAGGCAGATGACTTTTTTCTTTAGTTCATATATTTGCTATGTAAGAAGGGATGTCAAGGAGAGACCAATCAGGAGATAAATTAAGAGGTTTTTAAGATAGTCCAGGCAAGATATGATGGTGGCTTGGAGTAGATAGCAGTGCAGAAAATGATTAAGTCAAGAGAGTCTGAATATATTTTAAAATCAGAGCCAACAGGCTTTGTTGATATATTGGAAATGGGACATAAGAAAAAGAAGAGTTGAATGTGATTCCACAATCTTTAGCTTGAAGAACTGGGTGAATGAAAGTTCCCATCCAACTACTTTTGTCTGTCCCTTTTCAAAGCAAAATGCTCTGTCACCATTTTCTCACCTCCCACTTTTCATCCCACCTCTATCCAGTCTCTGACTGCTACCACTCTACAAAAAAAATGCTGTTGAAAATATCACCAATCCCCACCGTGTTTCTAAATCCAGTGGATACTTTTTCATCATTGTGACATGATCACTCTATTTTATTTAGTACAGGTATCCACTGACTTTTTCAAATGTTTCTTCCCTTGGCTTTTATGAACCATGGACTTTTCTGGTTTTCTGATATCTCTCTGGTTGCTCCTTCTCAGTCTCCTTTTCTGGCTTCTCTCTCTCTCCTTTTTTTTTTTTCCCAAGACAAGGTCTCACTCTATCACCCAGGCTAGAATGCAGTGGCATCATCGTAGCTCACACCAACCTCAAACTCCTGGGCTTAAGCGATCCTACTGCCTTAGCCTCCCAAGTAGCTGGGACTACAGGCATGCGCCACCATGCCCGGCTAATTTTTTCTATATATATTTTTAGTTGTCCATATAATTTCTTTCTATTTTTTAGTAGAGACGGGGTCTCGCTCTTGCTTAGGCTGGTCTCGAACTCCTAACCTGGAGCGATCCACCCGCCTCGGCTTCCCAGAGTGCTAGGGTTACAGGCTGAGCCACCGTGCCTGCCCAGATCACTCACTCTTAAATCTATCCATTTCTTTATTTTTTTTTTTAATTTAAAAATTTTTTAGAGACTGGGTCTGGCTCTGTCACCCAGGCTGTAGTGAGGTGGTGCGATCATAGCTCTCTACAACTTCGAACTCCTGGCCTCAGGGGGTCCTCCCACCTTAGCCTCCCCAGATGCTGGGATTACAGGCATGCACCACCACACCCAGCTCTGTCCATTTCCTTTCATCCCTACTGCTGCTATTGTAGTACAAGCCATTGTCATCTTTTGCCTGGACCTCCGCAACAGCCCCCTTCTCTGGCCTCCGCAACAGCCCCCTTCTCTGGCCTCCCTGCATCTACTTTGACCCCTCTCTATGCTATGGTTAGAATGTTCTTGTTCAAACACAAATAGGATTGTGCACTTTCTCAGTTTAAAGTTTTTCAATAATCGCCCTTGGAATATATTCCAAAATCCTTAATATAGCACATAAGGCTTTGCACCATCTGGACCCTGCTATTCCTTTTATCTCAATCTCATATCATTTCCCTTTATTCTTTGTGCCCAACCACACCGATCTTTTCTCAGTTCCTTGAACCTGCCATGCTTCCTCTAACCTTTGGGCCTTGACACTTTTTCTTTCTGCTCAAACAACTCCATTCTATTGTCTGGCTAACTCATACTCATCCATCAGGTCTCATTGAATAGCAGTTCCTCAGGGTAGCCTGCCCTAATCCTCCCAGATTAAATCAACTCACTCTGTTTTGTGTTTCCTTAACCTTCTGAACTTCTGTTTAGCAGCACTTTGCTTATGATTCTTATAATTGTTTAATAGAGTATCTGATTTGTGTCTGTCTCCATCCCTAGATTTTTAGCTCCATGATGACAGGCTGTGCCCATTTTATTCCCCATGTATCCACAGTAGTGCCCGGCATGTAGGTAGATGCTTACTGAGTATTTTTGACCTGGCTAACAATCAGGGAAGGTTTAAGTCGCACTGGACTTTGGGCATAGGCTAGAACTCTCTGGGACTACACCCTCCACTTCTCCCCTAAGAAAAGTTGTAAGGGCCGGGAGAAATGAAAGTACTCTACGGCTTCATGCATTGCCTACTACGATATGAAAGAGTATTTATCATAGTCTTACTTAATAAAGTGAAAAATTAGGAAAAAAAACCCCTAAATGTCCAACAATGGGGGAATGGCTTAATACATTACATCGGTGGTTTTAAAGTATTGTCTAATATAGTAAATCCTTATTTTTCAAATAAAACATTGCATGGGGCCCTGATATGTAAAATGCATTAAAATAGGGCCAGTCCAGTTGAATGGGACAGAGCTTAATCTCCTGGGCCTCCCCAGCTTTTCCTTTCCCTTCCCCATTTTTCTGTCCCTCCTCCCCCACATCTTAAATGCTTTCCAATCCCTGCCTCTACTCTCTCCCCATCCCAGTACTCACCAGGCCCACCCTGCTTAGCTTCACAATATCAGGCTCTCTCTTTTAAAGCCAGGGCATCACTTCTGTCCTAGGTTTCCATGAAGCACTCCAAATACTTTGTTGTGTTGTTGCTGTTAAACTGGCTCAAGTTGCTTTTCTGTTACTTTCAATTAAAAAAATTAAATAATACTGTTTCATCTGGAGATTCAGTTGTGTAATAGAAAGAACATTGGCTTTGGAGTCAGAAAACTCTCGTTATAAATCTAGGTCCTGGGCCAGGTGCGGTGGCTCACGCCTGTGATGCTAGCACTCTGGGAGGCTGAGGCGGGTGGACTGTTTGAGCTCAGGAGTTCGAGACCAGCCTGAGCAAGAGCGAGATGCCTGTCTCTACTAAAAAAAAAAAAACAGAAAGAAATTAGCTGGACATCCAAAAATATATATAGAAAAAATTAGCCGGGCATGGTGGCGCATGCCTGTAGTCCCAGCTACTCACGAGGCTGAGGCAGAAAGATTGCTTGAGCCCAGGAGTTTGAGGTTGCTGTGAGCTAGGCTGACGCCACGGCACTCTAGCCCAGGCAACAGAGTGAGACTCTGTCTGAAAAACAAACCAACAAAAAAATAAATCTAGGTCCTGACTTTGAGCAAGTTAACCATTTTCAACTTTAGTTTTCTTATCTGCAAAAGGGATAATACCTAGCTTTTGCCATTTTTCCCTAAAAACACAACAGCAATATATTAAAGGACCCAATATTGAGCAGGCTGTCAAGAAATGTTAAATAAGGAAAATCAAAGTCTTATTCAGAGCCCTTCCCAATCCTCTCCAACTGGAAGGAGTGGATGACCGGACCCTGTGCAGCCAAAATTAGCGAGGCTGCCACCTTGTGGTGACTGACTGGCACACTGTCCAATACTGTTGAGCATGTTTGAAGCAAGATGTTTGAGAAACAAGAGCTACATAAAAGGATGGCAGGCACACCAGAGAGACACTCCAATAAAGATAATAACTAAAGACATGAGACAAGGACACTTCATCACTGGAAAAGAGTAAGGAATAAAGGGCCTAAGATTGAATGAACCTTTAGGGACTGTCACATGCAGCAGAGAAGTCAGAGAAAGGGACAGAAAGAAGAGGCTGATGAAGGAGGAGGAGAAGCAAACAAATAAACAATATTTTGGTGTATCACTCAAGCCAGGGTTGACTCACATATTTGAGTTGATAGCTAATGTGATCTTTTCTTTTTTCCAAGACTTCGGGAAGCCACTAACAAAAGCCAGCTAACACCATAATCCTTACAATACCCACTGTCCCATGCCACAGCTCCACGGTGCTCCTTCTGGAGGCTCTAGGGGAAAATTGGTTCCTTACCTTTTCCAGCTTCTAGAGACTGCCCACATACCTCGGTCACATCACTAAGACCTCTGATTCCATTGTAACATTGCTGCTTCTGACTCTGACTCTCCTGCTTCTCTCTCTTCCTTACAAGGATCCATGCGATTCCATATAGCCTATCTGGATAATTTAGGATAATCCCCCCGTCTCAAGATTCTTATTTAATCACATCCACAAAGTCCCTTTTGCCAGATAAGGTAACATATTCACAGGTTCTGAATATTGGGATGTGGACATCTTTGGAGGGCCATCATTCTGCATACCACGGTGCATTTTTCTCAACTCTACGTTCAGTGACATAACACTGGTATCTTAAAATTGACCATGGTGGGAGTATTTACACCACAAAAATTGGCAAATTCTACAAATCAGGGCTTTTCCCCCTGGAGAGACCGTTGTTAAACTTTACCTGCACTGGTTATAATGGTTGGCTAGGGTGAATGAACCTAACATCAAGGCGAAAGAGAACTGTCAATACACACTAAAGGGAGGGAGGATTATGGATATAATCCAGAGGATACCAGGGCCACTTCCTAATTGTCCTATGTCCAGTACTAAAAATCAATAGAAAATTATAGGAATATTATATAGCTGGTCCACCAAGACCTCCAATCACTCAAGAAATAAGGTTTGGTCACCTATAAAAAACTCAGTTATAGCCCCAACTAGAAGCTATGTGATTAAGTTCCAGTCAATGAAATGTAAGTGCAAGGGATATACCACTTCTGGATCAGGGCCTTTAAGACAATGGCATGCCTCCTTCATGCCCTCTTTCTCTTTCCTTCTCTATGACTCTGTTGCACTGGCTGAAGACAAAGAGAATATGGAATGGGTAGTGGATATGTGACATCAAAGCTACCTACTACAGCCTTGTGATCAGTTATGAAAAGGTTTCTTGCCATGTCAGTTAAATATTTATGTTGTATCAAATTTTCTTCTCCTTTCCTTCTCCTCTTCTCGCAAATATATGTAGGGTGTGGTACGTTGTAGGGGTTAACTTTGAAGTTTGTTCCATAGACTACAGAACATTGAGGCAGGATCATTGCAGAACTCAAGGAAGAATGAACATTATTCAGAGATCCTGGACTTGTTGGATGAAGTCACTAATGAGACTGAGTTGATTCCTTTTTAGGGAATAGAAGGTGAGTATAGTGAGTACACAATTTAGGTTATAAAAGGCTGGCCGGGCGCGGTGGCTCACACCTGTAATCTTAGCACTCTGGGAGGCTGAGACAGGCGGATCGTTTGAGCTCAGAAGTTCAAGACCAGCCTGAGCAAGAGCGAGACACTGTCTCTACTAAAAAAATAGAAAGAAATTAGCTGGACAACTAAAACTATATAGAAAAATTAGCCAGGCCTGGTGGCACATGCCTGTAGTCCCAGCTACTCGGGAGGGTGAGACAGTAGGATCACTTGAGCCCAGGAATTTGAGGTTGCTGTGAGTTAGGCTGATGCCACGGCACTCTAGCCTGTGCAGCAGAGCAAGACTCTGCCTCAAAAAAAAAAAAAAAAAAAAAATTTAGGTTATAAAAGGGAGGGTTGTTTTAGTTTGGAGTTTTGTTTTTTGAAGTATAAGTATAGAAAGAAGGGTATATCTTGATGCTGGGCAGTCATAGAACACCATTTATTGTAGCGGACGCTCATCATTCTTATTGGACACTAGGCATCTGCATCCCCTTCACAGGTTTGGGTAAGATCCCAAACATGAGAGAGTGCACCTTACACCATCAAAGGTGACAATACTCACTGTCACTTTCCTAGTGTAGCAGACCCAGCCAATTCCATTCTCTTTAGTTTAGATTCCCTGAGACAAGTCAGTTGGAAAAGAAAGAAAAGCCAACTTAGGGTTTGTTAATGAGCAGTAAGCTGTGGACAATGGGCCTCAGGCCCTCTGAGGTCCCTCAGAAACACTATGAAATGATGCATCTTTGAAGTGTCCCTCTCAGGGGCAAGGAAGCTGAACTATTTGTTCACTTTTAGATCTGGCTATGAGACAGGTAGCAGGGTATGTTTTGCGGGTTCTTTAGAAAATTTTAGCTTTTCAATTTCAAATGCTGCACCTTCCCCTTCCTCTTAAACATGATGTGATGGCTTGGGTTGCAACAGCCAACTTGCAACTAGTAAATATAAAGATAAGACGAAGTGAATCGCAAGAGATATCAGCTCTGATATTATTGAGCCAGTAAAACTGCCTACCTCCATTTTTCTTACGAGTGAGAAAAACATACTTAAAAAAAAAGTCACTACAGTCTAGTTTTCTGTTATCTGCAGGCAAAAGCATTCACATTCCTAACTGATTTATTTAGTCTCACTTCTAGCCAAGGGCACAGATCCAACTTTGAATCAAAGGGGAGTGATACAAAGCAGCAGGGACAGTGGGGAAACTTTCTGGTGACGGGGACAGTAAGGGTAGTGGTTCTGGTGGTATTATCTAGCGTGTTGACCCTTCAGAACCTTATTTTGCTTTCTGCTGGCCTTTACCAGGGACACAGACAATAGATTCTCTGTATTGAATAATAATTGTTACTACTCACTGTTTACTGCAAGCCAAGTGTTTTTTTTTTTTTTTTTTTTTTTTGAGATAGAGTCTCACTCTGTTGCCCAGGCTAGAGTGAGTGCCGTGGCGTCAGCCTAGCTCACAGCAACCTCAAACTCCTGAGCTCAAGCGATCCTCCTGTCTCAGCCTCCCGAGTAGCTGGGATTACAGGCATGCACCACCATGCCCAGCTAGTTTTTTTTCTATATATATTTTTAGCTGTCCATATAATTTCTTTCTATTTTTAGTAGAGATGGGGTCTCGCTCTTGCTCAGGCTGGTCTCGAACTTCTGAGCTCAAACGATCCGCCCACCTCGGCCTCCCAGAGTGCTAGGATTACAGGCGTGAGCCACCGCGCCCGGCCAAGCCAAGTGTTTTATATTAAAAAATTTTCTCACCTAATTCCTATCAACTATTCAAGATAGGTATTAATATCTTCTCTGAGGTTAAATGAGGATAACTCCAAGATCTCACAGTTAGTAAGTGGCAGAGTGGAGATTCAGTTTCAGGTCAGAGTGACCCCTGAGCCAGATCTTAATCACTATACTATACTGCCCATATTTCTTTTGCCAACTCCTACATTTTGGACCTGAGACCCTATCTCAAGCTGGAGAATGGGGCCATACCCTAGAAGGGGAAGAAAGACAGGCTCACATAGACTGCTGTCTGTCATCAGCCCCTTCTGGCAGGGGGATATCGGATCTGCCCAAATGTAGACAGGCTCTGAGCCAGACTGCACAGATGCAGGCAGTCCTTTGAGTCAGGCCAGGAAAGGCTCCAGATGAACTGCCAGACTTCTGTGTCTGAAACCCTGAGATAAGGAGGAAACTTGGGTAGCACTCTCAGAGACAAAGTAATTCTGCAGGTCTGGAATGTGATGAAATCCAGGCAAAATAAGAAAGTGGCAATATACATGAAGAGGGGGCATATGTGAGAATCAATCAACTCTCTGGTGGCAATTCTTGCTTGTAAACCGATTAACTATAATACATTCCTTTCTCCCTTTCTCTTCGCAGGCTGGATTTTGAGGTCTGAGTCTCAACCCAATCCAGATCCAGCCTACTCCCACCTTCCATTCACCCACACACCAAGTGTCAGAGCCACCTTGGACCCCTCACCGTTTTCATTTAGTCAAAATTTTCTATAAATATTTATTATCAATTTTGTGCCAGACAGGCAAGGATTTACGGGGAGGAAGGAACTTACAGAGGATGAAGATGTTAAAAGATAATTGCACAAATAATTAATTAGGATTGTAATACCTGACAGGAAGGAAAAGTAGTATTGAATAAAAGTGTATACTTGGTGTCTTGGTTTGTTCCTGCTGCCATAACAAAATACCTGAGACTGGGTAATTTATAAATAATATAAATTTATTTTTCAAAGCTATGGAGGCTGAAAGTCCAAGATCAGCATGGCAGCAGGTTTGGTGTCTGGTGAAGGCCTGGTCTCTGCTTCCAAATGGCACCTTGGAACCATTTGGAACATGGAAGACAGAAGGGGGGAAAGGGCCTATCTAGTTCCCTTGACCTTTTTATTAGGCACTAATCTCATTCATGAGGGAGAAGCCTTCAATGGCCTAATCACCCCTAAAGGCCTTGCCTCTTAATATTACACTATTGCACTGGGGATTAAGTTTCAACATGAATTTTGGAGAGGACACAAATATTGAAACCATAGGACCTGCAGATCTAGCCTGAAGGCTCATATTTAAATCATCCCTTCATTTGTCTTCTTCTTATCATCATTATCCCCTTTATAAGAATGGTGTCTTCTGCATTGTCCCCTCTGCTGCATCCCCCCACCATAGCTATGATTCAGATCACCGCTAGATCTTCTAACAGGTGTCCCTGTCTCTCTTTTTTTGCCCACGCAAGCCAATGCTTTACACTATAGCTAGAGTTGTATTTCTAAAATACAATATGACTAGCTCCTCCTTGCTTTCACATTAAGGATTTATCTCCCTTGCCTGGCACAGTTTGCTCAACCTCCTTTCAGCCTCATCTCCTGTTCCTCTCCTATTGGAACAGATTCTCATCTCCACTACTACTTATTCATGTTTGCTCTGCAACATTCTACCCATCCATCTCAGCCCAGGACTCAAAGCACTCATTGAACATGTGCTAGATGAGAGCTCACCATGGATGAGGCACTGGGTACTGGGCACTGGGAAAGATCAGTGAGGAGGAAAAAGCTGGAAGCCAGAAGTCAGCATATCTTCTGATGACCACCCCAGATAGTGATACTGTACCTGTTTCTGAAATAGACTGTAAGCTCCATGAGGGCATTGACAGGGTCTGATTTGTCCACTGCTGCACCCCTAGTTGTGCCTGGCACACAGGAAGAGCTCAACATATTTCTTTCAGTGCATAAATAAATATATAAATGTGACAGATGTTCTTAAACTATCTCCACTGGAGTTACAAGTGCATGTGTCTAGACTCCTTAAAAGACTAGAAGTTCCTTAGGGGAAGGGGTTGTCACTTACGTGTGCACGCTTTACAAAGAATCATTTTACAAAGTGATTTCACATAGTTTATTACTTCTGTTTCTCATTACAACCCCATGAATTATGCCCATTTTATAGATGAGTAAACTTCCTTTCTTCCTGTTAAATGTGAATATTTAAAATATGCTATGATTTTTATACCATATTTTGTCATGTTGCCATTTTTCTTTTAAATATACTGGGAGTCATAAAATTGGGAAAAGGACCAGTAATCTGTGCAAAGTAACCTGACCAAAGTCTGAGCCCTAGTAAAGGGCCTAAGTCAGATCCACAGGCATTCACTGCCTCGAAATTCCCTCAAATAATTCCAGTATGGCCCATCACAGGGGGTAATTAAGTTCATGGGATGTAAAGTCAGATAGATGTGTTCCCTTCAGAGTTTCAACAGTATTTTGTGATTTTGGCAAGTTATTCAGCTTTCTCACTGGAAAACCGGGGGACATAATGGTACCTACCGCAGAGCTGCTATTAGGATTAAATGAAAATACACTTGAAGCACTCAGAACAGACTGGGCATGTAGTCAGCACGCAGTAAATGGTAGCTGTCATTATAAGAACTATAGTTGTTGAATGATTGACTCTGGCATATAACGCCTGCATTCAACTTGAAACATGGAGCTGTCACAGTGGTTCAGCTGAAGGGGTGGGAACTGTAGCCAATTTTTTCTAGAAATAAATCTTTGTGGGAGGATAATGACCGGTTAGAAAGCCTGAGTCTTGAGGGAACAAAGATCTGATCCCCCGGCCCAGGGAGAAAGGAGGCGAAGTCTCCCCTGTAGGATGCAACCACCGTGCAGAACCTCCCCCGAACTAAGTAGTAACCTGCTGGGCACTCCCGGCCGGGGGCGAGGCTGCCTCAGTAACCGGATTTTAGCAGAGCGGGGCAGGATCTTCTTTAATTCCGCTCTCTTATTCTCGGGGACCACACCCTGCGCGCCGGGGGAAGGACTCCAAAGCCGCAGGGCGGAGGCTTCCGCGCGGCCCCAAACCTGACCATCTATGGTCACAGAACGCACCGAACAAACAGGAAGTGGGGCGAGAGTGGAGGATTTTTCTCCACCTTCCCAGCCCTGGGCAGAGCGAGCCCGGCGGGGATGGGCACGCCCAGACACTCAGGGCTGGGCCCAGGGCGCCCTCACCGCCCCCCGCCCCCCACGCCCAACCTCCACAAGTCCTCCCTGAACGGGGTCCAGACCAACTGCCTTCCCACGTCACAAACGGGGAAACCAAGGTATGCACGCCCACAGAGAGGCGGAACTTGGCCACAATCCCCACGGACAGTGGACGGCCGCCTGAATTCCCGCCGTCAGAGAATCCTGCCCCTAGTTCTAACAAGACCCCTTCCGGACTGCAGTAAAAAGGAACTGGCCTTTGCCATTGAGACCAAACTGATAGGAGAATCAGCCACTCATCTGTCCTCCTTCCCCGGAGGTGGAGCGCAGCCGGCGGGTGACTCCCGCCCTTCATTGGCCTGGGCCTCAGGCTCAGTACCGCGGTCCGAGGGGCGGGGCCTATCTTGCGAGCACGCCCTCCCCGGATCGTTCCCGCCTTGGGGGCGGGGCTTTCTCTAGCGCCCTCCGGGCTAGTCGGGATTCTCCAAGGCGTGGTGAATAAGGGGCGGGGTCACGAGCAGGGCGGTCAGATTTCCTTCCCAGTCCACGGCTGGCCTAGCGCTTCAGCCGGCAGCTCATTTCCGGTGGGGGTGCCGCGCCCAGTGAGGGCCCGGAAGTGGGTCGCGCGGAGATTGCTGGGCAGTTCTTGCCGGAAGTGGAGAGCGGCTGATCGCAGTCCCGAGGTGAGGCAGAACTCTGAGGTGAGGGTGTGCAGCTGGGTAGGGACTGGGGTCTCCTCGGGGCCCATCGGCCCCTGGCGTTATTAACAGCCCTTCTGGCCTATGCGCGTGTGGTGAGCCTTCCTGCGGGAGCCGGGGCCAGGATCCCTCAGACCGACCCGGAGTCCTGGGCGCGGTCTCTTGAGGTGGGGCCGGGGTGACGAGCTGAACCTGGCTGCCCCGGGGAGGCCCCTCCGCTAGATTTCGCAGTGCTGCCCATCAGCCTCAGCGGAGGCCTGATTCCTGAGGTGCCCTGAGTGAAAGGAGCCTCCGAGACCTTAGAGGCTTCTCTTTTCCCGGTCTCGCTCCCATTGCACGGATGGGTAAATTGATCCACGGAGAAGAGGCTGGTGTAAGATCATATAGCGAGTGAGGAAGAGAATCGGAATCCTGACCCCAGTTCCTTAGATGACTAGCCCCAGATCCTTCCCGTGTTCCTTGGAACCTCTAACTTGGGGTGGTCTTCCGGTCGTGTTGCCTTGCAGGCAGCAGCAGGTTAAAGGTCAACCGCTGCGTGGAACTTTTTTTTTTTCCCCTTAATTCAGTTTGGGATGCCTGGGGAGTTTTTAAAAGACTGGCGGGCAAGTTCTTGTTTTGCATTCACATAGCGTCCCCTTCCTCCTAGGCTGCTGCTCTTATTCTGAAAAGCTAAGCTAACTTTATTGAAGGTGTTGTGTCCTTATGGACCTGAAAGCAGCTTTTGGTCTGGCTCCACTACTAAGTGTGGCCTTAAATGCCTTGTTTAACTTATTTGAGCCTCATTTTGCTCATCTTTTAAGTGGGGATCTCTGCTCACCTCCAGGTTGAAATTCAGTGTAACCAATTGTGTTTATTCTGTGCCAGCATTCTACCAGATGCAGGGAATGCAGCTTTGAAACAGAAAGATAGGCTCTTCCCGCATGGAGCTAGCAGTGTTTGCAGGGACGTTTAAGAAGTAATTGTAAATGTTAATGAATGTGAGGAAGAAAGAACAGTGTGCTATGAAAGTATGTAACAAGGGATTCAGGAAAACTTCTGAAGAAGCAGTTCAAGATGAATTTTGAAGGATGAATAGTAATAAGTTCAATGAAGAGGGGATGAGAACGTTTTAGACAGGTTAGTATCAGAACTGTGACAGTTGAAGTCCTTTGTAGGGATCTAAGTGAAAATCCAGGGACAGCCCAGCACATTGATTATTTACCAAATATTTATTGAGACCTTAATATGTGTGAAGCACATATTAAATGAGGTACTTAGCCTGTGTGGCTAAGAATACAGTTCTCCTGGAGTTTACAGTGGGGGAGAGAGCAAACAAGTAAATCAGGGATGGCTTAGTATCATAGTGCATAGCTTAGGGCTGCAGAAGCATAGAGAAGAAATGCCTGAGCCAGGTATCCAGGCTTCCAGAAAGGAATGGGAGGCTAAATTTTGCAAGATTTATTTAGGTATATGGTGAATCTGGAAAAGGGATTTCCAGGCAAAGAGGACTACAGGTGCAAGGACATGGAGACTTAGACATGTGAAAGACCATGACTAGTTCTGTGTACTGGAATTCCAGTAATGCTTGGGGAAGTGGAGCACTGAGAGTGGTAGGATCAAACTGGAGGACCTTGTAAGCAATGCCAAGGAATTTGGGTTTTACCCTGAAAGCTCTAGGGATGATTTGAAGTGTTTTATGTAGGAAAATAATGTTATCAGATTTATATTTTAGAAAGTTTGCTCTGTCAAGTGGGAAGGGACCAGACACTGTGGGGAAGTAAATCAGTGTTTGAAAGCTGTTGCTGTAGTCATGGCCTGAACTAAGACAGTAGTAGAAGTGGGAATGGAGAGGAGGATCAGATTTGAGCAGTATTAAGAAGATGGAATCCATAGAATTGAAGACTGATTATTTATGGGAATGACCAAGTAAGAGTAGTATAGGACAATTGCTTGGTTTTTTGACGCAGGGAACTGGGTGGTACCATTCAGATATGAAAAATGAGAAGTAAATTAAGGAAGTAACTCGGAAAGAAAATGAATTTAGCATGAGTTTAGTTTGAGGTATTTGTAATAAATCTAGGAAAAGGTGTCCTAGCTAAAGGAAACAGCAGGAGCAAAGATGGAGGCAGGAGAGGCCTAAATTGTTCAGTGCAGTACTGGAGCCTGGAATTTGGCAGAAGATAAGACCAGAAAAATGGGTAGATGTCTGCCAGGTTGTGAAGGGCTTTTAATGGATTTGATTTTGCCGTGGTCCAGCATAAAGAAATTTCTGTAGCAGTTTCCCACCTTCTCTAGAAATACTTCATCAGTGAGGTGGGCATAATTTATGTCTCAGAGGGTTTTAAATAAAATGGTAGCAATGAAAGTACTATGTAAAGTACAACCTGCCATGCAAACCAAAAGTGGTGATACTAAGATTCAGTGCATGAAAAAAAATTCAGTGCGTGTATTTTTGCTTTGAGGAGGTTAGCTATTGAGTTTATAAAATGTTTTGTTTCCAGCCGGAGGGATGATGTTTTCTCACCCTTTTTCTTGGTTATACATACATTTGTTTAGTTGCAATTATTTTTTTAACCAGAGACTGCGCCTTTAAAAAGTGACTTCCTCCTTTCAGTTTTCAGTGAAGCATTGTGAGTCAAAGATTCGTTTTACTTAAACAAGCAAATGCAAAGTGTCACTGGAAGTTGAATCCTCTGGTTTGAAATTTAATGCTGAGATTTGAAATCTGAGGATCCTTGAGCCAAGTGACTGTTCCTTTGAAATATCATCATGTTTCTTTCTTTATTTTCTACTAACCTGGCTTTCATACCTGTACTTCAACTTCTTTACCACAACCAGACTGATCTTTTAAAAGTTCTTTAAAAAGTACTATTTTTCATCTCATTACCCTTCTCTGACTTCATATTCCCAAAGATTCAAGCCTAAACTCCTTTGTTCAACCTACCAAATTTTCCACAGTTAAACCCTTACCTTAATTAATTTTCATTGAATGGTACCCATTGACTTTCTAACTTAGAAAGTCCTGAACTAGCAATTTTATTTTTTTATTTTATTTTTATTTTTTTTTGAGACAGGGTCTCACTCTGTCACCCAGGCTGGAGTGCAGTGGCATCATCATAGCCTATTGTAACCTCAGACTCTCAAACTCCTGGGTTCAAGCGATCCTCCTGCCTCAGCCTCCCCAGTAGCTGGGACTACAGGCACATACCACCATGCCTGGCTAATTCTTTTATTTTTTGTAAAAAGTTGGGGGAGAGTGTCTCACTCTTGTTCAGGCCTGTCTTGAATTCCTGGTCTCAAGCAATCCTCCTGCCTCACTCAACGCTCAAAGTGCTAGGATTACAGGCCTGGGCCACCATGCCCAGCCTGAACTAGCATTTTATTTAAACCTTTTGCACTTCCCTTATTATGCTCCCTATTAAATTAGAACAGGGTTTCTCAACCACACTTGACATTTTGGGCCAGATAATTCTTTGTCATGGGGTTGTCCTGTGCATTGTAAGATGTTAAGCAGCATCCCTGGCCTCTACCCATTAGATATTAGTAGCACTTCTTCATTTGTGACAACCAAAAATGTCTTCAGACATTGTCAAATGTCTCCTGGAGTACAGAATTGCCTGGGTTAAGAGCTCCTGCATTAGAAAGTATCATAGCTGTGATTATACAATGTCTTATCTCCAACTAAATTCTGTGAGGGTAGGCTCCAAGCCATATCTAACACAGTGATAAGCACTCAGTACCCTGCAATGAATGAATCATTTGTTTTCATTGAGGCATCAAGAAATTATTCTTTCAAGTAATTTATGGATGATCCTTAAAGGATGTGCCTTTCCCCACCCCCTGCAGAGGATGTGGTCTTAATAGAGAAATGTCACTGATTAAGTACTAGAAGTAAGCTTTGTGTTAGTTGACGGTGTTAGTCAGCAGAATTCCCTCTCCTCTGTATTGAGAATATATAAATCTCTGTTTTGTTCAGGTTGTTTGCATTTAGAATGGTCAGTTTTAGTGGATAGGGACTATCATTTATTTTTAAATTGCATATGGTTTATGGAGTTGGTGTTCATGTTTATTTTAATTGATAAAATTGTTGTATAGGCATTTATTGCTTAATGACAGGGGTATGTTCTGAGAAATTTTTCTTTTTTCTTTAATTTTCTATTTGGTTGTTTACTCCTGTGTTTGTCATATGAGAAATTTTTTATTAGGTGATTTCATCATTGTGGAAACATCATAGGGTGTATATACACAAACCTAGATGATATAGCCTGTTTCTCCTAGGCTGTAAACCTATAGAGCATGTCATTGTACTGAATACTGTAGGCAATTGTAACACAATGGTAAGTATTTGTATATCTAAACATAAAAATAGTACAGTAAAAATACAGTACTATCTTATGGGACGACCACTGTATGTGTGGTAGGTCCATCATTAATCATTAACCAAACCATCATTATGGGGCAGAGGACTTTGGTTTCATTGTCTTTAAATTAATGCAGTTACAGCATTGACCATGAAACTTTCTTCTTGATATACTGTATGTAAACCTAATAAAAACAAAGTTCTAAAAATATTCCTCAGCTACAGTGCAGCTTTGTTTGCCTTGTATTACCAGACTTGTGCCAAACTTTTCCATTTGGCTGGAAAATAGTTGAAATGTTTAATGGAAGGAGCAGACTTGCATTTTTGTTTGTTTTTTTCCTCCAGAGGTTATTAAAATTCCTATACTTAATTATAGACTTATAATCACAGATCTTTTCGTATCTTTAGTTTTAGCTGAATCATAGCTAAGGACAAATGTCATCCTTGAATCTATCTTTATGTATGAGTGTGGGAAGTACTCTTCTATTAAAGCAACGATCCAGGCTGAAATCAGCCAATGTAATTTTTCCATATAGAGTAAAAAACATGTAGAAGTAGAAAAGTTCTGCTCAATGCCCTGTGCAATTAGTTCATAATATTCTTTGAATGTAGGGGAGAGGGGAACCCATGACCACACAAAGTTATCTGTTTGCCCCAGACCATTGCAGCAGCTAGTTCCCAAGTCTGACCTCAGGTTATATACTATTACTCATTTTAGTCTCTCCTGGAGTTTCCAGATAGAGGACCGTGTATAAGGAGGGAACAGGAGACAAACGCTGATATTGAGTTGGATTCCTTCCCTTCCCAGCAGATAGATCTTTCTTTCTTTTTTAATCTAAACCTCAGGTGGCAGTGACTCAGGCACTAAATGTCATTGGTTTCATCAGTGAAACCAAATGCTTAGGGAAGAACAGTAGCTCCTGATTTGGGTTAGATTTAGATGGCATCTTTACTGGAGCAAACTGGTGTCTGTTCTTTGGTTTCTGGGTTAAATTAGCCAACTTGTCAGTATCTCCTAGTAGCATGTCTAGGTTTTACTTTGTGACATGTTAGAGCCTCGTAATGATTATTTCTGTACAGAGTTGGTAGGAATAGAACTAACTAATACAGTTTAATGGTAGCTTAGAAGACATGCCCAAGTAGAGATGGTTTTTGGTTTTTATTATAAAAAATATATAAACGTGTTAAAAGAAAGATTGGAAAACAGAGGAGAAAGCATCAAAAACCCTATCACCCTAAAGGGACATACACTGTAAACTTTGTGTTCCCTTCGAGTCTTTTTCCTCAGTGTATGTAGGTATTGCCTTATGGTTAGAAGTCTAAGATACAGATAGATATGTCTAACATTGCAGTGAACATCTTCATGCCTATCACTTTTCCTGCATGAGTATTTACTTTCTTAGGATAAAATCTCAGGATTAGGATTACAAAGTCAAGGCCAAGAGAAGCATTTTGAAGTATGATTTGCCAAACTGATTGTTGGGCTATCATAGTATACAGGGTGACTCGTATGGTTGTTTTCTTTTCTGTTTTACTTAAGGATAATGGCAAGAACAACTGTGGGGCAAAGTAGAAAACATTTTAAGCATAGCGTTTTCCTACTCAAGTAGAAATTTGTGCTACTGGCTTAATGGCCTGGTGAGATCAGACAAGAACTGCAGGAGTAACCTGCTTCCATTTACTTCTGAATGACTTCTTTGCATAGGCAGAAGGAATTGGGTTGAGTTGTTGAATTATGAGAGTATGAAGCAGCTTTGGCAAGAATTGCTAGCCATTTCAAATTTTTTCTTGGTTTCAAACTACAAAAGAAATTACTGCTGAATCAAGCTCATAGTTTCTTTTTATTCAGCATATATCCCTCCAAGAGCCTATACATTCTCATGACTTCATGATATTTCTTTGCCAATGATTTGCAAATATTATCTCCAGTCTTGATCCTTTCCCAGGCTTTATTTCTAAATACTTACTAGGCATTTCCACTTACAAGCTTCATCTTTTCTTCAAGCTCAGCATATCCAAAACTGACCTCATTTTCTTGCCCTAACTAAAGTATGCCAGAACCTGTTTCTGACTATAATGTCATCATTCTCTTAAGGCCCCAATATTTACAACTCTGGAATCATCTTTGCCTCCCTTCTTTAAATGTTACTGTGCTCACAGTCAGTACCACACAGTCAGTACCACACAGTTAGTACTTGTTCTCAGTTTAATGCACATTTGTTTCTTGTGACCTCCAAGGGCAGAACCAAGATCAGTGGGTGGAAGCTGTGGGGAGGCACATTTGCCTCCATATAAGGAAGAACTTTTTAATACTTTGAGCTGTCTGGAATGGGCTGCCTCCAGAAGTCTCGGGTTCTCCATCACTGAAGGTGTTTGAGCGGAGGCTGCCTGTCTAATAGCTAAGAATGTTGAAAGGACTGTTCTGGCATCAGATGGTATTTTTACAAGATGATTTCTAGAATCCCTCCGAATCCTGAGATCCAGTGATTCAACAGAAAGTAGCTTCTCTGCTGCTAAACTCCCATAGAGCAGGCAAACTATTTTACCTTTCTTTTATATTCCCCACAGCACTTAATTCAGGTGCTGGTCACTTCGTTGCCTAAAGGTGATTATTTGTTGGTTAATCGATTCTTTTCATTTAGTTTAAATATCTGGTTAGACACCAAATATTGTGGATTTTTTCCTTTGAAATACCTTTTGCAGTAGCCTTCTTTTATAGCTAGATGAATAATAGCTTTCAGCCTAACTTTCTGGACTCAGATAGCTTCACTTTTCTCCAAATCTTACTTTGTTTATCAGACAGTACTTGTAAACACTTTACTTTCATATTATTCCTCCACTCAGAATCCCTGGATGGCTCCACATGTATCAACATCAAATCCAAATACTGCCAGGCTTTCAGTGCCCTCCACAATCTGGCCCAGCTTGCCTATTCAGCTTTATTTTCCATGGTACTCTGTACTCTATGCAGGCTAACCTGCTTACACTTTCTGTACATAGCTTGCCTTGTCTGTTCTTTTTTGCTTTTGATTTGTTCTAGAATGTCTTTCCTTTTTTCTCTTATCTTTTCATCAAGATGCCCCACTTCCCTCCTGAAACCAAACTACCTCTAGTCCTTATTGATTTCTTCTGAACTCTCAGAGCATATAGTTGTTTATACTATATAATTCAGATCCATAGCAATACATTCTGCAAAGGAAAATCTCTAAAATATGGGCGGATACTTTAACTTTCCCTAAACCAACTGAAGTTAGATATTCTCTAACAGAACTTTTATTCCATTCGCATTTCATTTTGTTGGCCTTCCAGATAAGAATGAAAGCTGTCCTCAAGAAGCTTTCCTTCTAGATCTGCCTTGGCAAGTGGGAAAAAATAAAAAAAATAAAGCAGCTTTCCTGCTTACGGGGAAGGCCAACAAAATGTGTATTCCATTTCTGCAGTAGCCCACACAATGCTAACCACTTTGGTTTTATGAACATCATCTATATGCCTGCTTGTTGGGTGATGAGGTAGGTGCAGGAAGGAGAATGTATAAATTCCCTTTCTTCTGGAGCCTATATTCTAGTATATAGTATGCAGTGCTGACATTTTACATTTGAATTGCATTTTAAGGCTTCCAAAGTGATTACTCTCATCAATGAAATCAGCTCCTTTCATCCTTACATCTCTGTATGCTAGGTGAGGATTATAACTCATTGTGCCACTGTCCCAAAGTTACACAGTTAATATGTACAGATTGGGACTCAGAGCTTGGTTTCTTGAGTCCTAGTTTTATTTAGACTTATGTAATTATGACATAAATATGACTCTGTTTCTGAGAGCTTTTATGATGGATGCTTAACTAGCTGAGAATCTGTACATTCATTCACGGAGGTTTATATATAGTTCTTGGCTATTATCAGTTAGAAATGGCAAGGAACAAGATTAGGCAGAGCTACAGTTTTCTGCTCTGAAAATTCTGTATTCTTTGGGAGAAGCCTTATTTTGAACATTTGCTTCTAAATTTGTGTCATCTTGAATGTGATTTTAAAAAATTGGCCTCCATGTAGAAAAATTGAAAGCTGCTAATAATAACTAATAACTAAAGACACCGTGGAGAGGCCTTGAACCCATAGTGCTATTGCTAAGCATACAAGTTGGGGGCTGGATGCTGTGAAAACCATTGGTTGCTTAAAAGCCATTGTGGAGTGGTAAGAAGCGCCTCCGACTAGGATTCAGAGTATTTGTGCTCAGGGCCTAGGTTCTCTACTCACTGGCTGATCTCTGTCAAGCTTTTTTTTTTTTTGAGACAGAGTCTCACTCTTGCCCAGGTTAGAGTGTCATGGCATCAGCCTAGCTCACAGCAACTTCAAACTCCTGGGCTCAAGTAATCCTCCTGCCTCAGCCTCCCTAGTAGCTGGGACTACAGGCATGCACCACCATGCCTGGCTAATTTTTCTATATATATTTTTAGCCGTCCGTATAATTTCTTTCTATTTTTAGTAGAGACAGGGTCTGGCTCTTGCTCAGGCTGGTTCGAACTCCTGAGCTCAAACAATCCGCCCGCCTCGGCCTCCCAGAATGCTAGGATTACAGGCGTGAGCCACCGCGCCCTGCCTGTCAAGCTTTTTAACTTCTGTGATTGTCAGTTTCTTCATTCTAAAAATGGGGATCAATATCTGCATAATATACCTCACAGAATTATTTTAAGTCTCAAAAGAAGTAACAGATAACTGATACAAAGCATTTACAACTATATGAGATTATTTTTAATTAATATGTATTTTCATATGGTTATTTTCCTTATGGTACTTAGTTTGGAGATGTCCATATCAACGTGATTTATGCCTGAGAAAGCAGCATTTATTTGAAATACGGGAGTGTTTGTAAAATCCTGCAAAAGCAGACAGGCAAAAAATTAAAAAAGAAGAAGAGAAAAAAAAACCCACTTTTCCACAGATTTGACAGAGAGCAGAGACAGCCAGATTTGTGGACAGCAAGAGCCTTTATTTATATGTTTGTTTATTTATTTCAAGGATGTTTATTAGCCTACTATATTTTTAGTGCCTACTATATTTATAGTACTGGAATTATAAAGGCGAGACATGGTTCCTGCCGTAGGGTGGCTAATTGCCTGCTGACTATTAAATAAATGATTTTAAACCAGTATGTTAAGTGCTATGGTAGAAATAAGGGCACAGTGTTGTGGAAGCACATACTAGAAATATCTCTTAGAAGGGTAATACCTTAGTTGAGACTTAAAGAACAATGGGAATTCTGGAGAGGGCAGATTGGAAAGGGAAAAAACTTTTCCAAGTGCCTAGCATTATAAAGTCTCAGAAGTGAGAAAAAGCATGGCTTGTTCTGGAAAATCCAAGTAGTCCTGTGTTGCTATAGTGTGCTGAGGAAAGGTGTAGCAAGAGATAAAACTGGGGAGTGGTAGGAGATAAAGTAGGACTAGATTATGGAAACCCTTGTTTGAACTTTATCCTGAATGTTCTGGGGAGTATTGAATGGTATTAAATAAAAGAATATTATAATTACATTTGCATTTTAAGTAGACCACTCTGGCTATAATATGGAGAGAAGGTGAAGAAGTTGTATTAGTGGAATTAGAGAAAACTAGCTAGGAAGTTGTTGCAGTAATCTAGGCAAAGTCTTGATATCCTTTTATCAGTCAGGATAGAGGCAAGATGCATCTGTTCGTGAGATATACAAGATAGAGCCTGTGGATTTTGGTGACTAATTAGATGTTGTGGGGGAGTAAGGAAGAAGGTATAAATTTAGTTAACATTTATGGAATCCTTACTATTTTCCAGAACTGTGCTAAGCACTTCTACATGGACTTCCTCATTATTCTCACTGAAGCTCTTTGGATTTTATACTTTTGTCCTCATTATACAGATAAGGAAACTGAGGCTCAGAAAATTTGGTAATTGCTCATAATCAGAGAGCCAGGGAGTGCTGTTGTTCAAACCCCTAATCTATCTGATTTTTCTAAAGATCAGTCTTACCCCCTGTACTAAACTGCCTAACAGTTTACAGGTTACTAGGTGATGGCTGGTCATGCTAGATCACTGAGACAGTGCGGGTGAGGTGTGAGGGAGCAGTGTTAGGGAAGATGAGGAGTTCTGTTTTGGACATTTCAGTTTTTGGTGGCCTTGGGGCACCCAGGTAGAGATGTGGAAGCTGGGTCTAAAATTCTGAATCCCAGAGGAATGGCCTGAGCTAGATGGGCTGCTTTGGGAGTCTTTAGTCCACAGGTGGCTGTGGTACCACCTGGCAAGTAGGCTGGGTGTTAATATAGCAATCGTAGTTGAAGGCTTGGGAGTGGACGTGACCATCTGAAGAGTACAAGTGTATGTGTAGAAAATGAGAAAAGGTGTGTCTTTCAATCCCTTCACTTCTGTACACTCTTTCCCATAACATCTCAAATTTCACTCTACCCCCACCAAAACCAAAAATACCAGGTACTGTTCTTCTATCTTTGGTTAGTGGTAGAATGAGATTAACTATAAGTGGTAGCTGTATTATCCCTTTCAATTCTACTTAAGTCAGACACCAGTGCTGTAGCTTGTTTAGCAATGAAAGCCTGCAAATACAAGTGAAATGTAGATAAAGGGGAACCAAAATCCCATGAAGCAGTATTATTAAGCTTTTAAGATTGGTACGTGTTTCACCGACCCTGGCAGCTTTTAGAGACACTTGTGCTATGTTTCTATATTAACTCTGGCCTCAACCTGAAACATCCATTGTGTATTAAGGAACATGTTTTATAACAGAACTAGGTGGTATCCATGGAAGGTAGCTTGGGAGTTCATTGCATTCCTTGCCTTTCCCCTGGATTTATAAAGTCTGGTAGATTATATGTGAGTCTGTCCCTAGCCAGTACCCAAAATGGAACAGGGCAGCAATTCAGGTATCAGTTGATGGTGTCATAATGTAAAGGAAAGTATATTGGCTGTTTCTAAACTACTTTGTTTGCTAGTAGGGGATAGACCTGGAGACTTCTGCTACGACTCCAGGCCAGGGCATGGAAAGGTTTATTTGGTCCTCATTCTCGTTTTTTTCCCTTTGAGTCTCTCTTTATTATTTATTTATTTTTTAGCTACAGGATCTCACTCTGTTACCCAGGCTGGAGTGCAGTGGTACAATCATAGCTAATTGTAACCTCGACCTCCTGGGCTCAAGCGATTCTTCTGCCTTGGCCTCCCAAGTAGCTAGGACTACAAGTGCACACCACCATACCCAGCTAATTAAAAGAAAAAAGTATTTTGGGTAGAGACAGGGTCTTGCTGTGTTGTCCAGGCTGATCTCAAACTCCTGGCCTCAAGCAATCTTCCTGCCTTGGCCTCCCAAAGTGCTGGTAGCTCACATTACAGATGTGAGCTACCACACCAGGCCTTTTGATTCTCTGGCAAGTGACTGGGCTCAGAGACACCAGAACTGTACACAGAAAAGAATGGAAAGGGATTATTATATTGCCTTCCTTAGTTTATCTTGTGAGCTGCTTATCTTTTCTACAGGCAGACAATGTGTTAAGTTGAGATACTCTGACATGTTATCATCTTTGGGGGAATCATAATTGCTGTGGTCATTTTAGGCAGCTTCAAGGGAATTGAGTTCATTCGGCCTCAGTTACCTGAACTAATTAATGCTTTGGTGAAATGGAATCTTTCCAAGTCAAAGCTTTGATTGAAATTTCACTGACTAATTTCTATGAGATACCTTATGGTCTCAAGTACTTTATGTAGATGTGTATTGATAACATTTTACACTTATGTGTACAACTTTTAGAACCTTTGTCTCTTTGGAGTTTTGGAATGCTATAACTTCATAAATGTTTATTGAACATCTACTACCTACCAGGTAGTGGTCTAGATGGTAGAGTATAAGGAACAAGCTAGATAAGCTCCTTTCTTTCTTTGAGCTTACTTTCTTTAGGATATTAGACATTGAATAAGGCTAGTTCAGATAAATTAGTACTTGCAAAAGACCTATAACAAGCTCTTTTGGATGTGTCTAGTCTCCTTCCCTACTGCATGTCCAGATCCTACCTATGCTCATTTGAAGCCTGGCTCAAATGGCAGCTTCCCATGATACCCTTATCTGATCCTTCCAGCTGATATACTCTTCCCCTCTCTGAAATCCCGTGCTGCCTATATGCAACTTTCTTATGTCACCTTGAAATTTTTTTTCTATTTGTTTTATAGTTGTTAGTGCATATGTTAAGTCTCCCCTATTAGACTATAAGTTTTTGAAGGCAGAGTAAATATCCTATTCATTCTACATGCAGGCAGCAGGATGTTGTGGGGAAAAAAACCACACTGAACTTAGAGCCAAAAGACTTAAGTTGAGTACTGGTTTCTCTATTAACTGGCTTTGTGACTATAGGCAAATCATTTAACTTCACTGAAATTAAGTTTTCTATCTTTTAAGAATATAGTAATTACCTTTCCACTCCTGCATAGTTGTTGGGAGGCTCAAACTCAGATAACTTACATGACTATACTTTGCAAATTCTCAGTTTCTATGCAAATATTTGGTAGTATCATAGTAAATATTCGGTAAATATTTGAATAAACATTTGCTTTATTGAATACCTTTTCCTGAATAGTTCTCTTGCTTAATGAGGTCTTTATGATTTTGCAAATGTGCTAGACAACTTTTCCATCTAATTTTATTAAACTATTCTGTTCCTCAGAATTGGCATCCTTTTCACCCCCAGGAGTATTCTGTTTTTCTCTGTAGATGCTATGTAATATTAAAATAACAAATAACATTTGATCTGTTTCGGCAGGTGGTACATTATGGCTGACATGCAAAATCTGGTAGAAAGATTGGAGAGGGCAGTGGGCCGCCTGGAGGCAGTATCCCATACCTCTGACATGCACTGTGGGAATGGAGACAATTCATCAAAAGGTAAGCACTCCGCAGCCCAGCAGAATGCTTTGTTTGAGTGTCTTGGCCTGAAATTTTTCTTTTCTTTTCTTTTTTTTGAGACAGTCTTGCTCTATTCCCTGGGCTAGAGTGCCGTGGCATCAGCCTAGCTCAAAGCAACCTCAAACTCCTGGGTTCAAGCAATCCTCCTGCCTCAGCCTCTCAAGTAGCTGGGACTACAGGTGCATACCACAACACCTGGCTAATTTTTTCTATTTTTAATAGAGACAGGGTCTCACTCTTCCTCAGGCTGGTCTGGAACTCCTGAGCTCAAGAGATCCTCCTGCCTCGGCCTCCCAGAGTGCTAGGATTACAGGCGTGAGCCATCACGCTCCGCCAAGCCTCAAATTTTTCTATCCCAGTGAATTCTCCCCTTTGGAGCTAACTTCCCAAAACACTCTAGAAAGTTTATCTCTTGTAATTTGTATTGCTGTGAACAGATAAGGGAGGAAGTAACTTGTGCAGGGTGGCCTGTGGTTAAGTTATTTTAACACAAGAACTTCCTGCTTGTGTGATATTTCCTGTTTCTTTCTTTAGCAGAGTAACTCCAGTGTAAGTCAAATGATAAGTTATGTTAAAATTCCTCTTTACAAATGATTGGCAAACTGGCCATTTTGCACATGCTCCGGTTGAAACTTAGAACGTTAGCGTTAAAAGGAACCTTGGAGGATCATTTTGTTCATTTTCATTTTATACATAAAGAAAATAAGCTCAGAGAGGAAAAGGGACTTAGTCAGGGTCACATAACCAGTTAGTGGTGGTATTGGAACTAGGACCCAGGATTCCTGACTCTTGTTCCAGTATTCTGTTTACTGTATTACCTTGCCTCCTCCCCCTTTCCCATGGAAGTGCATTTTAAAGAAACGTGCATGGTTGATTTTTTATGGTGTGTGTGTCTTCGGCAGGGGCAGCTCCATATGTGCAAGCATTTGACTGTCTGCTTGCCGGTCCTGTGACAGAGTACTTGAAGATCAGTAAAGAGATTGGGGGAGACGTGCAGAAACATGTAAGGATGTTTTGCCTTTTTTCCCCTCTTTTGAGGACTGGTGACTTTCTTCAAATCTCATCCATCCTTGGTTTAGGAGCCCCTTGAGAGGCTCCTGGCTCCTTTTCTACCTGTACTGAGGAGCTCTGTTCAGGCACAGAAATGATTTCTCATATTTTTCTAGGTCCTCTGCTTTTATCACATATTCTGTGTGAGCTTCTTTTATATAGAAACCTTGCATGGTGCATAAAATATGGCTGTGTTCATCTTTGTAGGGAAGAATATGCTACCAGTCTGATTCCAACATGTTACATAACCAAACCTAGGGAGGCTTATTTAAAGGAGTCATTGTCATGACTTAGCATTTATAAAACTGTGCTCGATAGTTATTAGTTATGCTAATATGGGTTATTTTCACACTTAGCCCACGACAAGAATATGAAGTAGGCAGTGACAGGTGCCTCTCCACCCACCTCCCTTCATGTGCTGCCTCCAATGTTGTCACCACCACCACCACCCCACACTCATATATTCTACCTCTCTTTTTAAGACCTAAAAACCTTCCTGCTAGCCCACTGAATAATTCTTCATAAACAGTACCTGTTTAGGATCTTCCTCACCTAAATTCTTCAGCAAGACTGATTGCTTGGCCTTTGGAAGATCTATTTTGAGCCTCTCATATACCATCTGTTGGCAATGGTGTTAGTTAGCTTTAGGGAATGGGACTGGGACTTTGATAGGGCGTAGGGGCTTGCATTACAGCTGTGTAACGTTTGAAAAAATTTTAAAGCATGTATCATTTTTATATTTTAAAAATGAAAATCCAGAAAAAAATAGATTACCATCTTTGAATTTTTGTATAATTTCTTTCTCTCTTTCTTTTTTTTTTTTTTTTAAGAAATAAGGGTTCACTGTGTCACCCAAGCTGGAGTGTAGTGGCATGATCATAGCTCACTGCCGCCTTGAACTCCTGGACTCCAATGATCTTCCTGCCTCAACCTCCAAAGTAGCTAGGACTACAGGCATGCACCACCACGTCTGGCTCATCTGTTTATTTTTTGTAGAGATGGGGCTTGCTGTGTTATCCAGGCTGATGTCAAACTCCTGGCCTCAAGCCATCCTCCTGCCTCAACTTCTCAAAGTGTTGGGATAACAAGGGTGGGCCATAGCACCTGGCCGGCCTCATGTTTCTTAAATTCTTTTAACTATGACCCTCAGAAAGAAATAACATATTTGTCTCTGAGATAAAAGTTTCACAAAATAGTGCTTATGCTACTACTGTGTGTTTTTTTTTAACTTTTTATTTGGAAATAATTTCAAGTTGATGCATTGCTCTGCATTCATACTTTTGTTTTATTCTATTTAATAAAGTGGTGGTTGTGGCTCACTAAATTGATTTAATTATTTATTCGCTAATGGGGTCCTGATCCAGCATTTGAGAAATAGCTTTAACCTAAAGGAGTAAATACTTTGAAAATTTTAGGTATAAATTTAGGTCTTTGCTTTTACTCCTGTCTCCAGTTTTTGAGAAAAGCGGACTTCTTTGGTGATGTGAGATTTTTCAGTGCATGTTACATCACACTGTGTAGTTGCTAATTTGACATCACCTAAAGCTAGCCCTAATGATCTTCATTTCCAGCTCTGGATATATATCCCTGATTAGTTCCAACAGGAGCAGTTGTGTATGTAATTCTATCAGTTCCTGGAATCTGGAATACATGAAGGAAACAACATGAAGTACCTGGGTGGCTGTCAGAGTACATGGAAGTACATGTTTCAGGTTATGCGTATCAATGCCTCTCCAGTTGTAATACGTCATCAGTAGCTCATTCTTCTTCTTTCTGGCAGGCGGAGATGGTCCACACAGGTCTGAAGTTGGAGCGAGCTCTCTTGGTTACAGCCTCTCAGTGTCAGCAGCCAGCAGGCGTAAGTTCACTACTAGGTGGTTTAGTTGGGGTTCAATGTTCAGGACAAGTTGAGAGGTCTTTGCTAAGCTGTCACAACATGCCAAAATAGTCCTAGTAGGCTCACGATAATGTATGTTCACACCAAGTCCCGGAGGTAGAGTCAGACTTAAAGTGGCTTTATGGGAATGTGCCATTAAGTACTTATTGGTCTCTACTGGCTTTTTTCTGTCATTTTGCTTAGGACTATAGTTACCCCTTGGGACTTAGCTGCTTCTCTTAATAGACAGCCTCTTTTAGCCTCTTAGCTGAGCCCAAATTTATCATAGTGTCTCCTAAGCCCCTTAGAGATGGTTTTCTTGCTTCACTGTGGATGGGTTTTAGTCACGTTGCTGTGAATATCTTAAAACTCCTGAAGTACTGCTTCTCCTCTCGTCCTTCACTGGTTGGGGGATCTCTTTTTAACCTTACTCCTACCTCAAAATTTTAATGCTGCATGGTGTGAAAAGTTGAATTAGAGAAAATTTAGATTTTTCTTGCAGTCAGAAATTTTGGTTGTGCTCCTTTTGCATTTGCTTTTCCTGGGCATGGAGGCATAATAAAGCAAGTCTTCCTGCTAATGCTGTATTAAAACCCCTAGCCCTCAGCATGCCTAAATAATGTAAAAATAGAGCAAGATGTTAAATATATTAGATTCTAATTCTTAATCGGTCCTGATTAGTTAAGATATGAGAATGGAGATGTTCAGGAAACTGAGCTTTGGAGGAAGGATGAAAACACAGAAACACAAAATTCATTCATTTTGCTAAGCTGCCTGCTTGACTGCCAAGCCCCCTAATTGCTTTGATTCATCAGCTCTCTACTCAGCAGCTGCTATATGGCTAGCAGTGCATTGAGGGCTATAATGATGATTAAAGAGGGTGAAGACAAAGCCCTTGTCTTTGAAGAATTATGAGAAAGAAAAACATAATTCACATAGTTCCATTAATAGTTTGTGTGGGTAAGGATAAGGTGTGAGAATTGGTTATGCTGACGACAAACGCTGTAGGAGGCTGGTGTGGTTGGGGTTGGAGGGCTGTTCTTCATGAAGCATGGGGAGCATTTGGATTGATGGAAAAAGAAGAGAATGTTATGAGTAGAGGCACAGAGATAAACTAGTATCTCCTATGAGTGGGACAAAAAAAAAGATAAGTAAGTGGCTGAAATGGTAGGATTTTGGGGTATACCTGAAGTATGGGTCCTGATCATGAAGAACTATAAAATGCAGCCTGAGGAGTGGGAACTCTATGAAGAAAGTGAGATGATGAGCAGTATTTGAGCCTTATGAATCAGGGCCGGATGAATACAAAGTTTGAGTGCTCATTGTAGTCCATAAAGAATTTTTGCCTTCAGGATCAGAGCTGACCAACATACAAAGCTTTTATAAAAAGATTTTAACCTCAATCTTTTCTTGCATCTTTTCTTAGAATAAGCTTTCTGATTTGTTGGCACCCATCTCAGAGCAGATCCAAGAAGTGATAACTTTTCGGGAGAAGAACCGAGGCAGCAAGTTGTTCAATCACCTGTCAGCTGTCAGTGAAAGTATCCAGGCCCTGGGCTGGGTGGCGATGGTGAGCAGCGCAGCTTCCATGGTTGGGAAGAGGATAAACTGCGAGGGGGAAGGAGATATGGTTGGAGAGGCTCTGAGTCACTGACAGTTTCTCTCTCTCTAGGCTCCCAAGCCTGGCCCCTATGTGAAAGAAATGAATGATGCTGCCATGTTTTACACAAACCGAGTCCTCAAGGAGTACAAAGATGTGTAAGTCCAGGTTTTCCTCAAGGGGCAGAGGATAAACTCAGCTGGTTACTTACTGGAATAGCACTTTGGGGTTAATTAAGACTGCCCTTGGCTGCTGTGCTCGTTCTCCTATCTCAGGGGTGTGTTTTGGAGTGCTTTGACATTGGCTCATAGAAGCTGCATTTGCAAGCAGGAAGTGTTTCTGTCTCCACTTCTGCTTTCTCTCCATGGTTGCTAGAGGCCCTTTTAGTCTTTTAATCCTTAACCTTCTGGGTTTAGGAGGTTTTGCTGGAGGTAACATGGACTAATGCCCTTTAATTTGCCTGTTTATACAAGATTTTGTTCCTTGTTGAGAATTTGTCACTGCCCCAGTGGCAAAGGGTTCAGTAGGACTTAATAGAAAATTACCCTGAGTATTCATGCAGTCAGTTAAAGTGGGCGTAAGGCTACCTAGCCAATGCAGGTATTACATAGGGAAGTCATTGTATGTCTACCAGTCCTAACTGACTTACTCATTGCTGGTTTTGAGCTGGAATGATAGCAGGCAACAATTATTAAGTTGCATAGCTACCCAAAATCTTTCTTCTATTCATCATCATTCAACAAACATTTCTTGAGTTACTACTCTGTGTGAGTAATAAGCCTTCTTGTGTGTGAAATGTGTCCCAGAACACCAGGTACTACTTTGATCCTTCAAGCAACCTAGAATTAAGCATGAGAGTATTTTGATAAACAGTTGAGGAAATTAGGTCTTGGGCTAAATAATCTTAAAGTCTTCTAGCTAATATATAAGAAGAGAGAGGGTTCTTGAACCATAGTGCAGTACTATATCTGTAATTTAATGCTGATGGTTTCCTCCTAAAGGGAAGTTTTTAGTTTTGATATTTTGGGGGGAGGGGCGTATTTTGACATAAGGCACTGTCTTATAAGGCAGTTGAGTTTCTTGGAGTCCTAGAGTTCTACAGTAGTGCTCGAGAACTCTCCTCTACCAGCTCTTCACGCACAGAATTTCTGCTTTTATCATTTTTATATATCGGGTTCTGTCTAAAATGTACTTTGACAAAACAGTTTTGCTACTTAAGAAAAAAGTTTGAGAAACACTGCTGTGAGTGATAGACAGAGATATAAGTGATAGAGATATAATCCAGAGTCCCTATCTTAATGGAGTTTGGTCTAATTAGGGTAATAGACTATATTATTTTAAAAATCTAATAGGTTAAAAATAGGTTATTTTTTTTTTAAGTTTGGTGGTGATAGAAAAAGCTGCCATTGAGCAGAGCCTAAGAAACACCGTAGGTAGGAGGGCATGAACCCACAGGCAGGAGGGGTTCTAGAATCACTATTGTAATGTACCCTGACCACCTATGATGAGTTCTTTTATTCTCCCAGGGATAAGAAGCATGTAGACTGGGTTAAAGCTTACTTGAGTATATGGACAGAGCTGCAGGCTTACATTAAGGAGTTCCATACCACTGGACTGGCCTGGAGCAAGACGGTTAGTGACTCCTTCCTCTTTCCCTGCCTCCCTCTCTTTATCTCTTCAGGGTGGGGTCAGGTTTCTTAGACTTCAGCACCACCAAGGTACTTGAAGACATGCTAGTTTTTTCAGTGGAGGGTAGAAAGAAATGGAAAAAGGAGAAGAGACTATAGAAAGCAAGGGTGAGAGGAGAAGGAATATTCAATTCTATTCCATTTCAATAAACATGGGTCAGGGACAGTGATTGGTGCTGAAGGGGAGGCATATGAATGAGTTACACCATCTCAGCCTTCAAGGAGCTTAAAATATAGACACAAAACCCCAGTACAAATCACCAAGCTAATGCTATAATAAAGATATAGACTCTAGAGTATAAGGAAGAGAAGAGTGATTCTCACTGGGAGAGATTGTGCTTTGAAGAGGCATACTCTGTTCTGAGACTTAAAAGAAGTACAGGGCAGTAAAAAGTGGGATACTAATAAAAGGCACAGTTTAAACAAAGCAAATGCAGAGTAAATGTAGAGATTGGTCATCTCTGGCTTCAATAAGGGGAGATGGTCAGAGATTTTTAGGAGAACAGGCTAGAAAGGAAAGTAGGCTGAAACTTTTAGATATTTGAGCAAAGGAATGATAATGATCAGATTTGTCTTTAAAAGAATCTCGGTGTACAAGTTAGAGATAAGGGCTCATGCTCAGACTATGGAAGTGGTCATGGTGCTAGAGGCTGGGAAAAGATAGTCTATAGGAAATAGCACCAAGATAATAGACAGATCTAATAATGTTGAAGGAGTGGGAAGCCTCAAAGAAGACTTGAGTGAATAGTCAAGCTTGGATGGTCATGTCTTTCACTGAAATAGGTACAAGGGCATGATTATATGGGCAGGCTAGCAGGCAGATGATGAAATATGTTTTGAATTTGTTGAGTCCCAAGCATTGGTGACACACTAAGGAAGATGTCAAACAGATATTTGGAAATAGGGTTTAGAGCTGGAATCAGGTGAGGTCAAAGGAAAAACGTGAAGGTTGAGGAATGGAGCTGAGAAAGCCAAGTTGGCCATGGGTAGGGAGCATTAATCATTGCCTCAGGGGGTATAGTGGGGACCCCGTGTACACTGGATACCTGTAGGGCCCTACTGGCTGTGGTACAGAGGGGAAGAAAGAGGATGACTATGTGACCTGCACTGAACTGTTCCAGGGGCCTGTGGCAAAAGAACTGAGTGGATTGCCTTCTGGACCCTCTGCTGGATCAGGCCCTCCTCCCCCACCGCCAGGCCCACCTCCCCCACCAGTCCCCACCAGTTCGGGCTGTGATGAGTCTGCATCCCGCTCAGCACTGTTTGCGCAGATTAATCAGGGGGAGAGCATCACACATGGTAAGTGAATACTCTGACACGAACAGTTGGTACGGCAAGTTGTCTTGCCAGACCTCACCAGCCAGGGACTCGACAGCTAGTCGTAAACCGGAACCCTAGCTTGTATTCACTTGGGGTGTCACGTTCCTTTGAGTTGCCCAAAGGGACAGACTAGCTGGCTTAAATGGAAATTGAAAATGGGTGATTACAGTAGGGGGAAGCCCTCTGTTCCATTGGAAAGTGACTTAATATTAAGTAGCATATGAACATATATTATATTATGTTACATTATATTAATATGTGGCCAAGGTACAGTGCTGATCGTTTTCCCCAGACCTTTTTCCATGGTACCACATGGTCTCTGGACAGTCATTCTGTCAGGGGGTTAACTTCCTCAGAGGATGCATACCGGTCACTTGGAAAATTTGTATAAGAATGACCTAACAGTATAGAGAAAGTAGATACCCTTATACACAAATGCTGGAAGGCTAGGTTGTCCAGCCCTCTTTTAGGAATTTACCCATAAAAGTCTCTAAAATAAAGAAGTTTTATACAGTGCTTACAGTAGCTAAAAAATGTAACAACCTAAATATCCAACAGTAAGGGACATGGTTAGTTAACTATGCCATGTCGTCTTGATGTAATATTATGCAGCCATTACATTTTTTCCTACAGTGAGCCATGTAATGTTTAAGAAAAAAATCTAGTATTTTGATTATAACCACAAGGAGTGGTGGAGATACAGAGGCCATTCAGTATTAGTTATATAGTCAACACAGACTGGGCCACGTTCAAGAGCAGCCTGCTGAGGGAAATTATGGAATCTTTTCCCTTAAAAAATAAAAGAAAGATATTTTTAGAAACTATAGCCTAACATGAGAAAGTGTGTGTGTGTGTGTTTTCTCAAAAATATTTTTAACCTGGGAGCACAGATTGAAATTGCCCTGAATATACACTCCTGAGAAAGTTTTTTTCAAGTGTCAGTTGGTTGAACCAAATTTTTTAACAATGTGTATAGGTATAACTAAACAAAAAGAAGTATGAATAGAAAAAATATTGGAGAGTTTCATGTAAACACTTACTGGGGAAGGGGGAAGTAGGGTTAGCTGTGGGTGAGGTTTTGTTTTCCTTTCATCAAATTTTCTTTATTTCACATCTTTTTCTTCCTCTGTTGCTTTAAAAACTACAAACATATTTGTGAGTATATATTTGGTATATGCCTTTCTAGGTCTTTTCCTGTGCATTTACATTTCCATATCCCCCACCCCCACTACACACCCATTTTACGCTTTATTTTTAAAAATAGAACCATATAATTTAACCTTGGGGGAGAAGAGCAATTATAAAAGTACTTCTCCAAAACGGCTTGCAAAAGAATATCTCACAGGCTCCAGTTTTTGGCTTTGAATTTTCTGCTAAGGATCAGTTTAACTTATAACAGAAGTTGGTTATTGCCTTAGCCGAAAGCCCTGGTTTGAAGGACAGGAACAAGGTAGCTGTTGTTCTTACAGCCCTGAAACATGTATCTGATGACATGAAGACTCACAAGAACCCTGCCCTGAAGGCTCAGAGTGGTCCAGTACGCAGTGGCCCCAAGCCATTCTCTGCACCCAAACCCCAAACCAGCCCATCCCCCAAACCAGCCACAAAGAAGGAGCCAGCTCTACTTGAACTGGAGGGCAAGAAATGGAGAGTGGTGAGTTTAAAAAAGACCAGGACTGGAGTAACAAGGAGCAGGGACAGGGGGGTTAAATGGAATTCAGCCACATGAGTGCAGGGTTCTGGCTTAGATCATGAGAACAAAAGTTTGGGAAAGCCTGTTTTTTGGTTGATGTGTGCTTCATGATGAGAATTCTGCGGTATCTCTTTAACAGGAAAATCAGGAGAATGTTTCCAACCTGGTGATTAATGATACAGAGCTCAAACAGGTGGTTTACATATACAAATGTGTCAACACAACATTGCAAATCAAGGGCAAAATTAACTCCATTACAGTAGGTGAGTCTTTGTCCTAGAGCTTGAGAAGGCTAGACCCATTTTACCTACCCTGCTTCTAAAGATTTTTAGATGTATTACTTTCAAATTATATTGTTGACCTGCTCTCTTTCTTCTCCTAGATAACTGTAAGAAACTTGGTCTGGTATTCGATGACGTGGTGGGCATTGTGGAGATAATCAATAGTAGAGATGTCAAAGTTCAGGTAACTTGATATCTTGGCTCTTTCTTTTGGTCCCTGAGGAATTAAAAGAGACACAGCAGACCCACAGATGTTGCTTTGGTGGGAATCTGATTCTACGAAGTCTGTAAGCTGAGCTGCTTTGGATGTGGCAGAAGAGGGGTTGGCTCTTCAAATGAGCTCTTTCCAGCACCTGTCCCAGCCCGCCCATAGTATCCAGTGTCTGTTGCACGCCTGTGAGCTTTTCATGCAGTTGCTGAATCATGTGAAACAGGGAAAGCTTTTCCTGCAACTTACTGTTGTCTTCCCCAACTGCTGGGACTCAGTTCTCTTGGTTTACTCCGCAGGTAATGGGTAAAGTGCCAACCATTTCCATCAACAAAACAGACGGCTGCCATGCTTACTTGAGCAAGAATTCCCTGGATTGTGAGATAGTCAGTGCCAAATCTTCTGAGATGAACGTCCTCATTCCTACAGAAGGCGGTGACTTTGTAAGTTTCTTGATTTCTTTAGTAGTATGATGTTAAAACAGAAGGGACTGAAAACTTCTTGCACTGGAGAAAGCTATTTGATGAACATTCTGCACTAAGTAGGTAAAACCCAAATACACACCAAAAGCACATAGAAGTGAGGTAGTCCCGTGTAGCAGGGTGGTTTCTGCCTTTAAGTTGAGCCCAGGGTAGCAAAAAAGAACGGGAATGAGTCATGGCACCCTGTCAAACTGGTGCTATAAAGCCGTGTGTATTCTCATTTACACCTCATAGATTTAACAGTCTGTTTAAGATCACAGATCACTGAACGGTGAACAGTATAACACAGCGTGATGTTGTGATAGCTTGATGGGTTCAGTTTGTCTCTTAGCACATCCTACCATGCTCTCAGGATTAAGTGGAAGCGAGCATTGGGAGAAAAGCCTGAGATTTAGCCCCAGCTCATCCTTTAGCTCAGGTTTAAACCCATTGTCTTCTTTATTTGCAGAATGAGTTCCCAGTCCCTGAACAGTTCAAGACTCTATGGAATGGGCAGAAGTTGGTCACCACAGTGACAGAAATTGCTGGATAAGTGAAGTGCCACTGGGTTCTTTGCCCTCTCCCTTCACACCGTGGGATAAATCTGTATCAAGACAGTTCTTTTCTAGATTTCCTCTACCTTTCTGCTCTTAAACTGCTTCTCTGCTCTGAGAAGCACAGCTACCTGCCTTCACTGAAATATACCTCAGGCTGAGATTGGGGGTGGGATAGCAGGTCAGTTGATCTTCTGCAGGAGGGTGCATCTTTTCCATATCAGTTCAACCACACCACCGGTCCATTCTTAAGGAACCGCAGACCAGGACTGGTGCATTTTAGCTTTCAGCTTTTGGGGGTTATTCTACCAACAGATAGTCCTTTGAGAAGAATAAAACAGTCCCTGGAGTTAACAGATCAGAATGTTCACACTAAACTTTTTCTAACAATGAGCATGAAGGTAGCAGAAGCTGGTGTTGATTACAGACAGTTCTAACCAAACTAATATTTCCCTGTTGACAAGTGAGGGCAAGGGTTGCACTGGACCAAAGGCTGAGGCTTGGCCATCTAGCATTCCAAGCAAAATTGTTTCCTATAAGCATTCCTTTTATTCTGCTTTCCATTCTGGGTCTGAAACCATGAAACAGGAGGTTTTCTGGTACCAGCTGCTAAAGCAGTGTCCTTCATATCCAGGGCAGTTAAAGGTGTCTTGGACCCTTTCTCTGGGATCGCTGCCCAGCACCTTCCTACAGAGATGACTTTAAAGGAAAAAAAAAAAAAGGTAAAAACAACACACCATTCCAAGGAGTCTGGCATTCCTTCTTCCTTCCCTGCTTGGTGCCTGTCATCCATCTTCACTGCCTCCTTTTCCCTGTCATGCTCAACAACTTCCAACTTCTGTCCAGGCACCTAAACAGAGGACTAAAACCTCCACTGCAGGCTGGTTTTAGGTCTTGATTTATGTAAGAATCTTGCACAGCATTGCTAATGTAAATTTCAGTTTTTTTCTCTAGACAAACAATTACCAAAATATGCAACTTTTTTTGGTGGGAAGAGAGATTGTCCTGTGATTTCTACCCATTCCCTGAGGCCTGTGGAAATAAACCTTTATGTACTTAAAGTTATACAGAAAATAGAATAAAGTTAATACCAAACTTGCTTAGTTATTTACCTATGATATTTGCTGTACGGAGATATAAAAATATTGATAAGAAAAATGACACCAAGAATAAGAAACTACTCTTTATTTTAGACAACCTCATAAAACTGTTTTCACATCCCCCCACTTCTTGTCCTTAATCTTCATCTTTTAGTTGAAGAATGGGGCTTAAGAAAGAAAGGAAAAACCATAACGGGTAAACTTAGTAGCACTAATAAGGTCCTTGCATCAAAGCATAGCCAATCATTTCTCTAAACTTGCATTCCACAGAGCAGTCTTCTATTAAGAGAAAGTGTTAGTATATTTTCACAGAGTGGGGGCTATGATTTCTGTGCTCAAAATGTGTAGGAGATGGTAGATTATAGTTAATTTCTGTACTGTAACAGGAATTCTCAGAGTGCTTAGATATTCTAATGGAAGCTAACCTCCAAAAAGAGAAAGGGAGTGTGCAATATTTTCTAAGCTTTTTGAGCAAACAATTCTTTTCTTACAGAACATATCAGAAATAGTTTGGAGTATGCTGATAAATTAGTTTTGAGGGATGGAAGTTAGAAAGCCCAGTCTCTTCACATTGTTCCTTCTGTTCTATGTTAAAGCCAGCAGTTATCCAGACTCTAAAATCCAAATCTAGCATCCAGACCACAGGTCATGCTGAGAAAGGGCAGGTTGGTCAAGGATGGAATGGAAAGAACTAGCTGCCCCATTTTTCACTCACTCCTACATTTTCTTCACCCCCTATTTAGGTTATACAAGATGTACATTTCCTCTCTTAAGCAACCCTTCCCTCTTGTGACAGAGCAACGAATTCATCACTACCTAAGGAGACCAAATGGTGCTGCAGAGGCAAAAGGGTAGGCCAGTGGGATTTGGCTAATTATTGCTAAGATGGCATGGAAGGCAACATACCCAGAGAGGAAGGCAGCTTTAAGAAAAATTACACAGAAGCATCGAAGCAATACTTTTCCAAACACTGGTTAAATCATCAGCCTTCTCCCTGCTTGAAATGTGGCTAGCCTTCCCTGAAGAAGACATTTGCCCTTAGAATCTATCTCACTGCTTTAATTTGTTCAGTCTCCTCTGGGCCTAGGGATAGTTCTGGCATTAACCTGCAGCAGACGGCCTTTCTTAGCACTGAACTTGATTGACCACAACAAAAGGTTGTAAAACAATCTCTATGGTTATTAACTAATTAAATTTGCATTTAACACCATATGGCAAAAGGAGGCAAGAAAGGATAAGAGCAAAGGATAAGATTGGGATCTTAGATCTTTCCAAGTAGGGCATGTCAGATGATGATAGGAGAGAAGGATTAGTTGCAAGCTGGATCTGAGCTCAGACTTGGGCATGAAGGAAACTGTCTCCCATGTGGTTTGGAAGAGTTAGGGGCTCCCTGTGCTGTGTTACGAACTTCAAGAGTGTCATTCAATGAAGGGTATAATGTTGGCATTAAACCATTCTTCAGACAGCTGAAGGTGGTCCCCTTCTGTAGCCAGAAACACTAGCTGTCCTGCCTTGTCCATTTCCTTTAACCCCAAGCGGTCCTGCAGAAAGAAAGGCCATAATTAATCAAGAGGATTCTCAAAGTTTTGGAGTAAAACAGTAAAGTAATGGAATGTTAACTTGAGATACATTCTCAAAATGCAATTTGTCCCGAGTATTAAAATTGAGGTATACTGTCAAAAATGCCAAAAAGGAAACTTCCCTCTAGTTTTTTCTAAATATTAAAAATGTATATGCAATTGAGATTGTTCTACATAGTTTTATATTGTGCTTTCTGAAAAGCTTCCCAAAGCTGGAGGACCACCGATTAGTGGGCACGCTATCAGCAAAACTACCTCAGAACATCACAGGTAAGCGGGACTGAGCCAGAGACAGGAGAACATTAGCTAGATAGCTTAAAACATATCCAACCCTTGGATAATAAACCTGGAATACTCATATCCTGCAACTGACAATGTCGTCACCCATAGTCCGGGTGCCACAGAATGATAAGCAGTTACGACAGTGCCACAGTGGTGCTTCTGCTGTGGCTGCCATCAGTTTGAGTTTCACAATAAGGAAGTTCTTAGTTGTAATTTTTAAAACTTTTTTTAATTAGACCCTAGCTTCTCTTTCTTTTTACCTTACCCAAGCTGAGACACTAAATGTAAGAGAAACACCAAGAGAAGAGACAAATGGCCTCTGAAATAACTTGAAGGAATTCTAGTTAGATGACTCGTTTAAATGTTCCACTTGTGCATTTTTTTTAGAGTCTATCTCCAATATAAAATTCTTAGAGTGTGGAAGGCCCCAGAACTGGAGGTGGTGAAATATTGCAATTTCTACTTGAGACAGGACCTCCTATTAAATAAAATTCACAACTCTAGTTCCATTCAACCTCCTACAAGAGGAGTTCCCCTTGTCAGTGCCTAATTTAAAAACGACTTCACATTGATAAATGTTTTAAGGTAACACCCCTCTCGTCTATGTTTTCATCATGCATGAGGGCTTCTTGGATTTGGAGCAGACTGCACCTCAGCAAAGGCAGCCAGTGCTAAACCTTTTTTTATCAAAAGGAACGAATCAAATGAAGTTTTCCTTGTTATTGCTTGAAAGCCATGAGGTACAGGTCCTTCTACCTGCAGGATGTAGTAGTTTTCTATAAATTAGTGCCTGCTAAGCTAGAGCAACAATCAACAGCCTAACAAGCCTCGCCCATGTCATATACAAGTCAGGTGCTTAATGAGCATGCAGTGCTCTGGGTGTACAGGACAGGGCTCTAGCACCAAAGAACCTAGCAGCTTCAGGGACCGGGAGCTGAAAGAGACGGCACCAACCTCCCAAGACATCTGTTTCCCCAGTTACCTGTGTGTACAGGGTGGTCTCCTGTAAGGGAATGGTTTCCTTGGCTTGGCCACTTCTATAAAATCCAAACCACTACCGGAAAGGAAGGAGAAATATGGTCCAATGAGACATGTAGCACACACCGCCAAACTAATTTGAGACTGGCTAGTAGCTAAGACCACCAACAAACTGAACTTTTTTTTTTTTTTTTTTTTTTTGAGACAGAGTCTCACTTTGTTGCCCAGGCTAGAGTGAGTGCCGTGGCGTCAGCCTAGCTCACAGCAACCTCAAACTCCTGGGCTCAAGCGATCCTCCTGCCTCAGCCTCCCGAGTAGCTGGGACTACAGGCATGCGCCACTATGCCCGGCTAATTTTTCTATATATATATTTTTAGTTGTCCATATAATTTCTTTCTATTTTTAGTAGAGATGGGGTCTCGCTCTTGCTCAGGCTGGTTTCGAACTCCTGACCTTGAGCGATCCACCCGCCTCGGCCTCCCAGAGTGCTAGGATTACAGGCGTGAGCCACTGCGCCTGGCCAAACTGAACATTATAAGGTTAAAGCAAGAAGGAAACATGGACAGGGCATGTCTTGAGTCATCTTTTCAAGGGTGGATCCTGAGGGATGAATTAATCTTTCCAAAGAGGTTTCCACTTCCCCAGAATTTCTGTTTCCTACATTTATGGAGTAATAAAGGTAAAAATTCCTGTGTTGCCCTCTAGACATTCGAGGATAAATATATAGTCTTGTTTCCAAGATGCTTCCAGTCTGGGAAGGCACAGAAACAATTCAGGGTTAACCACAAGGGTCAGAAAACTTTTTTGTAAAGGCCAGATACAAAATATTTAGGCTTTAAGGGCCATATGGTTGCAACTACTCACTGTTGCCCTGTAACAAAAGCAGCCACAGACAATATATAAAAAATGACTAAAACTGTGTTCCAATGAAACCTTATTTATGGAAAAGGAAATTTGAATTCCATATAATTTTTACATGTCAAAAGTCTTGATTTTTTTCCAACCATTTAAAAATGTAAAAACCATTCTTAGCTTGTGGCCCACATAAAAACAGGTAGCAAGCTGGATTTGGTCTGTGGGCCAGTCTGCCAACCCCTGGTGATTTGACATAATGCGACGAGTGTTCTAATAGAGGCTGATGATGATGAGTCTACAAAAGTGAGCAAATTCTGCTTGGAGGGGGCATGGCATCCTGAAGAAAGTGACATTTGAGTTTTGCCCTTGACAAATAGAAGCTTGTCAGGTGGGGAAGCCAGGGAAGGTCGCTCTAGATACAGAAAAGCATGAATGAACAAAGGCATACAAAAGAAAAGGCACATGCTAAGTTTGAGGCATTACAGTAGTACAAGATGGCTTGACCAAAGTGTATGAAGTGGGTAGTAAAGGGACATTAGGCTGGAAATACAAACTGAAGCCAGATCAAGGCAGACCTTGAACGCCAAGTTTAGGAATTTATAGACTGGGCTAGTGGTTCTGAGCATTTTTTGGGTCTTAGATCTCTGAAAACTGATTAAAACTACAGACCCTTCCCCAGAGTGCAATTATATAATTCTGGGGTGGGGATAGGGGATTACAACCCTTGGTGTCCCATTTATGGACCTCAGGTGAAGAACCCTGTTCTATACAAAAGCTGGTAGAAAGGACTGAAGGTTTTTTCCCCAGCAGGCAGCTGTATTTTAATGCCATTTTCTCCAATAGTCTCCTGGCATGTGGCCTAAATAGTATCTTACCTCAGAATCTACAGGGTCCACAATGGAATCATTGAGGAATTTCACCATCACAAACTTCTTCAGGGCCATCAGGTTTTTCTTGTAGGACTCATTGACACCCTGGAAGAAAGGCCAGCAGCACCTCAGGATCATTACCATTAGGTACCAGCAGGGGGTTAAAACCTTTCAGTGCTCTGGTCTCCCTGGTCCTGGGCCACCATGTTTCTTCCCCATGGGTTTGGGCTGTTTTCCAGCTTTATGCCCAGAATATACCTTGTACAGCCATTTCTTACCATCCTACCTGACATACCACAACCATGGCATACAGGTGCATCCATGAATCTGTCACCACATACCACTGGCATCCATCACACAGGTGAAAGGCTTCTAGTCAGAGAAAGCCAAGGCAAAATAAACTGCAAATTCTGACTGGTGCTGCTATCTATTCTGTGTTGTTTTCTGTTTGTTTTGTTTTTTTCCCTTCAAATTTTTTGTTTAAAAACAAAAACAACTGCTCCCCCAAAAAAACCCCAAAACCTTCCAGATGAGCCTAATATAAATTGAGCCATCTAGTTTACCACAACCTCCCAAACCATGCTCATGTCTGGGACATATTGAGTGCCCTCTACAGTCTCTCTTCTAGGTAAATCTTTCTTTTGGGAAAACCTTCCTCATTAAGATAGCAGCTATGAATTTCCACTTAGCCCAGCCAGCAACCCAGCAACCTACTGAGCTTATCCTGCTGCTTCAACGCTAGGAAAGGTCAAGAACTTGAGGGAAGAAAGCCAAGTGAATTTCAACCTCCCCTCAAAGGAACCAAATCTCACAGGTACTGCCTCCCAAAACACAGAACTTCTGTTTCCCAGATTCTGCCCAGGATAGTTTGGGTCAAATGTCACTGCTGATTTGGTTATGATGACCTGAATAGAAAAAAGAATGTACAACTCTGAGAGCCTGGTTGGTGCTTACCCTCTCCTGATTGATATCTGCCAAGAAGATGCTGTGGTTGCGGTACACATCCTCCTTTATGGGGTCATGCCAGTATTCTGCTTGCACCAGGCTGCAGGAAGAAAAAAAAAAAATGAAGGTAATCAAGCTGCATGTCAGCTGGCAGGTCCGCCTGGGGCATGCCCAGTGCAAAGGCCACCAAGAGACTTCAAAAGGACAAAAGACCAAAGCCCCCAAGTCCCACGCCTTGCCCTCTAGTAGGGAAAACAAGACTTCCACCTACAAAATGCTTCATCAACAAGACACCTTGTTGAGACAAGCACAGACGATTCAGCATAGTACAGAAAGTATAAAAGATTTCAGAAAAGGGCTTACCAATGTTTGGTTCCCCTATGGCATTGAGCTTTATCACACTTATCATGCCTTCCAGTCATGGTGGCACATGCTGTCCCCTCCCCTAACCCCACCTCATCCTGCAAGACTCAACTCAAACATCACCACCTCCGCCTCTTCCTCTCCATCCAGTCATCTATCGCATCAGTCATCCTGCTATCCTTAGACTGGGATGGAGGTCTAACTTCTCAGTCACAAAGCATTTAATACACTGTTGAGTGATGGCACCAGTTTTCAGTATTCTAGTATGTCGTGCCATTTTCCAGTACAAAGGACAAATACTTGGTTGTTATAATACCATTATTTCAGATACAGATCAGCAGTTCTGTTCACATTTATTCTCTCTCCAGTCTCTTTCCAATTCCCCCTTCCCTTCCAGCCTCCATCCCTCCAAAAGGGGCACCTTTACCACAAGGCCTCCTGGGGAAAGAAGGAAATTAGAACATGAGTGGGGCTCTGTATCTTGGGCTGGCAGGGAGAGAAATCAGAATTTCTACCAGAGGAGCTCCCAGCCAGAGTGGAAGAGCTGTCCAGAGGTGGCGGTCCTGAAAGCTCCACTCAGCGGAGCGGGTGGCGCTGAAGCCCAACGGCACCAGCTACATCAGAGAAGGTGGCAGCTCTCACGCCCAGGAGCAGATAACACTGAGGTTACGGGAAGCAGCAGTCTGACTGTCAGCAGTGAGAGTGACATTCTCTAATGTGTTTATAAATGTATTTGAAATCTTTTAAATGTTTAGTCTCCCTGACTTTTAAAAATGTAATGAACTCTGAACATTTATAAAATACTGCTATTAGTACTGGTCTTGTCCTTTTAGTAGCTGTCACTTAAATGTGAGAGTGCTGGTTCCCTGTCTCTCCCCTAAGGACTAAGCTCTTTGGCATATAGCACGTGCTTGGTAGCAAGGGTTTGCTGAGTGAAATGAACTGATAGAGGGAAGTCAGACAAGCTATGAAAGAAACTGGCCCTGAGGGAGTGGCAGGATTTAGATACGAGGAGAAGGGAGGGCAGCACAGTTAGAAGAAGAACAAAGGAAGGGGAAGCTTCAAGGGGTGGGCAGCGGTGTCAGATGCTGAGAAGTCACTGAGCTGGCCAATCAAAGCTTATCAAAAAATGTAAGACGATGAATGCAAAGGTCTTCGAATTGCAGTGGGAGGCCTGATGGCTGAGGATGAAAGAATGAATGAAAACGGCAATCACATGTCACCTTTTAGTGTGCAAAGGAAACAGAGCTAAGAAGGGGCAACAGGAAGAAATGAGGGACACTTTGATTTGTAAGAAACCAGGTGCATGTAGGACGGCCGAGGAGGGGGCCGAGGAGATGATGAGCAGAAGTTGGAGGTACTGCAGAAGGGGGGATATTGTTTGGGACTGGGGGGCGGGAGGGTTCTTCTGGAGGCAGACAGAGAAGAAATATGGGATTGTATTATTATCATATTTTTTTACCACTGAAAGGGCAAATTCAGAGAGAGGTTAAATAACTCCCGAGCTACCCAGTCAGCTGTAGTAAAAGTAAGAGCCTGAACCTGTCAGAGTCCACACTTTTGCCAGTGCACCACACTGAAGGGGTGGGAAAGGACAGCTCCCAGGTAGAACTTCCCAACCACAAGACCACAGATGGTGAGACAAGCCTTATCATCTTTACCTCCTCTAGCTACTGTGGCTTAGTGATAGCAACACTCGAATAGCACCTTCCACATACCATACACTTTACAGATATTAACCTATTTAACCCTTGTAAGAATTCCATGAGGTAGAAATATTAACAAACGAGGCAAGGAGGCAACGACACCCAGAGTGGTTAAGTAGCTTGCCAGGTCATACTGCTTGTAAGTGCAGAGCCAGAGGGGAACGCGGGGAAGCTGTGCTCTCAACCAAGATACTGTGCTGCCTCTGCTGTACACGGGGGGCAGACAGCACCCGCTTCACGTCAGACAGACCAGGTTGCAATCACAGGGATTTTACCTCTCCGAGCCTGTGCTATAAAAATTAACCAAGACAAGTGAAGCTCCAGTGCTGTATCCACCCATGGTAAAAATTCAATAGAAGAGTGTAATATCAGGACTGTCATTATTCTATTTTGTTCCTCCTCTCCCTCATTGTGAGTCCAGCTACCGGTATCGTTTGCGCAGGGAAATGCTGCTCAAGGGCCCGGCTTAAGAGAGGTAAGAGCCTGAAGGAAAGGAAATGACGGCAGAGGAAGATGTGCTGAGGTGATGGCAGAACTCTCTACGGAATTCCAATCGAAATCGCAAGATAATGTTTGATGGCATTTGACAAAATAATCCTAAAATTCAGATAAAACAGTAAGAGCCCAAGAACAGCCAAGACTTAGAGAGTTAGGTGAAAGTTGTTATGGTAAATTAAACAGTGTGATAATGGGGTAGAGACAGACAAACAAATCAATGGAACAGAATAGTCCAGAAACAGACTCAGGCACAGAACCCCCCCAGGTAGATGAAATGTATGAGAACAAAAAACAAAACTGTTTAAAAACTAGAAGAATATACGGGATAGGAGCATAGCTCTGAGCAACAATCATGTAGATTAATAAATTCAACCAAATCTAAGTGAAAAGCTGCTGTACCAGATGATGGCTGTACAATACTGTCAATGGAATTAATGCCACTGAGTACACACTTAAAAATGGTTAAAATGAAGCCAGAAGCAGTGGTGCATGCCTGTGGTCCCATCTACTCGGAAGGCTGAGGTGGGAGGATTACTTAAGCCTACTAATTTGAGTCTAGCCTGAGCAACACAGTATGATCCCATCTCTTTAAAAAAAAAAAAAAAACAGGCTGGGTGCGGTGGCTCACACCTGTAATCCCAGCACTCTGGGAGGCCGAGGCAGGAGGATCGCTCGAGGTCAAGAGTTCTGAGACCAGCCTGAACAAGAGCGAGACCCCGTCTCTACTAAAAATAGAAAGAAATTAGCTAGACAACTAAAAATATGTAGAAAAAGTTAGCCAGGCATGGTGGTGCGTGCCCCTAGTCCCAGCTACTTGGGAGGCTGAGGCAGAAGGATTGCTTGAGCCCAAGAATTTGAGGTCGCCCTGAGCTAGGCTGATGCCACGGCACTCTAGCCCGGGCAACAGAGTGAGACTCTGTCAAAAAAAAAAAAAACAAAAAAAAACCCAGAAAATGTTGTAATAAATAAATACCTTAAGAGTAAAAAAAAAAAAAAAGTTAAAATGGCAAATCTTACATATATTTAACCATAACTTAAAAAATTAATAATGTAATTTACAAAAAACTAATGACTTACATACTTTAAATGGGTAAATTGTATGGTATATGAATATCTCAATAAAGCTGTCAAACAAACTTGCTGTACCAAAAAAGACACCATAAACAAAATTAAAACATATGCCATAGACTGGGAGAAGGTAAGCGCAACATATCTTACAAAGAAAGTTTTACTACAAAAAAAAAAATGTCTGTCTGTGTGTGTGTGTAATACAAATCAATGAAAAAAGACAAACCACCCAACAGGAAAACAGGCAAAGACTATGAATAGACAATTCACACAAAGAGAAACCTGAGTGGCCAATAAACAAGAACAGATGCTCAATCTGACTGACAGTCAAGGACACACGGATTAGCATGAGTAACCACTCCACATGCATCTGACTGGCAACAATTTTAAAGATATAAGATCAAAAGTTCGGCCGGGCGCGGTGGCTCACGCCTGTAATCCTAGCACTCTGGGAGGCCGAGGCGGGTGGATCGCTCGAGGTCAGGAGTTCGAGACCAGCCTGAGCAAGAGTGAGACCCCGTCTCTACTAAAAATAGAAAGAAATTATATGGACAACTAAAATATATATATACAAAAAATTAGCCGGGCATGGTGGTGCATGCCTGTAGTCCCAGCTACTCGGGAGGCTGAGGCAGGAGGATCGCTTGAGCCCAGGAGTTTGAGGTTGCTGTGAGCTAGGCTGAAGCCACGGCACTCACTCTAGCCCAGGCAACAGAGTGAGACTCTGTCTCAAAAATAAATAAATAAATAAATAAAAATTAAAAAAAAGATCAAAAGTTCGTAGGAATGGAGAAAGCAGGAACTCTCATACTCTTTTGGTGCCAATATAAATTGGTACAACCACTTTGGAAATATCAAATAAAGTTTAAAATTACACGCTAATAACCACTGTAATAATAGCGCTAACATACCCTGAGTATTTTCAAGGTACTGTTCTACGCACTCTACATACTTTCTCTACAACCCACTGTAGATTACTGCCCTATAATTATTGCCCTAGTTTACAGATGACGAAATGGAGGAAGGGAGGTTAAGTATGTTACTCAATAACTGGTAGAGCCTATGATGTGGATTCTACTAGTAGATAAATTCTTGTTTAAGGATGTTCACTGCAAACTGTTTGCTATAATGAGAAACTGGAAGTGCTGAAATGTTGCAACATGGGCAACAAGACACTGTGGTGTAGTCATATGACAGGACATCAGCAGTTAAGAGGAATGAACTACATGTATGTGTAACAACATATTTAAACCTGAAAAACACAATGAGTGAAAAAAATAATTTGCAGAGTGAAATGTACAATAAGATATCCATTATATAAAAATTTAAATATACAAAGTAACAATATATTTTGATTATGGATATGTACATATATAACACCAATATTTTTTAATGGACAGAAAGAATATGCCCTAATTTTTTTACAGTAGTTATGGAGGGAGGGCAGAGAATGGGACCTGGTAGAGATATGTATAAGAATTCAATTTTATCTGAAATGTTTCAGTTCTTTAGAAAATCCTTAGGCAAATACAGTAAAATATTAATTCTAAGACCTAGGTACTTAATACATACATACCTCATCTTATTGCACTTTGCTTTATTGTGCTTCACAGATACTACATTTTAACAAATTAAAGGTTTTATGGCAACCCTGAGTTAAGCAACTCTACCAGCGTCATTTTTCTAACAGCATGTGCTCATTTTGTGTCTCTCTGTCACATTTTGGTAATACTTACAATATTTCAAACTTTTTCATTATTATTATATCTGTTATGGTGATCTGTGACCAGTGATCTTTGATGTTCCTATTGTAATTGTTTTGCGGTGCCATGAACCACACCCATATAAGATGGAGAACTTAGTCAACATATGTGTGTGTTCCGATTGCTCCACTGATTGGCCATTCCCTGCCTCTCTCCCTCTCCTTGGGCCTCCCTATTCCCTGAGACACAACAATATTGAAATTAGGCTAATTAATAACCCTACAATGGCCTCTAAGTGTTTAAGTGAAAGGAAGAGTCCAAAGTCTCTCACTTTAAATCAAAAGCTAGAAATGATTAAGCTTAACGAGGAAGACATGTCAAAAGCCAAGAAAGGCCAAAGGTTACACCTCTTGTGCCAAACAGCTAAGGTGTGTATACAAAGGAAAAGTTCGTTTTTTGGAGACAGAGTCTCGCTCTTTCACCCTGGCTAGAGTGCTGTGGTGTTTGGCCTAGCTCACAGCAACCTCAAACTCCTGGGCTCAAGTGATCCTCCTGCCTCAGCCTCCCAAGTAGCTGGGACTACAGGCATGCACCACCATGCCCGCCTAATTTTTTCTATATATTTTTAGTAGTCCAGCTAATTTCTTTCTATTTTTTAGTAGAGACGGCATCTTGCTCTTGCTCAGGCTGGTCTCGAACTCCTGACCTCGAGCGATCCACCCGCCTCGGCCTCCCAGAGTGCTAGGATTACAGGCGTGAGCCACCACACCTGGCCGAAAAGTTCTTGAAGGAAATGAAAAGTTCACGCCAGTGAACACATACATGAATAAGAAAGCAAAACAGCCGTATTGCTAATATGGAGAAAATGTCAGTGGTCTGGATAGAAGATCAAACCAGCCACAACATTCCCTTAAACCAAAGCCTAATCTAGAGAAGGCTCTAAATCTCTTCAATTCTATGAACGCTGAGAGAGGGGAGGACGCTGAAGAAGAAAATTTTGAAGCTAACAGAAGTTCGAGAGGTTTCAGGAACGAAGCCATCTCCATAACACGAAAGTGCAAGGTGAAGTAGCAAGTGCTGATGTAGAAGTTGCAGCAAGTTATCCAGAAGATCTGGCTAAGATAATTGATGAACGTGGCTACACTGAACAGATTTTCAATGTACATGAAACAGCCTTATAACAGAAGCAGATGCCATCTAAGCTTCCACATCCCCCTTCCCGCCCCTCCCCTGGACTACCTGCCTCTGCAAGTCTCCTACCAGCCATCTGTCAAAATGAGATGTTACCTATACAAAGAAATTTTAAAAAGAAAAAGCAAAACACTCTACAAAATTAGAAAAGCATCCTAAGAGTTAATCTGTAAACAAGCTATTGAGAACTGAGAATGCATTTTCCCATGGAAACTGTTATAAATGGTGAGCTGTATCTGGCTCACAAGCCTAGTTCCTCTACAATGTTATGAAACCTATTTCAAGTCATTCCTCTTCTGCGCATCTCACTGTGGCCCCGCTAGTGTCTCAGCCACCACCCCCTCTCACCTAGTCCACCGCCACAGCCCCGAACTGGCCTGTTTTTCCTCTAGCCCCTTACAGTCCAGTCTACAATGCAGCAGACGTTTTCCAAACGCACAAATTGGGCCACATTATTCCCCTGCTTAAAGCCTCCCATGATGCTCAGAATAAAATCCCAACTGTTTATGTGGCCTACATATCCTTGCATCATGGCAGTCCCCACTTTTCTGTCCACCTCTCCCCATCTGTCACTCAACTCTGGTCACCCTGGCCCAGAAACAAGCCAAACTTGTCCCAGCCTCAGGGTCTCTGTGTCTGCTGTCCCTCTGCCTGACCCCTCTTTCCTTAGCTTCTTCCATGCTCCTTCGTCTCATCCTTCAGATCCCAATTTAACCATCCCTTCTTCAAAAACCATTCTGGGGCCAGGCACGGTGACTCATATCTGTAATCCCAACATTTTGGGAGGGCGAGGTGGGAGGATCACTTGAGGCCAGGAGTGTGAGACCAGGCTAGGCAACAGAGCGAGACTCTGCCTCTATAAAAAACAAAAAAAATTATCTTGGCGTGGTGGCGCATACCTGTAGTCCCAGCTGCTCATGAGGCTGAGGCAGGAGGATCACCTGAGCTCAGGAGTTCAAGGTTACAGTGAGCTATGATCATGCCACTGGACTCTAGCCTGGGCAACAAAGCAAGACCCTGTCTTTCAAAAACCAAAAAACCAAAAAAAACCAAACCATTCTGTCCAAAATAGGTACCCCCTCCACTACTCTCAACTACTGCATTTGTTCATTTCCATCACGGCTTTATCACTATTAGAGGTTATCTGGTGCAACTGTTTACTTGGAGACCCCTTTCCCTGCTAGTATGCTACTTTGTGAGGGCAGGGACCCGAATTGTCTTGTTCTCCATCTATCTAGGAAGCCTATAACAGGGCCTGGCAAATAGCAGTAACTCCGTATTTGATGAAATACTTTATAACTGCAACTAAAAGTTAGAGGAAACAAAACCATTACAATACTTATGAAGGAGACAGAAAACTAAAGTTGAATATTTTAAAAACAGTGAAAACAGCTCAAACCTGCCTGCTTAATATGAACGGAGCACTGCACTAAATACTTTATTCCCAATTTGTTTAATCCTCACAACAGCCCTGCACAAAAGTACAACTATTAAGTTCATGTTAGAGATAATGAAAAGGAGGCTCGCTGGGCACAGTGGCTCACGCCTGTAATCCCAGCACTTTAGGAGGCTGAGGCAGGAAGATCATTTGAGGCCAAGAGTTTGAGACCAGCCTGGGCAACATAGCACAACCCTGTCTCTACAAAAATTTAAAAAATTAGCTAGGTGTGGTGGTGTTCACTTGTAGTGCCAGCTGCTTGGAAGGCTGAGGCAGGAGGATCACTTGAGCTCAGGAGTTGGAGGTTGCAGTGAGCTATGATGATGCCACTGCCAGCGTGGCAGAGTGAGACTGTCTCTTAAAAAAAAAAAAAAAAAAAAAAACGAAAGAAAATGAGGGCCAAAGACACCCCCAGGGCCACACAGCTAGACAGCAGTGGAACAGAGGCTTTTCAGCAACCCCCTAGCAAGAGGGTATGGAAGTTCTTTTTCTTCCCTTCCAGCTAGTCGTGGGGCTGTGAGGGAGTGCACTGCCAGGGATTCTGACTCTGCGTGTGCAGCGTCACTGGGATCTACTCTCTATCCCCGGTGTCCTGGGATTTCACAGCAACAGACCTCGGTGTGGGTCCTTTTTCAGTCCTTGCCGTGGGTACTTGGCAAGCCCTTTCATTCTGGAAACTCATGTCCTGTAGTTCTGGGAAATTTACTTGTGTTACTTTTTTGATAACCCCAACATACCCTTTCCTCTGTTCTCTTTTCGAAACTCCTATTAGTTAGATACTAGACTTCTTAAACTGCTTCTCTAATTTTTATCTCTTTTCCCTTTTTCTACCTCTTTGAATGTTCATTTGTTCAAATTTCTAGAGATTTCCTCAACTTTATATTCCCTTATCTCCAATAAATTTTTTATTTTGGTTATCATATTTTTAATTTCCAAGGACTCTATCCTATTCTCTGATTGTTGATTTAATTTGAATTCTGTTCTAGCATCTTGGAAGCAATCTCTTTTTATCTTTCCAAAGATAATAACTATAGGCCTTTAAAAACAAAGTTTTCTTCTGCTCTTTGAATTGCCATCTGTCTTTTCCAAGTTCCTTTTTATTTTTTGTTGGTTTTGGTCTGTCTTTCATGTTGGACACTTTCCTTAGACATTGAGTCTGACTGGGGGCTCCTGACTCAATGCTCACACTTCAGTCCTACAAGGCTGACGGGAAGCTCTTCACAGGAGAGCAGAGCTTATCTGCAGGTGCTTATCTAGAGCTCAAGGTAGGGTAGCTGGGAGGAGTCCTAACTTGCTGAAGGATTCCAAAACATCAATGTGTAGGTCTTTTTTCTTGGTCAGTCAGTTTTTTCCAGACAGGGCTCCCCCAAACTTCTGCCTGGCTCCTAGGAGTGGAAAGGGAGGAAAGGGGACGTGCTTTCAGTGTGGCAGCTCACCACCATTCTGTGCTTGTTATCTCTAAGTCTGGTGCTTCTCTGGTTAAATTGCCCCAGAGAATAAACTTTTCTTCTCTTATCAGGGTGGGGAAGGAGTCGTCACTGGGATGTGCATGCAAGGGAACTGGGGAGTCTGATCATCCCTTCTACAGATTTTTAATAAAAAGCCCTGTTTTCAGCCTCACCCAAAAGCACGTTCCAAAGTACCTTATATCTCTAATTCCTCAGCCTTTCTGGAGCTATAAAAAGTGAACCTGAGGCCGGGCGCATTGGCTCACGCCTATAATCCTACCACTCTGGGAGGCCGAGGCGGGTGGATAGCTCGAGGTCAGGAGTTCAAGACCCATCTCTACTGAAAAATAGAAAGAAATTAACCAGACAACTAAAACTGTATAGAAAAAATTGGCCAGGCATGCTAGTGCATGCCTGTAGTCCCAGCTACTTGGGAGGCTGAGGCAGGAGGATCACTTGAGCCCAAGAATTTGAGGTTGCAGTGAGCTAGGCTGACGCCACAGCACTCTAGCCCTGGGCAACAGAGTGAGACTCTGTCTCAAAATAAATAAATAAATAAATAAATAAAAAGTGAACCTATCCCCTTCTTGGCAATGTATCCTTCTACAGACATAAATGTTTCAACTTTTTCTGCTCTGCTAAAATAGTTCTCACACTCATTCATCTGCTCTCTTTCAAAAACACGTTGACATCATTTATCATCTCTTATCGCCTCTCCTGTTCCCTTTGCCCTTATGGGCTTATCCCTTTTTATTCTTTTGCCACCACTTTATTAAAGTTTAAGGAGAAAGTGAAGATAAACATATCAACCTACTCCTTTTAATCAGTGTGTGTGTCCCTTCTCACCCCCTACTGACTGCTCATTTATCATCACTGACATAATTCTGATTGCCAAGGGTTGTGTTTTGGTTCAAAGAACAAAGAAATACAAGAAAGAAAAGGATGGGATTTTTTGAGGTATCTGGGCAAGAGTTACGAGAATAAAGAATAAATAATGAAGTTTAAAACACCGTGTATATCCAAGAGAACAGAGAATATGCAAATTCCCTGTTGAAGAACTGAAACTGACTAGGCAAACCAGGCAAAGGGTAAAGCTGGATGTGGTTTGAATTGCCTTCAAAAAGGAGGCAGCGATATAGAGCACCTTAGTTTTCTATAATGACCAGCAGGTGGCACTGTTGGCCCAAAACAGCTTTGTAGCTGTATGCATAGCCAATGGGTAGGAAGGGAAAACAAAGCTAGCCGTAAATTGTCCCGATGTGAGTCATTCACTAGGGTGTACCTTGGAAAATGGCTTCAAGGATGTGTTATAATGAAGGTTGTTATTTGACAAGAATGATACACTCAAAAACCCACAGGATAGATACCATAACCATATTAGTGGATCCCAAACGCCAGCTATCACCTAGAATACTCCAGATCTACTGAATCAGAACTTCTAAGGATAGGGCCCTGGAATCCATGTTTAATGAACTTCCAGTGGTTCTGACGTATAATTAAGTTTGGAAACAACTGAACAAGCACACACTCCAAAAATAATTCTGTATATTTTTAAATAACCGAATACATTTGAGTAGTTGGGGACACTGATGTAGGAGTGACATCTCACTGATGACAACATAATCTGTCCTCTAAATACTAACAGTAATTCCTTGAGTTTAGTACTTTCTAAGGGCTCTTTTTGTTTTTTAAAGGATGGAAATTTTCAGTTCCTTGGTATGGGCCAAAATAAATAAATAAATAAATAATAAAGGATGGAAATTTATTGTTATAATTATATTCTTCCTACACAGAAAAGTGTCCTTGTTTTCTTTCTTTCTTTTTTTTTAATTAATAGACTTTTTAGAGCACTTTTAGGTTTACAATAAAATTGAGCAGATAGTACCAAAAAATATCTCATTTGAATATCACTAGCACCTACTCCTGGAATCACTGTTAACCTGAAAGTCTGCATGACATTTTCATGCAGATACAGAAAAGGTTTGTATCCTTTTCCACTAACCATACTTACCGTTCTTGAACAGCTTTGGAATAAGCCCCAGCATTCAGCGTTTTTCTGATGAAGTCACAGATGTGAGAGCTCTCTCCTGGGCATCGAGGGAGTCCAAAAACACCTGCAGTAGTAGAGGACAAACATCCATTCCTGCAGTAACCATGTACCGAATATCTACTGTGTGCAAGGCACTGTGAGAAACAAAATGAACAGGACCAAACCCTGACCTCATTCATTTACTTCTCATGAAAATAAAGCTTTTCAACTAATCATACAAGCAGCTTCCTCCTGAAGCTCCCACGCTCTCTTCTGTCTGAGGACTTAGGCACCCACCCACCCCTGGGGAGGTGCGGCTCCACCTCTGCATACTGCATCACAGGGCTAGACCCACTCCATCTCTCAAGTCTTAGGGGAGGGAAGTCCTATCTTACTACCCTTTTCAAGCGGTGACCATGTCCCTTTCCTTCCCCTCCCCCAGTTATACTTCATCCTCAGCATCCTCATCAGTAATGCTGTTCTGAGTCCCAGGCACAATTCTAAGCACACACTGGCAATAATTAATCCTCACAACCACCCTGTGGAGTAGGGTGTTACTTGACCCCTATCACTGATTGAAAACTTTAAAACAGGAAGGTTAAATACCTTGTCCAAGGTTAAACGATAAGGGATGGAACCAGGATTCGAACACAGGCAGTCTGGCTCCAGAGCCCACACCTTTAACCACCACAACCACTGGTCTGTCCCTCAAACAGTATCCTGGTTAATTTTTTATTTTTGTTTCTTAAGAGTCTGAGTCTTGCTTTGCCCAGGCTGGACTGCAGTGGCTATTCACAGGCGTAATCACAGCTCACTGCAGCCTCCAACGCCTGGCCTCAAGCCATCCTCCTGGCTCAGCCAACTGAGCAGCTGGGACTACAGGCACGTGCCACTGCATCTGGAATTTTTTTTTCTTTATCATAGTTACCACTATCTGTATTTAGTTTTTTGTTTGCTTGTTTTATGTCTATTCTTCCACCACCAGAATGGAAGTTTCATGAAAGCAGGGACCTTGTATGGCTTGATCCTGGCACATAGTAGGTTTTCAATAAATATTTGTTGAATGAATGAATAATAAAGCTGTTTTTACCACCTTGTGTTTCTATAACACTTGTACTTTTTAAACGTATTTTCCTACCTATAATTTCACTTCATCCTCTGAAAAATGTCCACAGGATGGGCAGGGCCACATTTTAGTTTCCTCTATCTATGAGAGGGACCCAGGACACCAAATTACTTGCCCATGAGAAACAGTTAATTGCGTGAATCTAGGTTTCCTGATTATAAGGAGAATCCTTCTGCTCCTACATTATACCAGCTAATAGCTATATCCATCACAATAGAGATAAAATTCTATTCCAAAGATACATCCTTCCCCCAAAGTATGTAATTCTGTCTAAACAGAAAATCTACTGTTTCTCAAAGGGTTTAATCTCTACAGTTAAATTTATAGACAAAAGAGCTTTCACACTATTTTTTGTCTGAGCCTAAATTCAACAGGATATCACCAATGTCAGAAACCAAGAAAGGTCGTTAGGTTTTCCTAACTCCTCAACCACCACCTGCCATGTGGCTGTAACCATCTCACCTACATGAAATCATGTCAATTAAAATGGAGAGGAGTAGATGGCAACCTAATGATTCACGGCGTTTCAGGCCTCTGGAATCCTGTCTCTTCCTAGGTCTTCAATCCTGGCTAGTTTGTTATAAGCTAGAGAAACAGGATCTTGCAAGAATGGCTGATTTCTTGTGCAAAGAGAGCTGCTAGATTTTTAAAAATCAAATAATTGTATGTTAGAATAGAGAAAAAGGAGGCGAAGAGGTCAAAGTTACCTTGATGTTGTCCCCCAACCGAGATCAGATTGATCATGGGAGGTGACGGGCATCGCTGAGCCACTGCCCTCCTGCAGAATATACGGAGTTATCAGATCCAACTGTCGCATGGAAACGTATCAACCACAATCAGTGTCACAGGTTAAGCTACTAATCCTCTGGGGTTCCCCAAAGCCACAGAGTTTCAGGATTTTCCTCTGATATGACCAAACACAAATATTTAAATTTCCATAGAAAATAAATTAAGTTCCATAAAGCTTCTAACATGGGAACGTTTTAGAAAATTTCCCTTCCAAGATAGGTGAGAATCCCAAAAGAACTGGAGGAGTGGATTTATGTCAATAAAAGAAAAAAAATCAATTCCATATAAATGAAAAGATATAATAAAAAGGGACTTACAGAAACTGGCCTCCCTGGGAGAATCCCATGGCATTGTAGCCTTGCTGCAATGCTGGATCCTTAGCAAGAATCTGACAGACTGTTGTTACTTGGGAATTGACATTCAAGAAGAAGCTATTCTCCACATCCTAAAAAAGGAGCCACAAAGAAATGAAAGGATGGGACTGCAACCCACCCATCTTCTGTAAGAACTGAACGCATTCAGGTTGGTATCCTCCCATAAACCACACAAGAGTGAAAATATCCTTGTACAATTTGCTGCTAAAAATACAAGGTAAAGCATTTTAATAGTACATTCTATGTAATTAGTCAGCAAACCTTCAAAGGAACAGAACTGTGAAAGGCCTTACCTCTATCATGGTCTTCCCAATCTCTAAAGATAAGACGTAAATTCCAGGTATTTTCTTCTCAACCATTTTTTTAACAGCACCCATGCTTAAGGGATTACAACAGCTGTCTCCTAGCCAACAAAAACAATGATGGAAACTCAGGAATCAAAACAACATTATTTTTAAAAAAGCTTTCGCGCCTCAAAGGGCATTATCAAGAATGTGAAGAGACATGGCTGGGCGCGGTGGCTCACGCCTGTAATCCTAGCACTCTGGGAGGCCGAGGTGGGCGGATCGTTTGAGCTCAGGAGTTCGAGACCAGCCTGAGCAAGAGCGAGACCCCACCTCTACTAAAAATAGAAAGAAATTATATGGACAGCTAAAAATATATATAGAAAAAATTAGCCGGGCATGGTGGCACATGCCTGTAGTCCCAGCTACTCGGGAGGCTGAGACAGGAGGATCGCTTGAGCTCAGGAGTTTGAGGTTGCTGTGAGCTAGGCTGACGCCACGGCATTCACTCTAGCCTGGGCAACAGAGTGAGACTCTGTCTCAAAAAAAAAAAAAAAAGAATGTGAAGAGACAATGTACAGAATGGGAGAAAATATTTGCAATACGTATGTCTGATAAAGGTTCAATATTCAAGATATATAAAGAACGTGTACAACTCAACAAAAAGACAAACAACCTAATTTAAAAATGGGAAAAAGACTCAAACAGATATTTCTCCAAAGATATACAAATGGCCAACAAGCACATGAAACAATGTTCCATATCATTAGTCATAAGGGAAATGCAAATCAAAACCACAATGAGATACCATTTTACACCCACTAGGATGACTCTAATAATATTTTTTTTTTGAAATGGAAAACAACAAGTATCAGTAAGGATGTGAAGAAATCGGAACCCTTGTACATTCCTGGTGGGAATGTAATGTGCAGTCGCTGTGAAAACCAGTTTGGTGGCTCCTCAAAAAGTTAAACATACAATTACTATATGACCCAACAATTCAACTCGTAAGTATATTCCCAAAATAAATAAAAACATACCTCCACACAGAAATTTATACATGAATGCTAACAGCAGCACTATTTGTAATAGCCAAAAGGTGGAAACAATCCAAATGTCCATCCATGGATGAATGGATAAATAAAATGTGGTATAGCCACACAATAGAATATTATTCCTTTATAAAAAGGAACAAAGTACTGACATGTGCTACAACTTAGATGAACCGTGAAAATATTACTTTAAATGAAATAAGCCAGGCTCAAAAGGTCTCACATTACGATTTCTTTTATATGATAAATGCAGAATAGGCAAACCTATAGAGAGACAAAGAGTAGGTTGGAGGTTACCAGGAGATGGGAAATGAGGAGTCATTACTTAATGGCTACGAGTGTGTTTTTCGAGGTGTTCAAAAGTTTTGAAACTAGAGAGAAGTGTTGATTGCACAACATTGTTAATACACTAAATGCCACTGAACTGTACACTTTAAAAAGGTTAACTTTATGTTCTATGAATTTCACCTCAATTGAAAAAAGAAAAAAGAACATTTTTTGCTACCTTTCTCATAGAGAAATAACAAGTTTCAAAAGCCCATACAATATAATTGGGACACCAAATTTACAACTAAAAAATAAGCAGAAGTGTACATTCCCCTTCCTTACAGATATTTGGGGTAAACAGATTAGATTTCTCTTCAGGGCTGGGCTAGGGAGAGGAAAGCAAAGTGCCCAGGGCACAGAATTTAAGGAGGCACTCACTTCCAGGTTTGCGGCAAGAGCTGACCTTGAACTTACACAAATGTGGGAGTGCCTCCTTAAATTTGCACTCCAGGCACCTCCTTGCCTCATCCTCCTCCCAGACTTGTTTCTTTTCCTGTTTTAAGGAACCAGAACTAGGAACTAGAAGCAAACTGGCCACTGAGTGGGAGAAGCAGACTGAGGTAATTTCCCATTTTGAACTTTTCTTTCTTTCTTTTTTTGCCCTGAGACAAGGTCTCGCTCTGTCGCCCTGGCTAGAGTGCAGTAGTTCACTGAAACCTCAAAGCCCTGGGCTCAAGCTTCTCCAGGCTTCTCCTGCCTTAGCGGAGCAGCTGGGACTACAGGTGTGCGCCACCACGCCCCGGCTAACCATTTGAACTTAATCATCCCATTTTCAACCTGAGAGAAAGCTTAAGAACCAGTTTTTAAACAAAGAAAAGCCATGCGGGGGTGGGGAAACTGCAGCCTTCTGGTTTCATGAATGTTCTTTTTTAAGCATCTAAGGAGGCAAGAAAAGCTTCATCTTTCTCTACTGCACCCCTTTTAATAAAAGGACTTGCTCTGTAAAATTTGGATTCAGTCAAAAGGCAGCACTTAAGGACCTACAAGGCCACATTTCACCTTAAGGCCACAGGATCCCCACCCCTGGAAGAACCCTGTACTCCTTCTATTTCTCTCATAACAACATTCACCACACTGAACTGTAACTGCCGGTTAGTTAACCACCTCCCCTGTGGACTGTCAGATCTGGGAGGGCACAAAGCCTCTCCCTATCTTAAGTCCTCTTTTACCCGCTGTAGTAGTCCCAGCTGTAGTAGTCCCAAGGCGTGGCACAGAGCCTCGAAAGAGTTGTCTGTATTTGCTGACTCTAATTCTTCTCCGTATATTTTTCTTTAACCCATTCCAATAAAGCTCTCACTCTCACCATTCCCCCAAGACTTCTTTTGTCAAGATAATGATCTTCTTATTGCTAAATCAAACAATCTATTCTCAGCCCTTAGCTTCCTTAACCCATCAATAAGATTTGATACAGGTGATCATTCTGTTCCTCTTGAAACATTTTCTTCACTTGGCTTCTAGGACACTGCACTCTCCTGATGTCCCTTCACCTCATAGGTTGTTCTGTCCTTGCCTCCTTTGCTATTTCCTCCATCTCCAAATATTGGAGTGCCTCAGGGCTCACTCCTCTCTGTACTCATTCCCTGGGTGATCTCACCCAGTTTAAAGGCTAGCCATATGCCAAAGGCTCCCAATTTAAACCTCCAGCCTGTATCTCTGTCCTAGACTCCATGCTCCAAGTGCCTCTACAATATCTCCTGGATGTCTAGCAAGGATCTTAAATGTATTAAATCCAAAGGCAAACTCTTTTTTCTTTTTCTTCTCTCTTTTTTTTTTTTTTTTTTTTTTTTTTGAGACAGGGTCTCATTTTGTTGCTCAGGCTAGAGTGCAGTGGCATCATCATAGCTCAATGCACATCAAACTTCTGGGCTTAAGCGATCCTCCTGCCTCAGCCTCCCAAGTGGCTAGGTCTACAGGCGCACACCACCATACATGGCTAATTTTTCTATTTTTTGTAGAGATAGGGGTCTCACTATATTGCTCAGGCTGGTCTCGAACTCCTGACCTCAAATTATCCTCCTGCCTCAGCCTCCCAAAGTGCTAGGATTACAGGCATGAGCCACTGCTCTTCACCCAAAAGCAAACTTTTGATCTTCCTTCCACTCTAAGTCTGCTTGCCCTAAATGCTTCCCTACCTTGGTAAAATGACAGCTTCAGCCTTTCAGTTGTCCAGGCCAAAACCTGTGGAGTCACCTTTGGCTCCCTTCTTTCTCTCTCACCTCACATCAGATCTGTTAGCAAATCCCAAAGGTTACACCTTCAAAATATATCCAAGCTTTGACCACTTCTCAACACCTCTACTGTTACTATACAGTTCCAAGCTACCATCATCTCTTTAAATTATTGCAATAGCTTCCTAACTTGTCTCCCTGCAACTATCCATGACCCTTTACAATCTATTCTCAATACAGCAACTAAAGTAATCCTTTTAAAATGTAAGTCAGTTCATGTTACTCATCTGTTCAAAAAGTTTCCCATCCCACTCTAGCCAAAGTCCCTGCATTAATCTTAGTAAGCCTAACAATATTTGCACCCACCCCTCCTGCCCTCTAACCTAACCCATAATTTCTTCCCTTTATTCAGTTCCAGCCACACTGATCTAAATGTTGTTCCCTGAACACACCAGACATATGTCTGCCTCAGGGCCTTTGCATCTGCTGTTCCTACTACCAGATATCCAAATGGCAACTTCCCTCATCCACTTCAGGTTTTTGCACAGATGTCACTTTCTCAGTTCTTTCCTGACTTTGCACTATAAAAGTGCAAGCCCCCACCTCCATTCTTTATCCCTCTCCCAGCTTTATTTTTCTCATTTGCACTCATCACTATTTGACATACTATGCTTTACTTACTTATTTTATAGTCTGTCTCTCCCACTGGAGAGTAAGTTCTAAAAGAGCAATGAATTTAGTCTGTTTAGTTCACTGCTGTATCCTCAACACCTACTAGGTGCTCAGTAACTACGTGTTACTGTGTAAGCATCCCTAATCCAAAATTTAAAATACTCCAAATTCCAAAAGTTTTTGAGCGCCAACATGACAGCACAATTGGAAAATTCCATACTTGACCTCATGTGATGGGATGCATAAAATTATTTAAAATGTTGTATCAGTTTACCTTCAGGCTATGTGTATAAGGTATGTGTGAAACATAAATGAATTTCATGTTTAGACTTAGGGTCCCATCCCCAAGATATCTCATTATATATGTGCAAATATTCCAAAATTTTAAAAAATCCGAAACATTCTGGTGCCAAGCATTTCGGATAAGAGATGCCCTGTAAGTGAACTGTAGGTACCTACCAAATCTCTGTTCGATGTATGAAGGAATAAAAGCATGGACGCGCCAGTTATATAGCCACAGCCCACTGCACCCTGATGCCACTACTGTGAGAATTAGACGGCATGTAAAAACCCAACGCAGTGCACAGCTCTCTCTTGAGAGCTCACCAAAAGAAGGCTCCTTCCCCTTTCCCTTTCCAATGCAGAGTAACCCCGCAAATCCTAAAACGTCAAGCCATCTGGGTGCTGTAGGACCACTGTCCTCGCCTTCCACACTGGCATTTTGCAGACGCGAACGCAGCCTGGGAGAAGAGTTGCCAAGCCCTTTTGGCCCTCTTCTCACTCACTCACCCATCCCATGCCAGATCACCAGCGGCAACGGCGCGGGCGCGTCGAGATGCCCCAGCGCCACGGCAGCGCAGGACCAGGGCAAGAGAGCGACGGCCAAGAGCCACAGGGAGCCGGACGCCGCCATCTTGGCCGTATCACATGACCGCGGGCGCGCGACTCTGGGAACAGCGCTCCCAGCGCCTGGGCGGGGCCCGGGCGGGGCAGACCGCATCCTCCGCATCCCTGGCGGTTACCCAGGAAGATGGGCCCGGCCCCGGCCCTGGCTCTCTTTGGCACCCGTGGCCGAGTAGGTTCCGCGCTCGCCGTCGCTGACAGCCCGCCACGGTCAGTCTAAACAATTGCTGGCATCTATTCAGCACTTACTAGGTATCCGGTGCTACTCTTGAGTGTTTTACATCCTTTTACTGATTTAAAACCCATAACAACGCTGTGTACACTTCCCCCCACCTCACAGATAAGAACACTGAGGCACTGAGAAATTGAGTAAGGTGCCAAGGTCACAGAGATAGCACATTGGTGGCTCCATAGTCGTTGCTCTTCACCACCGCACTCAATGTACTGCCTTTGAAAGAAAAATGCTCTGTGGAATGAAAAAAGGAAGGACTCAGCTCTCCATTAGAGATGGAAGGGGAGACATAATCTCCAGCCAGGACTAATCATGGCAGGATGTGGTATTTGTTCTGGATCTTGAAGGAAAGATAGGATTTCAACAGGCAAACAAAAGGCAATAGCTCAGTATCTTACATGTCAACAAGTGGCAATCAAGTAAATAAATAGAAGAGTCTGGGTTGGAGCATGTGAAGGCTTCCAATCCTGCCTCTGTTCCATCAAAACTCATATAATTAGATCCACAAAATCCTGGTAATTAACACACATACGCACATACATTACATGAGAGAAGAAAATTAAGTGGTTTCCTTGTCTTTCCTTCCTCTCTCTGGAATGGGAAAAATGGCTTACTGGGGAGAAAAAGGTGAAATGGGAAGCATGGAATAAACCACCTCTTTAAGGTGGCAGTGAAGACTCCAGGAAAACATACTGAATTGGGGCGGGGGACGCTCCAAGAATTGAAGCTGTCTTTCCCATGGGAATGGGATAGACCAACCACTAGCAGAGTGAGTTCTGGAATAGACACTTAAAAAAATCTCAGAAGTGATTGTAGAACTTAGGTAGTCTCACTAAGGCTGCACACTACATCTCCTGAGCTCTGCCCTCTCCCCTCCTTCAGATAAGCTTATAAATCATAGAAAAACTACATAAAGCATAAAGTAGCCTTCAAATTGCAGTTCAATAGGAAAAACAAACTAGTTTCAGATAAAGTGGGAAGCAATTTGGGAGGCAAATAGAAAAACAGAAAAAATTCACCCAAGTGCTTTGAGCTCTAGAGCAACTGAGTAAGAAAATGGGCTCAATAGGATAAGAACTCAATAATGAGATAATATTTTAAGTGCCCAGAAGATAGATTTTAAAAAGAAAAAAATAAGATAATAAAACAGCTGAAAGAGATGAATATGAGAACATATGAGAAAGCAAAGACCAAAACAACATCATTATAGAATAAATACATCAAAACAAGGAACAGAATAGACATGGCTAGAAATGGAATTGTTTATGTGGAAAAAAGCTTGAAATAATCACAATAATGGCAGACGAAAAACACAAAAGAAATTAAAACAATCAGAGAAACTAATAGATTAGATAGAAACTAATAAGCTCTGGAAGACAGAGATTATTGTGGTCCTTGGAGTTGAGAACTCATTAAATAGAACAGAAATTGTATTCAAAAATATAAGAACAGAAGTTTTCCCTAAAACGAAGTACTAATCTGTAACCTAAAAGGTCAAAACAGAAGACATTTTGATATAGAATATTTAATCCTGGGACATATTTTAATTTATTGAACTTCAAGTATTCAGGCAGAAAAAATAGAATGCCTACAAGCAGAAAAATTCAGGCTGTCCTTAGATTTCTCAACAGCAACATGCAGAGGCAGAAGACAATGGCACATTGGCTATAGAATTCTGAAAGAACAAAAGCATAATCCAAGATTATTATACCCAGCCAAGATGTCATTTGGAAATAAAGGTACTAGGCAGATTCCCACAAATATAAGAGAATGCATAGAAAAGAACTCTCTCAAATTCTTCTTGAGAAAACACTTGAAAGTAAAATCCAGCCAATTAAGAAATAGAACAAAATTAAGACTTTAAGAATTGAGAAGTCTTGGTGAAAGGATATGTGATGATCATCAAATCCATTTAAACACAGAATTCATACTGAACACTGTGTGAATTGTTGTTTTATATGTAAAATAATATGACTAAGAAATGTTGGGCCCTGTGGGAAGGGGTGATGGAAGATGGCATGAAAGTGCTGATGTCCTTGATCTTCCACAGCAGGGTCAATTGATTTCTAATTTAAAACATATTTTTAAAAAACAACAACATAATGTCAAAATCACTTTTCCTAACCTTAAATTGATATTTTAAGAAATAATAGCTCTTGTAGTGAATAAATCCTTAGAGTCCACCTTTTTAGTTTCTTTTTATTCTGTTAAATTCAAGTAAACTTGAATTTTTGAATTCAATTATTTTGAATTCAAGTAAACTGTAATATCTTTTAATTTTTTAATAACACATATATTTGATACTAATTAAAAATACATATATCTACATACCTATTTTTTTTTTTTAATTTTTTTTTTTTTTTTTTTTTTTTTTTTTTGGAGACAGAGTCTCACTCTGTTGCCCAGGCTAGAGTGAGTGCCGTGGCGTCAGCCTAGCTCACAGCAACCTCAAACTCCTGAGCTCAAGCGATCCTCCTGTCTCAGCCTCCCGAGTAGCTGGGACTACAGGCATGCACCACCATGCCCGGCTAATTTTTTCTATATATATTTTTAGCTGTCCATATAATTTCTTTCTATTTTTTAGTAGAGGTGGGGTCTCGCTCTTGCTCAGGCTGGTCTCGAACTCCTGAGCTCAAACGATCCGCCCACCTCGGCCTCCCAGAGTGCTAGGATTACAGGCGTGAGCCACCGCGCCCGGCCTACATACCTATTTATCTATCATTCTAGCTATATAAAAGCATAGAAAGATATTTAGAATGATGTTATCCAAATGTTAATATTCTCTATTTTTAGATGGTGAGATTTAGGGGTTGTTTTTTGTTTTTGTTTTTGTTTGCAGTGACTTTATTTTAGTGGCTTTTCAGGCCCCCAAAAAGAGTCTCATTTGATGGGGCTGTCACCCAGTCAACCATCTTCACTGTGGAGTCTTAATCACTTGATTCTGTTCTGTAGATCACAAAGATTCCTTCAAATATCTCTTCTTCCATTCCTTCATATTAGGTTACGTATTCTGAAAGTACATCTATCTTTCTCTAACACTTTGAGGTGGCATATTCTGGTCTCCTACATTGTGTTCAAACCAGGTTGTTGCTGCTTCTCCATTGTCATTAATGTTTTCATTATCTTTTTATTCCTCTTAGCACGGTCAGGGCATAACATATTATCTTTTAGGCCCGGGGATGGGAAATGGCAGGCTGGTAACAGGAAGAGAGAAATCATCTTCCTGGGAGTGGCAGGCACCCAGGACTGACCTGCATGAAAGTGTGGGTGAACCCAACCCTTTGTGTCTGCCGAGAGAGCTGAGCGATGGACCACACACCACCTGAGACCAGAGGCTTGCATTTAACAAGCATCAGCAGAAGCAGGAATGGAACATGAATTCACAGCCTTAGGCTGGACAGCTCTTGCAGCAATCCTTCCCCACGATGCCAGCAAAGATTCTCAAGGTGACGCTATCACTTCAACTATATTAGTCTCTTTTGGTTTCTCATTCATTTTACAACTTTCCTGAAGCCTTGCTCTCTTGGTCCCTGTCTTGTGTTTCCTTGAATGTGACTGTAATCTGCCCTCCTTTGATGTTTCAAGAATATCATATTTCTTTTCAGGATAAGCAAGCTGCTGAAGCCTCAGAAAAACTTCTGTTTTCTTGCCATCAGTACTCAAATTGAGTTGTTGGCACCAGTTCTGCAAAGTGTCTCAACACACATTATTAATGGAAGGCAAAATGGTTGACAAAGGAAGAATTGGTGTTTTACCTCTAGCTTTTGGGGAAGCTTTGAATTGTTCATTTGTTGGACATAGACAAACTTCATTGTGTTTCCCAGGCTTGTTTGGATTGACATCAGAAGTTGAAGAAACAGTTGATTCCATTTGTTCTATATTTGATTCATCTTTAACTGGAACCAATGTCAAAATCACGCTTTCCTCATCATCTACTTCCTCCTCAGAGACAGTCTTCTTGCTGCTTTCATGACTTGAGTCTGACATTTCCAGCAACACCTGGGGAAGGGAAAGCCGGCAATGTTAAGGATATATGCAGTTTACTTCTTTTAATCTCAGGGTTTTTTTTTTTTTTTTTTTTTTTTTTTTTTTGAGACAGAGTCTCACTCTGTTGCCCAGGCTAGAGTGAGTGCCGTGGCATCAGCCTAGCTCACAGCAACCTCAAACTCCTGAGCTCAAGGGATCCTCCTGTCTCAGCCTCCCGAGTAGCTGGGACTACAGGCATGTACCACCATGCCCGGCTAATTTTTTCTATATATATTTTTAGCTGTCCATATAATTTCTTTCTATTTTTAGTAGAGATGGGGTCTCGCTCTTGCTCAGGCTGGTCTCGAACTCCTGAGCTCAAACGATCCGCCCACCTCGGCCTCCCAGAGTGCTAGGATTACAGGCATGAGCCACCGCGCCCGGCCCCAGGGGTTTTTTTTTAAAAAAATATTTTCCCCCCGGCCGGGCGCGGTGGCTCACGCCTGTAATCCTAGCACTCTGGGAGGCCGAGGTGGGCGGATCGTTTGAGCTCAGGAGTTCGAGACCAGCCTGAGCAAGAGCGAGACCCCATCTCTACTAAAAATAGAAAGAAATTATATGGACAGCTAAAAATATATATAGAAAAAATTAGCCGGGCATGGTGGCGCATGCCTGTAGTCCCAGCTACTTGGGAGGCTGAGGCAGTAGGATCACTTGAGCCCAGGAGTTTGAGGTTGCTGTGAGCTAGGCTGATGCCACGGCACTCTAGCCCGGGCAACAGAGTGAGACTCTGTCTCAAAAAAAAAAAAAAAAAAAAAAAAAAATTTTCCCCCAGTTTTATTGAGGCATAATTGTCAAATAATGAGATTTTAGGATTTTTTTCTTTTTCTTTTTTTCTTTTTGGCATTGCTTATTTACAATGAAAATGTAATATTTTTACAAGAACAATAAGCTGATTTTTCTTAAAACATAAAACAAACCTTCAGCACTCCTTTCCCTAGTCTTCGGAATAAAGTTTAAGCTTTTGTATTAAAAATATTGTAAGAACCCAAACTGTCTTCCCAAACCTATCTCCCTTTATTCCACATTTAACAGGGCTGACCTATAAGGAATACTCCCTGAAAATTCCTACCACTGCTCCTTTGCCCAAATAATTTTTGCCATCTAGAACAGGATTGCCATCCTTATTTGACTTAAACAAATACAGCCCATCGCAAAAAACTCAACCCCTGGTCCATCTCTTTCACTGGTCTCCCCAGAGCCCCCAACATTTCCTAATCAAATGGTTAAGAGTATCCATGTAAAGCAGTACTAATATAGAGAGTTCTTACTTCCTCTGGATTTGGTTCTAAGAGGAACTATATAGTGGGAGACAAAGTTCTCTCAATTTAAGTCAACTCTAGATAGTTACTAATAAGTAGCCTCTTAAGCTTATTAAAATAAGTAACAGGAATTGAGAACTTGCAAAGCCAGAATTTCAATGTAACTTCAAAGAGTACAGAAAGTTCATGAGGTGCGTCCCTGAATGGATGCTATAATTCAGAGAATAGTGGGAACATAGAGTTGAACCTGAATGCGCATAGGTTTCAATTTCTTTTTCTTTTTTTCTTTTATGGCCGCCCATGCTAACAGGAATCAATTTTCTTTTTTGACACAAGAAATAAAAACGCTTTTTATAGATTGAAAATGTTTAATGCACCATGTTATGGTTGGGTTCCAAAAAACCCAGAAAACTTGCTATTAAAAAACACGCTTAGGAATAGTCAAGATCTAGACACCTACTGGCTTTTCAATAAAATGGGCAAAAATTTCCCCAAGTGACTAAGTATTCTATTAATAAATACTCTTGGACTGAGAAATGAACAGTCTACTTCCATCATCTGGTCCATGAAAAAAGATCATGATACCGTGACCTGGTGGCAGCAATGGATAAAATCAACACAATGATTTCTTAGTTTGTTAAGTATTGAGGGCTACAAAAGTGATATTAAAAGTGAAAAAGTTGGCTGGGCATGGTGGCTCACGCCTATAATCCTAGCACTCTGGGAGGCCAAGGCAGGAGGATCACCCAAGATTAGGAGTTCGAGACCAGCCTGAGCAAGAGTGAGACCCTGTCTCTACTAAAAATAGAAAGAAATTATCTGGACAACTAAAAATATATAGAGAGAAAATTAGCCAGGCATGGTGGCACATGCCTGTAGTCCCAGCTACTCAGGAGGCTGAGGCAGGAGGATTGCTTAAGCCCAGGAGTTTGAGGTTGCTGTGAGCTAGGCTGACGCCACAGCACTCTAGCCCGGGCAACAGAGCCAGACTCTGTCTCAACAAAAAAAAAAAAAGTGAAAAAGTTTTATTAGACATGCCATCTATATTAAAAATTTTGAGAAAAAACTTTTATCTATTTTCTTGCCCAATAGAAAACAATATTCATTTTTTCTAGCATTGAGACAACTTTTTAAAATTTTTATGAGATATACACACAAATGAAAAATGTTTAGATTTTAAGAAAGGCATAAAAGAGAAGATAAGGTCTCTCTTTCTTTACATTTCTTACTAAGTCTTATGTCCTAGGGGCAATTCTGTTAACAATTTCTGCTTTTTAGTTTTTCTAATATTTATCATGATTTCTTTAATCAATATAATTATTTATTGATTTACCAACTTTAAGCTGTATCTCTCCGCCATGAAAGATAAATTAACAAAATTTCTCTTCTTTCTACCTCTCCTCTCCATCTCTAAATTTTTGTTAATCATTGTAAAAATTTATAATGTTTATATTTTTTTCTGTGACTAAACTAAATCTTCTGTGATTTGTATATAGATGGACTAAAAATTAAAAACCCAAACCCAGAATTTGCCATATTGTAATTCTATACACATTTACTGAAAAACCAAGTGGTGTGATTAGACCCTTAGTAATGGAAATATATTCCCATGTCATTAAGGCTTTGTAACACAAAAGGGAGCCTTCCATGCATCAATATCTAATGGACCTTTTATTCCCCAAACTTTTTTCACTTTGTCTGATCATATACCTCTATTATTTATATGAAGAACCATATGGTTCTCTTTGTTAGATTCCATTTTCATTTTGCTGAAGTACATCTTTGAGTGATTTTTCACATAGAGTATGTGGGGTCAAACATTTGGAGTTGTTACATGTTGCTTACTTTGCCCTTATATTTGATTGGCAGTTTGGGTAGGTATAGAATTCTGACAAAGACTCTCTCTTTGAATTTTAGACAGGCCCCTCTAAGCCCTCTTTTCAACTAGGCCTCATCTTTGGGCCCTGTCCTCAGCCTGCCTTGCCCGGTTTTAGAGCAAGAATCTAGCTAAGCCAGTTTAGTGAGAATCCCCTCAGCCTTTATATCTGGTCACCATTGATATCTGATTATTTTCCTTATTCTCCACCCTTGATATCTAAGTCCTTGGCCTGCCTTTAGCAAGAATTCTGTTAGGCCAGATTACCAAGAATCCCCCTACCCTAGATGTCTCCTCTTAGTAAATTTCCATCCACTGACACATCCACTCTGCTTGTTGGCCATGAACCCTCAGCTGTATTTGCTGTATTCGAGGTTAAGCTCTGTTTTACAGAACCTCTCTCCCATATTGCGATAGCACTGAGTAAAATCTGCCTTTACTGCCTTTAACTCGCGTCTGAATGTGTTTCTCTTTAACAGTTCTAGCGTCCAGGACTTCTTCCCTCACAACTCTGAAGACATTCATTGTTAATGATGACAAGTTTCATTCCTTTGTAGGGAACCCATTTTGTTTTTGTTTTTGTTTCTCTTTGGATGTTTGGTTGCCCACTCAGATTCCTATAAAGAGAAATAGCATGAGTTTCCTCTGCATGTGTGTTTTTCCAACAGCCCTATCACTTAACCATGGGCTTTGCTCTATGTGAGCAAAAGCATAGCAGCAGTCAGGCTCCTTTGTAGGGTACATAGGTGGGGAGCAGGCAGGCAATCTGGTGACCTCCATAACTGACTCCTTCACGAGGGTGGAGTGCATTCAATGAATCACTCCTGAGTGAAGCTCCTGCTCCTTTGTACCCTTTCCTTCGTTTTACACAAGTCCAATCCACTTTCTGTCAAGCTACATATTCTCTCTAGGAGCCCTCCCCAGGCAAGACTCCACTGTCTTTTTCGAGAGCCATTTTCATCCTTTTGCCTTAAGGCAAAAGGTACTAGTACCAGGTACTCTTATAAGGATAGAGGAATAAAGGCCCAACTGTCCCAAGTGTTTTTTAATTGTTTTATTATTATAAATCTTGAATAAATGATCTGATAATTATTATAGATTAAATCTCATTTTGAGTTTTTAAAAAATTTGTTGACTCTGAGAATAACTGCCCATGTCCTCTAATCCTCATCTTTTTTTTTTTTTTTTTTTTTGAGACAGAGTGTCACTCTGTTGCCCGGGCTAGAGTGCTATGGTGTCAGCCTAGCTCACAGCAACCTCAAATTCCTGGGCTCAAGTGATCCTCTTGCCTCAGCCTCCCAAGTAGCTGGGACTACAGGCATGTGCCACCATGCCCAGCTAATTTTTTCCATATATTTTTAGTTGTCCAGCTAATTGCTTTCTATTTTTTTAGTAGAGACGGGGTCTTGTTCTTGCTCAGGCTGGTCTCGAATTCCTGAGCTCAAACAATCCGCCCACCTCGGCCTCCCAGAGTGCTGGGATTACAGGTGTGAGCCATTGCGCCCAGCCTCTAATCCTCATCTTAAGCATCGTTTCTTTCCTAGATACCCATTCTTGTGTTCTCCCTTAGTGTCCCGTGCTCAGAGTGTCTATACCCATTTATTTACTGCACAGTCTCTCCTTTAGACTGGTAAGTTCTCAAGCGCAGAGGCTAGGTCAAATTTACTTGGTGTTCAGAGGATCTGGCACAAAGTTGGTACTCACCAAATTTTTATTTATTTAATAATTGAAAGAGGCCGAGTGCGGTGGCTCATGCCTGTAATCCTAGCACTCTGGGAGGCCAAGACAGGAGGATCACTTGCGGCCAGGAGTTCGAGACCAGCCTGTGCAAGAGCAAGACCCCATCTCTACCAAAAAAAATAGAAAAATTAGCCAGGCGTGGTGGCACACACCTATAGTCCCAGGTACTCAGAAGGGTGATACAGGAGGATTGCTTGAGCCCAAGAGTTTGAGGTTGCAGTGAACTATGATGACATCACTGCACACTAGCCAGGCAGCAGACAGAGACTCCGTTTATTGCCAGACTCTGTTCTCTAAAAGAGCATTGACCAGTAGAATTTTCTGCAATGATGGAAATGTTCTTGCGTCTGAGCTGTCCAACACAGTAGCCACTAGCTACCATATGACTTCTAAGCACTTGAAATGTGGCTGGTGTAACTGCGTAAATGAATTTTTAATTTTATTTCATTTTAATTAATCTAAATTTAAACAGCTACATGTGGCCTGTGGCTACTGTACCTGACAATACAGTTCTAATAGGTAACCTCTGAGAGAGCAGGAAGCTTGTCTATCTTATGCTTTGCCATACCTTCAGAACCTAGAACAATTAAGTACTCCTAACCAAGATTTCTCTGGAGGATGAATTCTTGCCAGGGTCTAAGCTTTGTGTTGGATGTGGGCAGCACTAGGTCATCCATTGATTTGACTTTTTTCTTAAGAATATTCAAGAAGAAGGTCAAGGATATCCCTTTTCTTCAACATATTGCTGAAAAGACAGCGTAACGTCATAGAAAATATTTAAAAACAGGTAACCTCCTACAATTCTTTCAGCAAACATTGCAATTATTTTAATTCAATTTACATACCATCTTCCAGATTTTGTCCACATAAAGATGTCTTTTTTTTTTTTGAGACAGAGTCTCGCTCTGTTGCCCAGTCTAGAGTGCCGTGGTGTCAGCCTAGCTCACAGCAACCTCAAACTCCTGGGCTTAAGCAATCCTTTGCCTCAGCCTCCCAAGTAGGTGGGACTACAGGCATGTGCCACCCTGCCCGGCTAATTTTTTTCTATATATATTTTTAGCTGTCCAGATCATTTCTTTCTATATTTAGTAGAGACGGGGGTTTCGCTCTTGCTCAGGCTGGTCTTGAACTCCTGACCTCGAGCAATCCTCCCGCCTCGGCCTCCCAGAATGCTAGGATTACAGGCATGAGCCACCACACTGGCCTGCAGATGTCTTTTCAATATTTTGCAGATATAGAGGACACCATCAAAACTTTGTCTTTGGGGAACATCTCCAAGGCCTAGGTCTCAGCTCAGATGGAGCCTGACTCTTGGAGTTGGTTGCCTGTGGATCACCCAGTGTGGATATATCACCACCCCAAAGCCACTTGGAAAAAACCCCATGCTTTGGAGATGCTAGGCTTGGCCCTCAGTATACATCAATTGATGATTATTTGTGGAGGCCAAATATTAAAGACAGAAGGAGCTCTGCTGGTTTATTTATTCATCCAGCAACTATTATACTCTGCTGTAGAATCTCATAAATATTTTCCTTGCTTCTATAGGCTCTCCTATTTTTCTTTTTGTGATTGGATAGTAGACACACCAATCATTTAATACTGAATTGTTGAGAATTTAACTTATACCCACTGTTGGATCTTACAGAATTCTGTAATTAACTCTTCCTACATGGAATTTTTTACTTTCATTGTATTATTTCCTTGTAGTCTATTGATTATGAGTGTAGGTTCTGGAAAGAGAAAGGTTTTTAACACTAGTTTTAACACTATCCACAGTAGTTGATTGTTGCACGTATTGTTTACTATTTGTTTCCTTTTCTTCAAATCCTTTGCCCATTTAACTACTGTGGTTGAAGCCCTTCTTCTTGAACAATCCATTCCTTAATATGTCTAATTTAGTCACAGTGAGCTGCCTATGATTAAATAGCTTGTAACAGGGAGAGCTTCAAAGAGGCTAATTGTTTCCTCCTCACAGCACTCCTTGGGGTTCTACTAGACTCATTTTTCTCATTAGCCAAAGGTCTTCCCAGTAATTAGAGATTCTCCCAGCATAGTCTTTCCCTCCTAATGTACCTGCAGGATTTTTCCTGGAGCCTACACTCTTATCCTGTCTAAAGACAGGATAATAAAAAGCTTTGAACGCATGCCCTTTTCTTCTTGCTCTTTGTATATGCTGATTGGGGCTGGGAATTCTGCCAAGGCAAACACTGTCCTCTGCTTTTCAAGAAAATGCAAGGCTTCCCAACTCTCTTTGCGAGGACTACTCCAGATGACAATTCCACAGCATGCTCACAAGGTAACCCTGGATTGAGAAGACCCCCCACCAATTTAGAGACAATAAAGCTCCAACTGGAAAGAAAGCATCATTACTTTTCCCTAGTAGAGAAACATTTATTGACATATATAGAATGTTGTAACTGTTAGAGTTTCATCTAGATAAACTGGGGATAACATGCACAGAGGTTGGCAAGCGGCACGAATAGGGGCCTCCTAGCCCAGGGTAAGAGCCCTGTCAGTGTGCCCAAAGAGGATCAAGCTCAGAGAGTGGACTCACAATAACCAAATTCACAGGAGTCTACACCTTCATAAAGGATCTCTGCAAGTTCTGCTTGTGATGGTCATGATGTCCTGAGAGATAAGGATAGGAGTACAGGTGTTAGTCTGCTTATGTGGGAAAGGATTGGAAACCGTCTAAGAGGACCGAGTGCTCTGAGGGTGGGCTTTTGCTGGGTGCATCCTGCTTGTTCAGATGATACCCTGAGGCCACAGGTGACTCCGTGGCTTTTTTCTTCCAGATAAACAACAGAAGATGTTAGCCCAAATAGTCTGTGGTTAGAAAGGGCCACTAGCAGCTCTTCCAGTCACCTCCATGCTGAGGAGGACACTGCTGGAAGAAGGATGGGCAATTAGGGAGAAGGAAGCTGTTGGTGCCATTGCTTATGCCCTTATCTACTGGTACCCAGTACTAAGCACCCCCCGCTTGGTCATGTTAGGAGAGCTCCATTCAACTGTCTCTTGTGAGTGGATTAGAAAGAATTGGAATTTCCTCTATTCTTAATTCTCCTGTCTCACTCTGGAATAAAACACACCAATTTATTACTAAATATTCTCTTTGATGAGAATGCTCTTCTCTGCTGAGAAGCACAATATTAATAAAATGCTAGCAGTTCATTCCTGAATAGCACTTGGATCTTTGAAGCTCAGCTTTATTGCATGTTGGCCAGAAACACTAGGCCATCAGAGTATAACAGAATCTATTCGAGTGGGCACAGTCGGTTATTTACTTAGAACAGTTATTTCTAAATAAAATAGAAAATGCACACAAGGTTATGTTACCATAATAACAGTTAGCAAAGTGTGCAGACTTTGCAAGCCAACTAAACTAGAGCTCAGCAATCCTTCATTGCTTGCTGGCGGCCCCTAGAGTTATTTTTATGCCAGAATTTGATAACTCAATTGTTAGTAATAGTTAAATGGCATTTTATTTAACTGAGTGCATCCTGCTTGTTCAGCTGATACCCTGAGACCACAGGTCTGAATTATCATGATCAGTGGCCCTTAATAAAATAATATGACTATAGCTATTAGAGAAAAAATCTACAGGTAAGAAGGAATTGGATACGTGAATTAAATTTTATTTATTTATTTTTTTTGGAGACAGAGTCTCACTCTGTTGCCCAGGCTAGAGTGAGTGCCGTGGCGTCAGCCTAGCTCACAGCAACCTCAAACTCCTGAGCTCAAGCGATCCTCCTGTCTCAGCCTCCCGAGTAGCTGGGACTACAGGCATGCACCACCATGCCCGGCTAATTTTTTCTATATATATTTTTAGCTGTCCATATAATTTCTTTCTATTTTTAGTAGAGATGGGGTCTCGCTCTTGCTCAGGCTGGTCTCGAACTCCTGAGCTCAAACGATCCGCCCACCTCGGCCTCCCAGAGTGCTAGGATTACAGGCGTGAGCCACCGCGCCCGGCCCGTGAATTAAATTTTAACTCAAATTATGCAAAAGTACAAGAGAAAATGTAGCTTGTCTCAAATAAGCCTTTATCTAGAAGTCATTAGTTTTAAGGTCACTTCTGCCAGGAAAGGTCAGTGTACCAGGACTTTATTAGAAAACACAAGCTTCAACTCTCTGCTGCCATTACCCATTAAACATCTATTGTAATAAGTGTAAAAAGTATTTTTCAACTATAAAATTAACTTTTTAAAAACTAAAGCCTAACAGAAAGAATTTATATGTATGGAGGATTATAGGAGGGATTATATTTTTTTGAGTACCTACTATATATTCCAGGCACAATGCTGAGTTTTGGGGATACAGAGGTGAGCAAAACCAGATATGGACTTTGCCCTCAAGGAACCTGCTAAATTAGAGGGAAGTGGATACAAGTGGAATAACTATATAAAAATTATAATAGTTGTCTCTAAAAGAAAGAAATAAAAATAAAAATAAATCAATTGGCCATAATATGAGAGTTTATTTTTGAGCTCTCATTCCTCTATATGTCTATCTTCATGATACTACCACACTGTTTTGAATATTGTAGCTTTGTAGTAAGTTTTGAAATCAGGAAGCATGAGTCCTCCAACTTTGTTCTTCTTTTTCAAGATTGCTCTGGCTATTCTAGTTCTCTTGCATTTCCTTAGGAATTTTAGGATCAGCTCATCAATTTCTGTGAAAAATCCAGCCAGGATTTTCTTAGGGATTGCATTGACTCTGTAGATCAGTTGGGGGGTATGTCCATCTTAACAATATTAAGTCTTCTGATCCACGAACACGAGATGCTTTTCCATTTATTTAGATCTTTAATTTCTTTCAGTGATGTTTTATAGTTTTCATTGTACAAGTCTTGAGCTTCTTTTTTAAAATGTATTCCTAAATACTTTATTCTTTTTGATGATATTCTATATGAAATTGTTTTCTTCATTTCAACTTCAGATTGTCCATTGTGGAAATACACTTGATTTTTGTATATTGATCTTGTATCCTGAGATCTTGCTGAACTTGTTTTTTAGTTCTAATAGTGTTGTGCTTTTCCTTTATCCTTAAAGCATTTCTTTTTCTCAAAGTAATACTTTCACTGTATCACAAACAGTACAAAAAGACTTAAATTGAAAACAAGTTTTCTATTCTACCCCTTCTCATCTTCTGTCCCTGACCCTATTCCCTGATATGAAGCTTAAAAAAAAAACTTTTTTAAAAGAGGTTTGCCCCCCTTGTGCTTACCTTTATATTTCTAAATAATATACTATGCTACTATTTTTTTATTTGTCTATTCTTGGCTTCCTGCTATGACAGATAGGGATTTAGCTCACTTAAACACACCCCCTTCCCTTCTCTCAGTACAGTTATGACACTATTTTAAAAATTCTTAATGATTAAGAATTTAAACATTTGCTTAATTTAATAATTCTAACAATGTTATTACACATTTGTTTCATATCTACTCAACAATAGAAACATCTCTAGATGCTTCACTTTGTAAAATGCAGATATCAGCGACTTGACCTTGCCTTTCAGCATTCTTAGTTTCACTTTTAAATGATCAAAATGGAAAACATTTACATTCACTCCTCTGTGCTTTGTCTATAAGTTGATTCCAAAACTTGAAATCATCAGGAATTATTTCTATTATTTTGACAGTGTAATTAAGCAGGGCAAAGCCAAATTATAAACTGTAGTTTATGTAATATAAATTAATTATATTGCCTTTCTTGGTTAGATTTTTTTCGTTGTATTTTTTAAATTAAATTGTTGGCAATGCTGTTTATGACAAAAATATGAGCAAAGAAAGCCATTTTTCCCTATTATCAGGAAACAGCCAAAGTGGGTCTTGTTTGTTTGTTTTTGACAAGATCTCTCAGCCAGTGTCCATGGATGTAAAAATTCAAAAGTGGAGATGAAAATAAATAAAATATCTAATCCACATAGTAATACTAATATAAATTTAAGGTATCTGGTAAATTATGATACATCTCAATTTGTGCTTTGAGCTATATGGTAGTGAGCTATTCTAGTCTATAGGCAATCATTTGGGGTGATACAGATTTTATAAAATGCTTTCATGTTTCTTATTCCAGGTAGTACTGTTTTTGAATTGGATGTATATTGTTTGTGAAATGATTCTATATGTTATTTCAAATGTCTAAAAGTTTATCATGTTGCGTCCTTACGTACCTTCCCTGAATATTTCTTTTTTTTTTTTTTTTTTGAGACAGAGTCTCACTCTGTTGCCCAGGCTAGAGTGAGTGCCATGGCATCAGCCTAGCTCACAGCAACCTCAAACCCCTGGGCTGAAGCAATCCTCCTGCCTCAGCCTCCCGAGTAGTTGGGACTACAGGCATGTGCCACCATGCCCAGCTAATTTTTTCTATATATATTTTTAGTTGTCCATATAATTTCTTTCTATTTTTAGTAGAGATGGGGGTCTCGCTCTTGCTCAGGCTGGTCTCGAACTCCTGACCTCGAGCGATCCACCCGCCTCAGCCTCCCAGAGTGCTAGGATTATAGGCATGGAGCCACCGCGCCCGGCCTATTTTTTTTTATTATTATTTTTTTAAATGAGACAGAGTCTCACTCTGTTGCCCAGGTTAGAGTGCCATGGTGTCAGCCTAGCTCACAGCAACCTCAAACTCCTGGGCTCAAGCAATCCTCCTGCCTCAGCCTCCCAAGTAGCTGGGACTACAGGCATGTGCCACCATGCACGGCTCTTTCTTTTCTTTTTCTTTTTTTTTTTTGAGACAGAGGCTCACCTGTTGCCCCAGGTAGAGTGCAGTGGTGTCATCCTAGCTCACTGCAACATCCTGGACTCAAACAATCCTCCTGCCTCAGCCTCCCGAGTAGCTGGGACTACAGGTATGCACCATGATGCCTGGCTAATTTTTCTATTTTTAGTAGAGATGGGGTCTTGCTCTTGCTCAGGCTGGTCTCCAACTCCTGAGCTCAAGCAATCCTCCTGCCTCAGCCTCCCAGAGTGCTAGGATTACAGGCGTGAGCCACCACAGCCAGCCTCCTGAATATTTCTTTATAATGTTCTTAAAGAAGATCCATTTTGGTGAATTTGATATTGCTACTAGTATCTTGAATCCATTAGCTATGAATATAAGTTACAAATCATGTAAACTAGGAAAATTAAATTCAGAAGTCTTGCAAAGGACATTAATAGACATAGGCTAAATTTAGCAGGAACAAGCTGGCATGCATTGAAATTTGAAAATAATTGTGTTAGGTTTATTCCAGGTGGGAACCCAAAAAGTATGTATAGGACAGAATGTGGTTAATGCAAAACTTAGGCTTGTAAAACCATAGCCACAGAAGTCTGGAGAGTCCCTGGACTTTGTAGATCTGACAGCTGCAGCCTTCCCTCTCCTTCCCTACCTGAGGGAGACCAAGGCTGTCCCTCCCTAGCTCTCCTGATAAGGACAATGTGAGAACAGGATGGATGCAACTGGGGCAAAGGGGTAGTAGGAGTTGGTCCTTTGAAGAAAAATTTACTACAAACAGCTGTTCTGCCCACCGTCCTCTGCTGCACATAGCAGGAAGCAATTCTTCACCTGCCAGTTTGGCCCAGAAACAAAGAACTGAACAGGGCAGGTAGGAGAGAGTCAGCTATCTCCATTTATAAAAACCCTCACTAAATCCCCTTCCATGCTGACTCTCTTTTCGGACTCAGCCCAGCCACACCTGGGTGATTAAACCAGCCATGTTGCTCTCACATAGCCTGTGCGTGAAATGTGTCCTTTGGGTCATTCATTCACCTTTCAAATTGTTTATAAAGCTTTGGGCTGAACTGTAACGTGTTTTTTTGTAGAGATGGGGTCTTGCTATGTTTGCCCAGGCTGGTCTCGAACTCCTGGCCTCAAGTGGTCCTCCCACCTTGGCCTCTCAAAGTGCTTATAGGGATTATAGGCATTAGCCACCACACCCAGCCTCGCATTGTGATTTAAACATATGATTTGGTATGACCATATGTGGCATGTGTCAATGTCTATTAGTCAAAGATCACCAGGAACATACCTATAGTCAATCAAACTTGGGTTATTGGCCCGTTGCAATGAGGGAGACAGTAAACCATCGGGTCCGTGGGATATCTCAATAAGAAGGTGTCACAAGGACATATAAAGTTTAAGCTTGGGTTTCATGATGAGGGGAGGATGTGTTTAAGAAAGCAAGGCTCTGCCTTGGATTGGATGCTTTCGGGAAGCAGGAATAATTCTATGACTGGGTATCTTAACACCTTTTATCCAGAAAGCAGGAGGAACAACACAGGGTTAAAGCTGTAGTGGCTAAGGAAGCAGGAGTCACTCATATTATATAGGAAAGGGGCATGTTTGGTCATTTTTAGTGTTTAGACCATGTTCTTGTTTTTGTGCACTCAGGCATGGTTATGGAGTGATCTTGTTTTGCCTGCCTCCCCTATTATCAGAGTGGCCTTATCTAATATTTGTTTCTATACATTTTTTATGTTCAACAGGAGAATACAGAGTTGTAAGTACTGTTCTAGCTCCTAGCTACACTAGGCCCAGGTGTGAGTGTCCAGACAGCTCCAGATATCGGGGGTTGCTTTTCTCTTTATCATATTGTCACTGACATAAAGGTTCTTGCTGATGTCACAGAAAGGAATTTCAGGATGCACACACAACCCAGCAATCATGGCAAGTCTATTGAGTCAAAGCGGACAGGCTTAGGAAAGGCTTGTGCAGAAGGGGAAATGCACTTTCAAGAAAGGGAGTGGGCAGGCTTGAAAGGAGCAACTGTGCCAAACCCCGAATGGTTGCTGTTTTTATTTGTTGAAATCAAAGAAGGCTGGGCATCGGTGTTCGTTCTGCTCTTACTCATATATAATGGGGGAAAGGTCACTTTGTACCTGTCAACACTGGGAAATTAATGGCTCTTTTCTTCTCTTCAGGTCTGTGTGTTCAAGGGCTATTTGTTTGAGGCAGTTGACTAACTTTTCTGTTCCCTCCTCCCTTGCTCATACCTCACTGACTACCTACTCTAACAATATGATAATAAGAATGTGTATGGGCCAGGAGTGGCAGCTCACGCCTGTAGTCCCAATTACCCAGGATGCTGAGATGGGAGAATTGAGTCCAGGAGTTCAAGACCAGCCTGGGCTATAGCGAGACCCCATCTCTAAAAAAAAAAAAAAAGGGGAGGGGCAGATGTGGTGACTCAAGCCCATAATCCTAGCACTCTACGGGGCTGAGGCTGGATGATTGCTTGAGGTCAGGAGTTCGAGACCAGCCTATAGTCCAAGCTACTCAGGAGGCTGAGGCAGGAACTCACCTGAGCCCTGGAATTTGAGGTTGCAGTGAGCTATGATGATGCCACTGCACTCTATCCCAGGCAGCAGAGCAAGACTCTGTCTCAAAAAAACCAAAATGTGTATGGTATGAATATATCATGTATTAAAATTTAAAAATACGACAATTCAGATAAGAAAGTCAATGAAAATTGAAAGATAGTATGTTAGAAAATATAAGTACCATTTAAAAAAAGAGCAGGATAAGAGGCATCAGGAATGTTGGAGAAGGGAGATTGTAATGTTAAATTATTTGGATTTTTTATGTAGAATTTTCGATTTTATTTAGAATTATTGTTTGTATTAGATTAAGATAAAAATAATGAGATTTGAGCTAAATTGAACTCATGACTCTGAAAGGCTTCTGCTCAGCCAATGGAATGGTTAATGTTTGCTTTGTTCTTGGCCCTACTGACACCCAGCAGTCACTGAGAATGATCCAAATGCAGCCCTGGTGCCTAAATCCTTCCTGTTAACCTTCTCTGAAAGGACAGCCAGTGACAGATCTCCAGGCAGAAAAACTCCTGACACATCTTGTTACTGATGGGCAGCAGCAATTCTATGGGGATTTTAGGTATAGTGTTGGAGGAAGCAACAAGGATAGTTTGAGAAGAAAGTTTTCACACCCAGGGACAGTCAAGCCATAACAAGTTGAATGAGGAAATCAATGACCATAATCAAGTAAAACAAGCTGAATCTATAAATATGCCTTGAATCCAAGATAATCTGAAAAAAGGAGATGTTAACATGAAGCATGATTAAATTATAGTTGCAATGTAGAGGCAAATTATCAATATTTGTTTATAAACATTGGAAATATTATTTCTTGATTAAGCCAAATTATAGGAAGTCCACCATAAAGCTGAGGTCATGACTTGAGTAAACAATCACAAATTATTACCACATAAGGCAGCACCATCCAATGGAAATAACATGTGAGCCATATATGTGAGAAACAGGTAAAATTAATTTTAGTAAGATATTTGTTTAATTCAATATACTCAAAATATTATAATTTCAACATGTGAATAATATAAAAATTATAAATGAGTTTTTTTCATTCTTTTTCTCATTCTAACTGTTTGAAATCTGGTGCATATTTTACATTTACAGCTCATCTCCATTTGTATTAGCCCTACTGCAAGAGTTCAATAGCCACATGTGGCCTCAGGCTACCATATTGGACAATGCAGCTGTAAGGCCTCAAAAATGAGTTGCTTGGTTAAAGAATAACTGTGAAAAAAATCAATGCTTATTATAACAAATTCCCCATTTATCCAAGTTGTGAAGAAAGTTATGATGAACCTAATAAAGGTATAGAAATCACAGAAATAACTCTTTATAATGATCACCAGCATGTATTTAGCACTTTCTATGTGCCAGACACTGTACCAGGAACTTCACAAGGGTTATCTCATTTATATTAATCCTCACAATACCTGATAAGATAACAATAATAATGGCCTACATTTATATAACATTGTTCTAAACATTTTGCATATATTAACTCATTTGATCCTCAGGCAACCCTATGTAGTTTCTATTATTTTTCCATTTTAAAGATGTGAGACACAAAGACTTTAAAGCCTTATGTAGTAAATACAGAGCAAGAACCTGTGTATGTATATTTTTAAAATATACATTATTATTTTCTGTATTTTAGAAAGAGAAGAGTCATGTTGAATAATTTGATTTCAAGTGCATTGTTTGAGCAAATGAATCAAAGATCATTTTACACTGTTGAGTGATACTTGGCCATAAAAGATGTTATGACTATGTAGTACTTGTTAAATTTTGTCTTCATGCATAACATAAAGCAATCCTATCAAGACCCACTAAACTCCTCATGACCCGGTAAAAGCTTGTGGAACAAACAAAGCAATGAGAGATAAGCTATCTTTTCTGATACAATAGCCTTGGGGGAGATGCACCAGACAGTTGCTGAGCCTGCTCTAATCGGCACAAACAGGGAAGGAAGATCTCATAAAGTGTTGAGTCTTGGGCTTTTTAACTTTTTCTGAACAAGGATTCAGTACTCTTAAGTCAAAACTATCCTTAATTTCATGGCTGTGGCCAGTCATGACCATTTTAAGGACACCTGGAATTATAAGTAATGGGTACCATTTCTTTCTACAGAAAAGCACTTTTAAGAGTTTTTAGTTTTATAGAAAAATTCATCCTAAAATTCATATGGAATCTCAAGGGACCTTGAATAGTCAAAACAATCTTGAAAAAGAAGAACAAAGTTGTAGGCCTCACACTTTCTGATAAAGAAATTTTAACAAAGCTACAGTAATTAAAACAGTGTGATACTGGCATAAAGACAGACATATAGACCAATGGAATAAAATAGAGCCCAGAAATAAACCCTCCCATATATGATCAAATGATTTTGGGGAAGGGTGCCAAGTCCATTCAATGGGGAAAGGACAGTCTTTTCAACATGATACTGGGAAAGCTGGATATCCACATGCACAAGAATGAAGTTAAACCCTTACCTTATACCATATGCAATAACTGACTCAAAGACCTAAAATAATTAGATCAAAGACTTCACCATAAGAGCATAAACCTTTTAGAAGAAAACACAGGGGAAAAGCTTCATGACATTGGATTTGGTAGTGATTCATTGAATATGACACCAAAAGCACAGGCAGCAAAAGTAAAAATAGATAAATTGGGCCACATCAAAATTTAAAACTATGCATTAAAGGACACAATCAACAGAGTAAAAAGGCAACCCACAGAATGGGAGAAAATATTTGCAGATCACCTAACTGGTATGTGGTTAATATCCAGAATATAGAAAGAATTCCTAGAGCTCAACAACAGCAACTCAAACAACCCAATTAAAAAATGGGCAAAGATCCACCTGGTCTTCAAGTGCTAAAAAAGAAAAAAAAAAAGAGGAAAGAAGAAAAGAAAGGAAAGAAAAGAAGGAAAGAAAGAAAGAAAGAAAAAGAGAGAGAAATCGGCAAGGGACTTGAATACACATTTATGTATTCAATGGCCAGTGGGAGCCAATTTACACTGGCTCCCGTGTGTTTTTGTTTTTGTTTTTGTTTTGAGACAGAGTCTCACTCTGTCACCCCAGCTAGAGTGCAGTGGCATCATCATAGCTCACTGCAACCTCAAACTCCTGGGCTCAAGCGATCCTCCTGCCTCAGCCTCCCAATTAGCTGGGACTACAGGTACATGCCACCACGCCTGGCTAATTTTTTCTGTCTTTAGTACAGAAAGGCTCACTTTTGCTCAGGCTGGTTTCAAACTCTTGAGCTCCAGTGATTCTCCTGCTTTGGCCTCCCAGAGTGCTAGGATTACAGGCGTGAGCCATCATGCCTGGCCTCCTGTGTTCTTTTGACATTTTCCCATCTATATTAATTTCCCATGGCTGCTGTAACAAAGTACCACAAAACTGGTAGCTTAAAACAACAGCGATTCTCATAGTTATAGAGGCCAGAAGTCCAAAATCAGTTTTATTAGGCCAAAATCAAGGTGTGTACAGGACCATGCTCTCTCTGGGGGCTCTAGGGGAGATTCGTTCCTTGGCTCTTCCAGATTCTGGTAGCTGCTGGCATTCCTTGATTTGTGGCCACACCACTCCAATCTCTGCCTCCTGCCTTCTCTTCTTCCGTGTACTCTCTCTGCCTCTCTCTTACAAGGACATTTGAGATTGCATTTAGAGTCCCCTTGGTTAATCCAGAATAATCTCCCCATATCATGATCCTTAATTGTAGCTGCAAAGATCCTTTTTTCCACATAAGATAATATTTACAGGTTGCAGATATTGGAACTTGACATCTTCAGGGGCCATTCTTCAATTTCCAACATCATTATTCTTTGAGTATTTCCTTTCTTTCTGAACCAGTAAGATTTTCCACTGTCCCAGTCATGCAATCAGCCATTTCTCTAAGACGCTTTGGTTTCTTTTTAGTGGAAAATGATATTTGGAAGTCAAGATGTAGGTGATAGGTATGTTCTTTGCAATTGGTGTGTCATTCTTGCTGTTCCCTTCAGTAGGGGTAGGACACAGGCCATCAGCTAGAAAACATATGTTTGGATACACATACACACCATCATACATATTATGTGCATTCTGAAATGTTGAAGTGGAGTTGGCTCATGTGGGCTTGCGAATGCTGATTGTTAAATATTCAGGAATTCTGTGTGTGGCTGTTAAATGGATATTAGCTCAAAATCAGCCGTACTAGGAGTATTTATACTGTAGAAATCAGCAAATGCTACAAATCAGCGGTTTTTCTAAAAATCAGAAAGCCACTTTACCAGCACACCACTACATATCACACACACACATACACACCCTACTCTTATTTTTCTCTCTTTATATGTAATATAATATACACAGATACACACATACACACTCCCCATAGGTTCACACCTCTAATTCTAATTCTGGACCAACATCACAGGGTTTGTTCTAGTTTTTCCCCTTTCCATACTTGTCTTCTCTAAAAGTAAAAAACTGGCTCTCATTATTCTCAATATATTTACTTATTTGCTCAATCTCCTGACCACGTGGGCAATCTCCTTTGCCCTCCCCACTGACCCTGACCTCAAGCTGCCTCCTTTGCCCTGATTCTATCCTTCCTGACTATGAGAGCTGTTTATTTGGCCGTGGACCTTCTAGTCCTGACCTTGTAAGCCCCTCCCTCAGCCCCAGGCCTGCCAGTCCAGACCACCAGCATTGTCTCCTTGGCCTGGGCTCCACCAACCCTAAACTCACTAGACAAATTTTGGGCCCCAGACTTACTCATTTCCTTATCTACTCTTCCCATTAAAGATGTCCCTTTCCAGCTGCGTGTCGTGGCTCACGCCCGTAATCCTAGCACTTTGGGAGGCCAAGGGGGCAGGCTCCCTTGAGCTCAGGAGTTTGAGACCAGCCTGAGCAAGAGTGAGACCCCATCTCTGCTAAAATTAGAAAAAATTTGCCAGGTGCAGTGGTGTGTGCCTATAGTCCCAGCTACTTGGGAGGCTGAGGCAGGAGGATCGCTTGAGCCCTGGAGTTTGAGGTTGCTGTGAGCTATGATGACACCACTGCACTCTAGCACGGGCAACAGAGCAAGAATCTGTCTCAGAAAAAAAAGTTCCCCTTTCCTTATTGCTTTTAAGTTCATGATATTCCTTCACATGGACCAGTTAAAGATAAGGTTGCCAGATAAAATAAAGGATGCCCAAATTTGAATCTAGGACATACTTATAGGAAAAAATTACTGGTTGTTGATCTGAAATGCAAACTTAACTGGATGTCCTGTATTTTTATTTGCTAAATCTGACAATCCTAGTTAAGAGAAAACTACAATAAGTTTCCTTTAATCCCTTTAAGCAGTCCCTGGGTCATGTGAAACACTATAACTCAAGTCTATAATTCAACACTTCCCTGCACACACTGGGCTTCTAATTGTTCCTGTACCAAGACCTCACATCTCTGCTTGAAAGGTATAGGGGCCTGGCCCTCTCCAGTCCCACTGTCTGTGCCACACCTTTTCTCTACCCTTGGCCAGTACACACTGTTTTTGCTCCCATCCAAACAACTGAGAGTTGTAGATGGCAGCACACAGTTTAGTACACAACTAGAAAGTTTGGTTTTATAATTAGTTCATGTATTTTTATCTTGGAATATTCATAAGAGATGAGGCAGCTTCACCAATCCTCCAGGAAGCTTTACCTCCTTAGGTGCCAGTAGTCTGCACAGCACAGCATTCTTTTCATTCCTCTACCATTGTTCTTGCCTTCTTACATTGAAAACCATCTGTTTGATATGTTTTGTTGTAGAATTATCTCCAGGGTAGAATGTTAAGGTTAAAAAAAAAAAAAAAAGGCAGGAGAACTAAAGAGAGAATAAAGCTACCATATACACAGTACCATATACTAATACATATGTCATATACAAATTGTGCTTAAATATGAAAAGAATACCTCTGAAAGATTGTAAAATAAACTGTTTTCAGTGGTTTCTTTCAAGGATGGAAACCATGAGACCAAGGCATAGGAGTGGGAGGGAGGCATTTTTACTATATATTTTTTTGTACAGATATTTTTAAACCAAGTTTATATTTTAATTATTAAAGAATATTTAATTTGGCCGGGCGCGGTGGCTCATGCCTGTAACCCTAGCACTCTGGGAGGCCGAGGTGGGTGGATTGTTTGAGCTCAGGAGTTCGAGACCAGCCTGAGCAAGAGCAAGACCCCGTCTTTACTAAAAATAGAAAGAAATTATCTGGCCAACTAAAATATATATAGAGAAAAAAAAATTAGCTGGGCATGGTGGCGCATGCCTGTAGTCCCCGCTACTTGGGAGGCTGAGGCAGTAGGATCGTTTAAGCCCAGGAGTTTGAGGTTGCTGTGAGCTAGGCTGATGCCACGGCACTCTAGCCCAGGCAACAAAGCAAGACTCTGTCTCAACAACAAAAAAAAAAAAGAGAAAAAAATTAATTTAATATTTTAAAAAGAAGTTATCTGTTTATGTGTGTGTCTCCTTCACTAGACAGTAAGATGCTGCTTGAGGTCAGAGACCATGTCTATTTCAATTTGTATTCCAAGAGCCCAGCACTGTGTCCAGGTCAGAGTCATAATCTGGGTGTTTGTTCTCTCTCTCCCCCACCCCCTTTCTCCCTACTGATTTATTTTCATTGCTATAACAGATAGTATTCAAATTAAATTAAAATTTATTAAATGTGTATAAGTTAATAAATAACAACAAAAATACTTTCAAATTTAATTATTACTTAAATTAATTTAAATAAAAACAATTAAAATAATAAAACCTGTGAAAGTATTGGAATTTAAAAAAATCATTTCTATTGAGGTATAATTTACATACAATGAAGTACCCATTTAAGTGTACAGTTTGATGAATTTTGACAAATGTATATAACCATGTAATCATGACCATAATTAAGATACAAAACATTTCTTTCACCCCAAAATGCTCCATTTGCCTCTTCTCAATCAATTTCTACCCCACCCTCACCCCTGGCCACTGGCAACCATTTAATAATCATATTTTCATTTATTAATGAATTTTAAATATATTTAACTATATAACTTTAATTTATTAACAGAATATTTTATTATTAAACTAAAAAAGCAAAGAACTGCCTACAAAAAAGAGCATAGTTTGACCATATTCTTGTTCTAATCCATTTTTTTTCTGACTTTCTCTTTACTATTAGAGAATACATTTGTCACATAGCATAAGAAAGGAAAATGGAGAGGCTGCCTTATTTGCAACAACAATAATAGCAGCTGCTATTTATTAGGCAATTATTATGTATCAGGCACCATAGTAGCGCTTTACATGAATCCATTTTCTCATTTGACCCTCACAACAGCCTTGAAAGGTAAGTACTTATTATCCTCATTTTACATGTGACTCAGAAACACCCCTGACCACACCTATGGTTAACACAATGTTCTAAATCTCCAAGCTCTGAACAACCCACCACATCCTTTTTTTTTTTTTGAGACAGAGTCTCACTCTGTTGCCCAGGCTAGAGTGCCGTGGCGTCAGCCGAGCTCACAGCAACCTCAAACTCCTGAGCTCAAGCAATCCTCCTGTCTCAGCCTCCCGAGTAGCTGGGACTACAGGCATGCACCACCATGCCCGGCTAATTTTTTTTCTATATATATTTTTAGCTGTCCATATAATTTCTTTCTATTTTTAGCAGAGATGGGGTCTCGCTTTTGCTCAGGCTGGTCTCGAACTTCTGAGCTCAAACGATCCGCCCACCTCGGCCTCCCAGAGTGCTAGGATTACAGGCGTGAGCCACCGCGCCCGGCCTCCACCACATCCTTAAGTATCAGTAAAGGCCAGCTTTCAACCAGGTCCCCTTTCCAATTCTCAGAAATAATTGGAACTCCCACTGTCACTGTGCTGCTCAAGGATTGCTGACCTTGTCAATGTCTGTACCGCCCTCTGCTAGACCGCTGAACTTTGCATCTGTGGCCCACTGTTGGGGCCAACCTTCATGGGGCTGATCTGGAGTCCTCCTCTCTCTCCAGTGTGTCTCAGAAGCTCACAAAGATCTTCAAACGTTCCTAGGGTTCAAAGTCTGTTCTCCCAGAAACAAAAGTCCTCTAGGGGGCAGTGTGAATCAACTACTTGGGTCAACCCAACAAAGTACCTCTGCCCTGGTTATAATTCTATTACACATAAAGATGAACCCTGAGGCTCATGGAAGTTAAAAAACAAACTTGGTCAGGACCACTAGCTAGACAGTAGCAGGACTAGGATTCCATCTCGGTCTGACTGACTCCAGAAAGACTTCTTTTCATTCTGTTGGACTATCTTCCTGACCATTTCTTAGACCGAAGGGAAAAGGACACTGCCAGTAAAGGGGAATTTAAAAATTCTGTGTGGAACACCTACTCCGTGCCAGGCACTAATCTATGAAATGAACAAAAAAGAAAAGATGCTATTTGAGAGAAACAAGTGTTCTTTCGGAAAAGCCAGGCCTAGGTTAAAGCAGAGAAGTGATTGAGAATATAGGGGATTTTGTTGATGACAGACCATGAGTTCTGTGCATTATAACCCATTCAATCACTTATGCATTCAGCAAATATTCATGTTTACGACAGCCTGGCACTGTGCCAGGCACTGAAAACTAGAGTGGAGAACAAACGGACATGAACACTGTCTGCAAGTTTACAGTCTAGCAGAGGATGAAACAAACAAATGAATGCTTAAATGTATAATTACAGATTTTGGTAAGTGCTATTAAGGGAAAAATGGAAAACAGGATGCTAGAAGAGAAAGAATCAAGAGACCTACTGTAAGAGAAGAACCCTGAAGATTGAGAAGGAATAAGTGAAGAATGTTCCAGATAAAGGGAAGAACAAGTACAGAGGCCCTGAAGTGAGAAAAAGTTTAGGGTTTGAGGGGCTGAAGAAAGGCCAATGTAACTGTGAGCCACTCTGCCACGACTGGATGATACTGTCCCTTAATTCCATTAAGTACACATAGGAGGGAGTTCCAAGAAGAGGTGACAAATTGAGCAAATACAACAGCAGGAGAATTATGTATATTGGGGGTTAGGGTGGCAATATGTTTGGGGAACTAGCTAGGAACTCTGGTGCTCTTAGGAATAGCAGATAATAAGGATAGGTGGTTGGACTTAAAAGGCAGGCTGAAGATTTTGATTCTCTTTGAAGCAAGAAGGGGCTGAACAATTTTAAACAATGGAGTTAAATTTAGGAAGATGAATCTCAGGGAGTAAGAAGATGAACTAGAAGGAGGGATACCTGTTGGGAAGCTCTAGTAGTAGTCCAAGCAAGAGTCAAGTGGAATTTGTCTAAGGGTGGTGGTCCTAGGAAGGAATTGCCCCTCTCTCAAATCCAACAAACATAAGATCCCTCAAAAGGCAGAGCAAAGAAGTGTCCTCCAGGAGAAATTTCTGGCAGGAGGGCCAAGGCTGAAAGAGTGTCTGTGAGATTTTTGAATTTCCATCTCCTTTGGGGGTTCTCTTCCTTTGGGCCCCTTGACCCTTCATCAAAACACAGCAACAAAGCCTCCCAGAAGGGAAGACTAAGCTCCTAGAAAAGAATCAGAATGCTCTTGGGGTCCCAGTGTGGTAATGGCATTAAGTTCAAAGGAGACAGCCTGGGAGGGAGTGGTGACAGGAGTGGGAGATAATAACTCCAACTGAGGTTCTGGAGCCTATACACTCCTCCCTCACCTGGTAGCTACTCTCATCCTTCAGTTCTTCTCATACCATCATGCCATGTTTTCTACATGTTCTCATTCCCCAGTCATGGATAAGTAGAAATTGGTAAGAGAAATGATGGAAGACAATTTTCTGAGGACAAATTACACGATGTGGAATCTAACCTGATTATATTTAGGGGAAGAGAAAGAGAATAGAAAGTAGCTATGAAAGAAGCCTGAATGTTGGAACAATGGTGATTTAAGATTGTCTCACTCCCTTTACACCGATTCCACCCTCCCTAAACAAACTTCTTATGGTAATTTTGTTTCCCAAGCCGACTTCTCTATAGGGATGCCATTATATTTCTAAGGGCAAGTTAGTAAATTGGGCTCTTATGTCTTTTTTTTTTTTTTTTTTTTTTTTGAGACAGAGTCTCACTTTGTTGCCCAGGCTAGAGTGAGTGCCGTGGCGTCAGCCTAGCTCACAGCAACCTCAAACTCCTGGGCTCAAGCGATCCTCCTGCCTCAGCCTCCCGAGTAGCTGGGACTACAGGCATGCGCCACTATGCCCGGCTAATTTTTCTATATATATATTTTTAGTTGTCCATAACATTTTTTTCTATTTTTAGTAGAGACGGGGTCTCGCTCTTGCTCAGGCTGGTCTCGAACTCCTGACCTTGAGCGATCCACCCGCCTCGGCCTCCCAGAGTGCTAGGATTACAGGCGTGAGCCACCGCGCCCGGCCTCTTATGTCTTAATTGTCACCCAGGTAAAATGATAGAATCAAATTTTTGAACTTGCAAATCAGAAATTTTAGCCTAGGTCGGGCAGTGGCTCATGCCTATAATCTTAGCACTTTGGGAGGCTGAAGCAGGAGGATTGCTTGAGCCCAGGCCTTCAAGACCAGCCTGGGCAAATGCAAGACCCTGTCTCTACAAAAAATGAGCTCGGCATGGTGGTGTGTACCTGTAGTCCCAACTACTTGGGAGGCTAAGGCAGGAGGGTCACTTGAGCGCAGGAGTTTGAGGTTGCAGTGAGCTATGATTATGCCACTGCACTCTAGCCAAGGCAAGAGCAAGACTCTGTCTCACACATGGAAAGGGAAGGGAAGGGAAGGGAAGGGAAGGGAAGGGAAGGGAAGGGAGAAGGGAGAAGGGAGAAGGGAGAAGGGAGAAGGGAGAAGGGAGAAGGGAGAAGGGAGAAGGGAGAAGAAGGGAGAAGAAGGGAGGAGAAGGGAGGAGAAGGGAGGAGAAGGGAGGAGAAGGGAGGAGAAGGGAGAAGGGAGGGGAAGGGAAGGGAAGGGAGAAGGAAGGGAAGGGAAGGGAAGGGAAGGGAAAAGGAAAAAGGAAAGGAAAGAAGGAAGGAAGGAATAAATAAATTAATTCTAGCCTAAACAGCTCCTTTAATGATCCACAATATGGGTCTGTCCTCTGATCATTTGTTCGTTGATAGAGAACAAACTTGTGAAAATAGATGGTTTCCACAGTCAGTAGTTGTGGAGAATCTACGATAAAGGAAACTAATGTTATCCTCTGAAACAGAACCTTTTAAGAGTAATGGTAATAACATTTATTGAGTGCTTACTATGTGTCTGGCCCTATTCTGGGCACTTTAGATGCGTCTCATTAGAACTCACAACACTCCTATGAGATACATGATCTTATGATCCCCATCTTAAGATGAGAAGCCTGAGGCTCAAAGAAACTAAATGATCTAAAGGCATACAACTAATAAGCAGTTGGAGGTGGGGTCCAAACTCAACAAACGTGAATCCAGAACCCTCTGTTTTTCACCTATATTGAGAAAAAAATTACCATGACCATAGTAGGCATCTACAATTTTTAAAATCTGAATCGATGAACCATTCCAAATTTAACTATCCTAACTCATCACTTGTAAAGGTCTTAGTGATGTTATATGGAGAAACATCCAGGTTAGATCAAGGGGAACTGGGAGTGTCTGTGGAACTGGAATATCACTAAAGATAGTTGCAATTAAATTACCTGTATTACAAAACTCAGGATTTATTTAATTCATGATGTATTTTGTACTTTCAGCCCCTAGGACGCTGCCAGAAACACAGTAGACTGTCAATGAATATTTGTTCAACAAATAAATGAATGCGGCTCCACACTGTCCTGCAAGCTTCCTGTCTGTATCTAGTACCTATTCTTTCCTCTCTCACTCTGAAACAATTCTAACAAAGTTTTTACTTCTCCTCAAAAGCCCAACATTTCCTCTTTCCCCACCGTGGCTGATGACTTTCTTTCATACTTCATGGAGAAAAAAGCAGCACTCAGACAATGACTCCCAAATTTCTACTACCGAATTTACACACCTACCTGCATATCTGGACCCATACTGTCTAGATTCCCTCCTGTTGAAATATTAATAGAAATGTGTCTGGAATTTCTATCCTAGACCAATGAGGGAAAAATGCAAGTTCCAGAACACATAACAGAAACATTGTGCTAGCCTGGAATGTTCAACAAAATTGTTACAAAATAGATTAAGTAGGTACAAAGATAACGACTAGGCCCTGGAAAAGTGCTCAGCACTTTCCTGGGTGCCTCAGCACCTAAAGCCTTGAATTGGCCGCCGGCACAGGTGGGCCCTGACTGCTTTAGAACTGCTTTGATTGTCCTGTAAGTGCCCTTTAGCTAATGGTAATACTAAAATCCCTGCTTGTGGAAAATTGTAATATCATTAACGTAACATGGGTTGCATGACAGCCTATGATGATGGTACTGCGCCTGCAATGATTTGTTTCACTGTGAACAAGCAAAGATACAATGTAAAAATTTTGCATTACTCATTGGGAAGAAATTTAAGGCATCACCATAGGGTGGGCAGATGTGGATTTTGCATGCAAGAAGCTCCTGTGGAAGAAATTCCTGTGCCGCCGGGAGCAAGCGCCCTTGTAAGTTATCTCTAATAAACTCATCTAACTCATCGACCTGGTCTAGTTGGAATCATTCTTTGGTCTCTCAGTTCCCTCTCTATTTGGGGGGGGGGGGGAGCAGTTTTTCTATACTGTCCTGGGATTTTCCCGAAACAACAAATCCCCTTTTGTATTCTGGATGCCATCTCCTTTCGCCTTCTCAAGGACTTTTCTCCTGCAGTCCCCCACCCCATTTTCTGCATTATATTTTCCTCCATTTTCCTTATCATTTCCATACACATACAACCACGCTCTAGAAAATCCTATCTTTATTTTCTGTGTATGGTGTGTTTGTTGTGGTATGTGTGAGTGTGTGTGTACAGTGTCGAAAAACCTATCTTTAAAAATTCCTTCCAACACCTCATATCCCCTTATGGCACAGTTTAATTCTCTTCTTTCACAAAAAACTTCTCAAAGGGGTTAATTGCCCCCCTTTTTACTTCATTCCTTCACATTAATTGTTCAATCTTCTCCAATCAAGATTCTATACAAAAGATCTACAGACATTTCTCTAGTTGAGGTTACCAATAATACCCATGATGTCGCATCAAGTGATCACTTCTGTATCCTCCTCTTACCCAAACTCTTGTCAGCAATCTACATAACTGATCGTTTTCTTCTTCCTGCCACTTTCTTTTTGTGCCTGAGGCATACCACACTCTTCTGGTTTTCCCTCTACCTCTTTGGTGGAATCTTCTCAACATTCTTTGTTGGCTGTATCCTACTCCTCTGAAATCTCAATGTTGGAGTGATCCTGGACTCTCTTTCTTTTTTCCGTTTTGAAGTTGCAAACTGTTGGCTTATCAACCATACTGAGCTCACAGGTGGGCATTATTTGCCCTACAGTTCTAAAAATAGGGAATTGTGTTAAAAAAGAAAGAAAGAAAAGGAAAAACCCCTAAATCTGCATTTCCAATTTCTCCTCGAGAATTAGAAGATCTAGCAAAATGGGATCTGTATTCTCACATGGCAATAATTTTCTGGAGCTGAGTACCTGCTACCTGGGTTATTTTCTTAATCAGTTCGCTCCTTCTGAACACCTTATACCCAGCCTGCTTCACTCATTTAGGTTACCTGACGAAGGCATGCAGGAATGCGAGTTTGTGGACCCCTGATGTACACTTTCCCCAGTTGATCTCATCCAGTCACATTTGAATACCATAAACTTTTAAAATTTCTTCTTTTGTTTAGCAAATATTGAGTGCCCATAATATGCCAAGAACTACGGTACTAGACACTAGGGATATAGCAGTGAATAAAGCAAGTTACCCTACTTCCAAAGAACTTGCCTTCTATCGAGGAGAGATACACAAAACAGTGATCATGTAAGGCCATGACAAAAATGAAAGGAGAGCAAGGGGACAGAGAAGGCTCTTTTAGACAGGGTCATCAGTAAATGCCTCTCTGAGGTGATATTTGAACCCGAATGGAATGAAAAAAGGAAGAGTTCCCCAGGCAGAGGGAACAGTAGGTGCAAAGTCATGGGGCTTGCTTGTCTTGTTTGAGAATGGCAAGGCCGGAGCCCAGTGAGTGAGATGAAATGCTGAGAAGGAAGTTTAGAAAGGTGGCAGGGGCCAAAATAGGTAGGACTTTGTGGGCTCTGGTCAAGATTTTCTCATCCTATTCCCAGAGAGATGGGAAGTCACTGTGATGTTTTGAGCAGGGGGAAGTGAAGCAATCTGAATTATGTTTTAAAAGGACTAATGTGGCTATTGTGTGGACAATTGACTTCAGGAGGGTCAGAATAAAGATAGCTAGTCCACCAAAAAGATTATCTCTTAAGTTTAGATGGGAGGTATTTGTGAAGGGAACTAGGGTGGTAGATGTGCAGGAAGTGAGAAAGGGTCGGCTTTGGGAATATACTTTCAGTCAAGAGCTTGGATTGGATATGGAGTGTAAGAAAGAATGGAGTTGCATACAACTCCAAAGTCTTTTGCTTAGCAATTGAATGAATAGAGAGAGGTGTGCTCTCCTGGGAGAGGAACAGTTTGGACATGTTTTGTGTGATATGCCTGCTAGATATCACCAGGAGAGAGTTAGCAGGCAAGAGTCTGAACCACAGGGCATTGGTGATAGTTAAACAGGCTCACTCTTATTATTTGTAGGGTCTGGGAGCAAGAGCACAAATGGAGGCTCACATACAATACGTCTAAATACTGAGAAGAATACCAAGATAACAATATATTTCTCCTTGATAAAAATACATTTACAACAATAAAAATTTTAAAACATCGTAAAGCTGTAATTTTTATGACTAAATGTTTGAAAATATCAAAGATGACTGAATTTAATTATTATCATGCATGTCTGGGTGCTTTATTGATGGGCCAGAGATGTCTAAACAAATTACAAAGTACATATATTATTAATACATTATATTTTTTCATACAGGTAATTTTTTCCTTGATTTTTGTGTACAAAAAATGTGAACAGAATATTACAATTTTGTGTCCTAAGGCATCTTTTAAGGGCATCTACAAAATCCCTTTTAATTGATTCTAATGTCAACTGATTTTCCTCTGTCCATTCCAGAGGGTCTGGCTTGTCTTGTTTTAAAGGCTGAGTTTTTAAAGAAAATTCTGGGACCCAATTTCTGCAATATCCTACCAGCCTCAGAAATCCTCTTAGTTATTTCTTAGTTTGGGGGGTAGGAAAGGCCAATATCCTTTTTTCCTATCTGGATCAATGAAAATGCCTTTCTTTGATATTAGGTGACTTAAATATTTTACTTGTTTTTCACAAAACTGAAGTATTTCTATCAAGACCTTGTGTCTCTTTAAAGCTAATCATTGTAACAAGTGAATCCCATCTTATAGAGTCTTGCTTATCTTCTGAAAGAGAAGTAAATCATTCAGGTATTTATTACATTAAAGTGGATTTTTTAAAAGTCTCAATACTTGTGAGAAATAAGTTGGACTCTCAGTATATCCCTGAGGCATAACCATCCATGTGTATTGTTTGTCTTCCCAAGTGCAGGTAAAGAGGAAATGACTGTCTTTATAAAGAGGAATGCTAAAGAAAGCACTATGTAAATCTGTCACCATAAAGAATTCACCTTCATTTGGGAGGGCAGCCAACAACATATGGGGGTTTGGCACTACTGGATGTAGAGGAATGGCTATATTATTGATTTCTCTTAGACCCTGTACAAATTTCCATCCTCGATTTTTTGGCTTTTTCATGGGGAGAATTGGAGTGTTACATGGACTTATACAGGGAATAATCAAGCTTCTTTTTATATACTCTAAAATTATAGGTCTTATTCCCTCCACAGCCTCAGACCTTAGAGGGTATTGCTTAAGTTTCATAAGAGGCTTTGATGGGTCTATTTGAATTTTAATTGGGGCAGCAGAGGTAATTTTTCTAATATCAGTAGAAGACTTTGACCATAATTGATCAGGTAGTGCTTTTAGCAGTTCCTGTAATTCTTCATTACTTACTAATTCAGTATCCTCTCAGGCAACATGAAAGGCAATTTATAAATTAGAAGGGTCAAGTTCAAAATTTTCTGTATCCAATGTTTTTAAATTTTCTGTCTTTTAATTCTAAAAACATTTCTCCCTTTTGGGAAAAGGAAATGTGAGTATTGTATAATTCTAAAAAGTCTCTCCATCAGATGGGTGGGAGTTGATGGAACCAAGAGGAAAACATGAATCCCTTGTAGGAGATCTAGTTGAAAAGCCACAGGCTGAGATTTATGTGCTGATACAGGAGTACCAGTGACATCCACCATTTGAATTGTTTATTTACTCTGAGGAATAAGACCTTGTAACAAGGTGGGATTTATTACAGATAACATAGCTGTATCAGCAAGAGCTCGTGTGTGTTCTCCATTTGAAATAATTTCTATTTTTCCCAGAAAGTTAGTAAGGAGGAAAGGAAATGTACCTTTAAGTTTCTCGGAATATCCCTATTCTTTTTCCTTTTTCTTTGTCTGTTGCTTTTTCTTCCATTTTAGTTTTCTACAATCCATTTTAAAGTGACCAGGTTTCTTGTAGTAATTGCAAAGTGGAAGGTTAGATCTATTTTGGGGTTTATAAGGGAAGATTGGATAGATAGTTGTTTTAACTGTAAAATCATAATAACCTTATTGGCCCTACTGTTTGGTTTGGTCTCTTTCTCTCTCTCCCCCCTCCACCCCCCGACCTCTCTCTCTCAAAATAGAGATGGGGTCTCATTCTCTCACCCAGGCTGGAGTGCAATGGTGTGATCATAGCTCACTGCAGCCTCAAACTCCTGGGCTCAAGCAATCCTCCCACCTCAGCCTTCCAAGTAGCTGGGACTACAGGTGCACACCACCACACCCAGCTAATTCTTTTCATTTTCTTTTTAGAGATGGGGTCTCACTGTGTTGCCCAGGCTGGTCTCAAACTCCTGGCCTCAAGCAATTTTCCCACTTCAGCTTCCCGAGTAGCTGGGATTGCAGGCGTGAGCCACCACACACAGCTTCTCTTTCTTTCTTCTTTAGTTAAGGTATGAGGTAAATGATTGGCAAGATTGACCAAATTGTGAGTTTAAAAAGCTGTCCAACTAGGACATTGTCTTTTTACTATTAGTGCTAATAATTTCTTATCTAACCAATTTATGAAATTGGAATTGAGGAGTGTGTTATTTTGATGATTAGCATAACTATCTTCAGATAATTCTGAATATTTACAGATTTTTTTTCAAATTTCTCAAAACATGACGTCACTGACTCATCTGGATTTTGTTGACATTGCTATATTTTATTCCAGTCAACTATTTTTTGAAAGACTAAAGGATAGTATCAAGTAAAGTTTTAGCAGCATCGTGGACATATCCATGATCAGCCTATTAAAATTTATGAAAGACTTTCAAAGAGTTCCTCAATTCACCTTAGCTATTCAATCTTTAGCTTTACTATTGATACTAACATGTAAACTAGTTGATATAAATCAGAAAAACCAGGATCATAAGCTCAAATATTCAATTCAAACTCTGTGGCAAAACCAACAGGGTCCTGGTGATGGTCAGGAAATTCTTTAATTATGCCTTTAACTTCTACTTTTGACCATAGGTGATAAACCAAGGCAGGTTCTCTTCTACCAGACACCAGGTGTTTGTGAAATGGAGCTAGAACAGCAAAAGTAGAGGGGGAAGAGGAACAGAAGGTATATCTGGGCAAAGTAGTTCAGAATAAAGAATAAAGAATAAAGAGAAGGAGCTAAGGAGAAGGAGAAATTTCAGCAGCCTTTTTAAATTCTGAAATCGTTTTAGGCAATCTTTTGTTTTTTTTCCTGTAAAGAAAGAACTTTATCAGAACCTCTTTTGCAAGCTTCCAAATACCACTGAAAATAACTTTCCCAATCATTCTGTTTTATTTTAGAGCCGGATTTTTCTAATTGAGCACGCAAGTAAACTAGCATAGGCATTTCAAAGGTACCCCATCTTGGCCATTGTAATTTGGGGTCATTGAGTTATGTATGAATTTTCTAAATATTTACATGAAAAGGGACCATAGTTGTTAAATATAAATCCAACTGGAGTTTCTAATGGTGAATCCCTCCTTAAAGAGGAAGGTTTGGTTTCAGACACATGGTTGCCCATAATTTAGTGCTTTCCTTCCTGAATAACCAAAAGACTTAAGGGCAAGGTGTTTTGGATCAGGTGTGCTGCTTGTGGGAATGATTCATCAAGGTGTCACCCTTGAGTCAATTCTTCCTTCTTATGTGTCTCAGTGATCCCAAGAAACTTGGTTGCTTTAGGCACTAGGTGATCAATCCTTTATGTATGCCAAATGGATTAAGTGAGGTTCCCTTTATGTTCTTCTTAAGGAATTCCCTATTAGATCCTTACTTATCATGACCAGTTAACTCCAACACTCCCACTAGACCTTAGTCCACTAAGATGTCTTTCATCTTAGGAACAGTGTAGAGTCTCTCTCTTTTTTTTTTTTTTTTTTTTGAGACAGAGTCTTGCTCTGTTGCCCGGGCTAGAGTGCCGTGGCGTCAGCCTAGCTCACAGCAACCTCAAACTCCTGGGCTCAAGCGATCCTTCTACCTCATCCTCCCGAGTAGCTGGGACTACAGGCATGTGCCACCATGTCCGGCCAGTGTAGTGTCTCTTATCTTTGGGATTATTTCATCCTCAAAAAGAGTCTTTTATAATTTTGATCACTCAAAAAGAAAGTTTGGATTTGTCAATTAAACTGAGCTTCAGAATTTGGCCAATTTTAAAGATTATAACTTTTTCTCTTAAGTCACAAAGATTCACTTCCTCTTTTCAGAGAGAACTGTTTTTTCCCTTATCAAAATTTTGAACAGGAGAAAAGGTTGTAAAAACTCTAAGGAGTAATTCAAGACAAAAATCTTAACCTCAGAGAAAAATAAGTCACAAATCTGTCATTAGCAAAATCTCTAGAGAATAAAAAATGAAACACCTACCTTGCAGCAGAGCTTTAATTCCAACTCCATTGAGTTACAAATGTATAGCTCGAATAACATCTAAATCCTCAAGCAAGGTGGGAGGAATCGAACCCCAGGGAGGCTTACCAGAGATCCCTGTTAACTCCTGCACGGGCAGATAAACGAAAGTTGTTCATACTTGCACTAAGGCTCCTGCTGCCAGTGAAGTGACAGGTATCACTGGAGGTCCACTTCAGGTCCCTTTGTGGTTGCCAAGATGTCAATCTTAACTAGATTCAGACAATATGATTAAATATTGAGTTATTCAAGCACAAAGTTTGAGGATAGCCACCTAGGAGGACACAGACTCCAAAAAGATGGGTCACTGCTCCAAAGTGGAGAGGTTTGAGGGTTGTTTATATAGGCAGCGTGTGGGCAAACTTAACAGGATTTAAACATTTTCCATATAAGATTAATGCACAGTTGCGGCAATTTGATTGGTTATACACAGTGTTTCTTTATTGGGAAGGGTATATTTAACATTCCACATTAAGGATGTAATACTCAAGGTGTCTTTTATCTCAGGGGCCATCTGGTCTGAGCCCGGTGTAAGAAAATGAGGAAAGAAGTTAATCTATAACAAACAGTCAATAATTAAGAGGTCATGATCCATGACTCAGTCACCAAAGTCAACCTTCCTGAGGGCCTAACAACTTTTAGAAGCCCCAAATAGACAGACTATCCATTTTCTTTCACAATTTTAAATCAAAATTATGTAATAATACTAGAAATTTAAATTTAATTTAAAAACACTTAATTCAGTCTTATTAAATATCTTATACAAATAAAGTTATACTCAATGCTAGTATTCATTTTCCATCTATTCAAAATGTAAATGTTCAGTCTCACTCTCATCTTACATCTAGACAGATACACAGCATGTGTGATATATATACACACATATACATACATACATGTGTGTGTATATATATACATATACATACATACATGTGTGTGTGTGTATATATATAATTTAAGGATAATAAGAATTGGTTAATATTGCAAAATCTTCTTCAGCCACCATGGGAAATTGTTGTAAACACTGTGCTAATTTATCAGCTGTTTCCAAACCATCATTGAAACATGAAGAAAGGAAATTAATAAAAGGAACATTTGCCACTACCTGGAAACGATACATTGTTACACAAGAAAATTGCATTTGTGCTATCTGAGATGAAGGACATGACAAGTTAATTTGTGTTTTCTCTTACCTAAATGCTTCTGCTATTCAAATTCTCTCCGATGGCACTTCAAAAACAGTGTCTATTTCTCCTAAGTGGCACAACCCAAAACCCTCAAGGCATTAGAATACAATTACCTTTCATTTTTTAAAAAAATCGTGGTAAAATATGCATAAAGGAAAGATTACCATTTTAACCATTTTTAAGTGTACAGTTCAGTGGCATTAAGTACATTCATACTGTTGTGCAATCATTACCACTGTCCAACCCCAGAACTTTTTCTTCTTCCCAAACTTAAACTCTATATATCCACTAAACAATAACTCCTCATGCCTCCCCAACCCCAGCCCCTGGAAACCACCAGTATATTTTCTGACTCTATTAATTTGAGTACTCTAAATACCTCTTTTAAGTGGAATCATGCAATATTTGTCTTTTCCTGATTGGCTTATTTCACTTAGCATAATGTCTTCAAGATTCATTCATGTCGTAGCATGTGTCAGAATTGCCTTCCTTTTTAAGGCTGAATAATATTTTGTTGCATCTCTAGACTACATTTTATTTATCCATTCATTCATATATGGACATTTGAGTTGTTTTCACTTTTCGGCTATTATGAATAATCATGCTGTTAACATGGGTGTATAAATATCTGTTTTGCATTCAATTGTTTTGGTGCCTTTCAGTTGTGAGTACACAGAGTGAGAGATGTGATAAAGAGGTTTCCTAGAGCCTGAAGAGTTGTAGTTGAGAAAGCAAATATTTAGGGTTGCACTTGTGCTAAGTACTGGATCTCAAATGATAGGGGTGCTTATGTGTTCTTTAATATAGTGTGTGTGTGTGTGTGTGTGTGTGTGTGTGAGAGAGAGAAAGAAAGGAGAGAGAGGGGAGGGAGGGAGGGAAAGAGAAAGTGAGACCCTTTTGCCTGGGTTAAGGGTGGTATTAATGGTCATAACTTTATAAATAGTATTAGGACTGGGTAAGTAGCAGTGAGTGTAGATAGAAAATGTGTTGAAGGATGAAGGACTGTGCCTGGGACATTTAGAAATCAGAAAAAGAAGGGAGAATAAGAAAAGAAATCAGTAAGAAAACGCCAGGAGAGAGTGGAGACTTGGAAACCAAGTGAAATCAGATGTTGGGGAATGATCAACACCACCAAACACTGCTCAAAGATCGACTAAACGAGGACTGAGAATTCACCTTAGGAAACAAGAAAAGTAGAAGTCACTGGTGATGTTAAAATGAACAGTTTCAATGAGTGGCGGGGATAAAAGCCTTACTGAAAAGTGTTCAAGAGAAAATGAGAGGAAGGTAAGTGGAAAATACAGCTCTGGCTAGCTCTTTAGAAAACTTTTTCTACAAAAGGGAGCAAAGCAGTGGAAGGGAAGCTAGAGGAGGATGTGGTAAAGTCAGGGGAGTTTTTTTGTTTTTTTTTTCTTTTTGTCTAATAATAGGGATGTAACTACTGATGGTCCTACATCTTCAGCCCTGCTCTCTTTAAAGCTCCACAATCACATATCCAAGTATCTTCTGGCATCTCCATTGGGATGTCTCATAGGAAAATCAAACTTAACCAGTCCCAAACAGAACTTTTGGTTCTCCCTCATTCCCCAAACTGTTCTTTTCTAGGTTTTCATTTTCTCAGGAAGCCTCATTGCCAACCATTCAAACCAAAAACCATGTAGCCACTCCAGATTCTTCACTTTCTTCACAAACAACACATTAGTCTGTTGGTTTCCCTTCCAAAATGCATCCTTAACCTGTTCACTTTTATCAACTGGATACAGCAAAAGTTTCCCTACTCTTATTCTTGCCTCCCACCACCTATTCTGCATACAGCAGCAAGAGTGTAAATCAGATGATACTACACTTCCAATTAAAGCTTTCCAATTGTTACCTGATATACTTTAAATTTCCACTGCTTACCTTGAGCTACAAGGTTCCCATCTGGCCCTTTTCTCCTTCTCCAATCTCATCTTCACCGCTTTCCCTTTCTTGCACCATCCTCCAGACACGCTGACCTAAATCTAATTATTTGTATTGCAAAGACATAAAAAAGTAAGAGAATAATAATATTACAGACAATCGTATGCCTACCACCCAGATCTAATACATTAATACTTAGCTACATTTGTCGATTAAAATATAAACCATGTGTTCTCTGAATCTCTATGACCTGGGAAAGTGCCTACCACATAACAGATGGACAATTCATCTGGTGTAATTTGATCGATAGAATGAATATTTGCTTCCGATTAAAAAATAAATAAAACATTATACACACAGTAAATGCTTCTTACACTTCCTTCCCTCCCTCTTTTCACAGGGGAACTGCCATTCTAAAGGTGATATATGTCATTCCTATGATGTCCCTTGTTTTAATATTTTTATTACTTGAGCTTTTGTTTTCTATGTTTTAAAAATTTATAGTATGGAATAATACATTATATATCCTTTGCAAATTGTTTTCTATCATGCTTTATGATAAAAACTTAGAAAAGTTTTTCTATAAAAGGGAGCAAAGAAGTGGAAGGGAAACTAGAGGAGGATATGATGGAGTCAAGGGAGTTTTTTTTTTCTTTTTGTCTAACTACAGATGGCCTTACATCTTCATCCCTGCCCTCTCTGAAGCTCTACAGTCATATATCCAAATGTTTTTTGGCATCTATTATGTCGATACATGCAGTTTTGATTCATTTGTTTGCTGGCTGTATAATATTTCAGTGTGTGAATATACCATAATTTGTTTATCCATCTCCTACTGTTGGACATTTAGGCTGTTTCTCATATATATATATATATATATATATATGTTTGTTTCTCTCTCTCTCTCTCTCTCTTTTTTTTTTTGAGACAGACTCTCACTCTGTTGCCCGGGCTAGAGTGCCGTGGCGTCAGTCTAGCTCACAGCAACCTCAAACTCCTGGGCTTAAGTGATCCTACTGCCTCAGCCTCCCGAGTAGCTGGGACTACAGGCATGCGCCACCATGCCTGGCTAATTTTTTCTATATTTTTTTTTAGTTGGCCAGATAATTTCTTTCTATTTTTAGTAGAGACAGGGGTCTCGCTCTTGCTCAAGCTGGTCTCAAACTCCTGAGCTCGAGCGATCCACCCGCCTTGGCCTCCCAGAGTGCTAGGATTACAGGCGTGAGACACCGAGCCCGGCCCTGGGAACTGTTTTAGATACTAATCTAAACATGGTTATACTTCCAGTGAATATCACCTAGTCTTTGGCTTGTCCTTGTGTGCCATCTTTTTAAACTTCTATTAATACAGAAGTAATACATTTTAATGCAGTCAAATCTAACAATATTTTCCTCTGGTTTGTGCTTTTTTGGGTCTTATTTAAGAAATTCTTCCCTATTTTGATCTCATGCAGCTATTTTATATTTTCTGAAAAATGTTGTGAGGTCTTTAATCCATCCGGGCTTTATTTTTGGATGCGGTTTGTGGTAGAAATCTAATTTTATTTTTTTCCCCCTTTGGAAAAAAAATGTCTCAGTGTCATTTATTGAAGAGTGCATCCTTTCCCCCACTGACTTGTAATGCTGTTTCCGTCATAAACCAAGTTCCATTGGAGGTACTCTTCATTTTGGCCTCACAACCTTTGCTTCTTATTAATATTTTCCTTCCATAGGGGATGCTTTTCTCTATGCTCCTCTCAGGGCTACCCACCTTTCGTTCTTCAGATCGCAGATCAAATGTCACCCCCCTCATATCTAGATTGATCTATGGGCATTTCCAGCTCCGTGACCCCATGACTACAAAGGATCTGGAAGGACCGAGGTGGGCAACAACCTCTGGCCAGTTGTTGCTAGGCTGTTGCCAGAGCGGCGGTTGCGGAGACAGTGAGAGGAAGAGTGACGAAATCAGGCCGGCGCCCGCGTCGCTAGGGAGTGCGTCACTACGCGCGGGCGACCGGGGGCGGGGCCAGGGCTGAGTCACGTGGCTTGGTTGCCTACGCGCTGCTGGGCCGTGGGAAGATGGCGGACGGAAAGGGAGACGCCGCCACAGTCGCCGGGGCCGGGGCTGAGGCTCCGGCGGTAGCTGGAGCCGGAGACGGAGCAGAGACTGAGTCCATGGCTCGAGGTCATCGCCCCACATCTCCGATGCCGGGAGCCCCAGGACTACGACCGTGTCTATGGCAGCTGGAGACAGAGCTGAGGGAGCAGGAGGTGTCGGAGGTCTCATCTTTGAACTACTGCCGGAGCTTCTGCCAGGTGAGGGGCTGACTGTTTGGCTTAGGGCGGCGGGGCAGGAAGGCCAGGACAAGAAGCCCCCGATCCGTTGCAGCAGCCAGGGCCGGACTGAAAGGCGCCACCTCCGTGACTTGCCGCGCCCCTGGATCGGGAAGGCCCAGCTTGGAAGCTCAACCGCTGGCCCCCCTCTGCTTCTGCCCAGTTTTGGCCACCGCGGGGGCAGGTTGCTCTGGGCCATACTGAGAGCCCGAAGGGCGCCAGTGGCTCGCTGGAAGGGCCGTGCCCTGTAGTCGTTGCCTGTGTCCCGGCCTGGTGGTTGGGGCGCCACTGCCCCCGGAGGGATTGATTGCTCGTTCTTGCCAGGAGATCCTTTTTTGAGTAGAGTACAGATCTTCGAACTGGAAAACCCGGGTTTTTCTGAAAAATCCGGAGAGGTGTATTGGGCCCAGAGATTTGTCTTTGGAATCAACATCTTCTGGGCCCATAAAAGGTATGACAGTTGGCTTTGAAAAGCATCGAGGGCTTTCTGATTAGGGATTGCGGAGCCGGTTGGTTTTTTATTTGGTTTTTGCTTTTTTGTTGTTGATTTGTTGACATTTAAGCTGTTCTTTTGCTTCTGTGTTGAGGATTGTGCTACCAAGAAGGAGGCTAGGTCTTTGAGTAGAAGAGAATGGGAAGAGAGATGTAGAGTGTGGCCTCTTTTGGCAGTCGTATGATAATTTCTGTGCCATAGTGGCCCCTAACCTAAGATTACGTATTTATGGGTGTGTATAATTTAGTCTCTGTGATCATTCCGAGATTTTTCTTGATGTTTTCAAGTCTTTTACAAGCGTAAATATTTGCTGCTATTATTATTTCTACTTCCGATGTTTGTTCTGTCAGGTTTCAGAGACACTCCTCAGCTCCTCATTTAGTGTACCTTAGAGAACGCAAAGTAATCGTAGTATGTTGATACTTGGACTCTTAATGAGTACTCTAACGTGCTGAATAAACTGCTGCGTTACACAAGTTATAATTTGGGGGGCCAATTTGTTCTGTTGATCCAGAGGAGAATCAAAAGTTAACTTGCTTGGTTGCTTTTCTTCTCCCTCTCTTCTGAGCCAGAAACACCTCATCTCTTTGAATGAAATTTTGTCCTTGTAAATCTTTTCCATACATTGTATCACTCCAGTTTTTGTGTGTACAACCTGCAGCATTTCCCTGCACTATTACATGTTAAGGTGCAGTTGTTCTCTGCTTCCTTAGTAATAGTGATCATTTTTATTTAGTACGCTCATTTATTGTACAAATTTTTACTGACTCCATAGACTTTACCAAGTGCTGAGGAAACATGTCTTCCTGGAGAGATAACAAGAATGAATATAACCAGTCACATTGAAGCTTGTTAAAAGATACCATATGGGCTGGGCACGGTGGCTCATGCCTGTAATCCTAGCACTCTGGGAGGCTGAGGTGGGAGGATCACTTAAGGTCAGGAGTTTAAGACCTGCCCGAGCAAGACTGAAACCCCCATCTCTACTAAAAATGGAAAAATTAGCCAGGCGTACTGGTGCCCGCCTGTAATCCCAGCTACTGGGAAGGCTTGAGGCAGGAGGATCCGTTGAGCCCAGGAGTTTGAGGTTGCTGTGAGCTACAATGATGCCACTACGCTCTACCCAGGGCAACAGAGCAAGACTCTCTCAAAAAAAAAAAAGATACCATATGTATGTATTCTGCTTTATGTCTAGTGCTTGCAGCTCCAGTTTTATTTAACAGAATGTTTTAGTGTCTTCAGTCTTGGTAACACCCAGAGATGTAACGGCCCAGAAGAATTTTAAGAAGAAGGCAAGTTTGGAATTTGTCTTTTCTATGAAGAGTTGTTGGTTTGTTTTTTTTTTTTTTTGCCTGAAATTTTTCCAAATATGTTTTTTGTACTAATAAATGAAATAAAAATAAAACAGATTTTCCTGTAACATTATGTTGTAACAGAAAGCACATTGGATTGGGAGTTGGTTGGGTCCTAATTGTGCCTATATGACTTCTTAGCTGATAATCTTGAGCAAAGTATAACTGCAAAACTGTATCTTGTTTTCTGACCTTTATCTCCTTATAATGCTTTGTACAAACAGTAGAAAAGAAAGTTTATGTACAACCCTTCACAAACTTTGTCATGATAATTTTGACCCATTTTTCCCGGTAGCCCATATAAAAATCAACTGTGTCCTTGATCACCAGATACAGAACAAAAGTTAAAAATTTTATGAACAGCAGGAACATTTTCATCATCAATAAATATGGTTTGATAGCTCTTGATTTCACATTTGAAAGGCAGAATAAGATTTATTCATTCACTCAAGAAACACTGATTATTTAGCTGAGTTGTGAAGATAGGAACCAAGTTAAGAAAGGATTCCTGTGCTCTAGGAAAGGAGCACATAAAATGTAAAGAAAGGCAGTAAGCATTACATTATCATAGAGGCCTGATATGTGCTCATGAGATGCTTAACTCTACTACAGATGTATTTTCATCAGGTATTTAGTTAGAAATGTGCTAAAGACTTATATTGTACCAAGTTGATCCCTTTTGCAATATGCTAGGACCATATTCCCTCCATCTCTTGCAGCACTTAAAAGAAATGGCTCTATCTTTGGAATTGCACCAAACCAAGAAATAAACTAACATATGAGTGGATAGAGAAGCTTGTCTCATTCTGGGCATATTTTCAATTTTCATAAGTTTGTGAAGATGATAAAATGAAACTCCAGAAGTAATAGTTACTAAAAAATGATACTTAGTTCAGGTTGTATTCAGTGAAAATTTGTATTAAGTGACTATGAGTTGTGGAGTTTTTTTTTTTCTTTCCCTCAGTTCCTTTTCTGAAAACATTGTCTGCCAGACAGTGTGGATAAGATCGACTTCAGAAAAACAGTCTTTCTTTGTTTTGCTGAAAAATTGATGATGTCTTCTCAAGTTTTATATATTGGGAACCAAGACTCCTAAAGTTTTACAACTGGTGGCTCTATTTGTAACATAAATTTTGAAGACTTTTAAAGTAAACTTTATTAACAAACTTGAAATTATTGAGTAATAATTATACTTTGAGAATACTAGGCAAAGTAATCTTAATGAGTAAACTGTGTTTATTTGAGATACTTTTAGGTTGTAGACTAACAGTGACTTTGTAGATTTTTAATGATTAAAATAAGTACTGCATGTATTTCCGTTTTTCCTAGATTGGTGTTTGAGTACAAGGGCAAGGGCTCTGAGTCAGATAGACCATACTGGCTTCACCATTTAAACTAGTTGTGTAACGGTGAGCTTTTATCATCTTTAAATCTTAATTTGTTCATTTGCAAATGGATAAGAGTGCTTATTGTTCTCTATGTAAATACACTGTTGTGAGGACTGAATTAGACAATCTCTATTAAAAAAAAAAATGCCTCTGGAATTGTCTGAGTTACCCAGATTTCTTAGTTTTGGATTAAAAAGTCTTGACAACCTTGGCCCCAGCATACTTTTCAGTTCTCCCCTAGCCAATCACATTACCCCAGTCCTACTCTTTACTCTTATTCGGGAGTTCTTGAAGTCCATGGACCAAAGAGCAATCTCAGTTATTCTTGTGATTGAAATTTTGCCTGTGAATTTCCAAGTACATTATTTTAGGAAAGCTTTTAATTTTCATTTCATTCTTCAAGATCCAAGACACAAACTAGGCTTTCAGTCAATATTTACCAACTGACTGACCTCCATAAGGATAGAATTAACTATTTTAACAAGATCTCAGGTCATCAAGCATTCTTACGTATTTCATTGTGCTGTTCTATCATTTTATCTCTTTTCTGCAATGGCAAATTCTCCTTCTTTAGGGCCCAGTGCAAATGTCATCTCTTCTGTGAAGCTTTTCCTGATTTTTACCTGATAGGATTCCTCCCGTGTTGTGGGTTTTTTTTTTTTGTTGTTGTTGTTGTTGTTGTTGTTTGACACTTTGTACATATCTATAGTTTTAACTTATCTTTCTTACTGTCACTGTCTTAGTTCAGGCTTCCTCCTCTTGGAGCAACACTAATCTGTCTTGCCTTTTGACTGGCCTTATTTACAGTCCATCTTTGTGTTCTTTCTATTGTAAACATAATCTTGTTAATTACTTTATTCCCTAAAATACTTCAGTGGTTTCTTTTTCCAAAGGCAAGGTAAAGTTGAGACTCATTAGCTTGGCATAATTAGAATCTGGATCCACAGCTCCCACTTTTCCAGTCTCACCGCAATTTATATCTCTTACTCTGCCAGATTAACCGCAGGGTCTTCCCAGTCCCATCTGCCTATTCATCCTTCAAGGCCTGGCTCAAATATTACAATCTTTCAGAAACTTCTGATTTCAGTAGACAGAATTAGGTGATTCTTTCACCTGTATATTTTATTAGCAACCTGTACACAAACATGGTACCTAAATATTTGTTTCCATGTTTGTTTTCTTATATTGGATAGTAAGCCAACAGGAGCAGGGATCTTGTTTATTCTTCTTTGTATACTTTGTGATTAGCAATTAATACAGTGCCTGAGACATGCAACTAATTTGTTGAATGAATGATATTGTAGGGATGTTATGATATACTAAAGAGACAAGTACTTTAAGAGAAACACCTAATATAAAATCTAGTATGTAAAACATTTTATCATCAGAAATTACTGTAAAGGAACAGGATAGGAGATTTTGGTCATTTCTTGGAGGCATTTATCAATTTAAGCCTACAGTCATATAATAATGTGCACATTTACACGTGTGCAACGAGGAGTAGCATTGATGGAGAGAGAAAATGTGAGACATTATAGTATTGGGGAGGAGTTAGCTACCTAATAGGACAATAGTTTGAAGATGGTGAGATGGGAAGGATAAGTCATCCTAACTCCTTGATGTTGGTGGCCATGAAGATTTTTGAGCCTTACCTCATTTTTTTCTTTTCTTTCTTTCTTTTCCTTTATAGACAGGGTCTTTCTCTGTTGCCCAGGTTGGAATGTGGTGGCGTGATCATAGCTCACTGTAACCTTGAACTCCTGGGCCCAAACAATCCTTCTGCCTCAGCCTGCCAGGTAGCTGGGACTACAGGTGCGCGCCACTATGCCCAGCTAATTTTTAAAATTTTTTTGTAGAGACGGGTCTTGCTGTGTTTCCCAGGCTGGTCTCCAACTCCTAGCCTCAAGCAATCCTCCTGCCTTGGCCTCCCAAAGTGCTGGGATTACAGGTGTGAGGCACCGTGCCCTGCACTTTCAAGAATTTTTTTTTTTTTTTTTTTTGAGACAGAGTCTCACTTTGTTGCCCAGGCTAGAGTGAGTGCCGTGGCGTCAGTCTAGCTCACAGCAACCTCAAACTCCTGGGCTCAAGCGATCCTCCTGCCTCAGCCTCCCGAGTAGCTGGGACTACAGGCATGCGCCACTATGCCCGGCTAATTTTTCTCTCTATATATTTTAGTTGTCCATATAATTTTTTTCTATTTTTAGTAGAGACGGGGTCTCGCTCTTGCTCAGGCTGGTCTCGAACTCCTGACCTTGAGCGATCCGCCCGCCTCGGCCTCCCAGAGTGCTAGGATTACAGGCGTGAGCCACCGCGCCCGGCCTCAAGAATTTTTAATACATTACCTTCTCTTCTTGTGCTGCCTTCTCTTCGGAGATGTCTAAATAGAAACTACATGACAAGTAGTTATAGCAAAAGCTAGCTTTGTAATGCACATGACAAAAACATAATATAAATGTGACCTGTGAAGCAGTGAAAACTATTTCATTTACTGTGGTACCACCTTGTCTCTTGCTGTATACTGTGGCCCCTAGTGGTTTCTGTTTCTTTCTGTGGATCATGCTCTTATGAACAGTGTTGATAAAAACTCTAAATAAAAGCAACACTTAGTTGCAAGACTGCAAAGACTAAAATGTGTTTTGTATTCATTCAGGTATAGACAACCTGTCACTTCTCCCAGAGGCCTTCCCTGACTATCTTATTGAAAACAGCACTTCCCCATTGCCTTCCACCTTTGTAAACACTGCTTTATTTTTCTTTTCTTTTCTTTTCTTTTTTTTTTTTTTTGAGACAGAATCTCACTTTGTTGCCCGGGCTAGAGTGCCATGGCATCAGCCTAGCTCACAGCAACCTCAAACTCCTGGGCTCAAGCAATCCTCCTGCCTCAGCCTCCCAAGTAGCTGGGACTACAGGCATGCGCCACCATGCCCGGCTAATTTTTTTTTTCTCTCTATATATTTTAGTTGGCCAGATAATTTCTTTCTATTTTTAGTAGAGACGGGGTCTCGCTCTTGCTCAGGCTGGTCTCGAACTCCTGACCTCGAGCGATCTGCCCGCCTCAGCCTCCCAGAGTGCTAGGAGTACAGGTGTGAGCCACTGTGCCCGCCCATGAATACATTCTAATTGTAAAAAATTAGAACAGTATCAAAGGAGAGAGTAAAAGGTAAAAGCTTCTCTTGCACATACCCCTATACTCCAATACTACTTTTTCCTAGGCGGACCATTGTTAACAGTTTGGGAGTGAATATTTATAGAATTTTTCTATATAAGTATATATACACACACACTATTTTTAGAAAAGTGATTCCAAGCTTATATACTAAAACTTATTTCACTAATATATACTTTAGACATTTTTTCATGTTGGATACATACAGATTTACTGTATTTAAGAAATAAATGTACATAATATTCCATCAAAAAATTTCATTGATTTTAAATTCTACAGGTAACAAAACATTCAACAACTCTTAATTAAAAAAATTTTTTTAACTATAAAAGCAATGCTTAAGGCAAAAACTGTAATAAATATATTGAGGGTACTTTTCTGTATCAATACATTTTGAGCATGTAACATAATTAATTTAACTGTATTTTTTGTTGTTACCACAAATAATGTTTCAGTGAACACCCTTAAATATTAAACCTTGGTTATTTATATCTATAGCATAAATTCCTGGAATTGAAATTACTGTATTAAAGAGAATGTTTATTTTAAATTTTGATGGGTAGTGTCCTACACAAAGTTCAATATTTACTTCCACCAATAGTATTTGAGTCCCTGTTGCACTAAATCTTTGCCAACACTGGTGGTGTTAAACTTTTTAATATTTGTCAATCTGATAGGGAAAAAATTACTGTCACATTGGTATGTTAATTTATATTTTAATAGCATTTGAGTATTTTTTATATGTATTGGACATTTAAATTTTTTTCTTGTGAGGTTTACTTTTTTTTTAAATACTGTAACTTTTTAAAATGTTGTTAGTTAAAAGTCATTAAAAGTGGATTTTGTCTAATCATTAAGACCTTGTAATCTTAGATTCTATGCCTCTTTGAGGTTCCTAAGAAGTTCAACATATCCTAAAGAATCATTACAACTAGAGTCACAGCCTAACCTGAAGCCATTGGAATGTGTGATACAAAATTTAGTGATTGATTATGGCTGTGAGAGATTTTTTCACTGTAGTCATTTATTGACTAAACATTTATTGATCTTTTATATATCAATGCTTCTAGACTCTCAGAAGTCATAGCTGAATAACTGGAAAGACTCTAGTGCTTTCCTTTAGCTAACTTACATTGTTATATTTATATGTTTTCAAGTACAGTACCACTGAATGGATGTGTGACCTTGGGCCAAATCAGTTTGTTATTTGAGGACCTCAAATTGTTGCTTAAATGAGATGACCTTTGAGGTTTGATTCTGCTCTAAATTTATATAATTCTATTAAAAATGTTTGCTAAAGATCATTTTCTAAGTCAACCCCAAACATTTGTCTTGTTTATCCTTAACAAAATGAATTAACATCTATGCATTTTATTTGTACCATAATGATATATTGTATAAATTACAAAACAAACACAGAAATATATAAAAGGGATGAGATTTTTAAAAACTAATTTAAATATAAGTATTAATATTATATTCCTTCCCCCTAATGGGTTGTCATTTACTCCCACTGGTGCTTCTATTTCCCAATGGAAACCACTCTACTAATTAGAACTGATATTATTTGTTTACATTAGTTGTTATGCTCCCTCTCTGTTTGGCTTTTTCCTCCATAGTGAAATCTTGATTTTAGTCTTTAGAGGACTTAGTAAATGAACATGTTAAATCTAGAGCAAATTATCCCATGAAGTTCTGCAAATTATCCCATAAAGTTTTAACAGTAAATGTGGATGAAACATGACATTTGGATCAATGTCATGTTTTATTGTCTTATGAATTGGAGAAACATATACATAGATCTGATGTTAGGGAATTTCACTTTAAATCCTCATTCCAACATCCTGTGACCTTAACCCCTTGTCTTGGAACTATATTCTTGTCTAAAATCAGGGGTAATAGAAAGCTTACCCCATAGGTGGTTGTGAGGATCAAATGGGACAGTATAACTGTGCACTTAGCACAGCTTTTGATAGAAGATAAGTACCCGGTATGTCAATTTCTTTATATCCTTTTATATTGAATATTGTTTCAAAGAAGTATTTCATATAAAGCAGTTTTCCTCTATTTTCCTGTCAATGCAGGAAAAAAGGAAGTTTCCTAGATGTTTACACAGTGTTTCTTAGCACAGTTTTAGATTCAGAAAATCTAGGATGAGCTTTGTTGACTGGAAGTATAGATTGCAATGAATTTCTATTACATTGAAACAATACGGATAACCTTTGGGGTGAATAGTGCATATAATGAATTTGACATGTTGGAACCAACAAATAGTCTATATAAAATATTTTTTGTCTATTTGACTATTGGCTTTAACTTGGCTTATTGTTTGGTATTTAAATTATGTGTTTTCTTTTGTTAAAGTGTGCATATATCAAAAGTGATTTGAACTTGTAAAACATTAGATTTGAGTCTCTGGGAAAAAATATGGCTATGTTTTCATAAAATCATAGAGTCTATGTTTAGGGTAAGAACTTGAGAGGTCATCTAGTCCATTCACTTCCCAGCTTAAAACTTTTAAGGGAGAAACTTCTTTCAGTCTAGGATGTCAGCTGAGGATACAAATAGCCCACTATCAGTAATGCTTATCACCAAACCAAATTTGGGACTAGTGTATCATTGTAATTTAGGATGTGAAAAATAAATTCTAAAACATTTCCATTTTAAAATTTCCACAACAGTTTGATCAACATTATGCTATTTTCCTTCTATACAGGATTTGAATGAAGCAGTAAAAATTTGGAATCAAATCTACTTAATTGAATTTGTTTTAGTATATAGGCATATATACTCTGATCAAAGATATGTTTCTTTTTTTTTTATTATTTCTTGTACAATGATATGAAATAATATGGGAAATATTCATGATAAATTATTAAGTGAACAATGCAAGTTAAAAACAACAGTTTCATATTTTTTCCCCCACCCCACCCTTTCCCGAGTCAGCACCTTCAAGTGTTACCACTCCCAAAACGGTGCGCAATGCACTCATTGTGTAGGCATACCCCCATCCCCTACCTCACCCCCCACCTCAGTCTGATGTCCAATTGGTGTCGTTCCCAGATTTGTATTTAGGTGATGTTCAGGGAAACCAGTTTTCTGGTGAGTACATGTGATGCTTGTTTTTCCATTCTTGGGATACTTCACTTAATATAATGGGTTCCAACTCTCTCCAGGAGAACCATAGAGATGTCGTATCTTCATCATTCCTTATAGCTGAGTAATATTCCATGGTATACATATACCACAGCTTACTAATCCAGTCATGTATTGATGGGCATTTGGGTTGTTTCCACACAAAGATATGTTTCTTAACTGTCTTACACTTCAGAAAGAAGTTAGCAAATCCTTTAATAAACGTGCAAAACATCAAAAATAATTGCAGAGCATGTCATGGTCAGGGTGTTGAATTCTGGTTTACAGTGCTCAAAAAATGTGATTTGTACTCTCTCTGAGTTTATTGTCTAGTGGAGAAGATAAACATTAAACAATTTTTCATGTTACTTTTGCTTATGGTACAATTAGAGCAGTAGTCAGTATTTAATGATCATGGGTATTTATCCACCTTCCCACTAGTTTGTCCTTAGGGAACAGAAGCATAAATAAAATAATTCCCGGTGCCTAACTATTGCATAATAATTTTGAAGTCTAATATAAATGGTTTTTGAATAAGCAGCATTATTGTTCTTTTCCAGTTATTATGGATTATAAGCAGATGATTATCCATGCCACATTTCTATAATCAGCTTTGTTGGTGTTGGTTGCCAAACTAAAACTTTGAAGCAAGTATGTGATTAAGAAGAGAAGACCCTACTAATGTAAGGGAAAGCAGGAATGCCAGGAATCTATCTTGGACCAGATGAGGGCATTATAAGATATTTTGGGTTTGGAAATGCCAAAAAATAAGTATGCTTTGAACATCTCACAGCCATAAAACATTTGAGCCCTAACAAAAAGTTAGAGAAAGCTTTTGCCTATGTGTATAAGGCATTAGGATACAAATCAAACCGTTTATAGGGATTATTTGGGGGTGGGCATGTTATTAGATGGCACAGTGGTATGGGCTTTCACTTCTTTATTGTATACACAATTTTAAAGTGATAGGAATATATGTGAATTTTCCTTTTTTTAATATTTCAGTATTTTTTCCAAATAAAATTTAAACAGGCGGAAAGGTAGTGCTATATGTATTGCTATGAAAAGATATCCAAAATCTATGGTAAAAAAAAAAAAAAAAAAGCAGCAGCAGCCGCCGCCAGAACAAGAGCGAGACCTCATCCCTACAAAAAAATAAGAGAAATTAGCTGGCCATGGTGGCATGTTCCTTGTAGTCCCACCTACTCAAAGGCTGAGGCAGGAGGATTGCTAGAGCCCAGGAGTTTGAGGTTGCAGTGAGATATGGTGATGCCACTGCACTCTAGGCTAGGGGACAGAGAGAGCAAGAGCAAGACCCTGTCTCAAAACTATATTATCCCAATTTATAAAGCAATGCTGTGTAGAATACGTTTTTTTTTTTTTTTTTTTGAGACAGAGTCTCACTCTGTTGCCCGGGCTAGAGTGCCGTGGCGTCAGCCTAGCTCACAGCAACCTCAAACTCCTGGGCTCAAGCGATCCTCCTGTCTCAGCCTCCCGAGTAGCTGGGACTACAGGCATGCACCACCATGCCCGGCTAATTTTTTCTATATATATTTTTAGCTGTCCATATAATTTCTTTCTATTTTTAGTAGAGATGGGGTCTCGCTCTTGCTCAGGCTGGTCTCGAACTCCTGAGCTCAAACGATCCGCCCACCTCGGCCTCCCAGAGAGCTAGGATTACAGGCGTGAGCCACCGCGCCCGGCCTAGAATACGTTTTGAAAGACAGTTACCAAAATTTGTTACATTTCAGTGAAGAATTAGTGGGATGGACAGTAACTTTATGTTTCTTGTGTTTTTGTACAGTTTGTACTTTTTACTACTTATGTGTTACCCTTTTAAGTTACTTTTCTTTTTATTAGCTATTGTTTCAGTACTACTTGTCATTGCCTCTCTGCTTTGTTGAGTCCTCTGTTTCCTGACTTTTACATAATTTTCTTGTTTTACTTCCTTTGGGTAGGAGGAGATACCCTCCAATGCTTCCTGTGGCGTCTCTTCTCTCTCTTGATTCTGTTAGACTGGCTGAGTATAGGAATCTAGGTTGAAAAAAAAATGTGTTGCTCAAAACTTTGAAGGATGTGTTACTTTTAAAAAAATAAAGTAGTAAAAAATATACTGCAATTAACACAACCTAAGAAGTAAAATGATTGAGCTATGTGTATGTGTGTGTAATGTCTACCTCCCACCACCGTCCTGATTTTGGTATTTAATCATTCCCCTGTCTCTTTCCTTTGTATTTGTGCATTTTTAAATAATAGATATTAATAGTATTATTTATGTTTTTCAGCTTTACTAAGTGTGCTTTATGTATTCTTCTGAAATTTTTGAGAGTTAATGTAATGATTCTGAGATTTGTCTATATTTGTATGTGTAGCTTTGGCACATTTTTTAATGGTATGTGTAGAATTTTGTTTTGTGAGTATATCACAGTTCATCATTCTTTTATTGATGGGTTTAGAGGCATTTACATTAACTGCTGGAGTGGACATCCTTTCAATGTATCTTGATACATATGAGCAAGAATTTTTTTAGGATATATATTGATAATTAGAGTGGGGTTGCTGGGTTCATATATAGCCTTATCTTCACTTTTAATAAATAGTACCAAGTTTTCCAAAGTATTTTTAGGTTTATGCCAATGATCAGTATATGACAGTTACCATTGCCCAACAATCTTATCCATACTTGCGGTTTTCAGTTTAATTTTAGCCATTCTGGTGGGTGGACTCTGATATCTCATTGTGGTTTTAATTTGTATTTTTCTGTTTACTTCTGAGGGATTGCTTATCTTTTTAATGTATTCATTACTACTCAGATTTCCTCTTTTGTGAATTGCTTTTTTTAATTTTTTGCTTATTTTTTCAATTGGGTTATTTGTCTTTTTATTAATAATTTTTACGAAATTGTTATGTATTCTAGATGTTAATCCTTGCTGGTCATATGCTTTGGAATTACCTTCTCTCCAGTATATCTTTTCACTTGCATATTATTTTGATGCATAGACGTTTTAGGTTTTATTGTAGTAAACAGAATTTTTTTAATTGAAATGCAAAATTTATTTCCTTTTATGGTTTTTTGTTTTCTGTGCCTCATTTGCCTTTTTAAAAAACAGTTTTATCATATAATTGTCATATAATAAACTGCCCTTATTTAAAATGTACAATTTGGTAAGCTTTGGCATATCTTTAAACTCATAAAACCATCATCATGTATCAAGATAACAATTACTCTCATCATCCATAGAAGTTTCTTCCTACCCCTTTGTAGTTCCTCTTTCTCACTCTCCTCCCTTACACATAACCTTCCATCCCCACTCAGCTACTGATATGCTTTCTGTCTCTCTAGATTAGATTGCATTTTTAAGAACTTTATAGAAATATTATAATCATAAAATCTCTTTTTGGCCTCTTTCAGTATAATTATTTTGAAATTCATTTATGTCGTGTATATCAATAGTTAATTCCTTTTATGGATGAGTATTCAATGTATGAATATATCATGATTTGTTTAGTCATTTACCTGTTAAACATTTGGGTTGTTTCTAGTTTTTGGCTACTACAAATCAAGCTGCTGTCAGCATTCCATGAGTTAAGTCTTTAGGTGGACAAATGCTTTTTTTCTCTTTCTCTTGGGTGAATACCTAGATGGAATGGTAGGGTCACATGAAAGATTTTTCCAGAGTAATTGTATCATTTTATGTTCTCATCAACACTGTATGAGAGTTCTAGTTTTCCACCTCCTGGCCAACACTTGGTGTGGCCAGTCTTTTTTTTCTTTTTTTTTTTTTTTTTTGAGACAGAGTCTCACTTTGTTGCCCAGGCTAGAGTGAGTGCCGTGGCGTCAGCCTAGCTCACAGCAACCTCAAACTCCTGGGCTCAAGCGATCCTCCTGCCTCAGCCTCCCGAGTAGCTGGGACTACAGGCATGCGCCACTATGCCCGGCTAATTTTTCTATATATATATTTTTAGTTGTCCATATAATTTTTTTTCTATTTTTAGTAGAGACGGGATCTCGCTCTTGCTCAGGCTGGTCTCGAACTCCTGACCTTGAGCGATCCACCCGCCTCGGCCTCCCAGAGTGCTAGGATTACAGGCGTGAGCCACCACTCCCGGCCGTGGCCAGTCTTTTTAATTTTAGCTACTTTAAAATGTGTGGCAGCTCATTGTGATTCTAAGTTGTATTTCCCTAATGACTTCTTAGGTTGAGTATCTTTTCATGTGCTTATTTGCTATCCTTACATCTTCTTTGGTGAAGTGTCTATTTAAATCTTTTGCTGTTAAAAAAGTTAGATTTTCTTATTGTTGAGTTTTGAAAGGTTTGTGTATAGATGTGTGTTTCTAGCTACAAACCCTTTGTTAGATATATATGTTGCAAAAATTTTCTCCTGGGTTGTGCCTTGTCTTTTTATTCTCTTAGCATTGTATTTCGAAGAACACAGCTTCTTAATCTTGATAAAGTTTAGTTTATCAATTTTTTCTTTTATGGATTGTGTTTTTCATGTTATGTCTAAGAAATCTTCCTAACCAAGACCACAAAGATATTCTGCTATGTTCTCCTATGGAGATTTTATAGTCTTAGGTTTTACTTTTAGGTCTGTGCTCCATTTGGAATTAATTTTTGTATATAGTATGAGGGATGGATGGAAAATTCATTTATATGTATGTATATATACGATTTTATACATATATATAAATGATTGTCTAAATGTTCCAGCACCATTTTTGAAAAAACAATCTTTTCTCCACTGAATTATCTGTCTGCCTTGTTGAAAATTAGTTAGCCGTGTGTATGTGAGTCTATTTCGGGATTCTATTCTGTTTGATTTATCTATTTGTCTAATCTGATGCCAATACCACACTCTTGTGTTGCTTTTTCAAACAGAAAACTTAATATTATGAAAGTTGTATATTATACGTAGAGACAGCCAAGGGCTGGAGGGAGGGGAGGATTGGGAGTTATTTTTTAATGAGTTCAGAGTTTTCGTTTTATAAGATAACAAGAGTTCTGTTGATGGATATTGGTAATGGCAGCATAACAATGTGAATGCACTTAATGCCAGAGAACTGTACACTTAAAAATTGTTCAGATGGTAAATTTCATATTATATGTGTTTTACCACAGTTTTTAGAAAAGCTATTGTACAATGTCTTGTGTAAAATGTGTTCTTAGTTAATTTCAATTGACTGATTTTTAAAATATCAGACCCAGAGGGGTTGTTTGGTAAATGATGGGATAGAGATTTGAATCTACAGTAAAAAGGCATATTATTTCACTCTACTGTACAACATGATAAAGCTTAGATTTTAAAATCTTCAGACTTAAGAAGTGTTGTATTAATAGATCAGTCTTTTTGGTAATAGCGACTCACTAAAGCAGAAGTAGAGGATAGTTTGAATGTCTTTCTCTCCCTCCCTGCAGTCTTCCTTTTGCATACTCACCCTACCTCTGTTTTTTTGTTTTTTGAGACAGAGTCTCACTCTGTTGCCCAGGCTAGAGTACCATGGCGTCAGCTTAGCTCACAGCAACCTCGAACCCCTGGGCTCAAGCAATCCTTCTCCCTCAGCCTCCCGAGTAGCTGGGACTACAGGCATGCCACCATGCCAGGCTAATTTTTTCTGTATATTTTTAGCTGTCCAGATCATTTCTTTCTATTTTTTAGTAGAGACAGGGTCTCACTCTTGCTCAGGCTGGTCTTGAACTCCTGAGCTCGAGCGATCCACCCGCCTCGGCCTCCCAGAATGCTAGGATTACAGGCATGAGCCACCGCACCCGGCCTCACCCTACTTCTATTTCTTGAAAATTTCTCATCTAAAATCTCAGAGCTTAATAGTTAACTCTTTTTGGGGTGTATTTTTTGTTGTGGTAGAGTATACACAACATAGAATTTACCATTTTAACAATTTTTAAGTGGAATTAAGTACATTCACATTGTTGTGCACCCATCACCTCCATCCATCCATCTCCAGAACTTTGTCATCTTCCGAATATGAAACTTGGGTACCCATTAAACACTAACTCCCCATTCCCTTCTTTTCCCAGCTTCTGGCAACCACCAGAATTTGTCTCTATGAATTTGACTACTCTAGGTACCTCATATAAGTAGAATTATCCAGTATTTGTCTTGTAACTGGCTTGTTTCACTTATCATAGTGTCCTCGAGGTTCATTTGTATTGTATCGTGGGTCAGATTTTCTTCCCCTTTAAGACTGAATAATATTCCATTGTATGTATATATCACATTTTGTTCATTCATCTGTCAGCGGACACTTGGGTTGCTTCCACTTTTTGGCTATATGTATGTGAGAATAATGATGCTATGAACATGGATATACAAGTATCTCTTCAAAACCCTGCTTTCAGTTCTTTTGTGCATATACCCTGAAGTGGGATTGCCAGATCATATGGTAATTCTGTTTAATTTTTGGACTAATCACCATATCATTTTCCACAGGAGCTGCACCATTTTGCATTTCCACCAGCAGTGCACAGAGCTTCCATTTTCTCTACATCCTTGTCAACACTTGTTATTTTCTGTTTTTTTGATAATAGCCGTCCCAATGAGTGTGAAGTGGTATCTCATTGCGGTTTTGATTTGCATTTCTCTGATTGGTGGTGTTGCGGATCTTTTCATGTGCTTCTTGGCCATTTGTGTATCTTTCTTGGAGAAATGTCTATTTAAGTCCTCTGCCTATTTTATAATTGGGTTTTTGGTTTTTCCTATGTTTCCTATTTCCCTGTTTTCTCCTAAAGTTATGTAGCTTTAGCCCATACATTTAGGTCTTTGATCCATTTCAAGTTGGTTTTTATATATGGTATAAGGTAAGGATCCAGCTTCATTCTTTTGGATATGAATATTTGGTTTTCCTAACACTAATTTAACAAAAGGCTGTCCCTTTCCCACTGAATGGTCTTGGTTTTTGTATATGGTGAAAATATTTGACCACATATACAAAGATTAATTTCTGGGCCTTCTTTTAGATTCCACTGGTCTATATGTCTTTTATAGATAGCTCTGTAGTAATTAAATTTTAAGATGATATCATTAAAGGAACACATAAAAAATTTTATTCAACCACAACAGTGATAAAAAAATAAAAAGTATCATATATCTCTATCAAGCTGACCTTCAAAAAGATGTATTTAAATTATAATATCTAATAATTGTGACAGTTTCTCAATCTGTCACTATCTTAACACTGATAATATGAATGTAAATTGGAACAAATTTTCTGGAGCAGAATTTGACACTGTGTAAGGCCTTAAAAATTATGCACCCAGCAATTCCATTTATAGGACATTATTCTAAGAAAATTGTCATGCATACATGGAAAAATATAGGGGTGTTCATCTTAATGTTATATATAAGAGTGCAAAGTTAGAAACCATAATGTCCATAAATAGAGAATTGGGTAGTAATTGTGGTATCCATACAAGGTTATGCAGCCATAAGAATACTGATGTTGAAGAACACTTTATAATAAATGGAAAGACATACAGCATGATTCCAGTAAAATGCTTCAATTTAGGCATTTAAAAAAAAAAAACACCTCAAACTTATTATTACCTGTTAACAGTAGTCTATTTCTAGGTGGTGGTATTATGGGTTATTGAAATTTTTATTTTTACATAGATATTTAACAATAAATGATATTTTATGACAAAACAGCAAATGATATTTTTAAAAATTGAAAAGGAATTGAAGCTAGAAAGCATAGTTAAATCTCATGACAGAATCAGTATCTAAAAATAACCTTAGTAGGCTGGGATGATGGACTGAATCCAGTGAAATTTAATCAGGATGGATGAAAAAGTATAGATAGATAGAGTAATAAGTAAGTCATGTTTCTGGTTTTAAAAAAATCAACTGAACCAAAATAGAAAGTGAGGCTGGTGGCATAGTGGCAGCATATTAGAAGACTTGGGGATTTTAATTTACTTTAGCTACTTACTTTCTCAGTGTAAGCAGCCAGCTGCTCTCTTCCCATTTCATTTCATACTCAGCTTTAGTCTCTTGATGGGAAACCTCCGGTGCTTCCTCATTACTGACATTTAAGTCTCTTCACCATTTGCCCCCATCTGTTCCAGTCATTTAGTTGTCTGTTTGTCTTTTCTGACTTTGTTCAAGTTGTTCTCTTTGGAGTCCTTCTGTCCTCCTCACCTTTGTATTTTAAAACTTGACCCATATACTTCAGAGACCCAGCTGAAGTGCTGCCCCCTCCTGGAGGTCTACCCTTTGTAGTGCAATCACATTTTATAGTTTTATATCACAATTTATAATCATTTATAATTCTGGGAATTTCATGTGTTGAGAAATATAAATCAAAATAAGGTTTCTTTATGTGCAAAATTTGAAATAATGAAAACCTTTCTCTATTAAAAAATCACCTAACTTCTGTTGCCATAGGACATAAATAGGCTTTAAAAATAAACACCAGCTCAGGCTGGGTGCAGTGGCTGATGCCTGTAATCCTACCACTTTGGGAGGCCGAGGCAGGAGGATTGCTTGAGGCCAGGAGTTCGAGACCAGCCTGAGCAAGAGTGAGACCCCCATCTCTACAAAAATTAGAAAAATTAGCTGGGTGTGGTGACACGCATCTGTAGTCCCAGCTACTCTGGAGGCTGAGGCAGAAGGACTGCATGAGCCCAGGAGTTTGAGATTGCAGTTGAGCTGTGATCATGCCATTGTGCTCTAGCCCAGATGACAGAGTGAGACCCTATCTCCAAATAAATAAATAACAAAAATATATAAGCACTAGCTATCTTTTGTCAGTTTTGCATAACCACCAGCATTCTAAAGTACTGGATGTCAGCGCCATTGCTGGAAAACTTTCCCCAGAAGTCATTTTAGAATGGAAATTAGATACTGTAAACTCTTAGGAAGAAAGCCAGATGATGACCATGATACTACTTGCTGCAAAATATTTTGATAAATAACAAAGCTAATGCTTAGGTGGTGGAAAGCAGAATTTAAAAGCACACTTAAAATAGTTGTAGACTTGTACATTCTGAAGAGACAAGGCATAGTGATTAAGTGTGGACTTAGGAGCCAGATGGCTCTAGTTCAAGTCCTGAATCTTACACTTACCTACTGGATGACTTTGGAAAAATAATCTCTCTTTTTCCTCATTTTTTAAAATGGGCTGATAATAAATATCTAGCTCCTAGGATTATGATTAAATAAGATGATGGCATGTAAACAGCTCTTAGGGAAATGCCTAACCCATACTGTGTGCTCAATAAATGTAACTGTGATTATTTCATTAGGAAAGTTAGTCCTGAACTATGTGAGTTTTAAATTGGAATATATCCCTTGCATAAAACATGACCATCCTGAAAGAAATTCTCCTCTTTGATAGTTTCAAAGAATAGCTAGGGTGCTGCTGCTAAGCTCTTTGAAAACATGTAGTGAGGAATGTAGATAGAATTGGAAGTGAGGGGAGACTTCTTTTTCCCTTTGTAAATGTAATAATGCTTACTAAAGAAAATTTAAGAAGTTTAAAAAAGTATAAAGATGACAAAAAGTTGTTCATAATCCCATTACTACCCCAGTGCTAACCATATTAGCATTTTAGTTTATTCTAGTCATCTTTTCTTTATGCATTAGGTTTTTTTTAAAATTACAAATAGGTTGTGATTATAACATAGATACAGAACTGGAAGGTATTTAGCCTAGAGAAGCAAACTATTGTAGCAGTCCAGATGAGGGATGTTGGGGCCTGGTCAGTGGCCATAGAGGTAAAGCATAGGGACAGGAGACAAAGATGTTTCTAAGATAGAATCAACAAACTTTGATGTGGTGATTTCAATGATAGTTTTTTAGCCTTGGCTCCTGAAAGGAGGCAGATGGAACATAGGAGAAAGAGCATATTTGCTGGGGAAGATGCTTGGTTTTGGACATGTGGAGTTTGAGATTTGAATAGGACATCCAGATGGAAATGTATAATGGGCAGTTGAGGTAGACAGCAAGGATTTGAGAGAGTGATCCAAGGCTAATCGGCCTTCGATGTGAATAAGAGCACCCTGGTAAGAATGTTTAGAATAGTCAAACATGGTGCCTAACTGGGCTAATTTTTTACATGCATGTAGCTCTTTAAGGGCAGGAATAGAGTCTCCATCCCTAGTTCCCAGCACAGTACTGCCACATAATAGATGTTTGAGGTATAGTTTACTGAAACAAAGAAAAGAGGCTATTAGCTTGGTCTCTGTAGAATGAACTGGGGGAGGGGGGGTCATACTTACCATTTATTGCCCCTTTTTTATTTTTGTTGGTGTCTTCTAAAATTTGAATTCCTGAAGAAACCTCAATTTTTCTTTAATATACTTCTGGTGGAATTTTGTTTACATGAGGTACTTAAAATATTACTTGAATGGCTATAATTCGTTCAACCTAATCTTACATTTTAAAAAAAAGTTGATAGTAAAGAAGATTGTTCCAGTGATTCTTCAAATGCCCAGAATATGCTCATATGATATGTTGAGACCTCACTATTTCATTTGAACTAACATACAAGTGGTAGGGATTTAGGAATATAAAAAAAGTGTAAATCAGTATAGGACAAACTGTAAACATAATTCCACAAGGTATTGAATCTTTGAAATTAAGTTACCTGTGGAAGTCTTAGTGGAATTTCTGTGTCAGAAGATACTAGATTGGTAGCAAGAGCATTCTAAGAGGGCAGGTGGATTGTGGAAAGATCTACCCATCTGTATGCATTCTGTCCTTCTGTTTGCATACTTTAGCAGTTGGTTAATTTGCATGTGTGCTTTCAGCTGTCATGTGTATTAACTCATTCTAAAAGATCCACGAGGATAGGCCTCATGTCATTTTCTCCCAACATCTAGCGCTAGTGTGTATAATAGGCTATCAATAAATATTTGTCAAGTGAATAAAATGGTGAATATATTCAGCAAACATTTAGTGAGAATCAAGAATGTCCTGTGGGGGTGGAAGTGGGTGTGGTAGGCCTGTAAAGATTGATAAACATAGTATCTGACTTCAAGGAACATTAAATCTGGTACCGAATATAAATTTTAAAACTCCTTGATTGTTAGATTAGCCACTGCAGACAATAAGTAATTTGCTGACCTAACCCGGAATTTCTTTGTAACATAGATTTTAATAAATTTCTTAAGGGAGATTAGATGAAATTTATTTACATAGCAGATAAGCACATATTCTACATTCCTTCTCTCATTTAACTGGGAAACAGGATTGTTTTGGGATCAGTTTTATGATGCTCTCATTGTTTTTTTCTTATTTTATTGAAATTTGGTATTTGATTAAATGGTAACATGATACTCTTCTTAAATGACAAAAGCCCACTTATCTAAAGTGACTATGACCAAGTAGCAAGATACTTAGTTGAGTTGGTGTACAAAAAATAGCGTAACTGGCTATGATGATTCAGGTATGCAAAGATCAGATAACCCAATATGTTAATAAAGAGAGCTTTTACTCAATATGGTATAATGGTTTATCATACATTTCATTGTAAGGCTTTTTTTTTTTAAGTAATCAAGACTGTGCTAACAGTCAGTTCTCAATTATTAGAACTGATATAGGAACCATTAATATGGAAACTAAGGCTTCCGAAAATCCAGTGGAATGCTACAGTGCTACCATAACTATTTGTAGTTCTCTAGGCAGAAAAGTCAAAGAGAAGATAGGAAAGTTAGGAATCTTTGAAGAGATTATTCTCTGGTTAATGAATTCATATCAGATGTAATTTACTCAAGATGAAGCTACCCTCTGGAAATAAGACGTATTGAAGCAGCTCCAACCAAAAGCCTATTGGGAACTCCCTTGCCCGGTCAGAATGTGTATTCTAGAGGAAAAAAAATGATTGTATACTGCCTGTGTTAGGCTACAACACATAATTCAAGTCTTAACCTAACTAAGTATATCCGTTAAGCATAGGCAAAACCACATCAATTGGCAGAAGAAAGAAGTACACTAACCAGAGAGAGAACAGGTCCATGGAATCTAGAAAAAGAGTGTCCCAGACAAAAATTTGGCAGTGATTTTTCAGCACTGTCCAGGGAGAATAAAAGCCAGCTTTCTATCATCATTTGAACAAATTCTCAGTGATAGGACACACATAATTTATCAGGCTTTATCCCAGTTCCATTTTCTTTTGGTTTAGATTCCATATTTACCAGATAACTTCTCAGATGCTGCAATCTGGGAAATGGGGTACCCTGGGTGGTAATATGACTATTCCACGTTGTAAGACAACAAATTGACGTTTGACCTGTATGTTAATTTTTTAAATAAACTTTTTTTACAATAAAACATTAACATTTTATAAATTGGTTAGCATAAATTAATCTGTGAAATCCTTATCAATTCCATGTGTGCAGAAAAAATGGATTTTATGGAGCTATAGAGTGGAGGGCCATATTCAGGAATAAGTCTCTTCTTGTAGAAGACAGGGATCATAGTCTTTATTCTTGTATAACCAGTGCTTAACACATGGTTAGTGCTCAATGTTGTATTAACAAAACTTATTATTAAATTTCAGAGATGATAACCCCAGACCTATAGTGAGAACAGCTATAGGCATTTCCTGGCCCTAAGATTTATTCTCATGTCAAAAGAACAGTTCTGCCTTTTCTTTAACTCAGCAGAAACAATTCAGTAAGTGATGAAAATAGAATCCTCTAAACAACCCAGAGCCTAAAAAGGCAAATAAAAGATGTTTGCATCTGTTAGAAAAAAAGGGAGGGCCAGTGCATTTGAGAACAAAGACAATCTGTTTCATTATTTTTATTTGTAAATAATTAAATTTTTAATTTTATTTTTTAGACCCTATTGCAATATGCAAGCAACAAGAATGCATCAGAACATGTTGTGTATCTTCTGGAAGTATATCGACTTGCCATCCAAAGCTTTGCCAGTGCACGTCCATATTTAACTACTGAATGTGAAGATGTCCTCTTAGTGCTTGGCAGATTAGTACTGTAAGTTTAAGAACTTAAGTCACTCTTAAAATTGAATACTGTTGGTCACAGTGTTTGCCAGAATTCTCTTTACAGTGGCTCACATTTATTCTTCAAAGCACCGTTAGAGTCATGCCTTGAATGAAATTTCATTTGCTCTGGATCTTCATACTCAGGTTCCCAGGAGGTACAGTTCAAGTGAAGCTCCAGCCAAGCAACATAATCTTTAACTTGCCTCTAGAGTCTTTTTTCCTGCTCAGGCTTGGAATCTGAGAATGATACATTTCTGTCTCCTAGCTATAGATCGATTTAAATGACAGTACCTGGAAACTGTATTAGTCTTTGAGGAACACTTTGGGGAAAACAGTATGATACTCTACAATTTGATTATATTGTTTGAATCAAGAATAATTTTACTAGCAGAAAATACCAAGGTACAGCATAAAATTTCCACCCTAAAAGTCCACGATCATGTAGCTGCTGTTTTAATATTTGGCTGTCTAGTAGCAGACAAAGTTATACATTTGATGTAATTTTCATCTGCAAATTGAAAAAAATACAACAGCTGTTCAGTTTTAGCTGGATATCACCTTGTTCAGTTTACAGATTGTTTAGTGGGATAACTTCTAGTCTAGATGGTTCAGGGTTTTTTTCCTCCCACTCTGGCGTTACCTGCTTTCCTTGCTATTCTCCAAAGGCCAAAACCTCTAATACCATACCATTATGGGACACAAGCATTCTTAGTTTTATAATCCCATTATTCCTTCTACCAAGTCCTTCCTACTTTCTGTATTAGCTATACCAATCCCTAAGGGGTAAAGTAATATTCTGCAAGATTTTAGAGAGGTATTGCTTGATTGGTGTTTTGAGTTGATCTTGAGTAAGGTTAGGGTAGAAAGAAGAAACCCCTTTTTTTGCTTGGTTTGTTAGAGGTAAAGCCAATCTTTCTGCTTCCTCTGGAAGTGACAGAAACCTATACAGATGAGAGTTACATATATTTATCTCTTTATTTACTGAACTGACAATAGTATGAACTCCTGTTTTTGTCTCCTGGAATTAGAATTGTTCCTGTATGGTGTCTTCTCCCACCCAAATAAATTAAATAAAACTGCCTGTAATGTGATTTCTGAAAGACTTATATTCTTACCAAATATATTAAAGCAGCAATGTAAATATAAAGCCTTGTAGTCTTTTTTTCTCTTTTTTAAAGTTGAAAAGCCAATATAAAAATTGAAGAAAATTTTGAAGAGTAAAATAATTTAAAATAGTTTAAACAAATGTAAAATGTATATTCAGTATTGCTGTCATAGTGTACTTAATTATTACTGTAACCACCTTAATATGCCTATTTATATTGTAGGAGTTGTTTTGAATTACTGCTTTCAGTGTCTGAAAGTGAACTGCCATGTGAAGTCTGGGTACCATTCCTTCAGTCTCTACAGGTGAGTTGATTTTAACTCAAAAAAGTTATCTACATCCAAAATACCTAATTACTCTCAGCAAACTAAAATTGGAAGCTTAGGACAGAAACAAGTTCATTATATGTTGGTATTAAGTTTATAAAATGTGAAAAAGGCATTCCACGTGTGTTATTCCACAAGGGAGGGGGTGCATTAAAATGCGTTTTGTTTCATTTGGTTTCGTTTGCCTTTACATGGTTTAGAAATCAACAAAAAAGTTTTTCATTGTTGAAAAAATAAAGTTTAGACAGAATAAAGCTATCAAATTTAAAATCATACATTGTTACAAAGTAGCAGTATTTGGATCATTCATAATACACTTGTGTGGTAACCTTCATTATATAAAACATCATATTTTATTACATTTAAGATTTATGTTTTCCCCCCTAACACTTCAGGAATTGTGCCAAGTATTATAAGTCTCTGAAACCACTAAAGTAGTCATCATAGATTCTATTCATGCATTTTACTTATGGGAGAACTATTGAATACTTGGGCTCTCACATTGGCTTGATTATCACCTTAGTAGGTGAGCAGATCAGAAAGTGGCAAGTTAGGGAGAAAGAGCAGGATAGGAGAAAAAGCAAACACAGTGCCGACAACAGGAGACAAATTTGCTTGTTATTGATGGGGATGGCAAAACTACTTAAATAACTAGTTTATTGTTAAAAAAGACATACTAAATAATAGCAGTCATTCGTTTATTAATCACTAATTATATGCCAGGGACTGCTCCATACTATGTTTTACATGTTTTATATCTTTTAATCAAATTACAAACTTTTTAATGTAGAGATTATTTGAATCTCCATTTACAAATGGGAAGATAGTCATAGAGAGATTAATTAGCTTGTCCAAAGTTAGACACAGATTCAAACCCAGAGCTTATTTTGTTAACTGCTTGCTCGAGGACACAGGCTCTTTAGTAGCTTGGACCTGTTTCATATAGGCACAAATTTGCATACAACAGACCTCATTATCTGGAAGTTTCTTTCCCCTGGAATACATAACCCCAAGTGAAATGATATAATGTTAATGTTTTTGCTTTGTGAGAGAAAAGGATTCTTTGTCATGTTTTGGCCTATTTTATCCCTGTAATGCAGTCCTAATTTCTCATGTATCCGATATACAGCTACTAAAATAATCTTTCATGCATAGCACATTGATTTTTGTCACTATATTTTTTGAGCCTTGCAGTAGTTTTGTCCTGGCATATGGCATTCTGGAAGAACAAATCTACTTATTCTTATTAGGGCTGTTACTATTATTTTTTATTAATAAAGGTTGAGTATCCCTTATCTAAAATGCTTGGGAATGTTTTGGATTTGGGTTTTTTCCTGATTTTGGAATATTTGCATTATACTTACCAGTTCAGCACCCCTAATCCAAAAATCTTGAGCATTTTGTTTGTTTGTTTGTTTGTTTTTTTGAGACAGAATCTCACTCTGTTGCCCAGGCTAGAGTGTCATGGCGTCAGCCTAGCTCCTAGCAACCTCAAATTCCTGGGCTCAAGCAATCCTACTGCCTCAGCCTCCCGAGTAGCTGGGACTACAGGCATGCACCACCATGCCTGGCTAATTTTTTCTATACATTTTTAGTTATCCAGCTAATTTCTTTATATTTTTAGTAGAGACAGGGTCTCGCTCTTGCTCAGGCTGGTCTCGAACTCCTGAGCTGAAACGATCCGCCCGCCTCGCCTCCCCTCCCCTCCCCTCCCAAGTGCTAGGATTACAGGCGTGAGCCACCGTGCCCGGCCTAAATGAGCATTTTGTTTGAACATCATGACGGCGCTCAGAAAGTTTTGGATTTGGGAGCATTTTCGATTTCAGATTTTTGGATGAGGAATACTCATCCTGTATCCTTATTAGAATTATTTCTTCATTTTTTTCTTATATTGTTTGCTTGAAAAAAATAATTGTCCTTTTTTGCATTTGTGTAAGTTTTCAGGGTTTGTCAGATATGTAGGGTACGTTTTTGAATATGTGTTAAGTAAAATAAATGCAGTAGGTGTACAGGTAGATGTAAGACATGGTCCCTGTTGAAATCTCAAAGATAAAACCCTGAATTTTTCTTATTTTATGTGAGAAGTGGACAATACAGCAGATGGAATTGAGGATACTTTTGGTTAAGAGAATAGTTTTTATCAGAGCATCCCACAAAATAGTTCTCAGTCCCTGTTTACAGCTGTTTAACCCTTCCACACTTTTTTCCTATGGATATAAAAATATGTACTCTGAAATTGTTTTTTTTTTTTTTTTTTTTTTTTTTGAGGCAGAGTCCCACTCTGTCACCCTGGCTAAAGTGCCGTGGCGTCAGCCTAGCTCACAGCAACCTCAAACTCCTGGGCTCAAGTGATCCTCCTGTCTCAGCCTCCCGAGTAGCTGGGACTACAGACATGTGCCACCATGGCCGCCTAATTTTTTCTATATATTTTTAGTTGTCCAGCTAATTTCTTTCTATTTTTTTTTTTTTTTTTTTCAGTAGAGATGGAGTCTCGCTCTTGCTCAGGCTGGTCTCGAACTCCTGAGCTCAAATGACCCTCCCACCTCGGCCTCCCAGAGTGCTAGGATTACAGGTGTGAGGCACCACGCCCGGCCTGACATAGATTTTTTAATAGAAAAATGAGAGTTTATTTTCTGCAAACTTGTTTTTTTTTACTAAATAATTATCATGGACATATGTCTAGGATTGCATATATAGATTTCCCTTTTTGATGATTGCTTAGAATTCTATTTTGTGGTTATATCATTTTTTTTTTTTTTTTTGAGACAGAGTCTCACTCTGTTGCCCAGGCTAGAGTGAGTGCCGTGGCGTCAGCCTAGCTCACAGCAACCTCAAACTCCTGAGCTCAAGCGATCCTCCTGTCTCAGCCTCCCGAGTAGCTGGGACTACAGGCATGCGCCACCATGCCCGGCTAATTTTTTCTATATATATTTTTAGCTGTCCATATAATTTCTTTCTATTTTTAGTAGAGATGGGGTCTCACTCTTGCTCAGGCTGGTCTCGAACTCCTGAGCTCAAACGATCCGCCCACCTCGGCCTCCCAGAGTGCTAGGATTACAGGCGTGAGCCACCACGCCCGGCCTGGTTATATCATTAATTAACCAAATTGCTTTGGTATTTATTGTAAATGGTGTGAGAGTAAGCATCTTGTGCTGGTATTTCTGTATTGTAGATTTCAAGAAGTGAGCTGGAGTATTTTCACCTTAAAAAGAAACAACTCTAAGTTGTAAAATTATTTTTTTAAATGCCACTATAGTTTTTAAAGAGTATATTTAAAGTGTATTTTGAACTTTGATAAATGAGAAAGTAGAAGGCTTTTTTTTAAAACTCAAATTTTGACCTTTTTTTTCAGTTGCTGTGTATCATGGTGGGTGATAGTGCTAAAATGTAATGGTACAAGTCTGTTAGATATTTGTCAATATGGTACCCAGACACAGCAAATTCTGAAAATTTCACATCAATGTTTTTCTTCCCTCCAAAATAAATACCTGTCATCCTAAGTTAGGTAGAAAGAAGCCCGAGGACACAGGCCAACCTATTAAAGGAAAATTGTAGGATTAAATATTGCTGTTAGTAAACTATTAATTGTAAACATCACTTTCTGCATCAGTTCATATCTTAAGCCCTTTCTCAGCAGAAAATAACTCAGCATATTGGGTGTGTGTGTAGTAAAAGCCTGTCTTATTTTAACATGAAATTTAAGCAGGGGGGAAGCTTTATATCTTATACCTGAGTGAATATAAAACTATATTCTTAGGTCTGTGAACACTTTTGGCTTATATTTTCCAAAGGAATGTTGTTATAAATAGAAGCTTATGTTCCTAGAGAATTTCAGCGGTCTAAAATAAGAGAAAGGAGGTAAAAATTTTAAAGCATGGGAACACTATAATCAATGATCCTCACTAGTAATAGAGGACAGTGAGACACATACTTAATCATTTATATTGAGTTAAATTTCTGGCCCTTTTTCCCTCACCTCTTGTATAGAAGATCTTTAACAAACTATTGACAATTACATTTTGTTTGTTTGCTGATTAGATGAAATAGTAGCTAATAACCTAGACTTTTCATGATATTTTATATACAGCCACCTCTCATTTAAATAGTAATTTGTTGAAAGAATTTGAACAGTTATATAATTGGTGTCATTAAGTAATATTTCTGTTGGAAGGAATAGGCTGCTTATGTGAATGTTGCAGAATCCTTTAAAAGAAAGCTGCACCAGTGGCTTTAAAATAATTAAATCAGCTACTACCAGGGCTTTCAGTCAAGTCTTCAAAGTGTCTGCTAGTAATATAACCCATATGAATAGTAAGTAGGACACTCCAAATATCCCACAGTAATGCAAGAACCTAAATTAAACTGTAGTGATAATTTTACTAGAGGGGAATTTGGGAGAACATTTAAAGATATTCTTTAATTTAGTGAAAACATCCTGTTTTGTTTCTTTTTTAAATTTCAGGATATTATGGAGGTACAAATATTTTGGTTACATGTTATGACTTTGCCACATCCAAACCATGATTTGAGGTGTGTCCTTTCCCCCCTTACAATGCTCACTGAGTCCATTAGTTGTGAGTTTACCCACCCCCAACCTCAAAGAATATTACTACTGTGTAAGCACCTTAGTGTTGATCCGTCAGTGCCAATTTGATGGCAAGTACATGTAGTGCCTATTCTTCCATTCTTGTGATACCTCACTTTGGAGGATGGGCTCAAGCTCTATCCAGGAAAATATAAGAAGACATGGAACATCCTAGTTTTGTAAACAAGTGGCAACAGAATTTCACAAAAGCTTTGAGGATAGTCTTTTATTGCTTACTTATTTTTAGGAAATCCAAGTCCTTTCAATTCATAGATGCTCAGATGTATTGAAAAGGCAAAATTTTTTATGTTATTAGCTTGTTTTCTGGAATGCTGTTTTTGTTTTAGGAGTCACATGATGCATTATTGGAATTTGGGAATAATAACCTACAAATATTGGTTCATGTTACCAAGGAAGGGGTGTGGAAAAACCCAATTCTTCTTAAAATTCTGTCTCAACAGCCAGTAGAAACAGAGGAAGGTAAGTCTTAGAACTTTATTGATTATATTAGACAAGGATTTAATTCTGAGAGAGTTGAAATTGATTATGGGTTAAAGTTCTGCGAATTTCACTTGTATATGTATACCTGGTCATTTTACTTATTTACTTATTTGAATGGCAAAAATTAACAATTAGCATTGAATATTTTGCTTAAGTACAGATTCTTACATTTTTGGGTAGCGTTTTAAGTCTCTCTGCACTTACTTTAAAATTTCACATTGAATTACAATGTTCATACAAAGTTCCTGAGGTAGAAATGAATAATCTGCTTCTGGTCTTTGGTATATGGTAAAGCTTTGCTCATACTTTTTTCACTGGTTGCAATAGCTGAGGACCATGAAAAAAATCCCCTTTTTATTTTATACTGATGAAATAATTGGAATTCAGTGTTTTATAGAGAAATACAAAGAATGAAATTTTTTATTTGCAAAATTGTCAGTTTAAGACCAGAAAAATTAGAGGCCAAGTGCAGTGGATCATGCCTACAATCCTAGCACTTTGAGAGGCTGAGGCAGGAGGATGACTTGAGGCCAGGAGTTCAAGACCAGATTGGGCAATAGCGAGACCCCGTCTCTACTACTACCAATAAAAATAACAATAATAACAATAAAACAAAAAAAGACAAGAAAAATTACAGCTTTGAGTTGACATTTGCATTTTAGACACAAAAGTATCTCATTTGATACAGACAACAATTGTAATTTCATTTTTTTCAAGTTAGTGGACAGTCCAAAGGATCATATTTTGTTAAGTCTATTTCTGGCATAAAAACAGAAGTTGGAACAATTACTACACTTCTTGAGATATTTTTAGTTGAGGTCTTAGAACAAGCCACTTGAATGTTGATGCCTTAAAATATCCCAATTAGCTTATTCATTCAACAAGTTTGACTATTTTACCATATACATGCTATTTGGGCCTTTCTGTATAGTAAGAAGATTGGCATAAAGACACTGGGATTGGCTGGGCATGGTGGCTCACACCTGTAATCTTAGAACTTTAGGGAGGCTGAGGCAGGAGGATCATTTGAGGCAAGGGGTTTGAGACCAGCCTGAGCAACATAGTGAAGCCCTGTCTATGCAAAACATAGAAAAATTAGTGTGGTGGTATGCACCTGTAGTCCCAGCTATTTGGGAGGCTGAGGTAGGGAGGATTTCTTGAGCCCGTGAGGTTGAGGTTGAGTTTGCTGTGAGCTATGATGATGCCACTGCACTCTAGGCTGGGCAACAGAACAAATCTCTGTCTAAAAAAAAAAAGACTGTTAGATTTCCCCTTGGTACCTTTCCTCTGATAATTCTGCTTATCAGTTGCACTGATAAGAAAAAAAGAATGAGGAAAAGAGCTGTTAAATAGAAAAGAGATTGGTGTTTATTGTTTTTCTGTTGAGGTCCTCAATAAATGGCATCCCTTTGTAAATGTATAGGCAGATGGAGGCTAAAATGTCATCTTTACTATTGATAAAACCTGTTAGAAGACAGAGCCAAGTAGTTTCAAAAGCATCCCAGAATTAGATCCTAGTCCAGATAAGTCTTTTTTTTAATGGGTCCGAAGGATACTAACCGTTAAGTCTTGACTGGGGCAGAGAAGAATGCATGCTCTGTGAGACAGGCCCAAGCCCAAGAGAAAAAAGGATGGAGTTGAGTTAAACGTCCCCAATATATTTTCCCATGATATACTAATCAAATATGTCACCCCACCTCAGGAGTTAATAGTAATTAATTATTTCAACATAGAAAAACATGAAGAATGGAGAGAAGCATTGCTCACCTAGCATCCTGTGTATCCTGTCTATTCAGTAAAGATTAATTAAGCACCCACTATGTATAAGACTCTGAGTGGGTACATGATATCTACGTATATCTAAGGAACTATACGGAGAACCACAGTGTAAGTGGTGGGCAACCTGTGGCTTGTCTACTTTTACAATTAGCCCTTAACCTAACTTCACGTCAAAAGCTTGGAAAGCTTTCTGTATATCTCCACTGTCCCTGTAGCCCAGATGTTATATAGTTGATGACAAAAAGCAGTGATTATAATCTCATTGATGGTCTTCTGCTCAGTCGGTAGTAATCAGAAGCCTAACTCTCAAGGAACTTAATAAATGCATTTCAGTTTAGATTTCAATTTCTAAAAAAAGGCCTATAAATATTTTTATTTTATTTTTCCTGCCTTAAATTTTGTGTGTCTCCCTCAACTCCCCAGAAGAACCCAGTTTATAACTGAGATATGCAGTAAGTGCTAATTGTTGACACTTCTGCCTGGCATGATCAGTAAAGACACTATGGAAAAGCTGTTTTTTTTTTTTTTTTAACTGGATTTTAAATGGTAATGCTTTTACATGATGAAGTATATAGTACAAGATAGTGTCATGATGACTACAGATTACTTTTAAATGGTTCAGAAAAAGAAAAGAGCTAGGTAAAGAAATATGGCAGAACAGTTCAGTTGTTGAATCTGGGTGGAAGGGGAGGGTATAGGATTTAAAATTTTTGTTTATATTAAAATGTTTGAAAAAATAATACAGAATGGATTACAATTGGGAGTAAGTTTTCTCAGTGTACACTTTATTATATTGTTTGGTATATTGAAGTGTATGGTTAATTTCCTTTTAAAATAAATTTAAGTAAAAATGATTTTTTAAAATACAAGATTGAACTATATGTTAAAAATTGATATAGCAATGGTTTAACTCTAGTTGTAATATATTGAATAAAATAGATTACCTTGTAGAAATAGTAGCTATGATTTTCAGAGTGCCTGCTGTGTGTTGGGCACTGTATTTGTGCTTTCATATCTCATTTAATCCATAAAACAGATGAGAGATTATACATACCCAAGACCATGTAGTTAAAATTGTGGAGGCAGAATTTGAGTCCAGATGAGATGATGTTAAAAGTTTTTTGATTGGGGAGTGATAATCTTTCAGTTGCTAAGTATATGGTTTTATTAAACATCTGTAATATATAAAACCTTGTGCTGGCCGGGCGTGGTGGCTCACGCCTGTAATCCTAGCACTCTGGGAGGCCGAGGCGGGCGGATCACTGGAGCTCAGGAGTTCGAGACCAGCCTGAGCAAGAGTGAGACCCCGTCTCTACTAAAAAATAGAAAGAAATTATCTGGCCAACTAAAAATATATATAGAAAAAATTAGCCGGGCATGGTGGCGCATGCCTGTAGTCCCAGCTACTCGGGAGGCTAAGGCAGCAGGATTGCTTAAGCCCAGGAGTTTGAGGTTGCTGTGAGCTAGGCTGACGCCACGGCACTCACTCTAGCCCGGGCAACAGAGCGAGACTCTGTCTCAAAAAAAAAAAAAAAAACCTTGTGCTTAGTGCTGTAGTGAATACAAAAGTTAACAAGACATGATATTTGGTCAGAAATTACTGACAGCATAGTAAAGGAGATATAAGAGACAAATAATAGCAAGTATTGTTGAACATTTACTCTGTGCCTGTCATTATGCTAAGTGTCTTATCTGCATTTCTGGTATTTTGTTAATTCTTTCATTCTTGTGAGATGGATATTACTAACCTTTTTACAGATGAGGAAACTTGAGGTGCAGAGTGGTCAGTTAATTTGTCCAAGAGTCTCACAGCTGTGTGTCAGAATCAGGATTCAACCTCAGATCAGAGATTCCAAAACCTGAAATCTTAACCTTTGTACACGATAATCCCTTATTACTGTACTTAAAAAGAAAACAGTGTGGTGAAAGAAGTAAAATGCTATGGGAACTTGGAAGGCAGTGTGTTGTGTAGATAACATGCCTGTTTTCGGGTGTGTTGCCTCCTGTGGGATTTGTAAAATTGCTTACAATCTCATAAGGCAGATAAATAGAAAAGAATCTGATGTTAGACAGTATAGGGTATAAGGGAGACAGGTGTGGCAGGAAATAATATGGAGGAATTAGATTGGAGAGAGTTTAAAAAGAATTGCTAGGACATAATAACTGAGTTGATTTCCTTGAGGAAAAGAAGTAGCAAGGATAATGCCAAAATTTTAATTTTGTGTAATTGAGAGAATACCATTACTGAAGATAGAAGTAAAGAATGAGGAGCTATGTGAGTGGAGGGTATGATTGTGAGTTCATTTGGTGGAATTTACTGACTGTGTGACTAAAAATCCAAGTGAATGTGATCTGTTTTTCCTCCATGCTTTTTTGACCTTGGCTACATATTAGAATATCTGTGGAATTTAAAACCAAAAAATATACACACTGAGGTCCAGACTCCTTTTGCTAAATCAAAATCTCCAGATGTAGAGCTCTGGAATCCAGAACTTTTTGAAGTGCCTTAGGAAATGGGCATTTATATGTCACTGGTGGGTATATAAATTGGTACAGTTTTTGAACAGTAATTTGGCAGTATGAGTCAATATTACAAATGAACAAATCCTTTAATTTAGCAATTCCACTTTGAGGAATTTGTTCTATAGATTTATTTACAGGTTTGAAATGAGCTGTGAATAGGGTTATAAATTGCAGCATTATTGATGATTGACAAAGATTGGAAACAACTTGCAAGTGTATATCAGTAGGGGATTGGTTAAATAAATTATAGTACATCCATACAGTAGAATGCTATTCAGTCATTAAAAATAATGAGGGTGGCCCTAAATATACTGATGATAGAATGACCTATATGATATATCAAATGGCAAAAGAAATATGTCTTCTGTACTTGTAGAATATTTCTGGAAAGGTAAACAAGAAATTGGAAACTTTGTTTCTTGGAGAGGGAAACTAGGACACTGGGGTGAAGAAAGTAGGAGGGCGACAACTTTTAACTATATACCTTTTTGTGTGCCTTTTGAAATTTGTGAGATATATATATATTACAGATAATTGTTAAAACTTTACAGTTGATTCTGATATGTAGTTAAAATTGAGCCAGTGGTTTATCCTTAGTATAAATCACTGCTACTCCATAAACACACACACACACACACACACACACACATAAACACGCACACGCTCGCACGCGCACACACATTCCTAACAGTATGGACATCACCTGGGAGCTTGTTACAAAAACAAAATCTCAGGTCCCATCCCACACCTAATGACTCAGAATCTGCATTTTAATAAGCTCCCCAGGTGATTCAGAAGGCACTTTCTAGTCTCAGAAACAGTGTTATAGATTAACCACTTAAAGCAGTTTGTTTCCCCACCACTTGGCTTGACACACAATATTCCCACCTCTGTAAGTAGTACTATGTAATGATGTTACACACTTGTTAAGTATCTGTTATTCAAAAATTAAGGGCTTACCAGAGCATTGTACAATCAGTGCTCAGGTGCTTAGTATTCAGTACTGCTCATAGCAGCATTTTCCAAAGTGTGTACTGAACCAGGAACACATATTTTACAGGTTACTAATAATATGTGTAAAAGGGTTCTCTGGTCAAATCAGTTTAGGAAACATTGGGTTAAATAAAAGTGAACAGTTTTCTTTATTGCAGGGACTGTTCAGAGATTTGACCAAGGAATCCTTTTTTTTTCTAGGACTATCTCTCAGGTCTTTTGGTCGGTGGAACACACTTTGAGAAATGCCTGGTTTAGAGGAAAGAGCACCACTGGCTTTGGAATCCTTGGCAAGTTACCTAACTTCTCTGAATATTATTTTTCCTAACCTTAAACTGGGGATAATAATACTTGCCTTGGTGGTGGTGTGAAGAATAAATGAGAGGTATTTAAAAACATTCAGCTTAAAATTTGGTAACTCATAAGCATTCTTTCGACAGTTATTAATATTACATAGGTTACTTGCTTCATTTTCTTGCCCTTATGCTTATAGTTCATTTCACTGTTCCTTTCTATCCTCATCAGAAAGTGAAAGAGGAGATGGTCAAATTAATTTTGATAAAATGTTGGTAGCTTTATTAAAAGGTTTGGTATTCAAAATAAAACTACTAACTGATGTGGAAATTATTAGCAAAATAATGGTCCTCTCATCTCTATTAGATGAGTATTGAGACCAGGATAAACTTCCCATTTATATCATCTGAATTTTTATTAACTAAAACAAGCCAGCAACAGCAAAAAAAGATATCAAACTTTCATCTTAACAAGTCTGACATGTTATGTGGTATGTTTTCAAACTGTTTTATTTTTCATTTTTTCTAGTCAATAAATTGATTGCACAAGAAGGACCCTCCTTTCTGCAGATGAGAATAAAACATTTGTTGAAATCTAACCTCATCCCCCAGGCTACTGCTTTATCAAAACTATGTGCAGAGTCTAAAGAAATTTCAAATGTGTCATCTTTTCAGCAAGCCTATATCACATGTTTATGTTCTATGCTCCCTAATGAAGATGCTATTAAGGAGGTGAGTAAAGTAAATAACTGTTATCATTTATACTTGCTATGAATTTAATAGATTTTGATGTGTGTTACATGCTTTATTTTTTTCCATCAGAATGAAAATCAAAAGTCATTTTTTTCAGGCTACTGAAAAGTACCCTTTTACTTGTATTTTTAACTGTTCAGCAGATTAAATGTAAAGTTATATTTTATAGGTGGATTTGAAAAGTAAATAATTAAAAAATGTACAAATGGATGTTTCCATGTTGGGTGATGGCTTGCTGTGAAATCGTTAAGTGCAAAAGTTGTTTTTTCCTTTTTTTTCTTATTATTTCTTTTTGGGAGGGTAGGGGAGGGACATGTAGTCATTTTTTCTTCTTAAAGTAATGACTTCTCAATGTTTAGGAAATGTAGAAATTATTAATTGTGGCATCAAGGGATAAACTAAAGAAAATGGCACTTCATTTTAGCTTAAGTTATTTTTTATGTTTAACTTTATAAGCAGTGAAGTATAGGACTCTAGACCCCATGGATACATTTTGAACAATTAAGTGGCCAAACTGGATACCATGGAAAAAGATAAAGTGATTGAGTCTTTTTTTAAAAACTATTTTATCAATCAGATTGCATCCTTTTAAAAAAAAAAAAAAAACCTGAATCATTGTTTTCCTTAAATTTGGGACTAATTTTCTCTAATAGTTTTTGAAAAGTTATACAGAAAAAAATTAGAAATTCCTAGGCTTTATTTAGTCATTTACCTTTAATCCTCTCATCTGCCATTCAGATTGGACATATGGATTTTCATTTTATTTCTGCACTGAAGTTTCTTATTAAATGTAGGAATCCCAAAGGTCTGGTTCTATGCTGTAGTAATTCTTAAACTTTTATGATCATTTTACGTGTAATATCCTACTCTCCAAATACAACTATCTTTCCACCTCATTCCTTTTGATATACAGACTGATCAAGATCACCTGGGCAAGATCAACCAGAGTCTACTGACCCTATCACCTTTTCATTCTCCTTCATCCCCCTCATGCACTCACTTCCCTCCTTACTCTGCTTTTCCATTGTCAGTGGTCATTATCACTCCTTAGCATGCACTCTGAATTCCTCTGCTGGTCTCTCGCCTAGTTATACTTGTTTGACTACCAGTATCCTGGTTATCCCCAAACCTCCACCTACTCTCTATTTATTTACCTGCACCCATTAGGGCCAAACTTACATGGAGAAAAACCTACCAAGTAATTTTACTTTAAATCAATCCCATTATATTTTCTTTAGTCCATTTATTCTCTTAGATTACTATTTCAACTGTTTCCTTTCTCTTCAAACCTATAGTGTAATACTTTCTGCCCTATCTCATTCTTTGTTGATGAACTGTCTCCCTATTTCCCTGAGGAAATTTAAGCAGTTGGAAGAGAATTTTTGTAAGCTCCCTCCATAATATCTATTCACCTGCCTGCATCTATGCGTGTACACCTTCTTTGCTGTTACTAGAGATAAATTATATCTGTTCTCCTAGCTAAGGCCAACACCTTTCACTTCTGTATCAGATTCCATTTGTCTCTTTTAAGGATAATGCTACAACAGTTCTCCTTTTTTCAATTGTATCATCAAGTTCCTCCTCTCTGTTGTAACCATCCCATCATCATTTATGCTGTTATTTCTTCCATCTTTAAAATAGAAACCTTCTTTAAATCCTTCTACCCCTTCCAACTACTGCCCTATTTCTCTCCTGGCTTTTTTAGCATAGTTTCTTGAACAAATTGTCTGAATTTACTGTTGAACATTTTTCTCCTTTCAAGACAAGTCCACCACATCACTAAATCCAATGAAGACCTTTTAGTTTTCATCTTACCAATCTAATATCTCAACTTTGCCCCCTTGACAAAGTTTTCTGATTGTTTTATAGGGTACTGTACTCTCTTGGCTTTCTATCTACCTCACTGATTGCTCCTTCTCAGTTCTACTTTGCTTTCTGAGGAGTAAATCCCCACCCAATGACTATGTCATTTGGTCTTCTCTCTCTCTTTTTTTTTTTTGAGACAGAGTCTCACTCTGTTGCCAGGGCTAGAGTGCCGTGGCATCAGCCCAGCTCACAGCAACCTCAAGCCCCTGGGCTCAAGCAATCTTACTGCCTCAGCTTCCCAAGTAGCTGGGACTACAGGCATGCACCACCATGCCCGGCTAATTTTTTTGTTCTATATATATTTTTAGTTATCCAGCTAATTTTTTTAGTAGAGACAGGGTTTCGCTCTTGCTCAGGCTGGTCTCAAACTCCTGAGCTCGAGCTATCCCAGAGTGCTAGGATTACAGGCGTGAGCCACTGCGCCCGGCCTCTTTTTCTATCTACACTTATTCCCTTGATGATCTCGTCTAGTCTTATGGCTTTGAATACCGACTATGTTCTGAATCCAAAGCCCCATCCTCTCCTCTGAACTCCAGACTCATATCCAGCTGCCTAATTACCATCTATACGTGTATGGCTTATAACATCTCAGATTTAACATGTCCAAGACTAAGCTCCTACTATGCCTGATATTAGGGCTTTATTTGTTTTTATGAGTTTTCTTTTAAATGAAGTTAATTGTCTTCCAGCCACATTCTCAGTGTTGGAGGTGGGGGGGGGGGTAGCGAATATCTTGTTTAGTCCTTACTATGTATTAGGCACTGTGCTACATGCTTTGTTACATTTAATCCTCACAGAAACTCTAAGATAGCTCCATTTTATTGATAAGGAAAGTGAGGCCCAGATTAAGTAATATGTTCAAGGTTACAAAGCCAAAGTGCTTAAACTGGGATTCATACTTGAGTTTGGTATCCTACTAGTAATGTTATATTAAAGATATAGGATAATGAATATTAGCCTAGTTGGTATGTACACCAAATGCTATGTTAGGCATTACGGATTCAAAGATGAATCCAGAACCCTCCAAACTGGCATACTTGCTTTAACTGCTGGCCTCTATATTTTATTCTCAAAAATAGCCAGAATAATTCTTCTAAAACTTAAGTCAGGCCATGCCACTCCTGCTAAGAACCATCCAATAACTTTCCGCCTTCCTTAGAATAAATCCAGAATTCATTATTCTGTGTGCCATGGCCCCTAACTACTTTTCTAACCTTTTCTGACCTTATATTATATGACTTAATGCTCACTTTTCTCCAGCCACTTTGTCTTTGATGTTCTTTGAACAAGCCAAGCATGGTCCTGTCTTAGAGCTTTGTACTTGCTATTCTCTCAGCCCAGAATGCCCTTCTGCAAGATAGTTTAGATGGCTCCCGTCCTTACCTCAGGCATGAGGAGAGGCCTTCCCCAGTGTCCCACCTAAAACATTACCATATCAGAGAGGCCTTCCCCAGTGTCCATCTAAAATATTACCCCATCCCCCTTCTCTTCCCTGTTTTTCTTTAATAAATATCTGCTGTTATTGTTATAAATATATACTTAACCCATCTAAAATGACCTCTATCACTCTCTGTCCTCCTACCTTGCTGTGTTTTCTTTGTCATACATATTACTACTTTCATTGGGCATCATACTTAGTTGTTCACTATTTCTTCCCACTAGATTGTAAACTCTCTAAGGACAAGGACATAGGTTGTTCACTCTATATCCCTACATTCTAGAAGAATGTTTAGCCACGTAGACACTCAATACTTAACTTTTTGAGTGAAGGAATGAGAGGTACAGCTCCACTCCTTGATGTGTTGTTAATAGGATTTCTAGCTTTCGTTCCAGTTATAACCAGAATATCAAAGCTGAAACTTTTCACTCATGCTTTGTAAATTTTTAAATTTTGCACAGAATTCTTTTTTAATCTTAAAATTGTGATTCATATTTTTTCTTTCTCTCAGCTTTATTTCAGTTTGAAATATAATGCTTATGCTATCTATGTGTTTATAAATATGTGAACCAGTGAGACAGATTTCTATGTAGATTGACTGAGTCATGGATTAATGCTTGGGTCAATAGTTGTTTCAAATAGCTAACCTCTCTGTGGCCCAGATCTTGTATCCCCATTGTGAGACGCTTTTGTCAGATTACTTGTTGAAATTTAAGATGTACTTATGTCTAAGATACTTCCCAATAGCCAAAATGGTGACTCCAGGAATTTGATTCTATCCTGGCTCCTAGTAGCCTTTACATTTTTATGAACTGCCTTGTTTTTTCAGTCTTCATAAACTCGTTATTCTGGGATATTAGATTGGCAGCATTCCAGTGTGAAGCAGCGTAACCTAGACATTGAGGTTTAGTAGTCACCTGAGTCTGAGAGGATTGACTAGGCAAGGGATGTGTAGTAGAGACACAGAATGCTGGTCATCTTTGCCTTGGGAAATGACACTAGACAGGAGCTCAGATATAGGATGCAGAGGTGAAATAGCCAGTTGGTGGCTGTGAAGTGGACAATAACAAATAGTTTGCCCAAAAGGAGTTTAAAACTATGACCCATGGCCTTATTAATAAATGATCTAATTTGTTGGACTTTCTGGCCATAAAGAAATCAAAGGATAAAGTGCTTTGTATTGCCTGTCTTTTCAGACTTCTCACTTCAACCTTAAAAATAATTATAGAAAACATTTATTGAGTACTTGTCTATTCCAAGCTGTGCTGTGTGTTTTAAATGTGTTGGTATCTAATCCTTATGATAATCCTATGAATTTTATAGCAATTTAGAGGATTTGTAATCTCTCTGAGGCTCAGAGAGATTATATAACCAGCCGATACTTATATATCCACTAAGTGGTGGGCCCGGGGTTTAAATTCAAGGTGGTCTGCCTCTGCTTTGCTTTCGTACTTATTCACATTCACATGTCTCATATATAATACATGGTATAGCTCACTGGCACTGCCAACCTTCTGTTATAAATGTCTGGTTCTTCCTGAATTCTGGTTCTTTTTTTTTTTTTTTTTTTTTTTTCTTTTTTGAGACAAAATTTCACTCTGTTGCCCGGGCTAGAGTGCCATGGTGTCAGCCTAGCTCACAGCAACCTCAAACTCCTGGGCTCAAGCAATCCTCCTGCCTCAGCCTCCCAAGTAGTTGGGACTACAGGCATGCACCACCATGTCCGGCTAATTTTTTCTATATATATTTTTAGCTGTCCATATAATTTCTATTTTTAGTAGAGATGGGGTCTTGCTCTTGCTCAGGCTGGTTTCGAACTCCTGAGCTCAAACGATCCGCCCGCCTCAGCACTCCCAGAGTGCTAGGGTTACAGGCGTGAGCCACCGCGCCTGACCTGAATTCTGGTTCTTAAAGTAGACTTGTTGTTTGAGAGGGTTTTTCTTATTTCTTTTGTTTGCCCAAAGGGGAAACTTAAAGTCACACTTTTGACTGTTAAAAGTTGAGAGTGAGCTTTGGAGTGCTGAGGCTTCTAGATGGCTCATTACTGGATTGGATTGACCGGGGAGCATAAGTAGAGTGTGTTTTTCACAAAATGTCTGGAGAAGTGAGAGCAACAGTAAGAATATGTAGGCTCAAATCCTTGTGTTTTCACTTATTAGCCATACAGCCTTGGGCAGGTAGCTTCATTTTCTTTATAAAATGGACAAAATAATAGTAGCTGTCTCAAAAGATGGCTAGATAGTTCAAACGTGATAATATCTAAATCATCTAACACAGTTCTTAGCATTTAACAGACACCATACAAATATAGATTAGTACAAGAATTCTTTAGGCCTGAGGTACAGAACTAGGGATGAAGCAATCAAGGAGATTGATCAGAGGTGAAATCTGGATTTGGACAGAGACGCAGTGTGGTATACATAGAGATAGTTAGCCTCCTATGATTTCATGCACATCTTTAAAAGCATTCATAATTCACCAACTATGAACCTGTATGCTAGTTTGTTTATTTGCAGTGTCGGGTAGAGTAAGGAGCTCTGATAACAACTGCAGTATTTTGTGTTTGGGAAACTTAATCAGAATAAGATGTAGAAATGATAATTCTCAGCACCTGACACATGCCAAAAGAATTCGGAAGCAATACTAAAAATGCTACATCTTGGATTTGATTCCTCCTCATCCTATAAAAATAACAATTTTTCCTTTACTCTCAACTTTTGTTTATTTAAAATTTATTTCGTTTCTAGTGTTGTATTAGGCATTGGCAAATACAGTAAAGTATGTATGGCCTGGTTTGTTTGCCAGAAATAGTTGTAGGAAGATAAGTACTAAGCTATATGATACTGCCCCTAGATTCAGTAGAAATGCAGAGGTACTGAATATTGGTGTAGACTGGCCTATAAGGTTTTATAGAAAAATTAATCCTTGAGTTGGACCTTGAGATAATGGTGGGGTTTGGATGGGTAGAAGGAATGATTTGGGGATGACTACCTATGGTAATAAAGGCACAGAAATTCATGAGTACTTTGCAGGGACCCACAAGAGAATACCCTGCCTAGGGCAGAGAGTGGGTGTTGTGAGAAAGAAGACCTGTTTGATCAGGAAAAGTAGGGCCTTGGAAACTAGTGCATTGGAGCTTAGATTGGATGCGATAGAAATTAGGAAGGCTTTGAAGGTAGGAAGTGACATGAGTGAATTGGTGTTTTACGAAGATTAGACAGAAAGAATATATATTAGGTTTAGAACAAGAGATTGGAGTCAGCAAGAGGAGCAAGGAATGGTCTTGCTGACAGGGCAAAAGTAGAGGAGGATGGATGTACAGAGATGCTTTCAAGACGCTAGGAGACTGAAGAGTAGTGGTACTCTGCTGCTGATTAGAATGGCAAAGAAGGGATAGTGGGACAGGGAGAGTATGGGAAGATGATAAGCTTTGTTTTATACTTGATCTTTCCTCGTTTATTAATAACAAGGTAAGGAAACAGGATTTTTCTGGAAATTATATAATTCCTTTCGACAAATGTGTTAGGTTTGTAAGGAACTGTGTTATCGGAAATGTGATTTGATGCTGCTTTACAACAGGGGTTGGCAGATGATGATGGCCTGTAGGCCAGTGACCCAACTACCTTGTTTTTGTAAATGAAGTTTTACTGGCATGCTCTCACACTTATTTATTGTCTGTGGCTGCTTTTGTGCTACAGTGGCAGAGGTGAGTACTTATAACAGAGATTATCTGGCTGGAAAAGCTGAAAATATTTTCTGTCTGGCCTTTTACAAAAAATGTTTGCCAACATTCTACTCTAGAAGAATCATATTTTTCAATCTATTACAATCATTAAGTATCAGTTAGGATAATACTCCATATTCTACCAGTGATGAAACTAAGGCCAAGATGGTAGTGTTTCCAAGGCCTACCTACATTAAGCTAATTAAAGAGTCAAAGCCCAGGCTGGAATGCAGGTTATCTGCCTCCTTGGCCAGCCCTCCTTCTACCTTCCAACTCATTTCCATTTGGTAGACAGTGATGGGCCATGTTCTGATTAGGAAGATTTTGGTATATCATTCCATTTATTCTTATACATGCATACAGATGAACTTTAAAACATTTTTATCATGATTTGTATTAATTTGTTAAATAAAGCAATGCAGAAACATTTAACACCCATAAAATAATTTTAAAAAGAAAACTGATACCATCATAATTAGCCTCTTATCTAGTGAATTTTTTTTTTCAAATTACAACAAAATTAAAGAGAATCTTTAGTTTCCTTTGAAAAAGTTCTAATGAATCACTGGATATTCATTAATTAGAACTTAAAATCAGCAAATGTTCTAAGGTAACAGTTACCCACACATTTGCCATCTACTTCAGCTGAGTTCAGGAGAAGAGTTAAATTAACTTGAGCTACAGCTGGGAATAAAAAGTAGTTTGTTGGCACCTGCGGGTATCCCAGTAATGGGTGTGTGTAATGGGAAACCTCTGTTGGGAAGATTTAGCCAAACACATATAATTAAGATTAATTGACTGGGTCATCTGAAAGCCAAAATTCAGAAGCCAGTGCATAAAGAGTTAGTCCTTTCAGAAAGGACTAGAAGGCAGAAGAGTTTCATGGAATCCTGGAGTTCTAGGTTGTAATACTTGATTTATGTTGAATGAGATGACATTGCTATTAATTTTACATATGAAAGGATTTTAATAATAGTCACAGACTTGGCAATGGCCTAGTGTCCCAAGTGGATGTTTCCTATATTTTTTTCATTACTGAAAGGGGATATCTTTGCAAAGATCAAGTTTTCCACCAATAAACAGAAGGGCAATAATGTTTTAAACATGAAGTGCTTCTATTTAAACGGCCAAGAAATCTGTCAGCAGAGTTCTTAGCACAGTTAAGGTAAGGGTCCTTTTCATTCTTAATTCCTGAATGAGCTATATCTTCGTTGTCCAATGTAGTTGATAGACATGATAGCAGATGCTTGTTTCTTCTCTTGATGGGAAAAGGAAAAGACAAACAGGATCTGATTTACTCACCAGTCTAACACTGTTGGGAATTGACACAGTCACTAGATGTAAATGATAAACAGAGAAAATAAATTTAAATAGAACCTAGTGGGAATTCACATTGGGAGTAGAAGAAAAAGTAAACAAGAACATAGAAATTCCAGGTGTGGCTTAAATGAGAATGAAGATTAACAATGAATCCTGAACAAGGAGTAATTACAAAGTGTGTGGTTAAATTTAAAATTGCAGTCTTAATATATTCACTTTATCCTTATGATCATACAGGGAATGAGATGTACAGTCAGAAAATAAGCTAATAGTAGAAAGGCTGTATAGAGAAATTGAGGGTTTGCTTATTTAAATATTTTATCTCCTAAAGCAGTGTTTTTTTTCAAATATCTTTAAAGAGACATCTTCCCAGAATTTAGTATGCGTCTAAATCTCATTTCTAGTCTCACTTTAATGGGTTATGTGTGGGTGTTTTGGTTGATGTACGAGTATGCCAGAGAGGTCATCATGGACAGTCAGTTAGACATGTCATTTTCAAGAATTCAGTAGGACATTTCAGGCTTCACTCAGATACACACAGTAATAGTGTTTAAGTAGAAGCATCAATGACCATTTATTTCTTTAAGAAACCTTTTCAGGTTGACTTCTTAAGAAGTAAAGATTGACTTATTTTACTTAACAGTATGCACTTAATGTTCTTCCATGTCTTTTTGTGGCTTAATAGCTCTTTTTTCCTTTCTCTTTTTTTCCTCTTTGTTCTTTTCTTTTCTTTTCCTTTCTTTTTGTGATTATCAAACTCATACTGCCCTCTAATTTTTTTTAACCAACCAAAGTCTGTGGTGTGCGCTACTCTTTTAAGTGCTCTTTCCTTTAGCAGTATGCATTTAAGTTCCTGCCATGTCTCTCTATGGCTCAATAGCTCAATTTTTTAGTGCCAAATAATATTCCATTGTATAGATGTACCACAGTTTTGGGGGGTTTTTTTGGGGGGGTTAAGTTTCATATTAACTAGAAATTTATGTGCTTAAAACCTAAACATTGTCAACTTGAGAAGAAATCCACTGTGATGTATACATTGGTCTTGCCAATTAAATTCTGGAGTGGTTTATTTATTTATAAGGTTTGAGGTTTCAGTGAGCTATGGTGATGCCACTGTTCTCTAGCCAGGGTGACAGAGCGAGACTCTGTCTCAAAAAAAAAAACCAAAACAAAACAAAAAAAAACCTCAATATAGCATAGTGGCCAAGAGTATGAACCCTCGAGCCAGACTGACTAGGGTAGATCCTGGGCCACTTGCTACCTGTATAAGCTTTGGTGAGTTACTTAACCTCTCTGTGCCTCAGGTTTTGTCTTCTGTAAGTGGAAATAGCAACAGTGTATCTATTTTGTAGGGTAGTTGTGAAGATGTCATGATTTGGTATATGGAAACTTGTAGAAGAGTGCCAAGCATATTAATGCTATATAAGTGTTAGAAACATTGTTATCACCATCATTACTACTTTTCCACTACCTTTTTTCTTCATATTGATCTTATTGATTTCTCTGCCTCTACATTCTACCCTCTCCTATCTTGGGGGCTGTTGAAAGCATCTTATAGAAACACTGAAGTCACAACATTGATGTAGGGTAAAAGAAGTAATATACAACCAGTATAGTGCCGCCTTTCTTTAAAATATGTACATATTTGCAGCAATCATATATTGAACCCATGGTGTGCAGTAAATGTGCATTGACATAATACTGGAAGAAAATTCACCATGTTGTTAACATTGGTTTATCATTGAGTTGTAAGATCTAAGGATGATTTTTATTCTTTTTATTTTTCAGGTTTTCTGTCATAGACATTTTTATAATCAGAAATCTAATAAATAGAAGTTAGATAATGATTTCAAATGATCCCTTTTGGATGTATATGCAAATGAAAACAACAATACAATCCTATGATTTCCCTAAAAACCCCATGGATAAATTCTTGTCCTTCTGTCTACAGTTATCATTAGCCTGTCTGATACCTTTATGGAAATCAGCAAAAGCACTGTGTCCCCCCTCTCCCCTTCATATGGTTGCCTTAAAGAGGTCTTCCTTCTTCTGAAGGGAAGAGCCTCCTGCCAAAACTTGGGGCTTGGCAAGCCCAACTAAATTTCAGCCTCCACTAACTCCCTTGGCTGGTTGCTATTGTGCAATGTAAAACTGTACAACTCTGTGACATGGCTTTATTTAGGATATCTTCCAGATAGTGTGTGATTTAGCTCAGTCCTAAGTCTCTGACCTTATTTAATTTAACCTTTCATTCACTGAGTGCCAGCTAAGTGGCCCTTACTCTTTGCAGTTATGTTACATAACCTTTTCCCTCCTCATAGGCCATGATTATTTCACATTTATTAGTTTGCTCATTCAATCATCTTATTTTGGTGCTATACCCTCCCCTATCCATCTAGACCCTAGTATCTGCCAAGAGTTATTTTTCTTGAAGTCATCTTCTCTGACTTCAGTCAGTATTATTCTTCCTGTCTGCGGTTTTCTGTCCCATTTATTCTTCATGCCACTCATTTTGTGACCACTAAGTTATTTATCTTGTAGTTATCTTTCATTCCAGCAAATATTTATTGATGTTCCCTCATGTACTTGGCACTATTGTAGGCACTGAAGCCTACAATACAATGGGGAAAGAATCAAACTTTTGCCCTCATGGAACTTATATTTTAGTGGTAAAATAGATAGTAAACAAAGCTTTGATTATTTTATACATGTGTTCAACTTGTCTTAACAGCTACAGAATGTAAGCCCCAGGGATAGGAATTATATTTAGGAACGAATAATTATTTCAGTATCTAAGTACAAGGTATTTCCTAGATCCTCATTGAAATTCTCAAAAGTTTATCAGTGACTTTCATTTTAATTGCTTTATCTGAGAAGTGTTTTGTGGCATATATTAGGTTATTAAGTATGAAATGTTCGTTTTCCTTAAGTACTACATTTGACAGTTGATATCCCTGACATTTCACTTTAGCACTTGTTTTATTTTTATTGTGAAGGTACATCCTCAGTCTTTCAAATGCATGGTTTCGCTTGTGATTATCTTTCAAATTTTTCTTTAGAGCAATTTTTTTTTTTTTTTTTTTTTTTTGTTGAGACAGCGTCTCACTTTGTTGCCAAGGCTAGAGTGAGTGCCGTGGCGTCAGCTTAGCTCACAGCAACCTCAGACTCCTCGGCTTAAGCGATCCTACTGCCTCAGCCTCCCGAGTAGCTGGGACTACAGGCATGCGCCACTATGCCCGGCTAATTTTTTCTATATAGATTTTTAGTTGTCCATATAATGTCTTTCTATTTTTAGTAGAGACGGGGTCTCGCTCAGGCTGGTTTCGAACTCCTGACCTTGAGCAATCCACCCGCCTCGGCCTCCCAGAGTGCTAGGATTACAGGCGTGAGCCACCACGCCCGGCCTCTTTAGAGCAATTTTTGTGAAACCATGGATAAGTCAAAAATTCGCATTACTTTTGAATATGAGTTCCATCGTGGAACCAGTGCAGCACAGACAGCTGAAAATATCAACACAATGTTTAGGAAGTATGTGGTTAGTGAATGCAAGTAAGTCAGTGGTTTGAGAAGTTCCGCTCTGATGATTTTAATCTTGAAAATGAGCTACATGGGCACCCTGAAACCAAGGTGGATAATGATGACCTGAAAGCTGTAGTGGAAGTGAATCCATCTCAACCTACGTGTGAATCGGCAGCAAGGTTTGATATCACTATTCCAACAATATTGGACCATTTGAAACAAATGGGCAAGGTCAAGAATCAGGATAGATGGGCTCCGTGTGAATTAAACAAGCGTTAGTAGAGAAATTGTCTCAAAGCTTGCCTGCCTTTGCTGTCATGACATAAAGGTGAACCATTTCTATACCGTATTACTACATGTGAGGAAAAATGCATTATTCTTTTTGACAATCTCAAGCGTTTGGCACAATGGTTTGATAAAGATGAAGGGCTGAAACACAGTCCAAAACTGAATATTCATCAAAAAAAGCTAATGGTGTCTGTTTGGTGGTCTAGCTTTGGTATTATCTACTATAGCTTCATGAAACCTGGTCAGTCCATTACAGTGGATGTCTACTGCAACCAATTGGAGGAAATGATGAGGATGCTTGCAATAAAGCAGCCAGGATTGGTCAGTAGAGATAGGAAATCCTCTTTCACTGGACAACACTGGACCACATGTTGCACAAACAACATTGCTCAAACTACAAAGGCTGGACTTCGAAACTCTCTGTCATCACTATGTTCACCAGACCTTGCACCAACTGACTACCACTTTTTCCAGGCTTTGGCTACTTCTTGCAAGGAAAAATTTTCAATTCTCGGCCGGGCGCAGTGGCTCACGCCTATAATTCTAGCACTTGGGAGACCGAGGCGGGAGGATCGTTTGAGCTCAGGAGTTCAAGACCAGCCTGAACAAGAGTGAGACCCCGTCTCTACTAAAAAAATAGAAAGAAATTAACTAGACAGCTAAAAATATATAGAAAAAAATTAGCCGAGCATGGTGGCACATGCCTGTAGTCCCAGCTACTCAGGAGGCTGAGGAAGTAGGATTGCTTGAGCCCAGGAGTTTGAAATTGCTTGAGCTAGGCTGATGCCACAGCACTCTAGCCCAGGCAACAGAGTGAAACTCTGTCTCAAAACAAGAAAAAGAAAAATACTCAATTCTCAACAAGCTACCATTAAGATGGCAAAACTATGTCGATTGTTTAGGTGCATACTTTGATTAATTGTATTGCTTGTTTGAGATATAATAAACTACACTTTTGATTTGAAATCAGACATTTCATATTTAATGACCTGATATTTGGTTTTTAGTGTAGTCTTAGTTATTTATTGCAAAAGATAGGGGACAAGTAGTGTAACCATATGGTATTACTAGTGAGGTGTTAAAAATATGTCATTTTAATTTACCTGAATTTTTCCAATTATTTATTTACTTTTATTTACTTATGCCTCTTTTTAGATTCAAGAAGGAACAGGTATTTGGGGCATAATCTCTTCAACTAAAAAATGTTAACTGGGTGCTTAATTGTCATGTGAAGATCTTAAAGCAGTCACTAAGGGGGATAAAAATATAAAATAAGATCTGGCACCTGCTTTCAACAGATTTAGAGTCTACAAGGAGGGGTAGATAACAGACTTTAAAGAACTCTGGCTTCAGTTTCCTTATGTAAAAACTATCAGATATTTTATTATTTAGTTAAATAAAAGTACAAAATAAGTGTGTAGTGGGATGTTCCTATGTTATTAGCTCAGGTGTGTACAAGGCAAATGAGTTCTTGAATTGAAAGGTTGTACAAAAACCCCACCATAAACTCGTCCTGCTAGTTTCAGTAGAAACTTCAATGAAAGTAAAACCATTCATAGGTAATAAAAATGTGTTTGAGATACCATGCTTAGGTGTTATGGACCTCTTAGGAACTTCATTATCAGGCATATAGGTATGTTTTGAAGTGACAAGTAATCAGCAATATTAAGTGCTAACTAAAAGAATGTGAGGTCTGGGTGTGTTGGATCACACTTGTAATCCCAGCACTTTGGGAGACTGAGCGGGGAAGATTGCTTGAACCCAGGAGTTTGAGACCAGCCTGGGCAACGTATTGAGACCCCTCTCTCTCTCTCTTAAAAAAAACAAAAAAAAAAAACCACGTATTTCAGGCCAGGCATGGTGGCTCACGCCCATCATCCTGTCACTCTGGAAGGCCAAGGCAGGAGGATCGCTTGAGCTCAGGAGTTAGAGACTAGCCTGACCAAAAGTGAGACCCTGTCTCTACTAAAAATAGAAAAAAAATTAGTCAGGCATGGTGGCGTGCACCTGTAGTCCCATCTACTAGGGAGGCTGAAGCAGGAGAACCGCTTGAGCCCAGGAGTTTGAGGTTGCTGTGAGCTAGGCTGACACCAGAGCACTCTAGCCCGGACAACAGAGTGAGACTCTGTCTCAGAAGAAAAAAAAAAAAAGGAATTTCAGATTTGCTGGAAAATGTATAAGTTGAGTTTAATTTGAGAAGGTAGTATAGAAATGTAAGCTTTGCTTAAGTCAGTGCGGGAGCATTGTTGCCAACAATCCCTGTGGTAAACTCAGGAGGCACTTAGATACTGGAAAAACAAAAGTGCTTCTACTCCTAGCAACTCCCTAGATTTGATGCTGCAACACTACTGCTGGGTTACCCTTAGCTATACTGAAATACTGTATTTCTATTCCTCTAATACCATGCTCACTCTTACTCTAGGCCTTTGCATGTTTATTTCTCACTGTCTGGAGCATTTTTCTCATTTCACTCCCCCTTTCTCATGACTTACTCCTATTCATTCTTTAATTCTCATCTCAAATGTCACTTCATCCAGGAAGTCTTTTTTGATTCCTCAAATTTGGGTTAGATTCTTCTTATCAACATATTCTTAAAATAGTCCATACTCTCCCATTGTAGCTTTTAACATACTTTGTAATTCTTAGTAACTGCTGGAAACAGAAATAAAAATAATATACAGAGCCAAAGATATAGTTTATAAAGTAAAGATTTATGAAGATAGATAAAGCAGGGTGCCCAGAAGGTTACATCTCTTCCCGTGGAAATGCAACCAAGACTGAATTTTTACACAGATACTTATAGCACAGGTATAGGTTTTCGGTTGCCAAGGGTAATGGGATTTACATAATAATAGGTAGTTTGGTTTAGGGTAAAGTCTTCTAAAAGGCTACTACAGATCCTTCAACTAACTCTATCTAGGTGAACAATGAGTTATAAGATCTTCTTAGGGCAAACTTCTAAGTTTTATGATAAGGCTATTACTTAAGCAAAAACAGAGACATTGTGGCTCTGATTATCGTGTATTAGAACAGAGATTTTAGAAGTCAAGCTTGAGCTGTCCCTTATGCTATTTACTTTAACCACATGGTTCCTGCTGGGCCCAGCTAGGGCAGCATATCTTATGATCAGCTCTCATCTCCCGTGGCCTGTCTTTGTTGATCAGCTCTGGCATCCCGTGGCTCTAGCCAAGACCTGCTTTGTCTTTCAAAACAGGTGAGAGCCACAGGCCTGGATTGCAGCAGCGCCTTGGAAAGCAGCTGCTACTGACCATTGAGACACCCTCCTGACGTGAGGCGGCTTTTGATATGCGAACTAACATGTTTACATTTTCCTTTAGGGCAAAGCCTTGCAAGACTTCTGAAATCATATCTGTCTCTAAAAATATATGGGACATTTCTATAAATCAATATTTCTTAGGCTCAACATTAGGCTGTGATATCCATGAGGGCAAAAATCAGATTAGCTTGTATCCCCAGTGCAGGTATTTAGTAAATAGCCCTGCTTTGCCAGGCATGTATACATTTTCGCATAGCTGTTTTCTTCCTTACAGGATTTTGTGCACAGAGAATTTTGGATATTTATAGAGCTATGTTCTTGTCCTCAGGGCGTTTATAGTCTAGTTGAAGAGCCAAAGTAAAAACAGATAGAAAATTAAAATAATAAAAGGTAAAGGCCAGTATGAGTCAGTAGGCTAAACATTGACCCAAGGCAGAATAAATAACAGCCCAGCTTATAATGTTGACAAGATACTGTGAATTCAGAACAGGGCAGAGATCACTGAGTGCTAGAGTAGTCTGTGAAGGAAGACTTCATAAGTAAAAAAGAGTTTTCAGCTGGACCTTGAAGGATGGGAGGAATTGGTTAGGCAGGCAAGAAGAGGGACTTTTTTAGGCCCATTATACACTAATTTTGGGGTTGGTTGGTTGTTTGCTAACTCATTCATCCCTGATAATTTTTAGTTTTTACCTGAAGAGTATTTGTAATAAATTGAAACAGTAAAACGATATGTCTTTTAAAATATTAGTCCAGATTTCTAATACCATTTTCTCTTCCCTCACCATTTTAGGTTAATGAATTTTTACTTGAAATGTATGTTTCTAAATTATTTCACTTTTATCTCTCTCTTTTTTTTTTAAACCACTTTGTTCCCAAAAGATGAAAGTTTGTATCTCTGAAATGTACTCTTTTAAAATGTAAGGGCTTCCCTATAGGAATGAAATAACGTGAGATTAGTTTTTAATTTTGTTTACTGTTATTTGTGATTATTTGCCACAGTTGAGTTGTAACAAGAAGCAGTCTATTTTTAGGAATATTTTTGATTTGTGAAGTAGAAATAATATTGTCTGCCTTGACAGTCTTACAGATTTGTCATGTTGAAATATGATTAAAAATGTGATAATATATAACCTATTTGAAAGGATAAAAAATGTTCTAGAAGTGATAAGTGCTACAAAGGAGTAATTTGAGAATGTTTGACAGAGATCCGTTTAATAACATAGTCTTAGAAGTTAGGGAAGGATTCTATGAAAAAATAGCATTTGACTGAGATTTAAAAGCAGCCTTTCTCTGCCTGTATGAAGATATGATTAAAATTAGAGACTTAAACCACCCCCTTGTAACTGCATAGCACTCTGAGGGAGTTGAGTGTTTACCTCAGTTGCTCTGATACATACCTCATTCGTCGTGAGATTATCACGGTTTTGTATATTTGATACCCAATGTAACTTATAATACTGAGAGAGTTATTAGGTAGATTATGTTCTTCATATTCTGTTTACTAAGATAAGGAAGTCATAGAGAATGAGAAAGGGTCTTTAAAGGTCTAATTTTCCTATTTTGTATTCTTTTTCAGTATAGAAAAAAAGCCCCGGAAAATTTGACTGATTTTCCCAGAGTTTTTTTTTTTTTTTTTTAATAGTATAAATGAAAAAGATGTGTTTCTAAAAAGGCACTTGATTATTTGAAAAACTTATTTATACAAAAGATTTTTTCCTTAATTCTATGAAAAAAATGATACGTTAGTATTTAAAACAATTTCTGAGGCCAGGCACCGTGGCTCATGCCTGTAATCCTAGCACTCTGGGAGGCCGAGGCGGGAGGATAGCTCAAGGTCAGGCTGAGTAAGAGCAAGACCCTGTCTCTGCTAAAAAATAGAAAGAAATTATCTGGACAACTAAAAATATATAGAAACAATTAGCCGGGCATGGTGGTGCATGCCTGTAGTCCCAGCGACTCAGGAGGCTGAGGCAGAAGGATTGCTTGAGCCCAGGAATTGGAGGTTGCTGTGAGCTAGGCTGATGCCACGGCACTCTAGCCAGGGCAAAAGAGCAAGACTCTGTCTCAAAAAAAAAAAAAAAAAAAGTTTCTGAACTGGCCTCCTTTCACCCTACTTGGTAATAAGGGTATGATGTGTATTTTATTATAATGACCCAGCTAGGTCACTTTAGTTACAGATAGTAAAATGAGCAAAAAGGAAAAGAAAGAAAAAAACAAATGATGATGGCACTTCAGGTGAAAATAACCTGAGGTTATTATATATAATTTCACTCATCTATATAGCAGCAATGTTCATAAGTAATTTTTTTTTTTTTTGGAAGGGAAGGGAAGGGTAGGGTTGTCCATAAGTAATTTTTTTAAAACTGTACAAAATGTTCTTATCTATATTGAAACTGTAGTGAAACTTCCTTATAGCGTCTATTCCCTTCTCTGTTCAATATTTTCTTATATGAAATGTTCATGCCAGAAGACTCAGCCATTAATAGAAGAAATTATGTCTCTCAAATGCACGCCTCATCAATTATCAAGTATAGAAAATGTTATAAAGAAGTTTCACATTATATAACAAAGTTAACAGGAAAGTCACCACTTTCTTTTGACTTAGTCATCTCATTTTTGATAGATTGCAAAGGTCGACTGCAAGGAAGTACTAGACATCATATGTAATCTGGAATCTGAGGGTCAGGATAACACAGCATTTGTTCTTTGTACGACTTACCTTACCCAGCAGCTCCAAACTGCAAGTGTATATTGTTCTTGGTAAGTATATTTAGTTTTTATGTATTTTATTTGTTAGTACATAGTATGGCATTTAGGGTTTATATAAAACATTTTGTTTCAAATATAAAATCTAAGCAAATTAAGTGATGACCTGTGAATGAAGTCTTGCTTCCAAGCAAAATCATTGAATTAAAAATATCATTGCGTTAATCTAGTCAAGAAAAGGTAAATATTTCTCTTGATCATCCCATAGAGGGTTATCTGTTATCTTTAATATCGCTCCTACCTTGAAGATAAAATTATGTCAGTATGGAACAAATTGGTCTTAGATTGTTTTCATTTATGTTTGTTAGTATCTTCTGGTAGTCAGTCCCCCCTCTTATTTGGAAACCCACTAATGAAAAAGATCAATTTACCTAGGTTTCTAGGTCAAACTAGCACTAGAAAAGGAAGTCTATTTGAGTAGCAATCTCTTTTGCAATTTTGGTACTGTTTAGCTGAATTGCATTATTTTGGTTTTAATTCAATTTATCTCTTGTTTGCCTATCAGAGTACTTAGTTGCTAAAAAGGAAATAGTAAAGTACCCATGGTTCTTTCATCCTACCTGTATTGACTCTATTTAGGCCAAAGGGACAAACCTGATACATAAGAAACTTCTAAAATGTAAGACTCTCGGTCAGTAAGTATCAGATTAGTGGTATGGATGATGCTATAGGAGATTAGAGAAAGGTGCTCAGTGTACACCAGAGTATTTAAGAAAGGTGTCAGGGAGGAAGTAATATTTGAACTTTAATTCTAAGAATGGGTTGGATATACATAATCTTAGAGGAGCTGTGAGTATTTTAGAACCCAAGGATGGCTTAAAGTTGGAAACAAGCATTTTGTTTATAGAAAAACCAGATGAAGTCTTTTATGTAGTTCAGCCCTCATTGCCCTCCCTCTGGATCATCTATGTATATTTGTATAGTTTTACTGTTATTACCATTTTGTATATTACTATAGTTCTTTTTGTTTACTGTTTGATATAGAATATGATTTTGTATACTGTAAATTATCTCACCCAATCCTCATAATGATTATTGTACAAATGAGGCAGTGGAGGATCATAGGGACCAGAAAAATCTTGTGATTACCCAAGGTCTCTAGAATCTCTAGACCTGAGATTCAAGCCTAGAGTTTTGGACTCCTGATCCAGTGCCTTTCTTTTATACACTTGTTTTCTTGGTGCATAAACCAAAATTCAAATTGTAGTCTTCTACCACAAAGTCCATTGTGCTAGAGTTACATCTCCTATGAGAAAGGAATTAGTGGGATAGGGACTTAAATGTATTTTGCAATAATCGTGGATATTTTGTTAAGAAACCAAAAAAGAGGTGATATAAATAAAAAGAATTAAGTAGCAATGAGATTTTTGATCACTCAATCAAGTAAAAGAGTTTTCTTTCATGAACCAGAGATCTAGATATATCTAGATACAGAACTAAATATTATCAGTAAAACATATGTTTAGTTCAAGATCAAGTTTTTCTTGTTGTAGTTCAATTAATTTCTTTGTCTATAATGAAAAAATATCTGCTAATTATAGCTAGGTTTTCAATGCAAAGAATAAATAAAATCATATAGAATGTGTTATAGATTATAAATGTTTTAAAAATATATTCACACAGTTCTATTAATATTCCTGATACAGCTTTCTTTTTACAGTGACCCATAAAATTTTTTTCCCTCTTGTTCACTCAGCCTCCATTTGCTCTCGCAAAGATGTTAGTGGCTCTAGGATTAATGCTTTTCCTCTACAGCAGGAAAGGATTAATAGGGATTTCCCTTTGTGGCCTCCTGAAGAGCTATAATGAGCAAAGGAAAGAAAATCTTAGTCTCTTCATGCTTTATTAAAAGTAAGCTCCTTCCAAGCAATTCAAAGAGCAATAGTATCTAACTTTTTTTTTTAACCCTTCTATTGTTTTCAAAGGCTTTTTCTTTTCTTTCTTTTTTTTTTTAGTAGTGGGATATTGGAATTAGAATAGCCATAACATAAAGCAATGAATTTTACTAGGGAAAATTAATCACAAGAATTCTGTTCAAATAACATAGATTCTTTTGTTATGGTGGGGGTAAAGAGTATTTGTTTAGAAAAAAATAATCTTTTTTTTTAATTGAGCAGTAATTTTGATAAAAGAATAGATTTTTAAAAAATGTGACAGTGAAGTTGAAATGCAGTAATAAAAGCAGTCAAGCTTATTTTTAAACACATATGCTAGAATTTATTCCTTGGAAGCATCATTCTTGAGTGTAGTCACCATGGAAGATAATATTTGAAATGTAAACTATGTAACTGTCACTCCGAACATTTTTTATTTTAGAAATTTCCTTCAAAGACATTTACAAACCACAATAAAAATTTTAAAAGCTTCACAGCAGTCACTATATTATTGATCTCAAAAGGTGTATCATTTAGCTTATTCACTAACCTTGGCCCTAGAAGATTTTTGGCTCTCTGAAAAAATTAAAGAAGTACTAGAGGAGTGAGCTTCCTGTAGATGTCTAGCAATGGTAACAATTAGAATAGCCACGTAAGTGGCTGGACACAGTGTCTCTTGCCTGTAATCCCAGGCCAAGGTGAGAGGATCACTTGAGGCCAGGAGTTCAAGACCAGCCTGAGCAACATAATGAGACCCTGTCTCTACCAAAAAAAAAAAAAAAAAATCTAGCCAAACATGATGATGCCCACCTGTAATCCTAACTGCTCTGGAGGCTGAGGTGGGAGGATGTTTTGAGCCCAGGAGATCACAGTCAGCTATGATCCTGCCACTGCATTCCAGCTTAGGTCATAGAACAAGACCCTGTCTCAAAAAATTTTTTTAAATAAAAGACTAGCCATGCAAGGGAAAAAAACATTTCCAATGAGATAAAGTATATATAGAGATGTGTAATTACTGATGCTACTTTAAAAATAAAATCACACAGTTGAACTTTGAATCTCTACATTAAGCTTTCAGAGAGTATTTGATAGGCTGGCCTTTGCTTTCTGCAATGTCTCTGAGCTTAAATTTCATAGGTTTTACATTTGTTTCTTCAGATATATTTACAAGTCTGTTCTGCCCCAACTAGATTGTGATATAACAGTATGTTATCTAAATCCCAGTTGTTTCCCCAGCACCTGGTGAAAGACCAACATATGTGTTTTATGTAACTGAATTTTGTAGGAAGGAAAAGAGGTCATGGTGATCAATTACTATTGTAGTAGCCTTTTTAAGGGGTTGATCGTTCCTTAATTCCACAATGTTTTCTTTGCCTCATTTCTAAAATACCTAAATTTTGAGTCTTAGTGTGACATGTTACCTAGACTTCATGCACCTCTTGCTATGCAGAAACACAGAGTAGCTTAAAGTTCTTGATTTGTAGCTAGATCCCTGCCAAAATGTGTTTCCTGCTATTAATAGAAATAAATCTCCTTTCCGATTTCTATAAATTTGTGTATTTTTGTTGATAAGAGTTAGGCAATAGGCTAAATAAAGGGTACAGTGGAAATCTGAACATTGGAAGCATACATACAGTGGAATCATTTTCAATATGTTTTTTAATGGTTGTTTTTAAAAATCGCATCATCAAAGTAACTGAAGAAGGATTTGTCCCAATGCATGTATGATGTAGCAGGCTGTAAAGTGCTATTAGGTAATGGTTTCAGTGTTCCAGTGTACAGATTTCAATGGATGATTGAAGTGACATCCTTGCCACCCTTACAAGTAACATACTGGTTGTCATAGTTTCAGGCATGTTTATATGTTTGAGTGAGTATTAGTTTCAAATCATTGATTTGTAATTATGTAACTATTTTTATAAATACAAAGTGCATGATATAAATGCCGTTTTTAAATCATGCTTATTTGGAGTTAAGATACCTGGAGCCTGAAATACTTAATTTGGAATAAATCAAGCCCTATTAGATAATCTGATTTACTGTTTTAATGATTATTTAAGAGACCTTAATTCTCAACCTGCTTTTTACCACTTTACAGATTTGCCTAGCCTTAAACTTCTAGCAAGTTAGTGAATTTTAGATAATTGACATCATGTAAACTTTTATCTTTATAATCAGGATTTACTGGCTTTGATAATTTTGTTCTGTTCAAATAGGATAGATTTTACATACATGTATTTTGACAGATACTGCTCTTTATCTCTGAGCATATGTAATTCTTCATTTCCTTTATTCTTTAGAATTTTGTACTATTCTCAAAAGTGTTTATTACTTAAGGTGCTTAAATTTGAATAAAGCAATCATGTGACTTTAAAATGAACACTCATCCCAACTTGCTTGGCTGGTAGCTCTTTTCACAGTTGGCCTAGCCCAGTTTGTACTTCTGGTTAGGAAAGCAGCACCAGTCAAATAAAGACAAATAAATATTGAAAGGCATTTTAAATTAATTACATTTGTTATAGTTTAAATATGCCACCATTAAATATTATAAGCTTTAATCATATATCTTTTCAGACACTGTATATTTATTTCCATCTTTGAAGCAAGTCTTAAAACTACTTAAGAATTTCACCTTATGACAGCCCCAGTTACCTCTTTAGAAATATAAGAAAATAAATTCTGTTAAATATATTTACTTTTAGTCTGTTATAAAAGTAGGTGTTTTCATTTCTCAAGCTTTGGATTTGTATCCAGCATCCTAGAATAGTCTATATTATTAATAATAGCAACATAGAATATCAGTATTTTTAAACTGGCTTATGAAAATAATACAGATTTATTAATGAAAATCATTTAATAAATATTACTGTATCCATTGATGTATTTAAGAGCCACATTTTTTTAAATGATAGCATTCTCTTCAGTTTTGCTATTAGCTTTCCTTGCATTCACTTTTCACATTCTCCTGAGCATTTCTATCCTTGGCATTTTTGAGTTTCTGGTACTTTTGCTTGAGCCTTTTCTCTTACCTGTTAAATTTTTTTGTTTGTTTTCATAATGAGTATTTGTGGGATTCCTGTATTTGAGCCATTTCCAAGAGTGCCTTTTTATTTATTTTATTGATAGTATTTAAGCATTCCAGAATACAGGCCTTAAGTAGTATCATGACATTTTAGAGCTGAAAAGTGCCCTTAAGATCAGTGTATAGAAGTGTACCTTTAGAATCTATTAGTCATAGGCCAGGCATGGTGGCTCATGCCTACAATCCAAGCAATTTGGGAGGCTGAGGTGGGAGGATTGCTTGAGGCTAGGAGTTAAAGACCAGCCTGGGCAACATATCATGACTCCATCTCTACGATAAATAGAAAAATTACCTGGATGTGGTGGCACACCTATAGTCCCAGCTATTCAAAACTCAGGAGGCTGAAGCAGGAAGATCTCTTGAGCCCAGGAGTTTGAGATTGTAGTGAGCTATGATGACGCCACTACACTCTAGCCTAGGCCAAAGAGTGAAACCCTGTCTCCAAAAAAGAAAAGAAAAGTACCTATTAGTTTTTATATATTTTATTGGTAATATGGTGGATGTCTGATCTCTGCCCAGTAGGATAAGGTTTAATTCAGTCAATAAAATTAATTACTGTTGTAAAAGATAAAACCTTTTAGAACAAGATGGGATCTAAATAAGTTTTTTTAAATGTCATCTTAAGGGAAGTAGTCTTTTGTTTTTATTTTTCCCCAGACACAAGAAAGAAGTTAGGGAATTTTCAGGGAGAATTCTTAAAAATTTTACCAGTTTGGGAGGAAGCAATGGTGAATATAACAGCTTTCCGTCTAGTTTTTGTTTTCTTTACTGTCAGCTTACTTTCACAGATCAAAAAATGGGGTTGCTTGGGGCAGGGCAGCAAATACCAGTTACTTTAAATGTTTTATCATTACCTCTTTTTTTTTTTTTTTTTTTTTTTTTTTTTAAATAGGGAGCTGACTCTCTTTTGGAGTAAACTGCAAAGAAGAATCGACCCTTCCTTAGATACGTTTTTGGAGCGCTGTCGTCAGTTTGGTGTCATAGCTAAAACACAGCAGCATTTATTTTGCCTCATTAGAGTAATACAAACTGAAGTGAGTAATTTATCCTTTCTATGCTGATTGTGTCTAGAGGGAAGAAATGAGTGGACAGATAACTTCTCAGGCAATTCATTCATTATACATAAGGGGAGATAAGAAATAATGAGGTTTAATAAAATTTTAGAATTGGCCACATCTGGCTATTTCTGCAGATTGACTTCCTATGAATTCATAGTCTTTCTTAATGGGAGGTAGTGATTTGAAGTGATAGACTGTCTCTCCTAGGGAAAAGGAAGATTATGTGTCTTGGCTGGCACTTTAACTGCCCTGTATCTACTTTTCCTAGAACCATGTTCTATAATTTATATAGGCATGTTTACTTGCTAATTAGCATAATAATTATAAATGAAAATATTATTGTATTTTTAGCTCCTTGTGGGTAGAGTGGTACCTTTTCTAGGTTTTGGAGTAATAGAACAATTCCCAAATTGTATACAAGTTGTAAACCTCTGTACAAACAAATAGGAAACAAGTTAGGTATTTTTAGAAAATGTCTATTTCCTAAAATGAAATTAATTGCCATATATAAAACCTATTCCTTGAGTTCAGCCTTGTAGGGATCTGGGATGAGTCTTATACTGTACTGGATTTTTGTTTTGTCTTGTTTTGAGCCTCTACTCATGACTGAGCTTTCTGTATACCTGTATCTATAATGGCTCATAGTTATGTTTTATGGGTTACTTTGACAACATCCAAGGATTATTTATGTAAGTCAAGGCACAAGTGTATCTTTGTTACTCCACCCCATCCTCCCTTGTGTAACCGTCTATATCCATATCCTGTACTTTATTTGAATAATGTTGATCTAGTCTTTTCCAGAGAAGACAGGAAAAGATAAAACAATTTTTAGAAACAAATTGGGTGCGATCATAGCTCACTGCAGCCTTGAACTCCTAGACTCAAGCCATCCCCTCGCCTCACCTCCCAAGTATCTGGGACTCCAGGCCCACGCCACAATGCCCAGCTATTTTTTTAAATTTTTTGTAGTGACAGGGTCTCGCTATGTTGTCTAGGCTGGTCTCAAACTCCTGGGCTCAAGCAATTCTCCTGCCTCAGCCTCCCAAAGTGCTGGGATTATAGGCATGAACCACCACATCTAGCCTTGTTCTTTTTTACAAAGATTTTAACTTTCTACTGCTGTATAACATATTACCACAAACTTAGCACTTAAAACAATGCCCATTTTTATTAGCTTATAGTTTCGTAGATCAGAAATCCAGCAAAATATGGTTGGGTTCTTCTGCCAGATTATCACAAGGCTAAAATCAAGGTATTGGCTAGGCTAAGTTCTTATCAGAGGCTCTGTAGAAAATCCACTTCCTAGCTCATTCTTACTGTTGACAGAATTCAGTTCCATGCAGTTATAGGACTAAGGTCCCCATTTTCTTGCTGCCAGTCAGCTTCTAGACGTTACACCTTTATTCCTTGCCTCCATTTTCAAACAGCAAAGGCACAACAAATCCTTCTTGTGCTTTGAATCTGACATCCTCCCTCTCTGACTTCTAGACTTAGATTTAAAGGGCTGAGTTGATTAGCTCAGACCTACCTGGATAATCTGCCTATCTTAAGGTCAACCAATTTGAGACTTTAATTACATCTGCAAAGTCCCTTTTGCCATAACATAAATCACAGAAATATTATCATATTTAAGTCTAGGGTACTTTCTTCTGTAATCTTTACTTATGATATTTGGTAGAAGGGTAGAGAGATATGGACTGGAAGGTAGAAGCAGAATGAGTGTAGAATTTGTTTCACAACAAGAATCTAGCTTTTTTAAAGAGAGAAGTGATCTAGCCTATATGAGTTAGGATCTGGTTCTATTGTGAATGGCAGACATCCCACAATAGTAGTGACCTAAAGAAGATAGAAGTTTCTCCCTCTCTCATACAGGAATGTAGTTCAGGTGGCCAGACCAGGTTGCTTTATTGGCTGCATATATCAGAAACCCAGGTTCCTTTTATCTGCCATCAACACATAGCTTCCATCTTATATTCCAATCCCAGATATAATGTGAGAGTAAACCACACTACAAGACACCTCTCCCCATTCCCCACAAGACACACACGCACATATGTATGGCCATGTCTAGCTACAACTGAGGCTACAACATATGTTCACCATTATAGATGACTTTATAACCAGATAGGGTGTTCTGGTTTTTTGTTTGTTTGTTTGTTTTTTGTTTTTTTTTGAAGGGGAAAGGGATATTGGGAAGTAACCCGCAACTAGTCACATAGCCCTTGGGATGGGAAAGGTTAATGATGCCAATTAACCTGTGTGGGCATTTGGTCTCTTGCAGAAGGCAACAGTGTATAATGGAGAGGTCCTTGTAATAGTACCTCTTTATTTTCTGGGCTTTAATTTTCTATAAAATCTTAGATCATTACTTAAAAGATGCTTAGAATTGTTGAACCTTGATTCTGTGACTTGAGAAAGTTTTAAGTGGAAGGGATGACTTTTGAATCCAGGTATCTCTTGAGACTTTAAAATGAGTATGACAGAATGCATGTAGATATGGTTATATTTTGAAGTAGAAGGTATAAGAAGGGGGATCATCCTGAATCCAGTTTATTTGGCCATGGGGCCTTTTTTGATGGTTCTGTTGTTTTGGAAATTTAATCCTTTGTCTGATTTGTCTGATTTAATCCTTTCTCTTTAATAATAAAGAAGCTAAAAATTAGAGATGTGTGATTTCTGAGGATCTATATATATACTTAGTTCACAGCAGAGTCAGGACTAGACCATGGGTCTCTTGATTTAATAGCACACTGTAATATAAGATTATTATTTGTAAGTAATGGCACAGAGGACTTGCAGAAAGGTACGTTGTAAAATAATTTACAGGTTTGGCTAGGCACGGTGATTCATGCCTATTATCCTAGCATTTTGGGAGGCCAAGACAGAAGGATCACTTGAGGCCAGGAGTTCGAGATTCTGTCTCTACCCCTCCCCGCCAAAAAATATTTATTTATTTATTTACTTGCTTATTTTGAGACAGAGTCTCACTTTGTCGCCCTGGGTAGAGTGCAGTGGCGTCATTGTAGCTCACTGCAGCCTCAAACTCCTGGGATCAAGTGATCCTCCTTCCTCAGCCTTCCAAGTAGCTGGGACTATAGGTGGGCACTACGACGCCTGGGTAATTTTCCATTTTCAGTAGAGATGAGAGTCTCACTCTTGCTCAGGCTGGTCTTGAACTCCTAAGCTGAAGAGTGCTTAGCCTCCAGAGTGCTAGGATTACACACATGAGCCACCGCACCTGGCTTCTACAAAAAATTTTAAAAATTAGCTAGGCATGGTGGCACATGCCTGTAGTCCCAGCTGCTTGAGAGGCTGAGGCAGGAGGATCACTTGAGCCCAGGTGTCAGAGGTTGCAGTGAGCTATAATGATGCCACTGCACTCTAGCCTGGGCAACAGAGCAAGAGGCCCTGTATCCAAAAAAAAAAAAAAAATCACAGGCTCTCAACAAGTTATTATTAACTCTTTTTGGAAGACTCTGAGGTAGACAGCAAAGAATGTCCATTCTTTCTTAAGCAGACTAATCTGGTTGAAATGATAAAATATGTGAAATCACTAACAATACTTTTCAAAGAAAAATAACTAGACACACCATTATACATTCTGAACAGATATACTAAGAAGTTACTGACTAAAGGAGTGGTGAATAAATTAGAATCAGGATGTAGAATGTAGAACTGAATTTTGAAGAATTGTGGGAGTTTTAAACCAGGAAGCTGAGGGAACAATAGTGGCTTGGCATGTTGTATGAGGAGCACATGGAATATAGCCAAGTCAGTTAAGCTTTGGAGTCAGTATGGGCTGCAAAGTGGTTAAGAACTCAGGCCCTAGAAATAGATTACTTTAAGTTTAAATCCTTGTTCCTCTGCTCACTAGCTAGTGACATGGGCAACTTAACCTTCCAAGCCTTGGACTTTTTGTCTATAAAATGAGGGTAATGTATACAAAACAGTTTATTTAGAGTAAATGCCCAGTATGTAATAAGAGTTTTGTAAATCTGTGGCGATTATTTCTTTGTGTTCCCAGCATTTAGAATGATGTCCAGCACAGAATAATTGCGTAGCAAATTGTTTACTGATTTAAACAGTGGGATTTACTCTTAGTTATTTTACATGGTATTCTGTTTAATATTTACTATGTGCCAGCATTGTAGTAATCACTTTATATTATCTTACTTTGTTTTTATAACAATCTTAGGAGAAAAATCTAATATTAACACTACTATTATCATTTTTCTGATGAAGAAACAGGATTAGAGGAGTTAAGAACCTGTCACTGTAGTGAAGCTGGGGTCAGAGGCAGTCAAACTCCGATTCTAAAACTATGGTTTTAGCCACTGCATTTTACACCACTCTGCCATAGGATCCTGCCTTTTTTTTTTTTTTTTTTTTTTTCTTTTTCTTTTTCTGTAGACATAGGGGGTCTTGCTATGGTTGCCCAGGATAGTTTCAAATTCCTGGCCTCAAGCCTCCCAATGTTCTAGGATTACAGGGTGTGAACCACCGCACCCAGCAGCGGTGGGTGCTCTTCTTTGCTCATGTTATTTAGACATTTCATTTCCACCTCTCAGACAAAAGAATTATCTTGTATGCACTAATCTTTTATCACATGACTACTTTTCTTCCTGATTTTTGACTAGTTTCCGAGAACTTGCTACCATAGAACAATTTTCTGATTTCTGTTGTTTTTCCATGGAAAGCTGAGATTCAATACATCTGTGACTATAAAGTACTAAATTCTTTCAGGAGGAAATGGAGAGGATCGTTTATTTTAGCTTTGGGGTTTTAAGAAAAACCAGTGTTTGTGATACATGGAGTTCTTAAATTTAATCTAATCTCACGTTCACTTCTCTACCTGTGTTTCTTCTTGCCCCTATTTATTTAAACCCTATCCTTTCTACTCAGCTCAACACCATTCTTTTTTTAATCCTTCAGTGACCTTATTTATCTTGAATTCCTTTTGATTCATGTTTATTTACTGTTTGTACATTTGGCACATAAATAAGCTCTTTGGGAGTTAGGGACTGCTTTAATAGGCAGTGCTTTGTAAAGTTGGATCCTCTGTAAATATACACGGTTGTTCATTGTTGTAGCAGCTAAGCTAGTCCTTTGCATGTTGAGGCAAGAATTTATCTAAATGTAACTCACATGAAGAAAGATTTAAGATAAAATGTAAGAATTCTCTAAATTAGCCTCTTTGAGAGGCTAAAATACCTTATAGCAAAAGTTATGTAACATTTCTGTATAGGAAAAATATAACTTTTTTATTTTTGTTTTTTTTAATAGGCAAAAGATGCTGGTCTTGGGGTGTCAATTTTACTATGTGTCAGAGCTCTTCAACTCAGATCAAGTGAGGATGAGGAAATGAAGGCATCAGTGTGTAAAACAATCGCCTGTCTTCTACCAGGAGATTTAGAAGTTAGACGAGCCTGTCAACTTACAGAATTCTTAATTGAACCCAGTTTGGATGGATTTAATATGTTGGAAGATCTGTATTTGCAACCAGATCAAAAATTTGATGAAGAAAATGCACCAGTTCCGAATTCTCTTCGATGTGAGCTCTTACTAGCTTTAAAAGCCCACTGGCCTTTTGATCCTGAATTTTGGGACTGGAAAACTTTAAAACGACACTGCCACCAACTTCTAGGACAAGAAGCCTCAGATTCTGATGATGATTTAAGTGGCTATGAAATGTCTATTAATGACACAGATGTTTTAGAGTCAATTCTCAGTGACTATGATGAAGGTAAAGAAGATAAACAATATAGAAGAAGAGATCTGACAGATCAACATAAGGAGAAAAGAGACAAAAAACCCATTGGCTCTTCTGAAAGATATCAGAGATGGCTTCAATATAAGTTTTTCTGTTTGTTATGTAAACGGGAATATATAGAGGCCAGGATTCTTCATCATTCTAAGATGCATATGGAAGATGGGATTTATACCTGTCCAGTTTGTATTAAAAAATTTAAGAGAAAAGAAATGTTTGTTCCTCATGTGATGGAACATGTTAAAATGCCACCAAGCAGAAGGGACCGCTCTAAAAAGAAATTACTGTTAAAAGGCTCTCAAAAGGGTATTTGTCCCAAGAGCCCCTCTGCAACCCCGGAGCAAAATCATTCATTGAATGAACAAGCCAAAGGAGAATCTCATGAATATGTCACATTCAGCAAATTAGAAGATTGCCACCTGCAAGACAGAGATTTGTACCCATGCCCTGGTACAGACTGTTCCCGTGTATTTAAGCAATTTAAATACTTAAGTGTGCATCTTAAAGCTGAACACCAAAATAATGATGAAAATGCCAAGCACTACTTGGATATGAAAAATAGAAGAGAGAAGTGTACTTATTGTCGACGACATTTCATGTCTGCTTTCCACCTGCGAGAGCATGAACAAGTGCATTGTGGTCCTCAACCTTATATGTGTGTATCTATAGATTGCTATGCTAGGTTTGGATCAGTAAATGAACTACTTAACCATAAACAAAAACATGGTGATCTGCGTTATAAATGTGAATTAAATGGCTGTAATATTGTTTTCAGTGACTTGGGACAGCTTTACCACCATGAAGCACAACACTTTAGGGATGCATCTTACACATGCAACTTTGTTGGCTGTAAAAAGTTCTATTATTCCAAAATTGAATACCAGAATCACCTCTCAATGCATAATGTTGAAAGTTCAAATGGAGACATAAAGAAACCAGTGAAAGTTGAGGAGTCTACAGCAGGCGAAAAGCAAGACTGTATTGATCAGCCCCATCTACTTGACCAAACTGATAAATCACATTTACCTGAGGATCTTCTCTTCTGTGCAGAATCAGCTACTACTCAAATAGATACAGAAACTGCAGAAAACCTGAAAGAAAACAGTGACAGTAATTCTAGTGATCAGTTAAGTCATAGCTCTTCAGCTTCAATGAATGAAGAGTTGATTGACACACTAGATCACTCTGAAACCATGCAGGATATATTATTATCTCATGAGAAAGTCTTTGTGCCCTCCAGTTTAAAAGAAAAATGTTCCAATGTGGCAGTTTGTTTTGATGGTACTAAGTTTACCTGTGGTTTTGATGGCTGTGGTTCCACATACAAAAATGCAAAAGGAATGCAGAAACATCTACGGAAAGTTCATCCATACCATTTCAAACCCAAAAAGATAAAGACAAAAGATGTCTTGCCCTGTTTGGGTAATGAACATAATCAAACAACTGAAAAGTTTGATGCAGAAACGAAACCCAGTTCCGATACAAATAGTGACTCCCCAGATGAAAGTCTAGATCACAACATTCATACTAAATGTAAACGAGAACATCAAGGTTATTCCTCAGAAGCCTCCGTTTGTGCTTCTAAAAGGCCATGTACAGAGGATACCATGTTGGAACTTCTGTTACGCTTGAAACATTTAAGCTTGAAAAACTCGATAACACATGGATCTTTCTCAGGGTCATTGCAGGGGTACCCATCCAGTGGTGCTAAGTCTCTTCAATCAGTTTCATCTACTATCTCGGACCTTAATTTTCAGAATCAAGATGAAAATATGCCAAGTCAGTACCTTGCACAGTTGGCGGCTAAGCCTTTTTTCTGTGAGCTTCAAGGATGCAAATATGAATTTGTGACCCGAGAGGCTTTGCTAATGCATTATCTTAAAAAGCATAATTATTCAAAAGAAAAAGTCCTTCAGTTAACCATGTTTCAACATCGGTATTCCCCATTCCAGTGTCATATTTGCCAAAGGTCATTTACGAGAAAAACACACCTTAGGATTCATTATAAAAACAAACATCAAATTGGCAGTGACAGAGCAACTCACAGACTATTGGATAATGAAAAATGTGATCATGAAGGCCCATGCTCAGTAGAAAGGTTGAAAGGTGATTGTTCTGTAGAACTTGGAGGTGATCCCAACAGTAACTCTGATAAGCCACACTGTCATTCTAAAAAGGATGAATGCAGTTCAGAAACAGATTTGGAGTCATCCTGTGAAGAAACAGAAAGTAAAACATCAGATATTTCATCACCAATAGGCAGCCATAGAGAAGAACAAGAAGGAAGAGAGGGAAGAGGTAGCAGGCGAACTGTTGCTAAAGGAAATCTGTGCTATATTTTGAATAAATACCACAAACCATTCCATTGTATCCATAAAACTTGCAACTCCTCCTTCACCAATTTAAAAGGCTTGATTCGCCATTACCGAACTGTACATCAGTACAACAAAGAACAATTATGTTTAGAAAAAGACAAAGCAAGAACCAAAAGGGAACTTGTCAAATGTAAAAAGATATTTGCTTGCAAATATAAGGAATGTAACAAACGCTTCCTGTGCTCCAAAGCTCTTGCTAAGCACTGTAGTGACTCTCATAACCTAGACCATATTGAAGAGCCTAAAGTACTTTCTGAAGCTGAATCTGTGGCAAGGTTTTCTTGTAACCAGCCTCAGTGCCCTGCTGTTTTTTATACATTCAACAAGTTGAAGCACCACTTGATGGAACAGCATAATATTGAAGGAGAAATACATTCAGATTATGAAATTCATTGTGATCTCAATGGCTGTGGCCAGATTTTCACCCATCGCAGTAATTATTCCCAACATGTATATTACCGACATAAGGACTATTATGATGATCTCTTTAGAAGTCAGAAAGTAGCAAATGAAAGACTACTAAGGAGTGAGAAGGTATGTCAAACAGCTCATACTCAGGGGCATGAACATCAGACTACCAGGAGATCATTTAATGCTAAGACTAAAAAATGTGGCTTAATCAAAGAAAAGAAAGCTCCAATTAGTTTTAAAACAAGAGCTGAAGCCCTCCATATGTGTGTGGAGCAGTCTGAGCACACACAGTACCCCTGCATGGTTCAAGGATGCTTATCTGTGGTGAAGTTGGAGAGCAGCATAGTGAGGCATTACAAACGTACCCATCAGATGAGTAGTGCCTACTTAGAGCAACAGATGGAGAACCTTGTTGTTTGTGTTAAGTACGGTACCAAAATTAAGGAGGAGCCCCCTTCTGAAACAGATCCCTGTATAAAGAAAGAAGAAAATAGAAGCTGTGAATCAGAGCACACAAAGCACAGCCATTCCCCGGGTGACAGTAGTGCACCCCTCCAGAACACTGATTCCTCTCATCCAGGTGAAAGGGATGGAGGTCAGAAAGGGTGCATAGAAAGCAGCCCAGTATTTGATGCAAATACTCTGCTCTACCGGGGAACTTTGAAATGTAACCATAGTTCAGAAACCACTTCTTTGGAACAATGTAATATAGTTCAGCCTCCTCCTTGTAAAATAGAAAATTCCATACCTAATCCCAGTGGAAATGAAAGTGGGTCTTATTTCGCAGGTTTCCAGCTACCTTTACCAAGGATCAAAGACTCAGAAAGTGGGCAGCCTAGTTCAGGGCAAGAAAACATTGTAAAAAATTCAACCCATGTCCCAAAAGAGAATTTTAGGAAGCATTCACAGCCCAGGTCATTTGATTTGAAGACTTACAAACCTATGGGATTTGAGTCTTCATTTCTGAAATTTATTCAGGAAAGTGAAGAGAAAGAAGATGATTTTGATGATTGGGAGCCTACGGAGCACTTAACATTAAGTAATTCTTCACAGCCCAGTAATGACTTAACAGGGACTGTTATGGCAAATAATATGGTGAATGACCATGACCCTGAAGTTGACATACCTCATTCTTCTGGTGACTCTACAATTCATGAGAACCTGACTGCAATCCCACCTTTGATAGTAGCAGAAACAACAACAGTTCCTTCCTTGGAAAACCTGAGGGTTGTACTGGACAAAGCATTAACAGACTGTGGAGAGCTTGCCTTAAAACAGCTTCATTATCTTCGGCCAGTGGTTGTTCTTGAAAGATCTAAGTTTTCCACACCAATTTTAGACTTGTTTCCAACAAAAAAGACAGATGAGCTTTGTGTAGGAAGTTCTTAAATAGCAATTTTGTTTTAGAAACAGACTGGCTCCAACACTGCAACATGGGGACAATTGCCAACTCGAACAAAGGCTGAGACCCAGCCACACCGTTGTTTAGGGTAGAATAGGCTGTGTATTTACATGAATGTATAATATCTATGTCAGCAGTATTGGCTGAGTCCATTAGCTCTCCAGTTGGTTTATTGATTGGGTTTTTTTTTTTTTGGTTTGTTTATTAAAAAAAAGAAATGGAACTGTACTCTTGTTTGGTGCTAATTAATACATCAAAATATACTGGGGCTTCCTTTTTCAAATTAAGTGTGCATGATTGTATATGAAACAAATACTAAGGTCCCAGGGTGGGAGGGCTAGGGAAAGGGATATGGAGTTCTTACTTGACTTGAATGTGCACCTGAGGGTGCTTTGTGTAATATATTGTATACTACAGCATCTTATATTTTTTGAGTTGAGTTTCAATAAATTACAATTTTTCACCCATTTCTTGTTTACTCATAATGAGTTTTCATGCCACGTGTAAACTGGAATTGCACTTATTTTCTGAAATGTGCAGTCATATTTTACCCCAGTAATTTTTCATTTCTTATTAAACCATTCAGATCAAGGTTTTTTTTTTTAATAGCTATTAAAATTTTTGTGGAAGAAAATCTGAGATTGAGTAATTAGCTTTGGGAGTCAAGATTGCTCCCAAAGGAGGATATCCAGAAGTTGGCCAGGTAGAAAGGAGAGAGTGTGCCAAGCAAAACATGCAGGGGATGGCAGATGCGGAGGCATGAAGGCTTATTTCCAGGAAACTACAAATAATTTAATATGCTGACAGTAAAAGGGGAGCAATAGAAAGCGGTGAAGTTATTCCAGAGATAGGCAGGAACCAAACCATGAATACTAGGAGTTTGGACTTGAGTCTCTAGACAGCTGAAAGCCTTTGAAGGATGTTAAAGCAAATTTTAATTTGCATTCAAATTTTAATTTATAGATCGCTTGAAACATGGAGTGTGATTGTAAGAGCTGAGAGTGGAAATAGTAGATAAGACTGTTGAAGTAATTGAGGCAAACTTGTTGAGGGGTCTGTACTGACACTTGCAGCAGAAGGCAGAGTAGATGAAATCAAGGAGACAGGATTGTCGGGCCTTGGAGAGAGAAGAAAAGGACTTGAGGAAACAGTTAAGGCAGTAATACAAAAGGAGGAATGGGTGTTTGGGAAGAGGATGAAAAGCCAAGATGAGTTTGGTTTTGGGATGTGTTGAGTTTCCGTGGACTGTGGAACATCTTCACTTAATAACAGGGATAGCAATACGTTCTTTTTTTTTTTTTTTTTGAGACAGAGTCTCACTCTGTTGCCCGTGCTAGAGTGCCGTGGCTAGAGTGCCGTGGCATCAGCCTAGCTCACAGAAACCTCAAACTCCTGGGCTTAAGCAATCCTTCTGCCTCAGCCTCCCAAGTAGCAGGGACTATAGGCATGCGACGCTATGCCCAGTTAATTTTTCTATATATAATTTCTTTCTGTTTTTGGTAGAGGTGGGGTCTCGCTCTTGCTCAGGCTAGTCTTGAACTCCTGACCTTGAGCGATCCTCCCACCTCGGCCTCCCAGAGTGCTAGGATTACAGGCGTGAGCCACTGCACCTAGCCAGCAATATGTTCTTAAAAATGCAGTAGCTTTATTGTCTGTTCCTTGTCAAGTTTTCAACCACTTTCATTAGCTAGCAATATGAAAATGACTCAAACACACAGTTGACATTTCTTTCTCATCCCTGCGGTTAGGACTTCAAGAGTTCCAGACCGTTCCATTCTCTACTTTTACCCAGAATTTTCTAGGTTCATTGTTTTCCCCCCCATTTTCATAAGCATATGTGTGAAAGAGGTGGGGAACTGTGGAAAAGGAAGATTTTGATTAGTTTTCCTAGGGGCATTCCATTCCCAATCTGTCCTCTCTCAGTCCCAGATTGCCTACTTTGGGGTTTTTTTATTTGTTTGTTTGCTTTTTTTGTTTGTTTGTTTGCTCCCTAAGACAGTGGCATCATCATAGCTCACTGCAACCTCAAATTACTGGGCTTAAGGAGTCCTCCTGCCTCAGCCTCCCAGGTAGCTGGGACTACAGGTTCTAGCCACCACGCCTGGCTAATTTTTTCTGGTTTTTTGGTAGAGAAAGGGTCTCCCTCTTGCATAGGCTGGTCTTGAACTCCTCACCTTAAGCAGTCCTCCCAGAGTGCTAGGATTATAGGTGTGAGCTACCACATCTGGCAAGGTTGCCTACTTCTGAGCTGAGCTGCCAAGGACATAGTCTTGGGGGGGCATAGTCATTCACCAAATATATAAGCACATACATACTTAAAAACATACAGGCCGAGCCCAGGAGTTTGAGGTTGCTGTGAGCTAGGCTGAAGCCAGGGCACTCTAGCCCAGGCAACAGAGCGAGACTCTGTCTCAAAAACAAAACAAACAAAAAAAACATACAATTCCAGGTGCTTTGGGAGACAGAAATACAAAGTAAATTTTCAAGGCCTTCATGGAGCTTTAACAAAAGGTGAAGGAGGGCTGGGGTAGCTCAGAACATTGTTACTCAAAGCGTAGTAGCGGCCAGCAGCTTGGGCATCACCTAGGAGCTTGTTAAAAATGAAGAATTTCAGATCCCACTCCAGACCCTACTGAACCAAAATCTGCAAGATCTCCGGATGGATCATACGTAGGCACAGAAAAGTTCTAGAAGCATTGGCCTGGAATACAAAGTGGGAAGTACTGTGAGAATTCAGGGTAATTATGCTTTTTAGCACTTTATGTAAAATTATCTTGTTGAGTTTTCATAATCCCATGAAGTAGGTGCTGTTATGATCCTTATTTGACAGATAAAGAACTTGAGATAGAGATGGAAGTGTCTTGCCTTGCTGACACAAATAGAGATTGAGCCCAGTTTCCAATCTCTTCTGACTAGAAGAAAATCACGGCCGGGTGCAGTGGCTCACGCCTGTAATCCTAGCACTCTGGGAGGCCGAGACGGGCGGATCCCTCCAGCTCAGGAGTTCGAGACCAGCCTGAGCAAGAGCGAGACCCTGTCTCTACTAAAAATAGAAATTATCTGGCCAACTAAAATATATATAGAAAAAATTAGCCGGGCATGGTGGCACATGCCTGTAGTCCCAGCTACCCGGGAGGCTGAGGCAGTAGGATCGCTTAAGCCCAGGAATTTGAGGTTGCTGTGAGCTAGGCTGACGCCACGGCACTCACTCTAGCCCGGGCAACAGAGCGTCAAAAAAAAAAAATCAGGGAGGGGCACTTAATGTGAAGGAATAACAGATGAAAAATGGCAAGGTGGTATTTGAAGTACCAAAAATACTACAGTTCTGCAAACTAAATGTATTGTTTTTGAAAGTGAATAGTGGGCCAGGCATGGTGATGGTGGTTCACACCTGTAATCCTAGCACTTTGGGAGTTCATGGCAAGAGGATTGCTTGAGGCCAGGAGTTCGAGACCAGCAAACATATCCCATCACTGATGAAAAAAGGAAAAAAGAAAGTGAATAGTGGGAAATAAGGCCGGGCGCGGTGGCTCACGCCTGTAATCCTAGCACTCTGGGAGGCCGAGGTGGGCGGATCGTTTGAGCTCAGGAGTTCGAGACCAGCCTGAGCAAGAGCGAGACCCCATCTCTACTAAAAATAGAAAGAAATTATACAGACAGCTAAATATATATATAGAAAAAATTAGCCGGGCATGGTGGCACATGCCTGTAGTCCCAGCTACTCGGGAGGCTGAGGCAGTAGGATCGCTTGAGCCCAGGAGTCTGAGGTTGCTGTGAGCTAAGCTGATGCCACGGCACTCACTCTAGCCTGGGCAACAGAGTGAGACTCTGTCTCAAAAAAAAAAAAAAAAAGAAAGTGAATAGTGGGAAATAAGATTTGAAGTGTAAGTAAAAGTCAAGTCATGCAGCTCCAACTCCATAGTCATGCATTCAGTGTTAACATTTCTTCGTTGAATATAGAAATGGGAAACGGGTGCATTTTGTTTCTGTGAATAACTTGTAACGTATGAAAAAGTCAAATTTTCTTCCTTTCTGAAAGAAAGTTCTAAAAGTCAGAAAAGTTGCTTTTCCCCACCTCCCATCCCAAGATAAACTGATACCTCCTGGCTTTATGCTACTGATTTATACCGTATTATGTAGTGCTGGGTCTAGAAAGTGGCTTACACTGTTCTGGCCTGCTTGGCCTACACCTGCAAGAGTGGACTCTGACAGACTGCATTTGGAGGTCTGAATCATTCTGAGGAAAGTAACCAGGACAGGGGATTTTAAAACCTGTCAACATGTATTTGGCAGGTTTGGCCTGGAAAAGAGGACCAGAGGCATAGGAAAGCTATCTGAATGTTAATAAGAAGCCAAATATTTACTAAGCACATACCATCTTCTAGCCCCTAGGTGATAAGAATGTTGAATAAGACTCAAATATTTAAGTTTCCTGTGTCATGGAGATTTAGAATCTAGTAGGCAAGAGAGACAAACGAAACACTACAAATAATTAGTTAAGTAAAAGTGACAGGAAAAAAGCACTATGAGATGGAGACCTAAAAAAAGACAGGAAAAGCTTCCTTGAGGATGATACTGAAACTGAAACTGGAAAATTGATAGAAGTTAGCCAGGCAATAGCTGGGCGCAGTGGTGGGTACCCGTAGTCCAAGCTACTTGGGAGACTGAGGTGGAAGGATCCCTCGAGCCCAGGAGTTTGAGGCTACAGTGCATAATGATCGTACCTATGAATAGCCACTGCATTCCAGCCTGCGCAAAAAAAAAAAAAAAAAATCCAAGCAGAGGATAATCCAATTACGTTCAGAGGCTTTGTGGTGCAGCAGCTTTGTGTGTTGGTGATGTTGACAAGACTACTATAGTTGGAGTTGAGAGAATAAATAGAGGGAAAGGAGGGAAGGTTGGATAGGTAAGCAGGGACCAGGTGCATGTATTTTGGTGCCCTATAACCATGTTCTAGATTTTGAATTTTGTTTGAAAGGCAACGGAGAACCTATTGAAGGCTTGAAAAGTAGGCATTGCATAAATCATTAAGTACTAATGGTGTGATGTGGGAGACTGCTGAGTGGAAGCGACTGAGTGACAGACGGCTAGATGGCTGGATGGCTATATAGATGGATGGATGACACTACTGAAGGTGAGCTGAGATGCCTGCCACGGACAGTGGTAAATTCTTCATTATTGGAGGCGTTCGGGTATCCAAGAGGGGAGTCAAAAAATAAATGGGTTTTTTGGACTAGATTCTGTTTGAAGCACCTTATACTCTTGAGATTTACAATACCTTGTATTTGGTCATAAATCTCACTACCAATAATAATGGCCCCGTACCTACATGCGTGGCATGGTTTTTTCACACAAATTATCAAATCTTCATTTCAGCTCTATGAAGGAGGAATTAGTCTTGCTTTACAAATGAGTGTGTTAAGCTTTAGGTAAATAACTTGTCCAAAGTACTAAGTAGAGCCAAAATTTGAACCCAGATCCATCATATTCCCAGTACTTAACAACTAATCCATACATGCATCTACACAAATACAATAGCCACTTGATGAATGAACAGTTTTGGCTATAAAGATATTTACGTTCATTTAAAAATACTTATTTTGCCTACTATGTGCCAAGCACTAGGGATACAGTAGTCAATAAAATGGATATAGTTCCTGTCTTCCTTGAGCTTACAATAGTCAGGGAAGACAGATATTAAACCAAAAGTTGCACAAATAACTATAATTGTGTTATGCTTTGAAAGTAAAGAATAAGGTGCCATGTAACCCTTCACCTCATGTAATCTAGTGTAGGGAGTCTTGGGAAATAGTTTTCACAATCCTGTCTTTCTCCAAAATGTTTCTAGTTTTACTCATTCTTTAATAGTTTCTGACCTGTGCTTAAACTATTATAATCAAATCTCAAGTCTTATCTGAGTAACTTTTATTCCTTGCTAGAAGTGATTCTGGCTGCAGTCACTAGTGGGCTATGGGTTTTACATTACCAGCAGTCATTCGTAAGTCAGTAAGTCATTTCACCCTAACATAGGTACTATATTTCCAACAGCATTCTAGACCCCATTTTCTGAATGTGCTCCTGACACCTCAAGCAACATACCACACCTCTGTTTCCTGCAAGACCAAAATAGTTATTACTTTTCCAACAGACTTCTCTATTCCTGTTTTTTCACTCAGTCAACCAGAGTGAACAAATTGGAACCTGTGGTGTCTGCCTTCTACATCTTAACCTTGTATAGCATCAGACTATTTAAAAAAAAAAAAAAAAAAAGTTGTAACTGATTCTTTCTTTCCTTCCTTACTGTGCCCCTTCTCCTCTTGGTGCAAACTCTTTTGGAGTCTTGCTGTCTTTGTAATCTGATCTCACAATTTAGAGTATATACTTGTATGTGAACTATCTTTTTTCCTGAATGCTTTCTGAGAACTGACCATACATTTTATTTTTATATCTTCATACTTCCTTGATGAGTAGACAGATACTAGTCAGTAAATAATTCATTCAATAACATGTCATATAGGTTACAGTGTAGCATGCTGCTGTTTCCCAAGTGCTTAGAATTGATACCATTTTTTCCTAATACAAACCTTGTGAAGGGAGTGAAATCTCCATCTGCAAATAGATAACCAAAATGAGGCTCAAATACATGAAATGCCTTCCCAAAGATCATAATTTCTAAACAACAGTGATATATGAAAGGGGAATGCTAGAAAATGATCCCTTAGTAACCTCTTTCCATATTTACCAAGTAAACCACTCCATAAGAAACCCCTCTTTAAATCCTGTCTCCTCAAATTTCTACTCCACGTCAACACACTTCGGTTTATCATTTGTCACGTGAAAATAGCTGCTATTCATTTCATGGAATTGTTGGGAATATTCTGTGGCTATTTAAAATTAATTAAAATGTAAAATGCAGTCCCTCTGCTACACTGTCCACATTTCAAGTGACTAGTGGTTACCACTTTGGAAAGGATAGATAACAGAACATTTCCATCGTTGCAGAAAGTTGTATTGGATAATGCTGTGCCAGAGCTAGGACTAGCCAAAGACCAGAGAAAGCAATATGCATGAACTGAAAACCCAGGCCAGTGCCTGGCTGGTTTCCAGTGGGAAGATTTACTGAGTGAGTGGAAAGCAAGCTGATCTTTGGAACAGTGACATCACAAAGCACAGCTCACAATGGCTCTGGAACACCTAGGCTCCCAGGCCACTCCCCCTAACTCGTATCTAGATTCCTGAAGCCTCTGCCCATGTAGTTCCTGGAGCTGCTGTCTTATTAAAATGCCACCATCTTCACCTTCATCTGCTACCTGGGACAGCCTGTTAGATTCTCTCTCTCTGAGCACAATATGGAATTGGATACAAGCAAATATTCTGGGAGAGACAAGTGCACCTCAGCAAACAAGTCTGGGGATACTAGATAATCTTGCTCCGACTGTGCAAACCATCCTGGGGATTTCCTTTCTGATCGTGTTGGGAATAGGATTATATACCTTATGGAAACGAAGTATTCGATCAATTCAGGTTATACTCTTTTGTTTCAAGAAATTTAAATAGTTATAAATTGAAATTCGATTAGTTCTCTCTCATATTGCTGCCACCCAGATTTAAGACCGTGCAGACGAGCAAAGGTGAACACTTGTCTTTTTAGTTGGCTGAAACTAGGTTATCTTTGAAAACCTCCACCAATTAGGTTTGGGGCATAAAAATGCTCTTTATCATGATGGTCTGGCTTACCTGTTATAATAAAATAGATCAAACTAGTTCGTAACCTGAGAAAGCAGCTTTACTCTCTAATTTGATCACTTACTCATCTTTGAGTGCCTACTATGTTTATGGTATAGGCACTGTCACATAACTGGGATCTTGGGTATGGCCTTTCTGTCCTTACTATGCCATTGCTCTGTAACTGATAAGGAGGCATATGTATTCACTAAGTCATCACAATGTTTTCATTATTGTGTTTCAACAAGATAAGTCTCCATAAATATACAGGGCCTTTTTTTGGGAATACGAATTTAACTGGCTGAGATTGTAAGAAACATTTAAGACTTTACGTACTTCTATTTAATCACCAATAATAATTGTTTATTTACAATATAGTCAAACTGCCTTGAGAATCCCAATTCCATGAAATAGATGGAGGTTATTTTCACATGACAAATGAAAAAACTGAAGTGCATTGAGGTTCAGTAGAAATTTAAGGAGACAATTTAAAGAGGGCTTTCTTAAAGAGTGATGAGTTTACTTAATGCAGTGTGAAGTTATTATTGGATCATTTTATAGCATTCGCTTGTTTTCATATGTCACTATTGTTTAGGAATCATGGTCACAGGCCTTTTTCTATCTTAACCCGTCAAAACTGCATAGGCCAGGTGAGGTGGCTTATTCCTGTAATCCCAGAACTCTGGGAGGCTGAGGCAGTAGGATCACTTGAGGCCACGAGTTCAAGACCAGCCTAGGCAACAGAGTGAGATCTCAAAAAAACCAACCAACCAATATCCCCCACCCCCGCCACCGCCAATCCTGCATACTAGCCAGGGCAGGGATCATCAGATTATCATCTCCATTTTGTAGGTAAGGGAACTTTGTTATCACCTGCCCAAGTTCACATAGTTTGTAAGAGCTGACAAACCCAGTTTTTAGTATTCCAAATTCAGTTCTCCAAAATCTCATTTAATGTAAACCAGCTGTCCTAAATCCTCAACAGGAATGTGTTTGTGTATACATATATGTACATATACATATGTGCACATATTTTAATTAGCTAATTGAATGTAAGGCAAGAAAACAAACTCTTATCTAATTCTGAGTTTACCTCAATCAGTAAGATGAGCTTGCAGCCCTCCAGACAGCTCAGCCAAGAAAAAGAGGTAGTATAACAGAGTGGTTAATAGCTTAGGCCCTGAAGTCAGACTGCTTGGACTTAAATCTTTGTTGCATCACTTGCTCTGTGACCTGAGAGCTGTCACGTAACCTCTAAGCCCATTTCCTTATCTGTAAGATTGACTTGCTAGCAGTGCTTCCCTCCTAGGGTTGTTGTGAGGATTAAAGGAAATATTGTAAGTATAAAGTTTAGCACATATTCAATATATAGTGCCAGTTATTATAAGAAAAAAAATGATTGGTTTTATTCTTATCCTGGCAGGAATCTGTCCTAGTATATACCTTAAAAAAAATTTTTTTTTGACAGGGTCTTGCTATGTTCCCCAGGCTGGAGTGCAGTGGCTATTCACAGGTGCCATAATGGCACACTACAGCTTCAAACTTGCCTCAAGTGATCCTCCCATCTCAGCCTTCCTAGTAGCTGGGACTATAGGTGTGCACCAATGTGCCCTGCTCTGTCCTAGTATATTTTGAAAACTTTTCCATGACCAGGAAATCCAGTTTTTCGGACTGTTTAGAAGTAAGAATTCCTGGATTTCAGTCTGGCCTCTACTATGTATGACCTTGGACAATGACAGGGTCCAAACTGGAAGGTATATAAATAATTATCCACTTATGTTTTTTCTGCATAAATAGGTCATGCATAGGCAAGGTAACTTCTAGCCCAGGATGTGGCAGACATTCAGCAAATGGTATCTATTATTATAGTCTTAATTAATTAATTAAATGCAAATAATAATCCCTGACCTGCATCTCTCTCCAGTTTGTGGTAAAAATAAAAGGAAAAAATAGGTGTGAAAATGTTTTTTTAAATGGAAGCCTTGGCGTCAGAATGAGGAATTGTTACTCTTTGCTTTGCATCTATAGTAAATTGTGGCATTTCACATGAATAAGCAAGTAACACTCAGGTTCTGTTGTTTCATTTTAGAAAACCTTGTTGTTTGTAATCACACTCTACAAAATTTACAAGAAAGGCGCAGATTTTTTTCAGGCTTTGCTAGCCAACCCAGAAGGGAGTGCTTTCCAACTTCAAGACAGTAATAATCTCTTCCTGTCCTTGGGTCTGCAAGAGAAAATTTTGAAAAAACTTCAGATTGTGGAAAACAAAGTAAAGGACCTGGAGGGGATGATCATTGCTCAAAAACCTGATACAAAGAAGGAGTGCTCCTCTGAGCCCTACTGCAGCTGCTCCGACTGCCAGAGTCCCTTGCCCACATCGGGGTTTACTTCCACATCTGAAATGTGATGGACTCCAGTCTTTTCCAGAAAAGCACTGTTTCCCTCATGTGTGCAGTGGTATATCAATAAAGATAGAGAACTATATTGAAACGACCTTGCAAGGACTGGCTCTCTATTTAGTAGGGCAGATCTACTTGTGTGGTGGGATAATGTGGGGTTATAAATGTGGTAGTTAAAAATGTCTCTGGGACTGTGGTGCTCGCTCAGCAGGCTGGAGAGCGTATGCAGCTGTATCAGAACGGAGAGCCAGACTGGAACTGAACGGGTGCGGAAAGAAGCAGAGTGGTCAGGGACATGGCCTCGAGGTCCATGTGGAAGGGGTTGGACTGGATATAACAAAAAGCAGGAAAGTGCTATTTGAGGGCTGTGCTATGGGCTGTCCTATAGAAGTGGGCTGGCCCCTGTGCTGGTCCTTGGCCTAAAAGTAAATATGTGGCCCAGGGGTCTCCTGCATTAATTACTCAAAGGTGGGCAATGAATATGAAGTAGACCGACATAAAGGAGACTGTTTAATTTTTACCCAGCTTTTACTGATACCTATTGTAGGCTAAGCATTGTAACAATGCCTGAGACTCTGCCTCAGTGCTTCAGGAGCACTCAGTTTGACTGGATGGACAGGTAATTTCAGAATGGGCAATTATAATACAGTGGGGTCACATCATCTTGAACTAAAGTAAATTCTCCTTGACAGGGAAGAAAAAATGGAGGCATTCTACTCAATGAATGTGTACCCAGATGAGAGACACAGAGAGAGATGGCCTACTCGGAGGTGGCAGTTCTCTCAGCAGGTCTCAGATTCCACAAACCTTATAGTGTGTGCACTTTTGACACAATAAATATGATCATGGCCATTTGAAACACAAACACTTTGTAAATATTTGGCACCTGAGTGAAATATTTCTTTTGGTGAGAAAATAGTGATTTGTTGCCATTCTGGAGAAAAATTGGCTATGCTGGTCAGCAAGAGACAATATAGCAATCTTCCAAGTGACTTCTCCCTAAGGGATTTCCAAGGGTAATTTTGACCATTTGTAATTTCTGCCTGGTGCCCTGGTGTTAAAATGCTACCCCTGTGTAAGATGAGACTTCATTGTACAGTGTACCAAGTGCAAAAACAGGTGGGTAAATACAGGGTGGGGCCAGGAAAGGCCCTGCATTGAATTCTCCCATAAAGGATAACATAGGCAGACAATGAAATGGAAGGTATTCCCCTTGGTGGGATCATCATGGAGGTACACATAAAAAGGATGGCTTAGCTGGGTGTAGTGGTGCATGCCTATAGTCCCAGCTACTTGAAAGGCTGAGGTGGGAGGATCGCTTGAGCCCAGGAGTTCGAAGTTACAGTGAGCTATGATCAAGCCATGGCACTCCAGCCTGAGTGAGAGAGCAAGACCCTGTCTCTTTAAAAAAAAAAAAAAAAATGGATGGTTTGCCTGGGGAACAAGGAGAGTTTTAGGGTGGCTGATGCACCAAGTATTTCCAAAGCTACAATTAAAGATTTTGGCTTCAGGGTAAGACACACTAACCTCGTCCTCAAATCTGCTTTAATTCATGTGTTGGACAGAATAGATGGGAGTTAACAAAGTGCACCGTCTGATGGTTTAGGTGAGAGGTTTGTTATTGTGCTGCTGATGGGGTGCTATATCAATCTTTTAAAGTGAATCTCTCAATTTTTGTGCTGTCTGAATTTCATTTCAGTCATCTTGTCTTGGTTATCCCTCTGGTGTATATCAATGGAAAGTGTTAGAAGAAGGGCCTTAATATTCACATTTGTACTATATGGTATGGGCTTTGCACTATTGGACATGGACCATTATAGGTTTTTTAAGAGGGAGTAACATGGATTTACTAGTTTGCCTGGGAAACAGACTGTGGAATGAGCTAGAAAGTAGAATGAGCCAAATGCAAAAGAAATAACAGGTTGGCTGCTCCTATTAAGGTGCACAGTGTGGTAAGAAACTGATGGAGTCACCTCATTTCTGGCTCTCAGCTCCTGAGAAAGGATGTGTGATTCACACCACAGTAATAACAGGCTGAGTATTCAAGTATTCATTCCCAGTGGTGATCATTCATTTCTTGTGACCAGAGCACTTACAGCCAGGGTATCAATTAAGGGACCTTGGATGCTTGGTAAGTGGAGAATCAAGGCAAGATAAGGGAAGAGCTTGAAAGCTATTTTATCATTTAGGTTAGATGGAGTAGGTGAACTACTCCCACAGCAATGTCTACCACTCTAGGGAGAAAAATCCTTATCCCCCGAATTCAATCTTTATTCTTTGGCAAAATCCTGCCAACAGCCTATTTTGAGGCTCCCATTTTTAGACTCCACACAGATCAGCCCCTCTATTAGCACTGTCTTTCTGAAAAAGGGAACACATGATTATTTACCTTCCATAATTCACTTTTCTCTCCACTGCCGATCACCCTAGTCCAAGCCATCATCTCTCACCTGGATTCTTAAAATGGCCTCCTAACTACACTCCCTGCTTCCCTCTGTATCCCCATTAAATTTATCTCCACACAGTAGCCAGAGGGATGATCACTCCTCTGCTCAAAATCCTGCAATGGCTTATTCTTTCATTGTGAGTGAAAGTCAAGTTCTTGACTGAAAGACTGTGAATGATGGCATGATCTACATTCCCCCTCCTCACTCTCTCTACTCTTCTTCCATTCTCTTACCATTCCTCAGATATACTAAGCATTGGCCAACCTGGGGGCCTTTGCACTTGCTGTTCACTCTGATTGGCATTTTCCCCAGATATCCACATGGCTTCTTCTCTTATTTTGGGGCACTAAGGGGGTCTCAAATGCCAGTTAATCTGAGAGGCTTTCCTTGACCATCTGAAGTAAAGTAACATCCCTCCCACCAACATGCTGTATTCCCCTTTCCCTGCTTTTTCTTCCTACCACTTATCACCTCCTCCACTTTTAGTGTTAGATATTTGCTTATTACCTGTGAAACACTCCATCTGCCTCAGCCCACTAAGAATGTAAGCTCCGGGAACAGCGTCTGGTATTTCACAGACACTCGATATTTGTTGAGTGAGTGAATCCCAGTTAGTCTTGGTTTTTTGAAATTTCACCCTTGCTTTCTGTTCCTCTATTTCTTCAGACACATGTGACAGATCAATGTTATGATGTCATTCTCCCAAGTGGTAGCTAACCTTTATTGGGCAATCACTCAAACCCATATATGAATTTTCTCATTTGATCCTAACAATACGAGGAGACAAATATGTATGATTATTCTCATTTTACTGATGAGGAACTGATGCACTCAGATTTTAAGTAACTTGCTAATATGTGGTACAGCTGTGACTGGCACTCGAGCAGCTTGACTCTAATCCTGTGTTCTTAGCCACAAAGTTTGGGTGGCGGAAGCTTCTGTGAGGCTTCAGACTCACAGACAGGTGAAGACAAGAGTGAATAGGGCATAGCAATTTTAGCCCAAGGGAGAGAAAATTATTACAAAAAGTGCTTATCCTCTCTTATATTTAAGTTGATGCCTAAAAGTTTTTGTCATATATTTTAAATAGTTGCAATGGATGTAGATACTGACTTTTTAAGATAAAACTATTAAATCACTTGTTTTGTTTTTTGTTTTTTTTTTGAGACAGGGTCTCCCCAGGTAGAGTGCAGTGGCATCATCATAGTTCACTGCAACCTCAAACTCCTGGGCTCAAGCGATCCTCCTGCCTCAGCTTCCTGAATAGCTGGGACTACAGGTGTGTGCCACCATGTCCACCTAATTTTTCTATTTTTAGTAGAGAAAGGGTCTTGCTCTTGCTCTTGCTCAGGCTTGTCTTGAACTCCTGAGCTCAAGCGTTCCTCCTGCCTTGGCCTCCCACAGTGTTAGGATTACAGGCATGAGCCACCTCACCTGGCCAACTGTTAAATCACTTTTTATAACATTTCAACATAATCTAAATAATTGAACATCCACCATCATCCATTAAAAAATATACAAATGAGCTCTTCAACATTGTTCTTTTATCATCTCTAATTTATAAGGTTCTATTCTCCCATAAAAATGTTATTCAAATGTAATACTTAGATGTTTGAAAAACCTTTTATTGCTCACTTCTTCGCAATCAAAATATGTATTAAAATAAAATTTAAAAAATTCCTGTCACTATATAGCTGTTAGAAGTCTTTTGAATTGAGTAATCATCATAATAATCTTTAGTATATAGCTGATCAAAATGACACAAGACAAATTTTGATAACACATAAACATAAAAGGTAAAATTCTATTAGGACTACATCTCTTGGTGAGATGAATGGGGCTTTCCCACCAATTATTTCATGTATTTGGATGAATATTTCTTTTTTTATTTTATTTCATTTTATTTTTTATTTTATTTTATTTCTGAAACAGAGTCTCGCTCTGTTGCCCTGGGTAGAGTGCAGTGGAGTCATCATAGCTCACTGCAACCTCAAACTCCTGGGCTCAAGTGATCCTCCTGCCTCAGCCTCCTGAGTAGCTGGGACTACAGGTGCATGCCAGGACACCTAGCTAATTTTTTCTATTTTTAGTAGAGATGGGTCTCGCTCTTGCTCAGGCTGGTCTCGAACTCCTGAGGTCAGACAATCCTCCTACCTTGGCCTCCCAGAGTGCTAGGATTACAGGCGTGAGCCAGCACGCCCGGCTGAATATTTCTTTTTTATGAACCTGACATTATGAACATAAGACTATTTCTTACTGCTAGATTAACAGAGTTCAGTTTCAATTTTATTCCTTTCTTGTTTTCATAGATACACGTGCCGAGAAATATTATTCACATAAATAGATGGGAATACTAGTAGTTTTGTTGTAGGAATGTCAATCAATTCTTTGGTTTCTTTCTGAGTTATATGTCAAATATCAAACAGTGTTCTTGCATCAGCTGACAACTCAATTAAGTCCACCATTAATTTTGTTGAAAGCAAAGCACTGGAAAACTGACTTGCAAAAGAATTTATCATGCTGTTATTAGAGTCATTCATTTTCTCAAGTGACTTTTAATTATACTAATTGCTCTCAGAAGCATTTAGGCAAGGTTGAGAAATTTGAGATATCGTTAATTTCAACACATCTTTAGCATTACAATATCACAGTAATTTAAATATATTTTAGTTGTAGCTATAGATTTAGCTCAACTTATTGTAAATAATCATGCAAATTAGCAACACCATTCTGTCAAACCACTTAACCAAATCAGATTTACTTTCGGTCAGAAAAATTCTAACTTCATTTTTCAAGTCGAATAAATGTGTTAACAGGCGTCCCAGTGATCACATTTAACTTCTGAATTCCAAGACATAAATAGCATGGAGCCTTGATACGAATTTGTCCCCCAAATAAAGTAAGGTACTTTTCATTTCAGATATTTCTAACCCACGTTATCCTTGCCTTGTTCCAGGGCACTCTCTCAGGCAAAATGCCGCCTCTGACTACACTGGGGTGGATGAGACAAGATCTTTAAATGAAAATTCCCATCACTACCGTCCACTCTCTAATATGTTTGAATTCAGAACACCCCAATACAGGGCAAAATACTCCATTTTTAATGCCTTGTCTGGCTTGTAAGGTATCAGGGAAGCACACAGCACCGTCTGAACGGCACTAGGTTAGAGGAATGATTTTTAGAACCTGGGAAGTCAGCTGCTCTCCCATTCTTCCCAGCTACCTCAGGGCGGGAGTGGCGGCCCACTCCGAGACAGTTCCGGCTAAGCCCCGACTACCAGTTGGCTTGTCCCGGGCGGGGAAAGATGGCCGGGCAGATGCCGCGGCCCAGTCAGGACAAGCCGCTGACCCCAGAGATGGAATTGCCGCTCTGGAGATTAGAAAGCGCACTCTGCCGCGCTAAAGGGCCCAGGACGAAAGCCAGAACCCCGGGCAAGAACCCAGTGGAAAGATAGGGGAAGACTGTTGCTGTAACGCAGCCCAGAGACGGCCGGAAGTCGGCACCAAGGGCTCCCCAACTCTTTGAGCCGGAAGTGAGGAAGGTGGGGCTTGTCCTTTGCCCGCTGAAGCTAGGAGGCACGCGGGGAGTCGGCAAGGGGAAGAGTGTTTGTGTGACACTGCCGGCGGCGCGGAGAGGGTGGGATGGGGGCGGGTGTCGGTGTAGGGGCACACGGAAGGGACGGATATCGCTGTGACACCTCAGGGACGCTCTGAGGGGACGGATGTGTGGCACGGGTGCACGCTGAAGGAGCCGGCGGAACCGGGTGGCCATGGGGATGTGGGCATCGCTGGACGCGATGTTGGAGATGCCGGCCGAGAAGCGCATCTTCGGGGCCGTGCTGCTTTTCTCCTGGACAGTGTATCTTTGGGAGACCTTCCTAGCACAGCGGCAGGTGAGCCTAGGCAGGGCCCCCTGACCCCAAACCAGGCCAGCCGTAAGCGAACCTCGGCCTCGACCCTGAGTCCCTTGATGATTGGTGCAGTTCCAGCACCAGTAGTCTCTACCCTGTGGTCCCTACTGAGTCTCCTAACTTGGCCCGATGGCGAGCTGTGGCTTTGAACTGGTCTTGGTGCCTCAGGGAAGTTTCCTGTAACGTTATCATGGGACCCAAGCCGTTTAGGGCCTGAAGAAAGGGAAGGGCTGCTACCTTACCAGGCTTGAACTCTTGTGTCTGCCCTACGGTTTCCTTAGGATCCTTGGGGCCCAGGCTTAGCTTCCTTTATCTTTGGCATAATCCTTTAAGACAAGTTGTTAAAAAAAAAAAAAAAAAAAAAAGGGAGAGAGAGACATCGCTAAAATTTTAGACAAACTTCCCCATGACATTTGTGTAATCATGCTTAACCACCAGGATTTTCCGGTCTTTCCAAGCACCTGCACTCCTTTTTTCCTCCTTAAAGTGCATATATTGTTTTTGCCCCCAAAATATCTCTTTTTTAAAAAACAATTCAGAGTATTACAGGAGTACAAACGTTTTGGTTACATGAATTGCCTTTGTACAGTTTGAGTCAAAGTTATAAGTGTTTCTATCACCCAGATAGTGTGTATGTACGCATTAGGTGTGAATTTACCCATCCTCTCCACCCCCCCTTTCATGTGCTTGATTTTCGTTGAATTTTAGTACGATATGTACACATAAGTATTGATCATTTAGTTCCAGTTTAATAGTGAGTACACGTGGTGTTTGTTTTTCCATCCTTGCCATACTTAGGAGGATGGTCTCCAGTTCTATCCAGGTTGTTACAAAAGGTATTAGTTCACCGTTCTTTATGCCTGAGTAATACTCTATGGTATACATATACCACATTTTATTAATCCATTAATGTATTGATGGGCACTTGGGTTGTTTCCACGTCTTTGTGATTGTGAATTGTGCTGCTATAAACATTCGAGTGCAAATGTCTTTTTTATAAAATCAAGAAATACTTGTTTTTCATAAAAGAATCTTCATTATTTTTGTTTAAAAAATTAAAACAGTAAAGTAGAAAGTGAAAGTTACTTAATGACAATTTCCTAGAGATAACCATAACTAACAGCTTGATGGATTAGAGATCTGAACTTTTAAATGAGATTGACTTCAAGTTCAAGTGACAGTTTCTTGGCAGTCTCTCACTGCTGATTTGCTTTACCTACCTTCACTCTTATGTGTTGTCACTGAACTATGTTGTTGACGGTTCTGAAAACCTTTCTCTTTTTAAGTGCTGCAACTCTTTTTCTTGAGCATTACAGTCTTTATCTTCTGTAAATTTCTTCTCTTGGTTTACATTCTACATGAATGTTTAAACTGCAAATTTAATTTTTTTCTGTATCTGTCAATGTCTGAATTATGTCTCAATCTCTTCCTTTAGTCCAAGATATTTAAAGGTAAGTGTTAAGCTGTATAGCTAGGTACTCTGACATAGCTCTTTGGATAGCTTGGTATAGAATCTTGCTGGCCTAGCAAAGACCTTTTTCATAAAGTAAACAAGTGTTTGGTGTCTAAATTGGGGAGATGAGGTACTGAATTCCTTTAATAATAAGCCCAGTTATAGTAGCTACTTTGTGGTAGTATCTTTACTGTGTTATACTTTAATGTAATGCTCTCAGCTTTTAGTGGCATCCAAAAATATATACAGAAAGCATGTATTGTAAAACTGTTATAGAAGATGCAGTCCATATATTGTTTGGTTCTCTGCATTATGTTCCATGGGCTGAAATTACCTTTTAGAATTTCGCATAATGAGAAAGTTGGTCTTTCTTGGAGAACTGATGTGTTTCTATTTGGCATTCCCAAAATTTTCCTTAATTTGGTGTCTAGGACCAGATTTAATGACCAGCCTCAATATCTGTTAATACTTGTGGTTAACATGTTTGCTCCTTTTCTTGAATTTTGTTTTCTGTATTATAGAACTTAGGTGATACTGTTACAAAGTTGTGACGTTACAACTTGGTTTTACATTTACAAAGTGAAGTGTAATGACAACCTGATTTTAATTTTACTTAGCTTATTCTCTTGTTCTGCTTTTACCTTCTGCACCAGTTGTTTCATTGGTCAGTATACTTGATCAAGTGCAATATTTGTGCACACATATAACAAATTCAACAGGCATAAGTGACAAGTTATTGCTATAAACCATTCAATGTTTCATCTTAATTGATTATTGTAATAAATAATTGACCTTTTGTTAAAGTGTTTTTTTCAAAATATTTCAGAGAAGGATATATAAAACAACAACTCATGTACCACCGGAGTTAGGACAGATCATGGATTCTGAAACATTTGAGAAATCTCGACTATATCAACTGGATAAAAGTACTTTCAGCTTCTGGTCAGGACTTTATTCTGAAATTGAAGGCACTGTGAGTAATTTACTTCTTCAAGACAGTCTCAAATTGTTTAATACTTTGTAATGTTTGTTTTCATTTTTGTATTTTTGTGACACAAAAGAGGGTACCGCATCTACAAGTCCCAGAATGCTTTCTTAACCTTCGTTATTGTTAGTAATGGGTGTGGAACAAAAGAGGCAGAAACATAACTGTTTAGTCAATTGAAAATTGTAGAATATGGTAACTGTCACCCAGGGAGAAAAAGATCCTATTCCATTAGGGTCCAGCTGAGATGTCATCTCTTCTAAACAACGATTTAAAATTCTCCCTGCCTGTCAAGTGTGGATAAGGAAGCATCCTATCATTATTCCTGTCAAAGTACTTATCACAATGTGTTGAATTTGCCTGTTTAGTTGGCAGACTGGCAGTTCTTAAAGAGTACTTTAAGGTCTTGTTCATCATTTTATACCTAGTTCCTGGCCTATAATAAGCACATAATTCCTTCTTATTGAATAAAACAATGAATGCCAGGCCATTTTTACTTAGTAAAACAAAGGGCCAGTCTTACGCCCATGCTAAGAGAGGCTGTATAGTGTAGAGCAATATTTTTTAATCTTTTTTTTTTATAGTATCCCTTCCCCCTTCCCCTGCAGCCATTTTAGACATTTTTTTCGTAATCTCATCCTCCATGAAATTTTAACACTACAGATATATTGTGTATCTATTTCAGTACTATGTGTACGTATATCTGTGCTTTATACATAAAAAAGAGTAAGATTTTTTTCCACCCCCAAGAACAATTGAAAGTGCATGGTACAGAGGTTATGAGCAGATTCTAAGTCCAGGGAGCTTGAGTTTGGATCTCATCTATACCACACCAGCTGTATGACTTCAAGCTAGTGACTCAACATTTATGTGCCTCAGTTTTCTCATCCATAAAAGTGGTATGGTAATAATAGTTCCTTATTCATAGTGTTGTTGAGAGGATTAAATGAGTTAATATGCATAAGATGCTTAGAACAGTGCATGGTCTGTTGTAAGTGCTCCGTAAGTATTGGCTATTATTATTTTTTCATCCTCCTGCTTATCATCATTATTCCTCCAGAACTCTTTTAGACCCACCAGTACCACTAAGAGAAAGATTCCCAAGTTGAAAATAATTGTGATCGGCTACCATAATTGTTTCATGAGTTGTAGAAAAGAAACTGGCTCTATTAGCTTTTTTAAAGTGATGACAAAATTGTCTAGCTAGTCACAAAATTTTCCTTGACAAATGTGGAATAGTAAGATTAGTGGGGTTTGATCCAGGTTATTAGAAACTGCTCCCATTTCCTCAAGGTGATGGAAAATGGCAAAAGCTTCTGGAAGAGTTAAAATACTGATATTTAGAAAAATTAATACATGATTTGGAAAATACAATCACATTGTTTTTTGGGAGACACAGCTATTGCTAGTAGTTATTCTTTTTACTATTTACTTTTTTGGCCAGGCCGGTGGCTCACGTCTGTAATCCTAGCACTCTGGGAGGCCGAGGCAGGAGGATTGCTTGAGCTCAGGAGTTCGAGACCAGCCTGAGCAAGAGTGAGACCCCATCTACTAAAGATAGAAAGAATTAGCTGGGCAACTAAAAATAGAAAAAATTAGCCAGGCATGGTGTGTACCTGTAGTCCCAGCTACTCGGGAGGCTGAGGCAGGAGGATTGCTTGAGCCCAGGAGTTTGAGGTTGCTGTGAGCTAAGCTGATGCCATGGCACTCTAGCCTGGGTAACAGAGAGAGACTCTGTCTCAAAAAAAAATTTTTTTTATTATATTTTTACTAATCCAAGGCTGGCTTAGTTATTGACATATTGAAGATTATTAGTATTAAAACTTGATGTCTTCCAATCAAGCCAGGAAAGGAAGCATTATTGTGGATTAAATTTGGCTTTAGTTAATTGATCTGAATATTTCTTCTGTTACGGACAGGGCTTAAGTAGGAAATCAGCCGTCAGAGAGACATAGAAGTAGAGGTGGTGAATTTAGACACCACCTTTCTGATGTTTGCTCCTTGAAAGTTCTTTGACTTATCCCTACAGGGCCACGATGATGTGACAGAAAAAGCATTTTCAGTCTCCTTGGTTGTCACTAGTAAATATTAAATAGTTCTAGGGATCATGGACAATAGCTTGGTAATTATGGTTGGTGACTATGGGAATGGCAGTTTGTTCTAGGAGATGATACGAAGAACACTTACATAAAGTGAGAGCTTTGTAATGCTCTGTGGCTCAAACTAGAAGCAATACTGATGGGCTAAGACTGGGAACAGTAATAGTTAATAGTCATGATTTTCACTTTATACAAAGTTTTTACATTGTTTTGATTGATGTTTATAAAAGGATAGGAATTATTATTCCCTTTTTATGGATAAGGAAGCAAAGGCTCAGAGAAATTAAAGGCTTGCCATTTAATGGTCAAGGGATGTGCTGATAGGTGGCAGAACTAGATTTCAAGCTCTGCTCTTCTGAGTCTTTAAAATTACATTGAAGAAACCATTCTTGAAACTCTAAGGACTGCAACATGAATGTGCTAAATTTATCTCTGGGGAATTAGTGGCTACGTTTACCAATGTATAGGAGACACATTTTGTGATACTCTGCAACCCTGTTCTGTTTGGAAACAAGTTCATTAACTCCTATTTTGTGTTGATTAAAATTAATAGGTTTGTATGTTTTGGTCACAAAGAACAAGTGAGAAGATTAACTTAGACTTTTTTGCCTTGATACTTTCTCCCTGAGGGAGCCTAAACAGAGGCTTCATATGATCAATTATGGGTACCACCGTTCACATAAATATGACAGAGCAGCCAGCCTCTCTGAGACTGACTTTCCTTGATATGTCACAGATGTCAATAAAGAGTTCACTTAAGAAATGGAATGGTTGGAGAGTGGGGTAGACAGACCAGAAAAGTTTAAATTGTTGCTTCTCCAATTTCTGCCTGTTTCTATGTGAGCAGTTTTACCTTTTTGAGCCTGTTTTTCTCATCTTAAAAATGAGAAGTGGGTGTGGGGCATGGTGGCTCATGCCTATAATCCTAGGGCTCTGGGAGGCCAAGGTGGGAAGATCGCTTGAGCTCTGGAGTTCCAGACCAGCCAGAGCAAGAGCAAGAGCAAGACCCCATCTCTACTAAAAATAGAAAAATTAGCCAGGAGTTGTGGCAGGCACCTGTTATCCCAGTTACTCAGGAGGCTGAGGCAGGAGGATCACTTGAGCCCAGGAGTTTGAGGTTGCTGTGAGCTGTGATGACACCATGGCACTCTACCTGGGGCAACAGAGTGAGACTCTGTCTCAAAAAAATAAATAAAAATAAAATAAAATGAGAAGTGGGTATGGTTTATGGCATGGACTAAGTAGTAAGGTAATGTAAACGAAATAGTATAGTGTTCAACACATAGCAATTACTTAGTCATTGGGTTTCTTTGAGCAAGTTACTTTAACCTCTCTGAGTTACCTCATCTACAAAATAATGATAACTATACTCTCTGCCCTGCCTACTTTTCAAAACTGTAGTGAAACAATAGAATATGTCAAAGCACTGGAATTGTTTTTATTGGAATCATTAAATCTTACCATAGAACAACCACAGAAGCATGATCAATGAGATTATCAAGATAGAGAAATATCACAGTCTACTGTGCTTTTTTTTTCAGTTTCCAAAGGAAATTAAACAAGGTTTGGAACATCAGTTTCCAGATGCATTTATAGATCATTCAAAGTTCATATTAAAACTACCCTTGATACTTATTTAAAAGCTGGGTGTTTCATAATAGTTGTTCTAGCCTTTTACCAAAAGCATTACAAATCTTTAATTTTACATTATTTATTAGTATTGGGGGTAGGATGAAGGAAATGCCATCCCAGGTCAGTGAGCTCAACAACTAAGCATATGTCAAACAGTGGTGATAAAGCATGTCTTTTGGAAAAACAAGGTTGATGTCCAAGATTGACCTGGACATAGAGTTAGGGGAGCCTTTAAAAAAGCAATTTATTAAAACAGTGATTCTCTTTTCTTTATTCTTTTTTCTTTTTAATGGCTTTCTGACTAGTCATCTTTTTTTTTTTTGAGACAGAGTCTCACTCTGTTGCCCAGGCTAGAGTGCCATGGCTCAGCCTAGCTCACAGCAACCTCAAACTCCTAGGCTCAAGCAATCCTTCTGCCTCAGCCTCCTGAGTAGCAGAGACTACAGGCATGCACCACCGTGCCCGGCTAATTTTTTCTATATATTTTTAGTTGTCTAGCCAATTTCTTTCTATTTTTTAGTAGATACGGGGTCTTGCTCTTGCTCAGGCTAGTCTCAAACTGCAGAGCGCAAGTGATCTTCCCGCCTTGGCCTCCCAGAGTGCTAGGATTACAGGCGTGAGCCACCTCGCCTGGCCTAAAACAGTGATTTTCAAACTTTAGTTTACATCGGATTGACCTGGAGACTACTGGGCCCCACCTGAGTTTCTGATTCGGTAGGTCTGGGAAGGGGCCTTAGAGTTTATTTGCATGTCTAACAAATTCCCAGAAGCTGCTGCTGTTATGCAGAGACCATATTTGAGACCCATGGTATTAAACCAATCCAAAATACTGAGAAAAATATAAAAGATGGATAGTATAAAGTGTGGGTAAGATTGTGGGAAAACAGAAACACTCAAATACTGCTGATGGGAGTGTAATTTGGTATAAACACTTTAGGGAACAAGCTGATAATACCAAATAAAGATAAAGTTCACCATGAATGGATCTAAAAAAATGTAGATTATAAATAGCAAATTATAGAATGATGAGTAAAATTTGATGTCATTTATATACATTCTTAGAAAACATACATAAATCTCACTATATTATTTATAGATACATATATAAAAATGGAAAGTAGATTGGCAGGATACCCATGAAATAAGATAGTGCCCAAAACCCTCAAAACCGTCAAACCACAAGGAACGACGTCAGAAGTCATGGGAATATTGTGCTTCTAACCAAGGAATGTGATTGATTATTTTGTTCCTGAGCTCCTATTGAAAGAAAAAATAAATTGATTGCTCTTGACAAAATGAGTTCCACAAACTTAGCATTTATTTTGGGAACTAGAATTTCTTAAGCATGCATTCTTTTCAAATTTTGAGCTGCTTCCTGGTTTCTAATGTCCTGGTGATTTGGTCAATGTCTGTTTTCACTTAATCTGCCCAGGACAAAGGGTAGTGAGTGGTGCTGAGGGAGGGGCTTACTTCTATGAAACCCTGACTCTTAACTCACCTTTTCCTGACTCAGAGAAGATGCAGATTGCCCCATTCCATTCCCCAATTTTGTAAGTGGACATGACTCTCCACTTCCGTACTTTGTCCTGATTGAAGAGGACTATTTTTTTTTTTTTTTTAACAGAAAAGACAATTATGGAGCCACATAGTGTGGTTCAGATTCCATTTCTGTCACTCCTTAGCTGTGGGACTTTGGACAAGTTGTTTAACCTTTCTAAACTTGGTTCTTGATTCATAAGCTTTTGTCATGGTCTCTTAGCAAAAGTTTTTTTTTTTTTTTTTTTTTTTTAAAGAACGGCTTTATTTTATTTATTTTTTAGAACAGCTTTATTGAGATAATTCACATACCATACGATTCACCTATATATTATATAAAGGAAAAAGCATTGTTTTAACAGTCTAAACTTAGTTATTTCAATGGTTTGTGTTCATCTGAATGCATAGTTAATCCTGAATGAGATAGGTCTTTTTTTTTAAGAGAAAATTATTTTGTCCTTTTTTCTTTATAACATATTCTCTCATATGATAGTTTGTAATACTATTCAAATGTGACCAAGGTATGCTTTGTTTTATAGCTTATTCTTCTCTTTGGAGGAATACCTTATCTCTGGAGACTTTCTGGACGGTTCTGTGGTTATGCTGGCTTCGGATCTGAATATGAGGTATGTAATTCATTAGCATACATTTGTCAGAATTTTTCTTTTTGCTTGGCAAGCTTTATGCTAAAGTTAATTTTTTGTCTTCTACCATCATTAAATTTGCTTCTGTCTCCGTAGTGCTTTGTTACTCATGCTGTATTAGGATAACTCTGGTTACTGTAACAAACCCTAGACTTTCAGTGGTTATCACAACAGTTTATTTCTCAATCACATAATGGCTTAGTTTGAATGTTTTTAGTTAACAGGTGACTTTCCTCCATGTGGTAAGCCAGGGACCCAGTCTCTTTTCATCTTACGGATTTGTCATATAGTGCCTCAGAGACAGTGGAGAATGTATACCCTTTTCTTAACTTCCTTGGCTTCTAAGTGATACCTGTCTTTTGCATTCATATTTCATTGATGAACCAGTCATTTGGTCTCACCCAGATGCAAGGGAGTTGGGAAAGATAGTCTCTGGTTAGGTAGCTACTTCTTAGGAACAGTTGTATGCAGTGAAAGGGGAAGCATGAATTTTTTTGAACCCATGCTAAGCAGGTACTTCTGTGTCACATGCATTTAGCAGATACTTTAAACAAAAAGAGTGTATCTCTTAGAATCTCCATTGAGCTGCTTGAGTTGACTATCCACTCTTCTAAGGAACTGTGCAAATCATTAAACCTGAGCCTACCCACCTATAATGCATGCTATAACACTGCTTCCTGACTTTTCCTTAGAAATTGCCAAGTCTATTATTACCTCCTTCCCAATTGTTTGAAATCATGGATCTCTTCCAGGTGTATAGTACCTTAGACTTTAACTCAGTTCATCCTAAGTCCCTTTTCTGTATACCCTTTTGTAAAGCAGCCGAATTCTTTTTTTTTTTTCTGAGACAGAGTCTCGCTCTGTTGTCTGGGCTAGAGTGCCGTGGCGTCGGCCTAGCTCACAGCAACCTCAAAGTCCTGGGCTCAAGCAATCCTTCTGCCTCAGCCTCCTGAGTAGCTGGGACTACAGGCATGCGCCACCATGCCCGGCTAATTTTTTCTATATATATTTTAGTTGTCCATATAATTTCTTTCTATATTTTTTTTTAGTAGAGATGGGGTCTCGCTCTTGCTCAGGCTGGTCTCGAACTCCTGAGCTCAAACAATCTGCCCGATCCGCCCGCCTCGGCCTCCCAGAGTGCTAGGATTACAGGTGTGAGCTACCATGCCTGGCCAGCAGCCGAATTCTTTTAAGACATCTTCTTCCTGTGAAATCTCTATATCTTCACTTTGATTTTGACTCTTGATTTTGACCTGCCATATGTAGTATGGCAGTTTACTTACATACTCTCTGCATTGTTCCAGAAGCAATTGAAGGTGGTGTCTTATAAATACCATGGCCTGCAATTATCTTGTTTTATTTATTTTTTTACTTTTCATCTATCTCTCTGACAAGAATTTTAAGCTCTAAGGAGACAGAGGCTTTATGCATTTTCTTCACTGCAGTGTCACCAGTGCCTAGAACGAGGCCAATCAGAGTAGGTATTCGATGAATGTTTGTTGAATGAATGAACACAATCCACATACATATGCATATAAAAAGTATTATTTGTCTTAACGGGATCATATTTTATGTAATGTTCTGAGACATTATTTTTGCATTTAACAATGTTTTAGAGATCTTTTCCTGTCTGTTTATATAGGCCTTTGTTTTCTTTAAGGTGGCATGGTACTAGCAGTCTTTGCTTAGTATGATGTACACAAATTTTAGTTACCATAGTTTACTTAAATAACACCAGTCCAACAACACGGTTCAAATTTTAGTTACCATGGTGTATTATGTGAATGGTTGCATAAAGTACAAACTTACCTGCTAGCTCTTCAGTCCACAAATCACTATGCAAATGCTCATGATTGTTAGTGAACAATTATGTCAATTTTTTCAGTCTGTCAGTGATTGGTTATTCCACATCTGTTAATCAGTTGTTCAAAGTGTGTGGTATATAGCTCTCCCATCTATAAAACCCCATGACATTTTATAAAAATGGATGACTGAAAGGGGGAATTGGCCAACAAAGGTGAAAGTGCAGCAAAGAAATGAAAACTTGGCACCGGAAGTGAAATTCAAATCTAACGTAAATGGAATTATAGAAGAAATAGTTGACTCTGGGACTGCTGCCACTGTTACCATTAGACCGCAGGTAAGTGTGCAGCCAGAGGAACTTTGTGAAGGTGACTTTATTGCTATAAATGAGGAAAGTGGTTGTGATAAAAAGAATGGAGATGTTGCAGAGATAGTAATACTGGCAACAACTCTCACATTAAAGGACCTTTTGAAGATATTGGACCTTTTGAAGATATTTCAAATTGAAAGTTCAAAGGATAAAATGTTGGAAGCTGATCTAACCTTAGAGAAGAGTATGACAGTCCACCAAGGCAGAGACAAGATGGTCTAGGCATTGTTCAAGCTATTCTTAAGTCTTTTTACAAAAGGAAAGGTTTTTTTTTTTTTTTTTTAGAAAAGCCACTAATTCTCAATATTTCTAATGTTTTAAATTACAGTGTACTAAAAACATTAGTTTTATTTTTCTATTTTCCTGTACATGTAGAGCTGATGGTGAGAGAGTTTTCAGTATTTTTTTTTTTCTTGAGACAGGGTCTTGCTCTGCATGTATCATTTACTTAATTATTTGCCTATTGGTAGGTTGGTTTCAAATTTCTCTTGTTACAAATAAAGCTACCGTGCACATCTTTTACCTAAATCTTTATGCATATGTGTAAATATTTATGGAATTAACTAGGTCAAAAACAATCTGCAGTTAAAATTTTGATGCTGCCAAATTCCCTCCTAAAACAGCTTTTTTGGTTTATGTTCTTTCATAGTGTATTATGTACTAAAAATGCCCTTTTCCTAGATCTTCACTAATAATTATTACATACATAATCTTTTAATTTTTGCCAGTCTAACAGGGAAAAAAATGTGCTGTTTCATAAAACTTATTGAATGGAAAAGGCAGGTTACAAAGTGACATGAGTAAATAAATGTGTGTGAATATTCATGCAGATTTTTAATGTCACTAGTGTTCTAGTGATGAGCATTTAGATTGGTTCAATTTTTCTCAATTATATACAGTGTTGTGCATTCTTGTACGTATATTTTTGTGCACATATTCCACAGCTAAAAAAAGTCTGAAATAATGTATACCAAAATGCCAAAAATGGTTTTCTCCAGGGAGAATTTGGCAACTTTTATTTTTGCTTATCTCTTAAGAAAATTCAACAATGAGCATGAACTTATTAAAACTATTTTCTATGCAGTGGCTCGTGCCTGTATTCCCAGCACTTTGGGAGGCCAAGGCAGGAGGATTGCTTGAGGCCAGGAGTTCGAGACCAGCCTGGGTAATATAGTGAGACCCCATCTCTATAAAAAATACAAAAAAATTTGCCAGGCATGGTGGCCTATGCCTGTAGTCCCATCTACTCAGAAGCTGAAGCAGGAGGATTGTTGGAGCCCAAGAATTCAAGGCTGCAGCAAGCTGTGATTGGCTAGTGCACTCTAGCCTGTGCGACAGAGTGAGACCCTGGCAGGCCTGGCTAATTTTTAAAAATTTTTTGTAGAGATGGGGGCTTGCTGTGTTGCTTAGGCTGGTCTCAAACTCCTGGCCACAAGCAATCCTCCTGCCTTGGTCTCCCAAAGTACTGGGATTTTAGACATGAGCCACTGCACCCAGCCAAGACTCCACCTCTTAAAAAAAATAAAGAAGAAAAAGAAAAATAGGTGGTCCTCATCTTATCCTAGGCATAAGCAGTGTGTTTGGCAGTACCTTCTGCTTTTCAAAACTACCAACGGGGTCTCATAATCAGTGTCCTTATTTTTGGACAGTGAAATACTGCCTGGCCCTTCTCAGCAAGTAATGGACTTAATGACTCAGAATGCTCCAGAGTTCTGTTGCCACATCATGAATATGAGTTGGAATGAGTGGCCTCATTTCCAAAAAGGGATGAATTATGCCATTATTCAAGATATGTTGGTCTGAGTCGCTCTGCGTTCATGTCGTAGGGCTTTATAATGTTCTGTGTCCTGGAGCCTTGAGGTGTTCACCTACATAGACAGAGCCCAGATCTTGTTGCCTTTGAGAAGCAGTGGGTTAAACCCTTTCTTCTCGATGCCCAGTAGACCTTATTCCTAGAGTATTTTCTTCTTTCTAGGTTAGTTTAGAAATCGTCTGAGAAAAGGTCCTGACGGTTGTATACTCTCATGTCCTCAAGGTGGCTTTCCTGTCACACTTCCTTTTTTCAGCCAGAATATTTTTCTTAACTCAATCACCTTTCTAAACTTTAGCTCGTAGTTGTCTTTTAGGAGTAGAAGGGTCTTTTGTAGAGGAGTTGTGGCAATTAGCATTTTGGGGTCAGGTTATTAAAATCTTTAAAACTGTACTAAGTTTGAAGTATTATATTAGAGAGCTATTTAAAGATTTTTAAGTAGTTAAGTGAGGTTTCAGAGTAATCTGGTATATATGCAGGATGGATTGGAATGGAAGCAACTGTGGGCAGAAAGACCACTTTAAAAGTCTGTTTTAGGCCGGGCACGGTGGCTCACGCCTGTAATCCCAGCACTCTGGGAGGCCGAGGCGGGAGTTCGAGACCAGCCTGAGCAAGAGCGAGACCCCCGTCTCTACTAAAACTAGAAAGAAATTAGCTGGACAACTAAAAATGTATATAGAAAAAATTAACCGGGCATGGTGGCACATGCCTGTAGTCCCAGCTACTCGGGAAGCTGAGGCAGAAGGATTGCTTAAACCCAGGAGTTTGAGGTTGCTGTGAAGTAGGCTGAGCCACGGCACTCTAGCCAGGGCAACAGAGTGAGACTCTGTCTCAAAAAAAAAAAAAAAAAGTCTGTTTTAGTGATTCAAGCAAAAGAACTTAAAAAGCTCTTGGAAAGTTACTGTTTTAAGAAGGGAATATTAGCCTATTGATTAGGAAAATAGGAAGACTTACTCTTCATCTTCTTTAAGCAAGTAAAATTTATTGATATGATTACCATTTTAAAGTAATATTTGTGTATAAGTGAGATATTAAGAAGGAATGAAGTTGTTCAGAATTAATTTAAGGTTCTAAATGATGATTTTCACAATATTGTGTAGAAGGAACTTGAACTTGTGGCATATGATGATAAACTTGGGAGATTGGGGCACGTTTCAGAAGACTGCAGATAAGTGAATATCTAGATGTTTAAAAGGAGAAAATGGGCCAGGCATGGTGGCTCACACCTGTAATCCTAGCACTTTGGGAGGCTGAGGCAGGAGGAGTTCTCACTTGAGGCCAGTAATTCGAGACCAGCCTGAGCAAGAGTGAGACCTTGTCTCTACAAAAAATAGAAAAATTAGCTGGGTGTGGTGGCCTGCACCTGTAGTCCCAGCTACTTGGGAGGCTGAGACAGGAGCCTCAGCTTGAGCCCAGGAGTTTGAGGTTGTAGATGATGACGCCATTGCACTATAGCCCAGGGACAGAGAAAGACCCTGTCTCTAAATAGATAGATTCTTTGGTAGAATGGTAAACTTGATATCAAAATTATATAGTGCATTATTAAAGAGATTTATGAACTTTTGAAAAAAGAATAGAACTCAATTGTAATCCCAGAGCAATTTGTGATGGGCAACATGATAAAACATTTTATAGTTAATCTGAAAGGATAAAGATAAGGAAATAGCCAGAAAAAATTCTGAATAAGTAAAATAATGAGTGATAACTTTTACGCTCAGATATTAAAATATATCATAAAGCTTAACAGTGCATTGGTACAAGAAATAGGCAGTTGTTTACTAACAAGATGTAAGATCTCGGTAATATGATAAAGGTGGCATTTCAGATCAGTGAAAAAGCATAAATTATAAAATTTCTTAGGACAACTGAGGATAAACTACTATTTTACATCGTCCAAGAAAAAGTCTTAGAGGAACTGAATATTTAAATATAAGCAAACCTTGAATGCACTAAAACAAAAAAACTAAATTTTTAATATAACCTGGCTAATCTAGGTTTTTTTTTAAAGCTCGATAATAAAGATAGAAACCACGATGATAAAATATGATAGATTTACACTAAAAATTTCTCTGCGGAAAAGCTGGCATTACCAAATTTAGAAGAAACACACTACAAACCAGGGGGAAATTGCTGCATGTGACTGATTAAGAATTAATAATGTAAGGGCGGAAGACTTAGTAGATGCTCACAGCATGTGTGGAGAAAAATTTCTCACACAGAGATTAGGATATATAAAAGTAAAAAAAAAGTTTGGCCAGACGCGGCTGTAATCCTAGCACTCTGGGAGGCCGAGGCAGGTGGATCGTTTGAGCTCAGGAGTTCAAAACCAGCCTGAGCAAGAGCGAGACCCCGTCTCTACTAAAAATAGAAAGAAATTAGCTGGACAACTAAAAATATATATAGAAAAAATTAGCCGGGCATGGTGGTGCATGCCTGTCATCCCAGCTACTCCGGAGGCTGAGGCAGGAGGATCGCTTGAGCCCAGGAGTTTTGAGGTTGCTGTGAGCTAGGCTGATGCCATGGCACTCTAGCCTGGGCAACAGAGTGAGACTCTGTCTCAAAAAAAAAAAAAAAAAGTTTATTTTATCTTTTTAGAAGGCGGGAGATGGAGAGTGAATGAGTGGGAGAGAGAAAAAGGAAATAAAGGGAAAAAGGAGTGGCAAGGCACCCAAAAGAGAAGGGAGATGCCTGCGCAGAGGCTGAGAGGATTGTTGGTTTTTATGGGGACAAAGAGAGAGGGAAAAAAAATAGTGATTGTGGTCAATTGATAACAGACAAACAATTGATAAGAGAAGCCCCTGTGGAGTAATTAGCAGGAGGCAGCTGCGAGAAGTCAGGTTGTTTTCTTTCCTGTTTTTTCCCATTCCTGAAGATGAAATGTAGTCAGTCTTATTGTTGGGGATGTGATCTGCCCCTGAGATACGGATTTGGGCAGGAAACTCAGGAACTCCTTAGGAACTCTTTGAGGCTATAAAACAAATTCTAAAGGGCAGTGAGCAGATGAATGTAAAGAGTAAGATTTACATGTCCTTTCTGTCTGTTTCTGTCTGTTCAGCTCTTTTCAGATGTTGTAAAAACAGAACCCTGGATCCCTGCAAGGTGCCTGTCTTCGAGGGAGGGCAGAGAGGGAGAGAAAGAGAGCAAGCACGTGCATGCGCCATGCACAGGAGAGCAAGCAGAGAGAGCTGCAGGGTGCCTTTCAGCTAGGGAGAGAAAGAGGAGAGAGAGCTCATAGGATTGATCTTTAGCTGTTACTGGGGAAATTGTGGGATTAGATATTTTTCTGTTATTTTTTGCAAGGCCACCCATTCAAATAATTTAACATAGGAAGAACTCTATAGAAATTACGCTTTAGAAAAAGTTGAGTACCTCAATAGAAAATTGGGCAAAGGCAGAAATATACAAAGGCAGAAATTTGTATGGTCTTAAGTACATGAAAAATATAAATCCATACTGATAATCAAAAAAAAGTATTTTAAAATAACAATGAAGGCCGGGTGCAGTGGCTTACGCCTGTAATCCTAGCACTCTGGGAGGCTGAGGCGGGAGGATTGCTCAAGGTCAGGAGTTTGAGACCAGCCTGAGCAAGAGCGAGACCCCGTCTCTACTAAAAAAGTAGAAAGAAATTATGTGGACAACTAAAAATATATATAGAAAAAAAAATTAGCCAGGCATGGTGGCCCATGCCTGTAGTCCCAGCTACTCGGGAGGCTGAGGAAAGAGGATCGCTTGAGCCCAGGAGTTTGAGGTTGCTGTGAGCTATGCTGACACCACAGCACTCTCGCCTGGGTAACAGAGTGAGACTCTGTCTCAAAAAAAAAAAAAACCAAATAAAAAAACAACAATGAAGTACTAGGGTTTTAGTGTGTGTGTTTTTTTCCATCATATCAGATTGGGGAACAAAATTAAAAGAATGATAGGACTAGGATGAAATTGGTAAGGGATAGGGAAAAAGTTTCATGCTGCTGGCAGATCAAAAATTAGTACAGTTTTTCTTGAGGACAACTTGGCAGTATGTATCAAAAACCTTTAAAAAGTTCATACCCTTTGACACCATACATTTTATTTCTATGAACTTATAGGAATGAATGCATGGGATATATGTATAAAGAGGTTCATTGTAGCATTGGAATGAATGCTATAATGGAAATAGCCTAAGTGTCCATACAATGGAATACTTTAGAGCTGTGGTCCTCAACCCCTGGGCAGGAGCCCAGTACTGGTCATTGACCTTTTAGGAAACAGGTTGTGCATCAACTGCCTGATCTCCACACCACAACCCACCCCCTACCCCGAGTCCATGGAAAAATTGTCTTCCATGAAACTGGTCTCTGGTGCCAAAAAGGTTGGGGACTGCTGCTCTAGAGCCATTAACAGTAAAGATGTAGATCTATGTATATTGTTATGGGAAGATGTTTGTGATATATTGTTAAGTGAGAGAAGCAGGTATTCAAATAGTTGATATAATATGATTGCATTTTTAGAAGATAAGATTATGACTCAATAGTTTTGGGGAAGATCCTGGAGTTTGTTTTTAAAAATTACTACCATTTCTTGTTTGGGTACAAGTGCTGGAATAAACCACCCTGCATGTTGTAGCTAGACAAATCTTCCTTCCTCTAACCCCTCTCCCTTCCTCTTATGTTTAGAAGCTTATATTGGCTGCATCTTTCCTACTTTAGACCCAAAATAAGTGCCTGAGGCAAAAATCTCAATGAATGGAAGTTTATTAAGCCAAAGTTGAGGACATGCCTGGGAAAAGCACGAACCACAGAGAAACCTTTGGTGGTTTTTCCAAAGGGGAATTTTTGAGTTTCAATATTTAAAGGGGGATAGGGCATACTGAAAGAAGAAAAAGGCAGGGGTGGGGTGGTTAGTGAGTTAAAATGGTTACATTCTTGTGAGACCCAGGAAAATCTACAGTTTACATAAGATAAGGCAAATGTTAGAAGAGAAAAAGGGAGTGAAGTAAGAATCATTTTATGTAGATGCCCCAGTAGGTGGAAGAATATCTGCTCCCTTCTCTCTGTACTGAACCTGTGAAGATAAACTTGTAATTCACTGTCAGTGTGGAATTGAACAGACTTTAGTTTTAGGAGCTAGACATGGCCTGCAGACCTAAAATTACAATTTGCAGTCCTTGCATATGGGAGGCCAGCAAGCATTACCTTAAGAATGATCTGTGGGGCCAGTCCTTCACAGTCCTAAAGCCTGAGGCCTTCACCTTCCCTTTTGCATAAGGAGCTGGGGGGGAGGGGTCTGGAGATTTTTATCTTCTTTTACACTACCAGATCAAATATGCTTTGGTGGTGCAAGGTGTACTCACATTTCCTTTAAGGAATTCAGTTTAACACTAGGGGGTGAGAGATAGTGACAGGATTGTGAGGGGGAAGAAAGAAAACTATTTGCCTCATTGTCCTTTCTCCTTCCCCCACGGCTCCTTTCATATTAATTAAACCTTGCCCTCCATTGTCCCAGGAAAAAGTTTGCAAAGAAAAACTAGACAATTCTTGGGTGTTGATCTTCTAAGGGCCCATTTGAAGGCAATTGAAGTAATTTTTGAGGGCAATTTTCTCTATTGGATGTTGGCTTTTCTTAAAAACTTTAGCATACCCACTGCATCTGTTCTGGTCTGGCTTTTTTGAGTCTCTTATAAGTTTCTTTGCCTAGTCCCAACCAGGCCTGTCATCTTGTCATCTTACACTTATAGGGTGCTCTTTTCTCTCTCCATATGTTCACAAATTGCATGAAATTCCTCCTCCTTTCCTCTTTTCTTTCTTATCCCACTAATTACCTCTTTTTGGAGAGTGGCATCCCAGGTCTCCTCAGCTTTGTAAGACTTCCTTGAATTCACCAGCATGTGTTGCTATCTTTCTTTTCTGAAATCTTATTAACTATTTTTTCTATATGACTTAAGGTAACTTTCATATAGTGCCTGTGGAATAAAAATGAATTGTTTATTCCTTTTTTACCCCTTCCCTCACAACTAAACTTTTGCTGAGGGCAGGGATGATGTTTCAGACCTTGTATTACCCATAGAATCAAGTATGTGGCTTGGTATATAGTAAGTACTCACTCAGCAAATACTTGTTGATTTGTTTGGTAGTAGCTCATTTGAAGAATAAATTATATTACGTTATAAATCTGCCATTTTTTTTCTTCTTGTGCTTAGATCACTCAGTCCTTGGTGTTTCTGCTGTTGGCTACACTTTTCAGTGCATTGACTGGTTTGCCGTGGAGTCTTTATAATACTTTTGTGATAGAAGAAAAGCATGGTTTCAATCAACAGGTATAATAGAGAATACAAATGTTCTCTTTTAATTGTGAAGCACTTCTGTGCTTTTATCTTGCTCTAGTAATAATTTAAACATAATTTGCTATTTTAGAGCATGAATTAATTGAAAAAGAAAGGAAGCAGATATGATACAGATCACAGTTTAAGGTCTTGCTGTAAACTCTTACAGTGTTTTTCAGCTAAGAACACTTAAATGAACTTATTTTAAACTGTAAAATGGAAGACATTTACTTATTGTCTTAGGTTGCCTAGTATCATAACATAGTTTCACTGCATGTTAATATTTAAAATTGCTTTAATAATATATGCTTTGTATTCACTTATTAATTATTTAAAAAGCAAAACAAATTTCTCAGTTTCTTATGGTGATGTTTTCTTTTTTTAGACCTTGGGATTCTTCATGAAAGATGCAATCAAGAAATTTATTGTGACTCAGTGTATTTTATTGCCTGTGTCTTCACTTCTACTTTACATTATTAAAATTGGGGGTGACTATTTTTTTATTTATGCCTGGCTGTTCACATTAGTTGTATCTCTGGTGAGTAAAATCTTTATTTCATTTTATTTTACAAAAGTTCCTTGGTTAGGCCAGGCATGGTGGCTCATGCCTGTAATCCTAGCACACTCGGAGGCAGAGGCGGGAGGATCCCTTGAGGTCAGGATTTCGAGACCAGCCTGTGTTGTCCCAGCTACTCGGAAGGCTGAGGCAGGAGGATCACTTAAGCCCAGGAGTTTGAGGTTGCTGTGAGCTGATAACACCTTTATACTCTACCAGGGGAGACAGAGTGAGACTCTGTCTCAAAAAAAAAACAAAAAACAAAAGCAGCTCTTTTGCACCTTTCCTTTTGCTCTCCCTTTGCTGCGACAGTGGATCCAGTTGTCATCTGTGGCGTATATATCATGTTCTATAAACCTATATCTTGCTCTTGCCCTATAATCCTATCTTCCTCTCCTCAATAAACCTCATTTTTGTGATTGCCTTAAAAAAAAGTTCTTGGTGAGATTACTATAATCTCCATTAGCATGTAAACAGTTCTTATGAAGCAGATGAAATATAAATAATGCTTATATAAATTTCGTTGTTGTTTTCTCTGCTTTGGATATAGAAATAGGAGAGTTGACTGACCATGAATTTTATTCTCTTTATGCTGACCTTTACAGATCATAGAAGCTAGTCATTAGTCACTTTTAATGATCCAATTGTCAGGCAGTTTTGTGCTGTGCATTTGTGAGTTGCCACCAGGATGAATGACCAAATGTGATAATTTAATGACTCTCAGCTCACCTCCAGTGCTTAAAAATTGTGGATATTTTGAAGAGAGAATAGATTTAAGAGGGACAAGAGAAAGAAAGCGTATAGTTACCTGGCTTTCTTCTACCCTCTTCCCCTTGCCTTTCCCTCCCCTCCCTTCTTTACCCTTTCAGCTCTGTTCCCTTCCTCTTCCTCCTTTTATCCATTCTCTTTCTTTTCCTTCTCCCTTTTTTCTCCCCTTTTCTCCCTGACTGCCACCTATCCTTCCCTCTCTTCCTTCTCTTTCTCTTTTCCTCTTACTCTCCCCCCCCTTTCCCTCCCTCACATCTTCTATTCCTCTGCTCTTTCCCATATTCTGAACTGCTTCACAACACACTGCATACAACTTAAATTATCTGTTCACAGCCCCCAGAAAATATCATCTATCAGGTCTTCCACTCCACTGATGGTGAGGTTTATTGTATTTTATTTTTTTAGAGATGGTGTTTCACTGTGTTGTCCAGGCTAGAGTACAGTGGCTATTTCACAAGTGTGATCCTAGTGCACTACAGCCTCAAACTCCTGGCCTCAGGCAATCTTCCTGCCTCAGCCTCCCGAGTAGCTGGGAGTATAGGCTGGCTGAGGTTTATTTTAATCTTAAATATATGATGCTCATTATTTCACTTCCACTGGTGGGATGAAGATCAGAAAATGGGCACTAACTGGATTTACAAGTATCTATCGTATGACAAATTGAAGTAAGGGGAAAAAAGGCAGAGGAAATACTCCAAAAATGCCTAAGGAAGTGCTATTCGAATCAAAGTAGACAGGTATGAACTGCAGGTAATTAATTTTAGCAAACAAACCAACCAAGTAACAGCACAGAGATAAGCTCTAGTAATTATTTTTTAGTAAAGACTTCAGATCTATCACAATTACTCTAAAAGGCAGAATTGCATGTTATGATTGGCTTATGGAGTGTCAGAAATTCCCAAGGTAGTTTTGAAAGGGTTATTACCATCTAGTGATCTTAATCATTGTTAGCAGCATTATCTACTAAAATAAAATTCACAGGTTTACTGTGTTATCAGATTACTCATTTTGATTTAATTCATCAGATATTAAGCTGGTATTATCTGGCACTATTCTGGCCTGGGAATACCAGAGCAAATACGATAAGTTTCCTGTTTTCAAGTTTAGGGTCAACATAATTGGGTTTTTTTGTTTTTTTCTAGAAACAGGGTCTTGCTTTGCTACCCAGGCTGGTGTGCTGTGGCACAATCATAGCTCACCGTAGTCTCAAACTCCTGGGCTCAGGTAATCCTCTCACCTCAGCTTCCCGAGTAGCTGGGACTACATATGTGTGCCACCATTCATTCCCAGCTAACTTTTTTATTTTTTGTAGAGATGAGGTTTCACTATGTTGCCCAGGCTGGTCTTGAACTCCTGGCCTCAAGTGATCCTCCTGTCTTGGCCTCCCAAAGTACTGGGATTACAGGTATGAGCCACTATACATGGCAGTTGTTTTAATATATTAATAATTGAGTCTGTATAATAATGAGTAGTTTTTCTTTAAGAGCGTATTCATAAGTTCTGACATTTACTTTTCAGGTTCTTGTCACAATCTATGCTGATTATATTGCCCCTTTATTTGACAAATTCACACCTCTGCCTGAGGGAAAGCTTAAACAAGAAATTGAAGTAATGGCAAAGAGTATTGACTTTCCTTTGACTAAGGTGTATGTTGTTGAAGGTAAGCCTACCTGGGGTAAGAAGGATTTATTCAAGTGGTCTCTTTTATTTGATACTTTATTCTTAAAACTTTAATAAAAGAACAAATAGGTTTTTTTAAAAGTTGTTATTTAAAGGTTAGAATTTCCATCTTGGCCTTTTAATATTTATAGAAATTGTTGACATAGTCCTGGGATAGAAATTGGTGGTCTGATGTCAAATCCTGCTCTTGCCTACAGCTATGTTTAGTTGGCTTTATAGTATTGTTTCTAATTTGTGGCCAAGTCCTCTTTCACTCTCTGTTATATTTGGTTGTATATTAGACTGATTTATTCACTTCTGTTACCTGCCTGGCTCCTCTGGGTAATTGAGTTGGACTCTTAAATAGTCAGATTCCATTTAGCATTAGTATGGCGTGCTCATAAACAAAACCAATGTTACTGACTTTGTCTCCTCCAACAAAACACCCAGTGTTCTGGAAGACTCACTTGCAGATTACCAAAGACTGCAGTATCACTGGGGTCTCTGATTAGTTATACTCTGCTTTTCTGATGATTGCTTTTGAGAGTTAAGCTATTTATTGGCTCTCATAAGACTACTATAAAATCTCAAGGAAGCCCACAAAGATGTAGAGAAAAACTGTTGTAAGGTACCATGACTTTCAGAATTTAAAAATTAAAATGCATATAAAAGAATATAATTGGTTCTGCCCCTGCCACTTATCAGCTATGGGATCTTGGACAAATCACTTCATCCCTCTAGATTTCAACTGTGCTTCCTCTAAACTGCAGTTTCACAAATATTTTCCGTAAAAGGCTAGATAGTAAATATTTTAGGCTTTGCAGGCCACATGGTCTCTATTGCAGCTATTCAGCTCGACCATTATAGTGCAAAAGCAGCCATAGACAATACTAAACAAATGAGCATGCCTGTGTTCCAATAAAACTTTATAAAAATAAATGGCAGGTTGGATTTGGCCTCCAAGGCATGGTTTGCTGATCCCTGCTTTAAATTAAACTATCACCAGTGAGAAGCCTCCATGTTAGATGAAAGACATAGAAACTGAGAAGCAATTGCAGGGTTAGAGGAAAACAGGTGGTCACAACTGAAACAATGAATTAATAACAATGAGAAGAATATAGAAATTTCAGACATTTAGTGGCTTCTGAGGCTATACAGCACAACTAAAGGCAGAATTGGAATAGCTTAAGATTCTGTGGGGAAATGGTTGAATAATAAGCCAGTTTATACTTATTTAGCCTCTGAAATCATTGCTTCCCTCCCCCACCCCAGGTAATGTTACTAGTCAGTATAGTAGCTCAGTAGTAGCTCACTAGTCAGTATAGTAGAACAATCTCTGAGGGGCTTTTACTGAATGGGGCGACCCTAAGTTGCTGATCACTTAAGTTATAATCAGATAACATGAGACACTAGCTAATGCTGTGGCAGTAGAGATGATAAATAGAATATGTGATATATATCATTGATACAATTTTTATTTTATTTTGTTTTATTTATTTATATATTTATTTTGAGACGGAGTCTCGCTCTGTTGCCTAGGCTAGAGTGCCAGGATGCTGGCCTAGCTCACAACAACCTGGGCTTAAGCGATCCTCTTGCCTCAGCCTCCCAAGTAGCTGGGACTACAGGCATGTGCCACCACACCTGGCTAATTTTTTCTATTTTTAGTAGAGATGGGGGGGGGTCTCACACTTGCTCAGGCTGGTCTTGAACTCGCGACCTCAAGCTGTCTTTCCACTTGAGCCTCCCAGAGTGCTAGGATTACAGGCATGAGCCACCATGCCCAGCCTTAATTTTCATTTTAGATGAAATAGTCAAGGAAGGCTTTATGGAAGGTTATAACCTGAGCTGGGTCTTAATGGGAAATCAAGATTTGAGTAGGTTGCAGGGTAGCATTTCAGAGGTCAGGCTTTCGGAGTCAGTGGGCTTAGGTTGGATTCCTAGCTCTATCACAAATTACTTGTGTGACTTGGGCAACTCACCTTTACTAAATAGCAGTTTACTCATCTGTAATGAATGTATGTTTTTATTATTGTTAACAATAGTAAGAATCCTCAAAACTATTTTGAATTAATGAATATTTTTATGGTAACAAGAAATGTTACAGATTTGTAAATTGGCCAAGACACTGTAGTGAAAAGCTAAGAATCCTACTCTCAAAAAATTATCAGATAGCAAGTGCTGTGTAGAGAATTAAATTAGTGTGACATGGTGAAGGATGACTGAGTTGATACTTCAGATTGGGTCATTGGAAAAGACCTCTGAACAAATGACTGTTAAGCCAATGAAGGGAGGAGCCATCCGTATTGAGATCAATGGGAAGAACTTCTAGATTTTTGTATTTTCAAGGACCATGAAGAAGCCCAGTGTGGCTGCATCATAGCAGGAGAGTGTTATGAGATGAAATCTGAAACATAGGCAAGAGTCAGATCATGTAGGCCTTTGTAAATCAGGTTAGAAAGTTTGGATTTTAAGTTCAGTGGGAAAAGCCATTGAAGGCTTTAGGCAGGAAAGTGGTATGTATTTTGAAAATATCTTGGGCTACTGTATGGAGAATATATTGTGGGGAGAGGTAAGAGTGGAAGCAAGGAGAGCAGTTAGGAGGCTACTGCAGTAGTCCAGGTAAGATGTAATAATAGTGGCTTAGACTAGGACAATAGTCATTGATGGAGAGAACTGGATGCACCTGGGATAGGTTTTAGAGGTGGAGTTGATTGCATTTGCTAATAGAGTGCATGTGGGGGAGTAAGGGAGCGACATCAAGGATAACAGCCTGGATTTTTGACCTGAGCAATTGGATAAATGGTAGTTTACTGAGAGGGAAAAAACAGAGAAGAGCAGCTTTGTGGGGTATTAAGAGTTCTAATGGGGCCGGGCATGGAGGCTCAACGCCTGTAATCCTAGCACTCTGGGAGGCGGAGGTGGGAGGATCGCTCAAGGTCAGGAGTTCGAGGCCAGCCTGAACAAGAGCGAGACCCCTGTCTCTACTAAAAATAGAAAGAAATTAGCTGGACAACTAAAAATATATAGAAAAAATTAGCCGGGCATGGTGGCACATGCCTGTAGTCCCAGCTACTCGGGAGGCTGAGGCAGAAGGATTGCTTGAGCCCAGGAGTTTGAGGTTGCTGTGAGCTAGGCTGACGCCACGGTACTCTAGCCCAGGCAACAGAGTAAGACTCTGTCTCAAAAAAAAGAAAAAAAAAAAAAGTAGAAGAGTTCTAATGGATGTGTTACATGTTGAGATACCTATTAATAAACATTGTATTCCTCAGAGTTCTGCAAGCAATAGAAACCACTGTGGCTGATTTAAGCAAAAAAAAAAAAAAAAATTGCTTATTGAAACAGTGTTTGATAGCTCACTAACTGTCCAGGAAAGTTAAGTTTGCCAACCTTTGGAAAATGGTCTGTTACATAGGGAGGCCGGGAGCTCAGAACCATACTGTAGAAGCAGTCTGGTGAGGACACTGCTCTTGCTACCTTAGAACACTGGATTCAGCAGTTTGTACCCCTAACATCTGTGACACTAGCATCCGCAGAATTAATTCTTCACTGCCTTGCTTTTTTGTGTAATAGCTAACTCTTCAGAGTCTTCAGTGGGTACATCTGATCGACTAAGCCAGGGCGTGAGCTTAGCTGCTAGGAGTGCTGGGGAGGCAAATACCTGGCTTTTTAGATTTCTCAAATGAGAAGCGTTCTCTCACATGGTGTGAAATTCTCTACAAGGAGATTCCAGTACTTGGCAGGAAAAAACCACACACACAAATATGAAGACCAAATACGTTTATAAACATCCATCTGGCAATGTCAAATAGGCAGCTGGATAATGAGTCCAGAGTTCTAGGGAGAGGTCAGGGCAAAAATACAGATTTGGAAGTATCTGGCACATAGATAATGTTTAATGCCGTGGATGAGGGCTCTTAGAGAAGAGAAGGGGGCCAGAGTCAGAGTCAGCAGGGCAGGAACAGCCAGGAAGGACGCTGACGAGGAGATACCATTGAGGAAGGAAGAAAATCAGCAGAAAGCAGTGTCTCAAAAGCCAGGAGAAGAAAGTGATTCAAGGAGAAAGTGGTCACCTGTGTTAAATGCTGCTAAGAGGCAGATTAAGATGAGACATCATAAAAAAAATGAAGATGCAGTTGGCAGTGCCTTACATTTGTGTAGAATATTTTGATTTTCAGAGTTCTCAAATACATTACTTCATTCCTCAAGTGGTATCATCAATCTATTCAGTAAACAAGCATTATTGAATATACAGTCATGCATCGCTTAACAACAAGGATACATTCTGAGAAATGTGTCATTAGGCAATTTCATCATCATGCAAACACCCTACAGTGTTACACAGACCTAGATGGTATAGCCTACTATACACCTAGGTTATATGGAATAGCCTCTTGCTCCTGGGCTACAAACCTGTACAGCATGTTACTGTACTGAACACTGTAGGCAATTGTAACACAATGGTAAGTATTAAAGGTAGTATGTTGTGCTGCAGTGTTACCATGGCTATGACATCACTAGGTGATGGGAATTTTTCAGTTCCGTTATAATCTTATAGGACCACTATCATATATGTGGTCCATCATTGACCAAAATGTCATTATGCCATACATGACTGTATACTACATGCCAGGCACAGTGATCCAAAAAGGTTACTGTCTAGTACAGGGACTCTTAAACTTTAGTAAGTATAAGAATTCCCTGGAGAGTTTGTTAAAAGACAGATTCCTGGGCTGCATCCCCAGTGGCTTGGTAGGTGTTTCTAGTATCTACTTCTAACGAGCACCCCTAGGTGATTTTGGTGTAGGTATTCCTTGGGCCATACTTTGAGATACCTGAACCAGTGGGAGATATTAAGACATTGATTTTATTTATCTGCATACAATCTGCCTACTTTCCTAGATAACTTCAGACAGCTACTAAGAAATATTTTAAAATTAATTTAAAAATTAGGATCAGCAAAGATAGAGATGAGATGGAGGTGTGAGACCCCAAAAGGGTAACATAGCTTTCTAGGTTCTAAGGTCCTCTATTATTGACAAAATTAGACCACATGTTTGGCTCTCCCTGGCAACCAAACCAAAAAGTAACATATTAATACCATAAATAAATAATGGCTTCTGTTTATCAAGCTTCACTACTGAACATACTGCCAAGTATTTTACATTGGAAATATGACAAATACAAAATTCATGTTTTCTGTGAGATACCTCAAATTCTCAAGAGGAGCAAATTTTTACATCATTTCTTCTTTTTAAAAGAAAGTATAAAATAATAGTAGTAGATTATATGGATCAGGCAGTATACTAATTGGTTTACTTATCACATGTAATCCTTAATCCAACCCAGTGAGATAGATATTAGCCTCACTTCATAAATAGGAAACTAAAGCTTAAAGAAATTAAGAAAGTTTCCTAAATTTACACAACTAAATACATGGCAGAGCCAAGATTTGAACCCAGAGTCTATGCCCTTAATCACTATATTCAACTCATTGTACATTGCAAAACATTTGGAAATTAAAGAAATAATATAAAGAAGAAAATAAAAATCAACCATAGTTCAGCTATGGTTAGCTAATAGTTAGCCACTATTAAAAATTTAGGTTTGTCTTCTTCTAGTCTTTATAAAAATAGCTTTAATTTTTTCTCTGATTAGAGAAGTAGGGTTGTTTTAAAAGCCTTGAGAGACAAAAGTAAAAAAGGAGGAAACAAAAATCCATAATTCTAGAACCCAGTGACAAATGCATCAATATTTTGATTTATTTCTTAATAGGCTTGTGTTTGTGCTTTTCTATTTACATGTATATTTTTACTTGACAATTATGGAACCATGTACATGAAACTTTGTATCCTTAGCAATAGTACTGGTGAGCTGCTTGTTAAAATTCTTTGAAAGTATAATTTTTTTCTGGCTGTTTAAAATCCCATTTCATAGGTTTACCATAATTTGATCATTCCCCAACTGTTGGATATTTAGGCTTTACTTACTTACTGCTACAAAGCTGTGATGAACATAAATATTTGTCACCAAGAACACAGGGAAGCAGACACTCCACTGCTGGTGGTGATTTATGTTGATACAGTTTTTCTTCAGGCATTAAACAATTTGAAAATGTTAATATCCTTTCCAGTAATTTAATTTTTAGGAGTCTCTCCAAAGGATCCCGGACTTTTTAATTACATTCCATGCTTTGAACTGTCTTTTCCTTAGGATCTAAACGCTCTTCCCACAGCAATGCTTATTTTTATGGCTTCTTCAAGAACAAGCGAATAGTTTTGTTTGACACTCTACTAGAAGAGTACTCTGTACTAAACAAAGACATCCAGGAAGATTCTGGCATGGAACCCCGCAGTGGTGAAGAAGGGGACAATGAAGAAATAAAACCTAAAGTTAAAGTGAGTTCTCCTTTTCCTAAGAGACTCTGCCTTGGTTTTTATACACAGTTCCTGTGACTGACTCAAAATAACATCAATTTCTATGTAGCAAGTGTTGAATTGAGGGAAACTATCAACTAAAAACACCACGGTCCCTTTATAGTTCTGGTATTTAGGAGAGATCATCACTATTACTACATGCTAACTGCCTTGCAAGCTTTTACAGAAGGTAGATTTTAAAATTGGAAGCTCTCCTAAGGTAGGAAAATTCATATGATTATTAGCTGTCTTTAAAACAGGGACTTAATATATATATTTCCGATATGTTTGTGATCAAAGAATTCCCATAGGCAGGATAAAGAGAAAATTAACTTTTAGCTTAAGACAATAATTATAGGCTTTGGCAACAGAGAGACTTGGATTCGAATCCTAGTCCTGTCATTTAGTAGCTGTGTGTCCTTGGGTACATTATGTAATTTACTTAGTTTTATTTGTTTAACACATTTATAAAATGTATGCTCTGTGCTGAGATGCCTTTTTTTTTTTTTTTTTTTTTTTGAGACAGACCCTTGCTCTGTCGCCTGGGCTAGAGTGTAGTGGTGTCATAGCTCATTATAACCTCAAACTCCTGGGCTCAAGTGATTCTCCTGCCTCAGCCTCCTGAGTAGCTGGGACCACAGGCGCACACCACCACACCTGGCTAATTTTTCTATTTTTTGTAGAGACAGGGTCTCGCTCTTGCTCAGGCTGGTCTCAAACTCCTGACCTCAAGCAATCTTCCTGCCTCAGCCTCCCAAAGTGCTAGGATACAGGTGTGAGCCACTGCTCCCAGACTGAGATACTTTGCTTGGCACTAGGAATACAAAAATAAAGAAGCAAACCTTCCTCTTAAGCTTATAGTCTAAGGGGGGAGACAGTCATACAATCGTGCTGCAATATAATTGTTACTATGAAGCTATAGATACTGGATATAATGGGAGCACAAGAGAAGACATTTCTTAAATCTGACCTGAGATTGAGAAAACTGCTTCTGAATCCTTTTCTTAGATGAGGTCAGCTGATGCTGATTAGCAAAATCTAAGGTACCAAGACTTAAGGGGGTTGGGGGGAGGATGATGATAAGAAACAATACAAATTTCATCAGAAATAGTCACCAGTATTTGTTTGTGTGATGGAATGTGCCATTGGCTTTGGTGTCATACAGAGATAATTTTAGATCCCTGTTCATTTACCATCTGTGTAACTCCGTGCAAGTAAGTTAAGCTCTCTAAATCTTTGATTTCTTAACTGAAAGATGAGGCCAGCAGGCTTTCTCAGCCTCGGCATTACTGACATTTTGGGCCAGATAATTTTTTGGTGTGGGAGGTATCTTGTGCATTGTAGGATATTGAGCAGCATCCCTGGCCTCTTCCCACTAGAGACCAGTGACAACTCCTCCTGCTTCAGAAAATTGTGGCAACAAAAATATCTCCAAACATTGCCAGATGTCCTGGGGAGGGGCTGGTGGTGGGGCAAGATAACCCCTGGTTGAGAAATACTGGACTAAAAATGCCTACCTTTTAGGGTTGTGAAGATTAAATGAAATAATATATGTGAAATACCTTGTATTCTATACATTTTAAGTACAAAAAAAATTATCATTTGAGCATCTGTTTTTACCCTAAAAATATGCTCTATTAATAGTAAAGTCCTTGCCTGTATTAAATATGTAGATGAAACAAAATTCTGTGAAGGGGTTAAGTACCACTGGGAGAGGGTTAATCCTTTGATTGTATTTATTTTTGCAAATAGAGTTATTCTGCCAATTAGGATATTAGAATAAAAGTCACTTTGATCTAGAGCCACAGAATTTTAAGCTAGGAAGAGATCTTAAGATCATCTTATAGATAGGAAAACTGAAGTCCAGAAATGGTAACCGAGTGATAACACTGGATAATCCTGCAAGTTCCGCAAGTCAATCTGCTTAAGAGGCATCCACATACAGGGAGTGGATTACATTATAGCTAAACCTAGATGTTAGCTAGTGGTCCACTGATTATAAGCAAAGTAATGAAATTACAGATCATTAATATCTATCTGTGACAATAGGGGGTTTTTTTTGGCTACAAAAACAATTGAGTGGTCCTTTGTATGTTAAATGGGGTTTGGCTTATTTTTCTGGCTTCTTGAAGAGCCTGCTTTATTTCACTGGTTAACTACAAATGTTGTAGCATCTAAATACAAGTTACACAACAAGATACATTAGACACAGTCCTACCCTAATGAACCTGTAGTAGAGGAGACAGCCCATAGTTTACTAGGATATGATAAATATCATGAGTGGCTAAAATAGTGTGCAGATTCTAATGGTCAGACAAGTGTCTTAGAAGAGAGCCTATTTGAATTAGTTTTTTTTTTTCCAAGTAGAATTTTGACTTGAGGATGGGGCTTTTCAGGTTGAAGATAAGGGATGAATGAACCTGTAGAGACAAAGTACACAATGCCTTTGTGTACTAATGATTAAATGGATTCTTATAGATGGGGATAGAAAGGAAGGCCAGGACCAGTTTGTGGAATACTTTTTCCTGAAGATATTGAGTGGTTGTTTCCAGTGGCCTGAAAAGTTTAGATTGATTGATTTGGGTAGAGGCCAAAGCTTGTTTTAGGAAAATTAAAATTTGGTGGCAGAATATAGGATAAAGCAAAGATTGGAGGCAGGGAGACTTCTAGGAGCCTATTGCATCAAGATAACCAAGATAAGGATGAAGAAATGAGGGCCTACACTAGAATGAGAGCCCAGAATAAGTGCAAGAGTCATAGTAAAGGATGGATTTAAACAACAGTTGTGTGCCACATGACATTTTGGTCAATAATGAATTGCATGTGGTCCCATAAAATTATAGTACTGTATTTTTACTGTACTTTTCCTGTGTTTAGATACACAAATGCTTACCATTGTGTTATAGTTGCCTACAGAATTACAGTACAGTAACATGCTGTATAGGTTTGTAGCCTAGGAGTAATAGGCCATACCATATAGCATTGGTGTGTAGTAGGCTAGACCATCTAGGTTTGTGTCAGTACACTCTATGGTGTTCACACAGTGACTAAATTGTCTAAAGACAAACTTTTCAAAATGTATCCCCATTGTTAAGTGATGAAGGACAGTAGTAGGTGATTGATATTATAAGGAGTAGGTCAAAAACTGACTCGACAATATTAACTATATTTATTTCTGGTGTGTGTACTACTGGTTAAATAATTTTAGGTAGTATATCAGTATTTTAAATTTGGGTAGTTATGTATTTATTAATGTATATTAGGAAAAAGATAAAACAGGCATATCAAACTTGTGATTTCATGTATGTGCATTGTCATTTAGGATAAGGCTAAGTTTTAAAAAGTGAATTGGTTAAAGAAAGATATTAAATAATCATGTGGAGAGTGCACAGATGTGGCAGAAGTTTAGGAAACTGATTTATTCAGCACTTGCTACTGAATGCCTACCTACTATGTACAGTGTAGTGGGGGATGCAAAGATAGTTTTAAGCCTGGATAATGTAGAGAAGATGAAGCATTTCATTTTTAACAGAACTTTAAAGAGAAAAACTAAAGTTATCTGAAATTCCTCCCATTCGAAATAACTACTATTAACATTTCGATGAATGTCTCCATAATGGCTATTACATTTTTTTTAAAAAATGGAATGCTTCACGAATTTGCATGTCATCCCTGTGCAGGGGCCATGCTAATCTTCTCTGTATTGTTCCAATTTTAAGTGTTTGTGCTGCTGAAGCAAGCACTGGCTATTACGTTTTAAAAGATATCTAGGAAACATACTGTCTGGAATTTACCCTTCAGAAGACAAATAGAATAATTGGACAAATAGAATAACTGTCTCAAAAGCAATTTAAGTAAAAGGAACAATCAAAAATATATAAAAGCTGCCCTTTTATAGAAGACAACAAGTATTTCTCCAGTAAGTGCAAGGGTTATGTGAAAGTCTTCCCAGTTGATAAATACAGTAGAAAGAACACAGGTTCCAGAGAGGTGGGTTTTATGCTTTTACCTAGTATTTACTAGCAAGATATTTTAATTTCTTTTCTTTCTTTGTATTTTTTAAGAGGATCTATCTATCTCAGTCTGTCACCCAGGCCAGAGTGCAGTGGTGCAGTCATAGCTCACTGTGGCCTCAATCTCCTGGGCTCAAGGTGATCCTCCTGCCTCAGCCTCCTGAATAGCTGGGACTACAGGTGTATGCCACCATACCCAGCTAATTTTTTAATTTTTTTGTAGAGACAGTATCTTACTATGTTGCCAAAGCTGGTCTCAAACTCCTGGCCTCAAGTGATCTTCCTGCCTCAGCCTCCCAAAGTGCTGGGATTACAAGTGTGAGCTACTGCATCTGGCCTCCAGTGCTGTTCTAAATAGCTTTCTAAACCCAGACATCAAACCAAGAGACAAGAACCTATGCTGAATGATAGAGAATTGGTTGTTTTATAAAAGAATTTATAATTCATATTGGAAAGCAGGTAACTGGTAAAAACAGAAGCCTAGGGACCACGCTACTTTATATAAAATGAAGCTAATAATACCTGCATTATAGTGATGAAGATTAATGAACTGTATGTCAAATATCTAATATATACAGTGTCTGGTATATAGGCCATTAATAAATGGAAGCTGTTATCACTATTATTAAACAAAAACAGCTATATTGTTGCCTATTGCTATAATAATAAAAAAGTTAGAAAACATCAGTAACAAAAATCATCCATGATCCAACAAACCACAAACATCTTACTGGATATATTTCTAGTTTTTCTAAGCTATCATTATTCTTATTCTCTCTTGTTGAATATGCAGATGTTTCCAATTTTTTGCTGTTAAAAATATGCCTGCAGGGAATATTTTTGTATGTAATCCTTCAGTTGCACTTCTTAATTTTCCCCTTAGAGTAGATGTCTATAAATTGGTACAATCATTTTTATTTTTTGTCACCTAGGCTAGAGTCATGCAGGCTGGAGTGCAGTGGCTCAGTCATAGCTCACCGCAATCTCAAACTCCTGTGCTCAAACGATCCTCCTGCCTCAGCCTTCCGAGTACTTGGGACTACAGGTGCTCATCACACCTGGCTAATTTTTCTATTTTTAGTAGAGATGGGGTCTTGATTTTACTCAGGCTGGTCTCAAACTCCTGAGCTCAAGCAGTCCTCCCACCTCAGCCTCCCAGAGTGCTAGGATTACAGGCATGAGCCACAGTGCAGGCCACCATGCCTGGCTGGTGCAATCCTTTTTAATGACCATTCCTTGAAGGTAGAGGTAAGTGCGAATATCTTAGGAATGAGGTTAATTATCTAATTCTTTTCTTTCTCTACGAAATGTACCCTAACCCAAACTCTAAAGTTCAAAAAGAAAAGAGATAATAAATGTCAATCCTATATTGCAAATTATTGTAATCTATCCCTCTTTCTCATGCATATACCTGGCTTCCCTTTCCATGGGCATTTTCCTTAAAGATGAGGAATTAGTGAAGGAGGGAAAAAGTGGTTTATTGTCTAGATTCCAATAAATCGTTCTGCCTGTGTTCTTATTAGGCTACATTTTTCTAAGCTTTATAAAACAAAATCAATTCTGTGTTCATGCTTTTTTTTTAATTTGCCTTTTTAAGTAGCTGAAGTTTATTTCAAAACCTTTAGCCTTCACTTTCTAAGAGATATGTTCTCTAATTGTTTGTTGCAGGATACTGTATGTGCCCAGTAGATCAAGCTTATTATTTTATTCAAATATTTATTGATACTTTATTTGTATGTTTCAGTTATTGAGAGGTGTATGTTAACATCCTATTAAGATAGATTAATCAAGCTTTCTTTGCAAATCTGACGATTTTGAATTAATATGTTCTGAGGTTATAGTATTAAGTACATATAAATTTAGAATTAACGTGTCCTGGTAACTTGAACTTTTTACCATTCTGTTGTGGCCTTCTTTAATAATGCTTTTTGCCTTTAAGTTGATTTTGTCTGATATTAATACAGCTATTCCAGCTTTCTTTTGGTTAATGTTTGCTAGATATCATCCTTTTACTTTTTAAAAAAAATTATTTAGATAAAATACACATAATGTAAAATTCACCATCTTAACCTTTTTTGTTTTTTTTTTAGACAGTTTTTCTCTGCCATCTAGGCTGGAGTGCAGTGACATAATCACACAGCTCACTGCACCCTCCAACACCTTGTCTCAAGAGATCCTTCTGACTCAGCCTCTCTTGTAGTTAGGACTAGAGGCACGTACCAGCACACGCAACTACTTTGTTTAGTTTTTGTAGAGATAGGATCTGGCTATTATGTTCAGGCTGATCTTGAACTTCTGGCCTCAAGTGACCCTCCTGCATTAGGCCCCCAAAGTGCTGGGAATTCAGGTGTGAGCCACCACACCCGGCCCCTCTTAACCATTTTAAAGTGTACAATTCAGTAATTTTTAGTATTATATATTCTCAAAGTTGTACAACCGTCTCCAAATAACTATCTTATTCATCCTTTTACTTTTAATGACAGTTACTCTTTTTTAATAGGCTTGGTTCATTTACATATGTTACGATTACTGACATATTTGGAATTATTTCTACCATATTATTTTATGCCCTTTGTGGTTTTTTCCTATCTTTTTCATATGTCACCCTCCCCTTGTTATCACTCTAACACATATACATACACCTTCCTGCTTTTTTTTTAAAGAACTGATTGAAGATTTTTTAAAAATTCCATTTGAGTTGTTATTCATGTTTTTGGTGGTCTTATATTACTATTCTTTTAATGATTGCCACTAAAAATTAAGCATGCCTACATAACTAAAAATCTTAAAATATACAGTATCTTCACTGTTTCTAGAACAAGCCAGGGACCTTAAACACTATGATCCCTTTCATCTTGTATTATAGTTTTACCTTGTTCATTTTTTATCCCTGAAATAATAGTATTGTTGTTTTATATAGTCATTATCTAGATTCACCTATATGCTTACCTGTTTCTTTGCTTAACATTCCTTATTCATCTTACAACTTCCTTTTAGGAATTACTTTTCTTCTTCCAGAAGTTTATGCTTTAGAAATTTCTTTGGAAAATTCTGGTTTTGTTTTTATTTTACTTTTATTCTTGGATGTCAATTCAGAATTAATAGCTATTTCTCTTTGTTACTGGTGAAAGTCTGCTGTGAGCTTATTTTTTCTTTTTAGTTCTCTCTGATTGCTTTTAAGGTTTCTTTTTGATTTTGGTGTTCTGCAGGTATGGACTTCTTTATCTCAATCTTACTTGGGAATATTGTGGTTACTAAATCAAAGGATTCATGTCTTTCCTGAAGTTTTGAAAATTCTCAGCCATTGTCTCTTTGAGTATTGCTTCTCTCCCATTCTCTCCAGTTTATCTTTCTGGAATTCCAATTAGATGAATGTTATTCCATCTCATTTTGTCTCTCACAGGTGGTAACTACTCTCTTATATTTTCCATCTCTTTGTATAGCAAAGCTGCCTTCTATAATTTCTTTAGCTTTCCATTCCAGTTCACTGATTCTTTCTTTAGCTATATTTAATCTGTTCTTTAGCCAGTCCACTGTGCGTGGGTTCCTTTTGTTTTTGTTTTGAGATGGAGTCTTGCTCTGTCATCAGGCTGAAATGCGGTGACGCGGTCAGTTCCCTGTAGCCTTGAACTCCTGGGCTCAACTGATCCTCCTGCCTCAGCACCCTGAGTAGCTGCGACTATAGGCAAGCCCTGACTGATTTAAAAAAAAAAAAAAAAAATTTTAGAGACAAGGTCTCACTGTGTTGCCCAGGCTGGTCTCAAACTCCTGGCCTCAAGCAATCCTCCTGCTTCAGCCTCCCAAGTCACTGGAATTACACCTTGTAGGCCCATTATGTTTTAATTTTAAATTTCTATTTGATTCTTTCTCACATCAATCTAGTGAAGTAGTCTCTTGTTCCTTCCTCATGATTTTAGTTCTCTTATTTGTATAAAGCATACTTATTTTATATTCTGAATCTGATAATTCTATTATCCAAAGTCTTATGGAGCTAATACTGCTCTTTATTATTTCCACCAACTTTTACTCATTGTGGCTTGTTTTCTGAAGTATTTGGTAATTTTTATTATAAGCTCATAATCTGTCACTGATCTTAATCTTTAGGAATTTTGAGGGGTCTGTGTTTAGGGTACAATCTTCAACAGAAGATTTACATTTACTTCTGTCAATTGTTCCAGGTGCTACCGAACTGGAAGCACTTTAATATTTCAGTTTGGAGTTTCCTGGACCATGCAGATAACGATTTTGAATTTTCATAGATTTTTCCCACTTTAGATGAGACTTGATCCAAATGGGTTATTTTGTCAGCATGTTTTTTTTTTTTTTTTTTTTTTCCTAGCCCACTCTTTAACTCAGAGTACAGCCCTTCATGGATTTATGCAAGGGATCTGAATTTCAGCTCTTCAACTTTGACTTTTCTTTATTTTAAACTCTTATGTTTAAAAGGATATTTGTTATAAGTTGTTTAACATTTTTAGTTGTTTGAGAGTTTTCAAGATTATCTAGTAAGTAATATTGCCAGAAGCAGGTGTCCAGGTATGTGTGTGCCTGTGTGTGGCTGAGTGAGTGAATGTGTGTGCACAAGATTAAATTGTTCATTGTATCTTAGCATTACATTGAAATCTGGAAAATGTATAAATGAAAACAATTTTACTTAGCTTTGTAAATGTTGTACTTCATCATTTATGTGACTACCTATCATTTATGTTTAATTATTTTGCAGTACAGCAATAATATGCAAATGATAACATGTGCCAACTAAAATTGTTTATTTCATATGATTGATTAATGTTGAATAATTTACCTTTACCTTCATAGTTTGTGTAAAAGTTGAAAGTGCAGGTCTCCAGCAGACTACTTGGCTTTAAATCCCAAATTTTCCAGTTATTGACTATGTGGCAATGATCAAATTAGTTAACTTCTCTGTGCCTAGATTTTCTCATCTGTGAAGTGAGACAAAAGTTCTTATCTCATATGTTGGTTGTGATGTATAAATGAGACAAGTATTCACACAGGGAGTGGTACATCATTATTGTTTAATAAATGTTAGCAACTTTTTTGTTATTCTTAAATTTTTCCTGGCCCAGTCTTTATATGTGTTGAAAAAAAAATATATATGAGATTATCATTTTATATAATATTGGTTTGAGAAGTTATGCTAAAATTAAGAAAAGCAAAGCTTCAATAAATTTTAACAAGCATCTTGTTTAAAATTTCAAACAATTTTCCTTTGCTTTCCTATGCTTTCCTTTCCTCTGCTTCTCAACCCACTAGTCCCATCTCCACAGATTTCAGCTATCTTAGCTGCTGCTTCAGACATTTACACATTTCTATATTTCTAAGTAATATATGTAGCTACTATCTGTTAACATTATTGGTTTTCAGTCATGGTAGATGAGGATTTAGCTCTCTTGTCCTAACATCTGCTCTGCTTTCTCTTTCCCCAGTTCTTTCAGTGTAATCATGTTATGATTCTTGGTTTAATCGATATTCAGTGTTTGTATTATTTTACCTATGCAGTTATTCACTGCTGAGCATGCCTTCCTTACGTTTTTTCCCTCTTGCTTAATAGTTGCTTTTTTAAAAAAAAAAAAAGAAAATGCTTAATTTTCTTTGTATCTTTTGGATAATTCTTCTCATAACTTCCAGAATCTCTCAGTATAGTTTTCTCTAAGGTTAATTATTAATACCTCATCAACTTTATCAGCTTTAGTCCCCCTCATCCCTCTCATACCCTGAGGTCTCTATTCTCTTTAGCTTTGAAGTGGTTTTCTGAAGTCCTGCTGTACAGCTCTCATATTAAATTTCCTTTTGTGGCCATCTTTGATATTCCATTTGCCTTTCCTCTAAATGGGAGCCATGTTGATTTCCTTCCTTCTCTTGGTGGCATACATCTTCCACTAATTTCATTAGGTTAAAAAGATGGTACAGTAACAGAGGGAGTGTGATGATGGCAGCCCTCACAGACTGTCTGAGTCATACTTTTTGAATCTAAATGGGATACCCTTTCTATCTGGTATATAGCTATCATCCTAGAGATTTCCTTCACTTCTCTCTTATATTAGATCTCCTGTGTTAAGTATTCCATGACTTTTTGTCCTTTAATTTACTCCTTCATTTTGGTAGAGACTATCTTCCAATACCTTCCTGAGAAAGATTGGGTACTAGATAAAGTTTTTGAGTTTATACACTTAAAGCATCCTCATTTTTGTGTCATTCTGGCTTGCAAGTTAGACTGAGATGTATTGTGAGGGCATTGTTCCATTGCCTGCTTGATTCCAACATTGCTGATGAAGTATCTAAGACATTCAGATTACTGGTCCTTTATGTGTTACCTAGGTTTTGCTTTTCTGTGGAAGCTTGTTGGATCCTTTCTCTCTCTCAGTGATTCTCAAATTTCCCATGCTTTGGTGGGGGTTTGTTTTCATTCGTTGTGCTGGATATATGCACTAGGCCCTGTTAGTCTGGAAATTGAGGTCCTTTGGTTCTAAGGAACTTTCTGGAATTATTTTGTTGATTATTTTCTCCTCTCTATTTTTTCTATTCTCTCTTTTCAGAGTTCCTATTTCTCAAGTATTGGATTTCTTATACTGAACTTTCCTATCTTTTCTCCCGTTTTCCATTTTTTAAAATCTCTTTGTTTTACTTTCTAGAAGATTCCCTCATCATCTTCCAATCTTTCTATTAAGCTTTGATTTCTAAGAATCTTTTTTCTTTGTATTTTCCATTTTTACAGCATTCTCTTGTTTTCCCATGGGGGCAATATCTTATCTTTCTAACCTTTCTCCTTACATAGCTTCTGCTTATTCCATGTTGCTTTTTTTCTAGATCTTATCTTCCATCTTAACAGCTTACCTCATATATCTGGTAATCCTTGGTTATCTGTTCCTTAAGAAGAGGTTGGGACTAAAAACCTGATTGGAATCTCTGAACCTGTAGGTAAGGCTTATTAATTTTGAGCTTCACTGTAGGGTGGCCCATGTGGGCTTTTTGTTGGGGAAACACCTGGTGTTAGTGCTTATAGGTCTTTCCTGGTGGGGTGGTCAGAGTTCCCAAGGAGTCCTCTTCTAGTCCTCTGCCTGGAGGGTAGTGTTCTGGGAGCCAAGTGTGGGGAGAGGCCTGGGTTGAGAGAGGGAGTCCTCAGTATGCAGCATAACATATACATGGTATGTTGCTAGTGTACACTGGCCCTCAGCAATGTCGAATCCCCACTTGAAAGGTCCTCTTCTTTGCCTTCTCCTGAGAGATTAAACTTTCAGGCTCCTTCTAGGATGAGGGAAGAGTCGTTGCCTATTAGAATGGAATTAGAGAAGGAATCTGGAGCTTTAACCATTTCTCAAACAGTCTCATCCAATTCTTATTTTAGCTACCTCCTCCCTTTCCCCCGTGTTCCAAAGGTACCTGGTGCTGTTATTTCCAAGCCCTTTGAAGACTTGACGGTATAGATCAGGCTGGTTCTTCATTTTTCCCACTGTGGGCTTATGCCTTTGGTCTGCTTAGTCTGTTATCATTTGTCCATCTGCTTTCCTGCTTCTAAAATGTTGTTGCTGTTTTCACCTCTCCTGTTTTCCTCATCCTGTGTGTTTGTATCTTTTATAAATAAATCTCTTGACTAAATTAGATGTGAATGTTCTTTCTGATATCTTAACTTGGAAGTCTCAATTTTTAAAATGGCAGTTCATGATGTATTTTTTGAGTTATGAGTGATATGTGCTCATTTATAGTTTGGAAAACAGAAAAGATATAAAATAGTTAACATCACTGTAGTCCTACCATATAGAGATCACTACTGTTAACATTTTTATATACTTCTAGTCTGTTTTCTATATTTGTGTATTTTTACATACACATTCACATTTTTTCATAATTAGAATCATACTATATATTTTTAGTTTGTTTCCTGCTTTGTTCACCTAATAAACCATTTTCCCATGTCAGAACATAATCTTTGAAAACATTTCTAATGGGTCTATACCATAACTGTTGTTTGATTTATCTATCTATGAGCAATTTTTCATGTCAGAACATAATCTTTGAAAACAAAATTTCTAATGGGTTTATAATATGGCTTTCATATGACTTTATCATGATTTAACGATTGTCCTATTGATAAAGCTTTATATTTCTTCCAGTTTTTCTCCCAATCTAAATTAGTCTGTACTATATGCTTTACATAGTCTGGGAATATCTGTCTAATTCCCAATTCTATCTTCAGTGCTTAACCCAGTGTCTTACGTGGAGTGGTGGTTTAGGGAATGCTTTGTTAAGAGAATGAATGGTTTGGCACAAAAGTCTGAATGTTTCTTTAAGTTAGAATCTATGAAAGGGTATTACTAAGTTAAAAGGTATAAACTTTTTGAGGGTTCTCCATAATTTATTTTCCATTTGTTCTTTGATTCAGAATAAGAAACAAGGATGTAAAAATGAGGAGGTGCTTGCTGTACTAGGCCATGAACTGGGGCACTGGAAGTTGGGACACACAGTCAAAAATATCGTTATTAGCCAGGTAAGTTTGGAGTGACAATTATTATTATTATTATTATTTTAAGAGATGAGGTCTTGCTCTTTGCCCAGGCTGGAGTGCAGTGGCGTGATTATAGCTCACTGCAACCTCAAACGCCTGGACTCAAGTGGTCCTCGTGCCTCAGCCTCCCAAATAGCTGGGACTACAGGCGCATGCCACCATACCTGGCTAATTTTTAAATTTTTTGTAGAGATGAGGTCGTGAACTCGTAAGCTCAAGCAATTCTCCCCGCCTTGGCCTCCCAAAGTGCTGGGTTACAGGCATGAAGTTCTTTTTTTATGGCATGGTAGTCAAATTGGAAGTATGGCGGGCATGAGAAGCCATATATTAGAGAGGTTAAGATAGACTCCATAGCCAGGCTACCTGGCTTCCCATCACAGCTCCCTGACCTTCTTCTGTGTGACCTCAGGCAGGTTCCTCACTGAATAATAATATCTCATAGGACTGATGAAGAATTAAATGAGTTAATGCATGCAAAGAGCTTGGAGTAGTACCTGAAATGTGGTAAGTGCTATATAAATGTTTATTGTTACCACCATCATCATCACCACCTCTAGAGTCTCTCAGATACAATAGCTATAAAGATCAAAAGGAGTAAGCCTAGATAACTTGGACATTAAAATACTTTTTAAAAAACTTTTTTCTCGTTTAAAAGTAATTATATATTAATTGAAAATTATAGAAAATATAAAGAAGAAAACAATTCCAGTAACGTTCTTCCTCTGGGTATTAATACCTCTAAACCAACAGATTTTCAGTCTGTGGGTGAAATAACACTATATCTTGTTGATTGGTTGAGCATATGTGGCCTTAACTGAATCTTAAGTGAGTCTTCACACCTTTCCAAAGGCCAGCTGGTTCTGGGTGATGGATTACGTGGGAAGACTTGTGAACCCCTGTGGGCACTTTCCTGTCATCTTACATCTTTAGTTATAAAAGTGAGTTTCTTTGCTTGAAGCTATTTTGTATGGATATGTGGCAGTAAGTAAGACATTAAATAAGTCAAAATCCAAGTTCAAATTGAATATTCACTCTATTAAGGAAAATCACTGCCCCTTTCACGAAGGAAGGGTTCCAATGGAATCAGCCTGTCATCGTAGGCTGGTCCCTGAGATGTGGGACCTCATCAGGGCTGGTCGCCTCTTCTGACAGATTGGGTGCTCGACAGGAGCCAGTTGTGGGGATGTCTGTGTTGTTGACTAGTGCATTAACTCCATCTCTGTAACCTTGGCCACTCTGTTCGTGAGCCTTTGACCAAGTTATAGAGCAGCGGTGGAGAAGGGATGGCTGACCTCCACAGAGCAACTGCCTTCTGACTTCATCATCAAGAGCCTCCTCTACCATGGGACTCTTAAAATCAAACTCTCAGCTAATTTTGGAAGTTTTCCATGTACCTCTTCTCCAAATCTCCCTGATCATCCAGCCAAACCATTATTTGCTTACTGCCAATGAATTACTATTAATATATATATATCCTTGGCTCAGGCCCTCTCCCCTCCCAGGCTGAGTGGACAATGAGATATACCACTTACAGTTCCTCTCATTAAGAGTATTGCCCTTCCCCACTGCCTTCCAAGACCATCCCTGAGTGGTACTGTAATGCTACAGCAATTGGCTTTCAGCTGGTGCCAGTATTAAGTTATTCGTAAAATAGGCTCTAATTTTTTTCCTCCTCAATTAAATGATTATAGGGAACTCCCATGAGTAAGAGTTGATTGTGGGTTGGCAGAGTGTCATACTAGAATATGAGCCACTGGCTTATTTAACTTCTGCCTTCATGACTTGTTTCATTTCCACTCCTATACCGTTTGCATTTGATGATGGAGTGCTTCTAGGCATACCAGTTTCCTGGCTAGGCAGATCAACATAGCATCCAATTTAGGAGGAATAGCTTGGGTTGTAGGATCATGGTATCCCATGGCCAGGAATTCAGTCTCTAGTAGGGCCTAGTAGCAAACCCAAAGTTACTTTTCAAAAAGACAACTGTTACTTGACAAAAATGGATGCATAGATTATAAGTCTAGGAGTCTTCATTGTGAGTTTTCTGTCAGAGCTTGTCATACTGGATCCACTGAGTTAAAAGGGTGAGGGGCAGAGCTGCTTGCACTTTGTCCTGGAGCAGCTGGCAAACCCTCTTATGCTCTGAGCCCCATTCTAAGCTGGCACCTGGTAAATGGTTTGGAACAACACACTTAAATATGGTATATGTGGCCTCCAAGATCCTAATCTACTAAGGGAAAAGGATGGTGTTTGTTCTCCAACTTTCCTCCAACGGGTTGTATTTTGGTATAGGTTTTTGATTTTTTTTTTTTCCTCTCTCATTTATTGATAAAAATAGATCTACCTTTTTCTTTGACCTTTCTAGAAAGGTCAGCTCCAATGGTCCTAAAGAGAATTCAAGGGAAGCGTGTTGCTTTGGAGCCTTCACATCAAGGTCAAGTGGGAGGCCTTGTATCTGGTTACAGTCTTATAAAACAAAGCCAGAATCCATTCTAGCACTTTACCTTTTTACACGAAGAAAATATCCCATTGATACTAATTACTTCAAACTCTCAATTATAAGAGGCTCAACTCAAGCCTACCCCTATGGAAGATGATATAGCTTATGCATGTGGGGAAATTTTATTTTGCTTTTGAGAATAAAACTGTAAAACTACTTAAATAGCTTTTTTTGTGATCACACTAACACCTTTCTTAAAATCACATGATTTCTTGTGCTTTTTTGTGTACTACTGATCCCACAGTAAAATCAGTGTAGTAATAACTTAGACATTTCATGTTCTTTTTTTTTTTGAGGAGAAGAAAAGAGGAGTTTATTAATTTGCTGGCAAAGAAGAGGTTGGCAGACTCCTATCTCAGTGTACTAACATCCTCATGTCCTTCTTTCTAGATGAATTCTTTCCTGTGTTTTTTCTTGTTTGCTGTATTAATTGGTCGAAAGGAGCTTTTTGCTGCGTTTGGTTTTTATGACAGCCAACCCACTCTCATTGGACTATTGATCATCTTCCAGTTTATTTTCTCACCGTACAATGAGGTAATGTATGATCTTTAAAATTATCTCACATATGCCCTTCCCTGCTTCAAATCTCTAACTTTTGGATAGTCAAAAAAAAAAGAAATAAATAAAACTGTATAGTTTAAACAAGTAGATGAAACAAAGTCTTTTGGTTTACTGGCCAGTATGAGAAAGTAGCAGAAAAATCTAAGCCCACATAAATAAATGCTTGCATACTGTTAGGGAAAAATAAGTAGAGAATTAGACTTTAGTGGTAAAGACCTCAATATAAAATATACTTCACAGCTTGTTAGATGGAGATTAATTATTGGAATGCTGTGTGCTAGGCACCATATTCACCAATGCTTGGGTGAAAATCTGTGAGGGGACACAACAAATACTAAGGGAGTATATGTATGGCTTGATAAGGGAGGCTGGTCCTCTGATTGTGCTCCATGACCACCTGCCCCCAAAATAGCCTTGGGGTCCCATCCAGGACCCATGAAATTATTATTGGGTATTTTATAGTACATGACGTTTAAGAACCACTGCTCTGTGATAGCTCAGTAGGAGTATCCCAGAGTGTGACAAGACATAGGTGAATGAGATTATATAGTAAACCTGACTATGACAACACTTCATGATGTTCGGTAAGGTTTCCAATTTAAGCTAAGAAATAATAGTGGGGATCTTGAGGTATCTCCATTCAGAAGGATTCTTTCTTGGGACAGATTGTAGAGTTAAGGTTTTAAGACAAGCTAGGCCGGGCGCGGTGGCTCACGCCTGTAATCCTAGCACTCTGGGAGGCCGAGGTGGGCGGATCGTTTGAGCTCAGGAGTTCGAGACCAGCCTGAGCAAGAGCGAGACCCCATCTCTACTAAAAATAGAAAGAAATTATATGGCCAGCTAAAAATATATATAGAAAAAATTAGCCGGGCATGGTGGCGCATGCCTGTAGTCCCAGCTACTCGGGAGGCTGAGACAGGAGGATCGCTTGAGCTCAGGAGTTTGAGGTTGCTGTGAGCTAGGCTGACGCCACGGCACTCACTCTAGCCTGGGCAACAGAGTGAGACTCTGTCTCAAAAAAAAAAAAAAAAAAAAAGACAAGCTAAATGAATCCTATTTCTCCATTTTAAAAAGTGTGTGTGGTGGGGGCATCATGAAAGAAAAATGGAGGGGAATAGGTCATATTTGTATAGCACTGTCATTATAAACTAAATAAATTTTGCAGAGTACTGAGATATATTATCTTGCAATTCAGGAATGCCTTAAGGATACTGAGCTATATATACTAAATGATACCAAGCTGCTCTGCTTTTTAAGCAGTTGCGCTATTTATTTTTTTATCCAGCTAATTTTTTTGTTTCTTCCCTCACTGTCAGACTGATAATCCTTACTATTAGTATGACTTCCTGTTCTGTTTATTATCCCTGTCTAATTTTTTTCTTTAACCTGCCGTAGACTGGGAAATCAGATAATCAACTCATTATGTAAGAATTACTGGATTCTGACTGAGTAGAAAGGTCCTCGTATGAGTAAAAAGCGAGAGTAGTGCTAGTGGTTCTCCTTTGTGGCATCTATTTTGGCTGCTCAGAGGATTTTCTTCTTCTGTTTGTTTATATTCAGTGTTAAATTCACTTCAAAAAATATCTAAATATATGTGGGATATAAGTAATTTGAAATGTGATTAATTCACAGAAATATTAGCAGCTGTTTTAAAAACCTTGGAGCACCCAGGAGATTTGTTTTAAAAAGACTACCTATTTAAAAAGAAAATCTTAAGTTTAATGTCAGGGTTTTGGCTGGGCACGGTGCCTCACACCTGTAATCCTAGCACTCTGGGAGGCCAAGGCAAGGAGGATGGCATGAGCTCAGGAGTTCGAGACCAGCCTGAGCAAGAGTGAGACCCCATCTCTACTAAAAATAGAAAATATTAGCCGGGCCCAGTAGTGACGCCTGTAGTCCCAGCTACTTAGGAGGCTGAGGCAGGAGGATCGCTTGAGCCGTGGAGTTTGAGGTTGCTATGAGCTAGGCTCATACTGTGGCACTCTAGCCTGGGCAACAGAGCGAGACTTTGTCTCAAAAAAAAGAAAGTCGGGGTGTAAGAGGTCCTAATAGGAAAGAGACATTAACCTTAGGAAAATGGGAAAATTGCCCTATTACAAAGAGTTTGGAAATCTACGGCAAAGCAGATAGGTGCAAATTAGTATCTGCTTATGTTTTTATGTGTTACAGTGAGAATCAAAGAATAGTTTGCCTGGGAGACTTAAAATCAGGAGAGAGATTGATTGATTGGGACCAGTTAATGATTCTATGCCAAAAAGTATATTCAAGATTTAAAAAGAAATTTCAAGCAGAATTTATTTATTAGCTTTGAATATATCTGAGAAGCTACCAGGGACTCCTAGATTTTATTTTGAAACTGTATTTGCTCTGGCAAATAAACAAGAGATTTTTATTTTTACCTTAAAAAAATTTTTTTATGCCAATTATAATACTTTATTTAACCAGCAATACTTCAGTAGACAAAGAAGTTCTTTTTCTCTCAAAATTTATATTTTCAAGTGAAATTTGTCCCCTTCTTAATGGTAACCTTCAGAAATCATATACTTATTCTGGTGATGGTGCCATAGCTCACAACACTTTAGAAAGCTCAATTTTGAGATTGTTGTCTGCGGCCATACCACCCTGAACATGCGCAATCTCATCTGATCTCAGAAGCTAAGCAGGGTTAGGCCTGGTTAGTACTTGGATGGGAGATTGCTGTTGGAGGCTGTGGTATATTTTTTAGAATAATCCCAGTGAAGACTCATTATCCTTTAAAGGTGAATAAGTGATCAAGAATATTTTTTAAAAAGAAAAGCAGTCTCAATATAAATTACCATGACTTAACTCTGACTCTGAGAAAGGTGATTTGCATTGGCTGTGGAGTCACCAAGAATTTCAGCACTACCTACCACCACTTTCCAGCTGTGTGACCTCCAGCAAGTTATCTAACCTCTCTGAGCTTCACCTTTCTCATCTGTAAAGCAGGAGTAAAAGATTGTTGGAGAATATGTTAAGTGCCTAGCTCAGTTCATGGCACATGGCAGATTCTCAAAAATTGGTATTTTTTAGTAAGGATAACATTCATTTGGATATACAGGTTGAGTATTCTTTATCTGAAATGCTTGAGACCAGAAATGTTTTGGATTTTAGAGTTTTTTATATTGTGGAATATTTGCATTATATTTACAAGTTTGAGCATCCCTCCAAAAAGCTGAAATCTAAAATGCTCCAGTGAGCATTCCCTTTCAGCATGACCTTTGAGCATCATGTCAGTGCTCAAAAACTTTCAGATTTTGGAGCATTTTGGATTTCAGCTTTTTGGATTAGGGATGCTCAACTTGTATATCTGTTTCTGGTCTGTTTGCTTGGGGAAAAAAGGCCCAATTTATAATGATTCCGTCATCCTAGGTCCCCTAAATACTAGTGATCTTTCTTTTGGCCTGCCATTTCTCTTATCCTAAGCTAAACATCCTCTGCTATCTTAGCTTATGAAACCTTTGGTGACAACAAAGAGGTGGATGGTGATTAAAACCCTTTCATTTACTTTTTCAGGTTCTTTCTTTTTGCCTAACAGTTCTAAGCCGCAGATTTGAGTTTCAAGCTGATGCATTTGCCAAGAAACTTGGGAAGGCTAAAGACTTATATTCTGCTTTAATCAAACTTAACAAAGATAACTTGGGATTCCCTGTTTCTGACTGGTTGTTTTCAATGTGGCATTATTCTCATCCTCCGCTACTAGAGAGACTTCAAGCTTTGAAAAGTACAAAACAAGACTGAGACTCGCAGGGTCTGTGACTGAAGACATTTCTGATTATTTCTGTCCTGGCAGCATGTTCCAGCTCTTGATATTTTTAAACTTTTTTTTTTTAAAGAAAAATTACTAAGTATATGAAAGCCCAGATTTAAATACATTTAATATCTCATTTCAAAAATGATTTTAATAATCCATTTCTTAAACACTGGATGAAATTTTGAGGCTTAATGTTTTTAAAGGCATAGTTTTATCTTATCTTTGACATCTAATTTAGCATCAACTTGTAAAATTATTTGAGAAAATGCAGAATTTGTTTTATTTATACACTTATATGAAATCTGCGTATAAGGTGTTTGAGGGCATATGTTTAAAAGAGGGAACATCACCTCTTAGTCCTTTCTGTGAGGCAGAAACAGTGGTCCAAAATCATTGCACTCATACCTAAGTTGAAATTTGTTTTTTACTTTCATGCTATTGTGATGAACCTGGCCAATCAGTGTTTTAAGAAGAAAGGTAATAGTTGGTGAGGCTAATGTTATTTAAATTAGTTAGAAATATGCTCTACTGTTCCGTCAAAATTTTAATTTCTCTGTTCCCTCTCTTACTACACATTGATCAAGAGTTTCTAATAGTACTTTGAAATTAGAAATTATGTATAGGATGTTTTAAATCATTGAGTTTTATTTTTGTTTTTAAGAAAATCTCAGTCTTTATCTTTCTTTCCACCTGGTAGCTGGGTTCCTATTGGGGGGGTAAACTGTAGCTTTTTCTCATTCATTCAATAAATAACGCATCCTTTCATTTAGCAGAGATTGCCATATTGAACAGGTTTTTCTGTGTTAAAAGTGGCAGAACAGGAAAGAAGAAGAAATGACATTTTAAGAAACATAAGGATGAAATACTGATGATTCTCCTATGATAATTCAGGAAAAAATATAGTTTTTTATCTCTTTCAAGGACAGAAGAGTTTCAGTTTTTATTTTTGTAATTTTTATCGGTAAGTCATAAGTACTATTTAATCAGGCCTGATTCCACTTATGAAAATTATAGTTCTTGATATGCAGATAATATTTACTTTTAAAACAAAAGATTTCCAATTTTAAAACACATGTTTGACTGATCCATATCTCTGTCCACTTTCTGAATAAGAACTTATTTTGTGCCTAGAGTCCCACTCACTGATAATGTTTACCTTCTGGGCATTTATTCCAAAGTGGGATCAACTGTGCACCTTTGGCCATAAAGACTTTTGCTCAGCTGACATTTGGGTGATGCCTTCACATGGAAATATAATAAATATAAAACTCTAGTTTAGTACTGTATTATTTATTTTCCTAAGGCGAAAGAGGAGCGGTCTCGTGACTTTTTTATCCAGCATTCTTTATCTGTGACTTCATGCTCTGATAACTGCCTTTCCTTCCTTCTGTGCCTTTAAATACAAATTTCAGTTCTGCACAAGTGAAACATTAAAAATTGCCAATGCAGATTTATGTTCTTTGTCTTTAATATAACATGTGTGTTATTTGTTACCTAGATGTGTGTTTATTACCCTAGAGGAACTGGGTGCTAGCACATGAAGAATAGTATGAAGAAATAGCCCTAATGCTGAGTGGTGTCAACACCATCACTGGGCCTCACGCAGAGTCCTCTCCAGTGACTTCCTCCTCTTCAGTCCAGAGCATCACTAGTTCTTGCCAATGTTTCCTTAGAAGCTTCTTTTGAAATCATTCCTTCTCCATTTTTATAACCTCAGATTGTCTTGGGCTTGCCTGATCTGCTCCAGCTGCCTCTTTGGTCTTCCTCACATATGGCAGCAGTCATTAGCTTTTTAATATGTGACTGACCTACTTACCCGGTTTATGGATGGCAGAGGCAGGCATAGGGATGGCCAAAGAGAGCTGGTGGGTTCCTGAGATATTGACCAGAGCACCAGTAGGTGGGCCAACCAAGGAAGGGAAAAGGTGGTACTCTGCACTCTTGATACTTGACAGATGTACAGGGGCTAGAATCAAGTAGGTCAAAGCCTTGGGTAAAATGGCACCATTCCAGTATGGTTGATGTCTGAATCCAAGGCGGAATCTCTGTTGTGTGTATATACTGCCTTTATCTGAGTTGGCCCTTTGCTGAGGTCTGAGACAGCTGCTGGTAAATTCTGCCTCCGTTTAGGATACGAACAGAGTTCCTGGGATCAATTAAGTAGTTTTAGTACCACTAATGGTCCCAGGTTGCCCCTTTGTGTGTTCACTGTTACCCCTAATCCTTTTTGTGGTATTCCCTCCCTGAGGAAGCATTCTTCTACTTAGTCTTATTCATCAATCCTTTGGATATTTTTGTACATATATACTTTATGTAACTTGGACGGTTTTGGGTATTTTATCATTAGCAGAAAGCTTACTAAATACCACTTGACCTTAAAGTCCATCCTAGCGGTTATACAAAGAAAACTACAGAAAATTTGTAATCCAAACTTGTATCCAAAAACTTTTGATTTAAGACCACAGTAATGTGAGCAAGTAACTTAAAAGCACTTGTGTGTCAGGCTAAGTACAGTTTGGTGGGAAGGCAAAAATAATCCATTGTGCAACAGGATAGCCCTATTTAGACAGTATGGATAGGGGAAAACTTGGGCTCCTCTCTTATCCAGGATGGTTTCCAGGGAAGAGGCTTTCCTAAACAGGTTGGCTAGAGACAGATAGGAAGATACCCTCATGTGTTCTAAAAACCCATGAAACCAGGACTGCCCACACCTAGTAAGCAGAGAACAGCCTCTGCCCCTAGGTCAGGGCTCCCCTCTGGCTCTCTGGGTGATGGTTGTTAATAGGTAATGTGTCATTTAGGACTAAGATCCAGGGTTCCATGATCCAACATACCACTTACTAGTAAGGATCTGAGTAAGAAACTTGACTGAGCTTACGTTTTTCCTTCTGTCTCTGCTCTGTACCAAGCTCTGCTCTAGGTGCTGGGGAATATTTTAGTAAACAAAGAACAAAAATCGTCTACCTCATGGAGTTTACATTCTAGTATGGGGGAGACAGACAACCAAATTATATTAAATAGGGTTATTAAATGGTGATACATGTTTTAGAGGAAAAGGGGACTGAGGTGTTTGTGGGGGGCCAGAGAGTGGTTGCCATTTTAAATAGGATGGTCACAAAAAGACATCACTAAAGGAAACGTTTGAACCAAGACCTGAAGGAAGTAAGGGAATGGTCTAGGCAGGAGTCTGGGAGAAAAGTGTCCCAGAAAGAGGGAACAGCAACTGTAAAAGCCTCCAAGAGGGAGCCAGCCTGGAGTGTTTGAGAAATACCAGGAAGCCTGGTGGCTGCAGTAGCATGCGCTAGGGGGCAGTAGTGGGCATAAAGGCAGGGAGGCAAATTTCACAGGGCCTTGTAGGCGGTTGTAAGAACTAAGACTTTTACTTGACTGTGGTTGGAAGCCATTGGAGGGTTTTGGGCCAAGGAGTGACATGATCTGACTGAAGTTTTAACAGGACCACTCCGGCTTATATGTTGAGGAGCCAGGGTCAAATCAGGGGACTAGCTGCGAGGTGCTTGCCCTCCTTCCGGCAAGAAATAACGAATGGTGCTAGACTAGAGTGGTAGTCGGGAGGTGGTGAGAAGTGGTTGGGTTCTGGATGTATTTTGAAGGATGTGCCAATGGATCAGATGTTCGTGCAAGAGAAAAAGTGGGAGTGGAGGATGCCACCAGTGTACTTGGCTTAACTAACTGCAAGGATGGAGTTGCCATTAACTGGGATGGCAAAGGCTGCAGGGGGCAGGGGTTTGGAGGGGAAGATCAGCAATTCACTTGGCAACATGTTAAATTGAGATGCCTACTAGACATCTGAGGGGAGCTGTTGAGTAGGCAGTGGATGAATGAATGAAGTTAAGCAGGGAGGTCTGGACTGGGGATGTATAGATGGAGTTGAAAGGCATGAATCCAAATGAAATCACCGTAGGAGCGAGAGGAAAAGATGTGGTCCAAGAACTGAGTTGGACTTTCACATACTGGGGAGATGAGAAATCAGCAAAGGAATCTGAGGAGAACAGTGTAGTGAACTGGAAGCCAAATTAGGCAACCCTTTTTCCCCGTAAAAGGGAGCAAAAATTTGGGATGGTAGCCAGAGGCGGAAGTGGGATTGGGAGAGGTGTTTTATTTTTTTACATGACAAATGGGGATAATACCTGCTTTACAAGGCTGTTGTAGGGCTAGAATGAGATGATGTTTGCAGAGTGCTCAGCACAGTACTGATAATAATAAGAGCTCAATAACTGGTACTTGATGATGTTAATAATTTACCATAATTTCTCTGATGTAAATAAGCACAAAATTAACTAAAGTTCCTTACCCAGCTGGCCAATGAGGTGAAGAGAGGATTGCTAGAGAGATCAAGTTTTGAAGGGGAGTCAGCAGGGGCAGGTTTGGGACTCTCCCTTGCTGCTTTCTGGGGGAGCAGTGTGGGTGTCGAACCTCCGTGAAGGGGCCAGGCTGTCTTGCTGCAGTGCCCTTTCTGTTAAGCTTCCTAAATCCCCCATTTCCTAATTGCAAACAGGGGAGGTGAGTTCCTGCTTTGTTTTTGTTGCACTAGACTTTTGCCTCCCAAGAGTTAGTTGTCGAAGGGCAGGTCCCTATTCTTGGCAGTAGAAAGAATAACGTGGACATGCTGGGCCATTGTGGAACACGCCTCAGCCACACACATCCCTTCCTCCCCGGTTTGATGATTGGTGGGGTCCTGAACAGATTATTGAACACCTACTATGTGCCAGGCACTGTTTATGTGCCAAAGAATAGAATAGCAAATGAGAGACCAAAGTTTCTGCCCTCATGGAGCTTATATTGTAGTGTTCTACATTGAATAGTGCTAAAGGCTAGAGAGAAACAATGAAGTGCAGGACAGTTATCTGGAACGCCAGAGTAGGGACGAGGTCACTTTTGAATAGAGACCTTGTCACGCATGGTTCAGTTCACGGCTGAACTTTGCAGTGTTGCCCCAGTTCTTGGGCTCCAGGCTTGGAAGAATCACAAGCCTTGGCCTGCGTGACAGAGAAAGATGACAGACACGCAGCAAATATGTGTGAAGAATTTATTGTAAGGGAAGTTTAAGGGTGCAAAGCAAAGTACGTTTCCTAAGGGGAAACGGGTCTGTCTCTGGGAGTGGAGGAGACCCTGGCTACTTCTGTGTTTTTCTTTTTATATGCTTTATGTTTAGGTAAAGTTTAGTTATAATTATTCATAACTATACATCACTGTTTTGGGGACTGCATTCTTTCCAGGTGTGGACATGACTTAAAGGCTATGTTCCAGTTATTTTCCCTAGTATATATATGATAGGGAAAGTTCCATAACCGTTCTCTGACTGGGGGTCAGTGTTCCGTGTCCTAATTACCCCGTTCTTTAAGGCTGAAATAACCATTCCCCCTTTTTATTTTTCTGCAACATTTCCTCCTAATTGTTTTTCTATAACTGCTTTCTCCTTTCTGTTTTTCTGATTTCCATTACCTCTCACTTGCTTTTCTGTCCCTAACAACCTGAAGCTCAGTTGCCAACAGTGGCAATATTTTGGGAAAGAACATCCAAGCAGAGGCATAACATACATGTGGCGTGGCATGTTTGAGGAACAGCACAGAGGCTGGCATGGCTGGAGTGGAATGTACCAGGGCCCTAGCAGAGAGGTGAGGTCAGAGAGGCATAGGAGAGACTGGTGGATCACAGTAAGCGGTCTGAGTGAAATTCACCTGCCCGGGGTCTTACAAAGGCCACTGGCCACTGGTCCTTAGGAAATAGCCCCCTTTCAGCCCCTTCAAATGTCTGAGTTGTAAGGAATGAGGTGGGACTCTGCCTGAGATTTGTGAATCACAGCTTCGTTGTGGTAACTGAAGCCCTCAGTGGACCATCTCAGGGAAAGCTGCAGAGAGGAACAAGGAAAGGGCCCCAGGGCCAGCACTTGGGGAAGCTTCAAGCAGTAGACTGGCTCTCTAAGCCCAGGGTTTCAGGCTCTAGGACCGAGTGAGCGATCCAGCCCGGGGAAGGGAGAACCCTCCCTCCCTCCCAGGTATGCAGTGCCTGAGAGCCTGCCCAGGGCTGGGCTTCCACTGCCTCCTGCAGCTCCGTCCTCTGCCCCTCCGCCCCTCTGCCCTTCCTCTGCCGAGCCCTGGACTCTGTTCCGTGGGCTCCCCTGGCAGCCACAGCAGCAGTGGGGCCTTCTGTGGGGGTGAGAATGCTGTAACTCAGGATTTGCCAAAGCACTGAGGGTGAGGCCACCTTGGTGGCTCTCAATGCTACCCCACTTTGTTCTTCCTGTCTGTCCCTGGATTGGGGTAAGGAGGCTGAGATGTCACTAGTGGTAAATGTGTGTTCGGGGGGAGGGAGGAGGAAGAGGAGCAGGAGGAAGAAGGCGCAGGCCCTCCAGCATAGGTGGGGACTTAGAGCCACATTAGTGGTGAGGTGTGGGAGGGCCTAGGCTTCAGCACAAGCTTGGAGCTCAGGCTGGAGCTCTGGGCCTCCAGGAGGGGCTGGGGCAGAGGGCTGCATCTGAGGGCAAAAAAAATGCCGAAATCAATAATGGAGCAAAGAAATTGGTCACTCCCTGAATTTCAAAAGCTACTCACTAGCCTACAGTGTGAAGGGCCAGGAGCTCCCGGGGATTACAGATCAGATTGGAGCCAGTGTCCCCTAGATTTTTATCATCCAGGTCCCTGTTTTGCTCACGGGCCCGGAAACCCCTGGAAGGCAAGAGCCAGGTCTTCCAATCTTTCACTCCAGCTCTTGGCCCTGGGCCAGCACACAGTGGGTGCCGGAACTCACAAAGGACCTTCCAAGTGGCAGGCCCTGGCAAGACACTAGGTGTGCTCTACTGGGATAAACAAGACACAGTTGAGTTCCTGCCACAGCTGTACAAAGGCTTGGAAAGGATTCACCCAAAGTAACACAGCAGGTCACCATCCTGCCTCCACTCCCAGGTTCTTCCCACAGATGTTCCTCAAACATGCCGTGTCACCTGAATGCTCACAATTCACGTGCCCAGAAGAAGGTGCCCCACACCACAGCCCCCCAGAGCCCTGACCATCCTGCCCAAGCCATGCAGGCCGAGCAACTGGTTCCCACGCCCAATCCACAAGAAAAGAAGCCCGACAACTCACATCCTGGTTGGGGGCTTTTATTTACAGAAAGGCCTGGGTGGATCTGGGGAGAAAGTGGGGGTGGGGGTGGGGGTGGCAGGGAGAAAGGGAAGGGAGACGGATGTTTAAATACTCAGATGGGAGGCAGGAAGGAAGTAGTGGGGCTGGCTTAAGGATGGCTACCTCAGGGTTGTCACCCATCAGCAGTCACCCAGTAAGTCCAGAGAGTGAAAATGGGATCAGGAACCAGCAGAGACCTCAGTCCACCTGCCCCATAGACAAGATGGCCAGTGGAGAAGGTGCAGGTTAAGGAGACATTGTTTGGTAACAGCTGAGTGGTGCTCCGGGAAGGAAAGCCACCCCTTTCCCTTCGGAGCTTCGACTCTCCAGCGACCCTTGCCCTGTCAGCCTCATCTCTTCACTCTAGTGCCCTACCTCCCCTTCCCCCATGTTTTAGAATTCCTTTTCCTCAGGGCTCCTGGGTCCCAGACAGAAGGTCCTGGGAAAGTTGGTTTCCAGGGCTGAGGGGCGAGGTGCATGTCCACCCAGAGGGGACCTGGTCCTACCCCGCCCAGGATGCCACTGCGCTCTGTCCGGGCTTGATGCTCATGGCCCTTTGATGGATCCGGGTTCCGTAAGGCGGGCAGAGGCATAGGCTGAGGCTCCGAGACAGGCTGCAGGCTCACAGAAGCCTGGCAGCCCCACGGGGCCTGGCAGGCCAGGTCGGCCTGCCTCTCCTGGAGCCCCTGGGGACCCTCGGTCTCCATCCTTGCCATTGATTGCCTGGCCAGGCCGGCCAGGGAGACCTGTGAAAGGGAAGAAGTCAAGGCATCAGGGACTCCTCCTGTGTCAGCCCTAGAATTGTTAAGGTGGGGAAAATGAGGCCAAGGACAGCATAGGAAGAAGGGCCTCTGTCCCAGATACAGAGATTGTCAATTACTCCAACTCCCATTAATTAGTCTTGGGAGCAAATGTCCTTTCCTTCCTCTCCATGAAGTGATGGTGGTGCCTTCCAGGAAGTCCGCAGAGTGCAGCTCCCAGTTCCCAGCCAGGACCCACCCAGGGACCCCTGGGTGCTCCAAAGGGATGCAGAAGCTGGGTATCTAGGGCTGAGCTGGCTGAGTATGAAGCCACCACGAGAGAGACCCAGGTGTCTGTGGGTCATTAATCCCTGAGCTGAGGTACAAAACTAAAGCTGGACAGGGCCAAGGTCTTACCTGGGATTCCTGGGGGCCCAGGCATCCCGGGGTGCCCACGTCCCACTTCACCTCGATCACCCTTCTCTCCACGTTTTCCTGTAGACAAAAAAGGAAATCTTGTTCAGAATTGGAAAATGTTTTTCCTACTTTGCTATTTAATTTCTATTTCACACATAGTTATTCCTGTTTTGTGCTAGTTTATAAAAAGAGAAAGTTGGAAATGGCCATGCAAGGCTGATTAAAGAAAGGTCCAGACAAAGGATGGAAGATTATGTAACCAATAGAGTTTATTACAGAGAAGAGTTTAAGTATAACAGTATCCAGCATTTACTACATACTAAGCAGTGAACTAAGAAGAACTGTATGTAAATTACCTCTAAATATAATCCTTATTCCAACACTATGAGGTTGGTACTATTAATATTAATGATAAATTTATTAATATTAATGATAAATATAATATTAATAGTGGTACTATTAATATTAATGATAAATTTGAGGCCCAAGGAAATTAACAGGCAACTTATCCAAGGGTCACAATGAGAAAGTGGCAGAATCTGGATTCACACTCAAGTCTGGTGGCTCTAGAGCCTGGTTGGTTTACTATGCTGCTCATCTACCTCCCCACCTCTAGAGACATGAAAAGATATTTATGTGGTACCACTAAGCAAATTAAAAAAAAAAAAGAACAACAAGAAGCCCAAGTTGTAAAATAGTGCACAGTCTCCATCAATTTGCTACTGGGAAAGAAAGCCTGGGAGTGTTTCCTGGACAGCTTGTTGGAGGGAATGGAGGAAGTGTCTGTATCTCATCCGGGGAAGGGGAATTGTGAAAGGGAAAACAGGAGGCTGAGCAGTCAGCCGGCCTATCTGAGGTCCCTGGGGTGGCCTAGGCCTAATCGCTGTTGCCCAGCCCCCACTCCCACCGCAGAACAGCACTCACCCTTGGGCCCCGTGTTGCCAATCTGTCCCACAGCTCCTATGATGCCAGGAATGCCCCGAGGGCCAGGGTGCCCATGGGGTCCCTGCTTGCCTGGGTACCCAGGAGGCCCAGGAGGTCCTGGGGGGCCCACCATCCCTGCAGCACCCAGGGCTTCTCGCTTGGCACTCACAGCTACCTCTGCCAGTTGCTCTGGAGGGACGGAGGAAGAGAGAGGTCTGTGAAGTGCGTGTCGGTAACACAAGGGAAGGCAGAGCATTCTGATGGCCCCTGACCCCTAGGTTTGCAGACAGAAAAGCACTTTACGTTCTCCCTGCCCTCAGGCCCTATTTGCTGAAGTCAACAGTCCAGAGTGACTCGGTCCAGAGTGACTCATCCGAGGCTCCGAAGCCCCTTGGAGGCAGAGCTGGAATGAGCACCCAGGACTCCAGACCCTGAGACCAGTCGGTGTGGGTGTGGAGAGGCTCCCCAAGGGCGGCGACGCCCAGCAGTGGACTGTGAGGAGGGGTTGCTGCCCCTCGCCTCACCTTGCATCATCTTCAGCACCACATCCACGATGTGCTGGTCGCTGGCATCTCGGCCCTGAAAGCAGAGGCCTTTCAGGAAGAAGCCCCTGCACCCTCTGACCCCTTCCTGCTCCCATCTTCTCCCAGAAAGGACGTTTCCTAATCCCTCCTGCTGCACTCACACCCCTCCTCTCTGATCTGGGGCTTGGACCACTCTCAGGGAAGCCAGTGGGCTTCTGGGAACTCCCGCCTTTGAGGGATAAGCCACCCCCTAGGAGAATCTCCGGCCCTGGAGCCCAACTCACCGCCAGGCCCTGTCTCCCAGGCTGTCCCGGCAAGCCTCGGTCTCCGGCCAGTCCTCGAGGGCCAGGAAGCCCAGGGTAGCCCTGCACCCCTGGGGCGCCTGCATCCCCGCTGGGGCCAGGGTAGCCAGGTTCGCCGCGGACTCCTTGCTGCCAGGGAGACGGGTGGGCGCAGAGCAGAGGTGAGAAGGCGCCTGCCCGGCCAGGTGGGTGGGGAGAGGGCGGGGAAAGGGGGGGCCGGGGAGAGGCGGGGCCGGAGGAGCGGTGGTGGTCCCAGGGACGACCCGGGGGAGGATAGCGGCTTTGGGAGGGCGGGACTCACCTGTCCCTTCGGCCCGGGCTCGCCAGACTCGCCCTGCAGGTATAAGGAGCCGTGGTCACTAAGTGGTGGGGACCCCGGGCCCTGCCGCTGCTCCCTACCTGCCCCTACGCCGCGCGCTCACCTTCTCTCCTTTCTCTCCCGGAAGGCCGGCCACGCCTGGGTCACCCTGCAGAGAGGGAACCACGGGTCAGACGCGCGGTGGCGGCGGGGACGTGGAGAAGGGACAGGGCTGGCCGGGAAAGGGAGGCGCTGGAACTTACCACTCCGCCACGGGGCCCGGTCTTCCCTGGGGAGCCCTGGAGAAAACGGGGAATTAGGGGCTTGGCGAGTTCCCCTCTCCAGGGAGGAAAGGGTCCGCGAGGTCCTCCCACCCAGCTCCCGGCCACACCCCTCTCTCCAGCTCCGCCTCGCCCACCAGACCAGAGCCCTAGGACCCGTCAGTTTGGAGCGCTCTAGAAGGATCTGAGCTCAGCCGACCCCACTTCCCCTTAGGGCCTCTTTCCCAGGTATTTCCCAGCCCCCTTTGGCACCTTGTCTCCCTTGATGCCTGGCAAGCCTTGGGGCCCTGGAATTCCGGGGGGGCCCTGCTCCCCCTTGGGGCCCTGAGGAGAAAGGAAACCAGAGGAGTAAATCAAACGAGGCGCCCATATGCTCCCCACCGCGCATCTCAGCTGGCCCGCACTCACCTGCTGTCCTTGAGGGCCTGGCTGCCCCACTGGCCCCCTCTCACCCTGGTCACCCTGAAATGGAAAGAGAAGGTCACATCCAGCTCTCAGCAGGGGCGGCTCCCCCAGCCAGGCCCCAGAGCCTGCACTGGCAGGGTGCCCTCCATTCCTGCTGTCACCAGCACGGGGTCTTTTGCTCCACTTCGCACACGGGCAAACTGAGACGCTGCCTGGAGAGGCTGGGCAGGACTGGGCAGCTGCTGCAGGGCCCCAGGGAGGAGCCCCCGTGCGGGCACTTACCTTCTGGCCCATGATGCCTGGGGGACCAGTTTCTCCTGGAGGCCCTGGCTCTCCCTGGAGGAAGGAGAAATTGGGGGTAAGCAGGTCTGGTGGGACCCTCCCTTCCACACCTGGCTAACCCCTCCCCACCCTTGGCTCTCAGCTAATTCGCTTCATCAGGGGAGCGTCCCCTGACCCATTGTACTTTTCCTTCACAGGACCCAACACAATTTTAGTTATCATGTGATGATTTATTTTATGTCTGTCTCTTCCACTAAACTGTACCCTCCACGTGAGGAGGAGACTGTGCCTCTCTCAGCGTCCCGCACAGTTGCAGGTATTTGCTGAATGTTTATGGAATGAATGAATGAATGGATGGATGTCAGTTTTGCCATTTGCAAAGGTCACACTGCTGGAACCAGTACCCACCCTCACAGCATTGTACATCAGGAAACAGGCGCCCAAGAGGTGAAAGAGCTTCCCTGGGTCTGTGGGTCAGGGCAGAGCCCAGACCAACCTGGACACTCCCTAGGTTAGGGCTCCACCCCATGGCCTCACCCTGGCCTTGCGCCCAGGGGGGCCCTCTGGCCTGGGAGGGCCATCGCAAGAACCCTTGTGTCAGTGGAGGAGGCACTCACCTCCTTCCCAGGGGGCCCAGAGATTCCAGGGAGGCCCTGCCGGCCTGGGTCACCCTGCGGGAAAACACAGTTCTCAGGTCAGTCTGGGTGGCCCAGTCAGGCCTTTGGCCTCAGGGAAGCCCACTGAGCCCTACACAGAGTCCGGAACCAAACAAGTTGGAGAAGAGAGAGGGTGTTCTTGCTTAAGTCCTCTGGGCTCCACTGATTTCCTGTTGGTTTCTCCTCTGGATTTAGAGCCATCCTGTCTCACTGAGCCAGGCTGAGGGGTGTGGAGGGGGTGGCAAGAGGGAGGTGGTCAGGTCCAAGGGGCTTGTGCTCAGGCTGAGCCTCTGAGCCTTGAGTGAGGCCTGGGCCTTGCAGTCTTTAAGCTGTGACCCAGTCCCTGGCCCCAGGCTCCCTTGCTCAATCTAGCCTTCAGTTTGGGGTCACCTCACCTGGTCTCCAGGGCTTCCTTTTGTCCCAGGCTGGCCGGGCACGCCCTGCAGAAAGAAGTTGACATCAGTTTCTGCCCTGGCATGGGCGAGCCCCATGCACCTGCTGCTTTGCTTCCCATCCCCAGTCCAGACTCCCCCACCCGCGGGAGAGGAACAATGGAAGGCCCAGCCCCGGCACCATGAGCTTGAGTGTGCTTTCCCACCATGGCGGGAGTGGAGTGGCAGAGAATGGCCTGCCTCCCCGGGCCGCTGGTCCATGGGGAAAAGATGAGCACACTTTATGTGCCTCCTGGGCACACAGGCCCATGTGAGTGCATGCAAGACACAGTCTGCCCATGTGTGTAAGCAGGCTTGGCCACTCAGCACCCCTGCAGGGAGACAGGGCGGGCTCCCATGGACTGGGCTCCAGAAGGTATGGGATGGAGATGGGCCTGCGGGGTGGGAAGGCACAGAGCGACCAGAGAAGGGCATTCCAAGCAGAGGGCCCAGCGAAGGCCTGAAGGTGTGGAGGCAGAAAAGCCAAGGCGGTGCTGAGAAGAGAGAGGCACGGAGGGGCAGGGGTTATGGGGCAGGAGGGGTAGGCTGGGGTCAGATTAGGGTGTCACTGAATGCTAAGATGAGCTGTGAGGACAAGGATCGCATATGTCCTGTTCCTGTTTCCCTGCCACTTAGTGTACCACAGGTGCCCAATAAGTGTTTCTTGAATGACTTTTTCCTGAGGCCATGAGGAGCCACGGAAGGTACTTTGGCGAGGAAATGGTCGGATTCCATTTAGCCAATGTGGAGGATCAGAATGGTCAAAGAGAGGGCTGGAGCAGTTGTCCAAATGATGAGGCCTAAGCCAGGCCAGGGGCCACAGAGGTGGCAATGAGGCAAGAGGTGGTGACTGAGCAAGAGCCCTGGTGTGCAGATCTGCCCTTGTCAGCCGCGCATGCCATCGTGGGGAGTTGGGCAGCAGAGTGCCTGGCCACTCCGAGGCCGAGGAGGAGAAGCCACGTCTCCACGGGGCAGCCCCTGTGGCTCCACCTGAGACTTACCGCTAGGCCCTGGTGGCCTGGGCTTCCCGGCCGCCCTGCCTGTCCTGCGCTGCCCTGGGAGAGACAGAGAACCAGAGGCACATGTTAGAGCTCCAGCCAGGGGGTCCATGGCTTCCACCCAAGTGCAGGTGTGGAAACTGAGGTCCAGAGACAAGGAAGGACATGTCCATGGCAGCCCAGAGGATCCCGGGCTCCCAGGCCTCTGGGATCAGCGTGATGAAACCCAGCAGGGAGGAGCCCTGCCCTGCCACAATCCCACCAGCAGTCCCCACTCCTACCTTCATGCCAGGTGTGCCTGGGGTCCCGTCCTTGCCGTCGATGCCTGGGGGGCCCTGCTCAGGAGGAAAGGTCAAGGGAGACTCACAATGGGGACATGTGTGGGATCAGGCCACCCTCCCATGTTCCTCTGTGACAGCTGCGGAGGGCAGGGATGGGGTGGGTCTGGTCATCTCAGGAAGCCCCACCAGCCAACCGGGGGAGGAAAGCTGACATGGGAAGGGGATTGGGGATGGACCCTGGTCCTTCCCTGTGTGGATGACAGTGGAGGTCAGTCCCAGACTGCTGCAAGCTTCCTGTGATCTCTCTCTCCTACATCGTCACCCCCACTTACAGGTGAAGAAACTAAAGCACAGAAAGGGAGGCATTCCCCGGGGTTACAGAGCAAGCCTGCCTGCAGCCAGTTCAGTCTAGAATCCCAGGCTCCTCTTCCTCCGGGGGGTTGGACAAATTAACTGGACCCTGGCCTCTGTCTGGGTGAGCCTGGGCCTCTGGCACTTACCGTTGCTCCCTTCGGGCCTGGGATCCCCTGGAGTCCTCGAACACCTTGGCTGCCCTGCAAAGGGAAGAGAGATCAGGTCCACCTTTGGGATGTTGAACTCCGTGTAGAAAGGGGAACAGCTGAGAGCAGTGGCCCCTGGGCAGGAGCTGGGGGAGAGGGGCTCAGGTGCCCTTTCTGCCTGGGGACCAGTGGGAGGGAGTGGGGGTCAGCGCCCAGCAGCCAGGCCGGGCTGGGCAGCAGCAGGGGTGGGAGCCAGTGCCCACGAGCCCCTGGCCAGGGCCCCAAGCTCCACGCAGCCAAAGAAACAGAGTGACTGAAAGCAATGGGTGGACTTTTTGGGGGTCTTGATTTCAACAAGAACTATGACAAGACATTTTTGAGATAATTAGGAGAAGTGGTATAGAGACTGGGTATTAGATGATGTTAAGGAGTAGTTTATTTTGTGAGTTGTGATAAAGATGTGATTATGTGAGGAAAAGTCCTTATTTTTTAGAGATACGTACAGAAGTATTTGGGATGAGATGACATGATATTAAAGATTTGTTTGAAAACAGAGCAAAGCAATAACAGAGGAAGGGAAGTTAGACCAAATGAGTGTGGCGAAATGTTAGTAACCGTGGGACCCTCGAGACAGGTATACGGGGATTCCTTATATCATTCTCTCTGCTTTTCTATGTATTTTAAAACCGGCATTAAAAAGCTAAATAATAATAATAAAAACAGTTCATTGTACTTTCTGCTCAATTTTCCTATGAACTTAAAACTGCTCAATCTCAAGTGTTCTTAGCACAATATAAATAAATAAATAAATAAACTACTTCCCCAAGTCTATTAATTAAAAAAAAAAAGAGAGTTAAGAGAACTGGGATCCCAACCAAATCCCATTAGCCGCATGGCTGATTTGCTGGAATTTCATTGTCTGGCCCCAGTGACCCTGGGACTGGATCCCAGGGCTTCTAAAGTCTGAATTTGGGCTGACTGGGCCCAAATTTCCAGCGGTCCTCCCCCCAGCAGTCACACACATGCAGAGAAGCGTGTGCACGCACACTCTCCCCCACCCCTGCACACACGCGCGCACACACCCACCCCCCCCCCCACACACACACACACGGGCCTTGGGTGGGGCTGAGTCCAGCCCAGTACTCCCCAGGGTCCCTGACTGGACAAGGGGTGCTGAGGACTCACCACGTCACCCTTCTCCCCAGCTCGGCCTGGCGGCCCCCTCGGACCTTCCTCACCCTGCCAAGAAGGACAAATAGGAACCCAGGTCATGTGGGCTGAGGGGGAGCCCCAGGCTGGGGGGCAGCGCGGCGGAGGTGAGGAGCAGGCTTACCGGTGGCCCAACGGCTCCGATAGAGCCCACCATGCCTTTATATCCAGGAGGACCCTGGGGAGAGGAAGGGTTGTGGATCAGTCCTGGCTGGACCCCAGAGGCCAGAGGGCTGGTCCTGGCAGCTCTTTCAGGACACCCCTCGACTCACCATCTCTCCCTTGGGTCCCGCCATGCCTGGGTAGCCCCTGATGCCCTGGGGACCCTGTCAAGACAGAAAAATGACAGCAATAGCAATTGCAAGTCCCACTCATGATACCCCCCTCCTCTGACCCCACCCTCAGTCTTCACAATGCCCTTTGAGGTTGGCAGCACAGGGCACTGTGCTCATGGATGGAACATCGAGACTCAGAGATGGGGGTGCTCCCCAGGGTCACTCAAAGGGAAGGGAAGAGCCTGGAGCCTCAGCCGGGCCTTCTAGCTGACAGTCACCCTCAGCTTCCCTCTTCCCACCCAGAGAGGCTCCCAGCTGGACACAGGTGTCTCTTTTACAAGCTAGGCCTGAGCATGGGAATGACTCCATTAAGGGATCCTAGGATGGGGGAGAGGAGGCCACAGAGGGGAGGTGTTCCTTACCGGTGGTCCAGGGATGCCTTGCTCTCCAGAGGCACCCACATCTCCCTTGGGACCCTAAGGGGCAGGGATGAGCTATCAGACAGGCAGGCAGATGGAAATTCAAATATACAAACAGAGTTGTCTCCCCTTTCCCCAGCAAAAGCACACAGGAAGGACCCTGGAAACCACATGGTCCCATGTTATAGATGGGGAAACTGAGGCCAAGCAAGGAGACTTGTACAGAGACACATTGACCTGGAATATAGGCCTCCAGCCCCTCAGCTCACGGCTCTGTCTCCAGAACCCACAAGGGAAGAGGCAGGGATGAAGAAGGGGACAGGCCCCTGTAGGACCCTCTCCACATATCCCCATGCCACGGCCCCAGCCCTCACACTCACCGGCTTCCCCTGGCGGCCAGGATCACCCAGAGCCCCGCGTTTGCCCGGATGTCCCTGCAGGGAAGGAGAGCTCAGTGTGAGGTTCCCTCTGACCACCAGCTCCACCCTCCCAAGACTCGGGCCAGGGGCTCTCACCTTCACACCCTGCAGCCCTGGGGGGCCTTTGGCACCCGCTGGACAGTTGGTTGGACACTGAAAAGAAAACGCCGCAGGGCCTTGTGGTCACTGGTCTGGTGCAGGCCAGCCAGGCAGCACGTCCCCATCTCGCGCTGCCCCTGTCTGCAGGGCTGCCCCTCCCTGCATCAGCCCCGCCCAGGCCCCGCTCTCACCAGGAAGTCCGCGCTGCCTTCCAGGCCCTGGATGGTTCCCGGGCGACCCTGAGAGGAGATGTGTGAAGGTAGAGCCTGACCCCACCCTTCCCACCCCAGGCTTGCTCAAAGACCCTTCTCCTTCCCCTGCACATTGCCACGTGTGAGGACTAAAGACACTTACCGGTTTCCCAGGGGGTCCCGGGGGCCCCGCTGGTCCCTCTGGTCCAGGATCCCCCTAGAAGCAAGAGGGGCCCAAATCATACCCCTGTTCAGCCCTTCCCAGGTTACCCTGCCCCCTCTGGTTCCTGCCACTGCCTTATCCACCCTGCCCTCCCGGTCACCTTCTGAGATCCACATTCTTGGAGAGACCCAGGCCTGCTCAGCAGGGGATGGGGCCAGCCCTTGGCCTCCCAGAAAGACCTACTGCAGGGTGGGCTCAGCAGGAGGGGTTTCCGCCCCAGACCTGGAGGAGCTCCCTGGTGGCCAGAAGCAGACCCAGGAACTCCATGGGACATCACCCCCGCTTGCCAGCGTAGAGACAGAGGGCAGGAGGCCAACTGAGAGGAGGGTGTCTGGGGCTCACCTTGGGGCCTGTGATTCCAATCTCACCAGGAAGGCCAACAGGTCCAGGTGGTCCCTGGGGAACAGAGAGTTGATGGCCAGGGTGCTTCCAAGAGTCAGCCCGCCCTGGGCATGAAGGTAGAGACAGGCCCCCGAAGCCTCTTTCTCTACTTTTGCTTTCTGACCAACCCCAGAGAGACTGACAGATTGGGGCTTTAAGGACCAGAGAACCCCAGAGTCAGTGGATAGGCCCGAAGTGGGCTGCCCATGGCCTCTGGCAGTCCTGACGCTCTCCTGACACTATCACAGCATGCTGGCACCTCCCCACGACGGCCATTCCCTGGAAGCCCTTCTGTTGTCCCCTCCTTCCCTGGGTGTTCTGTGCACCCTGTCCCATCCCCAAGGACTTACAGGAGGTCCAGCAAAACCAGGGCCCTAGAACAGAAGGAAAGGAAATTGGGTTCATGGCTCCCTCTACAGGTCCCCTCCCCACGAAGGGTCGCTGGAAGCCCTTGCAGGCTGTACTCACCGGCAGGCCAGGAGGACCAGGGAGCCCAGGTTGGCCCTGCAACAGCAATGGGAGAGGTTCAGAGACTGGGGTCTCCTGGGTCCCTGCTCCTCTCTACTGCAGCCCCTCCCAAACTCTGGCCCTAGGTTTCCTGTGTTGAGTCCCCAGCAGGCTACCTACCTTGGTTCCAGGGGTCCCAATGGCACCAGGCTCCCCCTTGGCTCCAGGTAAACCCTGGGGAAGGATGAGAAAGTAGGATCAGTGAGGAGCAACCTGCTCCCTGACCCACGGGGCAGGGCAGGTCCAGGGGTCTCTCCTGGGTGGGCCCAGGTAGGGACTTGCACACCTTCTTTTCCCTTTAGGGAACCCTGGGAGGCAGGTAGGACAATTGTCCTCTTTGAAAGAGGAATGGGCTTCATGCTTCCCAGATTAGGAGTCTAGAAGACCTAGACATAGGTCTAGATTGGTCATTTGATTGCTGTCTGGCAATTTTTTCTAAGCCTTAGTTTTGTTATCTGCAAAATGGGTTAATCACGCTTACCTCTCTGAATGGGTGTGAGAACTGATGTGCTAGCAGCAGGCAATGTGCTTGGTAATCTTTGCAGGGTGTGGATGAGTTTGGAGGGAACCCATTGGCTGGTCCCAGCCTGGTCATACCTCTTGAGCCAGCAGGGCAGAGGCACCTCATGGGGGGCTCTCCTTCCTCCCATCTTTCAGTGATTGACCCAAGGGTGTCCCTCACCAGATGACTGTCCTCATGGCCCTGGGGCTGGCTGTGTTTAGGAGCCTGTGACCTTGGGGGCCCCTGGGAGCTGGGTGGTATCAGCCAAATGACGTTCCTCTCCTGAGCTGTGCCTGGGGCTGTGGGCAAGGGGTTGGTGGGGAAAGGGCAGGGGAAAGACAGGGCACACAAGGACAGCCCCACCCAGCATATTCAGTGAGACTAAGGCATGTGAGATTAAGTCATGGCTGATATGGATGAGCAGGGGGATGCTGCACCCCACAGAAAGCAGAGCCCCTCTCTGGACCCCAGTCGCCTCTGATTCAGTGCTCCCAGAGTGGGTGTGAGGTTCCAGTGAGGTCACAAGTCATATGAAGGTGAGGCAGAGCCGGTCAATGGGTGGCAGCCCTAAGCTGCCCTGCCCAGCACCCAGGTACTCACGTCAATCCCGGGCTTCCCGTCTGGCCCATCGGGCCCGGCTTTGCCAGGCTCTCCCTTGACTCCCTTGAAAACAGGTGGAGCAAATATTAGCCAGAGGCCAGCAGGAACTGGAAGGGTCAAAGGTCAAAGAGGAAAACAAGCACTCACCGGAGGGCCAGCTTTTCCTGGGGGCCCCTTGTCACCCTGAAAGATACAAGTTGGTGAGATGGCACCCTGTGGCTCATGCTAACCCACATGGGCACACACAGGCCCTGGCTGGCCAGCTCCAGGTGCTCCTGTCCTCATTCCCCTCTCTTCTGTCCTGGGTCCCTTCAGCCTTGCACTCCTTAAGAAAATAGCCCCCTTCCCTCAAAAAAAAAAAAGAAAAAAATTCATAGGTGCATTGAAACCAACCCCAGCCAGGCTGGAGAGGGCGATGTCAACATGCAAGCGGGTTTTCTATGTGCTCATGCTGCTAAAGTGCCAGCTGGGAGACTGCACATAGGGCGTGGGCTCCAGGTCACCTCAGAAGCTGATGCCTCTCGCGCCGGGCACATGTGGGAAGAAGGCTGGGGTTTTAGAGACACACGAAGGGGAGGTAAGCGAGTGGAGCGGCAGCTCTATTCTGGACTGTGAGTCAGAGGTAGGGGCAGGGGCAAGGACCAAGGGGACCTGGGAAGGGGGGATGTAAAATGTTCTCAAGGAGGGAAGGACTTCTTTCCCTAGTGACAAAGGACTCTTTGGTGGAGGACAGGCAGGGCTGGTGGAGTGAAATTCAGCCCCACAGAGGCCTCCAGGCATTTCAGAGCCTGCAGCAGCCAGAGCCTGGCGGGGCCCCAGCAGCCTGTGTTGGGGGTGGGGACACCAGGTTGAATAGAAGTCTGTCCAGTTGGGTAAACATCAAGCTGACCTCCTGAGGGAGCCTCCAGAATGAGGCGTTTAACCCTCACCATGCTCGGGGGAGCAGGAGGGAACAAGCCCAACTGATTCTAAATCGGGGTGAAGAAAAGCAAAGGGAAGAGACAGGAGTCTGGCCCCAGCTGGTCAGCGGTCTGGCCCAGGCTCCCCAGCTACCCTGAAGAAGCGTGCAGACGTGCCAGGGGCAGAGCGAGGGGTTAATGTCTCTACCTCAAAAGGAGGGGACAGGAGAGGAGGGGGATGAGGACTCGCTGTGAGCTGTGGCCGGCAGACTACACAGCAGCTCCTTGTTGGCGGGCGGCTATAACTGGCTCTGCATTTCGGGGCTGGTTCGAGGTTTTTGCAGAACAAACGAGCTCCTTGTTGGGCCGGCCAGCGCCGCCTACCGGCGTCAGGGGGCACTACACCTCCAGGCACCGCCCCCCAACCCGCCCCCAAGGCCGCAGCTCACAAAGTTCCCCTTTGTCCTCCGCCTCCCTCCCGCCGCCCGCCCAGGTTAGAGACTCACGTCGATGCCGTCGGATCCAGGCACTCCCGGCGGCCCCGGGGGTCCTGGGGGGCCCCGCTCTCCCGGGGGACCTCTCTGAAAACACACACAGGGATGCAACCCTCAGACAGTGTAGGTGGCTGGGCGTCCCAGAGTCTGTAGGCGACACCGGGAGTTGGGTCCTAGAGGTGCATGCACCTCCGCCGGAAAGGAAGCTCCGCAGGGAGCCGCGGACGCCTGTGCTGGGTGCCACTGCATACAATATCTGACTGCATACTCAGAACCGGGAGGCGGGTGCCATTTCGGGCCCATGCTGGCAGTTGAAGAAACAGGCTCGGAAAGATTAAGGGTCCGGGGTCACTGACAGTGAGTGGCGCAGCCAGGATTCCATCCTGGGTCTGCGCCGTGTTGCCCTCGCGCCGTCTTGGTGGGGAGTAGATGAAAACGGGGACCGACGGCTCAGATAAATCGCAGATGGTACGCAAGGAGCCTGGCAGACGGTTGGCCCTCCATTAATGGTAGCTCGTTTTATTATTTTTTGATGAACGTCACGTAGAGACGGTGAGTAGGAACCTCCTCCCCTGCCCAGGGTGAAGGTAAAACCCGAGGGGAAAGTGGGGGCGGCGCAGAGAGGTGCAGGGAGGGGAGCGGGTGCTCGCGTCCCCCTGGGAGCACCCCTCCGCCAGCACCGCTGCTCCGTCCTCCCTGGGGTGGCCCTTTTACCGGCCAGTCCGGGCCCAGGCAGGAGTCCCGGGCACGCCGATGCCCGCGTCCTCCCCGGCGGGGAAGTGCTAGGCTGACGCCCGGCCGGCGAGCTGCGAGCCGCACCCGGCACCGGCCGGCGCCGGACCCCTGCCCCGACCCCCTCCCGGGGCGCGTTAGGTGCCCGCAGCCGCCAGCGGCCCTCGGAAGTGAGACGTGGGTTGGCGAGCGGGCCGGGAGGCTGCTGCGGGGCCAGAGCGACGTCTGGCTGGAGCCGGCGCCCCCGGGAGGCGGTGGGGGCGGAGGCTCCGCAGCGGTGAATGGGCACCATTGTCTTCCCCGCCACCTGGGCTGCCCCGGCTGCCAGGGCCGAGCGCCTGCCCCGCTGCCAGTCCTGCGCAGGGCCGAGCATCTGGGGACAGGGTCCCTCTGGCTCCCCGGCCCATCCACCTCCCTTCGCGGTGCCGCGACGTGCACCCTGCATGCACCCAGGCGAGGGGGCGTCAGGAGAGGTGGGGGGACAGGCAGAGCCCTGCGCTAGACTCCTACAACCCGGACCCAGACCCCGCACCCTGTCCTTGGCGCCAGAGTGGCCGCAGGACTTACGATCTGCGCCAGGGCGAGCCCGAGCACCTGGAGGAGAACGAGGAGGCTGCGGGGGGCGGCCGCAGAGGCCATAGCGGGCGGCGAGTTCGCGAGGACGGTGCCGGGGCCACCACGCACCGACGGCGGAGGCTCCCGACGCGGGCTGCTCCCTGCTGACTGGCTCAGCCTCCTGAATATGCGGCGGGGCGGGGCGCGGGCGGCGGGGTCTGTCACCTGAGAGGGCCGCCGGGTGGGGACGCGGCAGGCGGGCGCCCTCCGTCCGGCTCCGCCCCGCTCGGTCAGGCCGTCCGCGCCCACCCTCGGTCCTCGCCCGGCTTCCCGGAGGCCCCAGCTGGGTAATCTGAGGGGCGAAAGGGGTGCGAGACGGAGATGGTGGCCCCGTTTCCCTGTGAGGAGGCGGAGGGCCGTCCTAAGTCCCCCTCCGGCCTGACCGCCAGGGCCCAGCACCTTCCCCCTGACCCGCGCCCCGTCGCTTGCCCCGCGTCCTCAGCCACCTCTGCTGGGGTCAGTCCTCCCTCCTCCGGGGCCCGGGCCTCGGGCTCCGCAGACCCAGGCCGCACCCACCTTCTCCTCTCCCCCCTGGCTCCTTCCTCTCCGCGTACAATCGGGTCTCTTCCATATTTAAAAAATACCAAAACCCTTCCTGGATGACACTCCTCCAGAATACCCCATCTGCCTCTCGCTCTTGCTTCGCTGGCAACTCTTTGGCGGAGTCGTCTGCATCTCCCCTCCCCCAACTTCCTCACCTCCGGCGTCCGTTTTATGTCATTCACCCCTTCAAATCGGGTTCCAAAGCCTCACAACACTCCCTGCTTCTGTCCCCACCGGGAGCTCAGTCTCCTGGAGGTCCCCAGTGAAGCCCAGCCCTTCTTCGGTCCTCCAGGCAGGAGGCTGTTGGCACCTCCACCTGCCCCTGGCCATGCTGTCCTTGAAGTCTTTCCTGTCCAAGCTGCCATCGTCCGGCTCCCTGACTTCCTCTATTGTCTTTTCTTCTCTCCTCAGTGCAGCTCCCTGAGGCACTGATGACTCTAGGATTGGGCCTTCTCATTCAGTTTCTCCAGTGATCTCCTCCATGTTCATGGGAACAACCACCACCTTATTTACCCGTTTCCAAAACCCACTGTCCACAAGAGCCTGTCTCCAGAGTTCCTTCCCTTTCCTTTCATTCGCTTAAGCAATATTGGCAAAGTGCTTTGGAATCGGACTCTCACAGCTGCAAGTATACCACAGGCACCTAAAACTATACGAAGTCTCAGTTTCCTCATCTGTAAAATGGAGATAATAATAGGTCCCTATCTTAAACGGTTTTTGTGAAGATCGAATGAGATGATGTTTAACCTGGCACCAGTACTGGGTAGGTGCTTGATATGTTCTAGCTTTTGTTATGATTTATAGAGAACCACCTATTTACCAGGTCTGCACCCAATATGAGGAAGCCTTCCATAAGCAGACCAATAAAATGATCAAAGAGAACATTTGCTGTTACCTAGTGAGGTACAACTCCCCTGGGCAGGTTATCAAAGGGCCCCGGACTTTGAAAGTTGTCCTGGAGCTGAATTTGGGAGAAAGTGCTTGAGAGAATTTAATTGCTCTGCCTAACAGAATGAGGAAGAATTTAGAATTTGTTGGAAGTAAGATGAGAGGAGGAGGAGGTAAGAGAGGAGGGATGGTGGGCGTTGCTTGGAGTTGGGGGGGAACGGTAAATGTGTAAAGGATATTTAAGAATTGAGGTGTTCAAATTCAATTTTAAGTTGTTGGTTTTATGCCATTCACCTCTTCATCTCTGGTTGGCTAAACACACAAAGGCCTTGTGTAAGTTTTCTTTTTGGGGAGTGGAAATTGTGGAAAAGGGATGAGCTTCACATTTGGATAGCACACATTGGTGTATTAATTGTTTATTGCAGCATAACAAATCTCCCCAAAATTTAGTGGCTTAAAGCAACGATTTCTTGGATCAGGAATCCAGGAGTGGCTCTGCTGGTTGGTTCTGGCCTGGGGTCTGTTACGAGGTTGCAGTCTAATGATGGCTAGGGCTGGAGTCATCTAGAAGGTTTCTTTGCCCACGACTGACGTCTGTAATGGGAAGCCTTCAACAGCTGGGGCTGGCAAGTTTATTGGACAGCTCTCTATTTTATCCCTTTGTGGGCTTTCCAGGGGATCTCTCCAGCATGGTGGCTTCAAGGTAGCTGAACATCCTCCATAACTCAGAGGGAGGAGAACACCAGCCTGAAGAGAATCGCCTCTTAGGACCTTCTCTTGAAAGTCATTCAGTGCCACTTTCACCACATTCTTTTGGTTTAGGCAATTACAAAGGTCTGCCCAGGTTCAAGGGGGAGGGAACAGAGACCCCCACCTCTTGATGGATGTGTCAATGTCACAGTTCAAGAAGAGCATGGGGCCGGGCATGGTGGCTCACACCTGTAATCCTAGCACTTTGGGAGGCCGAGGCGGGTGGATCATTTGCGCTCAGGAGTTCGAGACCAGCCTGAGCAAGAGCAAGACCCCATGTCTACTAAAAAAATAGAAAGAAATTATATGGACATCTAAAAATATATATAGAAAAAATTAGCCGGGCATGGTGGTGCATGCCTGTAGTTCCAGCTACTCGGGAGGCTGAGGCAGGAGGATCGCTTGAGCCCAGGAGTTTGAGGTTGCTGTGAGCTAAGCTGATGCCACCGCACTCTATCCTGGGCAACAAAGTGAGACTCTGTCTCAAAAAAAAAAAAAAAAAAAAAAAAAGAAGAGCATGGGGGATGGAATAGATATTGATGCAACCGTCTTTGGAAAATACATTCTACCACACTTGGGGTTATCAACTGAACCAATTCAGTGTTAGCTGAAGCTCAAAGCTGGAGCCAACCACGAGAAATCTTAGGGAAGGCTTTGGACCCCAAGACATGGGCTAGAGGTTCCAGCCAATCACATATGGCTCCTAAGGAGCAGAGAGATCCTGAGTAAGTGGAGAGTCATACATCTACATTCCTGGATAAGAAAATTTAATGTTGCAAAGACATCAAATTAATCTATAAACTTCATGCAATCCCCAACAAAATCAGTGAGTAGCTAGGACTATGTAGCTAGGGCAACACCACGCTTGGCTAATTTAAAAAACTTCATAGAGGTGGAGTTCTCACTATGTTGGTCAGTCTCTCAGTCTGATCTTGAACTCCTGGCCTCAAGCAATCGATCCTCCTGCCTAGGCCTCCTAAAGTACTGAGATTACAGGTGTGAGCCCCCACCCCAGCCAAAGAATTTCCCTGAAGAAGAGGAAATTCTGCCTGTGCGTGGCAGCTTTCTTTTTCTTTTTCTTTTTCTTTTTTTGCTCCACCCCCCTCCTCATAGCAGCTTTCTAGCCATTCCTTCTTCTCTCTTTCTTGGATTCCAATTTCATGTGTTAGGCCAGTGTTCCCCCAATTTTTTGGCACCAGGAACTAGTTTCCTGGAAGACAATTTTTCCACAGATGGTGGGGGGGTGGTGGAGCTCAGGTGGTGATGCCAGCGATGGGGAGCAGCTGTAAGTACCCACCTACCACTCACCTCCTGCTGTCAGCCTAATAGGCCACCAGCTGATACTGGTCTGTTGGAGGACGAGGTACTGCAGTGTTAGACTACGTGTTAGTGTCACACAAGTCATGAAGGCTCTCTATTTTTATTAAACATTTTATTTCAGGATAATTGTGGATTCACATGCTTTTGTAAGAAATAATACAAAGAGATTCTGTGCATTCTTTACCCAGATTCCCCCAATGGTAACATCTTGCAAAACTATATTACAACATTACAACCAAGACTTGATACTGATACTGTCAAGGTAGAGAACATTTCCATCACCAGAAGGATCCCTCGTGTTGCCCTTTTATAGCTAAACCACTTCCCTCCACCTCCAAGCCTTCCTTAACCTCTTACAACCACTAATCTGTTCTCTATTTCTATAATTTTGTCATTTAAAAAAATGTGATATAATGGAATAGTGCAGTATGTAACATTTTGGGGTTTTAGCTTTTTTCACCCAGCATTGTGCTCTGGATTTTCACCCATGTTGTTGCATGTGTCCGTAGCTCATTCCTTTGATTGCCGAGTAGAATGCCATGGCATGCACGGTGGCTCACGCCTGTAATCCTAGCACTCTAGGAGGCCAAGGCAGAGGATCACTTGAGGTCAGGAGTTCGAGACCAGCCTGAGCAAGAGCGAGACCCCATCTCTACTAAAAATAGAAAGAAATTATATGGACAGCTAAAAATATATATAGAAACAATTAGCCGGGCATGGTGGTGCATGCCTGTAGTCCCAGCTACTTGGGAGGCTGAGGCAGGAGGATCGCTTAAGCCCAGGAGTTTGAGGTTGCTGTGAGCTAGGCTGATGCCCTGGCACTCTAGCCCAGGCGAGTGAGACTCTGTCTCAAAAAAAAAAAAAAAAAAAAAGAATGCCATGGCATGGATGCACCATGGTTTGTTTAACCAGTCACCACTGAAACACATCTGGATTGTTTCCTGTTTTTAATTATTTTTGAATAAAGCTGCTGTGAACATTTATGTATAAGTTTTTGGGTGAACATAAGCTTTCATTTCTCTGGATAAATGCCCTGGAGTACAATTGCTGGTGTATGATAGAGGCTGCTTCTTCTTCTTTTTTTTTTTAAAGAAACTTCCAAACAATTTTCCAAGGGGCTATACCATACCATTTTACACTCCCAGTAGCAATGTATGTATGATCCAGTCAAGTAGACTGATTCCTCCCTCTTTATTCTTCTTTTTAAAAATTGTTTTAATTACTCTATTTCCTCTGCTTTTGCAGGCAAATTTTAGAATAATCTTGTCCATATTTTTAAAAATTCTTGGCCGGGCGCGGTGGCTCATGCCTGTAATCCTAGCACTCTGGGAGGCCGAGGCGGGTGGATCGCTCAAGGTCAGGAGTTCGAGACCAGCCTGAGCAAGAGCGAGACCCTGTCTCTACTAAAAATAGAAAGAAATTATCTGGCCAACTAAAATATATATAGAAAAAAATTAGCTGGGCATGGTGGCGCATGCCTGTAGTCCCAGCTACTCGGGAGGCTGAGGCAGTAGGATCGCTTAAGCCCAGAAGTTTGAGGTTGCTGTGAGCTAGGCTGACGCCACGGCACTCACTCTAGCCTGGGCAACAAAGCAAGACTCTGTTTCAAAAAAAAAATAATAATATGATAAAAAAAAATAAAAAAATAAAAATTCTTGCTAGTATTTTGATAGGAATTGTGTTAAACCTGCATATCAACATCTTTACTATATTGTCATCTTCCAATCTATGATATATCTCCCATTTATTTAGTTATTCTTTGATTTCTTTAATAAGCATATTATAATTCCCAGCAGACAAATCTTGGATAGGTTTTGTTAATTTTATCCCTAAATATATAATTTCTAAGTGATTGTAAATGATACTGTATTTGTAATTTCTCTGTTTATGTGTTCACTGTTAGTACATAAATATAATTGATTTTTGTATATTTATCTTTGTATCCTAATACTCTGTTGAATCGCTTATTAATTATAGAGGGTCTTTTTTTAAGTAGTTTTTTTTTTAATGTTCTATGTAGACAATCATCTGCACAAAGGGACAGTTTTAGTTTTTCCTTTCCTATCCATATGCCTTTCATTTCCATTTCTTGTCTTATTGCACTGGCTAGCGCTTCCAGCACTCTGTTGAAGAATAGTGGTGAGAGGCAGCATACTTACCTCTTTCCAGATCTTAGGGGCTGTGATGGTCAATTTTATGTATCCATCTGGCTAGGCTAGAGTCCTCAGTTATTTGATCAAACACCAATCTAGGTGTTGCTGTGGAAGTATTTTGTAAATGTGATTAAAGTTTTTAACCAGTTGATTATATAAGTAAAGGAAATTACCCTAGATAATCTGGATGGACCTGATTCAATCAATTGAAAGGCAGAACTGAGAATTCCCTGAAGAACAAGAAACTCTGCCTGTTCATAGCAGCTTCAGCTCATCCTGAAAGCTCCAGTGCATGTTTCCTGATGGCCCTACAGGTTTTGGATTTGCCTTGCCAGCCCCCACAATTTCATAAGCCAGTTTCTTGCACTAAGTCACTTAGTATATATCTCCTACTGATTCTGTTTCTTTGGTTGAACCCTGACTAATACGGGGGTGGGGGGGGACATTATTTGCTTTTTCATAATTAAGTATAAGTTAGTTGTACTTCTTTTGCAAATAGCTTTTATCAAGTTGGGGAACTTCTATATTCCTAGTTTGCTGAGAGTTTTTTTTTAATCATGAATGAGTGTAGAATTTTGTCAAATGCTTTGTCATCCATTGATACAATAATGTGATTTTTCTTATTTAGTTTGGTAATATGGTGGGTTACTTTGATCGATTTTTTTGCTTTTTTTGAGACACAGTCTCACTCTGTTGCCCAGGCTAGAGTGCAGTAGTGTCATCATAGCTCACTGCCACCTCAAACTCCTGGGCTCAAGCAGTACTCCTGCCTCAGCCTCCTGAGTAGCTGGGACTACAGGCACGTGCCACCATGCCTGGCTAATTTTTGTAATTTTTTTTTTTTGGTCTTGTTTTTGTGATTTTTGAATATTGAACCAGCCATGAGTTATATAATTGTATATGTCACTGAATTTTTTGTTAAGAATTTTGCATCCATATCATAAGAGAATTGGTCCATAGCTTTCTTTATTGCTATATTATCTGTGGTTTTGCTATAATATCAGGGTAATACTAGCTTCATAAAATGAATTGGAAAGTATTCTCTTTTCTTCTATTTTCTGGAACAGATTGTGTTTATTCTTAAAACATTTGGTAGAATTCAACAGTGAAATCATATGAGCCTGAAGATATTTTGGGGTAGGGAGTGTTAAATTATAAATTCAATTTTCTTAGTAATTACAGGACTATTCAAATTATCTATCTCATGTTGGATAAATAATAGTAGTTTGTGTTATTTGAGGAATTGTTTCAGTTCATCTGAGTTGTCAAATTTTTGTGTCTAGAGTCATTTGTAGAATTCCCTTATCTTTTTGATGTTTGTAACGTCAGTGGTAACATTCTTTGTTTCATTCTTATTGGTAATTTTTGTCTTCTCTCTTTTTTCTTTGTCTGTCTTGTCAGAGATTTGTCAGTTTCACTGGCCTTTGTAAAAAACCAATCCTTTGTTTCATTGATTTTTCTCTACTGTTTTCTGTTTTAAATTTTATTTCTGTTGTTATTTTTGTTAATTACCTTCTTCTGTTTGCTTTGGATTTATTTTGCTCTTCTTTTTCTAGGTTCTATGATGGGAGCTTACATTACTGATTGGAGACTTTTCTTTTTTTCTATTGTATGTATTTAGTGCTGTGTATGTCCCTACCAGCACTGATTGAACTATTTTCCATCAATTTTGATGTTTTATTTTAAGTTTCATTCACTTCAATATGTATTTTTCCCATGAGATTTCTTCTTCAAACCATGGATTATGTAGAAATGTGTCATTTAGTTTCCAAACTCTCCAAAGTCTCTGGAGAGTTTCTTGATATCTTTTAGTTATTGATTCCTACTCGGATTCTATCATAGTCAGAGAACCCATTCTGTATGGTTTAATCCTTTTACATTGGTTGAGATTTGCTTTAGGCCTAGGATATGGTCCGTCTTGGTATGTTTTATGTGAACTTGAAAAGAATGTGTATTCTGCAATTGTTGGGTAAAATACTCTACAAATGTCAATTAGATCTTATTGGTTGATGGTTTGTCGAGTTGTCTATATCCTGGCTTATTTTCTATCAAGTTGTTACATCTATGTTGGGAAGGGAATGTTGACTTTCCAACTATAATTATGCATTTTTTTGTTTCTTTTTTCAGTTCTATTAGTTTTTATAACTGCTATATTGAGATATAATTCACATACCATACAATTCATTTATTTAAAGCATAAAATTTAGTGGTTTTGAGCATATTCACAGAGTTGTACAGTTGCCACCACAATCAATTTTAGAACATTTTCATCACTCCAGAAAGAATTCCTGTACCTACTAGCAGTCACTCCCCATGTGTTCCTAACTGCCCCTTCTTCCCAGCTCTAGACAGCCATCAAGCTACTTGCTGCCTTTATAGATTTGCCTATTAGGAATATTTCATATAAATGAAATAGTAGAATATGTGATCCTTTGTTGCTCACTTTTTTCACTTAGAATGTTTTCAAGGTTTGTCCATGTTGTAACATGTATCAGTGCTGCATCTCTTTTCATCACCAAATAATATTCCATTATGTGGATATAACGCATTTTATTTATCTCCTCATCTGTCAGTAAACATTTGGGTTGTTTCCACTTTTTGGCTATTGTGAAAAATGCAGCTATGAATGTTTGTGTGCAAGTTTTTGTCTGGAGATATGTATATATTATATGTACAAATTTATGGTGTACATGTGAGATTTTATTACATGTACATAATGCATAGTAATCAAGTCAGAGTATTTAGGGTGTCCATCACCCTAGTACAATACATTTTTATTAAGTATAGTCACCCTACTCTGACGCCAAACATTGAATTTATTCCTTCTATTATTATTTAATATTTTACTACATGTTTGTACCTTTAACCCACTTCTCTCCTCCCCTCTGCCTCCCACTCACCCATCCCAGTCTCTGTTATCTATCCTTTTACTTTCTACCTCCATGTGATCAAATATTTTAGCTCCCATATATAAGTGAGAACATGTGATATATTCTTTTTATGCCTGGCTTATTATTAAAGATAATGACCTTCAGTTCTATCCATGTTGCTGCAAATGTCATGATTTCTTTTTTCTTTTTTCTGAGACAGAGTCTCTCCCTGTTGCCTGGGCTAGAGTGCCCTGGCGTCAGCCTAGCTCACAGCAACGTCAAACTCCTGAGCTCAGGCAATCCTTCTGCCTCAGCCTCCTGAGGAGCTGGGACTATAGGCGTGCATCACCATGCCTGGCTAATTTTTCTATCTCTAGTAGAGATGGGGTCTTGCTCTTGCTCAGGCTGGCCTTGAGCTCCTGACCTCAAGCAATCTTCCCACCTTGGCCTCCCAGAGTGCTAGGATTACAGGTGTGAGCCACCACGCCCACCCACCTTATAATATATTTTGAAGTCAGGTAATGTGATGCCTTCACCTTTATTGTTTTTCCTCAGGATCACTTTGGCTATTCAGGCTCCTTTTGGATACCATTTAAATTTTAGGGTTGTTTTTTCTAATTCTATGAAGAATAACATTGATATTTTAGTAGGAATTGCATTGAGTCTGTAGATCGCTTTGGACAATATGATCATTTAAAAAATATTAATTCTTTCAATCCATGAGCATGAGATGTTTTTACATTTGTTTCATCTTTAATTTCTTTCATCAGTGTTTTGTAGTTTTCCTTGTAGAGGTCTTTTACCTCCTTGGTTAAATTTATTTCTAGGTATTTCCTTTTGTAGGTATTGTAAGTGGGCTGGCCTTCTTGATTTCTTTCTCAGCTAGATCATTATTGGTGTATAGAAATGCTACTGATTTTTGCGTGTTGATTTTGTATCCTGCAAATTTACTGAATTCATTTAGCAAATATAAGAGTTTTTTTGGTGGAATCTTTAGGTTTTTCTAGATATAAGATCATATCAATGAACAGGGATAATTTGACTTTTCTCCTTTCTAATTTGGTTGCCTTTTCTTTCTTTCTCTTGCCTGATTGCTCTGGCAAGGACGTCCAGTATTATGTTGAATAGGAGTGCTGAAAGTGGGCATCCTTATCTTGTTGCAGTTCCTAGAGAAAAGGCTTTCAACTTTTTCCCATCCAGTATGATGTTAGCTGTGCATTTGTCCTATACAGCCTTTATTATTTTGAGGTATGTTCCTTATATTCCCAGTTTCTTGAGAGTTTTTATCATGAAGGGATGCTGGATTTTATCAAATGCTTTTTCTGCAGCTATTGAGATGATCATATCGTTTTCATCCTTAATTTGTTGATGTGATTTATCATATTTATTGATTTGTGTATGTTGAACCATCCTTGCATCCCTGGTATGAGTCCCACTTGATCATGATGTATTATCTTTTGGAAGTGATATTGGATTCAGTTTGCTAGTATTTTGCTGAGGAGTTTTGCATCTATGTTCATCTGGGATATTGGGCTGTAGTTTTCTTTTTTTGTTGTGTCCTTGTCTGGTTTTGGTATCAAGGTAATGCTGGCCATATAGAATGAGTTAGAGAGAATTCTCTTCTCTTTGTTTTTTTGTTTTGTTTTGTTTTTTGGAATAGTTTCAGGAGGATTAGTATTAGTTCTTCTTTTATATTTCATAGAATTTGGCTGTGAATCCATCCGGTCCCAGGATTTTCTTTATTGGGTGATTTTTTTTTAATTACTGACTCAATCTCACTACTCGTTATTGGTCTGTTCAGGTTTTCTATTTCTTCCTGGTTTGATCTTGGTAGATTGTATGCTTCCAGGAATTTATCTATTTCCTCTAGGTTTCCAGTTTGTCAGTGTATAGTTGTTTGTAATCGTCTCTAATGATCTTTTTTTTTTTTTTTGTAGTATCAATTGTAAAGTCTCCTTTTTCATTTCTGATTTTATTTTAGTTTTTTCTCTTCTTTTCTTGGTTAGTCTAACTAATGGTTTATCAATTTTGTTTATCTTTTTGAAGAACCAACTTCTGCTTTCTGACCTTTTGTGTTTTTTTCCAGTGTCCATTTCTTTAGTTCTGCTCTGATCTTTATTGTATCTTTTCTTCTACTAATTTTGAGTTTGGGTTGCTCTTGCTTTTATGGTTCCTTAAGGTGCATCATTAGATTGTTAATTTGTAATCTTTCTACTTCTTTGATGTATACATTTAATGCTATAAATGTCTCACTTAGCACTGCTTTCACTGTATCCCACAGGTATGTGGTCTTCCCATTTTCATTTGTTTCAAAAATTTGCTTGATTTCTTTCTTAGTTTCTTTGTTGACCCAGTGGTCCCTCAGGAGCATGTTGCTTAATTCCATGTATTTGCACAGTTTCCAAAGTTCTTCTTAGTATTGATTTCTAGTTTTATTACATTGTGGTCTGAGAAGATACTTGATAAGATTTTGATTTTTAAAAATTTGTTGAGACTTGTTTTGTAGCCTAACATATGGTCTATCCTGGTGAATGTTCCATGTGCTGATGAAAAGAATGTATATTCTACAGCTGTTGGATAGAATGTTCTGTAAGTGTCTGTTAGGTCTATTTGGTCTAAGTTCAGTTTAAATCCAATGTTTTTTTTGCTGATTTTCTGTCTAGATGATCTGTCTCATGCTGAGAGTGGGGTGTCAAAATCTCCTGCTATTATGTACTGCAGTCTCTCTGTCTCTTTAGATCTAGTAATATTTGCTTTATGAATCTAGGTGCTCCAGTGTTGAGTGCATATATGTTTAGAATTGTGGTATCCTCTTGCTGGATTGATTCCTTTTTTCATTATACAATGACCTTCTTTATCTTCTTTTTTCATTTTTTACTATTCTTGACTTCGAGTCTGTTTTATCTGACATAAACATAGCTGCTCTTGCTTGGTTTTGGCTTTCATTTATGTAGAATATTTTTTTCCATCTGTTTACTCTCAGTTTATATGTGTCTTTACAGGTAAGATGTTCAGGGCTGTACCAGGGCTCTAAGTTTACTTTTGGTTTTGCTGCTAGTTGTACGGTGTATCTCTTAATCTCAGAATATAGAGTTTTCTCCTAAGGTTTAGCCCTTTTGAGATTTTAGTGGAATGTCTTTTACCAGCTCTAGTAACCTGGCAGAATTTGAACTTCAAACTGTCTTCCTTGCAGTCAGTGGGTAGCAGCTAAAATCTCGGCTCAGTACTTTCATCCTTCCAGCTATCGGTTTCCCCTTGAGTTATTTGGAGTCTTGTTTGTGCACATGCAGTTCAAGGCTTAGCCAAGGATTTGAGGGGAGTTTATGTGCAGATTTTTGGTTATTCCTCTTTGTGGATCTTTTCTTTCTGGGTTTGTCCCTCAATTTTCAGTCACTGTAACAGCCCTGAACTCTGTCCTCTGATTCATCAGACCAACAAGGTTCTGAATTTCTGCTTGAATTTTAGCTTTATTGTGCTATGGAAACTAAGAATTTTTCCTTGGTGGAAAATCCATATAAACGTGGGCCGGGCGTGGTGGCTCATGCCTGTAATCCTAGCACTCTGGGAGGCTGAGGCGGGTGGATCGTTTGAGCTCAGGAGTTCAAGACCAGCCTGAGCAAGAGCGAGACCCCGTCTCTACTAAAATAGAAAGAAATTAGATGGACAACTAAAAATATATATAGAAAAATTAGACAGGCATGGTGGTGCATGCCTGTAGTCCCAGCTACTCGGGAGGCTGAGGCAGGAGGATCACTTGAGCCCAGGAGTTTGAGGTTGCTGTGAGCCAGGCTGACACCACGGCACTCTAGCCTGGGCAACAGAGCCAGACTCTGTCTCAAAAAAAAAAAAAAAAGAAAAAGAAAAAAATATTTTGACCAGCATTTATTAATATAATTGTCATCCGTGGGAGGGTTAGTCAGATGCAATCTACTCCACCATTACCAGAGCTAGAACTCAGCCCAGTGTGGGAACTTAAAGTTTAGTGGGCTCCTTCTTTGTAGTAGGTATGTCGAACACTGGACAAAATAGATACAGTCCCTCCTTTTACAGAGCTCACATTTGGGATTACGGGTTCAGAGAAGACTGGAGTGTGCTGAGAGCTACATTGGAGGACATTTGGGGGACTATGGGAACCTAGAGTATATCGGTATCAACTCTCCAGGAAACATTTTGCTGGGATCCCATTTGCAGCCTCCGTCTCAGAGATCCTAAGCTAAAATAAAAAATAAATAAAGCTCCTTGAGCTTTTCTTTCATTCCTGTCTTCTTCCTTTTCCTTCATTTCTCTCTTTCTCCCTCCTTTCCTCCTCTTTCCCTTTCTTCTTTCTGAAATATTTACTGAGCATTTTCTCTGCAGCCAGGTTCTGTTGTGTTTTCTATAGAGGGTACAGTGATCCTTAGCTAACTCCTGTTGATCTTTCATCTCCAGAAAGTCTCTCCAGGACCAACAAGCTGGATTAGTCCAGAAAACATGGCTGAAATCCATTGTTAGTTTTTTATCCCACAAATATTTCTTGAGGACTTACCATGTGTCAGGCCTGTGGTGAGAGGAAATAATTAAATGACATAATCATGAAAAGTGTAGCTAGGAACCATCATTTATTAATAATTGTGATGGATAATTTTATGTGTCAACCCAACTAGGCTAAGGGATATTAGCTGGCAAGACATTACTTATAGGTGTGTCCGTGAGAGTGTTTCCGGAAGAGATTAGCATTTGAATCAGTAGACTGAGCAAAGAACGTCCACCCTCATCTAGGTAAGTGGATATAATCCAATCCATCGAGGGCCCAACTAGAACATAAGGCAGGGGAAAGGTGAATTCTCTTTGTCCTTGAGCTGGGACATCTCTCTCCTCTTGTCCTTAGACATCAGAGTTCCTGGTTCTTGGACCTTTAGTCATTGAGCCTTAAACCAGCCCCACCCTTTCTTAGACATTTGACCTGGGGCTGAATTGCACCACTGGCTCCCCTGGGTCTCCAGCCTGCGCATGGCAGATCACTGCACTCCTTGGCCTTCGTAATCACGTGAGCCAACTCCCGTAATAAACCTCTTCTTACATGTCTGTGTGTATCCTATCGGTTTTGTTTCTCTGGCGAACCCTGACAAATACAATAATAATGTTTATAATTTACATATTTAAGTATTGTGCATTTATAACAATATTTATCAAGCACTTGCTATATGACAGATAATTCACTATGTGTTACATGCATTTTGTCATTAACTCCTCACAGCCACTCGATGAGGTAGATCCCTTGATTATCCCCATTTTATACACAGGAAACCTGAGGCTTAGAGGAAGGAAATGATCTCCCCAGGGACACACACCTATTTTCCCAGTTTCTGGTCCAGGGTAGGTCCCGGTAACATGCATTTCCTCCCTCTTGCCCGAAGGCTGCAGCATAGGGTTGTGAATTTTGGGCTCCACACAAAAATGGAGAGGGGAGTGGCGCTGAGACCAGCCTGGCGACCAGCTTGCCACAAGCTTTTATTTTACTGTTTCTAGCCTTTTTCAGAGAAGAATTCTTAGACTCTTCTGCTTGACTTGATGCCTGAGCAGTATATAGTCCTCAGACCCTAATCGCTAACCTTTCGATCTCCTGATCGTTTCTTCCGAACTCTGACAGGAAGGAGGCGCGGGTGTGCAGGGCGGGAAGAAAAGGCCGGGCTCCCTTTCCCACCAGCCCCTCAGTCCAGCTCCATCCAGGTGGGCAGTAATCAGGCTGGCTGGTCCTCTGGCGCCACCTAGTGGTCCTTTGCCACAGCACGCCATGCTGAAAATCCCTTTCTCGGGCGAGAAACGGAGAGGTAGGTTAAGCACCGTGGGAGCTCAACGAGGGGAGAGATTGTGGCTTCTGGGGAATTAGAACTTGGAATTTGGATTCAGCTAGACTTGGATCCTGCTTCCACCACATACTGATTGTGTGGTTTTGGGCAAGTCACCTCACCTCTTTAAGACTCAGTTTCCTCATTTGTAAAATGGGGAGAATTCCAATGCCTCTTGATGCCCATGAAGCGCTTACCATTGTGCCTGGAGCGCCTTGGCTATTTATTTCAGGTAGAAACCAGGTCCTTGTAGATTTCTTTTCTCTGCACACCCTTACTTAGCACTCCACAAAGTCCTGTCCTTCCCTTCTTACTCTCCATACTCTTCCTGGGCCATCTTGTCCACCCCATTGACTTTAACTGTCACCTGTGTGTTTCCCCCAGAGCCTCTGACCTGCCTCTCCAACTGCTTGTTGGATGTTCCACAGGCACCACCAACTTGACTTGTCCAAAATGAAATTATCTCTCGCCCACAAACCTGTCCCTCTTCCTGTGTGGCCTATGAAGCCAGTGGTTCCACCCTCTGCCCTATTGCTTAAGCCAAAAATATGGGTGTCAGCCTTGACTTGTCCCTCTCTCCTCCCTCAGGAGTACTGTCACCATGTCCCAGTGGCTGCACCTCACAGGTGTTTAATCCATCCCCTCTCTGCATCCCACTGCAACTGCCTTACTCAGCACACCATCCTCTTTTACTTGGATTATTGCAACTGCCTCTTAATTTTGACTCCTTGCTTCCACTTTCACTGCTTGTTTACCCTCAGTGTTACTTTCTGGCGGCTCTAAGAGAATTCATTTTCCAGCCTTTTCCACCTTTTAGAGGCTTCTGACTTTCCTTGGTTCCTCCTTCCTCCATCTTCAAAACCAGCAGAGTTGCATTTTACTGACCACTCTTCCAGAACAAAATCTCCCTCTGCTTCTCTCTTCTGTCTTCCTGTCCCACTTTTAAGGACCCTTGTGATTACATTGGGCCCACCCAGTTAATCTGGGACAATCTCCCCATCTCGTGCTCTTTAACTTAATTACATCTGCAAGGTCCGTTTTTGCCATGTAATGTAACAGATTCACAAATTCTGGGGATTAGGACATAGACATATTTGACAGTTCTTTACTCTGTGTACCACAGTCTGTTCTCTGGCCCCCAAATATTCATGTCTATCTCACATGTGAAATACATTCACATCATTCTAAGGTCCCCAAAAGTCTCAGCCACTTAGAGCATCAACTCAAACTCCAAAGTCTCATCTAAGTCTCTTCAGTTCAAGAATTTCAAATCTTATCATTGACATAGTCTAAATTAGGTATTAGATGAGACTCAGAATAATCTATCCTGGGGCAGAGTTCTTTTCCATCTGTGGACATATGACATTAGAAAACAAGCTGTCTGCTCCTAAAATACAATGGCGTAGGATAGCAGTTATAGACATTCCCATGCAAAAAGCAATTTCAAAATTAAGTTAGACAAACTCCATCAGGGTTCAGGTCCTAGGGATAACACTCTATGGTTCAAGGCTTTGCCCTTTGGGCTCACATCTCCACCCTCTGAGTCATTCCTTTTTCATGAAAGGTTCAGCACATGTTTGCAGCTGGATAGGTTTATTGACTTGTTTCCTACCTGTGTAATTTTGAGGATCTCACAGCCTTCTTTCATTTCATACTCTCTCTATCCCTTTCAGTCCAAGCTGCAGTGTTCCTGCTCGTATAAATTCCCAAGAACCTTGTGGGTCTCTCATGTATGTCCTGGGAATTCACTCCATTAGACAAAAAGCTCCTTCGCAGGTCTTCTCTAGATGCTCTCATTTCTATTTTTGGCTCCTGTTGAGGTAGCAGTGGGGATATATGAGTCACATTCTAAATCTCTTCAAAAAGCCATTTATGTGATTGAATACTCTGATCTTTTGATCTTTCCGAGGTATTAGCAAAAGGTCATCTGGCCGTATTCTCAGCTTGTTCTCTAAAGCACACATCGTCTTTTTTTTTTTTCTTTTTAATATGGAATGCTTCGTGATCCTTGCGCAGGGGCCATGCCAATCTCCTCTGTATTGTTCCAATTTTGCTATTAATATATGTGTTGCCGAAGCACGCACAAAAAAGTCCACGTTCCTGACACTGAATTTCATTATTCTAACATTTTTTACAATTTGAATAGGCTGAGAATCCCCTAAATCATCAAGTCCTGGTTCATTTTTTGTTTAACAGTTCTCTCATATTATCTATTTCCCCTCACATTTTATTATACGCAGCAAGAAGAAACCAGGCCACACCCTTCAACACTTTGCTTAAAAATCTCCTCAGCTAAATTTCCAAGTTTGTTGTTTCTAAGTTCTGCTTAGAACTTCAACATAACTTCCAGGCACGATGCTAAGCATTTTCTCACTGTGTGACAAGGATCCCCTTTTCTCCAGTTTCCAATAACCTATGCCTCGTTTCCTTCTGATCCTTAACCCATTACACCTTTAACATTCATATTTTTACCAAGTCTGTTCAGGATGATTTAGGTAGTCTCTAAATTGATTTTTATATATTTTTTACCATGCTCCTCATTTATTTCTGAGTCCTCCCTGTCAGAGTTGTTAATGTTCATATTTCTGCTAATAGTCTGCTCAAGGAAACCCATGTAAGTTTTTTCCGTCATGCTCCTCAAAGTTTTTCCTGCTTCTTCCCATTGTTCATTCTAAAGCTACTTTTGCATGTTTAGATTTTTGTTGTTGTTTTTTGAGACAGAGTCTCACTCTGTTGCCCAGGCTAGAGTGCTGTGGCATCAGCCTAGTTCACAGCAACCACCTGTGCTCAAGCAATCCTACTGCCTCAGCCTCCCGAGTAGCTGGGACTACAGGTGCATACCACCATGCCCGGCTAATGTTTTTTTTATTTTTAGTAGAGATGGGGTCTCACTCTTGCTGAGGCTGGTCTTGAACTGCTGACCTCAAGTTTTCCGCCCGCCTTGGCCTCCCAGAGTGCTAGGATTATAGGTGTGAGCCTCCATGCCCGGCCTAGGTATTTGTTATAACAGTATTAGTTTTCTGTTGCTACTGTAAGAAATTACCACAAACTTAGTGGCTTAAAACAATACAAAGGTGGGTCTCTGCAGTCCAGTCTGACTGCACTCCCGGGCCCCACACTAGGGCCACTGCTGCCTCCCTCGCCACCACTGCGGCCATGGCTGACTAGAAGCATTTCAAGTGTGTCTCATCCACTTAGAACAACCAGAGTGGTGTGTAGACAATCACATTTTGAATACACTATCCCAGAGGGAATAGAGGAATTCAACAGAAAAGTGGCAGGAAACACAGGAATCTAGGAAAGAGAAGGACAACAGGCAACCTGCTTGGCAGGGCTAAGCCAGGAACTGGGAGTGACTCCCCAGTACAGCTAGACTGTGACTGAGAGTCTTCCTCTAGTCCACTTTCCCACTGAAGAATCATGCAGTCCAGGACATAGGAGAGCACCTTGACCTCCCCAAGGCCTGAGCCTAATGTGAGAAGCTGCCTGGAGGCTGTGAGAAGGAACAGCTCCCGTTAAGCGCCTACTGCAAGATGCCACTTTAGAACTTAGCTTTTAACAGACTATATGCTGTCCTGGAATCCAAATGTGCTGGTCTTAGGTATTGGGGAAATTCAGGCTGTTGCTTGTAGAACTGGAGCATGAGTGAGGGATGAGTTCCCACAGTTAGGCCTGAGAAGAGAGTGTGGTGTTGGCTGCGGGTGCTAGTACAGGCAAGCAGGTGCTGCCCCTGGAACTCGAGTGAGACATGAGTTGCCACAGAGGCTTGGTATTGAGCTGAGTGGGGGCTCCTAAAGCTTGGGCTGAGTTATAGGCTAGCCACAGCCCACTGGGTCTGATCGGTGAACCAGATCTGCTGTGATGGTCAGGACTAGGGAGTGAGCCCTGCTGGGACTGAAGTGTGAGAGGGACATGTGTTCCTCACCCACCAGCCAAGGCTATGGCTGCTGGGGCTGGCCCCACCCTCCCCTTGCCAGGACCACAGTGTGGTGGCTGCTGCCCCTCACCTGAGCATTCTACCAGGGGTCTGATGATTGCCTTGCCCCCACCCAGCATGGCTGGTACATGCACTTGCCACTGGGGGCCCTAAATGAGGAAACACGAAAAAGCAAGGAAATATGACACCCCTAAAGGAACACAACAATTCTTCAGCAATAAAGCTTAACCAAAAAGAAATTCTTGAAATCCCAGATAAAGCATTCAAAATATTGATTTTAAAGAAGCTCAATGAATTGCAAGAGAAATCTGAAAACCAATAGAAAGACCTCAGAAAAGTTAGTCCTAAGACTAACAGTGGACTTCTCAGCAGAAACTTTGTAGGCCAGAAGAGAATGGGATGATATATTCAAAGCGCTGAAAGAAAAAAAAACAACTGTCAGCAAAGAATGTTATACCAGCAAAATTATCCCTCATAAATGAAGGAGAAATAAAGTCATTCCTAGACAAGCAAATGCTAAGGGAATTCATCACCACTAGACCAGCCGTACAAGAAATGCTCAAGGGAATCCTAAACTTGGAAGTGAAAGGATGACATTTATCATGATGAAATGTATCCTTCCAATTTTAGTATATGTGCTGCCAAAGCAAGCACAGAAACATTGGATTTAAATTGGACTTTAGACCAAATGGACCTACAAGACATTTACAGAACATTCTATCTGACAATTGCAGAATATACATTCTTTTCATCAGCTCATGGAACATTCACCAGGATAGACCATATGTTGGACTACAAAACTAGTCTGAACAAATTTTTAAAAGTCAAAATCTTATCAAGTATCTTCTCAGACCACAATGGAATAAAACTAGAAATCAATACTAAGAGGAACTTTGGAAATTATACAAATATAGGGAATTAAACTACATGCTCCTGAATAACCATTGGATCTATAACAAAACTGAGATGGAAATTAAAAAAAAATTGAGGCTGGGCATAGTGGCCCATGCCTGTAATCCTAGCACTTTGGGAGGCCAAGACAAAAGGATTGCTTGAGGCCAGGAGTTTGCGATGAGCCTGAGCAACATAGTGAGACCCTGTCTCTACAAAAATTACAAAAAGTTAGGGCTCATGGCTGTAGTCTTAGCTATTTGGGAGTCTGAGGTGGGAGGAGCCCAGAAGTTCTAGGTTATAGTGAGCTATGATCATGCCATTGCACTCTAGCCTGGGCAAAGGAGTGAGATTTTATCTCAAAAAAAATTTTTTTTTTGAGACAAATAAAAATGGAATCACAACATACCAAAACCTCTGGGACACAGTAAAAACAGTGCTAAGAGGGAAATTTATAGCATTAAATGCCTACATCAAAAAAGTAGAAAGAGGCTAGGCACAGTGGCACATGCCTGTATCTTAGCATTTTGGGAGGCCAAGGTGGGAGGATCCCTTGAGGCCAGGAGTTCAAGACCAGCCTAAGCAACATAGTTAGACTCAACCTCTACGAAAGATAGAAAAATTAGCCAGGCATGTGGTGCATGCCTATAGTCCCAATTGCTTGGGAGGCTGAGGCAGGAGGATCACTTGAGCCCAGGAGTTTGAGGTTGCAGTGAGCTATGATGATGTCACTGCACTCTGGCCCAGGCAACAGGATGAGACCTTTTCTCAAAAATAAAAAAAAGTAGACAGATTACAAATTAGCAATCTAATGATGCACCTCCAGGAACTAGAAAAGCAAGAACAACCCAAACCCAAAATTAGCAGAAGAAAGGAAATAACAAATATCAGAGGAGAACTAAATAAAATAGAGATTTAAAAAATACAAAGGATCAATGAAACAAAACTTGGTTCTTTGAAAAGATAAACAAAATTGATAAACTATTAGCCAGACTAACCAAGAATAGAAGAGAGAAAACCCAAATAAACAAAATCAGAAATGAAAAAGGAGACATTACAACTGATGCCACAGAAATCAAAAGATCATGAGGGACTATCATGAAAAACTACACACTGACAAATTGGAAAACCCAGAGGAAACGAATAAATTTGTGGAAACATACAACCTACTAAAATTGAACCAGGAAGAAATAGAAAACATGAACAGACCAATTATGAGTAGGAAGATTGAATTAGTAACAACAACAACAACAAAAAAAACTCAACAAAGGAAAGCCCAGGACAAGATGAGTTCACAGACAAATTCTACTAAACATACAAAGAAGAACTAATACCAATCCTCCTGAAACTATTTTGAAAACTTGGGGAGGAGGGTGTTCTCTCTAACTTATTCTAGGAGGCCAGTCTCACCCTGATACCAAAACCAGACAAGAATACAACAAAAAAGGGAAACTATAGACCAATATCCCTGATGAACATAGATGCAAAAATTCTCAAGAAAATACTAGCAAACTGAATCCAACAGCGCATTAAAAAGATAATTCATCATGATCAAGTGGGATTTATACCAGGGATGCAAGGATGGTTCAACATATACAAACCAATAAATGTGATACATCACATCAACAGAATCAAGAACAAAAATCATATGATATAATAGATGTAGAAAAAGCATTTGATAAAATTCAACATCCCTCCATGATAAAGGCCCTCAACAAACTAGGCAAAAAGGAATATACCTCAAAATAATAAAGGCCACATACAACAAATGCTCAGCTAACATCATACTGGATGGGGATAAGTTGAAAGGCTTTCCTCTAACAACTGCAACAAGATAGGCTGCCCACTTTCACCACTCCTATTCAACATAGTACTGGACATCCTAGCTGGAGCAATCAGGCAAGAGAAAGAAAGAAAAGGCATCCAAATTGGAGAACAGAAAGTCAAATATCCCTGTTTGTTGATGATGTGATCTTATCTAGAAAAACCCCAAGACTCTACCAAAAAACACTTAAATTGGATAATTGAATTCAGTAAAGGTGAAGGATGCAAAGTCAGCATACACTATTAATAATTAGCAGCATGTGTATACACCAATAATGATCTAGCTGAGAAAGAAATCAAGAAGGTCATCCCACTTGGAATAGCTACCAAGAAAATACCTAGAAATAAATTTAACCAAGGAGGCAAAAGATCTCTATGAGGAAAACTACAAAACACTAATGTAAGAAATAGGAAGAAGCAACTGTTACAGCAGATGTGCACATATCAATGTAAAGACATAGGAAGTGTGAAAAAGCAAGGACATATGACACCCCCAAAGGAACACCATAATTCTCCAGCAATAGATCTTAACCAAAAAGAAATTTTCTATATCCCAGATAAAGCATCCAAAATATTGATTTTAAAGAAGCTCAATGAAACGCAAGAGAAATCTGAAAGCCAATATAAAGATCTCAGAAATTTACCAAGGAGATAGATATTTAAAACACACACACACACACACACACACACACACACAGAATTCTGAAACTGAAGACAGCGTATTTTATTCTGTTGTTCAGTGTGATTTCTATAAAGTAATTTCTTTTTACAAACAGCGTCAACCCTTCTCAGGCAGGCTGCACTGGCAGGAAACTGTGGGGAGTGCATTTGCTCGAGACTTGATCTCACAGCAGCCAGTTGCAGGATGGTGGGCACTGTCCCAGATGCGTGCTAGAAAGCCTGGTTTCCCTCCCCCTCCCCAGCCAGGGCTGCAGCTATGTCAGCCCAAACTCAGCCCAAGGGCAGGGTGCATCCCAGAGTCAAACTCTCAAAAATGGTACCTTGGACCTGCAACCGGAAAGGCTGAGTCCTTACCCAGGCAAGCAGCATGGACAAGAAACTGGAAAATGCTGTTTGTTTGCATCTCAGTCTCAATGGCAGCCTGCAGCATGGTGGTGGGGACCTTCCCAGGGGTGTGTGGAAGCACCTGGGCTCCTCTATCCCTCCTCATAGCCACTCATTGGCTGCAGGTGTGCCCGTGGTTCCCTGGTATCTAGGCTCTCAGAATGGCACCTGGCTCAAGCTGCTTTAGGCTCAGAGGCCTATGGGATTCCACGTGGGTTCCCTTTCTGGAGCACCGTCTCTGCAGTCTCCAAGCAGCTCCCCACAGTAGGCCCAAGATCTGCATGAGCCAGAGGATTCCCTTGTAGCCTAGATTATAAAAGCTCATCTCAGAGAGTAGAGCCCTGGAGGCTTCTCTCTTACTGTTTCCCCATGTCTGGGACCTTCTCCCAGGTGTTAGCCAGTCCCTGGCCAAGAAAGTTGCCCTGAACCCTCTCCTTACCCTTTTTTGGGGCTTCTCATCATTTCCCTAATGAATCCTAGCATGCTTTCCAGAACAATCTGTTCAAATGTGAGAATCTGCTTACTGTTCTAGTTCCTCTTTGTGGAAGAGGCACATACTACCTGTGTCTAGTTGGCCATCTTGATCCTCTCTCTATTATGTTATTTAATGCATAAAGTTCTGTAACAGTGATAAAACTGGAGTCAAAAATAGGACTGCCGCTCATAGTAATAATGATAGATACCACTTTTAAGCATGTACAATATCCCAGATATCTCTTTTTTTGCTTTGTCACTGGGGCTAGACTGCAGTGGCATCATCATAGCTCACTGCAACCTCCAACTCCTGGGCTGAAGTGATCCTCCTGCCTCAGCCTCCTGAGTAGCTGGGGCTACAGGTGCATGCCACCACACCTGGCTAATTTTTCTTTTCTTTTCTTTTCTTTTCTTTTCTTTCTTTCTTTCTTCTTTTTTTTTTTTTGTAGAGGCAGGGTCTTGCTCGTGCTCAGGCTTGTCTCAAACTCCTGGCCTCAAGCAATCCTTCCTCCTTGGCCTCCCAAAGTTCTAGGATTATAGGCATGAGCCAACGTGCCTGGCCCAGATATCTTTCAGATACTTCTCATATATATTATTTCTAATTTTCACAACCACCCTTTATCACCATGTTACAGATGAGGAAATTGAGGCATATAGAAGTTAAGTATCTTGCCTGAGGTCACACAGCTAGTAAGTGGTGGAACTTTTTCTTATTTTGAATCTTCATGACAATTTGTACGAAATTATTTTCTCTGAAATCCAAGTACCAGTCTTCTATCCCTTCTAAGTGCACTTGCAGGAGCACCTTGTCCAGTGTGGTAGCTCCATGTTGGCAGCTGGTTGGAAATGACAGAGGGCTGGAGAGTCAGGTAGAAGGCAAGGATAGTCTCCTTCCTTTCCACAGAGTCAAGGTCGGTGGGTGGACAGTACTGCCCGAGAGGCTGTGGGGGTAAATCTCCCACCAGAGAGTAGGAGTAGGTGTGTGGCCATGAGCTCCCCGTGTCAAGAAGCTATGGAATAGTTAATGCAGCTGGCTCACTGATTTCACTGAATAGGTCACATGGTGAAGCCAACAGCTAGACTTCCTTAGTGCCAGAGACCAGGCCAGATGAGCCAACAGAGAGGAAGCCACTGGTTTCCTGAGTCATAGCCTTCAGCAGGGGCCAGCAGGGTACCCAAACGGAACCACTTGTGCTTCAGGGTATACCAGCACCAGATGCACAGGAATCAGATCAGACTCACCACACCTTGTTGATCAGCAAAGGGTACACAGGGCAGCGTGCAAACCTGAAGTCCCTGCCCCATGACACCATAAGAGCATGATCAGAAGAGGTCTGGGAACCAGTTAGGACTTCAAGAACAATAATGAATGACACATCTGTTTCCTGGTAAGAGATAAAACCAGGAAGAAGACTGTGATATTGGTGCAAAACTGAATTTGTGTGGCAATTTGCAAATCTGGGCCACTTCCTGTTCAGGAGCCAGTTGTGTAATATATTTGGATAAGTAGGGCCCCAACTAGTGAATCAAGGGAAGTTCCCACCTTAATCAAGGGCCCTAACAAAGTTGCTTTGAGGCCTATTGCAACTGCTTGGATGGCTGTTTCAGGTACATGGCACCTAAAGGGCTTCTTAAACTCAGGAACTCATTGGAAAGATCCAAAACAACACCATTATCAGACAGGTTTAGTCATGTGAAGAACGTTTCTGTATCTTCTTCTAAAACACATTTTTAATTCTGTTGTTCAGTGTGGTTTTAATAAAGTAATTTATCTTTGGACTAAGAAAAGTGTGATAGTATTCTGCCCTGCTGTGCTTGCTAACTCATTACAAATAATGATTACAAGCCTCCAGAGCTGAGATTTTTCTGAAGACTCAAAGTTGGGAGCAGACCCAAATTATCCTACTTCTTACCAGGAATCACAGGGACACATTGTAGGCAAGATGTTCCCTTGCATTTGTCCCACTGTCCTTGGACAAATCCACTCCTGTTCCATTTCCTGGTGCCTTTCTGGAGGTGCCATTCTGGAGTGCCCCAGCTTTGATGGAGAGCTAGTGGGTCTCTCTTCACTAATGGCCCACCTCTTCCTGTCTCAGTATTTAGGAGTGGGGAGAGAGCAGGACTGAGAGGTCATTGGAGAGAGGAGGGACTCTGCGACCTGGCATTTCTCACACAGTGAGAGGAGGGGATACCGGTCTCCCTCAGCACTCGTTGGAGATTGTCCAGTGCAGAGATTGCACAGGAAAGGCTCTGGACAAGATGGAATCCTGACTCCAGTTTGAACTCTGTCCTTTCCTAGTTAACCTGGATGTAGAGTCTGGTCTGGGTCTGAATTTATTCTGGTGATGAATACAAAATGCAATGACCAGCTTCTTGACTCCTTAATGAAGTGATTCTTAACCTTGTCTGGGTTACGCACTTCTCTGCAAATCTGAGGCCCTCTCCCCAGAAGACTGCACGTACCCAAACACACATGAAATATGTCATGCAATTTCAGGGGGTTGATGAGGCACTAACGTCCATCTGTGGAGCCAGGATAAGATGCCCTCCACACTTTAATGACGTTAGAAACAGTGTAGAGTTCAACCTCCTTAGCACAGCACACAAGGGCCCTGCGTGATTGGGCCTCGCTCTGTCTCTAGCGTCTCCTAATGCTTGCCACACATAACCTCTCTAACCACTCTCACTTCTCCTTTCTCACTTCTCTGCTTTCAGGCATATTAATATCTCTGCCTGGAATGTTCTCCTCCTTGATTGCCTGGAGGTACTCAGCTCTATTAAAGCAGAGTTAAGTGGTTCTTTCTGTGTGTGATGCGTACCAAAGCAGGGCCTTAAAAAAAAACTATATAGACGAGGTCTCTCTATGTTGCCCAGGCTGGACTGTAACTCCTGGGCTCAAGCAGTCCTCCCACCTCAGCCTCCTGCACAACTGGGACTACAGGTGGGTGCCACAGCTCCTGGCCCCAAACAGGGATTTTGATGGGCTGCTTGGTCAATAGTATCAAAGCAGTCACCTGTTAAATCTGCATGTCAAAATGTAAAAACAGTTTTTCTTTAAGCCAATGTGACAGAGCAAGATGTTTTTTGTCCTTTTTTTCTCCTTGTTCCTTACTATGCTCATTTAAGAAATTTTTTTTTATCTTAAAAACTTTTGTAGTGATGGGGTCTCATTATGTGGCCCAGGTTGGTCTCAAACTCCTGGCCACAAGTGATCACCCACCTCAGCCTCCCAAAGTGCTGGGATTACAGGTGTGAGCCACCACACCCGGCCTCCTGCTTTCTTTTTCTTTTCTTTTCTTTTCTTTTTTTTCTTTTCTCTTTTCTTTTCTTTCTTTCATGAACCACACAGGAGACTTAACTTGCTCACTTTTGATGAAAAGGAGTTCTTTTAGAATAATGACTTATGATCAGGACCATTTCATGAGAGGCCAATAATATTAATAAGAGTGAAATTTCTATGTCTAGTAGATTCTCCTGTCTGAAGAATATGAAAGTTCTAACACTGCTTTTGCAGATGAGTGGCAACATCCTCGGCTGCTTTCCCAGGATGGAGTCAGGAACGATATCTCTGGTCCTGACCATCACGGACCCCTGGGCAGACATTGCCTCTGGCTTCCCACAGCCATCCCCAGCCCCCTGTCTCTTCTGCGCCTCCTGCTATGGGGTCTTCCTGGCCTCCTTTATAGTTAGGGGTTGAGCTGTGCCACCTGGCTCTGGCCAGAGTCTTAAAGGAACGTCTGCTGGGAGCTTCTGGGAAAAGTTTTGCTTTCCTAATACAAGGAACATCCAGGATTAGTTATGGCCCTTTTCCCTTCCTCCTTCTTTGGAAGTTTATGTGATGTTTACAGCTATGGTGACCATTGTGTGACCATGAGGTGATTTGCATGAGCAGTGGTTCTCACACTTGAGTGAGCATCCAGAGGTCATCTTCTTTTTTTTAATTATTTTATTTTTTTAGAGACAAGTTCTTACTCTGTTGCCTAGGCTGGAGTGCAGCAGTGCAGTGATAGCTCACGGTAACCTCAAACTCCTGGGCTTAAGCGATCCTCCTGCTTCAGCCTCCCAAGAACCTGGGACTACAGGCTAATTAAAAAATTTTATTTTATTTTTTTAAGAGACAAAGTCTTGCTATGTTGGCCAGGCTGTTCTCGAACTCTTGGCCTCAAGCAATCCTTCCACCTCAGCCTCCCAAAGTTCTGGGATGACAGGCATGAGCGACCATGCCTGGCCCCAAAGTTCTTCTTAAAACACAGATTGCTGGTCCCTGTCCCCAGAGCTTCATATTTATAGATCTGGAGAAGGCCTGAGAATCTGCATTTCTAACAAATTTCCAGGTGATACTGATGCTGCTTGCCTGGGGACCACACTTTGAGAACCACCGAACATGAGGATGAAAATGCAGTAGGTTGAGGATGGCAAAGTCGAATGATAGAGTCTGGGTGCTGAGGGCCTTCTCAGGTAGCTGGATCAATGTAAACCACTGCCTTGCCTCTGGGTTTCTTAGTCTGTGATAAAATAAACCACTGTTTGTTTAAGCCACTGTTAGTTGGGTTTCTGATGACTCCCATGCAAAGACACTGTGAACTTACAGAGAGCTGGGCTCTGTGGGGAGGGCACAAGGAGAGAAAAGTCCAGAGGGATGCTCATCTGAGACTGACTTCATATGGAGGAAAAACAGCCTCAATAGGAAATGTTGTGAACTATCGCCCAAAGTCCGCGGGTGTTGGTAATAGTAAGATCATGGGTTTTAAAAAAAGATTAGGTTAATTTAAAAAACAACTTATCAAAGAAAAACATGTACATAGTTTTAAAAGTCAAGTAGTTATACAAGGCTTATAATGAGAAATAGTAAGACCCCTCCCCACCCTTCCCCACACTGGTCCCTTCTCCTCTGAGGCAACCATTTCCAGCTCTTGTAGCTGTTTCTTCTGGAATTTATGAATTTACCTAAATGGCATGCATATGCCACCATTACATACCTTTCTAGCTTTGTTTACTCACTTCCTGCTATGGAAGATAAAGCTTTAGATTTCTTTATATATACCGCCTCCTCGACTTCCTCTCCCTCATTTCCCCAATATAATTAGATAATAATATTTTGTTAAATTACTGCTGGACATTTATAATATTATAACTAGATATTATTGACAGCTGAGCCTTGTATTCATCGATTATATTTTTTTCCTGGTTAAACTTTTTGTTTTCCCTGGAGTCAGTAATTGCTTCATTTTGGGATGCTTAATTCTCTATGAATCTATGATTAATTTCTCTCCTAAGCTTCTGGCAGAAAAGAATTTGCTCTGAGTAAGTTCCAACACATTAGCTAATCCATAAATTTCAGTTTTCTTGGCACTGTCCACTGTAAGGCTTCTGCCCCGCTGCTCCTCTCTGGAGGAGGCATTCTGCTGCGTCGGAACCATCATACTGGGAATAGCCTCTCTCCTTTCCTGTGTTGAATGCTCTGTTTTCTGGATTTACTGCTTTCCTCTTTCCTGATTACGCTGTCATTTTTGACAAAGTGTGCATGGAAGGTGAACCACTTAGAGTTCCAACAGGAAGCACATGGCCAGTGCAAAAGAGGAAGTTAAGGAGAATTCAAAGAAGGGACCATTTTATTAAGGTCATTAAATATGAAATGTCTGATTTCAAATCAAAAGCATAGTTTATTATATCTCAAACAAGAAGCAGTACAGTTAATCAAAGTACGTGCCTAAACTGTTGACACCATTTTGCCATCTTAACAGTAAGTAGCTTGCTTATGACAGCAGTGAAGAAGCCTGGAGAACGAGTGGCGATAAAATCGCGAAAGGCGTTTTCCACTGTTTGTTGAGAACTGAATTATTTTTCCTTGCAAGAAGTGGTCCAAAGCCTGGAAGAAGTGTTAGTCAGTTGGTGCAAGGTCTGGTGAACACAGTGGATGACAGAGTTTCCAAGTCCAGCTTCTGTATGTAGTTTGAGCAGTGTGGTTTGTGCGACATGTGGTTGAGTGTTGTCTTGTAGGAGGATTGGCCTGTCTCTATTGACCAATCTCAGCTGTTTCATCACAAGCATCCTCATCATTTCATACAATTGGTTGCAGTAGACATCCGCTGTAATCGACTGACCAGGTTTCATGAAGCTATAGTGGGTAATACCAGTGCTGGACCACCAAACAGACAGCGTTAGCTTTTTTTGATGAATATTCAGTTTGGGACTGTGTTTTGGCACTTCATCTTTATCCAACCATTATGCAGAATGCTTGCAATTGTCAAACAGAATGCATTTTTCATCACCTGTAACAACACGGTGTAGAAATGATTTGCCTTTATATCATGACAGCAAAAACAGGCAACTTTCTTTTTTCTTTTCTTCTCTTTTCTTTCTTTCTTTTTTCTTTTCTTTTCTTTTTTTTTTTTTTGAGACAGAGTCTCACTCTGTTGCCCAGGCTAGAGTGCCATGGCGTCAGCCTAGCTCACAGCAACCTCAAACTCCTGGGCTCAAGCAATCCTACTGCCTCAGCCTCCCAAGTAGCTGGGACTACAGGCATGCACCACCATGCCCGGCTAATTTTTCTATATATATTTTTAGCCATCCATATAATTTCTTTCTATTTTTAGTAGAGACGGGGTCTCGCTCTTGTTCAGACTGGTCTCGAACTCCTGAGCTCAAACGATCCACCTGCCTTGGCCTCCCAGAGTGCTAGGATTACAGGTATGAGCCACCGTGCCCAGCCTCTTTTTTCTTTTTTTAAAAATTTTTTGCGCTGGGAGGCATCAGGGACCAGGTGGTACCCAGGCCAGACCAGGAACATGAGTAGATGTCAATGTGTGTGAGCAAAAGGCAAGTTTTGAGACAATTTCTCTTCTGATGCTCATTTAATTGATGCAGAACCCATCTATCCAGCTTCTGTACCTTGCCCATTTGTTTCACATGGTCCAATATTGTTAGAATAGTAATGTCAAACCTTGCTGCTAATTCATGCATAGGTTCAGATTGATTCACTTCCACTACAGCTTTCAGCTCATCATTATCCACCTTGGTCTTGCTCATGTGACTCATTTTCAAGATTAAAATCACCAGAACGGAACTTCTCAAACCATCGACATACCGTGTGTTCATTTAACCACATCCTTCCCAAACACTGTGTTGATATTTTGAGCACTCTGCACTGCATTTGTTCCATGATGGAACTCATATTCAAAAACAACACGAATTTTTGACTTATCCATGGTTTCACAAAAATTGCTCTAAAAAAATTCAAAAGATAATCACAAGCCAAAACATGCATTTGAAAGACTGAGGATGTACCTTCACAATAAAAATAAAACAAGAAGTGTCAAAGTGAAATGTCAACTGTCAAACTTAGTACTTAAGGAAATCAGACATTTCATACTTAATAACCTTAAGTGCAGGCAGGGTTAGAGAAAACCAACAAAGGGCATGATGTCCTCTGAGGCCAGCACCTGCAGAACTGTCACCCCCAAAGCCTGAAGGGGCAACAGGAGAGGGTGAGAGGCCTACCTGTAGGAGAGGGCCACCCTCATTGGCACTTTGGCTGTCACTGGAGAGAGACAGTGGCTCTCCTGGCAAGGAGAGAGCAGAGAAGATAAATAATTCAACTTCCCCCTCCTCCTGCTCTCTGATTTCCTCTTGTTCCTCTCATTGGCTGAAAACAACCAGGGTTGATGCCTCTCAGGGCACAGAGCTGGGTGAAGGGCAGAGAGAGGATGTGGAGGGCAAGGGAGCATAGCTGGCACGCGAGGTAAAATTTTGAAATCTAGTGTATTGGTCCCCAATACATTTTTTGGCACCAGGGACTGGTTTCATGGAAGACAATTTTTACACTGTGGGGGGTTGGAGAGGGGAGCTCTGTGGGCCCGGTCCATGGCGCAGGGGTTGACCACAGCTCTAGAATAATAGTTCCGCTGGTATGGAATTCTGGGTTGGCAGCTCTTTTTCCTCAGAATTTTGGAGACAATGTTCCATGGTCTCCCTGGCTTCCAGAGTTGCTGTTGAGAACTCTGTGTCATGCTGATTCCTGATCCTTTTTCATGTGATTTGTTTCTCCTCTCTGGAAACTTCAGATGTTGCCTTTCCCTCACAGTTTTCTGCTATTTCAAATTGATGTGCTTTGGTGTGGGGTGATTTTCTATCATTATATTACAGAGTCCTGAGAGGAGGCCTTCACCAGGTATACTTACTCAGTCCTTCTTAGGCCCTGAAAATGCAGGAACTGTTTATATAGATGCCCACTCTCCTATGTCCTCACATGGTTGCAAAACAACTGCTCTTGTGTGATAGTTGGTCATTATGATTGCACCTGAGCACAATGTCGTAAGTGTGCAATGATGGCGAGTTGAGCTAGGATTCAGAGACTGCTCGCACAGACAGTTCTGCCTCCTCTCCCAGAATCTGTATCAGTTAATAGTCATGGAAGGTTTTATTGTGAAACTAAGGGGAAGATGGGGAGGGGGAGAAGTTTGGGAGAGGTAGGGGGCACAAGCTGTCTTGAGAAAAATGGTGGATTGGGAGGGAATGAAATCTCTTCCCTTCAGGCTCCTTAAGCCCCTATGGTTAGAGGGAAAGGTTGAAAAGGCAGTCAAGCTGTCTATAAGAACAACTTTGTAAGATTGCACACAAGCAGGGCTAATTGGGGGACCAGATGACAATGTGTGACAGAGTTGAAGAGAGGTCATTCTCTCCGTCTTTCCCTTTTTTTTTTAAACCCCATCCACTCTACTCTCCATCTTTCTAAGGGACTGATGACCACTGGTCACTTCGAATTCCCATTGACAAAGGCAGCTGTAGGCCAGGTGTGGTGGCTCACGCCTGTAATCCCAGCAGGTTGTGAGGCCGAGGTGGGAGGATCACTTGAGGCCAGGAGTTCAAGACCAGCCTGGGCAACATAGCGATACCTCTTCTCTACAAAAATAAAAAATTAAAAAATAAAAAGGATGGTGCCTTTCCTGCAGCAAGCACCATCAGCAATGGCACATGGAGGCTCTTCCAAGGGTGTCAGGCTGTGGAAATGGACATACAGGAACCGGCGTAGGAGAGGAAAACCATGTAGCTCAACCCCAGGGCTCACAGAGTTGGCTTACACAGCAGATACATGTTTTCAAGGCTGCACAGGCAATACACTGCAAGGCAGTGAATGTTTTTAAATAATCATGACAAGTTCTCTACACTGAAAAAAAAGTTTTGGAATTGGTTGAAGAAAGTTGATTGAATGGGCTATGAGTTCATTTGCCACCCTTAGTTCATTTACATGTGACAAATAATACAGAGCTGACAGTAAAATGGAGAGCATAATTATCCAGTTTTCTTAATGAAACAGTTATTTTATGAGTATTACCCTGAATAGGTAAAGTGACTGACCAGTGGATCAGAAACTTTTAGATAAACATATGAATCAAGAGATTTGATCTCTTTGCCAAAAAATACACTAGTGAAAATGTCCTGTGGCAGTAGACCAAAAATATTCACCATACCACCTTTTCAGTAGTATTCTGGACATTTTACTACAGCGGTTACTCTAATATAACAATTTTTAAAAACTAGTTTCTATTTTGTCCTCTTATTTATGTGAGCTGGGGTTTCAAAATGCTCTTATTTAAGGACAAAGAAGAGGAATCATCTGGAAGTTGAGCTTGAAATGTGGTGTCAGGACTTTTTAATTCATTCCAATTTTCTGAAATCCAAAGATACAATGCAAACATACTGTGCCCGCAGGGACAGATAGAAAACTCTATAACTGACATGAAACAGTTTTATAATAACACTGTACATTGTGGAATAGAATGAACCTTTTTTGCAAGAATTGTCAAGAAAAATTGTAAAAAAAAAAAAAAAAGGATTTGTACTTGGCATGAGGAAAGGTTTGCTTTATCCATATCCTTGGACCCTGGGATACGCATCCAGTTCCTCTGCTATTAGTAATAATAATAAAAAGAGCTAATATTCAATGTATCAGTTAGGATAGGCTATGTTATGCTCTGGTAAACAAATAAAAAACAAAACTCAGTGACTTACACAAGAATGCTTATTCCTTGCTCTCAAGCTCCTAGCCTCAAGCAATCCTCCCACCTCAGTCTCCCAAAATGCTAGGATCACAGGCACGAGTCACCGCAAGCCCAGCTGCTTATTCTGTGCTCATGTTACCTATTCTCTATGGCCTGGCTGAAGGCTCTTGCTTATCAGCTACTCAGGCATCCAGGCTAATAGAAAAACTAAGGTCTTGAATGTTGCTGGTTGCCATGCAGGAGGGAAAGGGAAGAATCACAAAGCAGCAAATAAAATGCTTCAGGCACAACGTGACACATCCTTTCTGCTCAAACTCATTGGCCATTCCCAACCATATGAGGCTAGGAAATAAAATCTTAGCATGTGCTCAGAAGGCAAAAAGCCATAAATATTTAATGAAGAACATTAATTGTCTCTTATTCACTATGTGCCAAGAGCTGTTCTAAATATATTACAGGCATTATCTCAACTAAGCCTCGAAACAATCCTATGAAATAGATACTATTAATATCATCATCATTTCCATTTTATAGATGAAATAACTGAGGCACAGAGAGGTTAAGTAACCTGTTCAAAGTCACACAGATAGTAAGTGGTTAAGCTGAGGATTTAAACCCAGACATTCTGGCCCCATAGTCTGTGTGCTTAACCACCAGAACATGTAATCTCTCCCTGGATGGAAAAATTTGAGAAGCACTGCCACAGGTAATGGAGAGCCACTAAATGATTTTTAAGCAGGAGAGTATGATTCAATCAGATTTTCTATTTAAAAGCGCTCTCTCAAGAGCAGGAGGAAGGATTAATTTAACAAGATTTAGACTAAGGCAGGAAGACTATTTACAGAGTGAAGGGATGAAGATGAGGAGGGCTTGAACTAGTCATCACAATTAACTGGGTAATTTTGACCCTGTGTTTCTTCAACTGAAAATGGTTATGGTAATACCTATTTTGAGGGTTTTTTTCCTCAGGAAATGCACCGTAATGAACTTGTGTGTTTATGAAAGTCGAGTCTCCTAGGCATGGCTAGAAAGAAGAGGTTTGGATAGAGAATTGAATTGTTCTGATTAATAAAGTCATAGAAAGTTTTAGTTTTCCTCTGATGATATGAAAGTTTTGAGGGGAGCCTGGTCTTGGGAGAAAGTAAAGAGATGGAGGAGAGGGTTTCACTAGAGATAACTCTGAGCATCTGATCTTACCAGTGATTTTTTTTTTTTTTAGAGATGGGGTCTCACAGGCTGGCCTCACACAATCCTCCCACCTCACCCCACCTCCCAGTAGCTGGGATTACAGGCACCTGCCCCGAGTAATGTCTTTTTTTTTTTTTTTTTTTTTTTGAGACAGAGTCTCACTCTGTTGCCCAGGCTAGAGTGAGTGCCGTGGCGTCAGCCTAGCTCACAGCAACCTCAAACTCCTGGGCTCAAGCGATCCTCCTGCCTCAGCCTCCCGAGTAGCTGGGACTACAGGCATGCGCCACTATGCCCGGCTAATTTTTCTATATATATATTTTTAGTTGTCCATATAATTTCTTTCTATTTTTAGTAGAGACGGGGTCTCGCTCTTGCTCAGGCTGGTCTCGAACTCCTGACCTTGAGCGATCCACCCGCCTCGGCCTCCCAGAGTGCTAGGATTACAGGCGTGAGCCACCACGCCCGGCCCCGAGTAATGTTTTAAAATCACAAATTGCATCATGCATTCCTCTCTCCCCTAGTACAGTGCCTGATACTTAGAAGTTTCTCAGTAACAATTTCTTCAGTGAATGAATGAATGAAAACAGGAGCCAAATGGCAGGTGGAACCCTAAAGAAAAGGACAGCCATAGGAATTCTCTGTAGAAAGGATGGCTTTGGACATTGATTTTTGTTTGTTTTTGTTGTCTTAGATCCATGAAGAGACAGGAAGACAATGATGTTAATGGTTATTTTTAAGCAGTTGCCTGTTCTGTGCTATGCTGTAATCGCCCCCCACAAAGTAATCGTCAGAAAAATTCTGGTGCACAAAACTCAGTGTTTCGTGAGGATTTAAGGAATGAAAGAAGAAACAGACTGTCTGGGTCAGTGTCCAAAGATACCCGTAGTCTCAAAAGAAAAACCATGAATATCGGAGGGAGCAGGCATTACAAGTGACAGGTGACCAGAATCCTCGGAAAACTTGGGGAGGCTGCGACATCCCTTTATCCTGGGTTATTGGATTAGTACCTTCTATTTGACTATTGAAGGAAAAAATATGCTGGAGGACTTTGAGGTATCCACAACTCTCAGGTTACATAAGGATGATAAGTACTGAAGTCATAGAGTTGTTGTGAGGATTATATTGGGATAATTCATGTAAAGCGCTTAGCACAGTGCCTGGTGCATAGTAAGAGCTCAGTAAATATTAGTTGTCGTTTTCCTTCACTTTCTTCCATTCCCTCTACTCTCTTTCTGCCAGGCTCCATTCATTCTTTTCCAAGGACACGCAGGGGGCGTGCCCACCCCTCCCTCCGCCCCCATCTCAGGCCCCGCCCCCCGTTTCTCCCCGGATTGGTTCCTGAGAGGCGGAGCTGAGAAAAGAGCCCAGTGCCGAGCGGTGGGGGCGGGGCGCATGCGCGGGCCGGGCCGGGCGGAGGAGGAGAGGAAGAGCTGCCGGAAGTAGGCTGCGGAGGTGGTGGCCGAGCAGGCAGCAGCTGCCAGGGAAACCGAGGCGCGGGACGCACGACCCGCAGACAGGCAGGCCGGGGGGTCATTTCTGCGTCCAGCACCCAGGAGGCCCTAGGGCTCCTTTGCCTGGGCTGAGGGTCCGTGGTCCGGCAGCCTCCCCTGCTCTCGGGCCTTTCGCTAACCCGCCAGGGGGCGCCGCACTGAGGGGGCTGCAGGGTGGGGGGCGGGCGCCGCTGACCGGACCCGGGCGCCGGGCGAGGCGGGGGGAGAGGGCTCTCCCTAGCTCAGGAGGTGCCCCTGGGCGGGGGACCCGGGGTCCTTACCCCAGACTGAGGGAGGGGTTTCTGGGGGCGAGGAGGGCGCGTCGCCCTCTGCCCCCGCCGGCACCCTGGCCATGACGGGCAAGTCGGTGAAGGACGTGGATCGGTACCAGGCGGTCCTGGCCAACCTGCTGCTGGAGGAGGATAACAAGTTTTGTGCGGACTGCCAGTCTAAAGGTAGCGCATCCCTCCTGACGGGCAAGGGGTCCAGCCGCCGGGCTGTGCCTTGGGGGTGGTGTGTGTCGGGGAGGTTTCTGGAGCTTAGGCCGCCCAAGTCATCTTTAAATGGTAATGCGTGCTGCTCTTGCTAATAGAGCCTGCTAGGTGTTCTGCAGCTCGGGTATTTGTGTGGGGAGAGGTTTCGAGGGCGTGTGTGTGTCGGGCGGTGGGAAGGTGATGGTGGGGGAGGAAGTGGCCTGGCGTGTTCAGGTGAGAATGTCTGTGTTTCAGGGCTCTGAATGAGCTCTGGGCCAGCTGTCAGTCCAGAGCTCACAGCCTTTCACTTGCAAAGCCGGGGATGAACTGCAGAGAGAGAGTGAGAGAAAAAGGAGAGAAGGAGGAGGGAGGTGAGATGGCGGAGAGGAAAACTGCTTAAATGATTTTTAAAGGTGATATTGCTGCTGCGTGTTATTTGGTTAGCAACTCCTTCTGTCATTTTGCAGCCTTGCTGAGATCTGACAGAGTGCTTAGGTGGCTTTCTTCTTCCTGGATGTGTGCAGTGGGAAACTGCCTTATGCAGTGACACAGTGCGGATTTCTAGACAGCCTGGCCCTGAATTGTGGAGTGCGTTTGAGGCCTAATGTATGTGTGGTGGCAGAAACTATCAGATTCTGGCTGTGTAGTTCGTGATCCGACTAATCAGTAGAGAGAAAGGGAATTCGATGAATTTCTTGCCTCTCTGGTGATTATACTTCTTCTAAAAGTGAAATATAATCATTTTAAATTGGCAGAATCAATTAGTCTTTGTTTTCTGTGCCCTCAAAGATTCATGATTTGATACAATTAGAAGTCAGTATGATGGGAAAGCTTAATTAGTGAAATGTTGGTACTTGACATTTATAGATACATGCTTTTATAAATACTTTGTTTCCTTATTTTTTTTTTTAATTCTTTGGCATATAATTGGAGGAGTTGGGAAAATTCTTTTCCTTTTGGTTGGGGAGAAACGGTTATATTTTGAAGGCCACTATAATGCAGTGGCTTTGTCAGGGTTGTTTGCCATATAGCATGTTAGGCATATGACTGTAAAACAAAGATTCAAATGTATTTCTATTTATCTGAGAAATGAAGTACCTGCTTAATCAATGATTTTACTTAATTATCTTTATTTTAGAAAAATGAAGTTATATAAGAACAGGGGAATAATACATTGATTTAGACACTTAGTAGTATGTTTTAGTGACCTTTTCCAATAGACAAACGGAATGTGCCTTTAGGAAAGCAGGTCCCCAGACTTCTTTCCTGAATTTTTGCATTAGCAAGAATTCATTTAAGAAAGCATTTTAGAATCAATTTATATTGAGTAGGTTAATTTCTTATAGGTTGATTCTTGTTAGATCTTGTGCTAGATCTATTAGAAGATGTGGTTTAAAATTTAGGAAATGTGCTCTTGGCTTTACTCAAATTCCTTTTGTCCTCAGTTGACAGATCTTGAGTCACAATGAAGTAACCTACTGGAATGAGCATTGCTACATTTGGGGAGTCAGATGCCATTTTGATGATTAGTATCACCCGCTCTCCCTCATTTCTCATATTACTCTTATACTTACTCATATTCCAATAAAACGTGGCATATGTAAGAAAGAGGTTGATTCATCACTTCTTCCTCCAGATTTTCCGTTGCTTTTTATCCATAGCCTTACTGGGGATCAGGTAATGAAACACTAGTTACTTCTTGATTGAGAACTAGTAACTGCTGGCCTGTAAACTTTATTAACTGGTGTTGGTGGTAGAATCCTGGATCCTGAAACAATTTCTTTGCAAAAGTCAGTTTTACATTTTGCTATGGTAGCTTCAGTGACTTGGCCATTGTATTAAAAATGAGATGACAATATGTCAGTTATCTTTTATTTATGTGAAATAGGCATTTGTTGAGGCCTCAGTTTATCCAGTTTGTGAATTATCTTGCCCATTCCACCCTTTCAACCCCTCTCACTCATTTTCCCCCTCCTGTTTTCTAATTTTGGTTGTAATGATCATATGGATAATCATCAGATGATGGAAGGAAAAGACATTTTCATCAATAGATTAAGTTACCTGTTAGCTCTGATAAAAAAATACGTTTCATTGGAGGAGGAATCTAAAAACTGTTGGCTAAAGTGAGATTTGGATTTGAGTTTATTTATCTGTGTTTCTTGTGTCCTTTCTTTAAAAATTGAGAGCTAACTGTACAGGATTATGGTGAGTGGTTGCTCATCCATTAATATTCAGTCAGATGATGTAGCCAGAACTACAGACCTATGTGCAGGTATTTTTACAACGTCCCCAAATAACTCTTTGACAATGACTTTATTTTTAAAATCTTATACATATTTAGGAATGGTATTTCTTTTCTTTTCTTTTTTTTTTTGGAGACAGAGTGTCACTTTGTTGCCCTGGCTAGAGTGAGTGCCGTGGCGTCAGCCTAGCTCACAGCAACCTCAAACTCCTGGGCTTAAGCGATCCTACTGCCTCAGCCTCCCGAGTAGCTGGGACTACAGGCATGCGCCACCATGCCCGGCTAATTTTTTCTATATATATTTTAGTTGGCCAGATAATTTCTTTCTATTTTTTTTTTTTTTTTTTTTTGAGACAGAGTCTCACTCTGTTGCCCAGGCTAGAGTGAGTGCCGTGGCGTCAGTCTAGCTCACAGCAACCTCAAACTCCTGGGCTTAAGCGATCCTACTGCCTCAGCCTCCCAAGTAGCTGGGACTACAGGCATGCGCCACTATGCCCGGCTAATTTTTTCTATATAGATTTTTAGTTGTCCATATAATGTCTTTCTATTTTTAGTAGAGACGGGGTCTCGCTCAGGCTGGTCTCGAACTCCTGACCTTGAGCAATCCACCCGCCTCGGCCTCCCAGAGTGCTAGGATTACAGGCGTGAGCCACCGCGCCCGGCCTCTTTCTATTTTTTTAGTAGAGACGGGGTCTCGCTCTTGCTCAGGCTGGTTTCGAACTCCTGACCTTGAGCGATCCACCCGCCTCAGCCTCCCAGAGTGCTAGGATTACAGGCGTGAGCCACCGCGCCTAGCCAGGAATGGTATTTCTTTATTAATTGACTCTTAAATATGTGGTTTAAACATTGCAGTAGAGAACAAGCATATGTTCTTTTTACTTAATAGTTTTGTTGGTCCTGGGGTTTTTAACTCTCTTGAGCATAAGGCTCACCAGTTTCTCGGACTGCTAAGGCATTGGCGTGATTTCAGTGTGGGAAAGGAAGCTACTTTGGTACTGCCTTTAAAAAAAAAAAATTCTCTGACTTGCAGTAGGCCCAAGATGTGGTTTCCTTTTCACCCAAAGCCCTCAAGTTAATATGACCTTTAGGGCAAATTTTTGGACTGGTTAAGTAGTGATAGAGGACAAAACTACTGAAAATTCCACATGTGTCAATGGTAACTCTGGCTATTTGAGGCCGGGTTCCATTTTTGGGTATGGGTCATACTTCCCTCATACTTGGGATCATACTGGTCCAAGGTTTAGCCTCTAGCTCTGCAGTTCCAGATTTTATCAGTGTGTCTAGAATAACTGCTAAGAAACCTCTTCAGAGATTGTGATTTAAACTAGACACTATTTCATTCACCATGAAAGGACCTACAGTCATCCCTGGGTTCTGTGGAAGATTGGTTCCAGAACACCATCCCGCCCCACCCCCGTGTACCAAAATCCATGAATGCTCAAGTCCCTGATATAAAATGATGTAGTATTTGCATGTAACCTATGTACATCCTCCCTTATACTTTAAATCATCTTTAGATTACTTATGATACCTAATGCAGTATAAGTGCTGTGTAAGTAGTTTTTTTTTTTTTTTTTTTTTTTGAGACAGAGTCTCACTCTGTTGCCCGGGCTAGAGTGAGTGCCGTGGCTTCAGCCTAGCTCATAGCAACCTCAAACTCCTGGGCTCAAGCGATCCTCCTGCCTCAGCCTCCCGAGTAGCTGGGACTACTGGCATGCACCACCATGCCCGGCTAATTTTTTGTATATATATATTTTAGTTGTCCATATAATTTCTTTCTATTTTTAGTAGAGACGGGGTCTCACTCTTGCTCAGGCTGGTCTCGAACTCCTGACCTCGAGCGATCCACCCGCCTCGGCCTCCCAGAGTGCTAGGATTACAGGCGTGAGCCACCGCGCCCAGCCTAAGTAGTTGTTACATTATGTATCGTGTAGGGAAAAGTGGCAAGAAAAAAAAGTCTGCACACGTTCAGTAAAGACACAACCATCCATTTTTATCTGGAATATTTTTGATCCATGGTTGGTTGAACCCACAGATGTGGACCCCATAGGTTTCAAGGGCTGACTGTACCTGATTGGAACAGTCGTCTCTCAGTGTCAAGGTTTATGAGGAATTGAGAGCTGTTTAATGGGCAAATAACTAGAATGGAAGAAATTTGATGGTCTTGAGGAATATGTATTATACTTCAGACTGGGAAACAGTGCAAAGAATTCTGGAGTCTGACAGAAACGTTGTAATAATTTTTTACTTTTCCCTTCTGCTACATCCTGTCTCTGCAGTGTTTCACCTCAAATCACCTAACCACTGCCTCTCCAACTCCATTATATATTTTTAATTTAAATTTACTATTTTGAAAAAGGTAGCACTTTCATATGGTTCAAAATTCAAAGGTCCAAAAGGGAGTGTGTACAGTGAAAAGTCATTCTGCTGTCTCTGATCCCTTAGCCACCATTTTCCCTCCCTGGAGGTAACTACTGTTGACAATTTCTTATGTGACTTTTAAGAGATAATATATGCATAGACAAACAACTACATTTAAATATATTCCTTTGCGGTGCTTTTATGCAAATAGTAGCATATTACCCACAGTTCTTGACACCTGTATTTTTCAATCAATGGGATAACATGGAGAACGTTCTCTATGCACATTGAAGTGTCCTAGGCCCATAGGCACATATAAGTTTAACTGGATATTCCAACATCAAGTCTACAGTCCCTTCCACTATTCCGTTTCTTTGCCAACTGAGAGGTGGGTTTATGTATGCCTTATGAGCCTAGAACACTTTTTAAGATGTCTTCGGTGAGAGCAGCTTCTAAATTACTTAGAGTCTTCTAAATTACTTAAGAATATCTTTCAATTTAACCAAGATAACCTGGGGACAGCCTGAGAGATTACCTTGAAAGAATGAAGCTCATGAAAGTTAGGTGGTGTGCTAAAGGTCAGAAAGCTACAATAAGCAGAGTAATGGAGTTTAACAGGATGTTCCAACATCAAGTCTACTCAATTTTCCTAGTTTGAAAAATTGAAGTGCCTTGTAAACTAATGTGTTACTCAAACATATGCATTATTTATTTCTACCACTTTTGATCATATTTGTTTTATCTTGATTTTATTAGTTTCACTTTTGACTTTACTCCCTCAGAATACTCTGGTTACTGGAAGCCACAGTTAGAATGACTCACCCAGTAATTCCCTAGCCTTTAAGCCAAAACCATTTCCTATATATGGGAGTTCTGGCATTTTTGCAAATGTCCTTTATGGTACCCTGGAGGGTGGTCTCTGGATGTTTCCTGAGTTTTCAAACTTGTGTAAAAGGTTAGACTAGGGAATTTCTTTGTGTAGAAATTTTCTAATAGTAGTCCTAAATTTTAACTCATGTAAATTAATCTCTAGCTTTGTTTTACTTTTGTTTTCCATTGATAGCTAAATCACTGATTGTTAAATATTCTTTAGAACATGAACGTTCCTATCAATTTTAAATAATAGCTTTATCTGTGGCATCTTTTGAGAAGTAAAAAAATTCCATTAGATCTAGACAACAGAAGTTCTGCTTCCATTTCTAGTTGTTAAATGCTGTTCTCCAGCCAAGATCAAATAATTTTTCTGGATTTTTATAGCTAATACACCGTAACTCTGACAGTCATGGTCAGATTGACACAGTTTTACTGAAAGTAATTTATCAAAGTCCTCATTAGATTGTCTTTTAATATCAACATTGTTAAACCTGTTCCCTAGGAGATACTTTCCTATTTGTTCTCCTTGTCCTTTAAATATCATTCAATGGCAGTGAGATATAGTACCACATACGAATCTTTTAGGGGGAACTCTTTGCAAGCCTGAGATCCCACATTACATGTATTCACTCAGAAAATATTTCTTAAACACCTACTTTGTGTCAGACACTGTATCAGGACATATAGATTAAAAGATATAGTCTTTCATCTCAAATGTCTTACAGTCTAATGGGGAAGCAGATGTGTAAACAGATAAATGATGCAATGTAGTAATTATTATTATGGCATTGTACATAGGGAGAAATAAAAGCATTGAAGAGGGCAAACAAGTCTTAGGAATTCATGGCTTCAAAGAGACAATTAGACTGTGTCTTAAATGATAAACATGACTTTGCCACGTGAATTTAGGGGACTTTGCCATGCGAATTTAGGGGACTTTGCATTCTAGGAAGAGGAAACAATGTGAGAGCCTCCAAGGTGTGCTGTATTGTGTGTGTGTGTGTGAGAGAGAGAGAGAGAGAGAGAGAGATTGTGATTCCTTAGTATATTTTGGTTACATGTTGGGGAGCGATGAGGGCTAGTGTTTGATAGGTAGTCAGGAGCCAATAAGGTTAAAACCATAGCTCTGTAGTTGATTTGCTCTGTGGTATTGAGATTATGAATATGCACTATGCTTTAGACTCCCTGTTGTGTAAGAAGCTCCTAGTATTGTAGGTCTACCTGCTACTTAAATGGAATTGTAAATATTGCAGGCATGAAGTGCTGTCTAATTGCTGAATAGTAAGTATTGTGCCCACAAGATCTCCATTGAAGTGTACCTTCATGGGATGTTAAATTATCTTAGAAAAGTCCAGTGAAATGCCATTAGTAGATATTACGTCATTTCTGGAGCTAATGATGATGGTTTTTGAGGCTGAACATGCGCTTATGCTCAAGCAGGTCATATTTTGAATATTTGATGTGTGTTCTTCGTTTTTCAGTGCTTAGGATATATAAACAGGTAGCTATAGTCTTATTTCTCAGTATATTTTTCAGCAAATCTTTTGTTTCCAGTTAAATCAGAAAACTACCTTCCTTCTGCGTTTTTTATCTGATGTCATTATGGTATGTAGGTGGCAGCTTTCTTGGGCACAGTTGTCTATATAACTGTTCACCATATGAGTCATTGTCTGTTTCTATTCTTCTGCCTGAAAATTCCATCTTGGAAATAATGTCATGCAGTTGGTGGACTGCAGCACTCTACTAGTTATGTACATTGCAGCTGGCTTTGTATGTTATGTTGATAGAATCTACCTGTGCCTAGAGAAGGGATGAAGTTACTTATGGAGTCAGACTCAATGCCTCCAAATGATATCCCCTGTGGAAAAAATGCCAAGCAAGAATCTGCATAAAACACACGTTTTATGTTCTAAGCATACAGTGCCTAACTTTTCTTATTGTGTCTGCTTAAATCCTTATCACAGTTGTACTTCTGTTTGAGCAAGTGGCCAGTTTAAGTAGATACTAACTTTGAAGAAGTTCTGTATTGGCCCCTGGAATGTGACAGTTCAGCATACCACATTGAAAAGGTAGGAACCAAGTCTATGTAGAGTAGAACACCTTAAAGTTAATTCACTTTTACCAAATTCCTCTATTGTTTAACAGTATTCCTGTATTGGTTAATTTTTAAAATCATGATTTGCCACACTTAACATGTCCACTAGAATGTAAGCTCCACGAGAGCAGGGGGGTTTGTGCCTGTTTTGTTCACTGTGGTATACCCAGCACATGGAATAGTGCTTGGCACAGACCAGGCTTTCCGTAAATATGTGTTCAAATGGATGAATTGGTTTTATCATCTATACGTCTTTTGTTCTATATTAGAAGAAATCTCTTATATAGATTATCTGAATAACTATTTTATTTCTTAAGAAAGCTATTAATTTTCTGAAAAATGTTTTAAAATTGTTTAGAAGGCTCTGTGTCAGTCAGGGACCAGTCAGGGGAACGGAAATCACTGTTGGTTGTATAAGCAGAGGGAATTTAATATACAGAATAGGTTATACAGCTGATATAAGAGCCAAGAATCTAAACCTGGGCTGGTGTGGCACCCCAGAGATTAGCAATGCCTGGGAACTACTACGCCACGAAGGAAAATAGAAGGTATTAGATGCTAGTGTCACCAAAGACTAGAAGCCTGAGCTGTCTGGTATGAGATAGAAGCATGGAAAGAGGAGCTACCTCGTGGCAGCTGGAACCCAGTCTGAGTAAGAGAGAGAGCATTACCCTGGCTTCTCACAGCTCCTACCTCTTATCCTCACCAATGCCTCCTGTTGACAGAACTTATCCAAAAATCAGTGGGCAAGGGAACCTGGGAGTTGTAGTTCCCTGTGATAGAGCAGAGCAAGGAAAGGTTGGTTCCCAGCATGAAAAGGCAAGGACACAATGGCACTTCTCTACCATGAAATTTTTTCTTGTTAACAGTATTCGAATTATTTTGGAAGAGGGATAAGAAGGGTTTTTAGGCAGATACAACCTCGTATACTTGTAAAGGATCTTGACTGTTGCTGAAACAACAATTAGTCCCAGGAAGTAATGTAACCACTTGGTCATAGCCTATATAATTAGGGTGTGTGACTAGGCAAATTGGCTTCTGTTGAATCTGTATTTGAGTATTGGCCACTGCCAGGAGTGTTTTATCGTTCGATTACTCAGAAAGTAAGTTCCCACCCTGTCAATTCTAGGAAGCCTTAGATACAGTGTATCTACTACATTGAGCTGTCTCACCTACAACTGAACAGACTTGAGTTGGTAACACACAAGATATATAGAGAGAATTTTGAGGACTGTAGTCTTAAAACACGGTATAGCTTAGTCTTTTCTTGATCATTAAGGTAATCTCAGTGGGGCTATTTTTCCTTGTGCCGCACATCATTTTAACTAGTCATATTGGTTGGGTTTGTTCTCCCCCACAACTTCAGATAGATTAGCACTGGGTGAAGGAGGTGAGACCACTGGATCTAGTTTCTTCTACTCCGAACCTGCAAAGTATTTTGTCTCGTAAGGAATGTTACTGCCGCTCCGTTTAAAGTCAAAGCTTCCCAAGCTATTGCTACTAGTTTTCCTCTTGACTGTAGGAGTGTTTAATGAGTTACATGATACAAGTTCAGTACTCTCTGGTAGTGCTTTTTTTGTCAATCGGGTCACCTGCATTTGGGCCCTTGCTACATTGGTGGAATTAGTGGAACTAGGCCAGCAGAGATTTTCCGTGTAGTGTGAGTATATTTCCTTTTAGGTTGCTACTTCCCGCAGAGGCCACAGGTAAAGGACCCTCATTGTTTGAATAAAGTTATCAACTGTAAAATTGCATAGATTATATTGCTTTTCTCTTTTTTCCAAAAAAAATTAATTTCCTTTTGGCAGGTATTGCTATAATTCATAGATGTAACTAAATCGTAACTTGGTATTTTAAAAAGCATTATCAGACTGCTTCCCAGAGTACCGGTTCTTTTCAGCCAGTCCGTTTCAACTTAAAAGGTACATCTATGCATTTTTGAAGCCTCATGTTTAATAAATATAACATTTCACTACTGTATTTGACTCTTCCCTTTCCCAAACTTTCTCCTTCCCTACCCCACTCTTCTGGATCCTGTATTTCCCCACAGGCTTTGTGAATGCTGGTCCATTGATGGCTGAACTGCAGGTCTCTCCCCAGTGGAAAACCCCAGAGATGAGCCAAATCTGCCTTCAGCTGTGGCCATCCATCAGCGTAAGGTTGCCCTGGTGGTTGTCTTCAGTTTGTCCAACGCTCCCTTTACTCCCATGCTCCCTCATGTGTGGCGGAAACTTGCCCCGGAATTATGCCTTTTAAATATGTCACTGGGTAGTGGTAGGATTTTATTATTGCTGCTGCTTTTCGTTTTCAATTAATGTTAAGTGATTCTTTGACAATTTTTGTTGACCATAGCCTTCTTTTCCCCTCAATTTATATATTTCCTATAGGTTTTTTGGTTCGCTTTTAAATAGATATAGAATATAGTTTAAGTTCTGGATTTCATAAACCCACTTAGATAATACTTTGTTGGTTTCTTTTTAAATTTTAAGTCAGAACTTTCAAAAAGAAATTTCTTAATCCAGAACGACAAGAACTGGGTCCCTCGGGCTTCATGGCATTTCTCCTTACCCAAAAACCAAATGTGTAATGCTCTCATTTTATGATGTATTAAAAATAGTGAAGCAAATGCAGGAGAGAGACCTACTCTCAGTTGTAGTAATGAGCCTGTCCCAGCATAGTGGTTTGAGCAAATACAGCACCTTTTCTTCTTCCTGTTTCAAATAGCCATGCTGTCTTTTGCAGCAGTTGCTAGTGATGGAAAGACCATAAATCCCCAAGCTTTTACCGCAGAGCTTACATCTTTAGATGTGGGTTTACGTGTTAATCCTCCAATGTTACTTCACCTCATTGGCCTGAAGGGCACACACAGTACATTTTGTTATTTAACTTCCTCTTTTCTTGCCTAACTGGAAGTCCCCGAATGTGTAGATTTACAAATGAGTTCTCTAGTGTGTCTAGCTTTGAGTTAAAGATATTTGTGTTAATATTGGTTAGAATGTTGTTTTTGTTCTTATGCCTTTAAAAAATAATTTCTTATAGAATTTTCTATGTGAGCTGGTGACATATGCTATAGTATAAGCTCATGTGGAAAGAGGCATTGGTGTCTTTTTATTGTTGATACTTTACTACTCACACAAACCCTCTAAAGAGAAATAGGAAGGAAACTTCCTGGTCTTACCATAATACTTTTGCTCAAAATAGCTGTAAACAGTAGAGCTGATGGAAACCAGTTTGAGTGTGACAGCTGATTTGAGAAAGAAAGAATTAAAAGATTCAGGCTTTTCTGCTATATTGAAAGCATTTTCACTGAAAGAATAGCTGTTTGGCACAGGGGTTTGACTTTGTCTTTCTGAAAGTAGGCATGAAGCCTTTGGTTAAAGGAACTCTTGCAGACGGAAGAGGAGTTTGAGGAAAGGTCTTTCCCACAGTGTGACTGCTAAATTAATGTCCTCAGCTTGTATGAGAGAGAAAGGAAGCTTCGTTAAATGCAGCATTGGAATCAGAAGACTTCAGCTTAGCTCCTCTGAGCATTCTGACTTTGTTCTGAGGCTAGTCTGAACAGGAGCAGCCTGACACAAATGACTCAAGTCAAGGTCTGTATTATGGGCAGAGTAAAAATAAGTCCCAGTTTCATTAGACTTCTCATGCATTTAAGGAAAAAAAAAAAAGGTTTGTTGCCATAGGAACAGACTCCCAGATCAGTTGTTTTTTGTCTTGTATCTCCCAGGGAGATGGGGAGTTAGGAGGGTCCTTGTGCTTATAATCTAAACATCATTAAATGATGTTTTCTAAAAAAGAAAAAAACTTCATGTTTCCTGGTTATGAAAGTTATTCATATTTACGATGAAAATCATTGGAAAGTACAAAGAAATATAATGATGTAGAAGATATTTCCCATAATCTTATCACTCATTATTTACTTGGGCTTATACCATAATGACTTTATATCGTCATTATCTTACCATGTATCATAAGCTTATTTCATGACATTAAAAACATTTAAATACCTTTATTATAGTCCATCATTGGAATATGTCATTATTTACTTAACTCTTGCCCAATTGTTGGATATGGGTTTTCAATTTTTCAGTATTACAAATAATGGTGCAATATAAATTTTTATGGTGCTGTTTGACTGATGAGTTATTTATGTGTTCAGATTTGAGCAGTTTGGGCCATCTAATTTTAAAAAGTTGTCAGGGGGGTCCTCTGGGTTGGGCCCATGTAGAGCCGGCTTTGCTGTGGGGGCTGTCATTCTGAACTGCTTTGTTGCAGCAAACATCTGTTGAGGAAAGGAGTAGAGAGCTGGGAGAACCCTGGCCTGACCATAAGGAACAGCTTTATGGTCATATCACGGCAAGATGGGCACTTGTGTGGGAATATTTTTGTGCCATTGATTAACATCTTAGGTTGTTCATACAGTCCTCCTTCACTCAAATTCAGTCCATTGGGAGGGTAGTTTAGAGGCCCTACATTAAAAGAAACAGGATAATAGCTACAGCATTTTTTTTTTTTTTTTTTTTTTTTTTTTTTTTTTTTTTAACAAGGGCTTTCCTTAGACTGTAAATGAGGACAGGGACTGTGTCTTCATGTATAGGTGTATACCTAATGCACAGTGTCTGGTGCATAGTATCTGTGTCCCCATCATGAACAGCATTGTTCTGTTACTGTCTGCTCAGATCCTATTCTTTTTTTGTTTTGTTTTTTGACAGTCATATTTATACTATTAACTCAGTTATAGATCTCTGACAGTCCAGGAAGCTGAGCAGGTGAATTTCATGGTTGCTTTGTGGTAATTGCTTCTTTGTTGCCATTTCACTTGCATGCTTCTGGCACCTGTGCTGCTTTGAAAGCTGGAGGCAGTCACGAAGCTAATCCTCTGCCCTCTCAGTAGGAGGCTTTGGTGTGACACATCATCTTGGAGAACATGTAGCCTGGGGCGTGAAACAGGAGGCTGAAATAGCAGTCCTGTAGCCCTTTGTGGGATGGGAGTAAATATTTAGACACTGTTCTCACGTGTGATAAAAATTAATAATAACCTTGCAGCAGTTTTAGAAACTCTCTTTGTACCCACTGGAACAGGTTTATTTAATTTGAAGAACCTTACTTTGGCTCTTTTGAAGCTGTGATTTTTTTCCTAGAAACCTGCCCTGGGTTTCTCTGCATAATGTTCCCTTTGCAGGATCTTTCTATCCACGTGGCTAGCATCTTTGCCCCACCCTTATGTGCCACACCTTTTGACCTCTACCTCATTATACTAAGTTCTGAAACACCTAGGTTTTGAAACATTGTGGTGAATATTTTCTTTCTGAAGGGCAAATCTCCACTCTTTGCTCTCCTCCCTTAAGCCAGGGCTGTTTTGATGACTAACATTCATCATGCCACTGGACTAACCATCTGTACTTTGATCCCAGAATTCATGTCTGTTCTGTTTGTTTAGAAATGGAAGTTCTCTAGCTTGTTTGGATATAGTTGTGATTCCATTACACTGGCACTGATTTTCTGTCTGTTTGCCATTGATTGGGACTCTCCCAGTGTGTTAGGAAAGCTGCTGCACTGCATTGTGGAGAGTTCACGTGTTCATGGTCTTGCACAAGGGCTCATTTGCTGACTGAGAAGGTTTTGTGTAGAACCTCTGCCTGGGTGAAAGGCATGAGCTTTCTTGGAAACAGCTGGAAAACATTTTCTGCCTGCCCACTTGGTCTTGAGCTATAGAATGTTACACTCTTCTCTCCTTCTGGGCTTGTTTTTGAGGAAGGGGATTATGAATGGGAATAAGTCTTCACTCACCGTCTCAGATGTTGGACTTCCCAGTAGCAGAGTGAACTGTGTGTAGTAATAGAAAGGAACACCTAAATAACAAGATATCAATTTATCTGACCATTACTGCAAATCTAATCTGCAATGTATAACACATTTGGGGTGTGTAAAGATACTGCTTTCAGTCCAGCTGATTATTTCTTCTGTGAACTTGGGCAGATGACCTGGGCCTTACTTTTTCCTACTGTGGTTGAACTAGATAATCTCTAAGGTCCTTTCCAATGTTGGAATTCTATACTCTAAATGCTTATTTGTTACAGAATAAGAAAAGAGGCCTTTCCACAAAATGGGCATATTCTTATATCTCACCCCCTTGAAACAAAATGACTTAAAAATGGTTCCTCTAGAGCAGGATTCTCAACCTCAGCACTGTTGACATTTTGGATAATTCCTTGTTGTAGAGGTTGTCGTGTGCATTTTAGGATGTTTAGCAGCATTCTTAGCCAGTTGTGACAACTGAAAATGTCTCCAGATATTGACATTGCTCTTTGAGGGGAGATTGCTTTGGTTGGGTGCCATTTGTCTAGAGGGAGAAGTCCACTATTTGAATGTGGGCTATTTTTAATATCAATTTTCATATTGTTCCTCTACTGCGTATTACCTTTTTAATCAGCAAGCATGTATTAAGTGCTTACTATATGCAGGTGAATGCCAGCACATGATTATGAGGGAATTTAAAGATACTATGTCAAGTCTTGAAATATTGGGTCCACTAGACCAACTTTCAAATGACTACCCAGCTATAGCTCATCAGTCCCTCCCTACATACTTACTTGCCCCATCCTGCTGGTAGCTGTTGGTTGAGGTGGTGATTGAAATGTGTGAAAACGTTTGCTTGCAAAGGCTGATCTAGGAAGCCCCTGGATTTGTGAGTTATGGATCAGAACTGGGTCTTGAACATCCAGAATCTAGTATTATGGCAGCTACCCAGGGGAAGGAATCAGTCCCTGGTCAGTATGAAGGGGTCGGGAATCTATCCTAGGGGTGGAGGATGAAGAACAGTCTCACCGGTCAGTGGCCATATCATCCCTCTTTAGTAGCTTCTTCTAAACATAGGCATCCCCCCAGTGGACAGGCTTACTTGGCAGCTTCAGTATTTTTTTGAGTATATGAGTAGATGCTGGTTGTTGCAATGAGGAAGTTAAGGCTTTAACCTAAGGTAACCTAAAAATGTAAAGAACTGAATGTCTCAGGGGACGAAGACAGTAACTTCTGGAGAAGCAAGTTTGCATCTATTATCTGAAGTGAGGTCATGAGTGCTAGGAAATTAGTTTAATTATAATGTCAAGTTTTGAAATATCAGATCCACCTGGCTGACTTTGAAATGATTGCCCAGCTGTTAGCTCAGCAATCCCTCCCTACACACCTTCTCCCCCCAGCCTGTAGTTAGCCATTGAAGCAGTGACTGAAGTGCTTTAGATTTCTGGGGAGATCTAATTTTTGTACTTGTTACGTTTGCTATGAAATGTCAGGCTATGTTGAATAACTTTGCATTTGCTCCCAATGCCCCCGATTTTCCCCAGCTGTTTTATAGCCACATTTTTCACTGAGTCAGGTACAGAATGGTGTTGCTTTCGGTAGTGTTCAGTGAGCATCCTTGCTGGGATGCTCTGGGATCCCAAAGCCATGACTCAGACCCTTCAGCCTGTGTCAGTCCCTGTCCTTGGGTCCTGGCAGGCTCTGTGTTCCATTCCAGCTGACCCTTTGCTGGAGTGATTGCCTACATGGAGTCTTCAAGCCAAACAATTGTTTGTACTGAGATAGTCTCACTATTTGGCTCCTAATGAAATAATCTCCTTCCTGCCCCCAGTGAAAGCAGCTATTTTTTTGTTTCCTCCCTCCCCTTTTCAGAGAAGCCATGTCTCATCCTCCACTCTTCTAGCGTATTCATAAATGCTTTAAGAAGGGTCTTTGTGTAGAGGAAATTGGCTAGAGCCAAAATATCATGGGCTAACCAGGAGATGAGAAACATTGACACCCTTTCCTCTGACTTTCTATGTAGTATATTTAAATTTCCTTTGTGTGATTTTCTATAGTAAGCAATCTAAAACTTAAATCCACATAAGAAAAATAGTCATACTAGGTTTTTTAAACATATACTAAATTAGGCAGTTTTGTTACCTACAGGAGCTCATAAAAATAAACAAGAACAACAAAATAAAGCCTAACAACAGAGCAGACGTAGATGAGTGAGTGCCGCAGGAGAGGCAGCAAAGTGCTGTGGGAGTTGGAATGGGAAAGAGAAAAGGCTTCGTGGAGAAAGTGGGCAGAACAAGATTTTCACAAAAATGTTTTGCAGATAGAGGGAATAGGCCCTGTAAAGCTATTTGTGAGAGATCTTAAGTTGATCAGGAAAATGTAAGTAGTTCTTCAGGCCTTTTTCAGGGAACATTTAAGTTAACAGCATCAATGAGTTTCTTCTAATTGACTTCTAGGATAGATAGTCTAGGTGGTCTCCATTTTCTGGGTCACCCTTTTTCCAATTCCAAGTTGCCATTATCCATGTAATTGGCTCTAAAGAGAGCAGGCAAAGTCATCATCTCCAGCACAGTTTCAGTCATAGATTTTTAGCTGGCTTTCTTTATCATTCACAACCTAATTCCTTAATGTATTTGCTTTATCAAACATTTTTTTGTTCAGGTTCCAGCACTCTTTGTTTCTATCCAGATACGGAGGTTTATTGGGGACACAATTCTAGGCTTCTCTGAAGGTGACTGTTTCAACCACACCATCCATTATTTCCCTCAGAAGTTGTTCTCCATTCTTCTGAGATGTTTTTAGGGTTTTTTGGGTGCCAGTCACTTGAGATTAGAGGGATTTTGATGCATCTTCAAGTGACCAAGTCCTTGAAGGTGAGCCATCATCGTTTCACTCCATGAAATGAAAGTTCAGAGGGCTCACCTTTGTTCTTTTTTCGAGAAAGCTTACTGTGTCCTCAAGTGAAGAGGTGGACCTCTTCAGATTTTTATTAAGTTTTGCCGCACTCGATGTTTATAACATCAGAGGACTGGTCTCCACTGGAAGCACCTGGAGGGCTTCATTGGTTTGTGTAATCAGTCAGTCTCACTGACTTTACGAGATTCTTCAACACCAGCAGAAAATCTTTTGGCTAGCTCTTTTTCCTTCCTTAAAATATATTGGCTCTTTACTACAAAAACAATCATAGCAGCACATACCGGAATCTCCCAGGGAAACCCCAGAAGAGTTATGCCTTGTCTCAACCTTTCAGATAGCACCACCAAGAGCATGGCATGGCTGCTTCAGGACCAGCTGGAAAGACATTAAAAATTTTTTTATTAAGGTATTATTGGCAAATGAAAATTATATATATATTTGTAGTATAGAACGTGATTTTTTTTTTGTTTTTTTTTTTTTGAGACAGAGTCTCACTCTGTTGCCCAGGCTAGAGTGAGTGCCGTGGCGTCCGCCTAGCTCACAGCAACCTCAAACTCCTGAGCTCAAGAGATCCTCCTGTCTCAGCCTCCCGAGTAGCTGGGACTACAGGCATGTGCCACCATGCCCGGCTAATTTTTTCTATATATATTTTTAGCTGTCTATATAATTTCTTTCTATTTTTAGTAGAGATGGGGTCTCGCTCTTGCTCAGGCTGGTCTCGAACTCCTAAGCTCAAACGATCCACCCACCTCGGCCTCCTAGAGTGCTAGGATTACAGGCGTGAGCCACAGCGCCCGGCCTGTGATGTTTTGATATGTATATATACACGTAGATTTCTGTGGCAATCAGAAGCCCCTCTGTATTCTGTCCCCTAGCCTCTGGGTCTCTGTGGGTAAGATTCACTCTCAAGTTTCTCTGTGTGGCAGGAACATGACAGCTGGCATCTACACACAGTTTTGAGGGGAAGTGATATCATTGTTGCTGTATAGAAGTGAGGAGTAATAACAATTGATAGTAGAAAGGCCCAGGTCATGGAAGAATTTAAGGCACACTTAGAAGTTTGGAGTTCAGGTGACAGTGGTGGTGGTGTTGGGGGAGTCCAGCCCATGTCTTTGAATGGGAGGATGACATCGTCAGAACATACTTTGGCAGAATGTCCTTTTCAGAGCCAACAAAAAGTCCAAACTAGGACCCTGTCCTTTCCCTCCTGAAGTCTTCTGGGGAGTAGAGTTGAATAATAATGGTACACCTTGGTTGATTTGATAGTTCTTTAATCCCAGAAACATAACCTAAGTATACGCTAGTTACCATCCACTGCTGGGAGAGACAGAAAGGAAGAGTCACAGCCAAACCACAGTAAATTCCTACCTACTAATAATAAACCGGGGAAGTAAGATTGATGTGGAGCTAAATTTACTGAAAGTTAATTGCCCTCTCTTCAATCATTTTGGAGTTGTTTAATGAACTTTAGAGGTACAGTTACTATCTTTTAGACAAGGTAGATTTTAGAGATAATCTAATCTATTAATAGTTAAGGAAATTGGGTCTCAGAGAAGTGAATTGACTTGCCTATAGTCACTCAGTTAATTAGTGCCACTGCTTAGGTAATCCATATCTTTAGCTCTAATAGATAGCAGGGGCCAGTTAAGTAAAATGAGAAAGATGAAGAATGTCTCCTTCCTTTCTTCCACCAGACCGTGTTCTGCTTTCCTGTTGATTCCTAGTGTTACAGGCTGTACTGTTTTTTGAGAAAAGCCATTTTAAGTTAACTGCTGAAATAGGTTTAGATGTAGATCAACTAATCCAGGGGTGGGGAACCCACGGCCTTAAGGCCACATGTAGCCTCCTAGGTCCTTAAGTGTGGTCTTTTGACTGAATCCAAATTTTACAAAACATATCCTTTTATTTCTATTTAATACATTTTTGTTCATCTTTTATATTTTTACTTTAATTTTAAAATGGCTGTATTTGAATTACCAAAGAATAAAGTAAGTTTCAGCGAATTAATCCTCCCAGATTGACTGGCACAATTAGAACGTTAGTAAGCTATAAAGGCTAAACTAACGGCTGCTACGCTCATGATTTAGTTCTGACTTCCCCCACCTGACTGGTGCCACTACTGCACAAGGCTGGTTGGTGAGAGTTTATGGGGGTCGAGTACACCAGTCTGGTATCAGCTTTTGACAGCGGTGCACTCTTTTTCTGTTTGAAGTGGGATTTGTGAATAGTTGCACAGCTCGACAATATTTTTTAATTCTGTCTGCCTAACAGCCCATCATGTCAAAGAACACCAAGAAAACAATGAAGAAAGAAAACAGATTTTTTAATGAGGATTGGGAATTGCAGTATTATCTTGTTTCCGCTACAGATAAGATGATTTGCTTGCTTTGTGATACTGCAATATCAACATTAAAGAAATTCAATGCTCATCAGCATTATAACGCTCATAAGAACCACAAATATTTTAAACTAGAGGAAGAGGCATGAAAGGTTGTATTACAGAAATTAAAAGATTAAAAGCAAAATCAAAGACAGTTATTTCAAGCAGCAATAAGGCCTGGAAATAATGCTACTGAAGCAACTTATAAAGTAGCTGATATACTCAGGAAAAGAAGGGAAGCCATTCAGTGATGTAGAAATTGTGAAAGAATACATTGTCAAAGTTGTAGGATGCCTAGACACCCATAACGTTTCAAAGTACAAACAGCTGCCTCTTTCAAGGAGAACCATAACTTATTGGCAGCATGAATTAGCCTTCAACTTAACAGAACAACTTCATGCAATATTTCAAAAGGAAAATGTATATTATTCAGTCGCTTTGGATGAAGCAACAGATACTACTGCCTTGGTGCAGGTTTTATACTTCATTTGGGTCATAACAAAAGATTTTCTTTGGCCGGGCACGGTGGCTCACGCCTGTAATCCTAGCACTCTGGGAGGCCGAGGCGGGTGGATCGCTGGAGGTCAGGAGTTCGAGACCAGCCTGAGCAAGAGCGAGACCCCGTCTCTACTAAAAATAGAAAGAAATTATATGGACAACTAAAATATATATATACAAAAAAATTAGCCGGGCATGGTGGCGCATGCCTGTAGTCCCAGCTACTCGGGAGGCTGAGGCAGTAGGATCACTTAAGCCCAGGAGTTTGAGGTTGCTGTGAGCTAGGCTGACGCCACGGCACTCTAGCCCAGGCAACAGAGTGAGACTCTGTCTCAAAAAAAAAAAAAAAAAAAAAAGATTTTCTTTGCTACAAAGAGTTATTTGCTTTGGACACTCCTATGAACGGAGCATGGGGAATAGATATCTTCAACAGCTTTCAAGATAAATGTCATGAAGTTGGGCCGAATTTGGTAAGTTGAGTGAGTGTATGTACAGACGGAAAACATGACAGGAAAACATGAAGGGTTTATTGCACAGATAAAAAAGTATTAACAGATCCAGATGCTCTCATTTCTTTTCATTGTATCTTGCATCAGCAAAATCTCTGTGCTAAAGCTATTATTTTAAGTGACACTTTGCAACAAGTTATAAGTATTGTTAACTATATTCATGCAAATGCAACACAGCATCTTCAGTTTTGTAACATGCTAAGGTTGAACCATGAGGTATTCAGTGTGGATTTGCTGTATCATTCTAACGTGAGTTGTCTATGTCGGAACAGGTATTAGTCTGTGAGAACAGTTAGTTAAACTTTATGAAGAACAGAATCAGCAATGTGAATTATTGAAAGAAGATTTCTGTAGGAATGCAGCATTTCTATGTGATATCATGTCAAATCAAAACGATTTGAATATTTCTTTGCAAGGTAAAACTAAATTTGTTTATGATACATGGCAAAAAATCCAAGCATTTTGAATAAAGCTATCTTTTTTCAAAACCCTTCTTCAAAAGGAAATTTCAGATGAATATTTTCCCCAGTTAGCAAAGATCATTGATGAGCAGAGTGATAAATGCAAACCATTTGAAGAATATGCAGCTGTTACAGACCTATTAACTGGAGAATACAATGAAAGTTTCACTGACTTTGAGAAACATGTCATCACACTCAAATTAGCATTTCAGCCTCACCTAGTTGATATCACCAAGGCTCCTAAAGAACTACAGATGGGATTGATTACCCTCTCAGTAGAGGACATCTTAAAGTTATTGTTTGATGCTAAGAAAGATCCAATTGAAATATGGAAAATGCAGTAGAATACTCATGCTTTTGGCAATGTGCCTGAAAAATGCTTTCTAGCTTTTCTACCACTTGTTGCTGTGAATCTATGTTCACTACCCAACCCAAATCAAGATGCCCTAAAGGTCACAAATGACTGATATCCATCTAGAGGATCAACTGAAACTGCAGACCTCCATGCTGCAGCCAAACATTCAAATGCTTTCCAACAAAAAGCGGACACAACAAAGTCACTAAAATGTTAGTTAACTTTAAAATTAACGAATAGTTTTCATTTTTTGAAATTATTAAGTACATAGTAGTTGGATTTTTACAAAACAATGTACATTTTTAAGTATATCGAATTGAAGTTTCTTGAATGTGGCCTCATTTGATTACAGCTAAATTAATGCGGCCTTCCAACGTGAAAAGGTTCCCACCCCTGGACTAATCATTTCATCAGTGAGGATTCAGCTGTACTCTACTGCACTAACCTCCTTTTTCTGGATACCTGCTAGGACGATAATATTGTTTTGCTTCATCTCCACTGATATAGCAATCTAATTGCTACATCTGCTCTATCATTGATCTCTGGGATTAAGTTGGCTCAGCTGGCTTATATTTTGGTTGGTTGAGTACATGAGTAGCTGCTCTCTTCTGCTAATGTCGCCAAACCTCCATCTTTATCTTGCATACTTTGGTGTTATATATAAATATTGGAGGAGTAAAAAGCAGCACCAGGAAATCAAAGTGGTGAGAAGACAGATTAGTAGGACTCAGTCTAAAGAAGGCCTCTCTAATAATCAGTGCCATTTAATGATAGAAAAGACCACCTTTTGAAATGTACTTAATTGACTTGGCAATGGATGAGCCAGGTGGTCACCCATAGAAGGATTTCCTGCATTCATTGAGAGATTGGACCCAATCTAAGGTTCTTTCCACCTCTGATTTTCTAATTTTAAATTCCTTAGTATAGTATTTACCTTTATTCTTTAATCAGTCTCAGAAATGTTTTCATTTGTTTTGTCTCAACCATTTAAAAAGCTTAACTTTTGCTCTTTTTTCATATGTATGAATGTGCACAGTGTCTCTTTTTGACAAATGAGAACAACATTCTTGTAAGATGGCCTGGATGGAAAGGGACTTCTTTTGCAGAGCAAGTATTCTGAAAGCAGAGGTTGATTGAGTAAGCCTTTATTTTGGTCTCATGGTTCCTTAAAATGTTTGTACTTACAGAAGTTATTTTGAAATAGGGAAGTAGATGAATTCTCTTTTGTATATATGAAAATAGAATGGTAGCTGGGTGCGGTGGAGCACGATGGCTTACGCCTGTAATCCCAGCACTTTGGGAGGTTGAGGTGGGAGAATCACTTGAGGCCAGGAGTTTGACGCCAGCCTGGGCAACATCTAGACTCCATCTCTACAAAAATTTTTTTAAAAAATTAGCCAGGCATAGTAGTGTACACCTGTAGTCGAGAAGCTGAGGCTAAAGGATTGCTTGAGCCCAGAAGTTTGAGGTTGCAGTGAGCTAGGATCCTGCTAATGCATTCCAACCAGGGCAACAGAGCAAGACCCTGTCTCAGGGAAAAAAAAAAAAAAAAGACTGGTAAACATACTCCTCAACAGCCCTACTTAATTTTTCCAAGATCGTACTGGTATTTCTGTAACTTATTCTTAGTAGTGAATCAGAGAACAGAGGGACATGAAGAGTGGAGCTGAGGTAACTGGCATTAGATTTGTTCTTAAAACCAATACTGCTGCTTTTTTACTTTGACTTCCAAATTTTGTGTCAGGGTTAATGACAGTTAAAGAGAATTAACTTCTACTTTAAAATCAGAGTTTGTTGATTTAGGTTTTTCCTTACGTGTTTATCACATTTAAACCAGTTTTCATTGCCTATCCCAGGCTCCATGAACTGAATTTTGTTCAGTGTTTTAGGTTCATTAAGACCTAACATCCTCATAAATTGATGATTTCATTTTACATTCTCAGAACTGTTGAATATTAACCCAGAAGGGACCTAAAAATTACCTACAAATCATCTTCTAGAACTGTAGTAGTAGGAAGAGTCTTAGGGCCCATTGTTCACCCAGCTCACCATGTGGGGATCATTCTCTGTCATCCCTGAGAGTTGATTGCTGAGCCTCCGCCTGAACAGAGGCTGCATTTTATTATTTTGGGATATGCTGCATTTGTTTTCACACAACCTTAATTGTTAGAAATTTCTTCCCCACAGTGTGCTAAAATCAACTTTGACTCATCGGTGCCAGTTCTGCCTTTGAAACCTTCCCAAAGTAACCTGTTCCCTTTTCTGTGTGATAGCTTAGTTTTTAAGGTGTTTGAAAACTTCTCCCTTCATTTTGCAAAACGGGAAAAATTATATGCTTTTATGTTCCATATTGATGAATCGATTTAACAAATATTTATTGTGTGTCATCTTCTATCTGCTAACATTGTACTAAGTGTTTGGGATAAATGATGAAAGGACATGGTCCTTACCTTCTAGACGTCATGGACTATTCAGGGCAGGAGAAACCTATAAGTAACTAACTCTAACACAATATTAAGTATTAGATGAGCAGAGCATACAGTGACCTATTAGCTATAGAGAAGGTCAAGATTTATTCCATTGAAGGCCTCACAGAAAGGTCATGTTGGAGTGGATTTTAAAGTTTGTCAAGCAGGGAATGGGGAAGAAAGCCATTCTAGGTAGAACAAATGGTGTGGGCAAAGAGGTATGCATGTAGGGCATATTTCAGAATGATAACTTGCTCAGCATGTGTAAAGCACAGGCTCTTAACAGCCTTTGTATGTCATGTTGAGCATTTTCAACTTACCTTGCAGCCAGGAAGGAGACACGAATGGTTGTGTTGTTTTGCTTTTGAGATATCTGTACTGTTTTTTTCCCATTACAAAATTAATATAAGCTCATTGCAAACAAGTCAGAGAGTATGTAAAAATATAGAGAAGGAAATAGATATTTCACAACCCCATTATTTAGAGATAACAGCTTTTTAATGTTTTACATATATTCTTTTTGATTTTTTTCTGTGCAACATATAGTCACATTTTAAAACAAATGGAATTATTTCATGTATACTGTTTTAATACTGGATTTTAAAAATTAATATATCATGGAGATATTTCTCTACCAAATAGAGAGCTATATTTTTCCCCATTTTATGGTGATATCATTATGTAATCTATTGATGTTTCCAATTTTTATGAAGATATAGTAATGAACATTTTAAACTTAATTCTTTATATACTAGACCTGTTGTTTCCCTTATGACTTCTTACATGTGGGGGTCAAAGGATTTGCTTAGGTGTTGTTTTTTTTGAAATGGGGTCTCACTATGTTGCCCAGGTTGGCCTAAACTCTTGGGCCCACCTCAGCCTCCTGAATAGCTGGGACTACAGGCACGTGCTACTGTACCCAGAATACCTAGTTTTAATTAATTTTTAACCACATTTTGCCTCCCTGCTATGTGTAAGGAACTGTGCTATGCCGTGAGAATGTGACAGTGAATGTCAGTTCTTGTGGCACTTACACTTTATTGAGAAAGAAATGTTAAACAATCACACAAATAAATATATAAATCAAAATGTGGTATGAGTTAGAAAGAAAGAGTAAAGGGTAAATGAAGGTTTATAACCTTTAAAAAGTCCTTATCTTTTAGAGCTATATGCTGAATTATATATACAGATGAAATGGTATGATATTTTGGATTGGCCCAAAATAATCCAAGGTTGGGGTGAGGGATGGTGGGTGGGAGTTTAGCTGAAACAAAATTGGCTAGGAGTTGATAATTGCTGAAGCTGGTGGTTAATTATACTCCGCTTTTCTATCATAAAATGTAAAAACCAAAAGAAAGGGTGGAAGAGAGATTACAGTCTGGATTAGATTGGGGGCCCAAGGAAAGACTTCTTTGAGGAAGAAACATTTCAGCTCGTGATGTATAGGAGTTGGCCAGGCTACAAGTGGCAGATGGCAGTTAGGGAAAGAGCTTTTTAGGTAGTAGGAACGGCGTGTACAAAGGCCAAAAGCCCAAAGGAAGGAACATGTTGGTGCCTTGAGGAAATAAAAGAAGGCTGGTGTTGTAGGAGTTGGTAGGTTGGGGAAGTCAGCCCGGGCTAGACATTTGAGACCTTGGAGACCATGTTAAGAATTTTGTTCTTTAATACAACAGTAATAGAAGGAAGCTTTCTATAGAAAAGTTTTAAGCATCAGAATGACAAGGTGACTTTTGCTGCTTTAAGAGCTCAAGTTGGTTGTTTTGTGGGGAATGGTTTTGGTTTGGGCTTGGGGAAAAGAGAATGGGAAAGTGAAAGTGTAGAGAGAGACATTAGGAGGTTATTGCACTGGTCCAAAAGATGTTGGTAACTAGGTTGGAGAAATTGTGATATAGATGGAGAAACGAGGTACTGATTTGACAGATACTAATATTTTGGTCTTGGTGACGTGGGGTTGAAGGAGAGAGAGATTTCAAAGATGATGCATAAACTTCTGACTGATGCAGTCGAATGGATGGGGGTGTGGTTGGCTAAGATGAACGGTAGAGAAAGAGCAGATTCTGTGGCAAGAGATTGAGAGCTCAGCTTGGAATATGCTATTCAGAAAATTCACACCGATTTACATTTTTTTCCCCTCTGTATGAGACTACATGGAAGGTTTGTATTCAGAGGTCTGATCTATACAGATTTGTTTTAAAAAAGTTATTCTGGTGGGAGTCTGGAGACCAACTAGTTGTTAAGTCTGTGAGCTATTTGAGTCAAGGAATCTCATCTTTATTGTCTCTGCCTTTGTACTTAGGCAGAGTGCTTGGCACATAGGTTCTCAATAAGTAACGTGAGAGAATGAATGCTTATAGACGAGAGATGAGAAGGTCTAGGTAGAAATGGATAGATTCTGGAAAAGCTTCCAAGGTATATTGAACAGGGCTTGGGTGGAAAATGGAAAGATTTTCTCTCCCCTCTCCCTGCCTGTTGAACTTTTCAACAACTCCATAATGCCAGCGAGTCTGAATGTGAGTAGCCATTAATTTATCAATATGTTTTTCCTCAACATTTATTTGTCTGGAACTCCACAGGTTAGAAATCAGCAAGCTGTAATTATTATAATAGTAGCTTGAAACTCTCTATCACTCTAGTTCTCCTCTTCTCTCTGCTGAGTTCTCAATACCAGAACTCTTCTAATCCTGGCAGCTCTGGTGGTAGGGGAAGTTTCAGCGGCAAGGGCAATTTGCAGCTGGGCAGCAGTAGTTAGTATGTAGAAGCTGTCCAGAAGTTGAGTATAAATTGGATATTACTTATTTGTTTTTCCATTTAACAAATGGATACATAAGCCCTTGGGAGACTTGTCAAAACACATGCAACAGGCCAGCGTAAGCCCAGGTCTCCCTGATGCTGTGCTGGTGGTACTTAACTACAGTTGATTTCTTGACTGATCAACCAAATCCATGTAATTTCTTCATTTTTTCTGATTCCTTATTGCAGAGTGATTATATGTTAATTTTAATATTGCTTAATGCTGCCTGAGCCTGCTCTTAGGTTCCTGTTGAATATGTTCACTTAGCTGTGACCTTGTGAGCTCAGCCTGTGACCTTGTGTTGTGCAAATCCTTACCAGTTTATATCACTTGTTTCTCCTCTTTGCTTTCAAAATTCTTCACATTATTGACTCTCAGTGTCTCATTCCATTTGCACTTTGAAAATGATATCTTTTATATTTTCTTCTTGGTTGCCATGACCAGTGTGTATTGAACAATTGATTTATCTTTTTTATTGATATATACTGTATATATTTTGGGGGTACATGTGATATTTTGATACATTCATATAGTGTATAATGATCAAATCAGAATAGTAGGGATATCCATCACCTTAAACATTTATCTTTCCTTTATGCTGGGAACATCTGAATTATTCTCTTCTAGCAAGATGAGGAAACTGAGGCTTAGGAAGTTTAAGTATCTCTTTTGAAACATACAATAGATTATTGTCTACTATAGTCACCTTATTGATTTATTGAACACTAGGTCTTGCTCCTTGTATCTTACTATATTTTTGTACCCATTAATCAACTTCATTCCCCCAACTGCCCTCCCTCTGATAACCACCAGTCTATTTTCTATCTTCATGAGATCCACTTTTTTAACTCCCACAGTCATTTGCAGTAACATGGATGGAACTGGAAGTCATTATAAGTGAGACAATTGGTTTGTCTTTGCAAGTATACCAGATTTAAGTAGGCTGGCCCTATAGCAGAAATACCAGGTACTGTGAAATCCAAGCACCCCCCACTCAGGCTGACAGCTCTGGGCCTTCTTCCTTTGTGTGTGGAGCAGAGGCATGTGTGTTCACAAGGGCAGGGTGGGGGTGTGTGGCAGAGAAGGGAAACAGGTGGGAATTTAGATACTGCATTTCCATAAGTATTTTGAGAGAGATAAAGGAAGCTGCCTAAAATTTCATGTTTTCTAGAAGACTTTGAAATTGGGTCTAGGGTAAATTTCTTCTTTCTGATATTCAGTTAGTTTTGGTTCTTATGTTTCAGGACCAGAATTCATATTCCTTTCTAAAAAGAAGTATTATGTGGTGTTGCATAAAGTGTTGGTTTATACATATAAATGAGGTAATGAAGATGACTGGGAAATGGGTTCTGGAAACCTCATTCTATACCATGTTCTTATATGTAGCTCTCATTTATTATTGTCCCTCTATGTTCTAGGCACTGTGAGGTGGCCATTATTGTACACAATTTTATAGATTGAGGAAACTGAGCCTTAGTAAATTTAAGTATCTCTCTTAAGGTCACACAGGTAATCATTGATGGAGCTGCATTCAAACCTAAGTCTTTTCTAGTTGCAAAGGTTGTATTTTTAACAATTACACCATTTCCCCACATTTTCAGCCATATAAGTAACTTTTGTCTCTTGCATTTTTCTCTTCAATTTCAGACTCTTTTATGGAACATAATAATAAGAATAATAAATCTAGTGGCTCAAAACTAAAAGAGACTGAGTGTCTGGGATAGAACTATCACTGTTTCACTGGGGAAAGTTTGTAGAAGAAATGTCAGGTGAGGGCAGTGTGGATGGTTGGGAGAGTACAGAAGAGGCTATCCTCTCTAGCTTTTCATGAAAATATAGTTGCCTGTATTTCTATACTGAAGCCTTGTCACTGGCTCCAGAGTTACTCCAATTTTTAGTCTTGCATTCCTCAGAGGCAGAGACTTTTTAAGTACTCTGGAGTGGGAGCTGGAGAGATTCCACAGTTGTTGACAATGTCTTAGATGATTGGGAATTGCCTTCTCTGGCCTTAGGGCCAGGAAACAAACAGCATAACATTCCACAGCTAACTTATTTTTTAAAAGGAAATTTTTTTAACTGCCTTCCTAAGAAAGGATACCATAGCTAACTTTTAAGGAATGTTTTGGGCTTCCGACTTTATTAGCAAACAATCACATCTTAACTATCTTACAAGTTGTAGATTCTAGACTCTAGAGCAAAGGAAAAATGCTAAAAATACATGAAATATCAACTTTTGGTCCCATTTTTAATCTTATATAACTTAGATCTTATCAGAGTTCTGGAAACTGTAACCTAAAATAGATGTACAACATTCTAAGAAACCTCCTTCACATCTGTTTAGGTTTTTCATTTTGTGTTTTTGTAACACCCCACTGCCCAAAACAAGTGTGTGAATCATTTGTGTGTTTATTAGCTGTATGGCAGACCAACTATGTGAATCCATCTAGGAATTTAAAGGGACTAAAGGTGTCTTTAGAAGATAAATCTGAACCTGTGATGATAATAGTAGGAAAGTATTGGGATAAAATTTCAGGCAGGGAACACCACCTGGTGGTGAGAAGGAGGATTTGCACCTTCTAGAGTTGTATTTGCCATAGTGATAATCTTTGTCAAAAATTACATTCTTATTTGTAATGATCATGGATTCAGATTTCTAAGAATAATTTTCTTTTTTCTTTTCTTTTTTTTTTTTTTTTTTGAGACAGAGTCTCACTCTGTTACCCAGGCTAGAGTGCCGTGGTGTCAGCCTAGCTCACTGCAACCTCCAACTCCTGGGCTCAAGCGATCCTCCTGCCTCAGCTTCCCGAGTAGCTAGGACTGCAGGCATGCGCCACCATGCCTGGCTAACTTTTTCTGTGTATATTTTTAGTTGTCCATATAATTTCTTTCTATTTTTAGTAGAGACGGGGTCTCGCTCTTGTCCAGGCTGGTCTCAAACTCCTGAGCTCAAACGATCCACCCACCTCGGCCTCCCAAAGTGCTAGGATTACGGGCATGAGCCACCGTGCCTGACCTCTGAGAATAATTTTCTGCCAAATGATTCTAGCATTCTTTCATTAAAACTACTGCCAATTGCTTGATACATTATTATGCAAAAAAAAAAAAAAAACCCTGCTGTCAAAACCTGCAGGCTAACCAAATAATTGTGTCCTACAGAACTGAAGTTTTGTGTTCCCTGTTCCAAACACAGGTCCCATTTTTCTCTGTACAAAGTCAAGTAACATGGCTGGGCATAGTGGCTCACACCTATAATCCCAGCACTTTGGAAGCCCAAGGCAGGAGGATGGCTTAAGCTCAGGAATTCGAGACCAGCCTGGGCAACAGAGAGAGACCCTGTCTCTATTTAAAAAAAAAAAAAAAAATTAAAAAAAAATCAGTTAATGTCAGTTCACTTCTTTATTGCATTTTCTAATCTTGATATCATGCTTATTTTATGTGGTAAATTTCTGCCTAGTGGAATGATGGAGAAGGAAATATTTCTGGTTTTTCAGTAAGTCTTTGGCAGGTATCAGATAAAAGGAAGTCACTTTTTTTTTCCTCCCTCAAATTATAAAACTTATGAAGAAGAGTAATAATTTTCCACAGTGATTATTAGGGTGAGCAGAGTAACAGTTTTTTATTAAAATTCATATCTGAGGTTTCTTTTTTGTTGCAATAAGCATCTTTATTATTTGGCAATTTGAAACTAGGTAATTCTGTAGTTGGGTAAAGTAGGGACATCAGCCCAAGGAGAAAGGATCCTATTAAGTTAATGTGGATGTATATTTTATAGGCCTGGAGGGGCGAGGAGGGTAAACAAAGTTTTAAATTTCAGGTTGAGCCTTGGGGTGGCATGCCATGTCTGTATCTTTTTTCCTGGTAGGAAAACTGAATCTAGTCTCTACCACCATTGCAAAGTCTCTTGGGAGAGGACTGTTGATGTAAGGTGCTAGGCTAAACAGAACGTGACATGGCTCTGCACTGCTCTCCTAGGATTTTTCTTAATATAAGTAACAGAGTATTATAACATCTGGGTTTCAATACTCATATTATCAGACACTGTAAAAAAACTGCGCCATGCACAAAGGCTTACATATTATATAATTCTGTTTATTTGAAATGTCTAGAATTGGCAAATCCATAGAGACGAAAAGTAGATTTGTGGTTGCCAGGAGCTGGGACCGGGGGTTGGGAAGAAATGAGTAGTGCCTGCTAATGGGTTTGGGATTTCTTTTGGGGTGAAGAAAATGTTTTGAAATTAGTGGTGGTCATTTCACACTATGTGAATACACTAAAAACCACTGTACTGTAAGTTTAGAAAAATTTAAACTAAAAAAAAAAGCTGATCCATGGAAGAATAAATAAAGTCAATAAAAATAAAAGGGTGGTTATTGTAAAAATTCTTTCACTTATGTTCTAGCAGAAATGTTGTCTGATAATCTAAATATTGCAGCTTGGGCCTTGAATGTCGTAGTCTGTACTTTATTACCCTGTTCCTCACCTTTACAGGGCCACGATGGGCCTCCTGGAACATTGGTGTGTTCATCTGCATTCGATGTGCTGGAATCCACAGGAATCTAGGGGTGCACATATCCAGGGTAAAGTCAGTTAACCTCGACCAGTGGACTCAAGAACAGATTCAGGTACTTACACGGCTTCAGAGTGAGTCAGCTGCTCTCATATACCCATGTAAAAGTAGTTCCAGATGAAGTTTCATTCAAACTGGCCACAAAGGTGAAGATAAAGTAAAATTTAGTTGTTATACACTTATGTTAAATTCCCACATTTTAGTAAAGGGATGTTTCACTTCCTATTTAAGATACAAGTTATTCTACCTATGTTTTACCTCCTTCAAGACATAAATAGTCTATCATCTAGGACCCTATGGGGCCATGAAGGTATCAAGAAAGATACTGGTTTATCTTCTAAGACCCTTGGAATTTGCAGATCTAACATTTTAGACATCATAGACTTATAGAAATAAATTATAAACTTTATTGTAGAAATATTTTATTGCTAAAATGCCTATATCAATCTTGCTTGCTGTTAGCTTAGTGAGCTTGAAGTGAGATACTTAAGCGTCTGGCTGGCCTAAGATCTGCACCTTGATGTAGCTTCATTGTTCTTTATTCTCTTCCTACCTTGAAACACTTTAATTTAAAAATTTTTTTCTTTTTGGGGGATAAAAGAGAGCCCCCCGAAAAAAACCAGTTACTAGAGTTGGAGATGGAAATAAAAGGTTATTCTTAACCAAAAAATGGCTTTAAAAATTACTTTAGACTACATTTATAGATTTGTTAAAGGTGTAAAAAACCGAGTTACATTTTGCAGTTGTGCTTTACTCAATCTTATGAAGGAAATTACATACCATGGAGGTATTTGGGCCTTTGAAGATTTAAAAAGCTCTTGAGATTTATCCCTCACAAGTGTTAATGGATTCATTTAAAGGCCTAGTGGGAAACACACATTTATGGATAATAAAGATTACCAATAGATTAATTAGAATAGATTAATTAATAATATAAACTTAGAATTGTAACACTGATTATTGCCTGTCAAGTAGACATTTTGATTGGTAGCTATGTATCTTGGACTTTCAAATGAGATCCTGAATTATTGCTCAATTAAATGTATTGTGGCAAACAAATCTTTCAATAAAAAGAACCCATAGAATGGAGGGGGGAAGGAGGCTGGAGGGGGGAAATGATTGGGATTCCTAGAGGGTAGAGAAAATCGTGGATTGGAACTCAGAATGCACAAGTTTAAGTCTTGGTTGTGCCAGTCTCTAGGTTGGTTCTTCAATTGTACAATGCTGGGATTGAGTGAGAAGTTTTTCAGTTTATTCCTGATCTAACATTCCATGTTTCTACATTCTCTTTGGTCACAGTGCATGCAAGAAATGGGGAATGGAAAGGCAAACCGACTTTATGAAGCCTACCTTCCTGAGACCTTTCGGCGACCCCAGATAGACCCGTATCTTTTCTGGAGCAACTTAGAAGGCTGAGTGGTATTTTGATGTCTAGGGAGAGTCATACAAGACTCACCGCTGTGATCTAACTGGGTCATCTCTATGTAGATTAGTCAAAGTCCTTGCTTTCCTTCTGACCTGCAACCAAGACATGCTAAAAACAAATGTATACTTGCTAACGTCAGAATTGTGTAGTATCACGGAGAAAGTTCACTCAGGAATTAAGACTGCAGTGATTTCAGTGTGAATTCTTCCATAAAGTTACATCTCCACTAGTTTATTTTGGATCTCTGAAACTGTTGTTTGATAAAAAGAATAGTTTACTATGCTCTGTTGAACCCTAGCAGTCAGCAAAACTATTCATTTTTATTGTCTTTTTATGTCCCATGTGAAAAAATTAACTATTGTTGGCCAGTTTATCAATAACTTTCTTTCTCCATCTGTTCAACAGACTTCCTGAAGGCAGTGCTTCTCAAAATGTGGTTTATAGATCATGTTAGAGTTTGGTTTTTGGTGGGTGCAGGCGAAACCTGTTAAGTGCAGGTTTAGGGCTCTGCAGAAGACCTGCTGGTCAGATTCTGGCAATGGGGCACAAGAGTTTATATTTTTAAGGGGCACTTGGGTGCCTTTATTTGAGGCCTATTGACCAAAATGCTTTAAAATTGATAATTGCTTTACCTATATTCCAGAGCAGCCATAGGAACCTCTGATGTTAATATGAAAGTTAATCCCATTTGCTGCTTCTGTCATTACTCTGAAGGGTACTCGTAGGAAATAATGATTCCCCGCAGTAACCGTGAAGGAGGCATTCCAAAATTTTGGTTAGGGAAACTGCGTATGAACAAGACAGGAGCCGTGTGGGGAAACCAGGCTAGAGGGAAGGAGAACAGTGCTCCATGGGATATAAACTGACTTTTTATATTCTTACTGTTGGAGAGACTTGTTTGATTCACCCTTAATAAGCTTTTTGCAGAGCTGTTGAGGGATTTATTCGAGATAAATACGAGAAGAAGAAATACATGGACCGAAGTCTGGACATCAATGCCTTTAGGGTTGGTTTTAAATCTTTCAAGTTTTGTTCTTTTTTTTTTTTTTTTTGAGACAGAGTCTTGCTTTGTTGCCCGGGCTAGAGTGAGTGCCGTGGCGTCAGCCTAGCTCACAGCAACCTCAAACTCCTGGGCTTAAGCGATCCTACTGCCTCAGCCTCCCGAGTAGCTGGGACTACAGGCATGCGCCACCATGCCCGGCTAATTTTTTCTATATAGATTTTTAGTTGTCCATATAATGTCTTTCTATTTTTAGTAGAGACGGGGTCTCGCTCAGGCTGGTCTCGAACTCCTGACCTTGAGCGATCCACCCGCCTCGGCCTCCCAGAGTGCTAGGATTACAGGCGTGAGCCACCGCGCCCGGCCAAGTTTTGTTCTTAATAAGTAATTTGCTTATTAATCAAGCCGGGAAGATTTTGAAGAACTACTACCAAAATACTCCCAAAACCATCATTTAAAAAATGCAAAGATAGAAGAAAGCCAGTTATTAAGTTAAGACCACGAGATATCATCATGGAACAAACTGGGGGGCAGGGCAAACCATCAGTGAATTCTTTGCCTTAATCTCTATTTACAAGATATTAGTGATTCCCAGTTCGAAATTATTTCTCGAAATGAACATGTTGGGTATACTAGATCAAATAGAATAATGTGTATGTGTGTATATGTGTATGTATGTGTGTGTATATGTACTATAGCTCTATATATTGCTATATATGCACACATACATTTTTTTTTCTGCAAATGAAATCAACAAAAGTAGGTGTAATTAAATCACCAGAGTTTTCTTTAGTTTGACCAATGTATAATTTTGGCATGATCTGCTGATAACCAGTGTGTGGGTGGACTGATTGCCAAGGGGACCCTTGTTCCTGAGAAGAGTTTCAGAGGGAGATTGACTACCAGTTACCACATACACGTGTCATCCTTTGCATGTTTAGAATCTGAAATAGTGTGTGAAAACTAGTACAACACACAGGAGGAAATACATCATGGTTTCTGGAAGAAGAAAATGTGCCTGACTAATGACAACTAAAAGAGAACCAATTAGTATGACCATTTATACCTTTAAACAGCCTTCGACAAGATTCTATAGTAAATTCTCTTAGGAATAATTGACTTTTTCTTAGCCACAGAAGCATAGAGAGTATGGGATTCTCCAGTTCTAGCACAGGTCCTATCTATCATCTATTCTAGTTATTTATTTTAAGAGATGATATAAAAGTGAAATCACTGACTTCTCACTGGGCTCTAAGCCCTTCCAGGTACTTAAAAGTCAAGCTAATTGGAATCATCTTCAGCTTGATCTTTTGAAGCAGCGTGAAAGGGGCATTAACTGGTAGGCAAATTTCAACACCGACAAGTAAATGCAAGATAATACATGTAGTTGGGCAAAAATAATTCCTTCTCCACTTAGTATGAAGGACTCATACAGTCATCCAGAAAAAAAACTTGTCAGTTATCATAACTGTTCCAAGAAAGAACCCAGTATATAGCTACGGCTTGGATGGCATCATCAAAAAGGGTTTAGAACCAAAGTGCACACATTTCTTTTTATTTATAGAAAACTATGGTCTGTCTGCCTAGCTCTGTTCATTGTGCCTGAAGATATGAAATCAGATGAGGTCAGAAAAGGGTATCTGAGGTTAATTCTGAAGATGAAGGAGGAGGGGAAGGTTGCTGTTTATCCACAACTGTTGTATAAACAGAATCTCTCCTCTCAGGTGCTCATAATTATGTTACCAGTGTACTGTGCCCATGAAAGCAAGCCTGTTTTACTCACTAGATGTTTTCACTTCGGAAGGAAATACCTCCTTTTTACCAAAAAGCTATTTCAAGCGTTTTTATAATTTAATGTGCTTAAATTTTTTTTTAACATTCTTGTGATGATTTTTAATGCCAAGGATTAATATTTGCTAAGTGAAGACATCTAATATCAAATGAAAAGAAACTGGGCTTGTCAATTAAAGAATATTCTTTTTTTAATATACAAATAAAACATTTTTAACTTCAAGAAATAAAGTGTTCAGTGTTAAAGTGCTACACTACGTATAAAAAAGACATAGCTGCATGTGTTGTGATTATAAAATTATTTTAGAGAAAATATGAAAATTAAAGTGAAAAATCCATGCGTATTCTATCTTTAGTGATTATCATCTTGGTATGTACCCTCTTTTTCTGTATAGTTACCTTTTGGAGGCATAATTATAATACATTTATATAAAATGTCTCCTGCTTTCATTCCACTTAACGTATTATATATTTCTATGTTACTTACATGGTTTTCATAATTTTTAATTGTTGCATCATCTTTCAGTGAGTAGCTAAATCACAGTTTATTTTTAACATTTCCCTTCTGTGGCATAAAGGTTGTTATTTAAGTTTTTCTTTAGCATAAATAATTCTGGGATGAACTTATTAGTACATCTAACCTTTTTCATATTTTGGATTATTTTCTTAAGATACACTACAAGGTATTATCTAGGTCAAAGGATTTCAATATTTGTCTCTTCATACTTTTGCCAATATACCTTCCAAAAGTTATACCACATTTTATATCATCTTCTCAGGATTGTATAAGAGTACTAGTTTCACTTCATCCCTACCAACATTAGGTATTATTATTAAGATATTTCTCCACCCTAAAATGCATTTTAAATTACATTTTTGGTCACTGGCAGGACCAAACATTTTTTCATTTGTATGCTCTACTTTCTTTTATGTGCCTGTATTCTTAAGGTTGCTTTGTGGTTCTGTTTTACATTTAAATGTTTATTTGATGTTAAAACTTAATTTTTGTTTTTCTGGTCTTTAGACTTGAAATTAAGGTTTATTTTCTAATTTTTAAAAACGGAGATGAGGCCAGTCATGGTGGCTCACACTTGTAATCCTAGCACTCTGGGAGGCTGAGGCGGGAGGATCATTTGAGCTCAGAAGTTTGAGACCAGCCTGAGCAAGAGCAAGACCCCATCTCTACAAAATAGAAAGATTAGCCAGGTGTGGTCATGCACACCTGTAGTCCCAGCTACTGGGGAGGCTGAGGCAGGAGGATCGCCTGAGTCCAGGAGTTTGAGGTTGCAGTGAGCTACAAGGACACCACTGCACTCTAGCTGGGGCAACAGAATAAGACTTTGTCTCTGATCAGTCAGTCAGTCACTAAAATATTGAGAGGACCTATGATTGAATTTATAAAATCACAAAGGACATAGTTGAGTAAGATGAACATGAACTATTCAATAATGTACCAAGATGAGGGGAACCTCTCAAAGCATGAGCAAGTTAAATCTGGGCCAAAAATGAGCAGCAAACTGGTAAAAATTTTAGCCTCTACAGATAGCCTAGACTGCAAATTTCAAGAGTCATGAGTGGGTTAAACAGACCAGGAGGGCAGGTGTTTGGAGGACAAAACAGTGTTGAGGCTAACGTGGAAGAGTTCAGCTCTCATGTCCCACACCAAAACACCCTCCACCCCCGCCAAGTTTGTCAGACGACTGCGTCAGAATCAATAGGGATTTGGGGTATCCTTTTTGGACATCTGAATTATAATTTATCAAACTATTAGTCACCATGGGGCCTGTGTCCTTTGTTTTGTTAAATTATTATAGAAAGAAAAAGATGACAAGTGGAAAAGAGGGAGTGAACCAGTTCCAGAGAAAAAAATAGAGCCTGTTGTTTTTGAGAAAGTGAAAATGGTAAGTGGGAAAATATTTGCTCTGTGTGAATGGCCTCAGGTATGTTTATATGTGTGGAGGGTAGGGTGGGGTTGATACCATATTGCACCATTGCACCTCGGGCTAAAGGGTTGCACATCTGGATTAGATCGCCTGCTGCCATTTCTGCTGCTCTCCCATTACCTCTTGCTGCCTAATCTGCTCTGTAACACTTCTCTCTGGGGCCAGATGGGAGCTTGGGAAATGCATCTGTCTCATCTAAGCAAGAGGCACATTCCAAGCCAGAAGGCCAAGTCTGTTTGACACCTTCTGAGCAGATGCTGCCTCCACGTTAGTCCTTCCCATTAGAGCTTGTGTACCTCATTTTCTTATTTCAGTTAAGAACAGTCTGGAAGTCAGGCCATACTAATCCATTTGGAATGATCCCTTCTTATATTCTTGCTTAGTCATATTGAAGGAAACACCTTTCTTTTTCCATAGGACCTGTTGTGGCTGTAGTAGTAGACACTCTAATATATAAGAACTTGAAATCCTGGGAGAAAGGACTCTATTTGCTATTGCTTAAGAAAGAGTCTTTTATCATCATTCTGAATCACATTATCTGTGGACACAGCCACTAGTGATATTGGCATAGTGAATTTGGTAACCCTAATTACCTAGTCTCCCTTTTGGTGTTGAAGTAAAAGGTGTTCTAACCACTGGCAGATTTGTTGGCTCTTGCCTCTCGTACCATCATATACCTACCTTTATTCTTGGCTTTTCTTGGTACCAAAAACTGCTGCTTCTGTTGGATCCCCTGATCTGTGTTTGTGTTGGTTTCAGAAAGCTCTGTCTCTTCAGAAAGCCAGACAAGCACAGATGATATCTTGGTTTTTCACTTTAGGTTTGGTTTATGCACTCATGCCTCTTGACTTGATTCTTTCACCTGGCACTTCCTGAGTTTTGTTTCTTTGGTAACTCTTTTTTAATAACAGCAACCATACCACAAGAATACCTGTGGCTTTACAGTAGAGAGCGGGAAAAGAGTTCAAAAACACCTGCTTATTTCTTTCTATAACATATTTTCACCTTAGCCACAGAAAAAAGAAGATCCACAGCTACCTCGGAAAAGCTCCCCGAAATCCTCAGCGCCTGTCATGGATTTGTTGGGCCTTGGTAAGAGTTAGACTTTTCAGCTCCCATATTCTTAGAAATTTTGATGAATTGTCAATGCCCCTGGGAAGATAGGAGAGATGACATTCTCCAGTCTGTGTTCTTCATTACTAAGATTGTTCTCTCACATTCTTCCTGTTAAGTTTTACATCTGAGCAGTTGCTTTAAGGAAGTGTTTACTGTGACATTTTTCAGAGTGACAGTCCAGTGTAGTTGTTAAGAGCATGGCCCTTGGAGCCAGAGTCCCAACCATGCTACTTACTGTCTGTGTGACCTTGGGTAGTTTACTTAACCTCTGAACATTACTTTCCTAATCTATGCAGTGAGGATAAGAGTCTCTACTTAAAAGGTGGTGTTGGGAGGATTAAATGAAATGATGCCTTTAAAGGCACATACTAGCACGTGCCTGGCACATACTGAGCACTCAATAAATGTTAGCAGTTTTGCTAAACAGCACCTTTGAGCCTCATGCCATTTCCCTCCACTCCCTGCCCCCATCTCTTTCATTTTTCAGGTGCAGCCTATTTCTGAGACGGCTTGTTACCTCGTGGTCATTTTTCTCCAAACCTTTGAAATCCTGAACTAGTGATTCTGCCCTTTCAGAAAGAAAGCTATTTACTACCTTTCACAGCACTGATTATTATGCTTTGTTTCAGTCTGCTTCTGCTGATTTAGATTATTGGCTGCTTAGGCTTCTAATTTCTATACCTTCATTACTCTCTGAAAAATGAATCCTACACACCTTGCCCTTCAAATAACCAGAAGGGAGCTGGCCAGCCCTGCAGCTGTGGTGCTGATGAAGCCTCCAGGCCTGAGTTTCTGCAGCCCTGGGCCTGATAGCCCGGCTACAGGCTTCCCCAAAGTGCTCTTGGGAATGTGGGGTGAGGCCTTTTCTGAGAAGCCCCATCTAAGCCAGATGGTTCCAGAAATCTAGATTTCCAGGTCCATGATGGAGCTTATGGGCCCTCTCTGTCTGCTTCTTGTCTAGAATAGAAGAAAGGCATGGGCTTAATGAGCAGTACTACATTTTAACTTTGATCTTTCTTTCTAGATGCTCCTGTGGCCTGCTCCATTGCAAATAGTAAGACCAGCAATACCCTAGAGAAGGATTTAGATCTTTTGGCCTCTGTTCCATCCCCTTCTTCTTCTGTTTCCAGAAAGGTAAGTCTTATGGATTTTAGGCTCCTCAGCATTAAGGAGCATTCTGGAAAGGGTGATTTGATAACTTAATCATAGAACCAAGTCATGCTGCCTTGGTGCAGTTGGACTTTAGTTTTTTTGATTCTTGATTCTTGATTCTTCCCTTAACATTGTCATTTCTGTCATGCCCTAAGATTACTCTTCATACCATCTTGTCTCCTGCCCAGAAAGGGTAGACCCTTTGAGTCGGCCTCTGTCTAAGGTGTCTGAACATTGTGAAGTTTGATACTTAGGCCAGCTTCTCAGCCTGAGTTACTGCCAGAGAATTGTAGGTATGAAAGACTTGACAATTTTAATAGTTACCATTTGTGAAATACCTGCTGTGTCCCAGGCACAGTGCTAGGTGGTTTTTGTATATCATTTTGTATATTTCATTAATAATTTCAAATCTTCACCACAAATCTGTATAATGGATATTTTACAGATGAGGAAACATTAGTTCAGAAAAGTTATGTGACTAGCCTGTGGCAGCACTGGATTGAAATTCAGTTCTCTCTGCTGTGTCATTTGTGGGTTGTTTTGTTTGTATGTTCCTACTAAAACACACTGTGATTTGCTGAAGAGGAAAGAATTGTACCAGAGCTTAACTATCAGGTGTTTTCAGATATTTGTATGGTAAAAATGTTAACTTGAGCCATGAATTCTTATTGCAAATGTTAGAAGCAGCAAAGAGGTGAGGGAAATTCTTAAAGAGACCCCTATGACTCCGCTGAGAACCATTCCAATTTTCCCCCTACCCTCTTTTCCCTAAGGTTGTAGGTTCCATGCCAACTGCAGGGAGTGCCGGCTCTGTTCCCGAAAACCTGAACCTGTTTCCGGAGCCAGGGAGCAAATCAGAAGAAATAGGCAAGAAACAGCTCTCTAAAGACTCCATCCTTTCACTCTATGGATCCCAGACACCTCAGATGCCTACTCAAGGTAGGTTTCATGGGCATGATGGCGATGTGCCAGGTACAGACATGAGGGCTTACGCGCAGGAATTATTTGTTGTAACAGGGGACAGTTGCCTTGGCCGCCAGGACAGCGTATACCAAAAAAAACTTGAACATGCTATTTCTTGTGAGGCTACAAAGTATCAGCAGATGGATATTACTGTAACTCAAAGCCATACTTCTGTAGGGTCTGGGGTCACACCTCTGTGAATTCTGACTCAAGGTCTGGATCTGGACCCTAAAAGAGAAATGGCTAGGTCAGCGGCCCATTAGTCAGCTACAGCAAATCTTTTAGAGAATCTAACTACTTTACTATGTAAAAGAGCATACTGATTTGAGTAGTCCTGAGAAATTCTAGCTGGAAAGCAGTATCCAGTGAGAATTTGGGCTGACTTTGTGTTCTTTCCTCTATAACACACCTGTATGTATGTTTTCTTGGCAGCAATGTTCATGGCTCCTGCTCAGATGGCCTATCCCACAGCCTACCCCAGCTTCCCTGGGGTTACACCTCCTAACAGCATAATGGGGAGCATGATGCCCCCGCCAGTAGGCATGGTAGCTCAGCCAGGAGCTTCTGGGATGGTTGCCCCCATGGCCATGCCTGCAGGCTACATGGGTGGCATGCAGGCGTCAATGATGGGTATGCCGAATGGAATGATGACCACCCAGCAGGCCGGCTACATGGCAGGCATGGCAGCTATGCCCCAGACAATGTATGGGGTTCAGCCAGCTCAGCAGCTGCAGTGGAACCTTACTCAGGTAAACGACCCCATTTTACAGAGAATAAGAGTTTTGTGCCTCTCCCTTATCCTTTGAATCCTTTCCATGTAGATGAGATAATGCCAGAGACATTCCTAGGTTTGCTTTTTTTCCCCCCCTAGAATGTCTAACAGCAGACTTTCTGAGGAGTTCTCTGGTCCTGTAAAATAAGGGCAACTGCCTAAATCTAAATCTCTCCACACATTCTCAAAAACAAAAATAAACACACAAAAAAAACCTATACAGACAAGAAATGCATATTTTCTGACCACATCTAGTAGATAGAATACTGTAAGCTTCACATGACATGGCAGTGGGCATATAAACACCCTAATCCAACAGAGCCAGCATCACAGAAGAGACTGTAAAAAGAGGAGGAGCAGGGGCCTAGAGGTGACAGCACAGATGAAACCACTCCCCACCCCAAAAAGGAGAAAGACCTGCCCTCATCAGAGACCTTGAGGACAGGTCTGAGACCTGGTAGGTGAGAACTCCAGTTACCTGAAGGATCAAAAATAAGGGACTTGAACTATATAGGAGTATAGGTGGAAAAGCATTGCTTCTGGGGGAGATGGGCGTGACTTAGAAGGACGAGTTAATCTTTGGAAACATGGTGGTGAAAGGAAAGAAAGAAATCAGAAGTGGAAACAAGAATCACAAGAGCAGAATATATACCATCCTTCTCCCTCCAAAATCATTGTTTTACTAATAGAAGCTGGTGCTCTTGAACTAAGAAATTTAGTAAAGTCTCCCCAAACCCTCACACCTGTCTATTATTGCTGATTCGGAAAAATAAGGCACTACAAAAATAACAGAATGTGGCAGATAATGTTTATAAAACACTATGAGATCTTGATGAGCAAGATCCTGAGAAGAAAATATTAATAGAAAATGAAAATCAAAACATGACAGGTAATGAAAAATTCTCCCCCCAAAACAGTCATGAAGTAGAAGAAAATTGTTATGTAATCCACTAACCTGAATTAAATGTCCTTAAATAAACACTTGCAGATAAGAAAAAAACAGTTTAAATCAGAAATTCAAAAACTTAGAACCAAAATGAATAAAAAAGTGGTTGTTCTTGAGCTCAGGAGTTTGAGGTTGCTGTGAGCTAGGCAGATGCCACGGCACTCACTCTAGCCTGGGCAACAAAGTGAGACTCTGTCTCAAAAAAAAAAACAAAAAAAAGTGGGTGTTGTGAACTGAAAGTTTACTGAAAGGGAAGAAAAAGACAAAATTATCTTGGAAATAAAGACTGAATTACAAGTTATCCCAAGGAGAATAGATTCAGCTGAAAACATATTTGGCATCGAGGAATGGCATGAAACAGCCAAATAATGAAAACTAAATGTGCAAAGGAGTAAAAAGAATCAAGAGTGACAGTAATATAGAAGTTAGGCAAAGAAAACAGCCTCATATATATTTGGAGACGCCCAAAGAAGTAAAACAAAATCTGGAACAGAATTAATATATTTAAAACTGTAAGAAAACTTTCTTGAAGTAAAAAACTTGGATATAATATTGAAGGGAAGCCCACTGTGTATCTGGGAAAATTACCCAGAATAGTCAACTCTAAAACACATCCCAGTAAACCTTGACACTTTAAAAAAAAACAAGAAAAATCCTTAAGACTCCAGCCTTCTTCATACCTCCTACTCACAAAAATCTGTTACTTAACAAAAAAAGAACATCCAGGTTGACATCAGACTTCCTAACAGCAAAATATAAAAAGACAACAATGGGGGTAGTATTTTCAAGGCACTCAAATACATGCAAGACAAGTATTTTATAGCCAGCCAAGCTATCCTTTAGGTATTGAGACTAAAAAAAAAAAAAAAATGTTATGTGCAAGAACTCAGGGAATATCGTACTTACAAGCCTTTCCTAAGGACTTTAACAGAAAATAAACTTCATTCATCTAAGAGATGATTGGGATCATTTTTGGCAAAAGGATTGATGGTGAGCATCAAATGTTTAATTGAGAATCTAAGACTAAAACAAAGGTGGGTGACAAGGGTGGCAGAATATACATTGCATTCTGACAAGCAGAAATACAACTAAAAATCGAGGAGAAGAGAGAAAAAAAGGGGGAGAGTAGAATAAGGTAATTGATGGTTGCATAGGAAATAAGTGGACGTCAAAGATTATATAATAATAAGCTGACAAATCAAATCATGGAAGGAGGACATTATTAAAAGTATTAGATAATGGTAATCATTAGAACTAAAATATGACACTTTCTGTATATCAAAAGGGTTTCTTAGCACAGGCTACAAAGTGTAGCAAATATTATAGGCACAGTAAAAATATAATATGATGCAATTGAGACCAAACTTAGTCATATCGTATCAGGCAACTGTTCTATTAATATCAAAAGAAAGCGATGTTCAAATTGGCTGACAAAGCAGTGCCTAGTTATAAACTAGGTACAAAGAAATGTACCTGAAACAAAGTGATTTAACAAGACAATGAAGAGATAGGCAAAGGAATGCCAGAGGAGTGGTGTTTGTATGCCACACACATGCATGTACGTGCTATCTTATTGGGGCAGTATCAGTGTTATACTTTATAAAAGTATTTTTATGTTTTTCTTTCTCTGTTTGGTCTGGAATAATTTATGTGGTATTGGTCTTTGATGATTTTGTAGAATTTCCATGTGAAATTGTGCGGCCCTGTTGCTTTCTTTTATACTAATTCTTTAATAATTTTCTCTGTTTCTTCTATAGAAGTCAATTTTTGAAAATTGTATTTACCTAGATTATTCATTTCATCAAGGCTTTTAAATTTATTTATCAAAAGTTATGCCAAGCAGTTCTGTTAATTCTTTCAAAGAACCAGGATTTTGATTTATTTATTGGTTCGACATTTTTCTGTTTTCTACCTCAGTTTCTGGGTTATCTTTATTGTTTCTTCCCCTATGCTTTCTTTTGCTTTCTTTTGTTATTCTTTTTCTAGCAGTCATAGGATTTTAATGCATGTATTTTCATTCTTTCATTTTTATTTATATAAGTAGTGAAGTGCTATAAAACTGATGGGAACATGTCAAAGGGACACATGAGCCAACTTCCAGAGGCTGCCCAAATGTGGGGTGATTTGAACATCAGAAAGAATAATGACAGTAGTGGGTTGTAACACCTTGAATGAAAAAAAAAAAATCGATGAGTTCATAGTGATATTTTTTTAAAGGGTGTGGAATGGAGGGAGGGAAAGCCTTCTTTACAGAAGAATGACAGCTAACAACTGTAGAAAGAACATATTCACTCATTCTCAAAGAATTACTCAGATTACTTATTAATTACAATGAAAAAAATATGGCTACCACTTTAGCCAAGTGATCAAACATAAAATTACCAACAATGAGACAGGTTAAATCGTGTGCTTTCTGATATCTTGTATTAATAAGGACATAATATCACCTACATAGAATTTGCCAGAAGTATTTAACTTGGATCAAATCATGAGAAAACATAAGATAAATCCAAATTTAGGGATATTCTGCAAAATAACTTGTCTGGATTCTTAAAAATGTCAAGGTCAGGAAAAAAGTGGTAGGGGAACTGTTCTAGGTTAAAGGAGACTAAAGAGAGATGAAGATGAAATGCCATGTATAGTAGAATATTAATGTTAAATTTCTTGAGTATGTTCATTGTATTGTGGTTCTATTAAAGTGTTCATTCTTATGAGATGCCTCCTGACTTATTAAGGGGTGAAATGTTATGATATCTGCAACTTTCCATGCTCATCAAAAAGTTTTTTAAATTTTTGTATAGAGAGGGAGAGAAAATATGGCAAAAATGTTAACAATTGGTGAATTTAAGAAAGAGGTATATGGGTTTCACTGTATTATTATTTCAACTTTCTTGTAAGTTTGAAATTTTCTTAAAAAGTTGGTAGAAGAAAATAATTAGACTTTCTCCTAAAAAAAGAAAAAGGAACTTATGCAGAGAAAAACGTCCTCGGCTCAGGAAATTCAAGGAATTTTTCTCTGATAAACTTTCTTCTGTTTACTGCCAGGGGCCAGTCTTTCGGTCTAATTGAAGGAAGAGGCCCTGTGCCGTTCCCCTTCCCCCTCCAGCTTCCAGGCCTTATTCCTCTGACTCTCGTCTCCCAGCTCCTTCCCTTCTCACACACTGAAGACACATTGGGTTGTTTTGTTTTGTTTTTTGCCTTTCTTTGTTCATTCTGAACAGTATAGTTTGCTTTTTTTTTTTTTTTCCCTCTGCAAATGAGCGAGCTCAAGCGCTTTCCCTGACGCTGACAGTATTAGCTCCCTGCTGGAGATGAGGCAGGAGTGCTGAGTGGGGGCTTTTCCTTCAGCTCTTCGGGCTGGCCAGGCAGGTTAACAATAGGCCCCTTCTGTTTAGGATGAGGGCCTGGAAAGGAGAAAGAACTTCTCATGCTGCTTTTCTTTTGACTAGATCTGGATGTCTTCTTTCCCTCCTTGAGCATTAGTCTCTATCAATGTCACACTCCCGAAAAGTCCTTCATGTACGTAGTCTTGAAACAATCTGACTGTTCAGGTCCAGGGTGTACCACACACAACAGTTTCCCTCCCCGTCCCGTCCCCGCAGACAGAAGGACTCCTACCCTACCTTTTGCACTAATTGGCTGATTGCCCACAGCCAGGTCTGAAAGTCTCCTCTCTCCCTTTCAGATGACCCAGCAGATGGCTGGGATGAACTTCTATGGAGCCAACGGCATGATGAACTATGGACAGTCAATGAGCGGCGGAAATGGACAGGCAGCAAATCAGACTCTCAGTCCTCAGATGTGGAAATAAAAACAAAACACCTGTATGGCTGCCACTCTCCTCAGCCCTTGCTCTCCCTCTTTCTCTCCTTTCTCCAACTCCCCCAACCCCCAGTCCTCTTCCTACCTCTCTCTGTTTGGTTTAGAAATTGCTCAGTAAGTCATTTGGGGTTGGGCATCCTGCCCAGCCCAGCCACTTCCCAATACATGAAGACCTCTCTGTTGCTTTACGTTGTACATGCCCCTTAGCCATCCCAACTTCTCCCCCAGGCTCTCAGCCCCTAGTCCTCCCCTGGCACCAGCACCTTAAAATTGTTGGCAGAAGGCACTTAAACTGCGGGAGAAATGTGCATACTTTGAGTACCTTCCTTCAAGGTTAAACCTCCTATCAGACTCTGGGAAAGGTCTGTAGGTGTCGTGTATTAGGCAAAGAGGGGAAAGTTTAGAGGTCCTTCTATGCGTGCTAATAAGCTATTTCTAAGTGTTTAAATTTGAAGAGGGAAGCATCATGTTACCCATGATTCATGGGAATGAAGAAAGTACTGAAATCAAATCCTCCTTGGGTTTTGGATCAAGCTGACCCCGCCCCTGGGGTGAGGCAAGCCCCCTCCTGTGAGGATGAGCAAAAATATTACTCTCTTTCCCTGAGTTGCTTTCTGGATCTGGGGCTTCAGGAGTTGCTGCTTCAGTCAGCCTTTATTAGCACCAAAGACTTTATGAAGATCACACACACAAACACATGTCTCTTCCCCGCCCTCTCACTGCCTTCCGTAGGATCTGGCTCCATGGCTGGAGGACCAACCCCTACAGTGGGAACGCAGAGCTTAACGTGTGTACTGCTCGCGTGTGTGTGTGTGTGTGTGTGTGTGTGCGCGTGTGTGCACGCGTGTTATTTTGCCTCCCACTCTCCCCATCTGCTCTGGGTGTTTTTGTTTTTTTAGTTTTAGGTTTACAACAGAGAGGAGTTAATTTATCAACAGCCTACAGCTGTTGCCAGTTTTTCTTGTAGTTTAAAAAAAATTGCCACCTCATCGATAGCGCCCTTTCTGCTTTCCCTTCTCCCAGTCTGCCAATCACTCCTTCATGCCTGTGTGTCCAGGGTGCTCTGTGTCCCACCTTTCCCGAGTGTGTGAGGCACAGGGCCCGGACAACTTTCCTCTCAGTCATTGTTCACCCCACTGGAAAATTCAAACAAGAAAACTTTGCTTAAAAGATTTCACGTGTGGGAACCACAACTCCTGGTTGCCTTTCTCCTGTGTATGTGTAAATTCCTTAAATAAATATTGCAGGGAAGGACGGTTTGCTTGGTTGTTACTATGTGTCACTCTTGGAGGAGGGTGAGTTACACCCAGGTTTTCTGTTTTCCACTGGCAGTTCCTTCTTGTGTTTTAGAAAATTCTATACTTCTCATACCCAGGGGCCAGGCCCAGCCTCCAGCAGTCAGAAAGGGGACACTTCTTCAGTGGTGTCTAGAGTTGTGAGCTGAGGGAACTGTGGAGATCTGCGCCTGCTAGCGTCACAAAACATCAGAACAGGTAGCTTTTCCCATGCTCAGAAGGAGAAGCTGAGACCTAGAGAAGAAAGGAATCAGTTGGCCAGGGGTCTACTAGAGGACCCTTGGTAGAGCCAGCAGTCCACTGCAAGTGTCTGGACTTCGCCCCGCATCCTTTCCCTATACCATGGCAAATAAATAGTTAAATTCCTCCCTGCCAAGACAGCAGTAGCTTTGACTGGTGAAGGTAATTCAACCCTCTCTGAGCCTTCAGAACAAGAAGCAGGAACTGGGCCTTCTGAGCCAGGGTCAGGAATTAGTACGTGCATCCTGGGGGTGTTGTGAAACACAAAAAAACAGTCTTTAGCCCATTTCCTCTTCCATTTGGCTGCCTTTCTGCTCTCAACACAGGGGGTTTGGGACCCTTCCTTCCCTTTTCCCTTTGAGCACACCTTTGACTACTTACCGATGTAAGCGGGAGGACAGCACAGCGGCTAAGAAAGTGAGCTCTAGATCAGGCTCAATATTTGTATCCCTTCTCACTTTGGGACCTGAGCAAGCTACTAAACACCTGTGTCTCAGTGTAAAACGGGGCTAATGGTAATACTTGGAATAGTATGAGGCAATTCCTGTGGTGAATTTAGTATGGTATTAGGCACTTAGTACTCAGGTGTTAGAAAGTATAATGTGCTAGACCTATGTTGGTCATTGATTCATGCAACAAATATCTAATAAATGTTTAGACTGTGCCAAACACTGTCTTATGCCCTGGAGATAAAGCAATGAATAAAAACTCCCCAATCTTATGGGATAGTGTGGTAGGAGAGACGGACAATAAAAAGTAAACAAATTGATTTAATTCAGACAGTAATAAGACAAGATAAGAGGGGAGAGTGGGTATGGGAGCTACTTGGATAGAGAGGTCAGGAGGAGGTTGTGTTTGAACTGAGACCTGAATAAGCAACCAGTCATGTGAAGATCTGGAAAGAGCAGAACTAGTACAAATGTCTGTGTTGGAAATAGTTTGGCTGGAAGCATCAGTTTGGGAGTCATCAGGGTAGGGATGCTACGTAAAGCCACGAGACCCAATGAAGTCACCTAAGGAGAAAACATAAAGAGAAGAAACAGAGACTTGAACGCCATCAGCTTTTATAATTTGGGAAGAATAGAATAGATAAAAATAAAATGAATCTGATACCATTCCTGCTCTCTTTTAAGAAGCTTAGAGTCTCTTGGGGCAACAAATTTATACTTTCTTATATGGTGGATTATGGGAGATTGGGGTGGGACACCTAGCCCAGTCAGGGAAACCTTCCTAAGGACAGGGGCACTGGGGCTGAGTCTTAGAGGAAGAGGTAGCAGTTAACCAGTGGGTAGGTGGTGGGGAGCATTCCAGACAGCATCGTGTGAACAAAGATACAGAAATCTACAAGAGCATAGAACATTTTGGGAAGCACAAACAGTTCGATATTTCTAAGGTGTAATGTGAGCCAGGGTGTGGTGTGAGGTGAGACAGAGGTGGAGTTAGGCCAGGTCATGGGGGGCTTCCTATGCCCTATTAAGTTGTTTAGCCTGAATGGTGGAGTGACATGGTCAGATTTGAGTTTTAGGTAGCTCATTCTTGCATCACTGTGAACAATGTGTTTGAGGAAGCAAGACCAGAGTTAGGCGACCAGAGAGACAGCAAGAGTGGACCTAGCGCCATGGTAGTGCGGGTAGGGGAGAATGCAGTGGCTTAGAGCAGCAGTTCATGAACTGGTCATGAGGCATGTGAGATGCTAAAAGGTGTTCCACAGAAATGCTAAAATAAGCTTGGGAAAGACTGCACGTTATATCACTTCATGTATATCTACAATATAGTATCCACATAGTAATGGTTCCGAAATCTCCTATGGTGAGGACTTTTTTCATAGTTTTCTAGCATTTACCAACGCATTTAACCATGGAATCCATTTTTCTGGAATACCTAATAACCATAGGATACTATTTGAGGAAAGCAACCAGGAAATTTCTTTAAGGGGTAGAGTTGGGAGGTCTCAGTATTGGATAAGATGTAGGATGGAGCAAGGGGAAGAAGTCAAATCTCTCATGTTTCTACATTACATGAAAGAATTTACAGAAGGAGGAGAAATTAGCTTTTCTCTCTAGGCGGGGAGAAGTGGATAATTAAGAGTTTCGTTTTAGGCATATTGAATTTGGGTTGCCTGTGACATAGCCAGGTCTGGCAGACCCTCTGGAAATTGGATTTAAGAGTCTGAGGCCAAGGAAGAGGTCAGGCTGGAGAAATTAATTTGGGAGTTAGCCCATGGAGGTGGAAATTGATGCCACAGGAGTGGATGGGATCACATAGCATAGATTTGTAAAATAAGAGCAGTGGGCTGGGATAGGATTTGAGGAGAAATATTCATTTTTAATAGGAGTTGGGGAGGAAAGGCCCAAGAAAGAGAGGAGGTGGAGTAGGGATGAGGAGAAATAATCAGAGAGTTATGCAAAACAAAACAAAACCCCAGGAAAGTACAATGTCAAGGGAGCCTAGGGATTAGAGTATCTAGAAGGACAGATGGTCAGAAATGTCAGATCAGCAGGGAAACCCAGTGAGAGAAGGATTGATAAAAAGACTATTGAATTCAGCATTTGGAAACTTCTGGCTGGACACAGTGGCTGATGCCTATAATCCCAGCACTTTGGGAAACCAAGGCGGGAGGATCACTTGGGACCAGCCTGAGCAACATACTGAGACCCTGTCTCTACAAAAAAATGTAAAAATTAGCCAGGGGTGGTGGCACACATCTCTACTCCCAGCTGGTCAGGAGGCTGAGGTGGGAAGATAACTTGAGCCTAGGAGTTGGAGGTTGCAGTGAGCTATGATGACGCCACTGCACTCTAGCCTGGGCAACAGAGTGAGAGACCCTGGCTCAAAAAAAAAAAAAGTAAAAGTTGACCCCCTACCTCATACCATAACAAAAAATGCATTCTATGTAGGTTGTAGATCTAAATATGAAATTCAAAATAATAAAGGTCCTATAAGATAATAGGGGAGAATATCTTCATGACTGTGTAAAAGAGAAGACAGGAGTTAAAAAGCACTAATCATAAAGAGAAAGATTGATAAAGTTGATTAGGTTAAAATTAAGGATTGTTTAGCAAAAGATTCCATTAAGAGGGTGGAAAGGCTTGCCACAGAGTAAGAGAAGATATTCAAAACACATATGATAAAGGCATTGTACCCAGAATATATGAAGAACTCTGGCAAAATAAGAAAAATACAGACTATTTAATAGAAAATAGGCAATGGAGACGTGAATAGGCACTTCAAGAGGAAACTCAAATGACTAACAAATATATGAAGAGATGCTCAATCTCATTAGTAGTTTGGCAAATAGGTATAAAAACTGCAATAAGATAACACTAAACACCCACTAGAGTGGCTAAAATGAAAAAAGATAATTCTGAATGTTAGCGAGAATGTGGAACAATGGGAACTGGTAGGAGTGCAATTTGATACAACTAACTTTGGAGAATGGTTTAGTATTATCTATTAAGTTTGCTAGATGAACATACCTATGGCCCAATAATTCTACTCCTAGGTATATACCAAATAGAAATACATGTACTTGAGCATTGAGACATGCACAAGAATGTTCATGGAAGCATTATTTGTAACTCCAAACTGGAAGCAATCCAAATGTCCATCAACAGAAAAATGGATAAATTGTGATATACCATAGAATACTATACAGCAATGAGAATTATCAGACTATAGTTATATGCAAGCACATACAAGGGTCTCACAAACTCAATGTTAAACACTTTTATTTTATTTTATGAGACAGAGCTTCGCTCCATCGCCCCAGCTGGAGTGCAGTGGCATCATCATAGCTCACCGTAACTTCAGATTCCTGGGCTCAAGCCATCCTCCCGAGTACCTAGGACTACAGGCATGCACTACTATGCCCAGCTAATTTTTCTAATTTTTGTAGAGATGGGGTCTCGCTCTTGCTCAGGCTGGTCTCAAATGCCTGAGCTCAAGGGATCCTCCTGCCTCCGCCTCCCAGAGTGCTAGGATTGCAGGCGTGAGCCACTGCGCCCATCACTTGAAACTATGTTGCACCCTTAAATATTTGAGCCTGCACCTCCTAAGAATGATATTCTCCTATAACCACAATACCATTATCTTACCTATCAAAATTAACAATAATTTTATATCACCTAAAAATCAGTCCATTTTCAATTTTTGCCAGTTATTGCCAAGAATGTCTTTTGTTGCTTTTGTTTTTAAACCAAGATCCAATCTAGCTTTATGCAATGCATTTGATTATTATGTCTATTTGGTTTCTTTTAGTTTGGAACAGTGTCTCTAACTTTTTTTTTTCCATGACATTGACTTTTTGAAGGGCTCAACCCAATTATTTGGAAGAAAGTTCTATGTTTTTTAAATCTTCCTATAACCTGGAAGTTAGGTCTAGAAATTTGATTAGAGTCAGGTTAAATATTTTTGTCAGGAATGTCTCATAGTTTATTTTAGGTACATCATGTCACACTCGGAAGTAAACAGGAAGCACACAGAGGAGGAGGCTTACACAGTCATTGGAAAATATATGAAGAATTCTTATGAAATATTAAGAGTGTTCAACCAAGAATAGAAAGATGTAATTTAAGGTCTGGTGGCATTTATTGATGTGAATGCACCTACCACAGAGTTTGGATTTAAGGAGCCATATTCAGCAGCTGAACATACTTTTAATAGACAAAACTGAACCTAACATTGGCCTATCCTAAAAGCTGAGATGACAGAAATTCCTTTGTATAATGTGGAGATAGAAATCCAAGAGGAATTCCGGAGTGAGTTATTAATATCAAATATCTCATCCCTTTTCCTAACCTATCCTTGGCAGGATCCGAAGACATCCTCTTTACCAAAGTCCTGAGACCTACTTTGTTACAAAAGTACTAGAATCATGATTTACTAGGTGTTCTCTATAGGCCAAGAATGCTGGTCAAGTGTATTTCCTATTTTCAGCAGAGTTGCTATGTTTCCCACAGTAGCCTGTAACGATGACCCCAGTGCAATTTATGGTAATTGGAAAGGGTACCCAGATCTTTGGAGGTGGTTAATTGAAGATAGGGTCCTAGATAAATGGCAGATCACTAAAGCCCTGCTTGACCTATATAGCCAAAATTTCTCCAGGTTTGGAGACAGGTGTCATCAAGATAGAAATGCAGCCCTGCATTCTATTGCTAGACCTGAGCTAGTTGACAGATTCAGAGCTTATCAAACAGTGGAGAGGCCAGGTCTCCTGACAAGGAAGCTTATAAGAGCCCTACAAGTACCTAATGTGTATCTTACTCCTGGCCTTCCCCAAAGGGACCTATTACCATTTTATCTGCAAAACTCTACACTGGGGAAACTACACAAACACTTGGGCAAAAAGTGGGCACTGGCTGTTAGCTATTACTAATTCCTCGGTACCCCTAATGTCATTGTCCACTTGTCAGAGTGGGACCATATGGGGTCCAGGTAATGATGGAGTTTTGACCTAAGTCAGCCTCACTATAGGTCCAGTGAAACCTTAAACCTCTCCTAAAGTAGTTCCCTAAGTTCTGGAGTGTCTAGTTGGACAAGATGTCCTTAGCATGTGATAGAATCCCCACATTGGCTTGCTCCCCTGTGAAGTAAGGCCTATTAAGAAATGAATGGGGGCCAGGCACGGTGGCTTACGCCTGTAAACCTAGCACTCTGGGAGGCCGAGGCAAGAGGATCACTTGAGCTCAGGAGTTTGAGGTTGCAGTGAGCTATGATGATGCCACTGGACTCTACTTGGGGTGACAGAGTGAGACTCTGTCTCAAAAAAAAAAAAAAAAAAAAAATTGGAGAAGAGAAAGCTCCTGGAGCTTTTCCCCACCAGAGCAATAAATGAATGCAATACTATAATACAGCTCTAGGGGAACTGCAGGGATAAAGCTTCACAGATGTGACAGTAGTGATTGCTATCATGTGTCCATTTAACTTGTCAGTCTAGCTGGTGCGGAAGATGGGTGGGTTTGGGAGGACAGTAGATTATCCTTAACTTCATCAGGTGGGGGTACCCATTTCAGTTGCTGTTCCAGAATTCATTTCCTATTGAATCAAATCAGGACAGTGCCAGACACCTGCTGTACAGCTATTAACATGACAATTGGGGAAGCGGGTATTCTCTCCTGATAAAAATGTCTGAAACAGTTTGCTTCCACTTGATAGAACAACAGTGTGTGTTTACCATGACATCTGGAGAATATGTCAGCTCTTGGATCTATGCCATAAATTACTCTGTGGAGGCTTTGACTGTCTCGTTATGGTATATTGTATTTTCCAAAGCTGGCCACACCAATATATATCCCATCTCTCATACTCATAATGGGACATTGGCATTCTTCCATTGAAAAGTGGGGTCTGTTTTCTCTCCCCTTGAACATGAATGACCAATGGAATGCAGCAGCTATAGCACTGCATAACTTCTAAGGCTGGGCTGTAAAGGAGCAATATGGCTTCTTCCTGCCTCTTTCTGTCTTGGAGTCTTGCCCTTTGAACTCAGCCACTATATTTTGAGGACGTCCATATCACATGGCAAGGTCATGTGTAGGTATTCTGGCAACAGCCCAGCAAGGCCAACATGGTAATGAATAAGCCTTCATATGAGTCTAGCCCTTTACCTTCGAGTCTTCCAGCCAGGCCCACGACACCATGAAGCAAAGACAAGCCATCTGTACTGTGCCCTAATTCTTGACTCATGGAAACTTAGGGGGATATAATAAAAGATTACTGTTGTTTTAAGCAGGAAGTAATGGGCGATCTATAATATTAAATATAATGTAAAGGAGTCCTGTCACATCAATGAATTATTTGAGGCATGTTGGAATAACCCCTTTAAATTGAGGAACAAGCTGCTAAACTTTTCACCCCTTGCTGTTAAAAAAGAAGTACAGTATATGGTGAGTCTCTTTGGATTTGTGAAGCAAATGTGTCATATTTGGGTGTGTTGACTTAAATAATCTTTTGGATAAACTGCCTACTTCAAGTAGAGCCCAGAATGATAGAAGTCTCCTCCTGTTTGGGGTATAAGGCAGCTCTGCCCCTCGCCTTTGTGGTTCCGTAGATCAGCAGCAGATCTGGAGACTGTGTGGAGACTCTTACAAGCCCCAATGAAAGAATCATTAAGAAGGCAACTATGGTTTTTGAAGTCATGCCCTCTTTGGCAAGTAACTAGTTCCCCCACCTGGGCCTGGAGGGGTTTGAACCCCAGATCATAAACCTCTTGATGCCTTGGGACCAGAGCTGCCCATCGTGAACTGGGTGGTGGTCTGCCTGGGCCATGTCCTTGGAGAACCCCAATGTCAATATCCTTGGATCTTTCCTTAGAAAAGTCGACTGGAGTCGCAGGAGACGTTTCTTCAAATTTGCTGCCCAGAGAGTATAGACTTGGGTGGGATCATTCTGGGAAGAAGGTTGGGAGTCTCAAGTTCAGTGTGTAAACTTTCATTTATCCTCATCCTATCCCCATCCTTCATTTTCCACATAGTACCCTGTCTTCACCTGCACCTAGTGTCCTGCCATTCAGAGACTCCTCTGTTTTATCCTCTCCGGAAATTATTCCTCCAGTTTCCTGAAGAGGTAAAAGAGGGACAGTCACCTGCCTGTAGGGTAGTGTAGGGATGCTGGGAATCTAACTGCTTCTTCAGCAGATTTGCCACCCATATGGCATTTTTAGCATCACTTTCACTCCTCCTCATTTTCAGAGATACTCCAAGCAACCAGTTTCTCTGCTTTTCAGGACTCTGCAAGGAAAGTTGGGTTGCTTCCTGGCCTTCCCCTCTGCTTGCTTAGGATTCAGCCTTTCAGGACTCCTAAGTCTCTCACCACTCATCTATGCATTTTCCAGTTTCCAAAAACTTTTCTGTTGTTTTTCTCCTCTTCCATTCAATTTATCCCTGTGGGTTTATGCCTTTGGTTTGAAATCCCTCTTTCTTCAGTTAAGATGGGATTTTATGAGGGAGCTAAATGTATGTGTTCCCTGTGCTCCCTTTAACTAGAACTTAAAACCACAAGACAAGACCAGGGTGGATGCAGTTTTCTAGGGAAAGGAGTTGTAGACTGAGAGTCTCAAAGAAAAGGACATCTGTGGGATGAGAGTTCTGACCACAGCCCTTATGAAGTCCCACATTGTTGAGTACTTTCTCTTTAAGAGAGTCTAAAGTAACTACAATTTTAATTCTGAATTCCCCTCACTCTCACATAAAAATTAGCACAAAACTATGTAGTCTGGTTTATTAATTTTGTAGAAGCTTAAGGAAAGCAAGATGAATATGGCTTTCTTCTGCCCTATTGTCTCCCAGGTTGGAGAAAGGGTATTAGCTATGAGTACCCATCCCTAGTGAAACTGGTAGCTGCAAAGGGACCCAGGACCCTGGAGGATTGTTCCAGAGAGGACAGGAGAAGAGCAATAACTTTCCATTTACCCTCATGTATGAGTGAAGGTGGTTCTTTGAAGAGAAAGAAGAACTCCAGCAAAATTCTAGATTATTTAAGTAGGGTATCAAGTTGATCTATAAACAGAATGAATTTACTAGAAGCAGAAGTTTAGAACCAGAGATGACCATGAGTCTAAAAAACAATTTTAATTGTTATGTATTTATATTTTTAACTATGGTGTGGATGTATATATATATGTAGCCTTCCACAGACTGGGCTGATCAGTTTTTCCTTGGATCCCTGAAGATACTCCAGAATCCTTCCAATAATAATAATACTAATAATCATTTTCACTTAGAAACCAATTCTGGTAAGCTAGTTACTTGCAAATAAAATAGCCTTAATCACAAAACTATGTATAGAATAGTTTCCTATGCCCAAACTATGTATAGAATCACCTTTCTTTGAATAATAGTTTTGCTTTTACTTTAACACAAAACTTCACTTTCCTGAAATCATATGATGTATAACATAAAGGGTAGTAACCCAATTTGATTTGTTCCTGTTATGGACTGAATGTTTGTGCTCCCCACCCCAAATTCATATGTTGAAGTCCTAACTCCCAATATGACTGTATTTGGAAATAGAGCCTTTATAGAAGTAATACAGTTAAATGAGGCCTAAGGGTGGGGCCTTGATCTGTAGGATTAGGGTCCTTAAAAGAAGAGACACCAAAGGGCTCACTTTCCTCAAGCACGAAAAGAGGTCATGTGAGCATACAGCGAAATGGCAGCTACCCACAAGCCAAGAGAATGAAACCTACCTTGCCCACACCTTGATCTTGTATTTCCCAGCCTCTAGAACTCTGAGAAAATTAATTTCTGTTGTTTAAGCCACCCAGTCTATGGTATTTTGTTATGGTAGCCAAGAAGACTAATATAGTTCCCCAAATGGCTTGTGCTGCTGTAACACAATACCATTGACTGGGGAGCTTGAACAATAGAAATTTATTTTCTCACAGTTGTGGAGACTAGAAGTTCCAGAATAAGATCTGGCAGGTTTAGTTTCTCCCCAGGACTCTTGCAGACAGAGGTCTTCTCCCTAAGTCCTCACAGGGCCTTTCCTCAGTGTCTGCAGTGCCTGGAGAGAGAGGGAGAGGGGGAGGGAGTAAGGGAGAGGGAGAGACATAGTGAGCCCCCTGGTGTCTCTTCCTATAAGGACATTAATCCTATCAGATCAGGGGCCCACCCTCATGACCTTATTTAATCTTAACTACTTCCATAAAGGCTCTGTCTCCAAATACTAGAACATTGGGGGTTAGGGCTTCAACATAAATGTTGGGGGAACACATTTATCACAGTTAGCAACTACTATAATTTTATTCCATTTTCTAAATTGTTATTTTTGTAAGCTATTGATGTAGAAATGTATTTGGAATAACGTACTCCTACATTTTCTGAGTGGAGAAAACTCAGCAATAAAACAGCATTGCAATATAATCACTTTGGTGGAAAATATGTAAAAATGAGTGAAAAACATAAACAAGGTGTGTGTGTGTGTGTAGGAAAGGCTGTGCACCATTACCAATAGTTACCTTTCCTTGGCGAGATTACAGGTAACAATTATTTTCTTGTTTTTGTGTATTTTCTGGCATTTCAGAAATATAAGGAGAGCAATTATCGTGAAAATTTTTATTGAATACTAGAACAAAAAGCTGCCTGATCCTGGTATTATTTTAATAAAACACGGGAATCCATTCAATTTTCAGTCTTTTTCCACGTACGCATTATTCAGGGAAAGTGGCATGGATTCTCTTACGCTAGTGTTTCAACACAAGAGTCACGCAAATGTCTCGCTCTTGTCAAGGGTTTCAAACGCCGACCCGGAAACATTTCCGTGCATATTCTCGGCAGAGGAAACTCCGCTCTCCGCTGCAGCGTCCGGGGCGCGAGGACACCGGCGCCTGCGGCAGGAGCCGGGCGGACGCCGTCATCCCGGGTGCCCCGAGGCCGGGGCCGGCGGGCGCGCACCCCGCGGGGCGGGAGCCCGCTGGGAAGGATGCGCGAGGCCGCCGCCGCGCAGGCGCGCTGGGCCGGGCTGCCCGCCGCGGCGCTGCGTGGGAGCGTTGCGGTGCAAGGCCGGGAGCCGCCGGCCGCGGCGGGAAGGCGGGAGCGTGCGGTCCATCCGCTGAGAGGGTGAGCGGGGGGGCTCTCCGGGGTTTGGGGAGGGGGCCGACGGGGCAGCGCGAGCTCGACCCGCGCCGCCCGCGGCCACCCTGTCGCGCGCCGCGCCCCCCACAGCCCGCAGCCGGGCTCAGACAAAGGCTGGTAAGGCTGGGCCGAGCGGGTCCCACCTGGGAACAAGCTTTAGCCTCTCCCAGAGGGAGGAAGACGCGGGATCCGAGGGGTTAGGTGATTTGCCACAACCGACAAGTGAAGGAGCTGGGATTCCAAATCCCAGACTACTTTAAACCTAATTCCGGTGTCAAAGAATTAGGTTGTATTCATCTCTGTACTTCGTGACACCTGCACGGTGATTTGGACCTCGTGGGCTGTCTATCCACCGTCTCCACGTAGCTTTTGTAAAAATTTCACAGTGGTTTCTGCAAGTTCTAGAGTTCCGACCCTGTGACCGAGCCTCTAGATCCTTTGCTGACTCTAATTTAGTTTTCTGCCCAGAATCTGCAGGGTACTGTAGAGGTGGCTGCTGAGAATAAATACCTGGCACCTCGAGCTGCCGGCTGAAGAGACAGATGGAGCTCAAGTTGGGAGACGTGCCCTGAGAGCCGCCGGCAGAAACAAGTCCGGACCCCAGATTTTGGTGCTGTATGCTTCCCGTGTTCCTGGTAGTGAGACCCCTGAGGAGCAGGTCGGTGATTACAGGAAACCGATACACCTGTGAAGCCTGCTGTCAGAGATTCCCGCAGTTTCCTTGTCAGAAGTGGACAGGACTGTGGGCTGAGACAGACAGTTGCCCAGGAAGGAGGCGGGAGTCATCATGCCGCAGCAGCTCCTGATCACCCTGCCCACCGAGGCCAGCACCCGGGTGAAGTTGCACCATCCAAAGAAGGCCAAAGAGGGGGCGCCCCGGTGGGAGGATGTGACCAAAATGTTTAAAGGAGAAGGTGAGAATAGACTGACGGGTGGGAGGGAGGAAAAGCAGTCTCCTCCTGTGTGAGAAGGAAGGTAGACACTTGAGTGGAATCATCTCTTGGGGACACAATTGGGGGAAAGATCTCTGGAGTTCTTGATAGGGTTTTTGGTCTGGGGTTTTCCTAAGTACTAGTGGTCAGTTCAGCCCAAAATGATATTGCAGTGTCATACCCACATATGTTTTTTTTTTTTTCTCATCTTCCCCACGAGCATGTGTGGCAGGACAGACATACCTGATTTTCTTTATTCTAACAGTTGAGGAAATGTAAATCAAATAAATGGGAGACCTGCCCAGGGTCACACAGGTACTTGGTTGGGTTGGAAGTAGAAGGCAGCAGGGGAAGTGCCATGTGAACCTGGAAGCAAGGAAGAGCTTAACGACTAATGGACATGTGTCAAAAGGATGCAGGAGCCAGGTTCAAGGGGCTCTGGCTGGACACATTTGGGACAGTTTAAGTGTCCAAATTGATTGTAACACCTTAAATAAATAAGATTCCACATGGTCAGAATGACACTTAAAACAGAGGTAGGTTAGGGGGAGAAACTCATTTGCAAACTTTGGAGGCGATTAATATGCTGATTCCTTAGTTTGAAAAATAGATTATTATGGGAATGAATGGTGCATTTACCTTGCCTTTTAGATCATCTGCAGTTGGTGAGAGAAAGCTCTTTACCGAAAACACCTGCCAATAATATATGTAGAAGGAATGATAGAATACTTTAAATGAAAAAATTGAAAGGTTGATGGGGAACACTTTAACATGGTATAAAAGTATTACCCTCTCAGATTGCTTACCAAATGCCTAGGAAAGAATATGCTTTTCCAATGGTGAGGTCTGGTGGTCCCTATTTTAACCAAAATGTCCTAATAATGGGATAACCTGACATTTTGTACTTTATGGGTAATGTAATACTAAGCACATGGTATCATCCACAAGGTATTCCTACCACAAATGTTTAACCTGATCCTAAGTGAACTTCTGGTTTACAGAAAATACAGGAGATGGAGAAATAATGTAAGCCCCACCATCAGGATACAGTCAGAATATTCTTGTCTTTTAAAAAGCCAGTGTCATAAAAAAAAAAAAAAAAAAAAAGGCGGGCAGGGGTTGGGGGGAAGTACTATTCTAGAGTAAAAGAGACTAGATGCTGGGCGTGGGGGCTCATGCCTGTAATCCTAGCACTCTGGGAGGCTGAGGCGAGAGGATTGTTTGAGGTTGTGTACCTGTAGTCCCAGCTACTGGGGAGACTGAGGCAGGAGGATCGTTTGAGGTTGCAGTGAGCTACAATGATGCCACTGCATTCTATCCAGGGCAACAGAGAAAGATTCTGTCTCAAAAAACAAAAAAAAAATAGAGACTAAAGATAACAACCACTTTGAATGTATGAACCTTTATTAACTCCTGGTTTGGAAAAAAAAAAAAAAACAGAATAAAAGACAGTTTGGGAACAATTGAAGAAATCTGAATATGTACTGAATATTTAGATGATACTGTGGATTTATTGTTAATTTTTGTAGGTGTAATAAATGGCATTGTGGTTATGCGGGAGAAGATCTTTATTTGAAGTATTTAGGGATGAATATGTCTACAACTTTGAAATCGTTCAGGAAAAATAGAGATAAATATAGCAAATATGGTATATTAACAATTGTTGAATCTAGGTATTAGATAAATGGGCATTCAATATTCATGATAAAAAGTTGGAATAAAATGCATGGACAGTAATTCCTGTGCTTTAATTCCTAGTTCATATTTTTAATATCTCTAATTCAACCAGTATTTCTTGAATTCTAGAAACCTGGCAGGGTGTTATGCTTAACACTTTAGCAGATGGAAAAAAAAAATGAACACGATACAATTTCTACCCATATACTCATTCTAATACTCAATTGAGGGAGATAATTATACAAGTAAGTGGCAAGTAGCCTGAGATAGATACCAGAATAGATATAAAAACCAAGCATTTGGGGGAGCATAGGAGAGAAGAAGCTTACCTCTCATTAAGGGTGTCTGGGAAAACTTCACTTGAACTGGGCCTGAAGGATAGATATCTGTTTTTCATCAAATAGGATTTGGGGGAAAGTACTGAGGTGGGCACTATCCATGTATGTTCAGAGAATGGTGAATAGGATTGTGTGGGAAGGTGTGTCCAGGGGGCGAAGGATGGCATTTGGAGGGAGGCAATACTTGGAGAAGCAGCTTTGGACTGGTTGTGGAGGATCTTGAAGTCCATGGTGAAGTGTTTGCATTTTTCTTTCTTGTCAGTGGGGAACCTTTGAAGATTTTTTTTTAACAGTACTTCGAGTTGCCATTTTAGCCTTTGAGGATTTTTGAGCAGAGGACTGGCCTGAGAGATCTGAGACCACTGGGAAATATTAATGCCTAAGCAATATGCTGCAGGTCTTCCTCATTAAGGAGGTTGGGGCTGCTCTTGAGTCACTCTAAATGTCCCTCTTTGTGCATGTATTGGGGGAAGAACCACATTCAGTGAGTCTGTAGGCAGTTTTTCTATCTGGGGGATTTGAAGAGATGCAAATCTCATGGCTCATTTCCTTCCCTAGCTCTGCTATCTCAGGTTGCTGATGTGACCCAGGGAGAGAGCTTAGAAGATGAAGTGACCCCTGGGCCCTTGACAGCAGAATCCCAGGTGGGTTGGAATTTCTGGTCACTTTCTTGACATTGTTTTTCAGATTTTAAGTGCCCTGGACTTTGATTTTTTTTTGACTTGACTTCTTGAATTGGTTTTTCTTAGCCTGTTCTTCCTTAGGAAACCAGGCTACATCGGTTGATTTCACTGATAATTTCCCCACCAGTAGTAACCCTCCTCAGTAAATCTCTTGTTTTTAGCAAACCTCTAATCATTTATCCAACAAATTTAAAAAGTATGCTGGAGTGTGTGTGTGTGTGTGTGTGTGTGTAAGAGAGAGAGAGAGAGAGAAGGGAGTTGGGGAGAGAGGGGGAGGAAGTATATAATGTAGTCCTTACTCTCAGAACTCACAGATATTACCTGGGAGAAAGACAAATGTTGTAAAGTCTTTTTAAGCAATATTTTAAAATCAACAAAATCAGGCTCTGATATTCTTGGAGATGTATAAACTTCATTAATGACCTTTAAGAGAAGATTTTTGGTCAATACCTAAAGCAGAACTGTAGTTGAAAAAAGACATGAGTAGAGAAGATACTGGCAGGTCGTGAAGGGCACAAACTAAATAGGCTGAGCAGAAACGGAAGGAGAACTTCTAAGAGCAGTTTAACAGTGTGCTGTGTATCATAAATGGGCTAACCAGAAAACTGATGGCACTGGCAACTGGCAGAGCTCTGCACTCCCACACCCCAGAGGCCTGGGGGAACTCAAGAGAATTACAGAGTAGTCAGAGAACTAGAAGGAGATATTATTAAAGAACAAAAGTGTTTTAAAGTGGATTCATCTTAGCTTCCAAAACCACATAGTTTAATCATATGATTAAATCATAGGGTTTAATCCTATGTCTTTAACCTTCCTCAAATTCAGCTTTTCCATAGGTTAAATGCAGCTGCTAACATCAGCCTAATAGGCCTGAAATGCATTTCGGAATTATTTATGATACATAAAAAGCATTAAACTAGTCTCCATACTTAGAGCATTTGTTATTATTTCAGCTTTCCAGCTTCTGAATTCTCTTTGCATTTGGGAGTATTTTTTAAAAATAACTAGCAAATGATTATTGAATTTGTGTGGATCATACATAAGTGGCTCTTGTACTTCACAACCCGGAGTGTCTGCCTTGATCCTATCTGCCTTGATCGTGTCTGCCTTGATTGTGTCTGCCTTGGTCAAGTGTCTTCCTTATAGGCAGAATTCATGCTCCTTCCAAAAACATGCTGTTCTCTTATACTTTTCTTATTAACAGAAAAACGTAGCTAAGGATATTTTACCCATGCTAAATTTTCTCATTTTAACCAATTCTTTGAGTCCAACAAAGGTCCCTGTCTTCTCTGTGGCCTTAGCTCCTTTAGAATTCTCCCCTTCCCCAAATACTCCTTAACTTTGTTGTCCTTAATCTAAATTACTGCACATAGTTCTGTGACCTTTAATATTTCATAAACACTTTCCCTTCATCTAAATTGTAAGTTGCAAAGGCAACTCACATACTCTATGCATTGTTTTATAACCTCCAACAGAATCAACCAAATGATTAGCAAAGGGTATCCAGGAAAACTCAGTTGGAATCTCTTAGCATCTAGACATGGTCAGAACAACTTCCTGAACTCTGGCTGAAAAGGAACATACTTGGTGTTCTAGGAACTGTTGACCTTCAAGGACATCTCTGTGGACTTCACCCAGGAGGAGTGGGGGCAGCTGGGTCCTGCTCACCGGAAGCTGTACCGGGAGGTGATGCTGGAGAACTATGGGAACCTGGTCTCAGTGGGTAAGGACGGGTTCCCCTTGAAAATAGAACCTGCCTATTGGAAAAAAATCTTTGTTTCTAAATTAAGTGTTTTGGTTGGGCTTTGGATTCTATATTAGAGGTTTCTAATTCCTTCTGAACACCAAGTCAGAATTGCTGTGGTCTTTTCTGTCCTGGTCTTTCTACTTAACTTTCTTCAGAAGACCTGAATACCAGAGGACCATTTTTAAATTCTTGGGATGACTCTTTGACCTCAGTACATACAGCCTTTTCTTCCCCATAAGCAGGATATCAGCTTTCCAAACCTGGTGTGATTTCCCAGTTGGAGAAAGGAGAAGAACCATGGCTGATGGAGAGAGAGATTTCAGGATGTCCAGGTTCAGGTAAGAGCAGGGCAGATGGGGCCTTTGTGATGCTGGCCAGAGAATTCCCCACAAAGCTTTCTCCAAGCGATGGAGAAGGCCAAAGCCATCTGGATAGGATACACAGCAAAGCTGGTTCTACCGTTTCTGTCACCCCTTTCCTGAACTTGCATCTTCTCTTTAGTCTCTCTGGAGTCAGAGGAAAAGAGACGCCTTTCTCATCAGGGTTAACGTTCTTCATCATTTCTCTTGATCTGACTTTCATGATTTTTATCTCTTTCTCCAGTATTCTAAACCTTGCTCTGATCACAGTTTCTTTCCCATGTTTAATACATTTAGATGTACATAAGTCTCTTCTCATTAGACACAGGCTACTTCATTGGATTCTCATGTCATTTTATCATTGGTTTCACTTTCTCTCTGTTATTTCATTTTCAGTTTTTTAAAAAATCTTATTCTGTGATCATAGCTTCAATTCTGATTCTCTTTTTAACTTGTGTAATTTAACTTTTCATGACAGGTAATTTATGGCTTTTTGAGAAATCACCACAGAATTCCTTCTTCCCAAATCCAATGGCTTTTAGCAGTCTTCTTCAATGTGTGTAAACAGGTAACAATGATAGGTATTTACCAAATTGGTAAAGTCCTATATTAGCTCCATCTTACAAATGAGGAGAAGGAGGCTGGTTAAGAAATGTATACAGTGAAATTACCTACTACTTGGTGGAGTCAGTATTTTACTTCTAATCATTCTGACTCCACAGTTTATGTATTCTTATGATGCTATTATACATGGCAGCATTAAGTTATACAGACCTTGTCACCTTAATATCCTTTCCTCCATTAGCTTAATAATTTTTGTTTCCTCTGTCTCTTACTGCTTTTTCAGGGCCTCTCTTCAATGTCTTTTTTAATGCAGATGTATTAATATAATTTCTGCATTTGTTAGGATTGGCTAAACTACTGTAACAAATAGACTCCAAAATTTTGTAACAAATTTTGAGCCATAAATTATCGCAAACAGAATATGAACTTATTTCTTGCTCATACACTAGTCTGGAGAAATTGTTTAGGTCAGTTGGCAGTTATTCTCCATCTGGTGATTCAGGACCAAGGTTCCTGCCTCGTGGCTCCACCATTCTCTAGGGCCTCCTCATCATCTCCATTTACCCAGCAAAGAGTAAGAGCACAAAGGACCTCATTTGGGAGGTTTTATGAGCCAGCCTGGAGTGGTTCACGTCATTTTTCACTCTCATTTACTTAACAGGGGAGACCTTTGTGATGTCACTCAAGCTAATTTAAGGAAGATTGGGAAATATAATCTAGTTGTATGTCCAAAAATGGGGAGAACAGATTTCAGTGAACAGCCAGCAGTCTCAGCCACAATCCCTAAGGAGCTGCTGTCTTTTACACTGCTATTCTGTTTCTATACAAACTCCCACAAATACTTTGTGATGGTTTGGACTATCCCTTCCACACCTGTATTCTGCAGATTTTCATCTTTGTCTTATAGATCTATATGAACTCTATTCCTGCATATCCCTGGCATTTATGACATCTCTATATAGAAGTGCCGTTGTCACTTCAAACCCAGCATATCCCAAACCAGACACCATCTTCTCACCTAAGCAAGTTTCTCATCCTAACTTCCAATGTTCTTTCAGTTTCTAGAAATGATATCAGGAAGAATATCATGCTTTCTACTCTGTTTTTTCCTCATTTCCATGGTTTCTTCCTTGATACTACCTATTAAATCTGCTTCTCATCTCTCTGTGTTGATGCAATGGTAAGTGAAGTTTCCATCATTTCTTGCCTGAATTACTAAAATTTCTAGTTGCGTTGTTGGTGTCTTATTGTCTTTTTCTGACTCATCTTGAAAGTTACTGCCTGATTTGACCATTTAAAATATCACATTTATCTTGTTATTACCCTTAATAGAAAAGTGAAGTGACTCCCTTTCCCCTGTATTAAGTAATCTGAACATCTCTGCTTGCTTTTTAAGCCCACTCCAAAATTTATCCAGCTATTTCTGAACACTTTTTATGTGTCATTACTAAAGTGAGGTTTAATAAACATATACATTCGCATATACATCTTGTTGGGAAATGTCTGAATGTGTACATTCCAAAATCCTAGGGAATAAGATTTTTTTTGTGAACAGGAAACATTGGTGCTTTAGGATGGCAGGGTCCAAAATGGATGTATGGGAATGGAAAGAACATCAGGGAAAAATTCCTTCATCCAAAAATGTTATACCAGGTATACTATGGATAAAATATATATTCTCTGTCCTTAAAGATTTTACAAAGTAGTTAATATTTTGTCACAAATTGAGGAAAACCATTTTCCACATCTTATATATCAAAAATTATGAAGATTAATCAAATCTATTGAGTATTCAGGGAAAGGCACCTGCATTTGCTGAGTGTACACATGCACAACCCAACACTTTCTTTAGTAAATCTAATGAAACACTGACAGGAGTATAAAAGAATGTATGTATAATTATGTATAATAGATTGCGGTTTGATTTGTAATAGTGAAAAATTGGAGACAACGTAAATATTTTTCAGTAGGGAAAAGTCAAATTATGATATGTTCGTACAGTAGAATGCAATGAGGTTGTTAGAATGAGATAATCTCAATGTACAGATGTAGAAAGAGGCCCATAAGATAAATAAAACAGATACAGAACTATATGTATACCATGATCCCTTTTTTGTACAAATGTATATTTAAGAACATATATACATAAATGTATACATTCACATATACATTTTGTTGAGAAATGTCTGAATGGATACATTCCAAAATCGTCAGAGACTGGAGGGAATCTCACCCCAGATAGGAAGATTCTGTCCCTTTTTAATCATTGCATTCTTGCATTATTTAATGTTTTATTTTGATGTTTACAACATATTTCATATAAATACTTTTTAAAAATATTTGTTTTCTTAAGTAAAGAAAATTTTATCATAGAAATAAGGGCTTAAGATGATATGGTCTTAGAATCCTATCTTCCTTATTCTTATCTTTTGATATTTGCCCTTACTCTCCTTAGTTTATTTCCTCTTGCAATTCACATAGATGAGCTCCTCCCAATTTCTTAAAGTCACCTCACATACGTTTAACAGCTTCTTTCCTCTGAGCACTTCTTCACTTGCTTTCATATCAGCTCTCTAGGTGGTAGGATCACATTGGAAGACCATCCAAACCTCCTGTACCTAGTTTATATTATTTTTTCCCTATCATTCTCATTATGGTGATTTATTTTTTAAAGTGCAGTGAATATGGGTCATTTTTATTTTTGGATTTCTTTTAGACTTGGAGAGTAAAACAGAAACCAAAGAGTCAGCCTTAAAGAATGACATCTCATGGGAAGAATTACACCATGGTCTGGTGATGGAAAGGTCTACCAGAGGAAGCACCTTGTATTCCACGTTGGGAAGAATCTCCAAATGTGATAATTTAGAAAGCCAGCAGGAAAACCAAGAAATAGGTGAGGGGCAAATCCCCTTGATCTGCAAGAAAATGCTTGCTCAGGACGGAGGCCAAGAATCTAACAGATGTGAGAAAAAAATTAGTGTGAATTCAAAAGTTATGCCAGGACAAATAAATCTTTCAAGAAAACGAGATCATAAATACGACACATCTGGAAAAAGAAGCAGATACAATTTAGATTTAATTAATAATTCAAGGAGTTATACAAAGATGAAAACTTTTGAATGTAATATTTGTGAAAAAATCTTCAAACAGCTCATTCACCTTACTGAACACATGAGAATTCATACTGGAGAGAAACCTTTCAGATGTAAGGAATGTGGAAAAGCCTTTAGCCAAAGTTCATCCCTTATTCCACATCAGAGAATCCATACTGGTGAGAAACCCTATGAATGTAAGGAATGTGGGAAAACCTTCAGACATCCTTCATCCCTTACTCAACATGTTAGAATTCATACTGGGGAGAAGCCCTATGAATGTGGGGTATGTGAGAAAGCCTTTAGCCAGAGCATTGGACTGATCCAGCATCTGAGAACTCATGTTAGAGAGAAACCTTTTACATGCAAAGACTGTGGAAAAGCATTTTTCCAGATTAGACACCTTAGGCAGCATGAGATTATTCATACTGGTGTGAAACCCTATATTTGTAACGTATGCAGTAAAACCTTCAGCCATAGCACATACCTAACCCAACACCAGAGAACTCATACAGGAGAAAGACCATATAAATGTAAGGAATGTGGGAAAGCCTTTAGCCAGAGAATACATCTTTCTATCCATCAGAGAGTCCATACTGGAGTGAAACCTTATGAATGCAGTCATTGTGGGAAAGCCTTTAGGCATGATTCATCCTTTGCTAAACATCAGAGAATTCATACTGGAGAAAAACCTTATGATTGTAATGAATGTGGAAAAGCCTTCAGCTGTAGTTCATCACTTATTAGACACTGCAAAACACATTTAAGAAATACCTTCAGCAATGTTATGTGAAATATACTCAACATCAAAGACTATATTGGAGCCAAAGTCTCTAAATCATTGGTTCCCTGACTTTTGGATTTCAGGAATCAATAATTTTTAGAAATGGTTTGGCACAATATTACAAACTATTAATTTTGCCACATTAAAAACAATCACCTAGTATCAGCATTGTTTCAGAAAAGAAAGGGCATTTTAATACTTTAAAATGTAGGAGGGATATAATAATTATGAAGAACAGCCTTTTATATTGAATTAAATCAGTTTTATGAAAATATCCCAAATTTGTCTTTACTTTTCTCATTTCACTATGGGCCAGTGAAATTTTCATAGCAGGTCAGTGGTCTGTGGATTGGCTTTTGAGAATCACTGTTTTAAATATCCCTTTAATGAATCAGAAAGTATAGAGCAACATTTATAAAAACCTATAAAAGCCTATAGCCCTTTTTAAGGCTAAAAGGGGTATAAATTAGAATGTTAAGCCAGGCATTGTGGTACATTCCTAAAGTCCTAGCTACTCAGGAGGTTAAGCCAGGAGGATTGCTTGAGCCCAGGAGTTTCAGGCCAACCTAAGCAACATAGTGCAAAAATGTGTCTTAAAAAAAAAAGTTGGTTATCTCATTTCTAGAAGAAATAATGTTAAGAGTTTTCTAGAATTGATAGATAACCTGCTATACATAAGATACTTATTTAAATTTTCTGGTTTCTATAAAGAGCCAGAGAGTAAATATGTTAGGTGTTGTGGGCTGTATGGTCTCTGTCACAAGTACTCTCAATTTAGTACAAAAGCAGCCAGAGACAATATGTAAACTAGGGTATCTGAACTTTGGTACTGCTAATATTTTGGGCTGCCTAATGCTTTGTTATGGTCAGCTGTCCTGTGCATTGTACAAAGTGTAGCAGCATCCCTGGCCTCGACCCATAAGATACCAGTACTAGATGCCAGTAGCTGCCCCTCTCCCTAATTTTGACAGCCAAAAATGTCTCCAGACATTGCCAGATGTCCCTGGAGGGAAGAATTGTCCCTGGTTGAGAACCACTGACATAAATGATTGGATGTAATAGTGTTCCAATAAACCTCACTTAAAAAAATAGGAGCTGGCCTTATCTCCAGTGAGAATGGTCTTTATTATCAAAAAGTCCCAAAACAATAAATGTTGGCATGGATGCGGAGAGATAGGAACACTCATACACTGCTGGTGGGACTGCGAACTAGTGCAACCTCTGTGGAAAGCAATATGGAGATACCTTAAACAGACACAAGTAGACCTACCATTTGATCAGCAATCCCATTATTGGGCATCTACCCAAAAGAACAAAAGACATTCTATAAAACAGACATCTGCACTCGAATGTTTATAGCAGCACAATTCACAATTGCAAAGATGTGGAAATAACCCAAGTGCCCATCAATACATGAGTGGATTAATAAAATGTGGTATATGTATACAATGGAGTACTACTCAGCTATAAGAAATAATGGTGATATAGCATCTCTTGTATTTTCCTGGATAGAGCTGGAACCCATTCTATTAAGTGAAGTATCCCAAGAATGGAAAAATAAGCACCACATGTACTCACCATCAAATTGGTTTCACTGATCATCACCTAAGGGCATATTTAGGAATACATTAATTGGGTGTTGGGCAGATGGGGGGAAGGGGATGGGTGTATACATACACAATGAGTACGATACGCACCGTCTAGGGGTTGGACATGCTTGAAGCTCTGATTTGGGGGAGGAGGGGGGCAAGGGCAATATATGTAACCTAAACTTTTGTACCCCCATAATATGCTGAAATAAAAAAAAAATAGGTGCTGGGGCCAGGTGCAATGGCTCACATCTGTAATCCCAGCACTTTCGGAGGCTGAGAGGGAGAATTGCTTGAGGTCAAGAGTTCTAGAGCAGCTTTGGCAACAATGACAGCTTGTCTCCACAAGAAAGAAAAAAAAAAAGCCAGGTGTGGTGTCACATCCCTTCATTCCTAGCTGCTCAGGTGGCAGGATCTCTTGAGCTCAGGAGTTCAAGGTTACAGTGAGCTGTGATTGTGCCACTGCACTCCAGCCTGGGTGACAGAGCAAGACCCTCTCTCTTAACAAAAAAATGGTGTTGGGTTGCATTTGGCCCAAGGGCTATAGTTTGCTACCTACTCCCCATAGAGTACATAAAATGATTAGAAGTGGCAATAGACTATCATTTAATGCCAAATTAGTATGTTTATGTATATACCATAAGTCTTACCAGCAATTTCTTTATTATTCAATAAGTTTTTGTAAAAAAAAAAATCACATTTTTAATGCTGTCTTGGGAGAGCCTATGAGTTATTTTTGGAGTATTCATGCAGACATCAGTCTATAAATTTTTTGTTCATAAATATTTTGGGATATATGTCTAAAAGAACATTTTTTGAAAACATAACTACAATGCTATTATTACTTTCAAAAAATTAATCATAATTCCTCAAAATAATGATGCCTTTTTGAAGATAGATACATTGAGATTGGTGACTGCCATTTTAATTTTTTTTTTTTAACTTTCCCTTCGCCAAGCATACAGTATTAGATCTGAAAATGTGCTTTCTGTTGAGTGGGAGGGTCTTTAAGATAGCGCCTGGAATAACACATCAAGGGGCCCACAAAAGAGGACCAGGGCAAGGTGGCTGCAGGAGCCATATTGAGGCAGGGAGGTATGGGAGAGAAAGTGTGAGAATTGACACCTAATATTTCACTTAATGAAATAGATACCGCATTCTTACAAACATAGTTGGAAATAGGTCAAACTTATTACTTTTTTACATGGAAATAGAACAAGCAGTTCAATCGCCTGGGCATTGTAAGTGTGAACTATCCAAAGTAAAGTTATAAGTCCAGAATATATACCGGTATCTCTAGATTTTTTTTCTATTACTAAATTTACATTTAAAAAAACTGGCCTCTAACTCTTAAGTCCTAGATGACTTTGATGGACAAAAAAAGAATACAGATACACACTGTTCCTTACATTTGTTCTACCATGTTTCTATGGTCTCAGATTTCCCAAGAATTTGGATTTCTCTGATTGTTTCTTTCAGTGAAAGGTGTGACTATCACTTTTCTTTCTATAATCTCTGCCTCAGTGATCTCATACGGTCTTACGGTTTAAAATACCATCTCTATTTAACAACTGCCAAATTTGCATCTCCAGCCCAGACCTCTCCTGAAATCCAGCCTTTGGCCATTGTACTAGCTGTTCCAGACATCCTACACCCTTCCCTTCTCATCTTTGCTCAGATGTTGCCTTCTCACTGAAGCCTATCCTAACCATGCTATGTAATGCTGCAGGCTGTCTCTTTCACCGCCCAACTCCAGCACTCATATACCTCCTTAACCTGCTCTACTTTTTCTTTTTCCATATCACGTATCACCTTCTAACACTCTTAAATACCTCACATATTTATTAGGCTTTTTGTTTACTACTGTGTCCTTCTACTGTAATGTAAGCTCCTTGAGGGCAGGGATGTTTGTTTTGTTCACCTATGTATCACAAGTACCTAGAACAGTGCCTGGCACACAGTAGGGACTCAATAAATATGTGATGAATTGTTTTGATTTGAACTGAACTATGTGTCCATGATGACAATAAAGAAAGGCAATCCCTATACTTTCCTGTCTAGATTTTATAGTTTAGGAAATATTCTTTGCTTGTTTACTTTTTGTTTTCTTTGCAAGTGGGCCAAGTTCTCAGACCTCGAAGAACTGAGAATCATAACTGACATACTTTAAGATATCAATAGAAAGGTATTTTTAAGTTAATTTGCTAAAAATGCATTTAAATATGACTGATTAACCACATGATTTTATCTCTGTTTTGTGAACCTGATGTAGAAAAAGTAGGGGCTTATAAAAGGTAATGGAGGAGAATATAGCAGCAGACCTGAGATGCCAACAAATTTTTGTTAGTGAGAAAGAAGAGTGGTGACTGATTTAGCAGAGCCTGCAAAAAGTATACCAGCAACTGGAGGTCCCTGAAAAGGCTGAGGCCTTGGAGACCCTGGGCATCGTGGAAGACAAGGGGCTGAAAATGGTGATTTATTGAAGTTCTGTAGTTAGATCACTAGGTCCCTCACCTACTCCATATATCAGGAGGTTAGAGTAATCTCAGGGGAAACTGAATGGCTCCCAAAGAAAAGGTACTGACATTTGTGACTACCTCAGTGAAAAATCAGACATTTTTATCAGGAGAGAATACCCGCTTCCCCAATTGTCATGTTAATAGCTGTACAGCAGGTGTCGGGCACTGTCCTGATTTGATTCAATAGGAAATGAATTCTGGAACAGCAACTGAAATGGGTACCCCCACCTGATGAAGTTAAGGATAATCTACTGTCATTCTCCCAAACCCACCCATCTTCCGCACCAGCTAGACTGACAAGTTAAATGGACACATGATAGCAATCACTACTGTCACATCTGTGAAGCTTTATCCCTGCAGTTCCCCTAGAGCTGTATTATAGTACTGTATTCATTTATTGCTCTGGTGGGGAAAAGCTCCAGGAGCTTTCTTTTCTCCAATTTTTTTTTTTTTTGAGACAGAGTCTCACTCTGTCACCCCAAGTAGAGTCCAGTGGCATCATCATAGCTCACTGCAACCTCAAACTCCTGAGCTCAAGTGATCCTCTTGCCTCAGCCTCCCAAAGTGCTAGGATTATAGGCGTCAGCTACTATGCTTGGCCTCTATCAGTTTTATAGTTTCCAGGTACTTGCCAAAATTGTCCAAGTTATCTTTTATTTCTTTGACCAAAGAAAATATTATCTTATAGTTTGCATCTGATCATTCCAAAAGCAGTTGTCTCCACAGGCCTATTTCTGTTGTGTTTCTGCTGGTTCTCACTGAGTCTAGTTTCCTTGTTTACCTGGTTATCTTTAATTCTGTACTTGACATTGTCTATGAAAACTTACATGTAGGAAGAATTTGGGGCCTACAATCATAATGCTTTTCTCCAAAGAGGATTTGTATTTGCTTTTGCCAGGCATCTGGTGGCAGCATAGTCAGAGACAACCTTACACCAAGATCATGACTTGAGACAGGCAATTTTATCCCAGCCTGTAAATTCCTCTAAAGCTGTTGCATTTCCAATTCATCCTCACCCAGAGGGTGTAGTCTTTTGGCGTCCCAGTTATTGTAAGGAGGGTCTTCTATTTCTCTCCTCACTCACTGTGTTTTATTTATTTTTTTCTTCTTTGATGTTCAAAGGGAGAGTCATCATTTTCCAGCTAGGTAAATGCCCTCAGGGCAAAAGCAGCTTCTAATTTGGATTACCTGCTTGGATCCTGGCTTTCCAGCTTTTGGTCTGGTACAATAATTCCCTACTATCTTGCCATCTCTCAGATACCTTGTTATGAGCTCACTTGTGTCCCCCTACTAAATTCATGTGCTGAAACCCTAACCCCCAGTACCTCACAATGTGACACCCGCACTCCCACCCCCCTTACAAAGGCAGCCATCTGCAAGCCAAGGAAATAGGCCTTGGGAGAAACCAAACCTGTCCACACTGTATCCTGGATTCTGGCCCTTGGAACTGTGAGAAAAGAAATTTCTGTTGTTTAGGCCACCCAGTCTATGATTTTTTTATGGCAGCCCTAGCAAACTATTAAATAATACATGTCTTTCAGAACATTAAAAGTATATATTCCAAACTTTTTATTTTTTCATTTTATTGTTTTCTGAGGTGGGTCGTTATCCTAGCCTACCATGGGAACTTCAGTCATCCTCTCTCCCTCCTCTCCCCACTCTGCTTCCTTTTTCTTCATAACCCTTACCATCGCCTGGGGTATTAGCTCTTTTTCTATTTATTATTATCAACTAATTTCACCCTAATTGAGTTCCAAGAAGGCAGGAACTTCGTTTGGTTTTCTGCTGTATTCGCTCTGAGCCTATAAGAATGCGTGGCAGGTCTTAGGCTCTCAGAAGATGGTTGAATGAACGATGAATGAATGGCAGACAAGCGGCTTCCCCACCGGCCGGCCACAGGGTCTCTCCCGACCTCTGTCAGGAAACGTGAGTCGGTCGGGCTGGGTGGCCGCCCCCCGCCGCCGGGCGCTGGGTATCCCGGGGAACGCGCGTGCTCGGGGCGTGCTCCCCGACTTCCGGCTTCCGCGTCCGCGGGCGCGCGCCACTTCCCCGGAGAGGGCGGGCTCAGCGGCCGCCCTCGTGGGCGGAGCCGGCGGCCGGGCGTGTGGAGCCCGTGGGGAGACGCGCGGGCGCAGAGCCAGCCCGCAGCGCGACCGCGTGGGGTGGGCTCGGCCGGGGACCGCCGGTGCTGGGGCCAGGGCGACCGGCGGTGCGGGCGGCCCCCGAGGGCGCGTCTGGAGGGCAGGAGCGACGCGAGGCGCCCGGCTGCGGCCTGAGAGGCCGGAGGCCGGGTGGGCTTGGCCGCTGCCGCCGGCCCTGGCATTAAAGCGGCAGCCAGCGAATGTATCCTCACCCGGGTCTGCGAGAAACCGGCTTAGGACACCTCTCCCATTCCGGTCCCCAAACCTCCGCTCCTGGGGTGCGGCTGGGAAAGCCCACCCGCCCTAGACGGGCCCTTGATGGGAATTTGGAAAAGACCCTGGTCCAGTCCGGAGGCCGAGGGTCCTCTGGGCTTCCGAAAACTCTGGATGTTTTTTAAATGATTGTATTCAGTGAAGATGTGTTCTGTCTATAAAAGGCTGGAAAAGAACAAAATCTGTTACCATGATAAAAAAAGAGACACTCTGCAGCTGCAAACCCAAGAGCAAGCGCTCTCACGCCCCCGTCTGTGGTCCTACCTGCGTCCACGGCCGATCTGGTGAGTAGGAGGCCTCTCTGCCTGTGTCCGCAGTCTTAAGTCCGAGGGTGGCGCGTCTGGGACCACCGTGAGGATGGGGCATCTTCGAAATGAAGCTTCTTAGCCATTAACGGTTCTTAAGTTTCTGCATTTGAAAGTTTCTGCACTTCGGTAACAGCACCTTTTGTATATTGAGTGGCAGGATATTTTCTGCAAGTTTCAATCTCTAGGATATACACAACTCCTTTCTCTGCATCAGTCACAGGAAAAAACAAAATATAAACAAAAATCCCAAACCCATAAGTCACATACTCATCCCTTCCCTACAAACTTCAAAAAGTTGGGCCGGCTCCCTTTCCACGGAGCTAAGACTGTTCTTGGGGCACCAAATACATTGGACCTACTCACGGCGGAAGCACCTGCTCAGATGCCACTCTGGGGGGTTGGTTGAGAGGATGGATTTGGGTTGTTTCCAAATTTGTCTGTTCCAATTCTGCTGTAGTCCTTGTTATACTTGAAGTACTATATTTCCTTCATTTGAAGATCCCTCTCCAATTTTAACATTTCTGAAACCAGGATGCACCCAGCCAGTGAGGTTAGAAGGAAATTGCCAGCTGCTGGGCATCTGCGTGGGTGGTGACGTATCTGTGCTGCTTGCTCATGCCAAAACGCAGCTATGTGATTATTCTATCAGTAGAGATACTTGAACTTTAAATTCAGATCTCTAATTTTTTCAAAGACTAATTTAAAAAGAAGATAATGCTGTAATAAGCAAGATGATAAAGGGTTTATAACAATGTTTATTAAGCATTTACTGTGTGCCTAGCATTGTTTCAACCAACATTACAACAATATGAAGTACAATTATTATTCCCATTTTATAGATGAAGAAACAGAAGCTGAGGGAGTTGAAGTGCCTTAGGGCTTTCAAGTGCTAGTGTCAGGGTTCTAACCCGGGCTGTCTGATTTCAAAGCCTGCCCTTTTAACCCCCACGTTTGTATCCAGGCAGAAGATGCCTGCAGCGTACGAGGAGGGAATCAAGCCAGGGTCTGTGAATGTTTGTACATCTTTGGGGTGTTTGTGTATCTTTGACTATCTGTATGTACGTATGGAACTGGGAGATAGAGCCACATCCAGGAACATTGATTATTACTCCTACATTGATGATCTTTGTTTTGGATCTTTTGCAGTTTTAAATATACTTCTGCAGGTTCTGGAGTTCTGATGTATGACAGATGCTTCTGGATCCCTCTTCTCTTCCCTCTTACTCCTGTAGAAGAATATTGAGGCAATGCTCAAATCTACTCAGCTGGCTGCCTCCCAAAGAAATAGTGCTTAATTTAAGAGGGAAGTCCATTTTTCAGAGTTGTTAAAGTCACACCAGCCTCCAGGAGCTGCAAGATCCTGATGCTGCAGGGACACAAGCTCCAATCTCTAGGACAGATGCAATTCCTTTCCTGAGGAGCCAAAGTCCTGAGGGCAAGTGACTGTGATCTGAGGAGGACCACCCAACCCTGAAGCTTCTCATCAGAGGTTCTGGCAATTTCCTCACCAGAAGCCCAGTCAGGCAGGCATCATCATGCCACAGCAGCTCCTGATCACCCTGCCCACCGAGGCCAGCACCTGGGTGAAGCTGCACCATCCAAAAAAGGCCAAGGATGGGGCACCCCGGTGGGAGGATGTGACCAAAATGTTTGAGGGAGAAGGTGAGAATAGACTGATGGGGAAGGAGGTCTCGTTTGTGTGTGAAAAGATAGGTATACATTTCATTGAGGTGGTCTCTTGGGGAGGAAACTGGGGGAAGAAGGTCTTTTGGGTTCATTCTTAGGGTTTTTGGGAAGGGGAGGGAAAGGTGAGGGAAAATACTGGGCTCCCAGCACGGGCTCCTTGAGACACCTGCTCTGTGCTGCTCCCATCACCTGTCCTCAAATACAACACGTGGCAGGAAGAAAATACAAGGTGTTCCCACCAGTGGCTCCTGAGTGTGGGAATGTGACTCACAGAGAGGGAGTCAAAGGTTTCTGCCCCCTTACGTCCTCCAAGTTCCAGTCATTTTAGCCCCAGACCAATAATTTTCACAAGTATCCACTTTTTCATTTTATCTGCTGAGAGGCAGGAATGACAGGCCTGATTACTCTCTTTACCTTGAACTATGGAGTTCCGTGGGAGATACGCCCCAAATCACACCTTATTTAGTGATCAGTAGATAGAACGACAGAGGAATTCATGTGTCTCATGTGGTGTCTTTATTCATACCTGTAACACTTTAAACTCAGGCAGTGTTTATTGTGTTCTAGCTGTACAGATGGAAAATGAATAATTATCTCTAATGCTGATTATTAACTGATGGAGCTAGACACATACCCCGATCAAAATAGTAGAAAGCAGCCTAAGAAAAGTTCTGTTGGAATACAAGGGACAGGAAATTTTCTTCTGATTGTATGTATTTCAGAAATTTTCACAAAGCAGATAGCATTGAATTGAGCCTTGAAGAATGTCTTAAATTTTTTATGGAAGATTTGGGGAAAAGATACAAAAATGAGTACCTTGAAGAGTGACTCAGAGAATGGGGAATATTTAGTCTAACGGGGTTAGGAATGTGGTGGGGGTATATGTCCCATGTATGAAGGATGGTGGATTAGAGGTAACCATTGTTGAGAAAATATGCTTCAGGCTGATTGTAGAGTGCCTTGAAGTCCATGGTGAGGTGTTTGGATTTTTTTCCTTGTCATTGGAGAATGCTTGAGGATTTTTGAACAAAGTAGTGTCCTGAGAGAGATGTGCTTTTGGAACAGCATTGACCACTGGGAATTTGTGGGGTTTTTTAATCTAAAGAATTATCCATTTATTTTTCCAAATTACTTTATTCTCTCATACATAGTTTTTGACCACTGGGAAATATTAATGCCCAAAGCAACATGCAAGTCGTCCTCATTAAGGAGGCCTTGGGCTGCTCTTGAGTTGCTCTAAATGTCCCTCTTTGTGAATGTGTTGGGGAAAAGAGCCACATTCAGTGGGTCTGCGGGAGTTTTTCTGTTTGGGGGATGTGGGCAGATCCTAACCTTCTGGCTGTTTTCCTTCCATAGTTCTGCTGTCTCGGGATGATAATGTGACCCAAGGAGAAAGTTTAGAGGATGAAGTGACCTCCGGGCCCCCAGCAGCAGAATCCCAGGTAGGTTGGACTTTCTTCTCATTTTCTTGGCATTGCTGCTTGGGTTTTAAGGCTGTATAGCCTGCCTCCTTTCTTTTGGAGGTGGGGAGGGGTGTTGAGACCAAAAAATTCAACTTGGGAGCTCAGTGCAATTTGCTCTTGTGTAGAAAATTGAGCTTCAGTGCTGGCAATTTCCTTACTCTTAGTGGCCTCCCTCCACGTAATTCCTGTTTCTCACCAACATCTAGATCTAATATTTGTGCTAATTTCTGCAGAGAAAGCAAAATGAGTGATATGACACTAGCCCCTGAAAACCAACAGATACCACTTGAGGTGTAAGATAAACCTTAATCAAAATACTCAAAATCAAAATGTCTGAGAAGAAAGTTCTAACATTCTTAGTCATGTACACATAGCACTGAATTTCAAGAGGTGACTCTTAGTATAGTGCTGAGAGCACAGGTCAAACCACAGCCAAAGGGGAAGTGAACAGAGAAGAAATAGGTCACACAGAGGACACATACTGCAGGCTGGGCGGAAAAGCAGGAGCAGCCGGGGGAGCAGTTAAAACAGGGTGTCAGAAATGGGTATTCCTCACTGCCTGCTGGAAACAGGTTAAAAAGGAAAATTATAGAATAAATGCAAAAGAGAGACTTTTAAAGAGGAGATCTTATTGGAGGATTGAAGAGTTTGAAGTGAAAAGAACTTGGATTATGAAATTAGATGGTGTAGGATTTGATTTTATCTCTTATCATTACTTGATTAGTGATCTGGAGCTATTTTTTTAGCTGTTTAAAAATCTCAGTTTCCTCACCTAAGAAGTTCAGATGCTAATATCTGCCTTCTAGGATTGAAATGTGTTCCAGGGTTATTTTTAGTAATGTGGAGAAGTGACAATAATAGCCTAATTCTCTAAAGAGTTATGTCTACATTCTGCTTATTTGGAATTCCTCACTTCCTTTCATTTATCATAAACTGATCGGATTCTTAGCACTGGGAAAGGATTAAATTTTTTAAAATTGAGGTATAATTTACAACAGGAATACACTTAAGAAAGTATATGGTTCTATTTTGACATTTGTATACACCACACAACCAAATCAAGATATAGAACATTTTCACCATTTCAGAAATTTCCCTCATGCCCCTTTCCAATCAATACTCCACTCTACCCCCAATAGAGAGTGCACGAAGTCTTCCTATCATTTCTTACAGCTACATGTGAGTCTATATGTATCTTAAAGAGTTTAATTTAAAAAAGAACATATATTCTGTACTTGTTAGGTATTCTATAAGTGTTAATTAGATTAAATTGCTTAATAGTGTTGTTCGAATCTTCTGTATCCTTGATTAATTTTTGTCTATTGGTTATGTCATTTAGTGAGAGAGGAGTGTTAAAATCTCTAATTATTGTGGTTTTGTCTGTATCTCTTTAGTTCTGTCAGTTCTGCTTTATTTACTTTGAAGTTCTGTCATCAGATGCATAAACACTTAGGATTGTTGTCTTCTTGATGAACTGACTCTCTTATCATTGTGAAATGTCCCTCTTTTTGCCTAGTAAGATTTTTTTCCTAAAGTCCATTTTGTCTGATTTAATATAGCTACTCCAGTATTCTGTTAATTATTGTTTCTATGGTATAGCTTTTTTCATCTTTTTACTTTAAACCTATTTGTGTCATATTTAAAGTGTGATCTTCTTAAATATAGCTGACTCTTGCTTGTTTCCTCCATTGACAGTTAAAGTAATCATTAATATGGTTGGGTCTAAGTATATTTTTGGTTTTTATTTGTTGTTTGTCCTGTGTATTCTTTGTTTCTTTGTTCCTCCTCTCCTGCCTTCATTTGGAATGAATCATTTTTTAATATTCCATTTGATGCCCTCTAATGACTTCTAAGCTACAGTTTTTTGATTTGTTTTTGGTAGTTGCTCTAGCTATTAATATATGCATTTTTAAGATCACAATTGCTTTGAGTTAAGATTATACTGCTTCACATATCATATGAGAGCCTTACATTATATTTCTACTTCTCCCAGTTCTTTGTGCTATTGTTATCATATGTTTTACTTTAATTGTTAAAAACTCCACAATATATGGTTCTTACTTTTGCTTTCAACAGTAAATTGTCTTAAAAAAATTAAGAAAAGAAAAAAATGAGTCTTTTATATTTGCCCACATATTTACCAATTCAGGCACTTTATTCTTTCCTTTAGTTCCAAGTTTCTATCTGGCATCATTTCCCTTCAGCTTTAAGAACTTTGTTTAGCACTTTTTTGCAATGTGGGTATTCTGGTAATGAATTCTCACAACTTTTGTTAATCTAAACATGTCTTCCTATTGTCTTCCTATTTGAGGATCTTTTATTGGATATAGAATTCTAGGTTGAGTGTTTTTTCTTTAAGCACTTAAAATTGTTCCATTCTCTTTGAGCTCGTATTGTTTCTGATGAGAAGTCAGCTGTTATTATCATTTCTGTGATGTGTCTGTTTTATATCACCTTTTCTTTGATGTGCATAGATGTGGTTTTCTTTTGAGTTTTTCCTTTTTGGGGTTTGCAGAGATTTCTGGATCTGTGGGCTGATTGTTTTCTTTATCAATTTGGAAAATTTTCAGCCATTATTTCTTCAAATATTTTTTCTGCCTATTCTCTCTTCTGATATTCTAATTCATGTATATTAGGCCACTTGATGTTATACCACAGATTTTTTTCTCTTGGTGTTCTAGTTTGAATAATATTTATTGACCTATCTTAAGTTTCACTGATCTTCATCATGGTCTAATCTACCTTAAGGCCATCGAATAAATTTTTCACATATTATATTTTTCACTTGTAGAACTTTCATTTACAGTTGATTTTTGAACAACATGGGTTTGAACTGTGCAGGTCCACTTACATGTGGATGTTTTTCAATAAATATATTGGAAAATTTTTTGGAGATATGACACAATTTGCAAAAACTCACAGATGAACTATGTGGCCTAGAAATTTTGAAAAAATTAGGTATTTCATGAATACATAAAATATATGTAGATAGTGGTCTATTATCATTTACTACCATAAAATATATACCAATCTATTATAAAAAGTTAAAATTTATCAAAACTTATGCACACACAGATCATACATGGTGCCATTCATAGTCGAGAGAAATATAAACAAATGTAAAGATGCCATATTAAATCATGAGTGCATAAAATTAACTGTAGTATATACTGTGCTATTGTAATAATTTCATACTACCTCCTGCTGCTATAGGAGTGAGCTTAAATGTTTTGAGTGACTGCTTAAAAAGCTGTGGAATGTGAAACATCTCCATGTGAGCAGTTCATCTGTAAATTGTGTATCAAAGTAAAAAGAGATCTCTTGCAGTTCTTGAGTATTTTTCTTCGTGTTTAGTGTAATACCATAAACCTTGAATAACACCATGGGACCCATACAAAGTGCCACAAGTAATGCTAGATGTCTCCCAAGAAGCAGAGAAAAGTCATGACATTACAAGAAAAAGTTGAATTGCTTGATATGTAGCACATATGGAGGTCTGCAACTGCGGTTGCCTGCCATTTCAGACAGAGATTCGTCTTATAAACGGATGACATAAACTTACAGTATTGATAAATAGAGTACAGTACTGTAAATGTATTTTCTCTTCCTTATGATTTTCATATTAACATTTTATTTTCTCTACTTTATTGTTATAATACAGTATATAATACATATAATATAGAAAATATGTGTTAATTGACTGTGTTATTGGTAAGGCTCCCAGTAAATGGTAGACTGTTGGTAGTTAAGTTTTGGGGATACAGATTTTCAGGAGGTTGGCACCCCTAACCCTTGGGTTGTTCAAAGGTCAACTGTAGTTCTTTTTTAGCATCTCTGTATCTCTCAATTATCTCCATCTCTTTACCCATTCTTTTCATATTTTATTGTAAATAGCATATATTTTAACAGTTGGTTTAAATTTCTTCTCAGCTAATTCCAGTGACTTGTTCACCTATGGGTCTGCTTGTATTGATTTTTATTTTCTTAATTATAGGTCATATTTTTCTTATCTAATAATTTTTTGTTGTAGTTCGGATACTGTATATAAAATGTGTGTGTGTGGAGGGGGGGTAATTTGTTTTGTTTTGTTCTGTTTCTAAGAGACTCAAAGCCCTTTTCTTAGTCTGGTGATTAGGTGTGGGGATGATTATTCACATTCCTCCTAGAGTGGTGGCTAAGTCTGGCTGTGATGCAGCTTTAATTTGGTTGAGTTTACTTCTAATTAGCTCAACTGCCAACCCTAGGATACCACTGCTGAGGGCTTATCTCTGTTACCTTTTTAGTATTTGAGCTAGGAAAGGATTAGCCCACAGTTCCAGATAGTTTTGTTCATTTTTTAATTAAACTCCCGCAGGACCCCAGAATTCAAGCTCAGCAAGAATGCATAGGTGTTTGTGACGATAAGTACTAGGGGGGAACAAAAGCCTTTCTACTTGCCTCCCTTCTTCCCCCGACCCTCGTACCTACCTCTCTGATTTCATCTACTTCCACTCTCCTCTTAATTAAGCTGCCTCCAGGCATGCTGTTCACCTTCCTGTTCCTCAAACAAGCCAAGGATGCTCCAACCTTAGGTACTTTGTACCTGCCTAGATTGCTGTTCCCTCAGATTTCCACATGATTGTCTCCCTTACTGAACTCATGTTCTGGTCAAATATCACCCTTTTAGAGAGGCCTCCCACAACTACCTTACATAAGAGATATTCCTATCCTCACTGTGGCTCTCCCTGTTTTCCTTATCCTGCTTAATTTTTTTTCTAAGGCAAGCATGACCATTTATCCTTCCATGTATTTACTTATTTATAGTAATCTCCAGAGAATCTCCAAACAGATCCAGAGGAAGCTCCTGGTAAAACTAGTTTAGAATCTCTTAGAACTTAGAATACTGTCAGACTTCCTTGGACCTTGACAGAGGTGGTCTCTGGCTGAAAAGGAATGTGTTTGATATTTTAGGAACTGTTGACCTTCAAAGACATATCTGTTGACTTCACCCAAGAAGAGTGGGGGCAACTGGGCCCTGCTTACCAGAATCTATACCGAGAGGTGATGCTGGAGAACTACAAGAACTTGGTGTCAATAGGTAAGAATGGGCTGTCCACACATCCAGAAACCTACCCATTACAGGAAAGTCATTATTTTAAATTATCCATGTTGTGGATTTCTTGAACCTTGGCTTTGTGTTCTGTGTTAGAGATGTCTTATTCCTTTGAAAAACCAAGCCAGGGCATATCTGATCAACCTTCCTTGGGGAACAGCTTTACTACATAGAGGCAGAATAGAAAGATCCACCCCTTTCCACTTTCAGAGAACCTGAGTACCAGAAGACTTGAACTAAATTCTGGGGCTAGTTCTTTGACATCAACATAAACATTCACACTCTTTTTTTACTCCATAAGCAGGATATCAACTTTCTAAACCTAGTGTGATTTCCCAGTTGGAGAAAGGAGAGGAGCCATGGATGACAGAGAAAGAAGGCCCAGAAGATCCCAGTTCAGGTGAGAGCAAGGCAGATGGTACCTTTTAATATATAGATCAGAGTGCTCAAAGTCTTTCCAGGATGTGGGGAAGGTTCACAGGACAGGACCTGCACTAAACCTGATTCACCCCTCCTTCCATTTCCCTTTCCTTCACTGAGCCCTTGCAAAGGTCCCTCTGGAGTTGGAGGGAAGAGAAGTCTTGTCCTCATTAAGGTTGAACTTGATTTTCCCTCTGTCTCCAGTATCCTTAGGTCTGCCAGTCTAAAGCTCCTTTTCTTTAAGCAGTCAAATGCACCTGGTCTCTCCACAGAAAACAGATCTCTTTTCAAGACTCTTACTATGTTCTGCAAATCTTTTCTTGCCCTTTATTTTCACTTTTTACCAGCTTTCAAGAATCCCAGCTTCAATTCTCTTTCTCTTTTCAACTATGTATCTTGATTTTTTGTAATGGCTACTTCATGAAAACTCCTCCAAGAGAAATTACCACAGATTCTTTCTCACCAAATCTGTGGTAGCAGTCTCCTTAAACTTTTCTTTTTATTATGAAACATTTTAGACATTCAGAAAGCATAGAGAACATTATAACAAATTTTTATGTAGTTTCCATCTAGATTAAAAAATAAAACAGTTGCAGCCCTGCTGTTCCCCTTCCACCTTTCAAAGTAACCACACTTCTGAGTTTAAATATTATCATTCCCATATGTTCTCATATTTTTGTTACATACATGTATCCCCGAACAATATATAGCATTGTTTTGCATGTGCTTATTCTTTAATATTCTTATTCTCTCCACTTGCTTTTCTCACTCAACACTGTTGATATTTCTCCATGATCTAGTTCATTCATTTACATTGAATTAGTAAACCACAATTTATTTGTTTATTTTCCTGTTGATAGGCATTTATATTGTTTCCAAATTTGGGGGTTACAAACATGCTGAAGCAAACCTTTGTGTACATATCTTTTCATGTACATATACAAGTGTTTCTATAAGATGGTAGAAGCAAAATTGTTGAGTCATGAAATATATGCACTTTCATTTTGCTGGGTATTACCAAATTGCTGTTCAAAGCAAGTACACGAATTTTTACTGCCATTAGCAGGTTTTAAGAGTTTCCAGAACTCGGCATCTTTGTCATTACTTGGCATTGTCAAACTTTAAAATTTTTGTAAATTCAATGGGTGAATATGTTACCTTGTTTCTTTCATTTTCATGATTACTAGTATAAATTACCTGTTTATATCCCTTGCCAATTTTTCTATTGTTATTTATATTTTTTTCTTATTGATTCATAGAAACTTGTGTTTGTATATATTCTGGATACTGATCCTTGATAGCTTTATGTTTTGCAAATGTTTTTGTTCAGTCAGTGGCCCATCTTTTACTTTTCTAAAAATAGTGTCTTTTGTGAGTTTTCTAAATTTAATGTTACTGAATTTCTTAGTTTTCTTTTTATTGTTTGTGCTTTTTGTGTAAGAAACCCTTTCTGCCCTCTTATCCTCCATTTCTTTTTTAATTAAATTTTTTTTTTTTTTAAAGAAATGAGGTTTGTTGTGTTGCCCAGGCTGGAGTGCAGTGGCTATTCACAGGCGCAATCATGGCGCACTATAGCCTCAAACTCTGGGCTCAAGTGAGCCTCCGGCCTCAGCCTCCTGCATAGTTGGGACTACAGGCATGCCCCACCACACTTGGATATCTTCCATTTTATCATATATATGAGATATGTGTGTGTGTGTTTGTGTAAATATGTTTCCATATATATTCCTGTATTTTCAAAGTTTTGCTTTTTATATTTGGGTTCGATGCACCTGGAATTTATTTTATATATAGTATGAGGTGAAAATCTAGTTTAACTTTTCCACATGGATAATCAGTCCAGTAATAGTTAATGTGCTCTGTCACCTGTCAGGTTTATTTATATGTTATATTTGAGTCTGTTTCTGAGCTTTATCTGTTCTTTTTTATTCACTTATTTTTCCATCTCTACTCTAATGCCAAGCTGTCTTAATTACTATATTTCATAATGAGATTTACTATTTGGTAGTAGTAAATCCACCTTGTTCTTTAAAATTGTCCTGGCTATTCTTAGCTCCTTGCTTTTCCATATGAATTATATAATCAATATATCAAATTACACACACACATAGTCTGGTAGCATTTTGATTATAACAGAACGAATTTATAGATCAGTTTTGGGGAGAGTTAATATTATATTGAGTCCAACTATTCAGGAATATGATATATTGCTCCATTTATTATTTTCTAATTTTTTCAATAACATTTCAGGATTTTCTACGTAAAGATCTTATACATATTGAACATCTTTTGTTAGATTCAGCCTGAAAATCTTACATTTTATTGCTACTATAGACAGTATTTTTTTCTCCTTTTTTCCAGCCCTAGTCAGGAATAGGTTTTTGTTTTTTTTTTTTTTTTTTGAGACAGAGTCTCACTCTGTTGCCCGGGCTAGAGTGAGTGCCGTGGCATCAGCCTAGCTGACAGCAACCTCAAACTCCTGGGCTCAAGCGAGCTTCCTGCCTCAGCCTCCCGAGTAGCTGGGACTACAGGCATGTGCCACCATGCCTGGCTAATTTTTCTATATAGTTTTAGCTGTCCATATAATTTCTTTCTATTTTTAGTAGAGATGGGGTCTCCCTCTTGCTCAGGCTGGTCTCAAACTCCTGAGCTCAAGCAATCCTACCGCCTCGGCCTCCCAGAGTGCTAGGATTACAGGCGTGAGCCACTGTGTCCAGCCAATACGAATAGGTATATTTTTTAAAATTATGTTTTCTGCTTGTTGCTGGTGTGTAATAACAAATTGATTTTGGATATTAATCTTATAGGCAACCATCTTGTTTCTTTCTGTTATTAATTCCAATATTTGTACATTTTCCTGTGTTTTCTCTTCTTCAATTTATAACAATGAAAATAATAATAAATAATAAAAGTTACCATAGCCAAGAATGGTGGCCTGTGCCTATAGTTCCAGCTACTTGAGCAGCTGAGGCAGCAGGATTGCTTGAGCCCAGGAGTTCAAATCTAGCCCAGCAACATAGTAAGACCCTGTCTCTTAAAAAAAAAAAAAACAACAAACCTACTGTGACTGTTCTTTCCCTGCCTACGGATGAAATCTCGGAGAGGTCCCATAGATGGCCTAGAACAGTCTTGATTCTAGTAAAATGTTTATTTAGTTCAGTGCAATAATAAAAACTCCCAGCTTCATCCAAAGTTAAATCCTCTCTTCTTCTTCCTCCCTGGCTTGAACCTACCCTAGGCTTGAATACTGAACTGGGAAGGGCTACGTAGATGGCTTCCTTCCTCTTCCCCTGTCATCTTGTCTTCCTCTTTCCCTATTCAGGACCAGAATTGGGCCTGCAGAGCATAGACATTATTAGATATTATTACTGCCTCTCTTCATTTAGAATTTGGAATTTGGAAGTGCTAATGATCCTTCTGTGTTGACCAAAAAATCTTAAAAGAAATTATACCTTTCAAGAATAGATACCTGTCGGGCCGGGTGCAGTGGCTCACGCCTATAATCCTAGCACTCTGGGAGGCCAAGGCAGGTGGATCATTTGAGCTCAGGAGTTCGAGACCAGCCTGAGCAAGAGAGAGACCCCATCTCTACTAAAAAAAAAAAAAAAAGAAAAAAGAAAATATTAAGAAATTAGCTGGACAACTAAAAACATATAGAAAAAATTAGCCGGAGCCGGACGCGGTGGCTCACGCCTGTAATCCTAGCACTCTGGGAGGCCGAGGTGGGTGGATCGCTCGAGGTCAGGAGTTCGAGACCAGCCTGAGCAAGAGCGAGACCCCATCTCTACTAAAAATAGAAAGAAATTATCTGGCCAACTAAAAAATATATATAGAAAAAATTAGCCGGGCATGGTGGCACATGCCTATAATCCCAGCTACTCAGGAGGCTGAGGCAGGAGGCTCGCTTGAGCCCAGCAGTTTGAGGTTGCTGTGAGCTAGGCTGACGCCACAGCACTCTAGCCTGGGCAACAGAGCGAGACTCTGTCTCAAAAAAAGAAAAAAAAAGAAAAAAAGAATACATACCTGTCAGTTGAAATAATAGTAACGGTGCAACAAATTATCAAGCAAGGAAACCAGTCAGAATTTTAAAGTTTAAAGGATATTTTACTAGAACCTACCAGCAGCAGCAACATAGCAGTCTGGGTTTTTTACAAGTCTTCTTGTATAAGTAACACTTCCATGGCTATATTAATAACTACAGAAAACAGAATTATACACACACACACACACACACACACACACATACACATAAATACAATTTTCAATTAAAGAGAGTGTAATGTTCTTTGTTCTTAGTTCAAGCCCTATTTTTTGAAGTAGTGACTTTCCTGCTCTTGCTGGAGCAGAGAGAGAGAAAGATGTTTTCTTTCTATCTTTCTGAGATTGTTTTCCCAAAGTAGTTGTCAATTTAAAATACTTACATTCTTAAGACATAGGTTTGAAATTTTATTACTTAGTATTATGAGAAAGAACAGGATTCAAATTTTACTATATATATATATATATATATATATATATAAAATGACACTTTTAACTTTTTCACTGTTTCTTAATTTCATTTCCCATTACCTCTCCAGGCTGTATAACCATATTTAAATATAGTCAAAATCTCATGTACTTATATGTATTGTTGTCTAAATCTCAGTTCCATACCACTACAGTGATTGATTTTTCAAAGCTAATGAGCATGAGTTATTTGCAGTTTTTCCATTTCTTTCAGACTTGAAGAGTAAAACAGAAACCAGTGAGTCAACTGCAAAGAATGCCATTTCACAGGAACAGTTGTATCATGGCATTATGATGGAAAGGGTCATGAAGGATGACATCATTTATTCCACATTGAGAAAAGTCTCCACATATGATGATGTGTTAGAAAGGCACCAGGAAACCTGTGTGAGAGATGTGAGACAAACCATCTTGACCCACAAGGAGAGAGGCCAAGAAACTAACAAATTTGGAGAAAATATCATTGTGAGTTCAAATGTTATTATAGAACAGAGGCACCATAAATGTGATACACCTAGAAAGAGGAACAAATACAAATTAGATCTGATTAATCATCCAATAAGTTACATAAGAACAAAAACCTATGAATGTAATATATGTGAAAAAATCTTCAAACAGCCCATTCACCTTACTGAACACATGAGAATTCATACTGGTGAGAAACCTTTCAGATGTAAAGAATGTGGAAGGGCCTTTAGTCAAAGTGCATCCCTTAGTACACACCAGAGAATCCATACTGGTGAGAAACCCTTTGAATGTGAGGAATGTGGCAAAGCCTTCAGACATCGCTCATCGCTTAATCAGCATCATAGAACTCACACTGGGGAGAAACCCTATGTATGTGATAAGTGTCAGAAAGCTTTCAGCCAGAATATTAGCTTGATTCAGCATTTGAGGACTCATTCTGGAGAGAAACCCTTTACTTGCAGTGAATGTGGGAAAACCTTTCGACAGATTAGACATCTTAGTGAACATATAAGAATTCATACTGGGGAGAAGCCCTATGCATGCACTGCATGTTGTAAAACCTTTAGTCACAGAGCGTATCTAACACATCACCAGAGAATCCATACTGGGGAAAGACCCTACAAATGTAAGGAATGTGGGAAAGCCTTTAGACAGAGGATACACCTTAGCAACCATAAAACTGTTCATACAGGAGTGAAAGCATATGAATGCAACCGCTGTGGAAAAGCCTATAGGCATGATTCATCCTTTAAAAAACATCAGAGACATCACACTGGAGAAAAACCTTATGAATGTAATGAATGTGGAAAAGCCTTCAGCTATAATTCATCACTTAGTAGACACCATGAAATACACAGGAGGAATGCCTTCCGAAATAATGTGTAGAAAGAGATATTTGACATGAGAACAAAAGCCAAGTCTAAATCAGTGATTCTATGCTTTAAAATTTCAGGACGCAAATGAATTTCAGGAATTGATGTAATGATGCCAACTTTTAAGTTTGCCCATTATGTAAATAAACATTACCTTGGTAACTACTGTCTACTAACATCTCCATACAAAGTACTTAAGAATAAAATCTGGGCTGGGCGTAGTGGCTCTCGCCTGTAATCCTAGCACTCTGGGAGGCCAAGGTGGGAGGATCACTTGAGATCAGGAGTTGGAGACCAAGCCCATCTCTACAATAAATAGAAAAAAAATTAGCCAGGCATGGTGGTGTGTGCTTGTAGTCCTAGCAACTCAGGAGGCTGAGGCAGGAGGATTGCCGTGAGCCCAGGAGTTTGAGATTGCAGTGAGCTATGATGACACCACTGCACTCTAGCCAGGGCAATAGAGCAAAACTCTGTCTCCAAAAAAAAAAATGAAGAAAGAAAGAATAAAATCTGGTCCTTCAAACTAATTAAATGAATTCAGCATTATGGAAATTTCAGAACATAATTTTTTTTCTGATTTCATGTTGGATTAAAAATTATTCTTCACGAGTATTCACAGATGTACAGATTGGCATTGGGAACTACTGTTTAAAATATTGCCATCCCTATTTTGTAAATTAAAATTTTATTCTTTTAATGGGGAAAGCTTTCACATGGAATGAAGTTCAGAAGGCACGAGCAATTGTACATAGTGAAAAGCCTCTTTTCCTGCATTCCCCACCACTAAATTTTCTGACCTAGGGACATCATTTTTATAACTAATTTTTTGTGCACCCTTTCAGATTTTTCTGTTTACATCCAAGAGAGTACAAATATGCAGTTTCTCTTTTTCTTTTTAAGCAGAAATGGCTACCTCCTATACAAACATCTGCACAATATTTTTATTACTTAATATTTCATGGAGGTCATTCCACCTCACTATATAAAGTGCCTACTCGTTTTTTATAGCTGCATAGTATTCCATGGTATAAATTACTTTATTTGGCCTCTTTACTGTGGATAGATTTGGGTTATTTTCAGTCTTTTGTACAATATTCAATGAATATTCTTACATGTTTTCATTTCTCACACATGTAAGTGTGTATGTAGGGTAAATTCCTAGAACTGGGATTTCTGTGCTAGAGGGTATGCGCATTTGTAGGATGGATATTGACAAATTGACCATAGAGGTTGGACCGATTTATTTTTTCGCCAGCAAGATATGGAGCTTTAGGAGCCATAACTGATGCTGAAGCATCTCCTGGACCAATAGTCCTGTCAATCATCCACGAAGCATCAGTTTGTCTCAATAACATGGCCTAGAAGTACCAACTGAGCTGCATCCCCCAGAAACATCAGCATTTGCCATCCCTGGAGCCACAGAAGAATCTGCATCTTTGTGAATAGTAGCCAAGACCACCAGTCTCAGCTGGAGAAAGAGGACACACCTTTCCACCAAGTGCTCTAGGCCCTGACTTCTGAGGCTGGAACTGGCCGATAAAAGAGAGTCCTTTTAAAGAGACAGATCCATTCACCTTAGCAAATATAATCTTGGCTGCAACACTTCTGATTGGAATGGAGAAGTGATGATCGAGGCAGGGTATGTAGGATGGCAGGGTCTACCATTAATGATCTCCTGACCATACATAGCACTTTACAGGATGCTTATGTTAGAAAATTATAGTTAACACAGGGAGGGAGACAGAAAGGAGGGACATGACTTTCTACTTAATAAACATTAATGAATGAGCATTATTTAACATTGCTTATGATGTGAAAGCTGAGCACCAAGATGAGGACAGTGATTTTGTATGTTTTATTTTTCAGTCAACATTTTATGAAAGTTTTAGTGATTCTGAAAGTGTTAATGGATTTCCCCTCAGCTCTCTCCCCACAGCCACTACTCCAGTTATTAATATACTCCAAAGCCTGGCACTTGAGAGCCTCCATTACATCCAGTCCTATCTTACAGCTTCATCTTCCATTTACTTTTCTCCTTACATGGGCTCTGACCAAATTCAGTTTATTAGTTAGGATTCTTTGGGTTGCAAGTAACAGAAATCAACTAGGGCTACTTTAAGTCTCAAAGGAAGATATTATTAGAGGGATATTGGGTTATCTCCTGGAATTCAGGGACTGTGAAACCTACTAACAATGGACTGGAACCAGGACTTGAAGCACTTTGGAAGACCCAGGTAGTTTTTACTCTCTCTCACCTCTGCTTCTATGTCTTGATTCTGGCCTTCTTTTTTTTTTTTTTTTTTTTCTTAAACCCCGCACTGCAAATCATGGTTACCATCAGCTCCAGATTTTCCATATATTCAGTTTCCATTACCCAGAGAAAAGCTGTCTTCTCTTTCTCACTTCCAGTCTCAAATTCCTGAGGAAGGATTCTTATTGGCCCAGCTAGGTCACATGTCTACCTCTAAACAAGTCAGTTGTAGACAGAAATCTCAGCTTCTATGAGAACCATATGGATGGACTGGTGGCTGGAAGGACAGGAGAGCAGTTCCCAGAGGAAGGGCTTCCTGTTCGTAGAGTTCCAAATCATACCCATTTTTCAATGACAGCTCATAGGATCAGGATTTTAGAACTGGAAAGGTCTAGGAATTCACCTAATCTAAACTCCTCACTTTATAGATGAAGAATTGGAGAATCCTCTCCTTTAATTCGTCACAACCTTTTACCTGTAGCACATTTTTGAGAACTTTTTCTCCAAGGTGGTTATCCTAGCTTTCTAAACACCTACTTTAAATTGACTTTAAATAGCCACTCTTTGCCATTGTTAAGAAGTTTACTTCTTAGATCTGCTGCTGCCCCAGGAGGTCTTTATGTTGTGCTTTACAGCCTACCTATTGGCTTGGCTTGTTATCAGTGCCTGTTTCTTCATTCTGTTTACCTCATAGGCACTTCTCCCTCTGCTGATCACAGAAATGTTCTTTCCCAGGGCTGTGCCATTAGGCATAGTCTCTTCTCTACCTACACATTTTGTCTTACTGATTTGATATCCCAACACTTCTTACATGTACGTCTCTATCTCACAAATCTCTCCTGAGCACCAGAACATTATATTCAATGTCCCACTGGATAACTCCACTAGTATATCACACAGTCACCTCAAAGTCAACATGTCGAAAACTCAACTCATAATCTTTTCAATAAAATCTGTATTCCTTAACCCAGGAAGTGGTATAACTATCTATCCAACTCTCCAACTTAAACTTCTTCCTCTCATCTATTAACTCCCCCAATCACCAAGTTCTGTATATTTTACTTAGGATCTCCTCAGTCTGTCTCCTTCCCATTCCCATCGCCAATGCCTTCATCAGGTTGTTAGCACTTCCTAACTGCTTAAAAGATTCCCAAATGGAGCCGAGTGTGGTGGCTCACGCCTGTAATCCTAGCACTCTGGGAGGCCGAGGCGGGCGGATCGTTTGAGCTCAGGAGTTCGAAACAGCCTGAGCAAGAGCGAGACCCCATCTCTACTAAAAATAGAAAGAAATTATATGGACAACTAAAAATATATATAGAAAAAAAAAAATTAGCCATGCATGGTGGCGCACACCTGTAGTCCCAGCTACTCGGGAGGCTGAGGCAGGAGGATCGCTTGAGCCCAGGAGTTTGAGGTTGCTGTGAGCTAGGCTGACGCCATGGCATTCTAGCCCAGGAAACAGTGAGACTCTGTCTCAACAACAACAACAACAACAAAAGATTCCCAAATGGTTTTCCAATATCTAATCTGGATTCATCGTTCTATCCTCCCCACTGTTTCTAAAGTGATCATTGTATAACACGTTTAATCAAACTACTTTATTGCTTAAAATCCCTCAATGATTTCTCATAACTTGGAAAATAAAGGTCAAATTTCTAAATATAGAACACAGTATAGAGTATTGCCTATTTTTCTGGAAGTGGCTTCCAAATTTCCACCCAAGCATATTTTGCTCCAACCATAAAGATCTTAGGGTCCTCTAAATACTCCATTATATTTCATGTTTCTGTTCCTCTTCCTTCTGCCCAATTTCTTTGTTAGCTCCTACTCATCCTCCCAGATTTAGTTTGCACTACATCATAAGGCAATGATGTGTGATACATGTCATAAAATTTGTGCCTTCCTGGATGAACCCATAAATTCTTGGCTCAATTTACTAAATTAACTAAAGCGATAAGCCTTATCCTACAGGATTTTAGACTAGAGACAATTGACAACATAGGGTTTAAATTTTATAAAATTACTCAGAAATCAGTGTGGAAGAACCATGGCTCACCATGAAGCAATAGCCAGTGCAATAACACGCCACTTCAATTTGCTTTACATTGTTGATTGCTCCACTTCCCTCTTGTCCTTGCTACCATGGATTTGCACCACAAATTAAAAAAAAAAAAAAAAAAGGCATGCTGCCTCAGGCTCTGTTTTATATAAGATTCTGGCTAAGACAAGCATACCGTATAACCTCAGTTTGATTAATCAGGGCCAGTTTCTGGAATGTTTGAACAATTAAGGAAGTGGACTTCCTTTTTTTCCACTGGACACAAATCTGTAAGGCTTTCATAGTCCTGGAAACTACTAGCAATGTAAGAGGAGGGAGGCCGTCTGGACATGGAGCAAACACAGGGAAACAAACCCAAGAAATGGAAAGAGAAAACCCTTGATGACCTGTACCTGAAGCTTCCTGCTTATAGCTGAAGCATGCCCCGGGCTTACATCCTTACCTCATTCCCACCTACCGCAATCTCCCAGCCTCTTCTAGATTTCTGTGACTAAAAATGCCCTTTTCAATGACCACGAGTTTGGCTGAAGAGAGGCTGATCTTTATGTGGGGAAGAGAAGATTCTTAAATACAGAATATTGTCAATGAAGTTCTCTTGAGTATATAAAGATTATGTCAATTGTTCCAGCACCTGTGAGGAACACAACTTGAGCAACATAAATTCTCTGCTCTTCAGGTTCTGATGCTCTAGCAACACTGTACAATAGAAATGCAATGTGAGCCACAACACAAATGTGAACCACATAGGTAAACTTTCTAGCAACTACATTAATAAAAAGCAGTAACATTAATTTAAAAATTTTATTTAACCAAACACATACTAAATATTATCATGTAACCAATATGAAAATTTATTAGTTATTTTACATTTTTTTGTACTAATTCTTCAAAATACAGTGGGTTTTTTTTTGTTTGTTTGTTTTGTTTTGTTTTTTGAGACAGGTTCTCTGTCACCCAGGCTGGAGTGCAGTGGTGTGATCATAACTCACTGCAGCCTTGAACTCTTAGGCTCAAACAATCCTCCCATCTCAGCTTCCCAAGTAGCTGGGACTGCAGGCATGTGCCACTGCATCCAGCTAATTTTTTTAAATTTTTCCTAGAGATGGGATCTTGCTGTGTTGCCCAGGCAGGTCTTGAATTCCTAGTCTTAAGCAATCCTCCTGACTTGGCCTCCCAAAGTTTTGGGATTACAGGCATGAGCTGCCACACTCAGCCTCAGTGTGTATTTTATAGTTAAAGTACATTTCATTTCAGACTAACCACATTTCAAGTGTTCAAGAGCCACATGTGGTTTCTGTATTGGACAGTGCTACTCTAGAGACTACTCATATAAAGACCTCCTCTGATATATGGTAGACGGTAGCCAGTACAATGTTAGAGGTACAAATCCTATGTTCTAAAAGACCAAGAAAAGAAGGATGGACAGAGAGGAAAATGGACCATTTGTATCAAACAGTATTTCCATGGTTATAGACCTGGAGATGAAAGAACCAAATCAATGACTTTTGTATATAGATGGGCCTTAAAGATCCAGACTTCCTAGGATATCTTTTTGGGGAAAAAGGCATCCTTTTTCTGAATTTGGAGGCCCACCGCTTGTCCTCAGATTGAAAGTTTTGGGGAATATGGTACTTGTGTCTTGGATTTCCCCACAAATTCCATAATTGTTTCTCAGTCTTTTCTGCTTCACACCACCTAGTGGCATTGCCCCCCCAAAGTCCATTTGAAGAGAGTTGTCGGTGTTTTGAAGGGTTGGGAAGGAGTTTTCCTGGCACTGGGAGTTACATCCTGGCTAAGGAAGGTTATATTGGAAAGGAGGCAGAAATCTTTTCCAGCCTCAATCCTGGAATGCCCTCTCATATCTCACTTGATTAAAAAGCTTTTCCTCAACTTCTATATTTCTAAGAAAAAGGACGTTTTCCTACATAAACACAAAATTATTATTACTCTCAGGATATCTGTACTTGATTGTTAACATTATCTAAAACACAAGTCACTTTTAAATTTCCCAACTGACACAAAATATCCTTTGTAATTTTCTTAATTTTATGCTTTCCTATTTTTATTTAAAAATATTTACCTATTCTGAAGTCCAAAAGATATGTTCCTGTATTATATTCTAAAAGCTTTATAGTTTAGCATTTCATATTTGAATCTTTAATCCACCTAGAATTGATATTTGTGATGGAGATAGAGGTCCCTTTTTATATTTTTTTCGTAAGGATACCCCTATTGTCATAGAACCTTCATTGAAAAGACCATCTCTTCTCCATTGCTGTGTGATGCCAACTTTTGTCATAAATCAAATTTCCATATATGTGTGAAAAACTATAAAGAAAAGCAAGGAAGTGCCATAAAAGTCAAGCTAGTAGTTGCCTCAGGAGTGTATTTGGGAAGGGAATGGCACTGTTCTAGTTTTGCTCTAATGATGACATGTCTGTTTAATGTTCAATAATTATTATACGTACCTTTGTTTTATGCTTGAGAATATAGTTGTGTTACATTTCCCAATAAATGGTTAGTTAAAAGTAAGCAAACAGAAAAAAAGAAATACATTGATGAGGAAGGCGCCAGCATCTTTCAAGAGTGAGTTCGTGGTTGTTCCCTTAGCTGGAAAATCTGATACAAGTGCCAAGATGGGGACAGAGAATCTGAGGGTGGCAAAGCAAGGATGCAGCAATTAACACACAGAGACCAGGTGCACCAGGGCAAGCGACATGGCCAGACTTTCTAGGATTGGCCGGGCAGTAGCCGGGAGACCCGGCCAGAGAGGGACTTCATAGGTCAGGAGATAGAGTAGCTCCGCCCGGAATTAAACGACGTGCAGACAGCGGCGCACAAGGTGGGACAGCCCACCTTTAGCGAGTTCCCAGAAGTTGCCCTTGCGGTTGTAGCATCCTCTTCCGCCCCGCAGTGAGATGGATTTCCGTGGGAGCCACATCCTCGCGAGGACAGGCCAAGCCGCTGAGACTTCTGGGAAGGGGCGGTCTTTGGGCAGCCGCTGGGTATTGTGGGACTGGGCTCTGGACAACTCTCTGCAGCGAGTGAAGTAATAGTCGCTGTAGCTGCGCGCTCTGCTCAAACTCGTCGCGGGAAGCATCTGGGAACATCTCCGAGGCCGCAGCGAAACCAGGTGGAGACTGGGGTTCGGAGGAGTATCTGAGGTTAGGGGAAGGCCAGCGAATGGCGTGGCGGGCTGCGCACCGTCCTCGCGGTCTCCGCGTCCCCCTCCCCGGTGGTGGGAGCGGCTCCTGGAAAGCGGTTCGTTTAGTCTCCCCTCACAGGCCAGGTTCCCGTTCTGCACCTTCACCCTTGGAAGACCCTATGGTCTGCTAGGACCCCTTCCCGAGGCCAGCGAGCCTGTGCTCTCATTCCTGACTCCTCCAGGACATTGTAGGAAGTGCTCAGTAGGGAATGCATGGCACTCCGTGGAGAAAGTGATTTGGGACCAGAGGGAAGGTCCCCGCTGAATGCGGATGCCCCTGGAGTCCACAAGTCCGGACTGCACCAAACAAGTCAGGATGTTGAGGGCGAAGGCCGGGGCAATTCTGCAGGCAGCAGGACCACAAAGAGGTACAGCCTCTGACTTGAGGTTTCCTGCCCGAGCTTCTAGGCTGAAGGTGGAGCTGGAAAAGGGAACCTGGCTATTTTTTACCCTTTTTCATGCAGGGAACAGGGATTGGATCAAATAACTGCATCCAGAGTATGGGGAAAATGAAGAAATCATGTAGAGTTTGCCCCAGGAGAGAGGCAAGTGTTAGAATTTGAGGTGGGCAATAGTCTGTGAAGTGTGGGTGGATCAGAGAGGAGAAAACACCACAAAGTAAGGGAATGGTCAGGTGAGAAAGGACCAAAAGCCCCGAATTTACCATAGTAAAGACCCAAGTTGCTAATCTAGGTTCTCTGATGCACAGTTGGTCTTTCAGAGCTTCTTTCTTTGCCCCTAGCCTTGTCATTTCAGCATTCTGGCCTTCCTGTGAGTAGGAAAATCAACTGAGGCCCAGGTGAGTAGGAATTTCCTCTCTTCTAAAGTTTAATCTCATTTGTCAGAGGAAATAGATACACTCTCTCATCTCTTCCTTGGGAAAGAGAACGAGTTCCACATTTATTGAGTGCTAATATGTGTATTATGTTTGTCACTCAATGTTTGGTAGCTGAGTAGGGTTAGAAGGAGTACCTTCATTTTAAAGCTTGTCAGTAGCTTCAGGAAAACTAAAACGTCCAAGATTACTCAAAAGGCAAGTAGCAAACTATTAAATACTACTGAACTACTCAGGATCAGGTTCAAAATCCAGATCTGTAGGACCCCCAGACTCTTGACACTATGCCGGTGCTTCCCAAACATCTCATTCACTTACCACCTAACAATTTTTGCTGTATCTGTGTACTACCTATATTATTATTCTCATATTTTTTCATTTTTACTTACATTTTTAGAAGAATTGAACTTGTCATAAGAAATAATATTGATGAAATTAGATGTTTCATGAATGTTCCAATAGTTTTATAGTAAATCTAAGGTGTATCTAATAATGTTGGTCCATGTACCATGTAAAATCCTCTCGTGTCAAAGAGATACAAACTACATTTTGGGATACAATTCACTACGTTTATATATTTATGCTCTCTCCTTGATTTTTTTTCTGCATAGGAAAGTCCCAGCCACACATCTGAGTAAATTGTCCGTCTTTAGTATATTGTTTTCTTCTTTTAGGTGAGTAATTCCATAGAGAATGCCCCCCTTTGATTCATCTCCACAAGACATTTCACTTACCTGTTTAGGACTACCCTGTTCTCAATGTTGTATGTAAAACAAGTAGAAAGTCTGTATTTTTGAGGAACTTACTCTCTCTTTGGGCAGTTAATGCATACACATGAAATAGTCTAAATCAGTGCTGTTCAGTAGAACTTTCTGTGATCAGGGAAATGTTCTATATCTGTGCCTTATATTGTATCCACTAGCCACATGTAGATACTGAACATTTAAAATGTGGCCAGTGCAACAAAGAGAATGAATTTTAAATTTTATTTTAATTAATTTAAATTTAAGTAGCCACATATGGTTGGTGGCTACCATATTGGACAGCCAGGTCCAGATATTTGAAATAAAATAATTTTCAAGATTAATTCATTTGGATTTTGTGCCCCTCTTCCCCTCACAAAAACCCTAGAGTGCACACTTTGGTAGAGGTTAAAGGTTTTCTGAAATTTTCAGGGACTTTGTAGTTCAAATAAAGTTACTGATTTTGAAATTATTATCATTTAAAGCATATTTACAGTTTAAGACACTTGCGCAAATGTGTAGCTTCTGTGTTTTATTACTTTTTTTCTACGAGAATGTTTAAAGTTATGTGTTTTATTACTTTTAAAGTATCCTGTACAGCAGTAACTTCTTAAGATACTGTATAAGCAAAAGTCTTAACATTGTATTTCTTTTGTTCATTGCAAATAACTTTTATTCTGGCTACGTATGTTTTCTTTTATTAGTGACATTTAGACTATTTAAAAATTCATTAAGCACAACCATAACATTAAAGACATTTTTCAGGGCATCACTTCTTAAGCTTTGACATGGGAGTTGGTGCAGTCACCTTAGTCAGTGCTTATTAGAATAGCAAGAAGGAGAAACTTAGTTCATAGTTCCCTCTATCAGCTTAAATTCTGTGTCAAATTATTTATTTTTCTGGCACTCAATGTCAAATACTAATTGACTAGGCATACCTTGTTTGGTTTTCTGTCTATGCAAAGTTAGATATGTGAGGCTTGGAGGAAGGCTTAAACAGAATACCTTCACAAGATAATTTGCCTAGTTTCTTAAGATTAAAAATACTTGAGAAACAAAACAGTCAAACATAATGTGTGGTCTTTGTTTCCTGGTTTAAAGGAAAGCAGAGGCAAGGCACGGTGGCAGTGGCTCATGCCTATAATCCTAGCACCCAAGGCGGGAAGATTGCTTGAGGCTAGGAGTTTGAGACCATCCTGAACAAGAGCGAGATCCTCTCTCTACAAAAAAATTAGCTGGACATAGTGGCACATGCCTATAGTCTCAGCTATTCAGGAGGCTGAGGCAGGAGGATCGTTTGAGCCCAGGAGTTTGAGGTCTCACTGAGCTATGATCATGCCACTGCACTCTAGCCAGGGTAACAGAGCAATACCCTGTCTCAAAAAAATAAAAACTAAAAAAAATTTTTTAAAAAGTCATCATAGGGCTGATTTTTCTCAAGGAACAGTCTGTATTTGAGATTTACTTTTGTGGTCAAAGGCTTTATATCAAAGAATTTGTAGAAGTGGCCTGCTGTAAACTGTCAAACATCGCTCCTACCTTTACAAAGATGTACAGTCACTTAAAATAATGTAATAATGTTCTAAGTCAGTAAGATTTTGAAGCATAAAAGGCAAACCCCAAATCTCCTTTTAAATCTGAAAAAATTGAGGCCAAGGAAGGTGATTCAGTTAAAAATCACACATAATATGTTAGTGGCAGATCCAAGAATAAAACTATTTTTCCATTTAAAAAATTCTGCCAGGCATACATACAGATGATACAAAGAGCCCTATTGTAAAGTGTACGTGTACTGCAACTCTGTGGTATTACTAATTGGTCATAAATAAATTGGCTTCTTTAAAGAATTTAAGTAACTTGTCATGATTTTTTTTTAAATCTCATTGGAATTTCAAAGTGCTTTTGAGATGTTCTTTATCGGGACAGTGTGTTTCTTTAACATATTATGCAGGGCCTTCCTTGCCCAATCCAGAGCTGTGCCATGGCAGAGACTGGGGAAGAGGAGACAGTATCAACAGAAGCCTCAGGCTTCTCAGACTTGAGTGACTCAGAGTTTTTGGAGTTTCTGGACCTAGAAGATGCCCAAGAATCAAGTGTTTCACTTAGCAAGTCTGGCCCTTCTACTGAGCCCCCTGGGAAGGATGACAAGCCCGTAAGCTTACAAAACTGGAAAAGAGGATTGGATGTCTCATCACCTATGGAGAGATTCCACCTTAAATATTTATATGTCACTGACCTGTCTACTCAGAACTGGTGTGAACTACAAACTGCATATGGGAAGGAGCTTCCTGGTTTCTTGGTACCTGAGAAGGCAGCTGTTTTGGACACCGGTGCCAGCATCCACCTAGCTAGAGAACTGGAACTTCATGATCTTGTGACTATCCCCATTACCACTAAAGAAGATGCCTGGGCAATTAAGTTTCTGAATGTACTATCAATGATTCCTATCCTGCAGTCAGGAGGGCGCATCAGAGAATTTCCAGTGTTTGGGGAAGTGGAGGGTGTGCTTCTTGTTGGAGTGATTGATGAGCTGCACTATACAGCAAAAGGGGAACTGGAACTGGCTGAACTCAAGACACGCAGGCACCCTGTACTCCCTCTAGAAGCTCAGAAAAAGAAAGACTGTTTTCAAGTCAGCCTATACAAATATATCTTTGATGCCATGGTACAAGGGAAAGTGACCCCTGCCAGCCTAATCCACCATACAAAATTGTGTCCCGAAAAGCCACTGGGGCCTTCAGTGCTGAGGCATGCCCAGCAGGGAGGCTTCTCTGTAAAGTCTTTGGGTGACCTCATGGAGCTGGTCTTCTTGTCTCTAACACTGTCAGACCTCCCAGTTATTGATATCCTGAAGATTGAGTATATCCACCAAGAGACTGCCACTGTGCTGGGTACAGAGACTGTAGCCTTTGAAGAGAAGGAGGTGAGGGGCAAGGTGCAGCATTATATGGCCTATTGGATGGGACACCGAGAACCTCAAGGGGTCGATGTGGAGGAGGCTTGGAAGTGCCGGACATGCAACTATGCAGACATTTGTGAGTGGAGGAAGGGTGGTGGAGTGCTCAGCTCCACACTGAAGCCTCAGGCCAAAAAACCCAAATGAATAGAAGGTATGCTTTCAGGAATGTTGATTGTTCCTGTTCTTGATATAGTAATACCTGAGTAAAAGGACAAGTCTCTGGCTTTCATAGAGTGTGTTCTTATTTTGGTTCTTTTTTTATTTCTACAACATCTAACAACATTCATATCCAGGACCAAGGCTCAAGAATGAGTGGGAGAGATACACCATGGAGCTTTGCCACGAATTGCCAACATGATTGATGGTCATCATGGCTGGAACAAAAATATTCTTCAGCAAACATTGCTTTCCTGAGAAAATTCTTTGGTTTCTGATGTCTTCCCTATTTTTTCTTAATCAAGGATTTCTACATTTTACATAATAAAATAAAATGAAATGCTGTCCAGGGTAGTTGAACTGATGTTTTTATCATAATTTCAATCCTTCAAGGATGACTACTATACATAGTTGTGTGTATGTTATTCATTGCCTTCAAATACGTATATAAACATATTTCTGAAGGAGAATTAGAATGAGCAGACCAAGAATTTAAGCATAATAAATATTCTCAAAGAGATAAGGGAAGATGAATTAAAAACAAAGTCATAAAATGAAAATACTAGATATGGGCCGGGCGCGGTGGCTCACGCCTGTAATCCTAGCACTCTGGGAGGCCGAGGTGGGCGGATCGTTTGAGCTCAGGAGTTCGAGACCAGCCTGAGCAAGAGCGAGACCCCATCTCTACTAAAAATAGAAAGAAATTATATGGACAGCTAAAAATATATATAGAAAAAATTAGCCGGGCATGGTGGTGCATGCCTGTAGTCCCAGCTACTCGGGAGGCTGAGGCAGTAGGATCGCTTAAGCCCAGGAGTTTGAGGTTGCTGTGAGCTAAAACTGATGCCACGGCACTCACTCTAGCCCGGGCAACAGAGCGAGACTCTGTCTCAAAAAAAAAAAAAAAGAAAAAAAAAAGAAAATACTAGATATGAAGATTTTAATACATGAAGTAACATGTATCATTCACAGACTACAATCTAGCAATACCACTCGAGTATATGCTAAGAGAAACTTACATGTGTACAACAGGAAAGATGAACAAGAATGTACTTTGTAGTGCTTTCACAATAGAAGCCTAGAAACTACCCTGGTGCCCATCATCACAAGAGTGGATGATGTGGTACCGCAGCCAGAACAAATGAGCTGCAATGACATGCAGCAATCTGTATGAATCTTAGCAGTGCAACCTTATGTCAAACAGTCCTGTGATACCCTTTTTATAAAGTGAGAAATAATGTTGTAAAGAAAATGTAAAGGTAGTGGAGAGGAGTCTCAGTCTATCTTAGAAGACAGTGGATCCCTTAGCTATTATACAAACATCATCAAAGAGGCTAGAAGAAAGAATGATATGGGCATCACTGGGATGGTAAGGATTTGTTTATGGAGACACCACTCGAGAATTTGCACAAGTAAATGTATGGGGAGGACAGTAGGCAGAGATGGTTTCTTTATTAACTGGAAGGTTAAGAGCCAGCAGAACATGGTGAATATTGTTCATGTGACTCCATGTTATATGTGAGTTGGTAAAACCTGGGCATCTAAAGGAAATACAGTAAGTTACCTCTGGAGGCCTTTAGCTGCAAATAATACGGGTACTGAGAATCTCATGATAACTCTTCCCATTTACTGAGTGACTGTTATGTGCCAGGCACTGTGCTAATCACTTTATATGATGAAATCTATATGTCTGTTATTCTCAGTGAGGGAACCAAGGCTTAGAAGGGTTTTAACTTTCCCAAGGTCCCAGAGTTTGGAAGTGGTAGACTCCAGCCTAGATACCTCTGACTTCAGTGCTTATGCTCTTAATCATTGTGGTATAAAGTTTTTGTTGCTGTTGTTAAGCCTCCTAGACTGTATGTTATTATAGGCCCTAGTAAGTTTTCAATTAAATTGGGAGCATAGTGATCAGGGCCTTATGAAATAAACAGTATTAATTAAGCTAACAGTCTTCAAAAAAAGAACTCACTCAGGTTCTGTAATATCATCTTAATTTATACTAGAAGCTTTAAGAGGAAAAAGGCTGGGCATGCTGTTCATGCCTGTAATCCCAGCACTTCAGGATGCTGTCGTGGGAGGATGATTTGAGGCCAGGAGTCTGAGACCAGCCTGGGCAACATAGTGAAACACCCTGTCTCTCCAACAAATAAGAAAAGTAGGTGGGCATGGTGGCATGTGCCTGTAGTTCTAGCTACTCTGGAGGCTGAGGTGGGAGGATCGCTTGAGCCCAGGAGGTCAAGGCTGCAGTGAGCAATGACTGTGCCACATACTCCAACCCAGGCAACAGAGCAAGATCCCGTCAGAAGAAAAGGAGAAGGAGGAGGAAGAGGAGGAGGAGGAGGAGGAGAAGGAGAAGAAGGAGAAGAAGAGAAAGAAGAAGAAATCATCTGCTGGTTTCAGATACTGACACTGTGGAGAATTCAGTAATTCCCTAAGATCTCAAATCCTTTATGGTTTCTCACAAGGTAAGTTGAGATATCTGTAGTTGGGATTACCCCAGGATCACTGTTATGGTCTGAATGTTTGTGTCCTCCCCCTAGATTAATATGTTGAGATCCAAACCCCCAAGGCAATGGTACTGGGCATTTGGGAGGTGATTAGGTAATGAGGAAGAAGCCCCATGAATGGGATAGGTGTCCTTATAAAAGAGCTCATTTTGCCCCTTCCACCATTTGAGCACAGTTAGAAGGTGCCATCTATAAATTAGTAAATGGGCCCTCAGAAAATGCTGAATCTGCTGTCACCTTGATTTTGGACTTCCCACCTTCCAGAACTGAAAAATTTTTGTTGTTTATAAGCCACTCAGTTTGTGGTATTTTGTTATAGCAGCTCACATGGCTAAGACAATCACTGATGCTGTTTTCTACAACAGACATCTCCCTGGTTTGCAGCTTCCACCTTAACAATGTCATCTCTTCTTGTGAAGTCTGCCTAAAGTATCTGAACTCCAAATTGCAGCCTTCTTGGATGTTTGTTCAGTGAGTAGATATATGAAAAGAGACATCACAACAAAGCTATTTCACGATTAAAAAAAAAAAAAATTTGCTTCCTGGGCCAGAAAATGAGTTGAATACCTTAATTAGAATGAGATTCAACTGTTTATAATAGAAATTACTAAAACAGTGGTAGTTAAACAAAAAGAAATTTCTTACCCATTTAAAAGAAACCTAAATATAACTAGTTCAGGTCTGGTGTTGCCCCCAATGTTTTCAGAAGCCCAGGTTCCTTCCCTTTTGTTTGTCTGGCATCAGCATATGTCTTTTTCATAGTCCAAAATGGCTGCAAAAGTTCAGCCATCCATTATACATTCAGCATAAAGCTGGAATAGGAGGCCAGGCATTGTGGTTCATCCCTGTAATCCTAGCACTTTGGGAGGCTGAGGCAGGAGGATCACTTGATGCCAGGAGTTCAAGACCAGCCTGGGCAACATAGTGAGATCCCGTCTCCACAAAAAAATAAAATTAGCTGGGCATGGTGGTGCCTACCTGTAGTCTAGCTACTTTGGAGGCAGAAATGGGAGCATCATGGCTAAAGTCAAGGTGTACAAGGCTGCAGTAATCTGTGTTTGTGCCACTGCACTCCAGCCTGGGTGACAGAAATGCTCCGTCTTAAAAAATAAATAAATAAATAAATAAAATTGTAATAGGAGAAGGATATCCCTTTAAAGATATTTCTTAAATTTGTTCTACTACTTCCACTTACATCCCACTGGTCAAAATTTGGTCACATGGACATAGCTACCTGCAAGAAAGGTTGGGATATGTAGTTTTTATTCTGGGCAAGCCTTTGCCCAGACAAAAACTGGAAATTCTATGACTGCAAAAAGGGAGAATGGAGAGAAGATTTGGGGGAAATGGCAGAGTAGGAAGCACCAGAAATCCTGTCTCCCCACCTAGACAGCAATTGCAGTGGTAGAACCTGTCTGATGTCACTAATTTGAAACTATGGAGTCTGCTGAAGTCTTGCAACTTCCAGGAGGAAGCCTGAATGACAAATTGTTAATTTTGGTCAGTTTCAACTCTTACTACAGTAGTAGCTACCCATCTTCTACCTGTCAGTCCTATGGCAGGAGCAATCGGCACCAGCTTGTGGGAACAAAAGTGGGCAAAAAGACCCTGTTCTCCAAATAGCATGGATCCATTTGCTTGTGTGATTGTTACTTCTGATCACAGAGTGCAAAGAGGCGGCCATTGTTGCTGAATGTCCTGTGTTTGTTATTAGATCCTCTTTCTGGCTGAAGTGCCTTCCAGGAGATATATAGAACTGGCACCATTTTTTCTGCTTTATTTTTCTCTTTTTCCCCTCTTGTGAGCCAGATATTAAAAGGTAGGACATTCAAAAGTAACTGCATATATGGAGGAGATTAGAAAGTCACCATCCATACTGAGGGAAGATACAGGCTCAGAAAAGACCTGACTGGACCTACATCTCAGGCTGATTCTTGGGACAGACACAGCCTAAAACAATCAAAGAAACTAAAAACAGGAAACCCTGGGGAATAGAAAAAATCTGATTCCCAGAGTTACCACATTGCATTCAAATGTCTAGTTTTCTACAGAAAAATCACAAAGCATGCAAAGAAACAGGAAAGTATTGCCCATTTAAAGGAAAAAATAAGTCAACAGAAACTGTCCCTGAAAAAGACTTGATGGTGGACCGACTTTACAAAGACTTTAAAACAACTCTCTGTAAGATGCTACAGAACTAAAGAAAGACATGGAGAAAGTCAAGAAGATAATGTGTGAATAAAATGGTCATCACATACAAGGGATCCTCAAGAGTACCTGATTACTCATCAGAAAGTTTGGAGACCAGACAGCAGTGGACCAATATATTCAAAGTGCTGGGGGAAAAATGTTAATGAAAGAATTCTCTATCCAGCAAAACAGTACTTCAAAAGTGAGGGAGAAATTAAGACATTCCCAGGTAAACAAAAGCTGAGGGGGGTTATTACCACTAAACCTGTCCTGCAAGATACGCTCAAGGGAGTCCTGCAGGTGGAAATGAAAGGACACTGGAACTCATATGAAGAAACAAATATCTCGATAAATATTAATATATGGGCAAGTATAAAAGCTGGTATTATTCTAACAATGCTTTGTAACTCCACTCTGTTTTCTATGTGATTTAAGAAACTAATGTTTTTATTTAAATTGATAGGCTAAAAGCTAATGTTATTATAAGTTTGGTTTGTAACTCCACGTTTTGTTTTCTACATAATTTAAAAGACTAATACATTTAAAAGAATTATTAATTTATGTTCTGAGGCACAGTATATAAAGAATTAATTTTGTGAGATCAACAACTGAAAGGTGTGGGTTCTGCAATTATAGAGACAGTAAGAATAAAAGGAAAAGGGTGGGGACAGAACTCTAAAGGAGCAGTTTTTGTGTGTTTTTGAAGTTAA